>NC_138036.1:936744-2310798 GCF_964106645.2 Podarcis pityusensis | reverse complement strand
CGTACCAGATGGAGCTGGTAGACTGCTGTCCTGGAAACAGAATTGACCTGCACCTCCATGGACAGCTGTGAGTCCAGAATGGCTCCCAGGCTGTGCACCTGGTCCTGCGGAGGCACAGTTACCCCATTTAGGACCACGGAGTCCCCCACACCCACCCGTCCCCTGTCCCCCAAGAACAGTACTTCTGTCTTGTCAGGATTCAACCTCAATCCATTAGCCGCCATCCATTCTCCAACCGCCTCCAGGCAGATTGAGTCGAGGGTAGAGAGATTTATTCACATGAGTAGAATGCTTCTGGAAGAAGCCTATCCTCATCCTCATCTTATCATCCTCATAGCACCATCCACGTACCTGGTGCTTTGCAAAGGGTGCCAAGGCAGGTGCCTACCATCACGGACAACAGAGGAAGGAGAGTAAATGGGGAGAGGAGGGGGCAGGAGAAGGAGAATATGTGATTATATCAATTGCATGAACCACAGCTCTGCACTTAGGCTCAATTTACCAGGGCACAAGGCCAAGGGGCTGTGCCAAGGCCTTTGCAGAAGAGCAATGGAGAGCCCTGCTTATTCCCTTTCCGTTTCGGTTGCCCAGATCAGCGCCAGCCTGTGACCATGATCCGAAGCATTTCACAACAGCCTGAGGATCCTCCCACCCCATTTATACGGAGGAGAGGGCGCCGCATCAGCCGCCTGGCGCTGCCAACGGAGCCAGATGCTCTGATTCATCAGGCAATCCCTGCAGAAGGGAAACTCAATAAAGCAGGAAATGGCTGTATTTACAGCAAAGCGAGGAGCCGCACGCCTCATACTGATCAGCCACCAGGCTCCCGGCCCACGTGCCAAACTCCTCGTCCCAGTGCAAGATCTCTGGGTCCACATAGAAATGTTTTTGTTGTTCCTTTTGTGGGGGAAAGTCAGGAGAGCACTGGGCTGGCGCAGCTCTCTCCGACAGCTTTGTGCTTGGTCTTTCCGACACGCAATCCTGCTAGACTTCCTTGTGCCAGTGGCGCTGGAGTGCATAATTGCACCAGTTTAAGATGGAGCCAGTCTATTTCTCGGATGCTCCAGTGGGTAGGATTGGTTTTGCTTGGCATCTGAAGGGGCTGCTGGATTTATAATACAGTGGTACCTCGGGTTACATATGCTTCAGGTTACATACGCTTCAGGTTACAGACTCCGCTAACCCAGAAATAGTACCTCAGGTACTATTGCTTCAGGATGAGAACAGAAATTGTGCAGCGGTGGCAGCGGGAGGCCCCATTAGCTAAAGTGGTGCTTCAGGTTAAGAACAGTTTCAGGTTAAGAACGGACCTCCAGACGAATTAAATACTTACAAGGTACCACTGTAATAATAAAATTAATAATAATAATAATAATAATAATAATAATAATAATATATTATTATTTATACCCCGCCCATCGGGCTGGGTTTCCCCAGCCACTCTGGGCGGCTTCCAACCGAATATTAAAAACAATACAGCATCAGATATTAAAAGCTTCCCTAAACAGAGCCGCCTTCAGTTGTCTTTTAAAAGTCAGATAGTTGTTTATTGCCTTGACATCTGCTGGGAGGGCGTTCCACAGGGCAGGCGCCACCACCAAGAAGGCCCTCTGCCTGGTTCCCTGTAACCTCACAGGGAGGGAACCGCCAGAAGGCCCTTGGCTCTGGACCTCAGTGTCTGGGCAGAACGATGGGGGTGGAGACGCTCCTTCAGGTCTACTGGACTGAGGCTGTTTAGGGCTTTAAAGGTCAACACCAACACTTTGAATTGTGCTTGGAAACGTACTGGGAGTCAATGTAGGTCTTTGTATAGCAGCCCCGGTTGCATCAAGGTCAGAGGCAATGACGCTTCTGAAAACCCGTCAGTGGGAGCCAATGGATTCAAGTTACAAGAAAGGAGATTCTGACTCTACATCAGGAAGAACGTTCTGACAGGAAGAGCTGTTCAACAGTGGAACCGTCATCCTCAGGAGGTGGTGGACTCTCCTTCCTTGTGGGTTTTTCAGCAGAGGTTGGATGGTCATCTGTCCTGGATGGCTTAGCTGAGATTCCTGCAATGCAGGGGGCTGGACTAAGATCAGCCCAAGGGGCATCTTCCAGCTCTACCATTCTGTGATTCTATGGAACCTCAGGAGGGGAGGGTGCCCTTGTACACTGCCCGGGGGTCCAATTATGCAGCTCATAGTTAAACTATGGAACTCTGTCTCCCAGGAGGCTGTGATGGCCACCAAGCTGGATGACTTCAAAAGAGGACTGGCCAAACTCTTGGAGGAGAGGACTATTGATGGCTGCTAGCTCCAGTGGCCGTATAGTTAAAGCTCTGGTTTTCCCAGTAGTGATGTACGGAAGTGAGAGCTGGACCATAAAGAAGGCTGATCGCCGAAGAATGGATGCTTTTGAATTCTGGTGCTGGAGGAGACTCTTGAGAGTCCCATGGACTGCAAGAAGATCCAACCTCTCCATTCTGAAGGAAATCAGCCCTGAGTGCTCACTGGAAGGACAGATCCTGAAGCTGAGGCTCCAAGACTTTGGCCACCTCATGAGAAGAGAAGACTCCCTGGAAAAGACCCTGATGTTGGGAAAGATGGAGGACACAAGGAGAAGGGGACGGCAGAGGACGAGATGGTGAGACAGTGTTCTCGAAGCTGCGAACATGAGTTTGACCAAACTGCGGGAGGCAGTGGAAGACAGGAGGGCCTGGCGTGCTCTGGTCCAGGGGGTCACGAAGAGTCGGACACGACTAAACAACAAAACAACAACAAGCCCCAGTGGCCATGCACTTCCTCCAAAGTTGGAGGCAGAGATGCTTCTGGGTACCAAGTCCAAGTCCAATACTCTAACCACTGCATCCCACTGGCATATTTTCGGGGCACATTTGGTTCATGCATGCTGGTGGGCTTTGCTGGGCTGCATCAGCTCTCACCAACACTGGTGCCTTCCAGATGTTCTGGGCTACAACTCCCATCATCCCCAGCTAGCATGATGTATGGGGATTCTCCCCTAAAACATCTGGAGCCCATCAGGTTGGGGAAGGCTCCCCCAAACGTAAGGCAACATTTTATGAATATATCTCCTACCAATACTTCCTGTTTCATCTCATGTTTCTCTGGCCCAGCATTGGCCTTCCAGAGGTGAGCATGATGCCCTCTTCTTATATTGCAATCTTGCAACCTTGGACACTGTCTTCGTCCCCTTCCTGCTGGCCTTCTCCTCCCTCTAGCATCACTTTTTCTTCAGACTGTGTTTTGATTCTGTTTCTCAGACAGTCATTATGATTATAGAGAGAGTGGTGGAGATGGTGGCAGCCGGGAGGGGGTCATTATTTCTAGCAGGCTTGGGATGAAGAGATCACCACAGAGACCTTTAGGCCAATCGAGAGGTTGATAACAGCCTTCCCAGGCCAAAGCAAGAGATAGGAAAATGTTCATCATCAAGCACTTGGAACTGTGTAGTCTGTGTGAACAGGCCATGGGATTAGTTGGCAGCCTCAGACATTTATAGCACCCGCTGCCATCCTGGCATTTGAAACATCTCAGCCAGGTCTTGAGCTAATGGTGTCCTCTAACAATGACACTATTTTGAATGGCAGCTGCATGCTGGTTCAGGAAAGTGGGGAGATGGAAGGAGGATATTGAAAAGCTGGAAGGTGTCACGGTCCGGTTCACGGGTGATTGAAGTCCCGACTGGGATGTCAAGGGTCCGAGGATCAAGAAGCAAGGAGTCACGAAGTCAAGGGTCCGAGGATCAAGAAGCAAGGAGTCACGAAGTCAGGGGTCCAAGGATCAAGAAGCAAGGAGTCACGAAGTCAAGGGTCCGAGGATCAAGAAGCAAGGAGTCACGAAGTCAGGGGTCTGAGGATCAAGAAGCAAGGAGTCATGAAGTCAAGGGTTCAAGGATCAAGAAGCAAGGAGTCACAAAGTCAGGGGTCCGAGGATCAAGAAGCAAGGAGTCACGAAGTCAAGGGTCCAAGGATCAAGAAGCAAGGAGTCACGAAGTCAAGGGTCCAAGGATCAAGAAGCAAGGAGTCACGAAGTCAAGGGTCCGAGGATCAAGAAGCAAGGAGTCACGAAGTCAAGGGTCCGAGGATCAAGAAGCAAGGAGTCACAAAGTCAGGGGTCTGAGGATCAAGAAGCAAGAAGTCATGAAGTCAAGGGTCCAAGGATCAAGAAGCAAGGAGTCATGAAGTCAAGGGTCCGAGGATTAAGAAGCAAGGAGTCACGAAGTCAAGGGTCCGAGGATCAAGGATCAAGAAGCAAGGAGTCAAGGAGCCAAACGCAGCAAGGTGGGGAACGTGTTGCTGTGGCAAAGAGCCGAAGGGAAATGCTGACCTTATATCCCTTCCCGGCTCTTGCCACCAGGTGCTGTGAGTTACCAATCGGCCTCACCTGTGCCTTGCCTCTCCAGAACAAACTCAGGAAGGCCCCAGTCCTGCAGAGTCGTATTGGTCACAGGGCCTGGCTCCTGCATGCACACCTGACAGAAGGTGAGCAGGATGATCAAAGGTCTGGAAACCAAGCCTTACAAGGAATGGTTGAGGGAACTGAGTATGTTTAGCCTGGAGAAGAAGAGACTGAGAGGAGATATGATAGGCACCTTCAAAGATCTGAAGGGCTGTGTCACATGGAGGATGGAGCAAGCTTATTTTCTGCTGCTCCAGAGTGGAGAACCCAATGGATCCAAATGGTAAGAAATGAGACCCCAACTAACCGTCAGGAAGAACTTTCTGGTGGTAATTGCTCTTTGTCAGTGGGGTGGACTCCCTCAGAAGGTGATGGACTCTCCTTCTGTTAACGGAAAAATCCGAGGGCTCCCTTGGACAAAAACAAAGACACCAACCAGGATAACTTGGAGCAAAACAGCAGCCTGTAGGCTTGGCCTTTATTGATCTGTTGCAACAGGGTGCTCCCCTCACTTGCAGGAGAGAGGAAGGACCCAGAAAAATGGTGTGCAAGGTCTTGTAAAGACTTTTGAAATTGCCACCCTGTAGATCAAGACCACTCCCAGAAACATCATACATACATCACAGAAAGGAGGGGTTGAGGGAGGGGTTGTGGTGGTAACCTGAGTGTCCTGTCCCCTGGCTGGTTCCCCCTTTCCTCCTCCCCATGAGTACTTTCCAGGTGACAGAGGGGAGTTTGCAGTTTCCTGCCCCCAGAGGGAAGAGCTGATTATTGTCCTTTGTTCCAGTTCATGCTGAATCCACTCCCATATGCAAGTTCTTTGTGATCTTGATGGTCTTCTGTCTAGAACCATCAGGGTTGGTATAGCAACTGGGCAGGGCTCCTGTGTATGTGCAGGTATGCGCAAGGGATTATGGCTGGCCTGTATCAGACCTTCCCCATTTTGTAGTCCTTCCTTCATGGAGTAAAATAAAAGTGGAACAGTGCAAATCCGATGTATGGTTGATTTTCTATAAATTTATAACAGAAGTGTAGCATATGTAGTGTGTGTGTGTGACGTTTGTACAAACTGAATGATTGGGGGTGGAGTTTCCTGCTACACTTCCTTGGAGGTTTTTCCACAGAGGTTGGAGGGTCATCTGTTAGGAGGTTGCAACAGGTGACCCTTGGGGGGGAGTTCCTTCTAGAACAGCCTTTCTCAACCTGTGGGTCCCCAGATGTTGTTGAACTACAACTCCCATCACCCCTAGCTAGCAAGGCCAGAGCTCAGAGATGATGGGAGTTGTAGTCCAACAACATCTGGGGACCCACAGG
Source organism: Podarcis pityusensis (assembly GCF_964106645.2). Taxonomy (NCBI): domain Eukaryota; kingdom Metazoa; phylum Chordata; class Lepidosauria; order Squamata; family Lacertidae; genus Podarcis; species Podarcis pityusensis. Next base: position 2,305,084 of record NC_138036.1, on the reverse strand, counting down.
TTGAGAACTGCTGTTCTAGAAGTATATGATCCACAATTCATAGAATCATAGAATTTTTGAGTTGGAAGGGACCCCAGCGGTCATCCAGTCCAACCCCCTGCAATGCAGGAATTTCAGTTAAAGCATCCCTGATAGATGACTACCCAACCTCTGCTTAAAAACCTCCAAGGAAGGAGATTCCACCACCTTCTGAGGGAGTCTGTTCCACAATTGAACAGCTTTTACCACCAGAAAGTTCTTCTTAATGTCCAATCAGAATCTCACTTCTTGTTATTTGAATCCATTGGTTGGGGTCTTGTTCTCTGGAGCAGCAGAAAAGAAGCTTTTTACATCTTCCACGTGACAACCCTTCAGCTATCTGAAGATGGCCACGCTATCACTTCTCAGTCTTCTCTTCTCCAGGCTAAACATAACCAACTCAGTCCCTCAACTCCCTCAAAATGCTTGAATTGTCACTCCCAAGCCTCTGGGATCTAGGCAGGAAAGAAATTTAGAGAAATAAATATGTTAGGAGATGAAATATTTTGACATGAGTGTGCAGATCTATATTCTGCGCACAACAAGTGGGACTTTTCTGACACCCCAGAATACCATCACTTTCCTGGCAGGAATGCTGATCTGAATGAAATGTTGGTGGGGGAGAGATATAATTTAAGAGCATTTCAGCCATGGATCCCTCCTTCTTGTCAGGATTTTTACAGAAACATTTGGACAGGCATCTCCTTATGGTGTTGCTTTGGGTATAGGATGAGATGACTTGCACGTTCCCTCACCGCTTGGGTTCTGCGGCATCTTCTCTCCTCCTGCTGGTCTGCCTATTATTCTGAATCGTGTCTATTCCCCTTGTCAGTGTAAAATGTCCCTCAGATTCTTTCCTAAGTCGTCTTCCTCCATAGCCCTTGTGTGTGCCAGGTGAGGATGCTGCAAACTTTTAAACTTGGAGTCTCCCTTTTCTTGCTCAGAATCCACATCAAGATGCAAAGCCAGGTGAGCCTGGGGGGGAATCACCCCCCTCTCCTTCCTATCTTCTCCACAGAACGAGTGAAGGGGGGGGGGGGATAACCCAGGATTGGACCCCAAGGCTTAGCCATCATTGATTTGACAAGGAATCTACAATGCCTGGTTCAGTGGTTGTGCACGGAGAAGTGTCAATCTTAAGAAGATAAGAAGAGCCTGCAGGATCAGACCAACGGCCCATCTAGTCCAGCATCTGGGAAGTCAGGAAGCAGGATTCAGGCACAAGAGCATCTTCCCCTCCTGTGGTCTCAGCAACTGCTGTTGTTATTATTATTATTCCTTGATGGGGACTCAAGATTTCTTACAGAGAAAGTAAAATCAGCTAAAAACAGAAAGAAAGAAACGTTATAAAACAATTAAACGTTAAAACTGTGTGTGTGTATGTGTGTGTGTGTGTGTGTGTGTGTGTGTCTGAGTGTGTGTCTGTATAGTTAAAGGTATGGTTTTCCCAGTAGTGATGTATGGAAGTAAGAGCTGGACCATAAAGAAGGCTGATTGCCGAAGAATTGATGCTTTTGAATTATGGTGCTGGAGGAGACTCTTGAGAGTCCCATGGACTGCAAGAAGATCAAACCTATCCATTCTGAAGGAAATCAGCCCTGAGTGCTCACTGGAAGGACAGATCCTGAAGCTGAGGCTCCAATACTTTGGCCACCTCATGAGAAGAGAAGACTCCCTGGAAAAGACCCTGATGTTAGGAAAGATGGAGGGCATAAGGAGAAGGGGACGGCAGAGGACGAGATGGTGGGACAGTGTTCTCAAAGCGACCAGCATGAGTTTGACCAAACTGCGGGAGGCAGTGGAAGACAGGAGTGCTCTGGTCCATGGGGTCACAAAGAGTCAGACACAACTAAACGACTAAACAACAATGGTGTGTGTGTCACATGCACAGAAGCAACAAATCACAACCCGCACATGCGCAGACATGCCGCTGTGGGTTGCATTCTTTTCATGTTGCGAACGGGCCTCCGGAACGGATCCCATTCGCAACCAGAGGTACCACTGTACATTTCTGGATAAAAATTGTAGGCAGACCCGTGTCTTCTTTTGGTGATGCACGACAAGTCACCCAGCCTCCCTCTGCTTTTACAAACTGCCCTTTGCTTTCCAAAAAGGCACAGTGATCACATCCCCGACACCTCCTCCTCTCCTATATTCCAGGGGCTCCTGCTGCTGCAGGTGCTTTTTCGTGGCTTTCAAGCCTGTGCCTGCACCGGGGCTTGCAGCTTGCTTGTTATCGGATGAAATTGCACACTGAGCCTTCCTAAACCTCCACTTCCTGCCCCAGTGAAGTGGCGCAGAGGAGGAACGAATGAAGCCATCCTTATCCGCTGCTCAACGGGGTGCCCATTGCTCAAGCGTCGGCTCTCCGAAGATGCCCACTGTGCTTAACATGGTGACAGTCTGAAGAGCTCCCTGCAAGGATTAAGCCTTTTGTCTGGAGCGGAGAGCTGCGGTTTTCAGCTCCCTTTTGGAAATGAGGACATTACATGGGAGTTAACAGCTTGTTTTGAAGGAGCGTCTGTTGTACTGGAACATGACAAGATAACCCCATTTAGATGCTTGGAAATTTTATGATTCAACCCATGTTCTTGGCTTCCGAAAGCAGAGCCCAGGGGCCTCAGCGGCTAATTTTAGATGTTATGAGCCTGGCTTCACACAAGCTGGCGGGCTTCAGTGAGAGCATCATGTAGACCAAAAAGCACAGGGTCTCTGTCCTTCCTTTCTGAAGCGGGAGAAGATACCCAGCCATGAGCCTACCTGGAAGTTGCGGGCAGGAATTCACCATTGGGGAAAGATACACATGTTCCGAAATGCGCTGGGATGCATTTCAAAAGGGAGAGCCAGCTCCTGTGTCGTTGAGGGCCAGGATTTCCTCCAGGCGCAAGCGTGGTGTTAGCCGTGCGAGTAGCAATGTGTTTTGCAGCAGAAATGGACCTGCTGTGCTGGCTCCAAAATAACACCACTGAGCTGGAAGATCTTAATTGATACATCGCACACATGATCCCTGGGCAGGTGCACAAACCCAAAGGAGGAATAAAAACCAGTTCATTTAATGCATTTTTGGAAGTGCTCTTCATTCAATTTAGAATTCCAGGGCTGTGTGCATCAATACGATCCAATTAATAAAAAACACCCCTTTTGGTTTAGCAGGTTGTGTTAAGAGCTATCTGTGTTCACTCAGGCTCCAAAATGCTAAGAAGCAGCATCTGCTGAGGGTCACATCCTGAGCAGATACATTATTTCAGCAATGTGGACATGACATGGTATCCCCTATGCTGTGGTTAGTTCACTGTTATGTTGGCTGTTAGCGAAAGAGGAGTGGGCCAAAGTCTCTTGATTTGTCTGTTCCCTGACATAGACATGATGGAACCTGTACAATGTAAGCAAGTTGAAATATACTCAGAGTCGAGAGTGGATTTCATGTTCTTTATTCAGCTCATAGTGATGAGGAGGAATGGAAGTTCCCCCAGAATGTCTGCTTTATATACATTATTTACACAATGGGCCCCACGTGACTGGCTAATTCCGGGATTCTTCTGTAGGCCAATCAGGTTGCGGATTCACTTCTACCTGAAGCTGGATCGGGTGGCTCCTGTGGACCAATCAGACTGCTGCATTCTGGACCCTATTGTTCTAGGACCAATCAGACTGCTGCATTCTGCATCCTATTGTTCTAGGACCAATCAGACTGCTGCATTCTGGATCCTATTGTTCTAGGACCAATCAGGCTGCTGCATTCTGAATGCTATTGTTCTAGGACCAATCAGACTGCTGCATTTTGGATCCTATTCAACTCAGTACATAACGCAAGGGGACCCAGATGACAGGGGCGGTGGAAGGAGGGCAGTGGGGGCGCCCTGAGCTGTCAAAAGGAAGAGGGAAGGGAGAAAGGCTGCTGGGAAAGTGGTGTTGCTCCCTCCTTGCTCTTCAAGGCCCCCAGGATCCCACCCCCTTGAAATAACTTCACACTGACACTTATTTTAGTTTAAATTTTGGGGCAAATTTTGGCCACAACTTTATTTAATACAACCATGTGAGCGGTATTGGCTCCAAACTATAACTGACTCCACCTTTCTGATTGGTAGTGTAAAAGGGTAAACCAAACAAGGGAGCAACAGCGATGAAGACCAACCGAAGCTCACCCCGGGGTTCCTGTGGTCCTGGCATGGCCCTAGCCCCTCAAGCGGACTTCGGACAAGATCCAGGACCCCCAGATTCCTTTACCAGAATACCCTGTTCCTGGAGGGGCAGGTGATGGCTGCACCTCCCCTCCCTCACATTTCAATGAGCCAATGGTACGCAGGCTGAGACCCTACCTGCCCAAAGACTGTCTCGCCAGAGTGGTGCATGCTCTAGTTATCTCTCACTTGGACTACTGCAATGCGCTCTCCGTGGGGCTACCTTTGAAGGTGACCCGGAAACTGCAACTAATCCAGAATGCGGCAGCTAGACTGGTGACTGGGAGCAGCTGCCGAGACCATATAACACCGGTCTTGAAAGACCTACACTGGCTCCCAGTAAGTTTCCGAGTACAATTCAAAGTGTTGGTGCTGACCTTTAAAGCCCTAAATGGCCTCGGCCCAGTAGACCTGAAGGAGCGTCTCCACCCCCATCGTTCAGCCTGGACACTGAGATCCAGCGCTGAGGGCCTTCTGGCGGTTCCCTCACTGCAAAAAGCCAAGTTACAGGAAACCAGGCAGAGGGCCTTCTCGGTGGTGGTGCCCACCCTGCAGAACGCCCTCCCACCAGATGTCAAAGAGAAAAACAACTACCAGACTTTTAGTTGTTTACAAAACAATTATCAAACTATTTACAGTGCAGATCTACCAAGTTCATGTCCGTCTCAGTCACTTGCAGAATCCGGGAGTGGCCTCTTCCGGCTTCTCCCCCAACAGAAGAACTTCGGCACCCCAAGCCTCCTCCTCCCCTCCTTGAGTTTCACCCCTCTGCGCAAGCTGGGCGACGGAAGTGGCGTGCGTCCCTCCTGGCCAGCCTGGTGAGGTGAGGCACTGGGGCTCTCAGCAGCATCCTCAAGCCCTTTCCTCGCTTGGCTGGCCCCTTCCCGCTCTTCTCCACTGGAGGTGTGGCTTTTCCCACCGCTGGAAGAGGAACTGCTCCTCAGGAGCTTCGGAGGCTCTCTGTATCCCAACAGCCCCCCTGCCTCCCTTCCCTGTTCCAATGGCAGTACCCTGACACCTTCCTTCCCTTCCCCTCCCCTTTTTATGAAGATTACCCGCTCTGGGATCCCACAGCTAATTCTCCCCAGTCTCCTCGCTGGCCCAAATAAGACTAACTTAGCCAGCTAGCCGTAGTGATCATCTAATGTTTATTGGATGGATTTTCCCCCTAAATTGATTTTTGAATAATGAATTTATTGTTATTCACGTTTTATGTTGTGTTTTATGCTGTTTTTTGTTGCATCAATTAAGTGTTTTAAATTTGTTGTTAGCTGCCCTGAGCCCAGTTTTCTGAACCGGGAAGGGCGGGGTATAAATAAAAATTTATTATTATTTATTATCATAGACATACGTTTATAACTAAATAATTCACGCCCCCCCCCTCAAGGCCACCCAGTAAGTTTGTGATGGAGAGAGAACTTGAGCTCGAAATCATACCATGTCGCCCCTGACTGTGGAAGCTTTAAAAATCCACATATGCAACAAATCCCTTTCTCCACCCCACCCTGTCAGTCTCCTTATCTGTTGTTCTCCTCGTAATTTGGGTTCGCAAGCCTGTGAGGGTCTCTCTCTTCAAGCAATAATAAATCAGCAAATGAAGCAGTCGTATCTTCTGCCCTATGGGAAGAGAAGTACTCTCTAGCCCCCAAGCACACAAGCTGAGGTCCACGCTGTCTGCGGAGCCAGTTTCATGCATGAAATAAGAATTGCCCCGGTGCCATGTCAGAAGGAAGGAATCTGCCTCGACTCTTGCCTGCCTGTGAATGCCAGCAACACAACTGGGAGCCTACCGGGAGGGAAAGATAAAACGGATAGCTGCTGGCTGGCTGATAAGCCAACAGGATTTGGTTTCTTTTTCTCTCCTTCCCTGGGAGGGGGAAAAACACAATTTGCCATTGTGGATTAAACAGGATTTGGCTTAATATGGGATTTGCATATGGATAAAGAACAACAGGATCATGGATCCCTGGCTCCTTCGGCTCTGCTGTGGAAAAGAAGAATCATCATCAGAGTTGCCAAGCAGATGCCTGGGGAGAACTTGCAAGCAGGATTCGACCACAAGAGTCCTCTCCCTTCCAGTGGTTTCCAGCAAATGGGGTTCAGAGGCATTGCTATGGAGGATGAGCATAGCTGTTGTGACCAGCAGCCATTGATAGCTCTCTCCTCCTTGAATTTTTCCAATCTTCCAGGTTGGTGGCCATCACTGCCTCCAGTGGCAGGGAGTTCCATAGTTTAACAAAGCACTACGTGGAGAAAGACTTTCTTTTACCTGTCCTGAATCTTCCAACCTTCAGCTGCTCTGGATGTCGATGACTTCCAGTGTTATGAGAGAAAGGAAGAAATACTTTCCTCCATCCACTTTCTCTGTGCCCATCATAATTTTATAAACTTCTCTCATGCTGCTTCTTATTTGTCTTTCCTAAGAACACAGGCAACGCGGGTGGCGCTGTGGGTTAAACCACAGAGCCTAGGACTTGCCGATCAGAAGGTCGGCGGTTCAAATCCCTGTGAGGGGGTGAGCTCCCGTTGCTCAGTCCCTGCTCCTGCCAACCTAGCAGTTCGAAAGCACCTCAAAGTGCAAGTAGATAAATAGGTACCGCTCCGGCGGGAAGGTAAATGGCGTTTCCGTGCGCTGCTCTGGTTTGCCAGAAATAGCTTAGTCATGCTTATTAGCTGTTTTCCCTGTGCAAAGGTCAGAGGGGGCAGGGTTTCTGTTGAGGCAGGGGATTAGCTGTGGGAGGAGCTTATCAGACCTAGCAGGGCAGCGGCGCGCGCCTAGCGGCACGCGCAGTCTGATCCATCTTTTAGATTTAGGGGAGCTAGTCTCAAACATTTGTTGGGGGAGACCTAGGTGTTTTTCTTGTGGGGGGAGTTATTTGTCCTGTCTTCACGCTTTTTATGATGGAGGACCGCTGTAGCCACCCCCAACGACACGTTCTCAAGATGGAGGGGGAGGGAACAGCTGCAGTCGCCTGCGGTTCCTGCGCAATGTTTGCCATCTTGCCAAAGGTTGCAGGCAGCTTTACCTGCAGCAATTGCATGTTGATTGCCCTCTTAAAAGACAAAGTCCAGCAACTGGAGGAACGTGTAGCTATGCTCCAAAGAATTAGAGAGCTGGAGCTCTTCTTGGAAGCAACAGAGCACACCGTCTCCACCAAGGAGGAGACAGGGGACTCCCCTGAGAAGGAGGCTAGTTCACCAACACAGGAGCCAGATATATGGAGAAACGTGACTCAAAGAAGTAGGAGGCCCAGGGTTCACTCTGATTGTTTAGAAATACACAATCGCTTTGAGGTCCTCTCCCCTAACATGGAAGACGAAGAGCAGACTCCATTTGAGGATCTCTCCCTCATTACAGTCGATCAGGTATATGAAGACGAGCAGCAAAGTCAGTCCTCAGGGAATGTGCAGGCGATCTTGGAACGGACAGCTCACGGAAGAACCCCGACCAAACCTAAGAGGAGGCGTGTAGTGGTGATAGGGGATTCCCTACTGAGGGGAACAGAAGCAGTGATCTGTGGGCCTGACAAGATGTCTCGGGAAGTGTGCTGTCTCCCCGGGGCTAAGATCCAAGATGTAACTGAACGACTGCAAGGAATCATAAAACCCACTGACAAATACCCCTTCCTCTTGGTTCATGTGGGAACCAATGACACTGCAAGCAATAGCCTCCAGAAGATCAAAAGAGACTACGAGGCTCTCGGCAGGAAATTGAAGCAACTAAATGCACAAATTGTCATCTCATCTGTCCTCCCAGTTGAACGACGTGGCCCAGGGAGAGAGGGAAAAATAGTGGAAGTGAACAGCTGGCTTCGCAAATGGTGTAAACAGGAACGGTTTGGATTCTTAGATCACGGACTTCAGTTTCTTGAAGATGGACTTCTGGCAAGCGATGGGCTGCACCTCACAACGGTTGGGAGAAATGTTTTTGCCAAAAATCTCAGAAACCTCATCAGGAGGGCTTTAAACTGACTAATGTGGGGGAGGGAGACAGTGCTCCTGAAGGTAGGAGTCTATCAATTGATGAAGATGATCATCCAAATGTCATAGACCAAATGGAGCAAACAGCACGCAGACCTAGTGGTGGGAGGAAAAAATCCTTAAATAAGAGACACGGGGGAATGATTAATGGACTTCAATGTCTGTACACTAATGCGCAAAGCATGGGAAATAAACAAGATGAGCTTGAGCTTTTGGTACAGCAAACTAAATATGACATAATAGGCATCACTGAAACCTGGTGGGATAAGTCCCACGATTGGAATGTAATAATGGGGGGATACAATCTATTTCAGAGAAACAGACCAGACAAGAAAGGAGGAGGAGTGGCGTTATATGTCAGGGATGTGTATACCTGTGAAGAAATCCAAGAATTAGGACCTCAAAGGCAAAGTGAGAGCATTTGGGTCAAAATTAAGGGAGAGAAGAATAACAGAGACCTCATTGTGGGAGTTTACTATAGATCCCCAAGCCAAACGGAGGACATAGATGATGCCTTCCTGGAACAGATGGCCAAGCATGCAAAAAGAAGGGAGATAGTAGTAATGGGGGACTTCAATTACCCGGATATTTGTTGGATGTCAAACTCAGCCAAGAGCATAAGGTCAAACAGATTCCTCACTGGCCTTGCAGACAACTTCATTGTCCAGAAAGTGGGAGAAGCAACAAGAGGAACAGCCATTTTAGATCTGGTCCTAACCAATGTTGGGGACCTGGTTAGTGGGGTAGAAGTGGAAGGATCATTAGGCGCGAGTGATCATGCTCTTCTGAAGTTTACTATACAGCGGAAAGGAGCAGCCAAGCATACTAGGACTCAATTTCTTGACTTTAAGAAAGCCGACTTCATAAAACTTAGGGAAGTGCTGGGTGAGATCCCATGGACAGTAATACTAAAAGGAAAGGGAGTTCATGATGGCTGGGAGTTTGTTAAGAGGGAGATAGGAAAAGCACAACGTCAGGCAATACCAATGAGACGGAAACATGGAAGGTGCTTAAAGAAGCCAGGGTGGCTATCTAAAGAACTTTTAACTGAGTTAAGATTAAAAAAGGATGTGTACAAAAAATGGAAAAGGGGGGAAACCACCAAAGAGGAATTCAAACAAATAGCCAGCACGTGTAGACACAAAGTCAGAAAAGCTAAAGCACAGAATGAACTCAGGCTTGCTAGAGAGGTTAAAAGCAACAAAAAAGGCTTTTATGGGTATGTTCGTAGCAAAAGGAAGAACAAAGAAACAGTGGGGTCACTCAGAGGAGAAGATGGTGAAATGCAAACAGGGGACACAGAAAGGGCTGAACTCCTCAATGCCTTCTTTGCCTCAGTCTTCTCCGATAAAGAAAACAATGCCCGACCTGAAGAATTTGGAGCAAATGATTCAGCAAAGGAAACACAGCCCAGAATAACTAAGGAGATAGTACAAGAATACTTGGCTAGTTTAGATGTATTCAAGTCTCCAGGGCCAGATGAACTGCATCCAAGAGTATTAAAAGAACTGGCAGATGTGATCTCAGAACCACTGGCAGTCATCTTTGAGAATTCCTGGAGAACAGGCGAAGTCCCGGCAGACTGGAGGAGGGCAAATGTTGTCCCTATTTTCAAAAAGGGGGAAAGAGAGGACCCAAATAATTACCGCCCAGTCAGTCTGACATCAATACCAGGGAAGATTCACAATCAATCAATTTCTTTATTCGACCGATAGTCAGAATTAAAACATTACACAATAATTATAAACTATAACATCATAAGTTACATAAGGTACATAAGTAAGGTAGGGCCACAGTACTAGATCTCTCACAGATAACCCACGTCAAAGCATTCAATTATACGTTTCCGACACTTGAGTGCCAGGAAAAGAAATTTAGCCACTGACAAGGTTGTTTTCCCAGAAGACTTATTTAGCAGATATGCTGTCTGCTTTCCTCTTTGTCGGGAACTGAGCTGGGGTAAGTATGGAGTTATAAGATACTGTCTTAAATCGTTGTAGAAGGGACAGCTCAATAAAATGTGCTCTGTGGATTCTACCTCACCCAATGCACAGTGGCATAATCTCTGGTCATATGGGACTCCTCCATATCTTCCCTTCAGGACCGCCGAGTCAAGAACATTCAGCCTAGCCGCAGTAAATAGTCTGCGGTATTCCACGTAGTGGATATCCGCCAGGTAGCGAGCTGGAGCAGCCCGATACAACTGCTCCCCCAGAAACAACCCAGGTTTCACACGGGCTATGTCCTCCTGTCTGGCAATATCCCTTAATCTTTGCGCGATCACCGCCTTTGCGTGGCTATACGTCATGGACTCTATATAAAGGGAGGACAACCCACACTTCTGCACTTCCTCCACTATCTCCCCTTCCCATGGAGATTTAAAGTTATCCCTCAGAATCAAGGGGGCCAAACCCACCGGTCTGAAACAGAGCTTGAGCCATAGCCATAACTTCGCTTTCAGGGCCACATACCTAAAGGCTTGACAACCGGTTTCCAGTCTCATGATCGCACCTGCCACAGAGGGGGGGATCCTGAGTATGGCCCTGAGGAATTGGGTTTGGATAGATTCCAATTTTTCAAAATCCCTACGTGAGCCCAAGGCAATGCCCACCAGCAGAAGAGGGAGGACTTTCATTTTAAAGAGACGTAAGGCAACATTGACAGTTTGTGCCTGTTTCTTGGAGTACAGGGTTCTAATCATCAGGGCTGCTTTGGATGCATTCGAGGCTATGTATTCTCTGTGCGCCAGGAAGGACCTATTTGATCTTACAACCTGACCCAGGTACTTGAAGCAACTGACCTGCTCTAAAGGAATACCATTAATTGACCATAAATTAGGTTTCGGTCGAGCAGCAAAGACCATTATTTTGGTCTTGGCATAATTTAATTGGAGCTCGTGTTGGGTCTCATATTCATGAAGAGCTCGAAGCATCCTCCTTAATCCGATGGGGGAGGTAGCTAATAGGGCGGCATCGTCCGCATACAGTAGGACATTCAAGGCTCGTCCTGCCAGTTTTGGTGGATGGAAATCAGCATTTGCCATATGCACCACTAGCGAATTAATATAGAAGTTAAACAGAGCAGGGGCAAGCAAACAGCCCTGTCTTACCCCCCTAGTGGTGGCAACCGGATTGGAGACTAGCCCCTTACTATCTATCCTAATCCTCAAGAGGGTATTTGTATGCAAATTAATAATCAGCAAGAGAAGGCGGCGGTCGATAGATGTCGCTGCCAATTTTGTCCATAGCTGGTTCCTGGGAATTAGATCAAAGGCCTGCTTAAAGTCTATAAAGGCGACGTGGAGGGCTTTTAGGCCATTGCCAGCGTACTTGGTGGCCAAGTGATTTAGGATTAAGATTTGGTCTGTTGTTGATCTTCCGGGGCGGAAACCCGCCTGTTCCTCTGCGATGATATTGTTGCTTTCCATCCAGGTCGTTAATTTGTTAAGTAGAAATCTTGAATAGATCTTCCCGATAACATTTAGCAGGCTAATTGGTCTAAAATTGGCCGGGTCTGTGCGCGGCCCTTTCTTGTGAATTAACACAATCAGTGCAGAGTTCCAGCTTGGAGGAAATTGTGCTGTTTTGTTTATATAAGTAAAAAGAGCTGCTAGGGGTGGACACCACCAATCCTTATTGGCTTTAATAACATCTATGGAAATAAGATCGTCTCCGGGTGCCTTGCCCGCCTCAAATTGGCCTATAAGTGTTTCCACTTCAGAGCAGGTAACAGGATCCCACTCTGGCAAGGGGGCCAAATCTAACCTTCCTCCGCTAGCTGCGTGAGCTGCATATAAAACGGAGAAGAAGCTTTCCCAGGTGTCAGCTGAAATTTGGGGTTCTATCCTTGACAACGGTCTACCCAGGTATCTGGAAATTTGGTGCCAAAAGGAGGAGGGATTTCTATTTTCTGCAGCTTTTAGAAGGTTCTTCCAATCATTTCTTTCTGCCGCACGCTTCTTTTCCTTTAATAGTGCTTTATACCTTCTCTTGAGGTTCATAAGGTGACTGCTAGGTGCGGAGTCATTTGATGCCCTATATGCCAAGAATTCATTATATAGGTTGTTCTTGAAGTGCCTACATTCCTCATCAAACCACTTTTTATGAGAGAAATGGTTACTATTCATTACCGGGGTCTTAGCCAACGAAGGTTTTAGCAGTTCTACTAAATTGTCATATATTGGCAGTGGCTCAACTGCCTGGATAAGGGAGTCCCTTGTCTCTTGCAGTTGGTCAGACCAAAGGAGTTCATTTATCCGTTGAGCCATATTGTCGGTCCATTTTAAGGCAGTGGGCCTCATCTGAAGCTGGTTATTTGTAATAGGCACGCAGGAATAGGTAGCCAATTCTCCATCCAGGGTCAGAGAAAGTTCTAATGGAAAATGGTCACTTTCCAGCCTCGTTACCACCCTAAAGTTGGAAATTTTGGGAATTAGGTCTACTGATGTCCAAATAAAGTCTATGGTAGAGGCTCGGGAGCCTGACCAGAAAGTAAATTCGGCAGGGTAATCAGAACTGAGAGCTCCGTTTAAAAGGTGAAAATTAAGAGCCATCAAAGTTTGTCTACATTTAAAACCTGCATATGTAGCAACACTGTCTTTAAAATTCCTGGGTAAAAGGTCTGAGGTTAAAATGGGTAGTGAGGGATATTTATTATATTTAGCAAATAATGATTTATCAGAGTGAGACAATCGGCCATTGAAATCTCCTGCAACTAGGAAGGTGGCTTCAGGATATTTCTCTAGGAGAGTTTCAAGAGTCTGTTGAATTTCCCTCCATCTTTGGTCCACCAGGTTTTTCTTATAGATTGGGTGCAAATAAACATTAATCACCACGAACACTTCCTCCGCTGTTTGTAGCTTAACACCCAGCATGGATGACGACTGGATGTCGATTTGTTCCACCTGCAGGTTTAAGGCCAAAGAAACTAGGGTAGCCAACCCACCTTGTGGTCTGCCAGGAGATAGTAAATTCTGATGTGCATTCAGGTAGAAGCCCTTATACCCTGATAGGGAGAAGCCCTCACAAGCCCAGGTCTCTTGCAGCAAAAGAATATGACTGCCTTTTATGTAGGCGACAAAGGATGGATCCATCAGCTTAGGTTTAATGCCAGCTACATTCCAGGATAAGAAAGTAAGTAATCTCCTGGTCACCCCTTCGAGTCATGCTGGGCCTTGCGGAACCAGCACGGCAGAATCCACCTGGGAATGCATGCGGCGAGGGGGGACAATAGGCTGGAAGAAGGAAGTAATTGTAGCTTGCTTACCAGGCAATTTCCGAGCACCACTTACCGCAGCAGCAGCCATGGATTGAGGCTTAATTATTGGTAGCTGCAGGGATGGATTCTGGTGCACAGGAGTATCACTTAACGACAGGTCCATAGACTCTACATTTAAAGTATGCTCTAAGATTGAGGGGGGTGGGCCTTTTGGATCTGCAGATGCTGTAGGGAACATGCAGTGTAAGGCAGGTGGAAGGCATCCTTTTCGGTTTGCCTCCAAAAGAGCATCCAGTCTTGCCACAGCTTCCGAATTTGACCAGAGGGTTGTCGAATCTTCCACTGTATCCTGCCCGGGCTTGACATCCCGAGGCTGTGCACAGCCAGGTTGCAGATCAAAGGTCGTTAAAGCAGGTACCACTTGGGCTTGTGTAGCCTGATCTACAATTGGTGAGGAATTCATCTTATTTACATGAGCATGATCTTCTGAGTTACGGAGACAGAGTAGCAACTCGTCCAATCTGTCCGTTATCTCTGTTCGCTCCAGTTTTGGCAACTGGGAGAAGGATAGAAGTAACTCACGCTCCGTAGAGTTCTCCAGATGTATGGCCTTTGTCAGTGGAGGCAGGGGGACGTCAATCCAGCTGATTAGATCTGCGGCCAGGGGAGTTGGGGTCGTGGCAATTGGCGGACCCTCAGACTTGTCTGCTTTCTTTTTGAACAAGCAGTTTGGTAAGAGGGGGCAGATCTTGGTATTGGTAAAGACTCTTGTAGCAAGGATTCCATAGTTCATTAGAAGGCTTCTTGAGGACATAATAAGTGCAGGGAGCTTTTTGGTTTTAAAGGAGAGCAGCACTCTCTGCCTCTGAGGTCTGCTGCTAATATGATCAATATGCTTCAGGTCAATAGAGCTAGGGGTTACCCTCAGAAGCTCCGCTAGGTATCTCCTTATATCACTCTTATAATGCCAGTTTATCACCTTGCCTCTAAAGGGGCAAACCGTTAGGCAGATTTTGGTAGCTTGCAGCAGCAGTTTGTGAGGAGGTGCAAAGTGTTGTTCCTTCTTATTTTGCTCACCTTGCTCACTTTTCTGATTGCCAGCAGCTTGAGGAATTATACAGGAGGTATGAGGTAAAACGGGTGCTCTGGGCATTTGTAAGGGCTTCATCTCAGGTGGAACATCAGGGGAACTGTCTTTACCTGTTAGGGATACAAGCGAGATAATCTTCTCCAAGGATCCTCGGATGTCTTTTATGTATTTAAAGATATAGTCCACTGTTCTAGCAACCAGGTCTAAAGTAGTCGAGTGTTCAAATAGTATCTCGTCAATGCAGCTTTCACGGGCTCTAGTGCAAACATTCGAGTGGATGCCAGTATTATTATTGCTTGAAGGTTTAGTAGGCAGGTTATCAAAAGGTTCTTTCACACTGGATTCCTCGTCATTCATCTCTGCTAGCAGTGTGAAAGAGTTTGAAACCGGGATATTAAAAATATCCTTTGTACTTTCAGATTCACTAATTTTTGTTTGTTTAGCAAGAGGCAGGCATCTCAGTTCCTCTGTGTCGTCTATATCTCTAGAATCTCTGGTACGTTTCCCAGTTCCTCTCCCACAAGCAGGGCTGTATAGTTGCTTAGTCATTTCTCTCTTCATGCAACCGCCCCAGTTTCAAGGTTAATGGTTGTCTCCCCGATAGAAAAAGGCGTCCTCCTACTTACTAATTTAAAACTAAGACTAAAAACTAAAAACTAAAGTTAAAAGTTAAAAGGTTTCTATACTCATTAAAACAATGTTAAAAGATAAATCAGGGAGCTCACACTCACGCTGACTAAGTGCCGTTCGCCATCTTGGAAATCCCCACCAGGGAAGATTCTGGAGCAGATCATTAAGCAAACAGTCTGTGAGCACCTAGAAAGGAATGCTGTGATCACCAACAGTCAGCATGGATTTCTGAAAAATAAGTCATGTCAGACTAACCTGATCTCGTTTTTTGACAGAATTACAAGCCTGGTAGATGAAGGGAACGCAGTGGATGTAGCCTACCTTGATTTCAGCAAGGCATTTGACAAGGTGCCCCATGATATTCTTGTAAAGAAGCTGGTAAAATGCGGTCTTGACTATGCTACCACTCAGTGGATTTGTAACTGGCTGACTGACCGAACCCAAAGGGTGCTCATCAATGGTTCCTCTTCATCCTGGAGAAGAGTGACTAGTGGGGTGCCACAGGGTTCTGTCTTGGGCCCGGTCTTATTCAACATCTTCATCAACGACTTGGATGATGGACTCAAGGGCATCCTGATCAAATTTGCAGATGACACCAAACTGGGAGGGGTGGCTAACACCCCAGAGGACAGGATCACACTTCAAAACGACCTTGACAGATTAGAGAACTGGGCAAAAGCAAACAAGATGAATTTTAACAGGGAGAAATGTAAAGTATTGCACTTGGGCAAAAAAAATGAGAGGCACAAATACAAGATGGGTGACACCTGGCTTGAGAGCAGTACATGTGAAAAGGATCTAGGAGTCCTGGTTGACCAGAAACTTGACATGAGCCAACAGTGTGACGCGGCAGCTAAAAAAGCCAATGCATCAATAGGAGCATAGCATCTAGATCAAGGGAAGTAATAGTGCCACTGTATTCTGCTCTGGTCAGACCTCACCTGGAGTACTGTGTCCAGTTCTGGGCACCACAATTCAAGAAGGACACTGACAAACTGGAACGTGTCCAGAGGAGGGCAACCAAAATGGTCAAAGGCCTGGAAACAATGCCTTATGAGGAACGGCTAAGGGAGCTGGGCATGTTTAGCCTGGAGAAGAGGAGGTTAAGGGGTGATATGATAGCCATGTTCAAATATATAAAAGGATGTCACATGGAGGAGGGAGAAAGGTTGTTTTATGCTGCTCCAGACAAGCGTACACGGAGCAATGGATCCAAACTACAAGAAAGAAGATTCCACCTAAACATTAGGAAGAACTTCCTGACAGTAAGAGCTGTTCGACAGTGGAATTTGCTGCCAAGGAGTGTGGTGGAGTCTCCTTCTTTGGAGGTCTTTAAGCAGAGGCTTGACAACCATATGTCAGGAGTGCTCTGATGGTGTTTCCTGCTTGGCAGGGGGTTGGACTCGATGGCCCATGTGGTCTCTTCCAGCTCTATGATTCTATGATTCTATGATTCTATGATTCTATGCTGGCCACATGACCCAGAAGCTGTACGCTGGCTCCCTCGGCCAATAAAGCGAGATGAGCGCAGCAACCCCAGAGTCGGCCACGACTGGACCTAATGGTCAGAGGTGCCTTTACCTTTACCTGTAAGAACACAGGCAGATTTAGGGGAGCGCAATTGGTTCACCCACACTGGGCGCCAAGCCAAGAGGGTGCTGTGCACCACAACAGGGACAAACAACAGAAGGCGAGAAGCGGGTGGGTGCCAAATTCTGGTGAAATTTTAAAGCTCAAAGTCTGCCACTGCTGGGAAATCCCAACTCTGCAACCTTCCTTCCCCGGAGAGTTGCTCTGTCGCCTTGATTATTTGCTTGCCCTTTTCCGAAACTTTTCCCAGGGAAAAGCTCCTGGGGATGCTGTTCAGGATCGGACCTGTGGGCTTCTGCATGCCAAGCAGTTGCTCTGCCGCTGAGCTAAGCCCTTCCCCGGGAGAGCTGCGGAGACAGATGGGGAAGGGAGACGGAGCGTCAGGAAAGGACGGGAGGCACTGCTGACAGAAAGGCAATTAAGATCCTAAGAAACAAGAAAGCGAGAAGCCACGAGGTAACTGAGTAGAAAATTAAAATTATTCAGCTACAGAAAATGTATCTAATGACTTCGAGACAGGCCAACCTGTAGGAGGGAATTGGGAGAGGGAGCCGATGGTGCAGGTTGTGAGGCACGTGGATGGGAAAGAAAGGGAAGGTGGATCTGGGAGACGGCGAGACAAGGCTGAGAGATCTCCTGAGCTCCTGCAGTGTCAGCCTTGCTCATTGTCAAAGAGAGAAGAAAAGGAACCCGGTGGAACGACAAGGAGCTGAGAGTCACGCGGCTGAGCTTAGGTGATGGCTGTGCTCTAATGAATGTGTCGTCTTGCTCAACCTGGTGCCACCCAGCTGTTTCGGTCTGGAGCTCCCATCAGACCCTGACAAACTCCTCTTACAAACCCGTCAACCTTTTACTGTACCTTTCTCCCAATATACACAGTTTGGAAGCAAGTTTCCCTAACATAACATAACATTCACATACAGCTTTTTAAAATATGGTGCAACTCCATCTTATGTGAAACACAAGAGCAGTCAAGTACAACATTCCTAAAGTGAACATGTTTACACCTGGGGAGGAATGTTTGTCCAGCCAGCAGGTAAACTTCCTGTTTCTTTCTGGGCTGGGACAGACTTCCTCTGCATGTGACTAGAGGTGGGTGTGGCCTCACCTGTGCAGGTAATGACATAAGCACAGGGCACAGGGCAGGGCACCCATCTCTCTCTCTTTGACTACATGCATTGAAGTAGCAACATCTGCTTAGCCAAAGATGCTCTCTTGACTTCCAGCCAAGAGAGGACAAAGGGACTGTCTTCTTATGAGATAGTTTCCAGGTGTATGCTACTTTTCTAAGCTAAGTCTGCCTTCTGGGATCCGATTGTGAACAGAATGTGAGTAAACTCTTTTTAGACTTTTATAGAAGACTGTGTCGTGTCTTATCTTTTATGAGGGAATAAAGGGGAAAATACCAGAACAATTATTATAGAGGCTTTAGCGAGCCTGAGCAAAGGCATTCGCTGCGAGTTTAAAAAGGGGGATGTTACTCTGCTAAATTGTGAACTTGTTAACACAGGTTGGAAAGGCTATAATCCGACAATATATCCTCTCCTGCATCCCTGAACATTCCCACACATCTTACATGAGTGTTTAGTTCCAAGGGTTCCCTGTATCCACAAAAATCACATATGTGTAAACTCTTGGAGCTGCCCATGGCAGGGGGAGGGGGAGAGAAGGTCCAGTTCCCACACGCCAAGCAGGTCTTGCTGCAGACCCATGCAGACTCGGAGCAAAAATAAGCTTTAAGCTCTCTGCCTTGCTTGCAGGGTAAGACCTGATTAGCATATATGCTCTGGAAGGCCAGGGATACTTGCACGACATCTCAGAACTGGCGCACTGAGCAGGTATTGCTCCTGAAAGCAAGGTGGAGAGTCTAAAAGCTCTTTCTGCACTGGATAACCCCAAGTTATAAATTACTCGGATAAGGGAATTGAGGGGATGCTCATCAAATTTGCAGATGACACCAAATTGGGCAGGGTAGCTAATGCTGCAGAACACAGAACTGGGATTCAAGATGACTTGAACAGATTGGAGAACTGGAACCAAACTAGCAAAATGAATTTCAATAGGGACAAATGTAAGGTTCTGCACTTAGGCAGGAAGAACCAGCTGCACAAATACAAGACTGGGGACACCTGGCTTACTAGCAGTACATGTGAAAAGGATCTAAGGGTCTTGGTGGACCACAAGCTTAACATGAGTCAACAGTGTGATGCAGCAGTGGGAGAAAATCTAGCGCTATTCTAGGCTTCATCAGCAGAAGTACAGTGTCCAGGTCAAGGAAAGTAATTGTCAGAACTCCATACGGCCAAGCTACTCCTCCTCGGACGTGTCTTCGGAATCTCCTCCCATGGTGATTAATGACCTAAGCCTTTGATGAGGCTCCAGGCATGTTCCCATTACGCAGAGTATCCAAACAGCAGCAGAAGGATGAGAAAAATATGAGCTACATTGCTACGTTTATTTCTAACTACTCAGACAGAAAACAATATACATCCTCTCTTCATGAGAATCAGTGAACCAACTGAGACAAAGAAACAGGAAATCAGTAACAACAACATCCGTCTCTTGTCTCCCGTGAGACTTCCAACAGCCTGGAATGTAAACAGAGTCTTGTGACTCCAAAAACTGCACAGTGGCATAAACAGAAATCCAACAGTAAAAGTAGCACTGTATTCTGCCTTGGTCAGACTACACCTGGAGTCCTGTGTCCAGTTCTGGGCACCACAATTTAAGGAGGATGTTGACAAGCTGGAAGGTGTGCAGGAGGAGGAGAACTAAGATGATCAAGCATCTGGAAACCAAGTCTTATGAGGAGCGGTTGAAGGAGCTGGATATGTTTAGCCTGGAAAAGAAGAGACTGAGAGGAGATATGAGAGCCATCTTCAAATATATTAAGAGCCGCCACAAGGAAGATGGAACAAGCTTGTTGTGTCCTCTGAAAGGTTGGACGTGAACAATGAATTCAAATGACAAAAAAAGGAGATTCTGGCTCAACATCAGGAAGAACTTTCTGATGGTTACAGCCATTTGACAGTGGAACAGACTCCCTTTGAAGGTGGTGGGTTCTCCTTCATTGGAGACTTTTAAGCAGAATTTGCATGACCATTTGCTATGGTTGCTTTATCTGAGATTCCTGCATTGCAGGGGGTTGGACTAGATGACCCTCAAGATGCTTTCTGACTCTAGAATTCTATGATTCTAAGTGGACCCATTGCGGAAAGAGCTTTTGAACACCTCACCTTTCTTGGATTTAACTCGAGCAATTTCAATCCTCTGGCCTTCATCCGTGTTAAATGTGCATAAGATGTGGTCTTACTGTATAGTAATTGTTTGGTTTGTTATTGTCACTAATCCATGCACATTTTTCTTTCATAGAATCATAGAATCATAGAGTTGGAAGAGACCACAAGGGCCATCGAGTCCAACCCCCTGCCAAGCAGGAAACACCATCAGAGCACTCCTGACATATGGTTGTCAAGCCTCTGCTTAAAGACCTCCAAAGAAGGAGACTCCACCACACTCATTGGCAGCAAATTCCACTGTCCAACAGCTCTTACTGTCAGGAAGTTCTTCCTAATGTTTAGGTGGAATCTTCTTTCTTGTAGTTTGGATCCATTGCTCCGTGTCCGCTTCTCTGGAGCAGCAGAAAACAACCTTTCTCCCTCCTCTATGTGACATCCTTTTATATATTTGAACATGGCTATCATATCACCCCTTAACCTCCTCTTCTCCAGGCTAAACATGCCCAGCTCCCTTAGCCGTTCCTCATAAGGCATCGTTTCCAGGCCTTTGACCATTTTGGTTGCCCTCCTCTGGACACGTTCCAGTTTGTCAGTGTCCTTCTTGAACTGTGGTGCCCAGAACTGGACACAGTACTCCAGGTGAGGTCTGACCAGAGCAGAATACAGTGGCACTATTACTTCCCTTGATCTAGATGCTATACTCCTATTGATGCAGCCCAGAATTGCATTGGCTTTTTTAGCTGCCGCGTCACACTGTTGGCTCATGTCAAGTTTGTGGTCAACCAAGACTCCTAGATCCTTTTCACATGTACTGCTCTCAAGCCAGGTGTCACCCATCTTGTATTTGTGCCTCTCATTTTTTTTGCCCAAGTGCAATACTTTACATTTCTCCCTGTTAAAATTCATCTTGTTTGTTTTTGCCCAGTTCTCTAATCTGTCAAGGTTGTTTTGAAGTGTGATCCTGTCCTCTGGGGTGTTAGCCACCCCTCCCAGTTTGGTGTCATCTGCAAATTTGATCATTTATTGATGAAGTTTTGAAAACATCCCCTTTGGTTGGAAAACTGCACCACAAAATCTGGAAAAGTGTGCATTTGGAAGGAGAGCAGCGTTTCGGTTCACAAGGTGCAAATTAGGTAGCTTTGCATTAAATTGCAAACTAAACTGAATTCCCAACCCCAGATCCCTTCTTTGGACCTAACTGCCGGTGTAATTGAATCGGTCTTCTCATCCCACCAGAACATTCCTTTATATTTCCCCTGCCACTTACGGACTATTCAACACTTTCAGATCTTCAGATCCTTTCCAAGACCTTTTTAATAGATTAACCTAACTGGTTAATCCATTAAACATTGTGATCAATTAAACATCAAACCAATTCTGCTTCATTTCTAGAAGCAATAGAAAACCTTACTATTCGGAAAAAGGGTTTGTGGCAGGCGATTGAGTGTGTGTCTTTGTGTGTGAGAGACAAGTATGTTAACAAGTTCCTAGAGACGTGGCATAATCTAGCCAAAAAGTAACACTTTTAAAACCCACATATTTCAAAGGGGAAATGCATGCACTTTCCCCTTAAAATCAGCAGAGCATAGCTAAATTGAGCACACCCTTCCTTTCCTCTAACTAATTTAAAGCCATAAACCTAGGCATGCTTTCCTAGGAATAATAAGCCCTATTGAATATGGGGTTGGGGTTTCTTCCAAGTAGGGAGGAATATGTAAACTGTGTTATTTTTACTGTTGTTAGCCACTCTGAGCCTGGCTTTGGCTGGGGAGGGCAGGATATAAATACAATATTATTATTATTATTATTATTATTATTATTATTATTATTATTATTTCAGTTTCTCATTTTTCCAATATTAAACTCTCTGTGTTTTTAGCTTGCATTTATTTTAAGTCCTTGTGAAATTTTCACGCCTGCATTTTCACACCAGATTCTCTCAACGCACACATTTTTGGATGCAATTTTGCCTAGCATACAATATTCTCCAAGCAATTCTTCCTGAATTTAATGCATTTTGTGTGTGTTATTTTCATGAATCTTTGCAATTGCTTGGCTGACAAAACTGCACTGCGAAATTTGGAGAAGTCCAAATTTCAAAGCACGGCTGTTTTTTGGGCGTTGGAAAGAGGGAATGAGTAGATTTGCTTTGAAATGTGAACTGAATCCAATTTCTACCCCCTCCCTACAACTCAACATTTGCCGGTGTGCATTGCTAACTAGTGCATATCCGTTTTATGGATGGGTGGACGAATGAATCTGTGGGTGCTTTTTATTTTGTTTAAAATGCTCCTTAGTTTCATGGACTGAAAGCAAAAATGGTCAGTTGCAAACAACAACCCCAAGTCTACTGAGCGGGAGGAATAGATATGTTATCCTGTAACGAATGCAGAAAGTGGCATTCTGAACCATGGCAGATTCCTTTGCCCTGAACCTCTTTAATTGACAGATTGGTTCCCTTCGCTTGCCTTGAGTGGAGATGAGCCTCCGCTATTCACTGCAGACCTGTTATTGAGAGTGCCGAGGGACCCATCCAGCACAGCAGTTGTCCTGAAAGGAGATCAGAAAGGCGTCTCCTTCCTGACCTTTCAGCATCTGCCTAGAGAATTCAGATTTATTGACCTCGCTCTGCGGCAGAACCAGCCACAAGTTCCTGAGCGGCTGACAACTACTAGCTACTGGCTGTACCACACCTGTTTGGCTTGGTGGTGGTGGGTTTCTGTAGAGAAATAGCTTAGCAGTTTGAACATAGCCAGGGAAGGAGGTAGGCACCTGAGATTCGCAAAGGACTACGAAGGAAGATGCTCCTTTTACAAATAGCCCTGACAATCTCGGAGGGTTCCTGCATGCTCTTCAGTTCCCTCTCCCCACCCCTGCTTAAATTTAGCGACGGACAAATTTTTCAATTTCAGTTGCTCTCAGTTTCTCATTTTTCAATTTGTAAAAATTGAGTTCTTCCCATTTCTGCACCAGTTTGCATTAAAAAACAAACCTACCATGAAAATTCATCAGCGTTTTGGTGTGAATTTCTCATAACTGAAATCTTTCCCTATGCTGTCTTGACTAATATACACGTTTGCAAGCAACTTCCCTAAAATTACGCATTTGTGTATGTTGTTTTCACTAATAGGTGCATTTCACAAAGACTTGCATAGAGATGTGCATGTCTACATGCACATGTGAAATGCACGGGTTTTTAAAAAAATTCATTTCCCAATGACCTCTGGCATGAAATTTGCTGTTTTTATAGCTGCCACACACTGGATCAACATCTTCATTGAGCTATCAGCCATGACCCCAAGGTCTCATTTCAGACTCTCAGGAGCATATTGGTGAAATTATTATTATAATTATTTTGGCATCACTTCATTTATTTTTTTGCTATTTTACCACCCATTCACTCAGTTTGGAAGGGCCCTTTCAGAGCTCTTCACAATCCCTTTTTTGTTTTGTTTTAAGGTTTAAGGTGCTGGTTTTAACCTTCAGAGCCCTATGTGGCCTAGGACGCTCGTACCTATGGGACCGCCTCTCCTGGTATGTCCCATGGAGGACCTTATGGTCTTCAAATAAAAACATTTTGGAGATCCCAGGCCACAGGGAGGTTAGGCTGGCCTCAACCAGAGCCAGGGCTTTTTCAACTGTGGCCCCGATCTGGTGGAATGCTCTGTCCCAAGAGATTAGGGCCCTGCGGGACTTGACATCTTTCCGCAGGGCCTGCAAGACAGAGCTGTTCCACCAGGCCTTTGGCCAGGGCACGGTCTGACCCCCTCCTTTGGTCATCCTCACAGAACTCTAGCCCAATGGTTGTCATGAATTTGATTTTGAATTGATTTTAGAATGAATTGATTTTAGAATGTTGTGTTACTTTTATTGTTGTTAGCTGCTCTGAGCCAGGCTTCGGCTGGGGAGGGCGGGATGTAAATAAAATTTTATTATTATTTATTTATTGATGACCCTGAACAATTTTCTGTCATCAGCAAACCTGGCCACCTCACTGCTGGATCTGGCCGTTCTCACAGCGGCCGACCAGATGCCTGTGGAAAACCTGCAAGCAGGACTCAAACTCAGAAGCCGTCTCCCTTCCTACAATTCCAGCAATTCGGGAGCATTGCCGCCTTTGACCATGGAAGCAGAGCATAGCCATCCTGGCTAGCAGCCTTTTCTAAAAATCCAGGCTGAATTTGACCCATAGCAGGGAGGTTGAGGGGTAGGTAGGTAGGCTACAGTCAGAGTGTGCCAGAGCCCTATCAGTCCAACAAAGCCACTTTTGCCCTGTAGAGGAGTTGGGGTTGCGGGCTTCACGGCCCCAACACGCGCACGGCGGCTGGAGCCCAGCCCCTGTGTGATTGGGGAAATTCCCAGCCACATCACCCCCTGGACAGCCAATTGGCTGGCTCTGGGGGCGTGGCCTGCCCTATTTAAGGCAGGCGTGGCTGGGGATCTCCCTCTTTTGCCACCTCCAGCTGCTCCTGTTTCTCACTCTCCCGCCCTATAAGGTTTTTGTTCCTTGACCTTGCTATGGACCTTGTTTGGTCGCCGTTGAGGGGCCTGGTAGGAATTTTTCCACTTGGCAAACTGGCACCAGCCACTTGGTTTTCGCCTACCTTGTAGCAAATTGTCACAACTTTCTGGGTATTGGCGGTTAGGCATTGGTTTTGCTCTGTAGATGGAAGAGGGGAGGTAATGCCATCACCGGCCCCTCATATTGAAGGGTAGTCCTGTAAAGGATTCCGGGGGGCGTGGCCCTGTCCAAAGCCTATAGAGGTGAGGGCCTAAGGCACGCCCCCTAGCGGTGACCCCGGGGGAGTTCCTAGTTGATGTGCATCATCTACCAGTAGTTAACCCTTCCCGGACTTCAAGCAGACGGGCTGAAGTCAGATATAGTCAGTTAGGACCAATGCCTAAGCCAATACTGCTCATCACCTGTAACCAATAAAGTTGTGGCCTTATTTAGCCCATTAACCTTAATAATTGTGTCATGTGTCTTTATTTCCACTATGGGGGGGGGGGACTCACCACGCAAAGAGAATGACTACGTAAAAAAGGCTTTCCCTGGTATGCCCTGCTGCTCACGAGGGTGGTGAGCAGGAAACAATATAAATGGATGCCTTTTTCAGATTACTTAAAGAAATATTATAGTATGATGAATCAAGAGCAGGATCTGAGCTACGAGAAACAGAAGCAATTCGATTATAGTACCGTGGTTATGATTTAGTAGGCAGAAGAGAGGGTGCAGCAGAACTGGAGAAACAACAACTCCATGGAAAATGGGGGCAGGAGGGGGGAAGTCAACCAAAATAAGAGAAAAAAAAGCCAATATAAATTGGGGAGGTTAGCGCACTCAGCTCAGGAGAATATGCTAGAACAGAGTCCCCCGCCCTCAAAATTGCATCCCAAGTTCTGCTTCCAGCTCAATGCAGTCCAAGAGGAGAAAATAAGAGCGGTGGGGGGGGGAGTTTGCGGGGCATTGTGAATTAAAAAGGGAGAGGGTCAGCTGATCCCGCTGGTGCGCACGAGGCCTTGCGAAGATGGATGGCGTTGTACTTTTAATTTGCACAGTGGCATAAGACAAACAGATGAGGTTTCAGGGCAGCGCGTCCAATTAATCAGGGCTTTGACAGCTGTGAAGCCGGACGTTATTCATTCCCCTCCCTGACAGGCCAAAAAGGGTAATAATTACACTTAGATGTCGTGTGCCCCTCACCCCCTGCCGATGCCCAGCTCTCTGAGAGAGAACAGCAACTCTCAATAGCACTCATTACACTAATGCCAGCTGCAGAACGGAGAAGAGGGCGAATGAAGGCAAAGGGAAGGTGATGCCATGATCCAGAGACCCTGGTTGGATCCTGATACAAATCAGCAGCAGTAAGGAGCAAGTCCGTCTCTTAAGTTGCCAGCTCCCACACTCTATAGGGCCTTGAAGGTTGGTACCGAAACCTTGACCTTGCCAGCCCCACCAAAAACTTAGGTGGCAATTGAGAACATAAGAACGTTGAGAAGAGCCTGCAGGATCAGGCCAATGGCCCATCCATTCCAGCATCCTGTTTGCACAGTGGCTGAACAGTTGCCCCAATCGGAAGCCCACAAGCAGGATTCAAACCCAAGACCCCTCTCACCCTCCAGTGGTTGGCAGCAGCTGGTATATTCAGAAGCATTGCAGCCTCAGACTGTGAAAGTTGAGCCGAACCACCCTGGCTAGTAGCCATTGATAGACCTCTCCTCCTCCATGAATTTGCCTAATCCTCTTTTAAAGCCCTCTATCTGTGGATTGGTGGCTGTTCCTGCTTCCTGTGGCAGTGAGTTCCATATTTTAACTATGTGCTGCCTGAGGAAGTACCGTATTTTTCGCTCCATAAGACACACTTTTTCCCTCCTAAAAAGTAAGGGCAAATGTGTGTGCGTCTCATGGAGCAAATGCAGGCGGGAGGCAGGCGGGAAAAGCCCCCAAGAGCTGCACACATGCTCCGTGTGGCTCTTGTGGGCTTTTCCCCAAGTAGGGAGAAGGGCAGCCCATCACTGAAGGGCTGTGTCAGTCCCTTCTCCCTCCTCGTAGAAAAGCCTGCAAGAGCTGCATGCTCTTTAAAGGGTGTTGGCTCTTGGGGGCTTTTGCGGGAGGTGGGGGAAGGGACAGAGGGCAGCCCCTCAGTCCCTTCCCCCACCTCCCGGAAAAGCCCCCAAGAGCCGCACTCCCTTTCACGAGCTGCGTGGAGCGTGTGTGCGGCTCTTGGGGGCTTTTCCCCTGAGGAGGGAGAAGGGCAGCCCATCAGTGACGGCTCTGCTCAGCGCTCCCTTTAAAAATATTTTTTCCCTTGCATTCCCCCTCTAAAACCTAGGTGCGCCTTATGGTCAGGTGCGTCTTATATGGTGCTTCCCTTTTCTGGCCTGTATCTTCCAGCATTCATCTCCATTGCATGTCCATGAGTTCTAGCGTTATGAGAGAGGGAGAAATACTCTTCTGTATACATTGGTCAGAGCACGGTACTGATAACGCCAAAGTTGCAGGTTCGATCCCCATAAGGGACAGCTGTATAATCCTGCATTGCAGGGGGTTGGACTAGATGCTCCTCAGGGTCCCTTCCAACTCTACAATTCTATGACTATGCTTTCATGAATAATTTTATTAAATTCTACTATGTGGGTTCTTACTTGCCTTTTCTCTAAACTAAAAAAAGTCCCAAAGGCTGTAGCTTTTCTTCGCAGGAGAGTTGCCCAACCCCTTTTCTTGACCTTTTCCAACTCTACAATACAATTTTTTGAGGTCAGACAACCAGAACTGTGCACAGTACTTCAGATGCGGCTGCACCATAGATATGTATAATGGCATTATGATACTGGCAGTTTTATCTCCAGTTCTGCTCCTAAGATTCCTAGCATGGAATTTGCCTTTCTGGAAGGCTTCTCTGCCCGAGACCTCTGAGACCTGGCACCGGCCAAGACAGACAATGGCATGCAACATGGCCCAACGGACCGGCTCAGTTTAAGACAACTCGAGCAGAAGTTCACTGGGGACTTTCACAGCAGCTGTGAGCTTGGACCCGGACCTTTTGCAGCCCCTCAAGTATCAAACGTCAGCATCGGCTGTCGTCTCCTCTCGAATCTCGGCGGAATAGCCGCATCCACTCCACGCAATGTCATCCTCTCACCAGCAGACATTTGAAAAGGGATGATCTTTAAAGGCGAGGAGCCTGAGAAATACGAGCTGTCCAGGGAACAAGCTTGCAAATGGCAGGGCTCAGAAGCAAAGCTGTTTATCCTCCCTTTAATTCTGTTGTGCCTCCTTTTGTGTTCATTTTTTCCAGTGCATGTAAATACCAGGTTGAGCTCTGCTTATCCTGAGGGGAAGCTTTTATTTGACAGCTTGCCATTAGAGCATCTGAATAAACTGACATTGCTGCCAGCCACAGAGAAACTACCCACCCTCATTACAATGTCAGAACTAGTAAAAAAAAACCCCCACAAAAAACAAGCATTATTAGCAGCAATCAGGAGGCTGCTTTTCATACTGGATTGGAAGCGGCCAGCTGGTCAGGGAAGAGGAGAAGTGGTGAGGACCATCTCACAAAGTGTTGGAAGCAGGGGTGCAAGCAGCTTACCTTAAACTGGGGAGCTTCCCATATTGGGCCTCTGGTTGGCCACTGTGAGAACAGAATACTGGACTAGATGGGCCATTGGCCTGACGCAGCAGGCTCTTCTTATCTTCTAGGCATGGACATCTTGGGGCATCTCTGACCAGCACTTAGTTAGGGGGGCTGGAGTTGAGCAAGCGAGTTCAGTTAGAAACTGTTAAGAAGAGAAGAAGAGTTTGGATTTGATATCCTGCTTTATCACTACCCAAAGGCGTCTCAAAGCAGCTAACATTCTCCTTTCCCTTCCTCCCCCACAACAAACACTCTGTGAGGTTAGTGGGGCTGAGAGACTTCAGAGAAGTGTGACTGGCCCAAGGTCACCCAGCAGCTGCATATGGAGGAGCAGGGAAGCGAACCCGGTTCACCAGATTACAAGTCTACCGCTCTTAACCACTACACCACACTGGCTCTTGTAATCGCCCTGAGACCTGTGGGTATAGGGTGGTATATTATTATTAATTATTAATTAATAATAATAATAATAATAATAATAATAATAATAATAATATAATAATGCTGTGTATGTCAGCACAGACTCCCTGGAAAAGACCCTGATGTTGGGAAAGATTGAGGGCACAAGGAGAAGGGGACGACAGAGGACGAGATGGTTGGACAGTGTTCTCAAAGATACCGACATGAGTTTGACCAAACTGCGGGAGGCAGTGGAAGACAGGAGGGCCTGGCGTGCTCTGGTCCAGGGGGTCACAAAGAGTCGGACATGACTAAACAACAACAACAATGGCAGCACAAAATGTCTGTGATGGACAGTCTAGATAGCTTAGTTAGTGTAGTGCTGATTTGCAGGTTTCAGGTTTGACCCTTGTATGAGACAGCTCCATATTCCTGCATTGCAGGGGCTTGAAATATATGATCCTCAGGGTCTCTACTAAAACTACAATTCTATGATTCTATGACAGCAAAAGGGGGTTAGGAGGAGGTACCAGAACTTGTACTGGTACTGGAAACAGGTAGGTAGCCGTGTTGGTCTGCCATAGTCGAAACGAAATAAATTCCTTCCAGTAGAAGACCAACTAATTTGTTCTTGGTATGAGCTTTCATGTGCATGCACACTTCTTCAGATACACTGAAACAGAAGTCCTGTTATTGGCGCTACTTGGGACGCGGGTGGCCCTGTGGGTTAAACTACAGAGCCTAGGACTTGCCGATCAGAAGGTTGGCGGTCCGAATCCCAGCGACGGGGTGAGCTCCCGTAACTCGGTCCATGCTCCTGCCAACTTAGCAGTTCGAAAGCACATCAAAGTGCAAGTAGATAAATAGGTACTGCTCCGGCGGGAAGGTAAATGGCGTTTCTGTGAGCTGCTCTGGTTTGCCAGAAGCAGCTTAGTCCTGCTGGCCACATGACCCGGGAGCTGTACGCCGGCTCCCTCGGCCAGTAAAGTGAGATGAGCGCCGCAACCCCAGAGTCGGCCACGACTGGACCTAATGGTCAGGGGTCCCCTTACCTTTAAGGTGCTACTGGAAGGAATTTATTTTGTTAGTACTGGTGAGCAGTATCACACAAAAAGGCCCTCTTTCCCCCTTTTTCTCTTTGTAGCTTCTGCAGACCCTCACAGGCTGCTGGGGTTCTCTTTGAGTTTCTGCTTTCCACCCAGGGGAGAGGAAATCCTCTGTCATCGTACAGCTCTTTCCCATCCTCCCAAGGCCCAGTCAGGGCAAAAATCACTCTAGATCCTGCCCCCCTGCAAAGCCATCAGCAAGTCTAATGTGAGCGCAGGAGCCCCTCTTCCCTGGGGAGAGAGAGCTTTCCTTTGACCTTCGCTGCCCCCGGCCACCTCTCCCCCCCTTCACTCTCTTCCCTCCGAGGTCCTTGAAAGGGTGTCCATTATCGCAGCGGGGTGGGCCAAGAACGGCTGGGAACCTGCCGGGAGAGTGACTCTTCCAACCGAGAGGGTCATGAGTTCCAAAGACGCCGGCGGCCAGCAGCCGAGACCTCGGGCCTCTTTCCCAGGCAGCTCATGAACCCAGCGGATTTTCCGACTTGAAACTGGAGCTCTTCCCTGCTCCCTTTAAACCGAAAACAAAACAAAGTAGAAAAAGCCTTTCCCCCTCCCTTTGCCCTCCCTCCTAGGAGGTTAATGCTCCAGTCATTTCCTGTCTGTTACAAAGGGATGTGCCTGGATTATATAAACCTGAATTCCAATTAACTCTCAATTTAGAGGCTTTGTGTGTGGGTTGCACTGGGGGGATGGAGGTGCCCCAAGAGTGGGGAGAGCTGAAGTTTTATATCTAGACAGACATAAATGGAGCATGGGGGGAAGCTCTCCATTGTGCTCTCTCTCACACACACCCAAACTTGCTGCCCAGACTGTCTCACAAGGTGCAAAAGCTAATTTCCCATTGAAAGATAAATCAAGAACTATCCCTTCACACAAGACAAACAGCCCGTGGGACTCATTGCCACTGGGTGTCATGATAGCAACTGAGGCAAGTTACTTTTAAAATGAAGGACGGAAGGTTAGAATAAGAGAATCTTAGAGTGGTGAAGTTGGAAGGGACCCCAAGGGCCATTCAGCTGGATAGCTCAGCTGGTTAGAGCATGGTGCTGATGACACCATGGTTCGATCCTCTATGGGACAGTTGTATATTCCTGTATTGTGGGGGGGTTGCACTATATGAGCCTCAGGGCTCCTTCCAGCCCTACAGTTCTAGCATTCATTCATTCAACATTCTGCAAAGGTAAAAGGTAAAGGACCCCTGAACAGTTAAGTCCAATCAAAGGCGACTGTGGGGCTGCGGCACTCATCTCACTTTTCAGGCTGAGGGAGCCGGTGTTTGTCCACAGACAGCTTTCTGGGTCATATGGCCAGAATGACTAAACCGCTTCTGGTGCATCAGAACATTGTGACGGAAACCAGAGTGCACGGAAACGCCATTTACCTTCCCACCGCAGTGGTACCTATTTATCTACTCGCACTGGTGTGCTTTCAAACTTCTAGGTTGGCAGAAGCTGGGACAGAGCAACGGGAGCTCACCCCGTCATGAGGATTCAAACAGCCAACCCTCTCATCGGCAAGCCCAAGAGGCTAAGTGGTTTAGACCACAGGGCCACCTGCGTCCTTTCAGCCCCCTGCAATGCAGGAACTACTGCTCAAGAATCCCTGACAGATGGCCTTCCAACCTCTGCTTCAAAATCTCCACCTTTTGAGGCAGCCTGTTCTGCCTTCGAAAGACTGTAGCTGCCAGAACATTATTCCTAATGTTTAGTTGGAATCTCCTTTCTTGTCATTTGAACACACTGGTTTGGGTTCCACCCTCTGGGACAGCAGAAAACAAGTTTTCTCTATCTTCCACGTGGCAACCCTTCAGATATTTGAAGAGGGCCATCGCATCACCTATCAGTCTTCCCTTCTCCAGGCTAAACAGACCCAACCACAAATCCCAAGAGAGGAGGACGGTGTTACACTCAGATCCTGCTTGTGAACTTCCCAGAGGTATCTGATTTAGGGTTACCAGATGTCCCCAGATTTGCAAATCTGTCCCTAGGAAATGTGGCAGTGGCAGCCTCAGCAGCCCGGAGCCAGCCTGGTAATGCATTTGGCTCTGGTTGGCTTCAGGAGCTGCTCACTGCCATGGCGCCCACCATTTTTCCTCACTGGAAGTCCCCATATGATGTGTCTTGTGTGCTGTACCAGGGAAGTCCGGTGGTACAGATCTCCTGCCCCCTTCCCTCTTTGTTTTGACTGATCGGGGGAAACTTGGGAGTTACAGCCGGCCGGCCGTTGCCCATTTTTAAAAATATTCTGCGCATTTATGTTGCACAGGGTGTGAAAGAAGGGCTTTGCACCTTTATACAATATGCATGTGTGCTTGGGCCCAGGGTCTTTTGCCTCACTACCCCCACTACTGACTCCCTGTTGCTACTCAGTGAAAGAAAGAAAGAAAGAAAGAAAGAAAGAAAGAAAGAAAGAAAGAAAGAAAGAAAGAAAGAAAGAAATGTGTCCTCGGATTCATTGAAAAAATTCTGGTAACCATAATCTGGTTGGCCACTGTGAGATCAGGATAATGGACTAGATGGGTCACCTTGGGCCTGATCCAGCCTCAGCACTCTTCTGTTGTCCTTAAGATGGTGAAGGCAATGAGCTGTGCAGCAAAAACAAGCTTGCTCCTTCTTCCACATGACAGTCCCTCTGATACTTGAAGATGACCATCACCTCACCTCTCAGACTTCTCTTCTGTAGCTATACTTCCCCAAATCCCTCCACCATTGGTTTCCAGAGGTTGCTAATTTGATGCTCAGCAAAAACCTGTGAAAAGGTTAAAATGACTATAATCAAGAACAGGTTAAAAAGCTTGAGGAAATGAAAAGGGCTTTCTGTGGTGCACCACCAGGACATCAGGGAAACTTCTCTGGGAAGGACATTCTGCAGCTGGGGTGCCACCACTGAAAAGGCACTTTCTGCCACTGTTCACCTGGGAGAAGCATCCGGACCCTCAAAGCCAAGATCTAGATTGGCTCATAGGGAGATATCCTGGTCCCAAGCTATAAAACCAGCACACTGAACTAGGCTCAGAAATGGGCTGGGAGCCCATTGAGTTGACAAGGCATG
Source organism: Podarcis pityusensis (assembly GCF_964106645.2). Lineage (NCBI taxonomy): Eukaryota > Metazoa > Chordata > Lepidosauria > Squamata > Lacertidae > Podarcis > Podarcis pityusensis. The sequence continues at coordinate 2,272,444 of NC_138036.1, read as the reverse complement.
ATACACTTGACCCTAGTTAGAAATCTTACAATTGCTTTCCATGCTAACTGAAGTTTCTGGAGCATTTTCAAAGGCCACCCTGCATATGACATGTCATAATAGCCAAACAGGAGGTTGCTAGAGCTCGGAAAATAGAAGCCAGGCTATCCCAGTCCAGGTAGGGTCATGGCTGGGGCATCAGCCTAAGCCCAAAAGGAAGTAGACAGAAAGCACATTTTACACAGTGGACTTAAACTGGACGTTTTGAGTAAGGGCGGGGAAGAAATTCATTTCGAGTAGAACTTTAATGAAAACTTGCCTGATTTACACTTTCTGAAACAGTGCATGAGCCTGGATACAATTGTCCTTTGAAATTCACACACTACCAGATGGGGGGAAGGGATACAGTTCTCCAGCCAAATCATGCATACGGCAAAATGGAGAAGTGTGCATTTATTGGTGAAAAATAACATGTGCAATGCCCTTACTGGGAGAAATTTGCAGTAAAATGCTGGTGAATTTTCATTAACAACAACAACAACAATTAAAGAACACAAACAGAGGCAGGCATGTGAAGAAATGAAAAACTGAAATGGACAGATTTATCAGTGTCTAGTTTTGAGTCATTATCTCCCCTGCCCCAGGGGATTCTGGGAGCTATAAGGATTCTGCACAAATAGGAAAGCTGTGACACTTAAACTGGTACAAATGTCTTTTTAGCACAAGAATGCTGCATGGGGAGTTTATTAAGCACATTTATTGCCTGCCCTTCATGAAATGTCCCAAGGTGGGTTATAGCATAATAAAAACATAGAATGCAATATATAAATAACAGTTAAAACAACAGTTTAGCAATAAAATCATTTTCATTAAATGAACAACTATTACACTCTCTCAAAAGCCTGGGTAAAGAGATACATTACCTTTGCATGTTTTCTGAAAACCCCAACATTTAGAACTAGGTGCACATCAGGAGGCAGGGAGTTCTAAAATTTGGGGGACACCTAACTTTGCTGCTATGTTGGGAGTACTGACCCCTGGGTGCAATTCTTGCTTGTGGGATTGTGCTCTTTTCTTCCACTGCTGAACCGATGAAGGGAACAGGGGAAAAGAAAAGCCCTGGAATCAGAGCCAAAATGCTGCCATCGTTTATTTCTACGCCTCATTTCCATGGTTAAAACCATGCTCAAGGCAGCTTACGACATGAAAAGATTTACATAATTATAAAGATACGGCAAAAGTAGCCATAAGCAATAAATTAAAACATATCAAAATGCACACGACAAAATCCTCACATAAGACCTAAGAATAAAGATACGAAAGATGAATATCAATAACAGCAAAATTATCACAGCCAAAATTAAATATTGACCACAGCAAAAGCCCTAAACAATACTCCACCCCATGTCTTGACATCTGACAGAAGCTCCCAGGCAACAGGGCAGCAAGGAAGGCAAGATTTCAGAACCTTGGAGAGCTCCAAATGAGCAACCTGTTTCCAGAAGAGCCAGAGGTTGACTGAGGTCCAATCCCTCCCTCAGTCCACACCACTCCCTCCTGCCTGGGGTGTAGGGCTTCTGAACGGGGCAATCCACTGGCATGGAGGTGAGTAGTTCGAAGTCTCTTTGTGGCTTCTCACCTGGAAGTCTCCCTCCAGTGTTGGGCATGTGCCATGGAGAGGGAGCTGCTCTCTTCTAAGAGGAACAGGGCTCAGAAGGTCCTGGCTTTTGGGCCCACGAGCTCAGAGATGTCAGTCCCAGGTCCTGTGTCTGGAACAATGGTCATGTCTGTGGTGATCACACAGGGTCCCCGGACGTTTAATGGTCTATTGATCCCTGTGCCACCACTGTGCTCACTTCCCCACTGCCACCAACCAGTTACTCTCTGGTAAAACACTGAGTCCAGTCAGTTGTTAAAAGTGAACCAAAAAAACCAGGTTTATCTTACAAACAATAACAAGTTTATGGTTTCTCAGATCATATTCCTGTCAGTATCTTAACTTTAGTTTCTTTACTGGCCTATACCTTCCTAATACCTTCTGGCTGATTATCTCAACTGACTCCTCTTAACAAATTTTCTCCCTCTCTCACACCAGACTAGCCCAACCCACAGACTTATCTTCTCTGTCTCTTCTAACTCCAGACTGTCTTCTCAACAACTCTAACTCTAACTCTAACTCTAACTCCCTCAAAAAACCTCTGTGCTTAATCATCATCATCATCATCATCTTTATTTATACCCCACCCTCCCCAGCCAAGGCCGGGCTCAGGGCAGCTAACAAGCAATAATAAAAACAAGTTGAATGAATACAACTTAAAAACAAGATTAAAATACAACATTAAAATATTAAAATGCAGCCTCATCACAGGAGGAGAAAGCAAAAAGAAAAAAGAAAGAGGGGGAGGGAATCAAATCGGCTCCAAGCCAAAGGCCAGGTGGAACAACTCTGTCTTACAGGTCCTGTGGAAAGAAATCAGATCCTGCAGGGCCCTGGTCTCATGAGACAGAGCGTTCCACCAGGCCAGAGCCAGTGTTGAAAAGGCCCTGGCTCTGGTTGAAGCTAATCTAACTTCCTTAGGGCCCGGGACCACTAGGGTGTTGCTATTTATGGACCTTGAGGCACTCTGTGGGGCGTACCAGGAGAGGCAGTCCCATAGGTACGAGGGTCCTAGGCCGTGAAGGACTTGAAAGGTCAAATCCAGACCTTAAACCTGACCCTGTACTCCACCGGGAGCCAGTGCAGCCTGAAAAGCACTGGGTGAATATGCTCCCATGCAGAGACCCCTCGCGGCAGCATTCTGCACCTGCTGGAGTTTCTGGGACAGATTCAAGGGCAGCCCTGCATAGAGCGAATTACAGTAGTCAAGCCTGGAGGTGACCGTCGCATGGATTATTTATACACAGTTAACTCTGCTCCCTGGGTTCCCATTGGTAGTCATTTTAGAATTAGTTAACCCTTTCCCTATGAACCCAGTATGATGTCACACACATAGGAGGGCAAACACCACAATGTCCTTCAGGCATGAGATCTTCCTGCCCTGCATCCAGGTCCTGGCTCTTGCTCAAGGATGAGTCATGACAATAGCTTTCTCTCTCTTAAGCCAACTGGGCCATCCCAGGGGAAAAGCACAGTTGGTAGAGCATCTGCTTTGCATGCAGGAGGTCTCAGGTTCAGTCCCGACTATCTCCAGAAAGGAAGAGAGAGACTCTACTCTGGAGATCCTCTGCCAGTCGGAGTAGACAGTACTGAGCTAGATGGATCAATGGTCTGGCTCAGTACAAGGCGGCTTCCTCTGTTCCCAGGGCTGTCTGATCTTGTGTCTCAATACCTGAGAAAGTTTGTGTTCTCTACTTTGAGAAGCCCTTTCTCCACAAACTTTTGGAGAAGTCTTCTGGAGCTTACAAGTGCTCCTCTTACTCGCTGGCGCCTGCCTCTCCAGGGTCACCATGACCTAGATCTCCCCTCTTTCCTCCCCCCTCCCCACAACATCACATCACGACTTTGTGTGATTTATCCCTTCATATTATTTCAGGAACATTTCCTTCTGTAAGCTCTGACGCTGATTAATACCACTTAGCACTTTCCATCTCCAAAGCACTTTGCAAGCATTTGCTAATTAATCTACACAACTTTCCCACTCCTCACCCCAAAGGTAGGAAAGGCTAAATTTCCAGGCCTGCTTTTGTCGGCACTAACCTCTTAACTCAAGGAAACAGAACGTCCCTAATATGAGTCATGGTTTCTAAACATCTTGTGGAACAAGTGGATTCTCCATTTAAAGTTCACAGAGTGTGCAGAGGGAAGTTTTTGAATGTTTCATGTTTTACTCTGCTTGATGTTTTAATTTGTTGGAAGCCACCTAGAGTGGCTGGGGCAACCCAGTCAGATGGGCAGCATTAATAATAATAATAATAATAATAATAATAATAATAATAATACAAGCCTGGGACTAAGTAATACACCTTGACACCTGTCCTGGCTTCCTGGAAACTTTTGTGGATAATTTAAAGGCCTGGTCTTCATCAATAGCAAAGATCAAGGGCCACATTACCCGGGTGGAAAGCTGTCAAGGGCAGTGTTCCAGTAATGGATGAGGCCTGAGCAAGACATGTGTGGCACTAGACTCACACACCCTCTTAGTCGTCTTCTTCTTCTTTGGCAATCACTCGTAGCTGAGTAAGATCATCTTCCATAAACACGGTTTTAACAATGAGTCAATAAGTGATTGTGGAGGCCAATTCTGGATCCACACGTCCGTCCACAGTGGGGACATTGATTTCCGGGAGGGAGTTGATCACTGTGTGGATTTGCCAAGCATACCTTCCTCTTAGCACATTTCTCCCTTGCGTTCTGAGTTTGAGCGTCTTCAAAGCCCACAACACCTTTGGTAAAGGCTGTTCTCCAATTGGAGCACTCGCAGGCCAGTGTTTCCCAGTTGTTGGTGTTTATACTACATTTTTTTAGATTTGCCTTGAGGCAGTCTTTAAACCTATTTTGTTGACCACCAGCATTACGCTTTCCATTCTTAAGTTCGGACGCAGACCTGACACTGAAGACCGGTCTTGGAGCTAAATTCTGAAGAGCATCGACTTAGATTAAGCCCTTCCATGGCTGCATTTGTCATCAATGAGCCCACAATGAGAGTATATATATTTGTAATCAAACATGGCTACCTTGCTAAGCTATTCGGTTCTTTATGCTTAAGCCAATAAATTGTTTCTATAGCTACATGTAAGTGTATAATTATGAACCTTTGTATTAATTTTGTACTTAATTGTATTTAATTGAACATTTAGAAATGTATTGTGATGATTCTAATGAGATTTTGTTTGGATTATTATTAGTTAGCACTAATAGACACAGTAATGGCTTGAGACTACTGAGGAAGCCCAGAAAACTGTGTCCAGGGAGTGGTGACTATCAGCCAACCCCAATAAATTGGTCCTGTCGGGGGCAAAATAGCAGCTCTTCAACTTTATGGACTGCTAGTGTGAAACGGGGATAGACTGCTGGCACCCTGTCTTCCATCTGCCCTTCACAGCTACCGGGAACATCGTTGAACTTACCTACCTTCTTCTTGAACTTACCTAAAAAACAAGAAAAAACAAAAACTGAGTCAAAAAGTTGTAAGAACTTAGTAAAATCTGACACTGCAAGTTCACTTTCTTTTAGATAGCTTATAAGCATAGCTGTCAACGTTTCCCTTTTTTAAAGGGAAATTCCCTTATTCTGAATAGGATAATAATAATAATAATAATAATAATAATAATAATAATAATAATAATAATTTATTTATACCCCGCCCATCTGGCTGGGTTTCCCCAGCCACTCTGGGCGGCTTCCAACAGAACGCTAAAATACAACAACCTATTAAACATTAAAAGCTTCCCTAAACAGGGCTGCCTTCAGACGTCTTCTAAAAGTTTGGTAGTTATTTTTCTCTTTGACATCTGGTGGGAGGGCCTTCCACAGGGCAGGTGCCACCACCAAGAAGGCCCTCTGTCTGGTTCCTCTCAAGAAAAGGGGAAAGTTGACAGCTATGCTTATAAGTTTTCATGGCACTTTGTAAGCAGTTGTCTTATTCTCACAAATCTGATAAATGGTAAAAAATTGTTTTCGAACAAGAAAATTAATTGTGTGAATAATTGTCGCCTATGTGCTGTACGGGTTGCACAATCAAATTGGGGCAAGCATGGTGCCCAGCTGAGGTTCTGGTGAGATCTGAAGCCAATTACATGGGAAACGGTTTTCACCTAGGACTTCTTCATGGGTCTTCCAACAGAAGGGGGGACACTCTATATGTGCTCAGAGGCAGCCTTCCCTTCTTTATTACTATTTTGCTCACTGGAGAGCTGAACCCAAGCATTCAAGAGATTCTGGGATGCAGCTGAGCCCTGGCTCAGAATAAGCCCCATCTCTCCCCGCCTGAGTGGTGCTCTCAGCTTCCAGCCACCCTGCTTTGTTCGCCCAGGAAATGAAATCCATTTTGCAATGAATTGGTGTGTGTTCTTTTTTTCTTTCTCTCTCTCTTTGCTGAAGTGCTAGCACTTGTGCTAAACTACCAATTTTTCATAATAATGCAGGAAACATTCCCTCACAAAGATCAGAGGCTTGGGAGAGAATTAAGGTGATCCAAAGAAGATTAAGTGGCTTTCAGTGTAGTTGTTTATGTCAGATTTTTAAAAGTAATGTGGATGGATAGAAGGGGAAAAGCCTGAGATTGTGGAACAAACACAATTACTCACAGCAGTGCATACAGCACAGCCAAGAGGGTGGGCTTATCAAGGGGCTATTTTGAGAGCTCCTGCTCCTTGAGATTGCGATGGAAAATGCATCCGCCCCAGACTTTAGTTGGTCGTGCACGGAGCTTGCTGGAGGAATTCAGTCTCACTTCCAATCTTGTGTGAAAAACCCAGCTGCCAAATCTAATTCTGCAAGGTTCCACTTGCACCATAATTGATTTAGTATGATCTGTTCTTCAGTCTAGGTATAAACACTCCGGTTACTTTTCGCACATATGGGTTGCACTCGCAGTCACAATGCATCACAGGCTTTGACGTTTAAGGCTGCCCAAACAATTGTTTCTGCACATGGAGATGGTCTGGAATCCCTGGGAGATTGCAAGAGTTGCAAACTGCATGCTGCCAAAATGGTTGGAACATCGTACAGCGATGCAGAGTTCACGGCAATCGTCGTGGGTAATCGTTCAGCCCACTGAGGTCCAGCTCCGAAGGCCTTCTGGCGGTTCCCTCACTGCAGGAAGCGAGGTTACAGGAAAGCAGGTGGAGGGCCTTCTTGGTAGTGGCACCCTGTCTGTGGAACGCTCTCCCATCAAATGTCAAGGAAAACAACAATTATCTGACTTTTAGAAGACATCTGAAGGCAGCCCTGTTTAGGGAAGTTTTGAATGAGGTTTTAATGTATTTTTAATCTTTTGTTGGAAGCCGCCCAGAATGGCTGGGGAAACCCATCCAGATGGGCAGGGTATAAATATATTATTATTATTATTATTATTATTATTATTATTATTATTATTGTTATTAACAATGCATAGTGCTCATCCCAATGCATGCAAGGTTTTGTAAACCACTTAGAGTTTGGGGGTCTCTATTTCTGCACGGACATTATTAGCACAACATTGGAAAGAAGAGGTTGTCCCAAGAAAAGAAGATTGGCTGACCACTGGTCCTGTGTAATAATTACATATATAATAAATGTACCAATCAAGCACATACATAGATGTGTGGACCACATGTCTGGAGCAGCACAGGAGGACCACCCTGAAACCATTTTGACTCCCAAACTGACCAAATGTTTTCTTTGCAAGGAGGGAGGGGTGAGGGAACTTTCCCATTGTCTCAGGAACTGGGTAATCACCATCTCAAAGGAATGGCCAGACTACCAGGAAAGGCAATCAGATAAGGCATTATCAGATAACCAGGCAGGCAGGAAAAACAACAACATTCAAATTTCTGTTGTAGACCGCTTTTTCTGTGATGTAGGTATGATGTTTGTGGGGGGTGGTCTTGAGCTCCAGGGCAGGGAATTTAAAATGTCTATATAAGGACAGGCACACCTTTGTTTGGGGTCCTCTTCCTTTCCTGCGTGTGAGGGGAGCACCCTGTTGCAACAGATCAATAAAGATCAGGCTTACTAGCTGCTTTGCTTCTCAATATTCTCTGGTTGGCCTCTGTTATTTTCTCCTACCAATAGGGAACCTACTTAAAGACTCTATACGGGCTCTTGGATACCCCATAATGGAAAAGAGGGACAGATTTTGTTTAAAACACCTGCTAGCTAGGGATCATGGGAGTTGTGGAGGGCTGAGGCTGAGGAAGCCTGGTCTAAATCAAAGTGGCTCGGTTCACCCCCAGCATATGTGTCTGCCTCTTTATTTGCCTATTGGGGTGCCATAGGTCTAGACATACATTTTGTGCCCTACCAAATTATTGCTTTCAGTCCAGAGGGAGGGAGCTCAATAGCACTTGCCGGGGGCATGAGAGGCAGACGTTGCAGCTGCCCATCGGAGATGGATGGGCATGTGTTATTCTGCGGCAAAGATGGAGCTCTGCAGCTCACGGATGTTTTGCAGAACAGCCTCGAACGGGGGTGCAACAGATCCTTCAAATTAAGAAGCCACATCTGGAGGTTTCCCTCATTGCATGCTGCATCAATCATATTCACAAGTTTTTTCGCAAAACGCACACACAAGAATAGCAGCGAAAAACCAAGCTAGCCACAAAAATGCACCCTTCTTTGAACAAACAGCCAGAGGCTGGAGGCAGCCCCACACCTTTCAAGCCCCCTCCATTTCTCTCCCCAGTCTCCTTCGGGCTCTGCTTTGCCTCACCTCCCCACCCCCAACAAAACCTCCTGGCAAGGCTGCCAACTTTTCAACTGGCCTCCGTTGCTGTGTTGTAAGCTGCAGCTTTTTCCCTGGAGGCACAGCTGCGTAATCAACACTTAGCCCCATGCTGCGAAAAGTTTAACCTGTTAGTCCCTGCCTGTGAAGGCAAATTGAAAAGTTGGCGAGTTCCACTATATCCTTTGGTAGGGGTGGGGTGGGGGATAATAGACACTTTCTTTCCATGGCCCAGCTGAACTAAATTCACAAGTATAAGTTGATGCACCTTTACTCCAGATTTCTGCCCCCCTGCCCCCACCTGGACCCAGTTGCTGCTCCCCTGGGTCTTCAATTCCAATGTTTTCAAGTCTTGGCTCAGTTGGCTCTGCTCCTGTCAACAACTCATTCCTACAGCTGTGATTCCTGCATTGCAGGGGGTTAAGAACCTAGGACGCGGGTGGTGCCGTGGGTTAAAGCACAGAGCCTAGGACTTGCCAATCAGAAGGTTGCCAATCAGAAGGTTGGTGATTCGAATCCCCGCAACGGGGTGAGCTCCTGTTGTTTGGTCCCTGCTCCTGCCAACCTGGCAGTTTGAAAGCATGTCAAAGTCCAAGTAGATAAATAGGTACCACTCCGGCGGGAAGGTAAACGGCGTTTCCTTGCACTGCTCTGGTTCGCTAGAAGCGGCTTAGTCATGCTGGCCACATGACCCGGAAGCTGTACGCCGGCTCCCTCGGCCAGTAAAGGGGGATGAGCGCCACAACCCCAGAGTCGGCCACGACTGGACCTAATGGTCAGGGGTCCCTTTACCTTTACCTTTTAAGAACCTAGGAAGAGCCTACTGGATCAGGCCAATGGCCCATCTAGTCCAGCCTCCTGTTCTCACACTGGCCAAGCAGATTCTTCGGTGGGAAACCCAAAAGGATGATTTAAACACAAGAGCACTTTCACCTGCCCTTTGGGTTTCCAGCAATGGGGATTCAGAAGCATTTCTGCCTCTGACTGTGAAGGCAGAGCATAGCCATCATTGCTGGGCACCCTCAATAGTCCCCTCCTCCATGAATTTGTCTCATTCCCTTTCAAAGCCATTCAGGTTGGTGACCACCAGTGCCTCCTGATGGAACGAGTTTTATAGTTGGCCTAGATGGTTCTTTGGGTCTCTTCCAACTCTACAATTGAAAGACCTACATTGGTTCCCAATGCACTTCTGGGCACAATTCAAAGTGTTGGTGCTGACCTTGAAAGCCCTAAATGGCCTTGTGTACCTGAAGAAGCATCTCCATCCCCATCGTTCAGCTTAGACAGTGGAGTCCTCCTCTGATGGTCTTCTGGTGGTTCCCTGCCTGTGAGATGGGAAGCTACAGGGAACCAGGCAGAGGACCTTCTTGGTGTTACGATATTGAAGCAATGCAGCCGCGAGCCACTGCTAGCTTGAAAACAAAACATAATGGGAATGTTGGGACTGTTCCGTGGGAAACAGAGGGACAGTCAATTCACAGTGCAGAGGGCACCGGAATTAGCTCAGAGTGTAATATGAGCTGGACAGGAAGTGTTTGCTCTCTCTCGACTGCAGGAGTATGAAGAGAGAAGTCATGTTTTCTGTAACGCTGCAAAGACAGAAATAAAGGCATGTAAATACGTTTCTGTCTATCTCTTTCCCCTGCTGGGGGGGCAGGAAAGAGGGGATGTGTTCTTCTCACGCTGTGAAGGATCGCCTATCGCGACCTAGCCTGTATCCTGCTGGGGAATGCAGACAGGGAGGTCAACAGGAGATCAAGCCGGGTGCCTGGAGAGTGGCCAGTTTCTCCTGATAAAGGCTTGATTCCCAACACTTGGTAGTGGCACCCGCCCGGTGGAACGCCCTCCCTTCAGATGTCAAGGAGATAAAGAACAACACAACTTTTAGAAGACATGTAAAGGCAGCCTTGTATAGGGAAGCTTTTAATGTGTGATGTTTTATGTTTTTATATATGTTGGAAGCTGCCCAGAGTGGCTGGGGCAACCCAGTCAGATGGGTAGCATACAAATAAATTATTATTATTATCCTTGACATCTGCTTAAAAACCTCTAACAAAGGAGGGTCCATCACCTTCCAATGTTGTTTTCACTGTCAAACAACTCTTGCCACCAGAAAATTCTTCCTAACATTTAGTTTGAATCTCCTTCTTGTAATTTGACTCCACTGGTTCGGGTCCTTCAGTGGCAGACCTTGAGATCTCAAATTTCAGCAGTGCCTCCTCCAACATCAAAATTCAGCACCCCCTGCTCCTCACACCCCATTCTCAATAATAGTTGTGTTGCCCTCTGCAGTGCCCTCTAAGGCTCTGTACCCAGGGTGACCAAACCGATCGTGCTCCCCTAAATCCGCCTCTGGATTCTGCCCTCTGGAGCAGCAGAAAACAAGTTTGCTCCTCCTTCTGTGTGACAGCCCTTTAGGCATTTGAAGATAACTCTCATGCCACCTCTCAGTCTTCTCTTCTTCATCCCAAACTCCCTCAGCTGAGATAGCTCAGCTGGTAGAGCATGAGACTCTTAATCTCAGATTCATGGGTTTGAGCCCCACATTGGGCAAAAGATTCCTGCATTGCTGGGGGTTGGACTTGTTGACCCTCGTGGTCCCTTCCAACTCTATGTTTTTGCAATTCTGTGAATTGTCCCACCTAGGGCCTGGTTTCCAGGCCCTCGGTGATCTTGGCTGCCCTCCTCTGCCCATTTATGAGCGACTTAAAGACCCATGATTAATTAGCCCTACCAAAGTTTCCTCCCCAGCAATCCATCTTCCATGCATGGAACATTCTTGGCTAGCCTTGACTTTTTCAGAAGCTTCTCCCACCCTCCCGGAGCCCCATCATAGATCTCAGCAACCTTATCTTGCATGCAACTCTGTGCAAGTTGTTGTTGTTTTTAAAAAAAGACACAGCAAAAATAAAGCAGGGAGAAATGGGGAAACTGTTATTATTTCATTTTGATAAAAATGGCCTAGCTTTGTGCAACCTCTCCCTCCAGGCCTTTTCATCAGCACAGAAGTTCAACGGTGGGTTTTTAAAAATCACTCGTCTGCACCTTGCAGAAGGCTCCTGGGAGAGGAAGACAAGCGATTAGGAAGCAGGGATTCTGACATCACACGATGTGATTGGCTCCTCCCCTCCCTCCCCCCACCCCCACCGGAGTTTTATTTCCAAAAAGCCATTTGCATGGAAAGTAGAGCATTCTTTCTGAAGATTTGCATGGGTCCCTGCTGCTTATTCCCCATCTGGAATCTTAATCCCCTTGCTTCTGATATCGCGGCAGGTTGCTGTGGCAATGAGAGCGCCACAACGCATTGTGTGTGTATGTGTTCTACAGGGAACTGAGGGAGGGAGTGGCTCCAGAAGACGAATGGGAACTGTAGGGCAGAGGAACTGGTCAGACAGAATCCCAGCACTTCCCCCATCACTCAGTGGAGCTTGGGGAACCATCCAGCAACTCATAAGAAATGGCACTAAGTATGTAGTGAACAGTAAGGCTACACATTGCCAGGCATTCCCAAATCCCTCGATTGCCTCATAGTGCTGATCTAGGGATAGGCATTTGTCAGAGGGAAAGTGTGTCAGTTTAAACAGTGTCTCTAACCAAGCAATGTCCCCTCTGTTGAGATTTCCATTCCACCTTAAGGAGCAGACGTGTGGAACTGTTGCGTGTCACATGTCTGTTTACATTCCAGCACAGCTTGCTGGGAACTTCCGCTGTGTATAGCTTTTGCTTTTCCCTGTCTCTCTGAGAAGATGAAGAGAGTGACAACATGTTTCTTTGTCCTGATTTATGATTAATAAATCTATAGTTGTAGTATGCTTCCACAAGCCTCACGCCTATTCTGTGCACACACATTGCCCCTAAAGGCCCTTAAATGGGTATCTTGTATTTCACCTTTATGGTTTTATATATATGTATTTTCATAAAATCAAAGAATTGTGGAGTTGGAAGGGACCCAAGGGCATCTAGTCCAACCCCCTGCAGTGAAGGAATCACAGCCAAAGAATCCAAGACAGATGGCCATCCAGCCTCTGCTTAAAAATCGCCAACGAAAGAAAGGCCACAACCTCCCAAGGGAGTCTGTTCCACTGTTGAACGGCTCTTACTGCCAGAAAGTTCTTCCTGATGTTTAGTCAGAATCTCCTGTCTTGTAACTCGAAGCCATCAGTTTGAGTCCTGCCTTCTAGAGCCGGAGAATACAAACCTGCTCCATTCTCCATGTGACAGCCCTTGAGATATTTGAAGATGGCTCTCAGATCTCCTCCCAGTCTTATCTTCTCTAGGGTAAACAGACCCAGCTCTCTTGACCTTATAAGGCAGGGGTCAGCAAACTTTTTCAGCAGGGGGCCGGTCCACTGTCCCTCAGACCCAGAGATGCATTTTAAATAAAAGCACACATACTACTCATGCAAAAACATGCTGATTCCTGGATTGTCTGTGGGCCGGATTTAGAAGGCAATTGGGCCGGATCCGGCCCCTGGGCCATAGTTTGCCTACCCATGTTATAAGGCATGGTATCTGGACTGTTTTGTAGTGTTCTCTTTTATGATTATGATTGTTAATTAAATTTGTATACCGCCCTTCATCCATAGATCTCAGAGTAGTTCACAACATAAAAATACAATATACCATTTAGATTGCAAACCCCTCTGAGATTTTATATGGCTATAATCCTGCTTTAACTGCTGTGTTGTTGCTTTAATGAGACCTTTAAGTGGTTAATTCTGGTTATCCCGTAAAATTGTTGTTTTCCACAGCTAGTTATGGTGTTGTGTCGGAATCATGACCTTCTAAATAATCTTCCAGAGGGATCTCACCCTGACACCTGCGCTAGCCTTTGAAGCTATCTCTGTTGACTTCCTGCCAAGTATTGGTTAGTCTTTCACTCGGGTGAGAAACTGATGTGTAAACCAAACACCAGGTGTGCACCCCCAAGGGTCTTTCATTTTGGAGGGAATGGATCAGCTGTGTTTCATGCAAAGGGCATGTAAGCCCAGAGAAGACCTCTGTCTGTTGGAAACTCGATGCCCTCTCTCAGCAAGGTGCTGCATTTAGACCAATAATTCAGCTTCAGAGGGTACGTCCATTGTCAATTAAGGGGCTTTCAGGCAACTTAAAGGGATGTGAGAAAATGGTAGTGCTTTGCAGCTTTTGGGAGGGCTATTTAATAAAATCTTTAGCCATCACCCCATTTGTGTGTTAAACATGTTCCAAATCCTCAAAGAACCATTGCCAATTTGGCAATACAGATGTTGTGTGCTTCACTTCCTGGAAGCATTTCCAAATGCATGGGCATCGAGAAGAAGAAGAAGAGTTTGGATTTGATATCTCGCTTTATCACTACCCTAAGGAGTCTCAAAGCGGCTAACAATCTCCTTTCCCTTCCTCCCCCACAACAAACACTCTGTGAGGTGAGTGGGGCTGAGAGACTTCAAAGAAGTGTGACTGGCCCAAGGTCACCCAGCAGCTGCATGTGGAGGAGCAGGGAATCGAACCCAGTTCACCAGATTACAAGTTCACTGCTCTTAACCACTACACCATGCTGGCTCTCCATCAAGCTGCACTGAGTAGCTTAAGATCTTGAAAAGAATACCGAGGCAGACCTAGGACCAGCTTGCAAGTGGAAGGTCATCATGACAATATGATAGCATTGGGGAAGCATTGCAGAATCGTGTGCCAATGCACTAAGGCACTATTGCTGTGTCAAGAGCAGAATACGCCCATAATAAAACACCAATCTGGAGGGAGGACACCCAAAGAACGAATAATAGAATTGTAGAGTTGGAAGAGACCCTGGGGAACATACAGTTCAACCCCCTGCAATTCAGGAATATGCAGCTGTCCCATACAGGGATTGTACCTACAACCTTGGCATTATGAGTGCCAGGCTCTAGCCAACTGAGCTATCCGGTATAAAGGAGGAGTTAATTATTATTCCTTGTTAGCAACACTCCTTCAGCCCCTGCCATTGATAGTATCAGTTCCCCTCTCCCGCTTTAATTTGTGCTCACAGCTTGTAGCCTCTTGTTGAGATCCCAGGATGATCTGCAGAGAGAAGTGGGGCCAACAGTTCTTGACTGGCTCTGGATAATGAACAAATATGCAGAAGAGATTTAGCCAGAAGCGGGAGAAGAACTGACACAGCTACATCGGCTAGAGGCTGGGACTTGGTTCTAAGTCACTCTCTAAATATTGCAAATTGTGGAAAGCGACTGGTGCTATAGAAATCTGTTACTGAAGAACAGCCAGCCCCAGCCAGACAGGCCAATGGTCCAGGGAAGCCAAAACTTAGAAGAATTCAGAAGGAGATCATCAAGGTCCTGTCCCTCAAGAATTCTGTTTCATTCCTACACCCAACATAGCCTGTTTGGTGTCCAGAAAGGGCCCAAGTCCTAAACTTCCTTTTTTAATAATTTTTATTAGAGTTTCTAATTTACATTTCAAAGAATTCATTTAAATGACCTTAAATCAATGACTTCCCTTCTTCTCTTTCCGTGGTTCATTTTGCATACCAATCATCCCTGCATATTTGACATGAACTAAACCATTCGGTAATCCATTGTTACATCCATCAAAACTTATTTACGCTGTTGAATTTATCTTAATACTACCAGCCTTTTAAAATAAACACAGTTTTCACCCATATATTCAGTAAACATTTTCCAGTCTTCTTTAAACATACGTTTGTCTTGTTCTCTTATTCTGTAAGTTAAATCTGTGAGCTGTGTGTATTTCATCAGTTTAAGTTGCCGTTCTTATTTATTTGGGACCTCACTTGTTTTCCATTTTTGGGCTAATGAAACACTGGCCGCAGTTGATACATAAATACATAAATAGTCTTTTTTGACACCTGGGAATTTCCCTCTGAATTATCCCCAACAAAAAGGACTCTGGTTTGTTTTTTTGGGAAAGGTACTTTTAAACACTTTTTTCAATTCATTATTGTCAGGGAACTGCCATCAGTGCCGGAGGGAGAGAGCAAAATCCAGAGGGATTCCGGAGAGCGTCCCGGGATTGGGAGAGGCAGCCCATCTTCTGGGGAAGAGAATCAGCGTAGCACCAGTGGAGAAGGGGGGCAGATGGGGGAAGTGGTGAGGCGGTCCCATGACTCCTTGCCGGGGACCAGCGGGGAGAGTAGAGGTCCTCCGCTGCCTATGCCCTCCTTGCGCAGAAGGCTTCCGCGCAGAGAGAGTAGGAGGAGACTAGGCATCAAAGAGCTTCTTTGCTGGAAGAAGTTTAAGAAACGCCCAGTGACGGATTCTGCCAGCGATTGAGACAGCCACGGGTGAGTGGCTGTCCGGACAGAAAAGGTTCACTCAGGCAATCCAGCCAGGTGTTTGCACCGGCTTACGCACGAGCAACCCCTAGAACCATTACAATTATATATATCATTTCCCAATACCCTTTTACAAGTCAACCACATATGATAACACGTGCCCTCAACCTCGTTACATCTCCAGCACTTTTCTGATTCCGACTTATAAGTCCGAGTCCTACATTTCCCATGTGGTCATGTGGCTAATTCCATGTCCTCAGATCCATCATGCACCAATGACGTTTTTGCATGGGAGGGAAAAACCTGCAGAATGTTACTAGCACACCACCAGTTTAGGCAGAGCATAGCCATATGGCTAGTCGCCATCGACAGCTCTTAGAATTTGTCTAACCAATTTCTAAAGCCATCCAAGTGAGTGGCCATCACTGCCTCCTGTGGGAAGTGTTGACATGCAGAGGGCCGTGAGGCCAGCTGGCTAGCCCCCGCTGGGCCGTCTCCTTCCAGCTGTCCCGCTACAAAGACCCATCGGCCTCTGCTCCGACTTTACTCAGCGACCCGGGCTTCAAAGCCAGGGCACTCTATCAGCAGATCGAACTGTGCACACAGAATAGGCGTGAGGCTTGTGGAAGCATACTACAACTACAGATTTATTAATCATAAATCAGGACAAAGAAACATGTCGTCTCTCTTAGTCTTCTCAGAGAGACTGGGAAAAGCAAAAGCTATACACAATGGAAGTTCCCAGCAAGCTGTGCTGGAATGTAAACAGACATGTAACATGTAACGGTTCCACATGTCTGCTCCTTAAGGTGGAATGGAAATTCTCAACAGGAAGGAGTATCACAGTTTAACTATGTGCTGTGTGAAGAAGGACTTTCTTTTATCTCTCCTGAATCTTCCAACATTTACCGTATTTTTCGCCCTATAGGACGCACCGTCCCATAAGGCGCACCTAGTTTTTGGGGGGGGAAAATAAAGGGAAAAAAATTATTTTTCCCCCAGGTGCAGGGCTGGGGCGGGGGAAGCCCAAGCCCCCAGAACAGGCAACTCTCCACAAGGCGCGGGAGCTGCGCGAAGTCTGGGCGCACTGAGCGGAAAAGTGCGTCCTATGGGGCGAAAAATACGGTAGCTTCACTGAATGCCCGTGAGCTCTAGAAATAGAGAAATTCTTTTCCCTGTTCACTTTCTCCATGCCACAGTTTTATAAACTTCTGTCATGTTGCCACTTACTGACTTTTTCTCTAAACTAAAAAGTCCCAAGCTATGCAAGCTTTCCTCCTGGGGGATTCTCATCATCCCTCATTTTGGTTGCCCCTTTCTGGAACTTCTGCAACTCAACAATATCCTATTTGAGAATATTGAGACACTGGTCCTTCATCACTGGTCTGAAATGGACCAGCAGCCATGGAGACTGTTCCCATTGGCCAGTCCTACTTAGTATCCAGATATCTGCATCCTGAACTTACAGAAGTTTCTGTGATGAAAGTAAAGGCGCCATCAAAAACCTTCTCCTGATATTTGCATTCAGTCAGATCATCTTTACAAATGTATGCAAAGCACAAAGCCATTCAGGTGTTCCCAGTTGCCAGGCTTCAAAGATGCACCTCAAAGTCTCTCATTAGTACCATGCTATTTATTTATATGTTTATTTATTACTCTACTCTCGGCACAGCCTGCTTAACTGGCTTGCAGAGGAACCGAGGTCCACTCAAAACACATCAGGTCAGAGCTACTTTGCAGGTCTGGTTTATCAAAATGAACTTGCAAAGAGTTTCTAATTCCAGCCAGCTGCTCAGGTTCTGCAAATGGTATGCCCTGTAATAAGGACTGATCTGTCTTTTTAAAGTGTTGATGCACCTCTGGCAAGCTCCCTTTAATTGCCAGAAATGTTATTGCAGAAGGGGAAACTGATCAGAGAATAGAAGCAGCAACAGGAGGAAGAATACATCAGCCTCATCTCAAGGCTGGATTTGTGCTTAATAGGCATAAAGGAAGAGGCAATGTGCAGGAAGGGATGGAGGGATGAAATCCATGATGGGGAATAAGTTCAAGAACGATAAATGAGGGGAATGCTTCACACAACACATAATTGACTTATGGAACTCCTTGCCACAAGGTGTGGTGGTAACACTTGCTCATGTGACTTTTAAAGGGAATAATAATAATAATAATAATAATAATAATAATAATTTATTTATACCCCACCCATCTGGCTGGGTCTCCCCCCGCCACTCTGGGAGGCTTCCAACAAAATATTAAAATATAATAGTCTGCTGAACATTAAAAGCTTCCCTAAACAGGGCTGTCTTCAGATGTCTTCTAAAAGTCTGGGAGTTGTTTATCTCTTTGACATCTGGTGGGAGGGCGTTCCACAGGGTGGGTGCCACTACCAAGAAGGCCCTCTGCCTGGTTCCTTGTAACTTGGCTCCTCGCAGCAAGGGAACTGCCAGAAGGCCCTCAGTGCTGAACCTCAGTGTCTGGGCAGAATGAGGGGGGTGGAGACGCTCCTTCAGGTATACTGGACCGAGGCCATTTAGGACTTTAAAGGTCAGCACCAACACTTTGGATTGTGCTCAGAAACGTACTGGGAGCTAATGCAGGTCTTTCAAGACTGGTGTTATGTGGTCTCGGCAGCTGCTCCCAGTCACCAGTCTAGCTGCCGCATTCTGGATTAGTTGTAGTTTCTGGGTCACCTTCAAAGGCAGCCCCACGTAGAGCGCATTGCAGTAGTGCAAGCAGGAGATAACTAGAGCATGCACCACTCTGGTGAGACAGTCTGCGGGCAGGGAGAGTCTCATCCTGCGTACCAGATGGAGCTGGTAGACAGCTGCCCTGGACACAGAATTGACCTGCGCCTCCGTGGACAGCTGTGAGTCCAGAATAACTCCCAGGCTGCACACCTGGTCCTTCAGGGGCACAGTGACCCCATTCAGGACCAGGGAGTCCTCCACACCCGCCCGCCTCCTGTCCCCCAAAACAGTACTTCTGTCTTGTCAGGATTCAACCCCTATCTGTTAGCCAGACAAATTCATGGAGGGTAAATCTTTTGATTGTTACTAGCCATGGTGGCTCCATGAAACCTCCATGGACTTACCCGCCTCTCCATGTTGCAGGATTTATGACAGATAAAATATGATAGAAGGTTATAAAGCAATGCATTGCACAGAGAAAGTGGACAGAGGAATTTTTATTTCTCTTTCTCATAACACTAGAATCTGTGGCTCTCTAATGAAGCTGAATATTTAGGACGGATAAATGAGTGTTCTTTTCGCAGCATATAGTTAACCTATTGAATCCTTGCTGGCAATGTGATGATCACAAACCATGCTGTTTTCCCTCTCCCTCATTCAGATTCTGAAGGTTGTTTTCCTGCTTGTGCGCCTGTGCAAATCACCGCAAGCCCAAACCTTTACATCACAGCTGGCCTAACTAAAGCAACACATTGAACTGTGCAAAGATTTGGTGGCCATGTGACTCCTCCCGCGTTAGATGGGGAAAGGGTGCCTGCATTTCCCACGGCGCACCTGATGCAAAGCACAGAAATCTCTTCCTCCTTCTCAGCTGCTGCAGGGCTGGGATTTTGCCGGATGAAAACAAGTCCCTCGATCACAACTTCTCAGACGCAGAGAAGAAGGCAAGAGAACTGGAGGACTCTTCTCAAGTGTTTTCACAATCAGCTGTTCTTTGCTTTGCATGCCAACGAGGCAGAGAAGCACATAAAGAGAGCTCAGTGACTTTGCAGAACTTGCCAGACAGGCAGTCTCGTTCTGCTACGCCCCAATATGGAAAAGAAACCTTCCTGCTCCATCTGTTGGTATTCATCTGCTTCTCTGGGATTTTGCCTGATAGCTCAGAGCACGAGCTATGCATGCAAAAGATGCAAAGATTCAGTCCCTGGCGTCTCTTGGTAGGGATGAGACCCTGGGGGGCTGCAGCTGCCGGCCAGAGTAGGCAGCACTGAGGTAGATGCACCAATGGTCTGATGTAGTAGAAAGCATCTTTCTCCAACATTTCACAGATAAAAATCGGACGATGTTTGTAACATCCTCATTCTCATACTAAAGGGCCAAGCTACATGTTACCAGGCCAAGTTATATATATATATAATACTTTGATTACATAAAGTCCTAAACTCAGTATCTAACATCATGGCATTCTTTTCAGCACCTGCTAAAAGCATTTTTCTTTTGTCAGGCTTACCCAGGTACCTAGCATGCTTATGTATTTTTAGTTTATTGCTGGTTTTATTGTTTTAAGTGTTTGGTTCCCCCCCCCCACTAATAACTTTATTGTTCTGTTAAAAAGCTTTGAGGGCTTTAAAAAAAAATCAAGTGGAATATGATTTTTTAGGAAATGAATAAACAAGTTGCAATGTTTATGCTTTCTTTTTAAAAATGGGGCTGAAGATGGACTGTTTGACTTCGGAGGTATATGGGCTGCCCAGGGGGTCTGATCCAGAATGTGCTCCAGCTGCCAGAATCCGCCCCCCTTGCCCTAGGCCTGGCTTATTCGCCCCAATTTGTGACATTTGCCGTAAACTCCATTGCTGGGGCAATGGCCCATTGACAATGGCGTAGCAAGGTTAGGTGTTACCCGGTGCAGAAAATTTATTGTCACCCCACCCCCACATTGCAATCTAGTTGGACTCCCAAGAGACTGCGATCTACTCACAGTGTAAAAAGACTGCCTGTGATCTACCCATTGTCATTGCCAGGAGTTGTTGAGCTTTTTTGGGGATTCCAGGGCGTAGCTGTCAACTTACAGATTTCAAAATAAGGGACCAGCAGCCTCGAAAATAAGGGATCAGCAGCCAAAATAAGGGATTTTCCAAGCACAGGTATGTTCAACTTCTGAGCCCCTCCGAGCCAAAGGCAGAAAGCCCAGCCAGCAGCCAAACGAAGCCTCAAGCGGTGGTTCCCACAGCACAGCAACCCGGCAAAGGGGATGCAGCAAGGAAAACCACAGTCACCTCTCCACTGGGAAGCGCTGAGCAAAGTCGAGTCCCCAGGCAACACAGCCCATTTCATCGGCACAAGGCATGCAAGTTCCACCCCCAGTCATTCTTATTGGGTGAGCAACGCATTCAAGCAACACAGTTGGAGCCTCCCTCCTCCTTGGCAGGGAGAGGAGCTGTTTCCTTTGAAACCCGGGAAATTTAAGGGACATCATCAATAAGGGACAGCAGCGGGACACAGTGCTGGGATAAGGGACTTTCCCGCCAAATAAGGGACGGTTGACAGCTATGTTCCAGGGTTTGGGTCCACTGGCGGAGGAAGGTGGGTGCAGTGTGCACCAGGTGTCAGCCACGATGACAGGTGACATCGCCACACCACCACCCCTCTCGCTGCGCGGGCGATGCCCCCAGACGCTTGCCGCGCGGGCAGCAGGCCACTAGGGATGCTGCTGCCGTGGGGGGCTTGCAGCACCCCCTGATGCCCCTGATGGGTGGCTAGCGGTGTTAGGATATACCGTAGATTCCGGCGTATAAGATGATTTTTTAACCCCGGAAAAGAGGTTAAAAATTCGGGGGTCGTCTTATACGCCTGGTACTACCTCCGAGGCAGCAGTGGGCACCGGGTGGCTTCCTCCCGGCGCGTAGACCACTGCCCGCTGCTGCTTTGGAGGCTGCCAAAGCTGCCGCCGCAGTAGCAGTGGGCTCCGCTCCACACCGCGCTGGGCGGCTTCCTCCTGCCCAGCGTATAAGACTGGGCGTATAAGACGAAACCCCAAATTGGCACTGCCAATTTGGGGGGTCGTCTTATATGCCCAGTCGCCTAATATGCCGGAATCTATGGTAGTTCCGTTCCACCTTAAAAGGAACAGGCATGGCTGTTGGGTGTCACATGCCTGTTTACTTCCAGCACAGGCTTGCTGGGAACTTCCGTTTGTATATTGCTTTTGCTTTATTGCTGTGTGCTTGGACACGAAGGGAAGCAGACATGTTTTTTTCCCCTTTGTTCCTGAACTATGCTGAATAAACGCCTGTAAATAATGCGTATGCGTGTTTTTGTCCACCACTTCCATTGTGAGAAGTTATTCACTCTCCTGACTAGAGCATGCCAAGTCTCTAAAGGTATCTGAAGTTTGTGTCACTGTTTGATGCTGTTCCAAGGACTGGAGATCGCCCGGCTGCCGGCCAGTGGCTGGAGCCAGCTGGGGACCTGCCAATGCCCCCGTCTCCCTGACAGTATCCCAACAAGCGGCACCCCTCCAGACGCTCGCCATGCGGGGGGCAGGAGGCTAGGGAATCTCACTGCGCAGGTGGCAAGCGGTGCCTCCCCATGCTCGCTGCATGGGCGACGGACAGCTAAGGATGCTCACCATGCGGGTGGCTAGCCCTGCCCCTGCACCGCTCCAGGTACCAGGGCAGGTAGCTCTGCCCCTGTTTGGGTCCAAAGTTCCTGCCACCCTCCGCATGTTTGCTCGCCTGCCTCTTTCGTATCCTCTCCCTGCAGGCCTCCTACTGCAGCCCGCTACATCGTGCAAGAGAGTGTATTCCGAATGGACTCATTCAGGTGTCCTACATGCCAGGAAATGAAATTCCTGCAGATCTGTTGTCTAAGGTTGTTAACAGAGAACGACTTAAGGTTTATGTACAGCGGTTGCAATTGGGTTGAACCACAGGTGATACAGTTTACATGGAAAGGGGGAGGATGTTAGGATATAGTTCCATTCCACCTTAAAAGGGTCAGGCATGATTGTTGTGTATCACATGCCTGTTTACTCCCAGCACTGTCTGCTGGGAACTTCCGTTTGTATATAGCTTTTGTATTCTGGCTTTTTTCCTGGACACGGAGGCAAGCAGTCATGTTTTTCCTTCGTTCTGAACTATGTTGAATAAAGCTGTAAATATGCTCTCCTGTCTGCATCTTTCGTTGTGGAGACTCTGCTGAAAGGGCGTGCATGGGTCTTGGAATGTCTCTGAGGCTCGTCTCGCTAATTGACTGATGCTGTTCCACGGGAGACGGGTGATCGTCCAGAGACGACTGGGGGCTGCCTGATGCCTCTGTCTCCCTGACAGTATCCCAACAGTCAAAACAAAGGGGGAAAGGGAGGAACACCGCAACTCCCCCCCTTCCACAGACGGATCGGGGTAGGCAGGAGTCGCGGGTGGGTGGTGCGCCGAATGGCACCCCCCTCGGAGATGACACCCGGGGCGCACCGCCCCCAGCTTGCTCCGCCCATGCCCATCAAATCCAACATCCTGTTCTCACACGGTGGTAAAACAGATACCCATGGGAAGCTCACAAGTCAGATCTGAGTGCGAGAGCCCTCTCGCCCCCTGCAGCTTCCGGAAAGTGTTATTTATAAGCAGTGCTGCCTCCAGCTGTGGGGGCAGAGCAGAAACACTGTGGCTCAGAGCTCTCCACAGCCCTCCCTTCCTCCGTGAGGTTGTCCAATTCCCTTTTTAAACCATCCAAGCTGGTGGCCGTCACTGGGGGAGCAAGTTTCGCCATTGAACTAAGTGCAGCATAATGGGAGCCCCACGTGGAGCTTTTCCTTCCAAAATAAAATAATTCCCTGGTGGGCTTTTTTTAAGTGTGACTCACGACATGTGGAGTTTGACATTTCTGTCCACTGCATTCATTTACTTGGCAATCGCTTGTCCTTCGCTGATTTAAAAAGCCAAGGCTCTTTTCTGTTCTTCTGGTTAAAGACGCCTTAGGAAAACAGAGCTGGCTGAGAATGTGATCTCACAAATCACTTCAGGCATTCGAAATCAGGGCTCCAAATGCACCAGGAGCCTTCAAGGAGATACAAGTTGGAAGGCTGGAGTGATGTTAATCTGTTTTCCGTGTTTTAAAGCAGCACAGTAATTTTTTCTTGATTTTGCTGTCTTATCTTTTGTAAACCGCTGAGGTTTTTTGTTTAAAAAATCTAGCAGTGTATGAATTTTATGAAATAAATGAATAAAGGAACTAAGCAGCAGTGGAGCGCTCGCAGGCCAGCATTTCCCAATTGCTGGTGTTTATACTACATTTTTAAAGATTTGTCTTGAGATAGTCTTTAAACCTCTGCTAACCCAGAAATACTGCTTCAGGTTAAGAACTTTGCTTCAGGATGAGAACAGAAATCGTGCTCCGGCAGCGCAGTGGCAGCAGGAGGCCCCATTAGCTAAAGTGGTGCTTCAGGTTAAGAACAGTTTCAGATTAAGAACGGACCTCCAGAACAAATTAGGTTCTTAACCCGAGGTACCACTGTACTCTATTCTGAACTTAAGAATGGAAAGCGTAATGCTGGTGGTCAACAAAAGAGGTTTAAAGACTTTCTCAAGGCAAATCTAAAAAAAAGTAGTATAAAAATCAACAATTGGGAAATACAAGCCTGCGAGTGCTCCAACTGGAGAACAGCCTTGACCAAAGGTGTCGTGGGCTTCGAAGACGCTCAAATTCAGGACGCAAGGCAGAAACGTGCTAAGAGGAACACATAAACTGTGTTTATGGAAGACAATCTTACTCAGCTACGAGGGATTGCGAAAGAAAGAAAGAAAGAAAGAAAGAAAGAAAGAAAGAAAGAAAGAAAGAAAGACTTTCCATCAAAACCGCACAGTCTTGCCTAGAAGAATTCTTTCCCCCCAAATAATTGTTTCTCGGATATTTTTTTATTTTAAAAAAATTCGCATTGGCAAAACAGCTGCACAGTCTTACCCACCCGGTTACCCAAAGTGTCGGGTTCAAAAGAATTAGCAGATAAGCTTCCTTAGCAGTCCCCCTTCTCCCGTTGCCTGACCTGGGTTCACTCCTCTTCCCCCGGAGGATGTAGGAAAGTTCCTACTTTTATGCTATAATGATGTCACATTTTTGCAAGCAAGCAGATGAAGCTCACAAGTGAGCATATTATAGGGAAGAGGTTTGGCAGTATAAAAAAAGAAAACAGAACAGGAGAGCGAGAGGGAGCTAGCATTGCTATAAGCTTTTGTTAAAATACCCAGTATGGTGAAAATGATCAAGTAAGCAGTACAAGGCAGACAGGGGAATATTCTAGTCCTCAGTGAGGAATGAGGGATACATTCATTTCTCATTTCAAGGGCAACTTGCTTAATTTTTACCTTCCGAAAAAATGTGTGACCCAAAAGACAGAAATACACATTTCTCGGAATTTCTCTTTTATTTTTGCCTTTTCTATTTTACGTGCGCAAATGAATTAAAGGCATTCATTTCTTGGGATTTCTCGTTGCAGTTCGCTGGTCAAGTAATTTGCGCAAAAATGCACATATTGGTGAAAATCACATACAAAAATGTTTTTTTTCTTGGCGGAAATTGTTTTGCAAAAATGGATCTACAGGGAAGAAATTCAAAATAAGAGGCTCATGAATTTTCATGAGGACTTGAACACACTGATGGGAAACTGAGGAGCCAAACCAAGGACTGGAAAAACAAGAAACTGCAAGGTACCACATTTTTGCCAGCCTCGCATTGCCTCACCTCCCTGCCCTTATTTTCTGGGCCCAGACTCCAGAGGTCCTCTGCCCCGTTCCTGCTGCCTCTGCTTTCCCACGCCTTTCTCTCTGGACCAGGGCGCAGGCCTCTCCATCAACTCCCCCCCCCCCACCGCAAAACCCACAGAAAAGGGGCTGTTGCCAATTCTCTACCTCCGCTGCAAACTGTAATCACCAAATTGTTCAAAGGATAATTACGGCTTGATAGCAACATGGCAGTAACTCTTGCTTTTATTGCCATTTGTGTTAAATATAATTGCCATGTAAATTATAGTGGGGAAAAGCACCGACCGTAAATGATTGCAGAGAAATTGCGGTGTGTCGGAATGTCTATGTGTGTGTGCACACTTGTGAGAAAAAAGGAGGGAAGGAGGGAAGGTAGACAATATTAGGTGTGCACACGGGGAGAAGAGAGATGTTTGAGCCAGAAAAGGTAGAGAGAGGCAGAGTTTAGACTAGAAGGATGATGTGTTTCAGTTTCTGCAAATGTGCTAGATTTGCCACGTACAAATTTCCAGAATGTGGTGATGTAGAATCTCAGGCTAAGATGACGTCAGTGCCCAGCTCCTTCCCAAACACACATCTGCACCTGTGCATAGGCAGGAAAAATGTGTCTGCTTATTGTTATGATTATTATTATTTATTATTATTATATTTATTTATACCCCACCTTTTTCCTAGACAGGGACTCAAGGTGGCTTACATCTAAAGAAACAGCTAAAGACATGGGGGGGGGGGAACCAATACCGTATTTTTCTGTGTATAAGATGCCCCCATGTATAAGACGCCTCCTATTTTTAGGGACAGGGACGTAGGTGGCGCTGTGGGTTAAACCACAGAGCCTAGGACTTGCTGATCAGAAGGTCAGCAGTTTGAATCCCTGTGACGGGGTGAGCTCCCGTTGCTCGGTCCCTGCTCCTGCCAACCTAGCAGTTCAAAAGCACGTCAAAGTGCAAGTAGATAAATAGGTACCACTCTGGCGGGAAGGTAAACGGCGTTTCCGTGCGCTGCTCTGGTTCGCCAGAAGTGGCTTAGTCATGCTGGCCACATGACCCGGAAGCTGTACGCCGGCTCCCTTGGCCAGTAAAGCGAGATGAGCGCCGCAACCCCAGAGTCAGTCATGACTGGACCTAATGGTCAGGGGTCCCTTTACCTTTACCTTATTTTTAGGGACTCCAATTTAAGAAAACAGGGGGGAGATTGTCCTGTGTATAAGACGACCCACAGTTTTTCACATAATTTTAAAGTAAAAAAACCCTAGTCTTATACACAGAAAAGTACGGTAATTAAAAAGCAATGAAACACTAATTAGAATTAAATCTCTCTCTCTCTCTCTCTCTCTCTCTCTCTCTCTCTCTCTCTCTCTCCTTTCTCTATGAGATAGGTAGCCATCTTCAAATATATAAAGGGCTGCCACATGGAAGATGGAACAGGCTTGTTGTCTCCTGCTCTGAAGGTTAGGACTCGAACCCATGGCTTTAAGTAAGAGGAAGGAGATTCTGACTAAACATCAGGAAGAACTTTCTGGCAGTAGAAGCTGTTCAACAATGGAAGAAACTCCTTCAGAAGGTGGCAGACTCTTCTTCCTTGGAGGTTTTTCAGCAGAGGTTGGGTGGCCATCAATCAGGCATGCTTCAGTTGAGATCCCTGCATTGCAGGGGGCTGGATTAGATGACCCCAAGGGGTCTCTTCCAACTCTCCAATTCTATGATTTTAAAATACACAGATCCTTACAATAAACAGACCACAGCACTGGACCAAGGCGGGCTGTTTTCTGAAGTGCTCTATCTAGATGTGGACTGAATCTTGCAGGCGGTGCACATCCCTTGTATACTCCAGATGCCCGCAGTACAATCAGACACATGTCTACTCAGAAGTAAGTTCAGCTTGAATTCAGTGGGGCTTTCTCTGACAGCTGCTTCGGCAAAGAAGGGCTCACATGTTGAAGGAGCGGCGCACCCGATGGAGGGATAAAAGCGTGCTCTGAAGTGGAACCTCAGATTAAAACTCTTCATTGTAGACGAACACAGCAGGCTTCTGCTGAGATGCCAGCGTTTTGCTAAAAGCCTGAATTACTGAAATTGCAGAGATCTCCAGCTTGTTTCTGTGAAGTGGAGATAAACAGGAGAGGTCTGGGGGAAGGCAGAACTTGCAAATGCAAAAATGCTTTACCAACTGCACTGACTCCCGGTGGAGTACAGGGTCAGGTTTAAGGTGCTGGTTTTGACCTTTTAAGCCCTATGCGGCCTAGGACCCACATACCTACAGGACTGCCTCTCCTGGTATGCCCCGCGGAGGACCTTAAGGTCCACAAATGACAACATTTTGGAGGTCCCAGGTCGCAAGGTGGTTAGATTGGTCTCAACTATGGCTAGGGCCTTTTCAGTACTGGCCCCAACTTGGTGGAATGCTCTGTCCCAAGAGACCAGGGCCCTGCGGGACTTGACATCTTTCCGCAGGGCCTGCAAGACAGAGCTGTTCCGCCTGGCCTTTGGTTTGGACTCAGTCTGAGCCTTATGTTTCCCTCCCCTTATGGTTTTGATCTATGGGCTACTTTTAAAATGAGGCTGCATTTTAAATTGCATTTTAACCTGTATTTTAAATTGGGTTTTTTCCTTTTATGTTTTTACTGTAATTTTACTGGTGTTAGCCACCCTGAGCCCGGCTCTGGCGGGGGGGGGACAGGGTATAAATAAAATAATAATAATAATAATAATAATAATAATAATAATAATAATAATTTCTATAGCTCGAGATAATTCAGGGCAAAGTGCATGCTGTGATCCCTGCACTGTGATCCCTGCGACAGCCCTGCAAGGTTGATCAGTTTGATGATCTCCACCTGGTGGGAGCGCAGCTATCTCTTAGCCATGAAGCAACAGACACTGTTTTACGCTTTTCACCTGATCATCATTATCATTTTATGTGTATGCCACCTTTTCCTAGTTAAAAGCATGCTCCAGGCAGCTGAGGCTCCAATACTTAGACCACCTCATGAGAAGAGAAGACTCCCTGGAAAAGACTCTGATGTTGGGAAAGATGGAGGGCACAAGGAGAAGGGGACGACAGAGGACGAGATGGTGGGACAGTGTTCTCGAAGCTACCAGCATGAGTTTGACCAAACTGTGGAAGGCAGTGGAAGACAGGAGTGCCTGGCATGCTCTGGTCCAGGGGGTCACGAAGAGGCGGACACGACTAAACAACTAAACAACAACAACAGACCTGAACACAACAGGACACTGCCCACCTGTGATTCCCAACAACTGAACGGTGGAGGTGAAACCTAGACACCATGTCTAGTAGCCATTGATAGCCTTGCCCTTTATGATTTTGTCTGGTCCTCTATGAACAAAAGAACCCTTTGCCAGAATAGTGTCCTGACTTGTAATTTTTGGTCTACAACTCCCACCAGCCCCAGCCAGCTGCAGTCCGAAACTTATGGAGGGCACCTGCTTGGTGAAGCCTGAACTAGAATCATGTCAGAGTCTTAGTAGTGAGCAGATACTGTGCACAGGTCCCAAAGGCACATCAATGTCCATAAATGTTGTCTGGTTTTTGCCAGCCTCGGCCAAGAGGCCGCCATGGACCCCACCTGCCTCTTTGACCTACAAAAAAAGGCAGCCTTGAAGATGTACAAAGTTCTTTCCAGGGAACTGCACAGCCAAAACCAGCTTCAAAACACCTGAGAATAGGAAAAGCTCTGTTGTTTCTTGCCAGGCCCTCTCATTCACACCAGACCCAGCAAGAGTATTGACTGGGGGCAGGGGGGTCAAAGTCCACATATGCACATTAATGTGCGATACTCTCCCTGATGCTTTTCAACATCTTTATGCGCCCCCTCGCCCAGCTTGTCTGGGTTTTTGGTTTGGGCTGCCATCAGTATGCTGATGACACCCAACTCTATCTGCTGATGGATGGCCATCCTGACTCGGCCCCAGACACACTGACCAGATGTTTGGAAGCTGTGGCTGGATGGTTACGTGGGAGCCAGTTGAAGTTAAATCCTTCGAAGACAGAGGTCCTTTGGCTGGGATGGGACAATATGGGATTGGGGGGGCAACTCCCATCTCTTGAGGGGGCGCAATTAGTGCCAGCAGTGTCCGTTAAGAGTTTGGGTGTAATCTTCGACACCTCCCTTTCCATTGAGGCGCAGATTGCAGCTATAACAAAGGCGGCATTTTTTCATCTCCACCAGGCTAAGCAGTTGGCTCCTTACCTCTCTCGCCCTGACCTAGCCACTGTGATCCACGCGACAGTCACCTCCAGACTGGATTATTGTAACTCTCTCTACGTGGGGCTGCCCTTGAGACTGACCCCAAAACTCTAGCGGGTGCAGAATGCCGTGGTGAGACTCCTTACGGGGTCCTCACTGCGGGATCACATTCATCCAGTGCTTTACCAACTGCACTGGCTCCCGGTGGATCAGGTTCAAGGTGCTGGTTTTAACCTTTAAAGCCCTATACGGCCCAGGACCCTCATACCTATGGGACTGCCTCTCCTGGTATGTCCCACAGAGGACCTTACAGTCTTCAAACAAAAACATCTTGGAGGTCCCGGGCCAAAGGGAGGTTAGGCTGGCCTCAACCAGAGCCAGGGCTCTGATCTGGTGGAACGCTCTGTCACAAGAGACCAGGGCCCTGCGGGACTTGACATCTTTACACGGGGCCTGCAAGGCAGAGCTGTTCCACCAGGCCAGGGCACAGCCTGACCCCCTCCTTCTGTAATCCTCATAGAACTCTAACCCAATGGTTGCCATGAATTTGACTCTGAACTGATTTTATAATGAAATGATTTTAGAATGTTGTATCATTTTACTGTTCTTAACTACTCTAAGCCTGGCTTCGGCTGGGGAGGGCGGGATATAAATAAAATTTTTATTTTTATTTTTATTTTTATTTTTTTATTTTTTATTTTTTATTATTTTTTTTATTATTATTATTCACACCAGACCTGGCAAGAGTATTGACTGCGGGCGGGGTGTCAAAGTCCACATGTCCACATCAATTCACATTAGGGTACCAGACAAAAGCTGAACTGGATTGCAAATCCTCAGGAAGATTTCTAATTGTGAAGTGGGGAGGGAATGTGACTTCCAGCAGAAAAACAAGCATGGGAAGCCTTCTGAAAAGGCTCTCGCAGGGTGTTGTGCCACCGATTCAATTACAATTGTGCAATCCTTGGGAATGAGTTTCCCCCCTCTCTCTTTATCAAAATCTGCACTGCCTATGCAAGGTTTATTATTATTGCATTGGGAATCTGGAGGATTTCCAGAGCCTTACGTCAGCAGAGCTAAGCGTGGAAGCTGAAGGTTCGTCCTTGCTACTTACGGGAGAAGGTTTTGCAAAGGCAGACCAAAAAACTGGAGAGCATCCTTCGGTTGGAAAGACACATCTGCAGATCAGGCGATGGCCGGTTGAATCATAGATCTGTAGAATTTGAAGGGCTCCCCAAAGGTCATCTAGTCGAAACAGAGCCCTGTTTGTAAAGCTTGATGGCCTGTGGTCTGAGAAATTCAGGTTAGGATGCTTCCGGCCACATACCTTGCTCTCGGTCAGTCCCCTCCACCCACGTCCCTGTAATGCCACAAAATAGCACATGTTCCTCAGTTCCTAATCTCTGAATAACATCTGAATGCGCCATTTCCCTTCTGAACTTCCTTGCACATGACTTGAGCCCATCTTGACTACATTTAATTCAACCTCATTAAATGTCCCCCTCACAGAGCCGGCCGATCACACACACAAGAGAGAAACACATAAAAGGTTATTTAATCATCATCTCCTTCTTCCTTAGATCCTGTATAAAAATCCATGCTCATTATATTTCCTTTGCTTCCTTGTCAAAGGTACTTCAACACCAAATTAACTGTAATCCAATTAACAAGGCTGGCGAGAATTATCCTTTCTTCTGTGATTCTACGATTCTCCAAGCGAGCCTTGTAAGAATGGAAGGCGTTCTCATTGTTCTGAATGATAAGGAAAGACGGAGAGGATCAGAGAAAGTTTGCTCTGGCTTCAAATCCCACACGTATCTCGCAGAGAAAGGCCCATATCCATACCCTAAATTTAGATTGTAAACTCTTTGCTACATATGATCAAAGAATTGCAGAGGTCCCTGCGGGCAGTGGCAGAGGAAGCCTCTCGGGCAACTGGGGTGGGGTGAACCATCCATAGTGACGGGGTGCGCAGCATGCCCCGTCCCTATGGATGGTGTGCACCTGTGCTGTGTCATCCCATGCCATCCCTATGGGCACCACATACCATGGGGCACATGGCACCCAGAGGGATGAGATGGGGTGCACAGCGCCCATGTTAGGTTTCTGTGTGTTGCCACTGTGCAGTGCTTGGAGTCACAAGACTCTGTTTTGCATTCCAGATGTTCCAGGCTGTTGGAAGTCTCACGGAAAACGGATGTGATGTTACTGGTTTCCTGTTCCTTTGTTTCAGTTGCCTCTCTGCTTTCACAGAGAGAGGATGTATGCTTTTCTGTCTGCATAATTAGAAATAAAACTCTTTGCATATTTCTCGTCCTCCGCTGCTGCTGTATACTCTGCTGAATGGGGAACGTGCCTGGAGCCTTATCAAAGGCTCAGGTCATTAATCATCGTTGGAGGAGATTCCGAAGGCTCGACCGGAGGAGTAGCTCGGTCGCAGGGGAGATTCCCACAGCCCATAGGGATGGGGTGCATAGCGGGGCCTCAGTTGCCCTACAGCTGGGGGGCAGGCAGCGGGCGGATAGCGTGGAGACTGCGGGCGCCGAGACGCGTGGCTTCTGCATGCTGCAGCCTCCGTGGTGCCGCCCACCATTTTGTCACCCCCTGTCAGGGTGACATCCAGGACGACCGCACCCCCACACCCCCTTCCTACGCCCCTGCCTGCAGGTCCATCTAGCAGACCCCTCTGTAATGCAGGAATCACAGCTAAATAATCTCTAGCCATCCAACCTCTGTAAGAAAACCTCTAAGGAAGGAAAGTCTACCACATTCGGAAAGAGTCCGTTCCACTGTTGAACAGATCTTACCACCAGAAAGTTCTTCCTGCTATTTAGTCAGAATTTCATTTTTGTCATTCGAATCCATTGGTTTGGGTCTTCCCTCTGGAGCATCAGAAAACAAGCTGACACATGAGGTCACATGTGGGGCAGGTAAAGTCAGGACTTGATTGAGAGGAGCTTTGCAGGCCCTGCCAATGAACTGACTGACCGGGCCTTCAAAGCTCCTGGAGACCACTTCAAAGTGCTGACCATCACCCGGTTGTTGCCCCTTGATAAGTGCCTGCGCACAGTTTTGCATGTGCAGTTTGACTTCAAACCTTGTTTGGTATGTGCGCATGTCACCTGATGTTATTGTGATGTCAGGTGATTGACAGGTGGTGGTGTGAGGGGGAAATTGCCTTTGGGGGTTCAATACAGAAGATCAAGTTCCCAGTTGCTCAGACTTTATTCAGCAATGCATTACAGGGTAGAGTCCAGAGTGTCTGCGAGAGCTTTCCATTACGATACATGTTTTATAGGAAAAAAATATGTCACTTGGCTGTTTCATCCCCTCCTGACTCAGCTCCTGCCATCCTACTGCCCCACCATCTTTCATTAAACCACAGTTCTTGAAATGCAACTTTGCTCCAGAAAAGAGATTCTGACTAGGCATTAGAAAGGACTTTCTCACTTCACAGTAAGAGCCGTTTGACAGAGGAATGAACCCCCTCAGAAGGGTTCTCCTTTCCTGGATGTTTTTAAACAGAGGCCAAATAGTCATTTGCCAGGGATGATTTAGCTGTGATTCTTGCAATTCCCTTTGGGTCCCTTCCAATTTTACAGTTCTATGATTCAACTCTTCTTCTTCTTCTTTTTACTGTACATGCAGAACCCTCCTTGTACCTTATACGAAGCTGCTTTTCACCCTTATATTCAGGTAAAGGGACCCCTGACCATTAGGTCCAGTCGTAGCCAACTCTGGGGTTGCGGCGCTCATCTCGCTTTACTGGCCGAGGGAGCTGGCGTACAGCTTCCGGGTCATGTAGCCAGCAAGACTAAGCCGCTTCTGGCGAACCAGAGCAGTGCACGGAAATGTCGTTTACCTTCCCACCGGAGCAGTACCTATTTATCTACTTGCACTTTGATGTGCTTTCGAACTGCTAGGTTGGCAGGAGCAGGGACAGAGCAACGGGAGCTCACCTCATTGCGGGGTTTCAAACCGCAGACCTTCTGATCAGCAAGTCCTAGGCTCTGTGGTTTTACCCACAGCACCACCCGCATCCCTACATTCAGTTAGGGTCTCCCTAAACTGGTTCTTCCCGTTTTACGGTCAGTCTGTAGTGACCCTGGCCTTGCCAATAGTGAGTTTTGTGGGAATGTTCAGGGAGGCAGGAGAGGATATATTGTTTATTAATATCCTTCCTAACTTGCGTTAGCAAGTTCCTTTACTTAGCAGAGTTCTACATTCCCCTTTTAAATGCACAGCGGTTAGCTTGTTGCAAGCTTGTTTAAGCTTCTCAATATAAGATTCCTGGTAATTTCCCTTATATCCCTCTTAAAAAGAATAGAAGCGACACAATCTTGTGTAAAGTATACAAAAAAAGTTTACTCACACACTCAGTTCACAGATGGATCCCTGAAAGCAGACTTAGATACAGAGTATATACATGTGGATCTACCCCATATGGGGGTAATCACTTTGTCCTCTGTTGGCTGAAAGCCAACAGAGCATTTCTAGCTAAAAAACTGCTGGTCTTGCAACGGAGAAGTCAAAGAGAAGGAAAGGGAATTGTTACCTGCCCTGGTAAGGCCACGCCCACCTCTAGTCACAAGCTAAAGGAAGTTTGTCCCAGTCAGGAGGAAACAGGAAGTTTTCAACTGACTGGACCAAACATTCCCTCGCATGTCCACTCTAGGTAAACTAGGAATGTTGTACTTGACTGCTACTTGTGTATCACATAATAATAATAATTTTATTATTTGTACCCCACCCATCTGGCTGGGTTTCTCCAGCCACTCTGGGTGGCTTCCAACAAAGATTAAAAATACATTAAAATGTCACACATTAAAAACTTCCCTGAGCAGAGACCCTTTAAAAGGGGCTTGCTGCAGGACTTCCGGGGTGGCGCCATCGGCAATGGCGGACTCCCTCTGAACTGGAGGGACTAGCTCCGCGCGAAACGGGTCTTTTCCGCTACGGCGAAGCGGGGACCCATTCAAAAATCACAGGCGGATGAAGCCTGTGACCATGGGACTCGGCGGGCACTTTTAGCGCCCCCCCAACCCGCAAAGGAACCCACTAACGGGCTCCGGAGCGAATAGGGGGAAGTGGCGCGGTGCTGAGAGTCAACTGCTTCTTCCGTGGAGCGAAGCCGCACACCCGTTGCCGGAGAGTGCTGCCTTTTTCCTGGGACAATTTGACTTTTAAAACAATCACCCGTGAGTACTTAAATTTCGGACAATTGGACTTTAAATAATGATTGGCGAGTAGAAAGGAAAATTGGACTTAAAAGTTTATTTCAATTTGGCACTGAAACGGGAAGGTCTAAACAGGAAGTCAGCCTTCCGTTTCTTTGTAGATAGATTAAAGCAAAGACATGACAAACTAGAGTTCAGAAAATCGCTTGCAAAGGATTAACTTTCATCATTTAAAATTGTTGAACCCCCTTCGGAAGCAGGAGAAGAGGGGGGATTTTTTCCGGACTGTTTAAACCTGCAGAAGAGAGTGTAAAGCAAAGTAACTTTCCACCGTCTTGATCCTGGAGCGGGGTGTCAGGACTGACGTTCTTTGGGAAGCTCATTGACCAGAGACAAACGTTTTTGACAGATAGTTAAAAGAAGAGAAACATAGTGATTCCATTGTTTCCCTTCGCATTTTAAAGGAACAAATATTGACAAAATATCTGAAAAAGGAAACTTTGTTGTTAGATCTGTCTTTAAAAGAAAAGAACAAATAGACGTTCTTCCCCTAGAGGGAGCCTGTGAAACTGTAACCAACTCTGAATGGGGGAGCTTGCAGCTGTTACAGATTACGATCGTGGGAATAGAGTTTTGACCTTGCAGGACAATGTATTCAGAAGCTCTGCTGCGTGCTTTCTGTAAAACAAGTGCCCTACTGGAACAGCTACATGAGAAGACGGACTTGATGACTGATGCGATCAGAAATTTTGGACAGGCAGTGGAAAATTATATAGAGCCCACCCAGGAATCAAGTGAGGAGTGTGCTCTGACAGAACAGATGAGGGAAGAGGATGTTGCTGAACCTTGGGCGCCAGAGATGGAGGGAGCTGTGGCCCAGCAGGAACATGAGTTCTTGGATTTGACAAATGAACTTGGAAAAAGCCAGATTTGGAAAGATAAAGTTTGGTTTGGTCTGGAAATGGGGGGTTGGATAGACCCCCCCATGCAGGGATGTTTGGACTTTTCAAGTCTGGCAATGGGCCGTGAGATGTTTGGGGTTGTGGGGGCTCTTAATTTTGGAGGGACTTTGAAACATGTTTTTAAATACCACATGGAGTTTAGTGTGGACTATGGAAAAGGGGCTGATTTGTCGAGAAGGGCCAAAAACATTGTCAAGTTGAAGTTCCCACGAGTGAAAGGAGCAGGAGACAAAGGAAAGTACAGTTATAAATATGAAGAAGAGCCGCGGAAGGGACATGGAAGGGACTTAAGGGCCTCTGACATAAGATTACCAGGTTAATGCGCTAGATTGATGGGATAGAAAGGACTGACAAAACCCGGGACCAGGAGGAAGAGACGCTGGATGAAGATTGGAAGAAAAGAAAAGAAAAATTATTAGGATTGTTCTATAAAATTGATGAATGTTAGAAAAATGTTGGAACGAAATTATTTGGCTTTAGTAAAAATGTTTAAAGAATTATGTAAGAATATTATGGTTATGAGAAATTGGTAAAAATAAGATCTAAGTTATAAGTTTTAAGGTTTTTTATAGTAAGATAAGATTAAAATAGATTAAGGTAATGTAATGACAGAATATTATGAAATATGGAAAGGATTTGCTGTGACAATTAACAACCAGGACACAAAAAAAGGGAGGAGGAGGAGGTCAAAGAAAGAAGGTAATGACAGTTAAGGATTTGAGAATATTGAATTTGTTTTTAAATGTTTGTGGTATATTTTTGTCTTTTGATCGTGTTGTGTTATTTTTTGATTTTGATTTCTATTAATTTGTATTGTTTGATTGTGGTTTGTTTTTCCTTTGTTTTTTCTCTCTCTTTTTCTTCTTTGTTTTTTTTGTAATTCTAAAATTTTCAATAAATATCATTTAAAAAATAAATAAAAAATAAAAACTTCCCTGAACAGGGCTGCCTTCAGATGTCTTCTAAAGGTCAGGTACAGTGGTACCTCGGGTTACATACGCTTCAGGTTACATACGCTTCAGGTTACAGACTCCGCTAACCCAGAAATAGTGCTTCAGGTTAAGAACGTTGCTTCAGAATAAGAACAGAAATCAGGGTCCGGCGGCACGGCAGCAGCAGGAGGCCCCATTAGCTAAAGTGGTGCTTCAGGTTAAGAACAGTTTCAGGTTAAGAACGGACCTCCGGAACGAATTAAGTACTTAACCCGAGGTACCACTGTAGTTGTTTTTCTCTTTGACATCTGGTGGGAGGGCGTTCCACAGGGTGGGAGCCGCTACCAAGAAGGCCCTCTGCCTGGTTCCCTGTAGCTTTGCTTCTCGCAATGAGGGAATCACCAGAAGGCCCTCGGCGCTGGACTTCAGCGTCCGGGCAGAACGATGGGGTGGAGACTCTCCTTCAGGTCTACTGGGCCACAGCGACCCAAGAAAGTCTGTGGTCATGAAGAGCCAGCCTTCCAGCCAGGCACAGTTCCACATCCTTGGGCTAGAATCTGCGGAGGTCCGTCCCTGTTCTCCTTGCAGCTGCTCAGATGGGCATCGTGCTCCCTGGGTGCCCCAGCGCCACTTTGCCGCCATCCCCAAAGCATAATCAGTCAAGGCAGAAGCCAGAAGCCAGTCACTTGTGGTTCACTCCCTCTTCTCATCCTGATTATGATGATCATTACTGTCTCATTTCGAGCTGTAAATCAGAAATATTGTGTCTCGTATTTTTCCCCCCTCTGGGGGAATGGCGAAGCTCAGCCTGGGAGGGACTCCGAAGTTCAGTGCCATTTTCCTTCAAAATGGGTTTGACAAATCGAATCCGTCGCAGTTCCTTTCCTCCATTTTCTTCCCCTCCCTTCTTCTTCTTCTTCTTTTTTTCCTTAGTGGAAGTTTTGATTGGAATCAATCTTACTTTTTTTTTACGAGTAGAAAAAGGGAGTAGTTAAAAGTAAGATTTATTCCGAATTCATCTTATCGGCTCCCAGACATTCAATTTCATAATCAATTCCCGCTGGGCCCACACCAAGAAACCCGTATTCAGAATCAATCTTGTATTTCATTAGGTTATTTCTGGTGTTAAAAAATAAGATTGATTTGTACTTTATGTTATAGTGCTCCTGCAATTTATTTTTTAATGATATGAGGTAAGAATCAATCTTGGCTGAAGATTTCTCTCTTCTGCTCACTCCTCCCTCGTGTTGGGAAGAGAAAGGATTTTCAAATTCTTCCAGA
Organism: Podarcis pityusensis; assembly: GCF_964106645.2. NCBI lineage: Eukaryota > Metazoa > Chordata > Lepidosauria > Squamata > Lacertidae > Podarcis > Podarcis pityusensis. The sequence goes on along the minus strand of NC_138036.1, from coordinate 2,234,828 downwards.
TGGGGCCTGGCCTCTGCATATCTCTGGACAAAGAGAGATTTCTGACAAGGGACGATGATGCCAGGAGAATCAGCCTCTGCGCCATCTCAAAATGAAACCCAGCTCCCTGACTGGGCATAGTTAAATTATGGAACTCACTTCTGCAGGAAGAAGTGATGGCCACAGACTTTAGAAGAGGATTAGACGGATTCATGGAGGAAAAGGCTATTGCATACCCTCTGATATTCCTCAGATGAAAATAGGGACACTACGACAGTGGCAAGAGTCTTGTTAGCACAAGGATGGGAGAATGAGGAAATCCCAATGAAAGAAGAGATGTCAAAGAGAAAAATAACTACCAGACTTTTAGAAGATACCTGAAGGCAGCCCTGTTTAGGGAAGCTTTTAATGTTTAATAGGTTATTGTATTTTAGTGTTCTGTTGGAAGCCGCCCAGAGTGGCTGGGGAAACCCAGCCAGATGGGCGGGGTATAAATAATAAATAAATTATTATTATTATTATTATTATTATTATTATTATTCGGAATTGGCTAAGTTGACATACACTCTGCGTAACAAGGACAATCGTGACTTCAAGGAATAATGGGACCTTTTTTACAAATTATCTAAAAAGACAACAAAACGATTCGAACTCCTTGGCAGGTTTTGAATAAACATCCACAAAGTTTTTAGTTGAATACATGATAGATAAGACAATGATATGTACAATTTTATAATATGCAGAGGATAATATGTGCAAAGAAACCAGAGAGGGGAGCTGAGGGGAGTTCTTGGGGCGGGGGAGGGAGGGGGGAAAAGGGGCCAGTGTAAATGGTTATATTGACTGATACTTTATTTACTAAAATTGTTCAATATTATATATTTTATTATTAATGTATTAATGTTGTATTTTAATCTTGTTTTTTTAAGCTGTATTTCAATCAATTGTTTTATATCTGGTGTTAGCCGCCCTGAGCCTGGCTCTGGCTGGGAAGGGCGGGGTATAAATAAATATTATTATTATTATTATTATTATTATTATTATTATTGGGGGAAGCTGGCCTAACACACCCCAGACTGATGCCTGCCAAATCACAAGGAATGTCTTCAAGGAGGGGAAGGTCTGTCTCTTCCCTTGACAGCCAGAGCTTGAGTTGTGTCCTACATCCCTTGCTCCCAGTCCTGTGTTCAGAGGACAAGGACGAGTCAATGTTTTCTTTCTTCATTCTGGCATCCTTTCATCTATTTATAATAGGTTGTCATGTTCCCTCTTATCTCCCTCCTTTCTAGGTTGAACATTCATTCCCTCTGCCTTTGTTCAGCTTGCAGCCAAGTCATGGAAGGCCAACTCCAGCAATCCAGAGTCTCAGAGTCCCTACCCCAAGTCTCATACCTCTTTCCTTGTCTTTGTAGTTCTCTTCAGGATCCTTCCTATGGCCCCAAAATCAGGGCTGGTGGTCATCTCCACAAACTATACACTAACTCTTTGTTAATGTTGGAGGATGGTTCCAGTGTACAGTGGACTCTCAGGTTAAGAACTTAATTCGTTCTGGAGGTCTATTCTTAATCTGAAACTGTTCTTAACCTGAAGCACCACTTTAGCTAATGGGGCTTCCTGCTGCTGCTGCTGCACCACCGCTGCACAATTTCTGTTCTCATCCTGAAGCAAAGTTCTTAACCTGAGGTACTATTTCTGGGTTAGCAGAGTCTGTAACCTGAAGCGTCTGTTACCTGAAGCATCTGTAACCTGATGGGATATGGAAACCCTGCCAATCTGTTAAGTGTATTGTTAAGTAATCTACAAGGAATGGTTGATGAAATTGATATTGGAATGGTGCTTGTCTCATATGGGACATTTCAACAATGTCAAAACTGATAGACTGCGTCCTCTGGCAAGAAGGTGGTTCTATGGACGATCAGTGCTGTGGGTGGATGTTTAAAGGTCAACCTTTGTAACAAAAGTTGCCTGTTAGGAACTGCGTGCCATTCAGGCCCCAATCCCATGACTTCCCCTAGCTCAAGTTAACAGCAGTGTTTCAGTCTTTTGTTATTATTATTATTCATTATTTATTCAACTCATACACCACGCTATTGCTGGAGGTCTCAGGGCGGTTCACAACAAGATCACAACATATAAAATCAAACCAAAAGCAATACCCCCCCCCAAAAGCCACATTCTAAAACGGTGTTGGATGTTAATAAGATCAACCAAAGGCCTGGTTAAAGAGGAATGCTTTTGCCTGGCACCTAAAGACGCCCGACGAACTTCCCTGGGGAGAGCATTCCATAGACGGGGAGCCACTGCAGAGAAGGCCCTGTTCTCGTGTTGCCACCCTCCGGACCTCTCGAGGAGGAGGCACACAAAGGAGGGGAGGCAGTGGGGTGAGGTGAGGAGGGGCAAGTTTGTGTGTGTGTGTGTGTGTGAGTGAGAGAGAGAGAGAGAGAGAGATATTTTTATTAAATTTTCTGTTTTACAATTTAAAATACTCATTTTACATCCTTAAGATATCAAGGACTTCCCTTCTTCTCTTTCCATGGTTCATTTAACATAAATCCCTGCATATTTAAAAAAAAAAAACTATACCATTCAGTATTCCATTACTGCACCCATCAACACTTATTTACACTGCTGAATTAATTCTGCCAGCGTTTTCAGCTGTACACAATTCTTTCCTATATATTCAATAAACGTTTTCCAATCTTCTTTAAACGTATGTTCTTCTTGTTCTCTTATTCAATGTGTTAAGAGGAGGGGCAAGTGGGGAGAAATGGAATAAAAGGATTAAAGAATTCTGGGGTTGGAAGGGAGAAGCAAAAGTCATCTAGTCTAACGACCTGCAATGCAGGAATCACAGCTAAATAATCCCTGATAGATGTGTTGTAAACAAAATCTGCCCTTTTTCCCTTTTGGGGTATCCAAGAGCCCGTATAGAGTCCTTACGTGGGTTCCCTATTGGTAGGAGAAAATAACAGAGGCCAAGCAGAGAATATTGAGAAGCAAAGCAGCTAGTAAGCCTGGCAACAGGGTCCTCACTCACCACACGCAGGAGGGAGGAGGAACCCAGAACAATGGCGCACAAGGCCTTATATAGACATTTTAAATTCCCTGCCCAGGAGTTCAAGACCACCCCTCCATACATCATACATACATCACAGAAGGGGTGTAACTCAAGACCACCCCCCACAAACATCATACCTACATCACAGAAAAGGCGGTCTACAACAGAAATTTGAGTGTTGTTGTTTTTCCTGTCTGGCAGGTTTTCTGATAATGCCTTATATGATTGCCGTTCGTGGTAGTCTGCCCATTCCTTTGAAATGATGATTACGATTACCCATTTCCTGAGACAATGGGAAAGTTTCCTCACCCCCTCCCTCCTTGCAGAGAAAACATTTGGTCAGTTTGGGAGTCAAAATGGTTTCAGGGAGTCAAAATGGTTTCAGGAAGGTCTTCCTGTGCTGCTCCAGACATTGGTACGTTTATGAGCATTTATTATATATATGTGACCTTAAAATTCTTATAACAAACAGAGACTTCACCTTGCCAACAAAGGTCTGTATAGTTAAAGCTATGGTTTTCCCAGTAGTGATGTGTGGAAGTGAGACCTGGACCATAAAGAAGGCTGATTGGTGAAGAACTGATGCTTTTGAATTACGGTGCTGGAGCAGACTCTTGAGAGTCCCGTGGACTGCAAATAGATCAAACCTCTCCATTCTTAAGGAAATCAGCCCTGAGTGCTCACTGAAAGGACAGATCCTGAAGCTGAGGCTCCAAGACTTTGGCCACCTCATGAAAAGAGAAGACTCCCTGGAAAAGACCCTGATGTTGGGAAAGATGGAGGGCACAAGGAGAAGGGGACAGCAGAGGATGAGATGGTTGGACAGTGTTCTCGAAGCGAGCAACATGAATTTGACCAAACTGCGGGAAGCAGTGGAAGACAGGAGTGCCTGGCGTGCTCTGGTCCAGGGGGTCACGAAGAGTTGGACACGATTAAACAACTAAACAACAACAGATGGCCATTCAAGCTCTCCTTGGAAACCTCCAATGAATGAAAGTCCACCACCATCTGAGGAAGTCCGTTCTGCTGTCAAACAGCTCCCACCATCAGAAAGTTCTTCCTAATGTGGGGTCAGAATTGCACCCTCAACCGCTTTGTCTTCTATGTAGCCCTGCCTCTGGAACGTCAAAATGATGATAATAATAATAATAATAATAATAATAATAATAATAATAATTTATTATTTGTACCCTGCCCATCTGGCTGGGTTTCCCCAGTCACTCTGGGCGGCTTCCATAAAAACCAAAAATACACTAAAATATCACAGATTAAAAACTTCCCTGAACAGGGCTGCCTGGGCTGAACAGAAGATAAGAAGAGCCTGTTGGATGAGGCCAATGGCCTCCTGTTCTCACAGTGGCCAACCAGATGCCCCAATTGGAAACCCAGAAGCAGGATTTGAACTTAGGAATCCCCTGCCCTCCAGGGCTTTCCAGAAAGGGGCAATTGGAAGCATTTCTGCCTCTGACCAGCAGTGCCTCCTGCAGAAGCGAGTTCCATAGTTTAACGTTGTTATGGAAAAATCTAGGTGTGAGGTTGCTCAGTCCCCCAGCTGGTCAGGCAGAGCCCGTGGGTCCCTGTGGAATAAAGGAAGGAGTCCAGCCACCAACCAGAGCAAATAGCTGTAGACCAAAGTTTATTGCGCAACAGGTTCAAAGAGGAATTTTGAACCCCGAGGATGGGGTGAGAAGGACTTTTAAAAGTTTCCCACCATATCCCAGAATACAGTTCATACAGCATCATTGCTACATCACTGACATGTCACAAAAGGGGAGGGGTAGACAGGGGTTACACTAGTTCAACGAGTACTTTGTACAAGATTAGCATAGGCAGACATGGCAGGGCAAGACTCAGGTATAAGATTAGCATAGGCAAACACCCCTTAAGTACCCACCACCCAAAAGTACAATAGAACTTCCTTTGCATGTCTGGAGCCTGAGGCAAGTAGGGTGATGAGATTTGGCTTCCCTTGGCTAGCAATGAGCCCAGCAATTGTCACCTCTGGAAACTTCCTGGAGTCCTTTTTCAAGGGGAAAATAACTTTGGAATGGAGGAAACTGGCAAAGGAGATGACTTTATATTATTTTTAAAGCTAGGTAACTTCCCTGAGCTGTCAAGTTGAAAGGATACATTCAGACATGACATTTAACTTTAAAGATGTGCCCCCCCCCTAATTTCCATAACAATGTTGTGTTGCATTAAGAAGGGCTTTCTTTGACCACTTAGAATCGGGGAGGGCACTTAAGAGATCTTCCACCATGCAAGCGTGCCAGTCCAAAAGTGTGAGATTCTGCGTATTTGTAGAACATTTCTGTCTCTCTCTCTCTCTCTCTCTCTCTCTCTCTCTCTCTCACACACACACACACACACACACACTCTCCCCCCCCCCCCGCCGCCGCCAGTCTTGAGCCCGATCCGATAATCACCGCCTGCGTCAGACAGTCTCTGTCTTCCGCTCTCTGTGTTTTTCTTTGGAGAGCGACAGTCCATTTTATTTCATTATCGTCCCTCCTCATCTGGCCCCCTCTTCATCTCTTTCTCTCTGCATTTCCTTCCCGCGTTCTCATTACCCATTTCCATATTGCCATGCCGACTCGCGCATCGAAATGCGAATTTGATAAAGCAGCGGCAGGTCGGCGCGCCAAAACGCAGCCTGAAAATTAGGCCTTTCCACACAAAAAAAGGAGGACTTTTCCCTCTTCCCACCCCCCCTCCTGCTAAACATGGGGAGGGAAGGAAGGGTAATTGATTTGCTTCCAATGCTCCTGCACGAAATGAAATCCTTCCAGCAATTACTGGCAGATAATGGCCCAAAATTAAACATTCTTGCTGCTTGCTAACTAGAGAGGTTTTTTTCTTTTTTAAAAAAGAAGGATCCAGTGCATAATAATCAGCAATGCATTAGATAGTCCGTCTCCAGCTACATTACAGAAAGCAAGGATTGCATGGCCATTATAAGCCTTTATGGTTAATTATGTGAAATTGGGTTCCTAACTGCTGAACGGACGGATGGAGAGACAATGGGGTCTGCACCACACAGGAAACAAACACAGTTAAGTCAAGAGTCCTCTGATGCTCAAGAATGATGCAATGTGGCAGGAACAGGTGAGGAATGCGAAAACAAAGTACTGCCGGAGGGATCTGAGTTCAGATCTGAGTTCAAAACTAGCACTCACAAGCACCTGAAGCTGAATGAAGGATGATTCAGGGCAGATATAAAGAAGGATGTCTCCCTTATGAAGTGCAGGGTTCAACTATGGAACTCTCTGCCACATGAGACAGTAATAGCCATCAACCTGGATGGCTCTAAAACAGCGGTTCTCAACCTGTGGGTCCCCAGATGTTGTTGGACTACAACTCCCATCATCCCTGACCTCTGGCCTTGCTAGCTAGGAGTGATGGGAGTTGTAGTTCAACAACATCTGGGGACTCACAGGTTGAGAACTGCTGGTTTAGAGGTTCAAAAGCTCGATAAAATTACAGTAAAAGCAGCTGGGAAAGGGGCACAAATGCCTGTGGAATGATCTCAGCCTTAAAGCTGATGTTCATGAAAGCAGCCAGGCCAGTCAAGGTCGTATGCGCCCAGTCCTGTGTTTTTGTTCTGGGAAGGCTCTCCCCCACCCCGCAAAGGAATGCCTTCCCTCGAGGCCCTACTCACATTACGGTGATGTTGAAGGTGTCTGGAATGTACGTCGGGATGGGCATGTGCCAACTGCAGTAGAAGCCGCTGGGGTAATTGTTCGACCGGCACATCAATGTGGGCTCCTTGGGCAGAGCTGTTGGGAAAGAGAAAGGGGCCCTTGTGCTAGGACCTGCTTGTGGGTTTCCCACTAAGGGATCTGAATGACCACTGTGAGAAACAGGATGCTGGACTACATGGGCTATTGTCCTGTGTCAGGGGCTGGACTGAAGAGGAATAGTGAGGACTGTCCCCTCCTTCTCTTGAACCTTCCCAAGAACAGGAGGACAGTATAGATTTAGAACAGTGGTTTGCAGAAGGACATGGTTCAGAGGCTGCAGAGGGGAGAAGCTGGGAAATATTGGAAGAGGAACAGCAGAAAGAAGAAGCACAGGGGAGGGACAGCTGACAAACTCAGTGTGCTGGTCCCGGGGGCTAACCGAGAGGCGAGGTCCTAGTCCAGTCCGAGGTCGATGGTGCGGTATGGAGGCTGTCCGTCAAAGCTGTAGCTGGGTCCAAGGCGGGAAGATGGGTGGGGTCAGGAGCTCTGGCAGAAGAGCAGGACAGGGTGCAGGCAGGAACAGGCTACCAACAATGTTGCTCCCGCAACCTGGGACTGGGGCTGGCCGGCTTTTATCTCCTCTGTGGCATAGGGTGGCCCCGGTCCACAGGTGACTTGCCTCTCCTGGCCTGGAGGCGAGCACTTCTCCTGCGGGAACTTAGTTCCCTCCACCTCTCTGCCCTGAGCCTCTGCAGCTCAGGAGAGGCTGGAGGGTTACTGGACCCAGAGGCAACCTCAGCTTCCTCTGACGGGGCTGAGAGTGGAGCACCTGCAGGCAATAGGTCCTCCATCACCTCCGGAGCCAGAGCAGACTCAGCTGGTGCCTGCACCTGAGGATCCAGCACAGGTGAGAACCTTTCAGGTTCAAGCCCCAGCCCCGGTTCAGCCAGTCCTGGAGGCAGGGACTCCTGTGCAGGCTGGGATTCCTCAGGTTCAGCCTCTGAGTCCGAATCCCAGGCCATCACACTCAGTGTCCTTGGAAAGCATTCCTGACCCCCCCTCCCAGTACCAGGCGTGCATTGAGAGTAGTAGAACAGAAAGCTCAGAGGCAGAAAACTGAGATTAGCCGACACAAGGGTGATAGGAGAGACGGAGACGGAGGGGGTGGGTCTTTACTTGGAGAGACAGAGGGGGTAGGTCTTTACTCGGAGCAAAGCCATTATCCTAGCTGGACTGCATTCCTTCGTCTCTCTCTGGGCATAGTGAATGAATTACTTGGTAATAACTGGTTGTTTTTTGTTGTTGTTTATCTGCTTCTTGGCTGCCACCATGGGAGAAATCAGATTCCTTGAAGCCTGACATCAGCAGGCTTTTCTTAGATTCTTAAATCCTAGCTCACAGTAGACCACCAGGCAGCCTTGGGATGATCTTGCAGCACTCAGGCTCATCGCTGAATCAGAATCTGGTGGATCATTTCACACAGGTCTTTCTTAACAAGAAAAATGGTTTCGAGTCCTTTGTGCCAATAAACTGGGTGGCTCATGGGTGAAAATGCAAAGAATGGGAGAGTGTTGGAAGTCAGGTGCCCAAGGCATTGAGGGGCCCAAGGACTGTGGCAGAGATGTTAGAAATAATTTGGAGGCAAATTTGAAGCAATGTGGCAACTTCAGTGTAATCACTTAATTCAGCCTTTACAGGGCCAGTAACTGGAGATACAGCAATGGACTAGGTGACCCTCAAGATCTCTTCCAGCTCTACGATTCCATAACTCTATGATTTGGAACTTTATCTATGTCTCCCATTAGCTCACCTGGTGACATTTAAGGGAGGTGGGGAATCGAGGGATCGCATGAGATACTATGGTGCTGGTTTGACAGCTGCACTGTCTATTTGGAGCAGTCAGTTAAAACCAAAATGTGGGCACCTTAGACTTTTCATAGAGTTGGGACCATCTACTCCAACCACATGCAATGCAGAAATTACAGCTAAAACGCTTTGCTCCAATGTCTTGAATTGTTATATTTTTATGAATCAAAAAATAGCTGGATGCCATTGGCGGAATTCCTTGGGCATGACGGAGGACCTGGAAGTGATCTAGCTTCCTCAGCTGTTGCCTCAACCTGCCATGACATCACAGAAGGCCTCAAAAGCCCTGGCTGCGCAGAGCTAGATAGCTGTGTTGGACAGAGCATGGTGCTGACACCACCAAGGTTGCAAGATCGATCCCCGTAAGGGACAGTTCCATATTCCTCCATTGCAGGGGGTTGGACTAGATGATCCTCAAGGTCCCTTCCAGCTCTCTGATTCCATGAGCCACAGGGAAGCCTTCGATCCTTCATTCCGTTTTCTAGGAACAGCCTGTGTAAAAACACAGCCCAGAATTATTGCTTAAGCTTTGGGCTCACGAATAACACCTTGCTAGTGGTCTGATGATTTTGGACAGAGACCTCTAAGGAACATGCCAAACTGGTGGGATAAAAGATCGTTAAAAGTGCTTGATCTGATGGCTTGGTAATTTGACATCTGAATCAGACCACAGTCTACACACAGTCTGAGAAGGAGATAAGCCCTGTGGCTGAAATACTGTAATTCCTTTCTTATTGCTAGTATTGAATTTATTGCTTGTTTTATTGCTACTTATTGGTGTACGGTAGTGTCTGTGGTTAGATTTTGGTGCTGATTAAATATTTTCATACCCGCCAACATTTCTCCAATGAAAATAGGGATGTCCTAATAATAATTTTATTACTTATACCCAGCTCATCTGACAGTTTCCCCAGCTACTCTTCCAACATATATAAAAACGTAATGAAACATTAAACATTTTAAAACTTCCCTAGACAAGGCTGCCTTCAGATGTTTTCTAAAGGTTGTATAGCTACTTTATCTCCTCGGCTTGGGTGTCACATACCTCCATACCCTCCAACATTTATTTGATGAGAATAGGGACATCCAAAGGGAAAGCACAGGTGGCGCTGTGGTTTAAACCACAGAGCCTAGGGCTTGCTGATCAGAAGGTCGGTGGTTCGAATCCCCGCGACGGGGTGAGCTCCCGTTGCTCAGTCCCTGCTCCTGCCAACCTAGCAGTTTGAAAGCACCTCAAAGTGCAAATAGATAAATAGGTACCGCTCTGGAGGGAAGGTAAACGGCATTTCCGTGCGCTGCTCTGGTTCGCCAGAAGTGGCTTAGTCATGCTGGCCACATGACCCGGAAGCTGTACCAGTAAAGCGAGATGAGCGCCACAACTCCAGAGTCATCCATGACTGGACCTCACGGTCAGGGGTCCCTTTACCTTTACCTTTTAAGGAAAAGTGGGACATTCCAGGATCAAATCAGAAACTGGGACAACTTCTGTAAAAGTGGGACTGTCCCTGGAAAATAGGGATACTTGGAGGGTCTGTATTTTGTGTTCTGTTTGCTGGAAGCAGGCCTGAGAGACCTTAGCTCTAAATTGCAACTTAAAATATTTTAAATAAAGAAATATTGACGTGGGGGGGGAGGGGGAGTCTTCAAATTTGCAGAACCTTCTGCGGAATCAATCCAAAGGAGGGAGACCTGTTGCAGGATTATAGCAAAGGCACCAAAGAGTGGTTTAGCATAGCAAAAGGCTGCAGAGGTCAGCAGCACCCACCTTTTTCTTACAAAGCCCCCCTCCTGGCTCCAGCCTAGGCAGCGATGAGGTCAGACTCTGGCGAGAGGGTTAACAAGACAGCAAAGAGCTCGGCACCCGTGGCCATAATTTATTTAAGCTTTCCAAAAGCTTTTGATGGGGGTGGGAGTAAAAAACCCCTCGCAGGAGGCTATTAAGGAAACGTGCTTAACCACAGGATGAGAGGGGAAGCCAAGCCACGGATTTCAAGCGAGATAAGCGCTGAGAATGGAGGAGTGGAGGAAGAAAGGGGCGATTCCCGTGAGGAAGGCAAAGGTTAATAGCGAAGTGAGCCTCGGATCAGGGGTGGGTCTGGGGTCGCTCAGCAGATTCATTAGTACCAGCTCCAGGTGGGGAGAGCAAATGATGGGGTGGCGGGCAGGGGCAGCCCTTCTGAGCTGCTCCAAACTGGGCCGAGATGCAGCCAAGCCATCCGTACAGGTGGAACGGACCCCAGCGGTCATCTAGCCCAATCCGCTGCAATGAAGGAATCTCAGCTAAAGCATCCATGACAGATGGCCATCCAACCTCTGCTTAAAAACCTCCAAGCAAGGAAGGAGAGTGTTATGTACTGAGTTTGATATGATCCAAAAGGCAGCAGTCTGATTGGTCCTAGAACAATAGGGTCCAGAATGCAGCAGTCTGATTAGTCCACAGGAGCCACCCAATCCAGCTCCAGGCAGAAGGGAATCCGCAACCTGATTGGCCTACAGGTGAATCCTGGAATTAGCCAATCACGTGGGGCCCACTGTGTAAATAATGTATATAAAGCAGACATTCTGGGGGAACCTCCATTCCTCCTCACCACTATGAGATGAATAAAGAGCATGAAATCCACTCTCAACTCTGAGTATATTTCAGAGAGTCTGCCACCTTCCAAGGGAATCCATTCTACTCCCTTGTGCCTAAGTCCCAGTGGGCTCACCCAGGAGAATTCACCCATGAATTCAACCCTTAATCAGACAGTTCGCAAAAAAAATCTTTCATTTTCCTAGTGGCCACAGACGAACAAATGAGTTTATGTCTGTGTTGCGTGAGGAAATATTGCTGTGTGATCCTCACTTTCTTTTCTTTCTTTCAATTTCTTTTAATTCATTTTCCTTTTTCACTCATTACATACATCTCATATTCATAACATTTACTATGTATTCCTTCCTCCCTACCCTCCTGGGCTTCCCCCAACTTCCGCTTCTGATTTGTTTCTCCCTTCACCCTCTTGCTACCTCCTAAAAGAAAAAAATCTACTAATAACATATTTATACAATAACATAAAAATAACAATGAGTACACCATATTATTTCTCTGTCTTTTCTAATACTAACGATGTGAATGTTTATTTAAATCCTGCCATCAAGTCTATAGACTATCTTTGTTTCTGCAAGTATAATATGAATGGTTCCCATTCTTTTTCAAAGTCACTGTTGTCTTTTTCTCTGAATCTGTCTGTCATTTTTGCCAGTGCTGCATAGTTCATCAACTTCTCCTGCCGTTGTTCTTTAGCTGGTATTTCTCCAGTCTTCCAATTTTGTGCAATCAATATTCTTGCTGCTGTAGTGGCATACATAAATAAAGTCCTCTTTTCTTTCAGTATATCTTGGCCTAAAATACCTAGTAGAAAGGCTTCTGGGGTTTTTTTTACAAAAGGTATTTTCAATATTTTCTTCAATTCATTATATATCATTTCCCAATAAGCGTTTACCTTTTTACAATCCCACCACATATGGTAAAACGTACCTTCCACTTCACACCTCCAACACTCTTTCTTTTCATTTTTATACATTGCCAATTTAACCAGTGATATAGACCATCTGTACATCATTTTCATATAGTTCTCTCTCAATAATAAGCAATCGGTGTGAGCCTCACTTTCCCAGCCGGCAATAATTTCTGGGGAGAGGCCAAAGAGTGATAGGATCATAGTATTGTAGAGTTAGAAGGGACCCCAATGGTCATCTGGTCCAACCCCCTGCAATGGAGGAATTTCAGATAAAGCAACCATAGCAAATGGCCATAGAAACTCTGCTTAAAAGTCTCCAATGAATCTGCCACCTTCTGAAGTCCTTATTATTGTTTGGCTTCTTTTGTAGGAGAGAGAACTGGGGGACTAAGGGTCTTCCTGGAAAATCTTCAGCATTTATGAAGGTGCTACTATTACTTGGGAGCAGTTTGCCCATGAGACTTCCTTACCCACTTGACCCTTCAATCTGCAGAACTGGCACTGCTACAGGCGCCGCATAATACTCCTTCCACATTCATACGAAGGTGATCTTTTAGTATGGAGGCACTTATACTTCGGAACTCCCTGCCTATTGATACCAGGATCTTATTGGTGCCTGCTAAAAACATTCTTCTTCAGAGAAGCCTACCTAGATGCTTAAAAAGCTGGTGTGGGTTTTAATCTGTTTTTAGTCTGCTGTAATTTCCAGTTTTTGAAAGTCTTCAATTATTGCTGATAATTCTTCTATACAAATCACAGTGGGGTTTTCTCGGTACCTCGGGTTAAGAATTTAATTCATTCCGGAGGTCCGTTTTTAACCTGAAACTGTTCTTAACCTGAAGCACCACTTTAGCTAATGGGGCCTCCTGCTGCCGCCGCACAATTTCTGTTCTCATGTTGAAGCAAAGTTCTTAATTCGAGGTACTATTTCTGGGTTAGCGGAGTCTGTAACCTGAAGCATATGTAACCTGAAGCGTATGTAACCCGAGGTACCACTGTACATAAAAGAGGACATATTTTTTGGCGCTTTTTGATGCATTCACCAGCAAAAGGCAACTTCTGAACACAGCTTTTATGCAAAATGCTACTTTTGTGTGCCGAAAATCCATTGCGAAGCCTGGAGAGCTGTGCAGTTGGTGTTGTGTTCTGATCCAACTTGGGAGCAGCGGATCGGGTCAATCCAAGCAAATACCACCCCCCCAAAAAAAATCCCTAGAATTGAGTCACCCTGGACCCCCTTTCGGCAAGAGAAGCACATTATTATTAATAGCCATGCTGTCCTAGGCTTTAAATCAGCGGTGGCTGGAAGCCAAGCTGTAAGTAGGAATGCCAGCTATAAAAACTGCTGGTGGTGTTAAACCTCTGTCCTTAGGATGAGCAGAACAGCTCTTGCTAATCATCGCTTAATGAGGAGAGGTTGGGTCGCGCCCCCAGGCCCGGCAGCAGAGCTGGCATCAGCAGAAGAGCCAAAGTCGCTTGAAAGACAAGGTCAGCGCCTGGCCCACATGACCGGACGGCGGTCCCAGAGGGAGCGGATTCTGTGCCAATCGCCACGCTCATCCCAGGCCAGGCCCTGCCTGCCCGGCTAAGTATCCATTAGGCAACAGACAAGCACCTTCTTCCTCGCAAGGTGACCTCAGTGCCCGTTTTGGCTCCTGCTCCCCCGACGGAGGGGTGGAAATAGGGCAAGGAGAAAGCCAGGTCTCCCTTCCCTCGCCTCACGAGGAAATTAATGGACGACACATCCACATCCGAGAAATAAAACATAAGAAGAAAGGAGCCCGCGTTCTTTGGAGGCGGAAGGCATTGCGCTGCTCAAGCTCAGGTGAAGAAACCTTCCCTGGGAAACGTTTCCAGTGCAGGGTTCATAGAATTGTAGAGTTGGAAGGGACCCCCGAGGGTAATCTATGTGGGAATGTTCAGGGATGCAGGAGAGGATATATTGTCTGATTATAGCCTTTCCAACTTAGGTAAACAAGTTCACAATTTAGCAGAGTAACATCCCTCTTTTTAAACTCGCAGCGGATGCATTTGCTCAGGCTCGCTAAAGCCTCTATAATAACTGTTCTGGTATTTTCCCCTTATTCCCTCATAAAAGATAAGACACGACACAGTCTTCTGTAAAGGATAAAAAGAGTTTACTCACATTCTGTTCACAATCGGATCCCAGAAGGCAGACTTAGCTTAAAAAAGTAACATACACCTGGAAACTATCTCATAAGGAGACAGACCCTTTGTCCTCTCCTGGCTGGAGGCCAAGAGAGCATCTTTGGCTAAGCAGATGTTGCTTCTTCGATGCATGTAGTCAAAGAGAGAGATGGCTGCCCTACCCTGTGCTTTTGTCATTACCTGCACAGGTGAGGCCACACCCACCTCTAGTCACATGCAGAGGAAGTCTGTCCCAGCCCAGAAGGAAACAGGAAGTTGACCTGCTGGCTGGACAAACATTCCTCCCCATGTGTAAACATGTTCACTCTAGGAATGTTGTACTTGACTGCTCTTGTGTTTCACATCCCACAATCTAGTCCAGCCCCACACCACACAGGAATCACAGCTCAAGGATCCTCTGCCCAATGGCCATCGCACCTCTGTTTAAAAACCTCCAGGGAAGGAGTGTCCAGTGCCATCCAAGAGAGTCTATTCCACTGTTGAATGTTTGAATGAATCTTGTTTGAGAGAAACACAATATTCAGTGCACACTCCTCCCCCTGCCAAAGAGATATTTGGGACCAGCGCTTCTTTGAAAGCCAGTGCTAGCGCCACAACAAGCAGATTTGGTCCTGGGGGGCACGGCGTGGAATGGAGAGAGGGGGTAGAAAAAAATCTCCTGCTCTCATAACATTAGAACTTGTGGAGACCTAAGGAAGCTGAATGTTGGAAGACTCAGATAAAAGGAGGTTCTTTTTCAAGCAGTGCCTAATTAAGCTATGGAACTCCTTGCCACTGGAGGCAGTGATGGCCACCAACTTGGACGGCTCTAAAACAAGAATGGACAATTTCATTGAGGAGAGGGCTACTGATGCCTATGAAGGCTATGCTCTGTCTGCACAACTGGAAGCAGGAATGCTTCTGAAGAACAGTTGCTGCAAACCACAGGAGGGAGAGGGCTCTTGTGTTCGAATCCTGCTTGTGGGTTCCCCACAGACATCTAGCTGTCCACTGAGAGAACAGGATGCTGGACCTGGTGGTCTGACCCAACAGGGTCTTATTATGTTCTCCCTACCCTGAATATTCATGATCAGCACCAAACTCAGGAAAAATTTCAACCACCTTCTTTGGACCTCCCCTATTGGGGGAGATCAGTGTGCTGACTAGGGTTCATGAGAGTTGGCCCTAAACATCTGGCAGGCCCCAGCTCCATCTAGATCAGTATTGTCTACTCTGACTGGCAGCAGCTGTCCAGGAGACCTGCCTGGAGATGTGACTGGGGATTGAACCTGAGACCTGCTGCATGCAAAGCAGCTGTCCTACCACTAAGCAACAGAACTTTCCCTGCCTTCACCTTTTTATAGATTGATGCTTTTGCCTCCCGCGCAACATCCAGGTCTTTCTATCCCATAACAGATGGCGAGCTTCCATTATTTCCAGGATGCTGATGAGGCTTTTCCGCCAACACCCCTCTCCTGCTGAACTTCTGGATGTGTTTTTGCTCTGCTCCAAGGCCCCCTTCTCTCGTTTTGGGATCTTCCCAAGTTAATCAAAAGAGGGTAATTGACAAGCTGTTCACCTCTTCCTCTGGATCATTAAGGCACTCGCCAAACAAGAGGGAAGCACCTGTGGGTACCTGGAGAGAATTCCTCGCCAGCTCCTGCTGCTTGCTAAGCCTTCTTCCTCTTGCAGACCTGAAATGTAACCATAATGATCATGCAAGCTCCCATCAGAGCCAAACAAGCAAGGCGGTATTGATTCCTACCCCTCTCCGCTCCTTGCTGCCTCGTTGGCACCTGGGCGTAAGTTACCCTGACAGCTGCAATGAGCGCAAGGATGAGGCGCCAAGGGGGCATCCAGGAGCAGAGGTGCGTCTCTTGGAGTCTTTTGGAGGCTCCCAGCTGAGACGCTTCTCCGCGTGAGGCTCAGCAGCTCCTGCTGCAATTTCTCCAGGTTGTGGGAAGTTCAAAGCGGAATTTGAAAGGTCTGATTCCTTTGGAGGAGCCTCTGGAAAACAACCGGCTTTTACAGAAGGGGCAATCAAGTTGCTGCAGCAAGCCCAGGCCACGAGGCAGAATCGTAGAATTGTTGGAGGAGTTGGAAGGGACCCCTGGGGTCATCTAGTCCAACCCACTGCAATGCAGGAATCTCGACTAAAGCATCAATGACAGGTGGCCATCCAACTTCTTAAAAACCTCCAGGAAGTAAATAAATAAAAATCCTTAACTAATAGTGGAAATTGTAGAAAGATTTTGACAGATTTTTCTGAGCACTTGGGGTCCAAAGTACAGGATTTAAAACAACTGTTGTTGAGACATTTCACTCCGGATTTGCTAGACAGAGGATAATGACAGGTGGGTGTCCTGACCTCCCGCCACCCCCATAAATCCTGGTTATGACCATGGCTTCTATGTGGGTCATTTGGTTGACCGCTGTGAGAAGGGGAAGGTGAACTACATGGGCCACTGGGCTGATCCAACAGGAACTCACATTCTTCTGTAGCTCCCTGTCAAGGATGGTGGGGGTCTCTTCATTTGAACACGAGGAGGCCCGCTGATTTTACTGCGTCTTATGCAAACATGGAAACGAGGGCAAATGCATCGTTTGAATCACATGCGATTGGCTAGCGGTTTCCAGCGAAGAACGCAGGCAGCGTTTAAAGACTGCAGGCGAGGAAAGAGTTGCTGTCAGTAGGCAGCCTCTGTTTGCTTTTATGGGAAATGATGAATAGAGCTAAATATGTCTCTGGGCTGCCTAAGCACCGCCTTGCCGGGTGTACAATAATCGCTGGCAAATATTTGCAGGGTGGGAAGATCTGAGCAGGAGATAGATAGATGGTGAGCAGCCAAATAGCAAGATAGACGCTCGGGTCTGTGGAGGCCGCGATTTCCCTGCAAACCTCTCCATCGTTGATCACGCAGCCAAGTGGGGCAGGTTCTTCGTCAATAAGGCGCACGATCTTCTGCATGGAGTGAGACTGATGGATATGCAGTCGAAACCTACAATAGTGGGTGCATTTTGCTTGCACTTTGCAGCTTCTAACTTAAATATATACAGCCCGGGTTAAACTTTAATCTAGAAAGTGCTTTTCCTTCCAATGGCTGGAGCAAAGCAGTTAATGCAATGTGGCTGAGGGCTGGAATTCTACTTGAGAAGACCTGGCTTTAAATCCTTACTAGTGGTTTTGAAAGAGGAATAAACAGATTCAGGGAGGAGATGGTTATGAGGGCAGCAATGCTTCTCAAAACCAGTTGCTGCAAAACACAGGAGGGGGAGAGTTGCTCTTGTGCTCAAATCCTTCTTGCTGGTTTCCCACTTGCATCTGGTGGACCACGGTGAGAAGAGGATGCTGGACGAGGTCGGCCAGTGGCCAGATCAAGTGTTCTGGTTGGGTGTTGTTGTTTAGTCGTTTAGTGGTGTCCGCCTGTTCATGACCCCCTGGACCAGAGCACGCCAGGCCCTCCTGTCTTCCACTGCCTCCCACAGTTTGGTCAAACTCATGCTGGTAGCTTCGAGAACACTGTCCCACCATCTTGTCCTCTGTCGTCCCCTTCTCCTTGTGCATCTTTCCCAGCATCAGGGTCTTGTCCAGGGAGTCTTCTCTTCTCATGAGGTGGCCAAAGTCTTGGAGCCTCAGCTTCAGGATCTGTCCTTCCAGTGAGCACTCAGGGCTGTTTTCCTTCAGAATGGAGAGGTTTGATCTTCTTGCAGTCCATGGGACTCTCCTCCAGCACCAGAATTCAAAAGCATCAATTCTTCGGCGATCAGTCTTCATTATGGTCCAGCTCTCACTTCCATACATCACTACTGGGAAAACCATGGCTTTAACTATACAGACTTTTGTTGGCAAGGTGATGTCTCTGCTTTTTAAGATGCTGTCTATGTTTGCCATCACCTTTCTCCCAAGGAGCAGGCGTCTTTTGATTTTGTGACTGCTGTCACCATCTGCAGTGATCATGGAGGCCAAGAAAATAAAATCTCTCACTGCCTCCATTTCTTCCCCTTCTATTTGCCAGGAGGTGATGGGCCCAGTGGCCATGATCTTATTTTTTTTATGTTGAGCTTCAAGCCTTGGGCAACTCCCTTCCTTCCTCCCTACCCCCCTCTTTCTCAGCTGCCCTGAACTCTATGTAAGGAAGGGTCAGATCCAAGCACAATATCTATACCTTTGTTGCACCTGCCCTCACAAAGGCCCTGTGAGCTAGATTGCTATTAGACCCATTTTACAGAGAGGGAACTGGGGTGAGTCTAAGCATCCCTATTTTCCAGGGATGTCCCTGATTTAGAGAAGCCATCCCGGTTTCTGATTTGATTCCAGAATGCCCCACTTCCCCTTAGAATGTCCCTTTTATCACTGGAGAAATGTTGGAGGGTATGGAGTTATCTGACTCCCGAGCCATCTGAAGGCAATCCTTTATAGGGAAGTGGTGTTTTTTTAAAAAAAGTTTAATGTTTTATTATGTTTTTATATATGTTGGAAGCTGTTCAGAGTGGCTGGGGCAACCGAGTCAGATGCGGGTGGTATAAATAGTCAAATTATCCTTCTGGAATAGGACGTCCCTATTTTCACCGGAGAAATATTGGAGGTTATGTGAGCCTGGTGAGTCTCCAGCTCTCCCAGATAACAGACCAACTATTGCAATTGATATACAGTTACTGAAGCTATTTTCTCTGTAAGCACCTTTTGTGCAGTGCCAGGGGCGTATGGTGGTCTGGCTTTTGCGGGGTCTCGGCCCTGGCTTTAGACAAGGCAGGTGGGTGGACTGGAATGAATGAATGAATGAATCTGGGGACACTTTTTTTTTTTTTTGGAAGCTGAGTAGCAACAGGGAGTCAGTAGTGGGGATGGTGAGGCAAAAGACCCTGGGCCCAAGCACACATGCATATTGCATAAAGGTGCAAAGCCCTTCTTTCGCACCCTGTGAAACATAAATGCACAGAGTTTTTAAAAAACTGGGCAATGGCTGCCTCCCTGCAGCTCCTGAGCCTCCCCTGATCAGTCAAAACAAAAGGGGAAGGGGGCAGGAGATTGGAGGAGGCTTGGGAGTCATGGGTGGGCAGTGTGCCGTTGTCCAGTTTTTTTAAAAAAACTGTGCATTTATTTTTCACAGGGTGCGAAAGAAGGGCTTTGCACCTTGCCCTGAAGAGAAACTGTGTGCCTTGTGCCCCTCCTGGGCAAAGGCTGCCCGCCCCCAACTCCCAAGCCTCCCCCATCAGTCAAAACAAAGGGGGAAGGGGGCAGGAGATCTGTACCACCGGATGTCCCCGGTTCCCCATTGGCAGTGGTGGCGGCAGTGGCAGGCAGCAGCATGGAGCCAGCCAGAGCCAACTGTGCTACCAGGCTGGCTCCGGGTTGCTGAGGCTGCCGCTGCCGCTGCCATGTTTCCCAGGGACAGATTTGCAAATCTGGGGACATTCCGGGGACAGAATTTGTCCGGGGACAGATTTGCAAATCTGGACATCTGGTAATCCTACCTTGATAATGATTTTGCCTTAATAATTTTTTGCAAGGGGCCAAAGAGGTAATTGTGTTTTTATTGGTGACAACGCCTCCCTCTGCCTCTTCTGCGGCTAATTCATCTCCCAGCCATTCCGTGGCATTTGTCATCTCCTGAGTGCTTAGCGGGCATTAAAAATACATCACACATGAACTCTCCTGCCAAAGCAAATATGTGATGCCTTCATCTGCCTTTTCAAGCTCAGATGCTCTGTTTCCCCTGCATTCTTTTGAACTCCCCGAGAAAGGAGGCCCCCGTTATGAAAGCAATCCCAAGCACTTTGCCACTCAGAGCTCTAATACCTTGAAACCTCCAGAGGGCAGGAGCGAACAGCGTGGAGGGCAGAGGAGTCCTGCTAATAGCTGGGGATGTTACAAAGTTCACGGGGCGAAAGGGCAGCAGGACGCTCAATCGGGAGAGATAGGTTGGGCTGGGGGACAGCAGCTGAGTAGGGGGGCACTCAGCTCAAAGGGGGGGGGGAAGCTGCCTGCTGTTCGTACAAGAGGTTCCCTGGTTCAACTTCCAGTTAAAAGGCTGGGAAAGGGCCAAGGCCCCTGGAGAGCTGCCCCTGCTGCTCAGAGCGGAGAGCATTGGGTTGGATGGATCAATGGCTTCACCTGGGAGAAGACAGCTTCCTGGGTTCCATGTGGATTGATCCAGTATGGATCCATGTGGGGCTGTGGTCCTAAGCTGGGTGATGTGAGTAAACAGAAGGGTGTTGAGAAGATGGAGGATGTGCAGAGGAGGGCAGCCAAGATGATCAAGGGTCTGGAAACCAGGCCTGATGAGGAACGGCTGAAGGAGTTGGGCGTGTTTAGCCTGGGAAAGAGGAGGCTGAGAGGAGATGTAATAAATACTAATAATAAATTTTTATTTATACCCCACCCTTCCCGGTTCAAAAACCGGGCTCAGGGCGGCTAACAAGAAATTTAAAACACTTAATTATAAAACCAGCATAAAATACAGTATAAAGACATGAATAACAATAAAATTCAAAAATCAATTTAGGGGAAATAATCCCCTGGGCTAGCTGGCTGAATTGGTCCTACTTGGGCCAGCGAGGAGACCAGGGGAGAATTAGCTGTGGGGTCTCAAAGCAGGTAATCTTCATAAAAGGGGAGGAGGAGGGAAGAGAAAGGAAATAAAAGATCAAGGCCCTGGCCCTGGTGGAGAATAGTCTGACTTCCTTAAGGCCCGGGACCTCTAAACTGTGGTTGTTCATGGACCTTAAGGTCCTCTGTGGGGCAGACCAGGAGGGGCGGTCCTGTAGATACGAGAAGATAAGAAATTTATCTTTGAATGTCTGAAGAGCTGTCACATGGAAGATGGAGCAAGCTTGTTTTCTGCTCCTCCAGAGGGTGAGACCTGAACCTACGGCTTCAAGTGATGAGGAGATTCTGATTGAACATCAGAAAGAACTGTTTGACAGCGGAACTGTCTCCCTCCGAGTGGTGAGTTCTCCTTCCTGAGAGGTTGGATGGCCATCTGAGAATCCTCCGGAAAAACAGTCTCTCAAAGGACCTGTTGATGGCATTTTACCATTGTACTGTTGAGTGTATTAACTTACGGTCTGTGTGTGAGGTTCGGGAGCTGCCCGGGTGGGGGGGAAACAATGCTGTCCAGGGTTGTAAAGACTGTGGAGAGAATAATTGGGTGCACTCTTCCAACCTTGGATCAAATCTACGCTTCCAGGTACCATAAGAAAGCTGCAGAGATAGCGCAGGATAGTGCGCACCCCGGAAATGATCTCTTTCAGCTTCTGCCTTCTGGAAGAAGGTTGTTGTTGTTGTTGTTGTTGAGTCGTTTAGTCGTGTCCACCTCTTTGTGACCCCCTGGACCAGACCACACCAGGCACTCCTGTCTTCCACTGCCTCCCGCAGTTTGGTCAAACTCATGCTGGTAGCTTCGAGAACACTGTCCAACCATCTCGTCCTCTGTTGTCCCCTTCTCCTTGTGCCCTCCATCTTTCCCAACATCAGGGTCTTTTCCAGAGAGTCTTCTCTTCTCATGAGGTGGCCAAAGTCTTGGAGCCTCAGCTTCAGGATCTGTCCTTCTATTGAGCACTCAGGGCTGATTTCCTTCAGA
This sequence comes from Podarcis pityusensis, assembly GCF_964106645.2. Classification (NCBI taxonomy): domain Eukaryota; kingdom Metazoa; phylum Chordata; class Lepidosauria; order Squamata; family Lacertidae; genus Podarcis; species Podarcis pityusensis. The sequence goes on along the minus strand of NC_138036.1, from coordinate 2,213,014 downwards.
ATGGAAAGGTTTTTGGTTTTTTTAAGAATAATTTTTTATTAACCAACCAATCACATCAAATCAAAACAAATTACATAAATTCCAAATTACACAGCCGAATTTTAAATTTTTGTTGGGGGTACCCATATTTCAAGTTCTGAAGGGGATCCAATCAACTTCTTGCTTCTTACTGCTGTTTTAATGTCCACAAATCTAACCTTATGATGTTCGCAGTACTATCCAGTCCTTTCTTCTTGTTTTTCCACATCTCTTGTTGTTATTTTCATATATTTTTCCTTTCTCTTTGTGACCTCTGATAGTCTCCACAAGCTGGTTAGACAGTTTGTAATCCTGCGTGGATATTATTATTTTTTATCCAGTAGCCATATCCAGACGTTTTCTATGTAACATCACTTCCATACATCAAAACAGTCTTAGCGTCATTAAACTTCACCAATCTGCCTCCTTTCTCAAAACCTCTGAGGAGATTCACCAGGAATGCAGTCTGAAAACAAGTCCGTTCCTTCTCTTGGCTATAAATCCTTTGGCAAGATGGCGACTCCAAATTAATTGCTGCGCCATTCCAAAAGCTCTTATTGCTTCTCGATCTCCATAAAGCATACTTTTGGTTAAAGTTTATCTCCACACAGACCTTAATCATCCTGTTTGGGTCAGTTCAACCGACGATTCTAATGAGGAGGGGTTCTTGTAAATCACATAGAAGGAAAGTAAAAAAGGTTTTTCCCCCCCATTCAGTCCCGTTGTCAACATACCCAGCCTTTGGTGTATCTTCATCGTAAAATATTCCTGTTTCTCCAGCCCGTCGTCTTCTTTCGCAGAGGTCACTTAAATTAGCAGACTTCACTCCCCTTCTTCACTTGAAATATGTGCATTTGCTTCTTTTGTAATTAATTATTCCAAATTGCTGCAGCTAGTGCGCGATCAGAGACAGCGTCCAGGAGAGCCAATGTCCACACGGGGGCATTCTGCCGAGGGCCCTCACCCCCTTCTTTCGAATTAGGGGGTGATTTATGGGCACAGCAGGCAAGGGCAGTGTTCCCCATTTCCTTGGGGCAACAAGGGAGGCTGCCTACTCCCATAACAGCCTCTTAATTACCCCGTGTGGGTCGGAGAGATGGTACAGTATTGTCGGCCATCTTCCAATGCACCCCCTAGTGGCCCCCCTGAAAGGTTTGATCTTCTTGCAGTCCATGGGACTCTCAAGAGTCTCCTCCAGCACCAGAATTCAAAAGCATCCATTCTTCGGCGATCAGCCTTCTTTATGGTCCAGCTCTCACTTCCATACAGTGGTACCTCAGGTTACATACGCTTCAGGTTACAGACTCCACTAACCCAGAAATAGTGCTTCAGGTTAAGAACTTTGCTTCAGGATGAGAACAGAAATCGTGCTCCGGCGGCACGGCAGCAGCGGGAGGCCCCATTAGCTAAAGTGGGGCTTCATGTTAAGAACATTTTCAGGTTAAGTACAGAGCTCCGGAATGAATTAAGTACTTAACATGAGGTACCACTGTACATCACTACTGGGAAAGGTACAGGGTTATTAAGACTAGGACTAGCCGCCTGAGAAAAAGTTTCTATCCAAATGCGATTTTGGTTTTAAACTCAGTGTAAGGAGTCTCTGTGGGAGTATATTGTATTTAATTACGGGGTATCAGAGTTTTTAGGGGGCTAAGCAGGCTGGGATAGCAGCCTTGTTGGTTTTTGAATGTCTGATGTAGATTTTTCAATTTCGTTGTTCTGTATGGGACAACGACAATAAAGATTATCGTATCATATCTGTTAAGGATTCTTTGGTTGTGATTTGTGCATTGCCGGGGGTTGGACTAGATGACCCTCATGCTCCCTTCCCACTCTCCAATTCTATGATTCTACCTATTGTTTTTTGATTCTGGTTCCATTCCTTCCTAGCCACAGGGTGAATTGTGCTGCTCCACAGGATCAGGTGCCTAGAGGGAGCTTGGCTTTCAAAGAAGCCCCTTCCCCAGCCTCTGCACTTCCACTAATAGCAATTAGCTTGCATATTGATGTCATGCGCGTATTTATTTATTTGTGTTTCAATGGTTGCCTTGCAATGAAGAGTGAGATTCTATGCCAGATATTCAAAGCAGGCGAGTAATCAAGAGGGATAGAAGAAGAGGGAATAGGCGAGAGATAAATTAGGGATATAAAAGGCACAAATTTAGAGCGATTCATAAAGGAAAGAAGAATGGATCTCAATATTCCTGCAAATGCCTCTAATCGTATCAGGAGGAGGGGGAGAGGCAAAGTCTATTTATGGTTCGGAGTGGGGGAAAGCTGTTTTCTTGAACTCTTCTGAAATTGCCACGTAAATACAACTGCGGTTTGAACAAACTGGCAGAAGCCATTTGGACAACAGAATAAGCAATTGAAAAGATTGCAAAGGCGGATCTCACCCTGATGATGATATACTGGAAAATGCTGGGCAGCATCTCAAAGATATGAAATGAAGGGCAAGGCTGAGCGTCCACAGGGCCTGCAATCTTCATGGCACCAAGATTTGTGAATTCTATACAAAACGGCCAGATTACTGCTGTGCAGAAACCCTGTTCTCCTGTTTCTCAAAAAGTTTTCCTCCCCGGCAAAGAGGTTTTATTTCTTCTTCTCCGGGTGCTTTGGAATTTCTTTAAAATTTTCAGCGGAGGCAGACTTTGAGGTTAAACTTCTCACTGCAAGGTAGCCACTGGTGGTTTGTCTTTCTTTTGTCCCGTGAAACATTTACCTGGTTGACCCTCCTTCGTTTTTAAACGGAGATTAGATGGTGATGTGTCAGGGATTCTTTCGCTGTGATTCCTGTATCTTAGGGGGTTAGACTAGATATCTCTTTGGGGCCTCTTCGAACTTCACAGTTCTGTTGTTCTGCAAGCTTCCTGGTCTGAAAAAAGCCCCATGGACGTGCAAGGTAACAAAAGCATTCTGGGAAATAAAATATAATGAGTTTAACATCACATTTGTGAAAAGTATGGAGGCTTTTTTGCTAGGCCTTTTAGGTACAGAGATTCCGAAGGAGCAGGAATGACTTTTCATGTATGTGATGACAGCAGCAAGAATACTACTGGCCCAGAGATGGAAAGAAGACAAAGCTCCAACCAGAGAAGAATGGCAGATGAAGATGATGGACTATGTCAAAATGGAGAAATTGACCGGGAGAATCAGAAACCAGGACGAGAAGAAGTTTAGGAAAGAATGGGAATTTTTTTATAGTTTTAATGTATTTTTAATCTTTGTTGGAAGCTGCCGAGAGTGGCTGGGGAAACCCAGCCAGATGGGCATGGTAAAAATATATTATTATTATTATTATTATTATTATTATTATTATTATTATATCATCCATTTAAGAGAACCTTGTAAACAACTAAAAACTTTGACATGATTAGAGTAACGCTTGTAAAAGACAAAATATAATGGAAAACCTAATAATAGATACAACAAATTGGGGAAACAAGGATAAGCTGAAGAAAAAGGGTTTGACAATGAAAACCAGAGAAGGGCGGGGGGAAGTCAAGGGATTCTGAGAATCCTAAATGTGAAGGGGATTGATATGTTTGAACTGAAATTTGTTTATGTAAAATTCAATAAAAAATATTTTATATAAAAAAAGGGGGGGACCCATGGGAGGAGCTGCCTCCTGGCATCTCTCCCTGGGTTTTAAGTGAAGCAAGGGGTGATGGGGAGACTAGTTACTAAGCAGTGCGTTCACTGGTTTTGTTTTTAAGAGAATTCCTTCCTTTTACTTTATGGGGGGGGGGGGATTTCCACAAGATTTCTTTCAAGTAAAAATTAAAGAAAACAGATTGCAGGGGCATCCCAAGTATTTTGTTCCACCTTTGGCTTGGGGGGCGGTCTTCAATCAGTGGTACATTCCACTTGGGGTGGAAGATTCCATCAACGGTGTCTCCAAAAAATTCTACACATCACTTGGGAAGAAATTGACTGGAGAGAGAAGTTGCTGAATTACAACTTATTACCAAACTTAAAACCATGGAGAGATCTGGTCTGAGTAGAGACATTCGATTCTTATCTTATTATACATGATCATGCTATTTTTAGCCATCTCACCCCTTGCTTTTCCTGTAAGACCAATGGTTGTCAACAGGTTTACCACACCTATCAAAGACCAATTGCAGTCGTTAACAGGCGTCAACAGGTTTACCACACCTATCAGCCAATCACCCATCTCCCACCCCCCTTCTGAGTAATACCCCTCCCCACCCTCTCACTATATACAAGGGTCTGGTGACTTCTGTTTCAGTGTATCTGAAGAAGTGTGCATGCACACGAAACCTCATACCAAGAACAAACTTAGTTGGTCTCTAAGGTGCTACTGGAAGGAATTTTTTTGTTTGCTTGTTTTGGAAGAAGCAAAGACCGCCAGTCACAAAGCAATGATTCTTCAACATCAACTTCCTTGGACTGGTCATGTTGTGAGGATGCCTGATTATCGTCTTCCAAAGCAACTACTCTACCCCAAACTTAAAAATGGAAAGCGTAATGCTGGTAGTCAGCAAAAGAGGTTTAAAGACTCTCTCAAGGCAAATCTAAAAAAAATGTAGTATAAACACCAGCAATTGGGAAACACTGGCCTGCGAGCGCTCCAGTTGGAGAACAGCCTTGACCAAAGGTGTCATGGGCTTTGAAGACGCTCAAACTCAGGGCACAAGGGAGAAACGTGCTAAGAGGAAGGCACGCTTGGCAAATCCACACCATGATCAACTGCCGCTTGGAAACCAATGTCCCCAATGTGGAAGGATGAGTGGATCCAGAATTGGCCTCCACAGTCACTTACGGACTCATTATTAAAACCATGTTTATGGAAGACAATCTTACTCGGTTAGGAGGGATCACCAAAGCAGCAGCAGCACTTGGGTACATCAGGCTCCTCCTCATTGGCACCACTGGTCGCTCAACCTCTGGGTCTGGGTCTACATCACTGCTGAGCATTGGGGTCATGGCACTGAGGATGAACGAAGGACTATCCTATCTTTTTCTTACCTCCCCCTGCCTTCTACCTGTCTGCCCACAAACAATTTCCACTTCTCTTCATCAGATTCCGCCATTCTGTCCAGCCAGGCTCCTTCTGTATTGTGTAAACCATGGAACTCCCTGCCACAGGAGGCTTTGACGGCCATAAGCCTAGATAGCTTTAAAAGAAGGCTAGACAAATTCATGGAGGAGGAGAGGGCAGACAATGTGTGCTGGTCCCGTGGGTTACCCAAGAGGCGAGGTCCAAGTCCGGTCCATGGTCAAAGGTGCAATGTGGAGGCAGTCCATAGTAGCTGGAGCTGGGTGCAGGGCAGGGAGTCGGGTGAAGTCAGGAACAGGCTTGCAAGCAGGGAGCCAGGGCAGGTCAGGAGCTCAGGCAGGAACTAGCAACCAACAATATTGCTCCCGCAACTTAGGACTGGGGCTGGCCGGCTTTTATCTGCCCCGAGGCATAGGGTGCCCCCGATCCTCCGGTGACTCTTCTCTCCTGGCCTGGAGGCGAGCCGTCCTCCTGCGGGAACTCAGTTCCCTCTGCCTCTCTGCCCTGAGCCTCTGCAGCTCAGGAGAGGCTGGAGGGTTACCAGACCCAGAGGCAGCCTCAGCTTCCTCTGACAGGGCTGAAAATGGAGCACCTGCAGGCAATGGGTCCCCCATCTCCTCAGGAGCCAGAGCAGACTCAGCTGGTGCCTGCACCTGAGGACCCAGCACAGGTGAGGACCCTTCAGGCTCATGCCCCAGCTCAGCTGGTTCTGGAGGCGGGGAATCCTGTGCAGGCTGGGATTCCTCAGGTTCAGCATCCGAGTCTGAATCCCAGGCCATCACACAATGCTTCTGAACATCGCTTGCTGGAAACCGCAGGAGGAGAAAGTGCTCTTGTGCTCGGATCCTGCTTATGAGTTTCCCATTGGGGCATCTGGTTGGCCACTGTGAGGATCAGATGCTAGACTAGATGGGCCATTGGCCTGATCCAGCAGCCTCTCCCTATATTCCCTTGGACAGCAACCACCCATGGGTACTGCTGCATGAACGTTAACCAGTCCCCAATGGAAACATGGCACCCGATGAAAACCAAGATTTTTTAAAATTAAAAAAAATCTCACAAACAGCCAAAGTACATCATGCGTAATTATATAATTTGCATCTGAGTGTTATTTTTGTTTATTGAGATTTTTAATCCCCTTATCCCCAAAGGCCTGGAGTGAGAAGTAACATTTTAAAAAGCATGTGGAATATAAATGTTAAAAGTCTGAAACATAGCTCCATGCCGTTTCTGGGTTTCTGCCTCCCTCCCTCTCCCCCGCCTCTAATTTCCGTGTAATCGAAAACGCCTCTCCCAATTTGACATTCAAACAAGCCCCCCTGCATTTTACAATCCGTTTGAGTCTTGTGTGTATTAATTCTCCCTACTAGGGGAGCAATGATTTCCCTCCCTCCGACTGCCAGCTCGTTCCCCACGAGTCTTTCTTTGGCCCACAATTCAGCCTCCCGCAGTAATTTGCTTGGCTTTGAAACTGCGGCTCTGCTTCCTCTCCCCCCCCCCCCCCGGTCTCTCCTCAATTTGCTTGCAATTCCTCTGTTAGCAATTAGAACACTTTGTTTAAAGACAAATAAGATTTAATGCAATCTTCTCCCCCTCCCTGTCCTTCCTTGGCAGCCTCTTAAACTGGAGCCACTCAGACACCTCACAGCCAATTGGGCAGAACCTGACTCCCTCTCATGTTTCTATTCCGGACATGCCTGTCTACACTGCAAATTTAGCCTGGGAAGCCAGTTCACTCCAAAGGCAGCCAACACAACTTGGAGATAAATCGGAAGGAGGGAGAGAGGGAGCCCCAGGAGACTTTGCTGGGCAGATAAAAGAAAGGACTTGTTCATGCCGTGCATAGTTAAACTCTAGAACTGTCTCCCAGAAGAGGCAGCGATGGCTACCAACTTGGAGGGTTTCAAAAGACGATTACAGTGGTACCTTGGTTCTCAAACTGAATCCGTTCCAGAAGTCCATTCCAAAAGCAAAGCATTCCCAAACCAAGGCACACTTTCCCATAGAAAGTACAGTGGGCGCTCGGGTTGCGAATGTGATCCATGCGGGATGCACATCCGCAACCCGCAGTGGTGTGTCTGTGCATGCATGGGTTGCGATTCGGTGCTTATGCGCATGCACAAAGCTTGATTTAGCACTTCTGTGCATGCGCGACCGCCGAAACCCGGAAGTAACCCATTCTGGTACTTCCGGGTTTTGGCGGTCCGCAACCCGAAAGAACGCAACCTGAAGCGTCTGTAACCCGAGGTATGACTGTAATGCAAAATGGATTAATCCGTGCCAGACTTTTTAAAACAACCCCTAAAACAGCATGAATTTGACATTAATTTTACTATCTAACGAGACCATTGACCCATAAAATAAAAGCAATAAAAAAATGTATTGCAGTCACACAATCCATCAGTAGCTGAACTGGGTTCCTTCCATACAGTCACAAAGACAAAACAAAAAGAGCAGCAAAAACAAAAACACAAAATAAATAGCAAAAACAGACAGACCTCAGTGTAACACTCAAAATGGAAGCGTAACACTCAAAATGGAGCACATTCAGCTTCCGAAAAAGGTTTGCAAACCGGAACACTTACTTCTGGGTTTGCAGTGTTTGGGTTCCAAGTTGTTTGAGTACCAAGGCATTTGAGAACCAAGGTACCACTGTATTCTCTGGTTTGCCCACCGTGGCAGGCTGATGCCAAGCGCCCACTCTTTGACTGGCACAAGCTGCCTGGTGCTTGGGAACAAGGCCGTTTTCTCTGCTTGCTGGGCCTTTGGACATTTTCTTTTGACAGATCTCAGAGTAACACTCCAAACGGATGTGTGGACCTCAAAACAGAAGTATAACACTCAAAACAGAGCACCCTTCCCTGCCAGAAATTAACAAGGCGGTTGGATACTAGTGGCAGCAAGTCAGCAGGTGTCCAAGCCTCACCAACTGGTACTGATTTCCCTTTCTTTAGGCCAAGGGCAGATGCACAGCACCCATTGCTAAATGCATTTTAGAAAGTCGCAGCTCTCTGTCTTTTCCTTGGGACGGCAATTTCTCCATCTGCAAGCCTATATATAGTGTCGCACTGAATAGAATCCCAGTATCGTCGGAGCCAGAGAGAATGTGAAAGACGTCAATTTGCTCGCTGGCCTGAAATCAGAATGCGTTCTCTAAAGCTGTGTGGAAATGGCCTCGCGAAATTCTCCAGTCTCTTTGTCAGCAGATGAAGGGGGGGGGGGAGGAGAGATGATTCTCCAACAGTTTATTGGGAGTTGCGGGGGGGGGGGGTTGGAGATGGTGCAGTTGGAAATGGGGCATGGGGAGGGATGACAGCTGCCACCCCACAAAAAACCATGAAGAATATTCAGAGTAAGTCCACATTATCTGGAGGAAGAAGAAGTTCATTAGGCAGAACGTGCCTTGCAGAAGTCCTGCTGGTGCACCGGGAACCAGATGCGAAAAGCTGATGATCTTTGTGACAGAATCAAAGTCTTCATTTCCTGGTGCAGCAGCAAGTAGCGTCAGTTTTTGAAAAGTGGCTACATTTCTTTCAAGTGCACATGTTTAAATCTTTGTGATTGTTGTTGGAGTCATTAATTTGGTAAAAAGTGACTCAGGGGTTGTTGCTTTCCTTTTTCCTTTTAAGAAACAAAGGTGTGCTCTCCCAAGCTCACATGCCCAGCATGTTGACACTCCTGTCTCAGCAACGTCTAAGCTGTCTTGGTCATGCCCACAATAATAATAGAATAATAAAAATAATTTATTATTTATACCCCGCCCATCTAGATGGGCTTCCCCAGCCACTCTGGGCGGCTTCCAACAAAATATTAAAATACAGTAATGCATCAAACATTAAAAGCTTCCCTAAACAGGGCTGCCTTCAGATGTCTTCTAAAAGTCTGGTAGTTGTTGTTCCCTTTGACATCTGGTGGGAGGGCGTTCCACAGGGTGGGCGCCACCACTGAGAAGGCCCTCTGCCTGGTTCCCTGTAGCTTGGCTTCTTGCAGGGAGGGAACCGCCAGAAGGCCCTCGGCACTGGACCTCAGTGTCCGGGCAGAACGATGGGGGTGGAGATGCTCCTTCAGGTATACTGGACAATATGGAAGATGGCAGGACCTCCAAGGATGTGCTCTTTGAAGAGCAGGCTTCAGGCTCCAGGCCCATTGGCAGACCAATTCTGCGCTACAAAGAGGTTTGGAAACATCACATGAAGACTGGCAACACCAACCCTGGCCAACAGTGCCTGGAGACAGATAGGTTGCGTATCCATAGCAGTGACCAGAGGAGGAATGACCGCTGGGAGGAGCAAAGAGAGAAGAAACACCTTGGTGCATCTGCAGCAGCACAAGCTTCATCTGCCCCAGCTGCAGTGAAAAATGTCTCTCCCCTATCGGTCTCTACAGCCACAGCAGGCGCTGTAACTCTCCAAAGGTTTGACTTCACCCCTGAAGACACACTCTTCCAATCTCTCTCAAGACAGACGGACACCAACAGTTATGTCTGGTGGTAGGAAACTACACTTTTGTGGTAGCACAAAGGGATTGCCCCCCTCTCCTCTCGCCTTATTATGTATGCCCCATGCCACCCCCTCAATATTCTCCGGAGAGTTAGAGGAACCCCCAGAATTTAACTGAGAGAGATCATTCTGTTGCACAAAGGGAAACCCTTGTGTTGGTGGAACTATCTGCTTAGTGCTACGTTGAATACAACCCATTGTGTTGGGAACACCAGACATGCGAGCTTGCATTTTGAATTATTCTGTTTGTCTGACGATCTCCTTTGCTAGAAGTATAATAGCGGCTACACAGCAGGCAAGGCAATTTGTACACAATCTTGTACTTCTTCTGGCTTCACTTTTATACTAGTTTAACTAGAACAGAAACAATTTTTGTCCCACAGTTTGATCACCTTTTTGGACGCCGAAATAAACATGGTTGAATTGCAAATGATTGGATTCCCATTTTACATTTTATATGAGTTGGTGCTTGAGCTGTGAAATGAAACCTTGAATGTTGTCAATCAGTTCTGATGGCAGCAAGGCTGGGCATTCTGCTGGCATATCCTGAATTTTTCATTTTCATTTTATTTATTTTTTTAAAAACCCAATCTGTTATTTAAGTGGATCCCATAATCGGTGATGGAGCAGAAATTAAGGAACCAGCCTGCAATGGACTAGATAACCACTGGGTTCCCTTCCAAGTCTACAATTCTACAATTCTACGGTGGGCGGGTGCCCACACAAACCCATTTCATTTCATTTCGTTTCCACTATGTTTGCACCTGCTTATCTTTCTCTCCATGTTTTGCCTGACAAAAGATCTGAACTCACAAGCTAGCACACTCCATCTTTTGCCAGTAGACATCAGTCCAGTAATTCAAAGTCCCTGCCATCCCTTTTTCAGATCAGGGCTTCCAGCTTATGTTTATGACTCCAGATTTTCCAAGCACATACAGGACCCCGGTTTGCTCTGATCTTCAGTGGCTCTCCATTCCGTTTGTCAGTGGCCATATCTATTCTTCCTCTTGCAAAGAAGGATAATGAAACGAGTTGGCTGACGGGGAGGCGTTCCCTCCCCCTAACGCATCTGAAGGGACTTTAAATTCTTAGGCCTGCCATCAAAATGGAACACATCTGAGCTGGAAATGCAACCCGCTAGAGCGAAAATATATTCCCTCCACTAAGCCTGAGTGCTCTTTGTAGGCCACAGAAGAGATTTGATTCTCACTTTTAAAGGCAACTTTGAGAGGCAACAGCTCCCAGCTTCCCCCGCCTGCATGCAGCCTAGATCTGCTTTCTCTTCCCACCAGGGAATCCACATTGTCAGACATTTTCTCCTTTAGAACTATCTGACATATTGGCCCGGAATACTACAGCAAGTTTTGCTATTCCACGACACGCTGTCTTAACGGTGCAGCTTCCCTCCGCTGCTTTGATGGACAGCGCTGAACTACTCGAGCAGAAAGGGGGAGGCGTTGAAAGCTGAAGACGTGGCCAAAGGGATCTCCAGATAATCTCCTGCGAAGGACAAGAGGTGCGGAGTTCAGGCTTGCTGACTTAGACTCTCGGGGGGACGGAGTGGCTGCACATTGTAATGGCCGTAGGCTTTTGTCAAGCGAAACCTGGATAAATTGCCTTTGTCGCAGGGCACAGTGGAGACAGCCAGCCAGAGAGGAGAACCAAAGTTAAACATGGCCTGGAGAAAGTGGATGAAGAAAGGTTTTTCTCTCCCTAAACACTAGAACCCGTGGACATCGATTGGAGATGAATGTTGGAAGTCCTCTCTTGGAGGGCTTCTTCAGAGTTATGCTATGGCTTCACCAATCTGTTGTTGTTTAGTCGCTTAGTCGTGTCCGACTCTTTGTGACCCCCTGGACCAGAGCACACCAGGCACTCCTGTCTTCCACTGCCTCCCACAGTTTGGTCAAACTCATGCTGGTAGCTTCGAGAACACTGTCCAACCATCTTGTCCTCTGTCGTCCCCTTCTCCTTGTGCCCTCCATCTTTCTTAACATCAGAGTCTTTTCCAGGGAGTCTTCTCTTCTCATGAGATGGCCAAAGTCTTGGAGCCTCGGCTTCAGGATCTGTCCTTCCAGTGAGCACTCAGGGCTGATTTCCTTCAGAATGGAGAGGTTGGATCTTCTTGCAGTCCATGGGACTCTCAAGAGTCTCCTCCAGCACCATAATGCAAAAGCATCCATTCTTTGGCAATCAGTCTTCTTTATGGTCCAGCTCTCACTTCCATACATCAGTACTGGGAAAACCATAGCTTTAACACTGGCTTCTCCAACCTAGCTTCACCAACGTAGCTTCACCAACCTAGACAACTTTAAAAGAGGACTGGGTAAATTCATGGAGGAGAGGGCTATCGATGGTTATGCTCCGAGGCAGCAGTGCTTCTGAATTCCACAGGAGGGGAGAGTATTCTTGGGCTCGAATCCTCCTTGGTGTTTCCGCACAGATATCTGCTTGGCCAGGGTGGAGTCAGGATGCTGGCCATAATAATAATAATAATAATAATAATAATAATAATAATAATAATATATTATTAATAATAATTAATATATTATTCATAAAACCCCTTCCTCTTGGTTCATGTGGGAACCAATGACACTGCAAGCAATAGCCTCCAGAAGATCAAAAGAGACTACGAGGCTCTGGGCAGGAAATTGAAGCAATTAAATGCACAAATTGTCATCTCATCTGTCCTCCCAGTTGAACGACGTGGCCCAGGGAGAGAGGGGAAAATAGTGGAAGTGAACAGCTGGCTTCGCAAATGGTGTAAACAGGAACGGTTTGGATTCTTAGATAACGGACTGCAGTTTCTTGAAGATGGACTTCTGGCAAGCGATGGGCTGCACCTCACAACGGTTGGGAGAAATGTTTTTGCCAAAAATCTCAGAAACCTCATCAGGAGGGCTTTAAACTGACTAATGTGGGGGAGGGAGACAGTGCTCCTGAAGGTAGGAGTCTATCAATTGATGAAGATGATCATCCAAATGTCATAGACCAAATGGAGCAAACAGCACGCAGACCTAGTGGTGGGAGGAAAAAATCCTTAAATAAGAGACACGGGGGAATGATTAATGGACTTCAATGTCTGTACACTAATGCGCAAAGCATGGGAAATAAACAAGATGAGCTTGAGCTCTTGGTACAGCAAACTAAATATGACATAATAGGCATCACTGAAACCTGGTGGGATAAGTCCCACGATTGGAATGTAATAATGGAGGGATACAATCTATTTCAGAGAAACAGACCAGACAAGAAAGGAGGAGGAGTGGCGTTATATGTCAGGGATGTGTATACCTGTGAAGAGATCCAAGATTTAGAACCTCAAAGCCAAAGTGAGAGCATTTGGGTCAAAATTAAGGGAGAGAAGAATAACAGTGACCTCATTGTGGGAGTTTACTATAGATCCCCAAGCCAAACGGAGGACATAGATGATGCCTTCCTGGAACAGATGGCTAAGCATGCAAAAGGAAGGGAGATAGTAGTAATGGGGGACTTCAATTACCCGGATATTTGTTGGATGTCAAACTCAGCCAAGAGCATAAGGTCAAACAGATTCCTCACTGGCCTTGCAGACAACTTCATTGTCCAGAAAGTGGGAGAAGCAACAAGAGGAACAGCCATTTTAGATCTGGTCCTAACCAATGTTGATGACCTGGTTAGTGGGGTAGAAGTGGAAGGATCATTAGGCGCGAGTGATCATGCTCTTCTGAAGTTTACTATACAGCGGAAAGGAGCAGCCAAGCATACTAGGACTGAATTTCTTGACTTTAAGAAAGCCGACTTCATAAAACTTAGGGAAGTGCTGGGTGAGATCCCATGGACAGTAATACTAAAAGGAAAGGGAGTTCATGATGGCTGGGAGTTTGTTAAGAGGGAGATAGTAAAAGCACAACGTCAGGCAATACCAATGAGACGGAAACATGGAAGGTGCCTAAAGAAGCCAGGGGGGCTATCTAAATAACTTTTAACTGAGTTAAGATTAAAAAAGGATGTGTACAAAAAATGGAAAAGGGGGGAAACCACCAAAGAGGAATTCAAACAAATAGCCAGCACGTGTAGACACAAAGTCAGAAAAGCTAAAGCACAGAATGAACTCAGGCTTGCTAGAGAGGTTAAAAGCAACAAAAAAGGCTTTTATGGGTATGTTCGTAGCAAAAGGAAGAACAAAGAAACAGTGGGGTCACTCAGAGGAGAAGATGGTGAAATGCAAACAGGGGACACAGAAAGGGCTGAACTCCTCAATGCCTTCTTTGCCTCAGTCTTCTCCGATAAAGAAAACAATGCCCGACCTGAAAAATTTGGAGCAAATGATTCAGCAAAGGAAACACAGCCCAGAATAACTAAGGAGATAGTACAAGAATACTTGGCTAGTTTAGATGTATTCAAGTCTCCAGGGCCAGATGAACTGCATCCAAGAGTATTAAAAGAACTGGCCGATGTGATCTCAGAACCACTGGCAGTCATCTTTGAGAATTCCTGGAGAACAGGCGAAGTCCCGGCAGACTGGAGGAGGGCAAATGTTGTCCCTATTTTCAAAAAGGGGAAAAGAGAGGACCCAAATAATTACCGCCCAGTCAGTCTGACATCAATACCAGGGAAGATTCTGGAGCAGATCATTAAGCAAACAGTCTGTGAGCACCTAGAAAGGAATGCTGTGATCACCAATAGTCAGCATGGATTTCTGAAAAAGAAGTCATGTCAGACTAACCTGATCTCGTTTTTTGACAGAATTACAAGCCTGGTAGATGAAGGGAACGCAGTGGATGTAGCCTACCTTGATTTCAGCAAGGCATTTGACAAGGTGCCCCATGATATTCTTGTAAAGAAGCTGGTAAAATGCAGTCTTGACTATGCTACCACTCAGTGGATTTGTAACTGGCTGACTGACCGAACCCAAAGGGTGCTCATCAATGGTTCCTCTTCATCCTGGAGAAGAGTGACTAGTGGGGTGCCACAGGGTTCTGTCTTGGGCCCGGTCTTATTCAACATCTTTATCAACGACTTGGATGATGGACTCAAGGGCATCCTGATCAAATTTGCAGATGACACCAAACTGGGAGGGGTGGCTAACACCCCAGAGGACAGGATCACACTTCAAAACGACCTTGACAGATTAGAGAACTGGGCCAAAACAAACAAGATGAATTTTAACAGGGAGAAATGTAGAGTATTGCACTTGGGCAAAAAAAATGAGAGGCACAAATACAAGATGGGGGACACCTGGCTTGAGAGCCGTACATGTGAAAAGGATCTAGGAGTCTTGGTTGACCACAAACTTGACATGAGCCAACAGTGTGACGCGGCAGCTAAAAAAGCCAATGCAGTTCTGGGCTGCATCAATAGGAGTATAGCATCTAGATCAAGGGAAGTAATAGTGCCACTGTATTCTGCTCTGGTCAGACCTCACCTGGAGTACTGTGTCCAGTTCTGGGCACCACAGTTCAAGAAGGACACTGACAAACTGGAACGTGTCCAGAGGAGGGCAACCAAAATGGTCAAAGGCCTGGAAATGATGCCTTATGAGGAACGGTTAAGGGAGCTGGGCATGTTTAGCCTGGAGAAGAGGAGGTTAAGGGGTGATATGATAGCCATGTTCAAATATATAAAAGGATGTCACATAGAGGAGGGAGAAAGGTTGTTTTCTGCTGCTCCAGAGAAGCGGACACGGAGCAATGGATCCAAACTACAAGAAAGAAAATTCCACCTAAACATTAGGAAGAACTTCCTGACAGTAAGAGCTGTTCGACAGTGGAATTTGCTGCCAAGGAGTGTGGTGGAGTCTCCTTCTTTGGAGGTCTTGAAGCAGAGGCTTGACAACCATATGTCAGGAGTGCTCTGATGGTGTTTCCTGCTTGGCAGGGGGTTGGACTCGATGGCCCTTGTGGTCTCTTCCAACTCTATGATTCTATTTTATACCCTGCCCATCTGGCTGGGTTTCCCCAGCCACTCTGGGCAGCTTCCAACAGAATATTAAAATACAATAACCTATTAAACATTAAAAACTTCCCTGAACAGGCCTGCCTTCAGATGTCTTCTAAAAGTCTGGTACCGGTAGTTGTTGTTCTCTTTGACATCTGGTGCGAGGACGTTCTACAGGGTGGGTGCCACTACCGAGAAGGCCCTCTGCCTGGTTCCCTGTAATTTGGCTTCTCGCAGGCAGGGAACCGCCAGAAGGCCCTCGGCGCTGGACCTCAGTGTCCGGGCTGAACGATGGAGGTGGAGATGCTCCTTCAGGTATGCTGAACTGAGGCCATTTAGGGCTTTAAAGGTCAGCACCAACACTTCGAATTGTGCTCAGAAGCGTGGTACCTCTGGTTGCGAATGGGATCCATTCCGGAGCCCCGTTAGCAACATGAAAAGCCCGCAACCTGAAGCGCCATATCTGTGCAGGTGCGCAGTGTGATTTGGTGCTTGTGCATGAGCATGAAGCGCGATCTAGCGCTTCTGTGTATGTGTGAGCAGCGAAAGCTGGAAGTAACCCTTTCCATTATTTCCAGGTCACCATGGGACACAACCTGAAAAAACATAACATGAAGCAAACGTAACATGAGGTATGACTGTATTTAACAGCAGCGAAACTGGCCAAAATGTATACAACAAAAAATGAATGTTGGAAATGTAAGGAAAAGGAAGGTACTTTTTACCATATGTGGTGGACATGTAAAGAGGTGAAAGCTTTCTGGGAAATTATATATAACGAGTTAAAGAAAATGTTTAAAAACACCTTTGTTTAAAAAAAACCCAGAAGCTTTTTTATTGGGTAAGGTGGGTAGAGAGATACTGAGACAAGATAAAAAATTGTTCTTATATGCAACAACTGTGGCAAGAATTTCGTCAGCCGAAAGATGGAAACAACAGGAATTACCAACAAAAGATGAAAATGATAGACTTTGCACAACTGGTAAAACTGATGGGAAGAATCTGGAACCAGTGAGACCAAGCATTCCAAAAGAACTGGAACAAATTTATATTATAATTGAAAGCAATTAACATCATTAGCAGGGTTATCTGAAGATCTGTAAGGTGAAATTGCTACCTAGTCAGGTTGAGTAGCATTATATTTTAGGCAATGATATAACAAGGATAGAAAATAAAGCAAAATGTAAAGATGTAAAGTTTAATTTTGTAAACCATCAGAAGGGAGGGAGGTGTGATGGCCTGGGACTCGGGCTCAGACTCGGAACCAAAGGAGACTCAGTCTGCACCGGATCCTCTGCCCCAGGCGGCATCTGAACCAAGTCTGGGGCCTGATCCTGAAGAGTCCCAGTCTGCACAGGTTCCCCTGCAACAAACACCAGCTGGGCCGAGTCAGGGGCCTGAGCCTGCCCTGGCTCCAGATGCGGGGATGACCTTGTTGCCTCCAGCTGGGCCATCACTTACAGCTGCTCCACTACCGGTTGGGTCAGGGGAGGCTGAGGCGGCCCCTGGGTCGAGTAACCCACCGACGTCTCCCGAGCTGCAGGGACTGAGGTCTGAGAGAAGGAGAGACCTGAGTACTCGCAGGAGGAGTGCTCACCTTCGGGCGAAACAGGGAGGTGAGTCGCCGCGGGATCAGGACCGGCCACTACCCCTACAAAGTTAAAAGGCTGTCAGACCCTGCCCCAGGTTGCGGGAGCAACATTGCTGTATGCCAGATCCTGTACCTGTCCTTGCCTGGCTTCCTGCCTCGTGTCCTGGCTTGGCCCTGTCGGACTGACTGCTCACGGAACCTTCAGATTCTGGACCAGACCTGGACCGCGTTTCAAGGGTTACCCCCGGGCCCAGCACAGGAGGGAAGTCATAAGACTCAGTCAAGCCAAAGAGATAAAATAAGAGGTTACGATGTTATGTAATGTGATTATATGTAAAACAAATAAAAATCATTTATGTATATAAAAAATAGGTGGGTCATTGGCCTGATGCCACAGGCCGCCTTTGGTGCAGTGATAAAACTGCTAGCACATTTGCAAAGCTCTAAGCATGGTACAGAATGGTTTCCAGTTGGATGGGGGGCCACATGTTGAGATTCCTACATTGCAGGAGGTTGGACTATAGATGACACTTGGGGTCCCTTCCAATTCTATGATTCTATGCTGTTATGATGAAGTGGGCATTCAGCTGGAGAGAGAAGCTTTTAAAACTTCTTTCGCTGCCCCCCATCACTTGGTCACAGCTTGCCTGAATGTGTGAAACTGCCTCGCTTGGAAAGTCTTCTGTTTGAATTTTCACCATTAATATGAAAGTCCTGTCGCTGGTGCTTAGCCTACGATGGCTGTTTTGCCCTTGATACTACAGTCAATGAGGGATGGGAGTCCATATGTGGATCAGCTCTGAGTCTGTCGGAAGAATTTTGCATTCCACCCACCAGAGATAAGTCAGTTATCTCCCAGTGGAGAAGCGAGTCAAGAGCCTCTGATCCTGGCACGGAACACTGATTCCCTTCCAATTTACTTTTGACTCTGATTGAACTCTTGCCCGTATACATCAGACTTTGCAGGGAGTTCAGGAGCTGTTAGACCAGAACAGTTGGTCGTGTGAAAAGGTCCTTTGGGTGTCAAAGGGGTCTAAGGAGCTTGGTTGGTTCGTGTGTGCTTGTTCAGATCTCAAAGGACAACCTGGGTGGATGCTAAGCTGCAGTTTCCTCCAGAACCAATATTATCTGCATGGCATTTTGGGGGTCACTAAAACAGATATATACAGTGAGGGGGGAAAGTATTTGATCCCCTGCTAAATTTGCCTGTTTGCCCTCTGACGAAGAAATGACCAGTCCATAATTTTAGTGATAGGTTTATTGTTGCTGTGAGAGACAGAATAACAACAGGAAAACTCCCAGAAATCCAGAAGACAAAAGTCAGAGATTGATGTGCATTATAATGAGTGAAATAAGTATTTGATACCCTGTCAACCAGCCAGATATCAGGCTACCTGGTATCTTCACTGTATGTAATGAGCTGAGATTAGAAGCACCTGCTGTAAAGGAGAGGTCTTACCTGTAATCCCAGCTCGTTACAGTACCTGTACAGAAGACACCTGTCGACAGAAGCAATCAATCCAGCAGATTCCAAAGTAGCCACCAAGACCAAAGAGTTGTCCAAGGATGTCAGGGAGAAGACTGTAGACCTGCACAAGGCTGGACTGGGCTACAAGACTATTGCTCTAGACAGGACATGTACAGGCCTGTCTGCAGTTTGCCAATGTACATCTGAATGACCCAGAGGAGAACTGGGTGAAAGTGTTGTGGTCAGATGAGACCAAAATTGAGCTCTTTGGCATCAACTCAACTCACTGTGTTTGGAGGAGGAGGAGAAATGCTGCCGACGACCCCAAGAACACCATCCGCACTGTCAAACATGGAGGGGGGCATATTATGCTTTGGGGGTGTTTTTCTGCTAAGGGGACAGGACACCTTCACCGCATCGAAGGGACGATGGATGGGACCATGTATCGTCAGATCTTGGGTGAACACCTCCTTCCCTCAGCCAGGGCATTGAAAAGGGGTCGAGGATGGGTAATCCCGCATGATTATGACCCAAAACACACGGCCAAGGCAACAAAGGAGTGGCTCAAGAAGAAGCACATTAAGGTCCCCGGAGTGGCCTAGCCAGTCTCTAGACCTTAACCCCATCGAAAATCTGTGGAGGGAGCTGAAGGTTTGAGTAACTACACATCAGCCTCGAAATCTTACTGACTTGGAGAGGATCTCCAAAGAGGAGTGGGACAAACATTCAAACATTAGGAAGAACTTCCTGACAGTAAGAGCTGTTCGACAGTGGAATTTGCTGCCAAGGAGTGTGGTGGAGTCTCCTTCTTTGGAGGTCTTTAAGCAGAGGCTTGACAACCATATGTCAGGAGTGCTCTGATGGTGTTTCCTGCTTGGCAGGGGGTTCGACTCGATGGCCCTTGTGGTCTCTTCTATGATTCTATGAAAATACCTCCTGAGATGTGTGCAAACCTGGTGGCCACCTTCAAGAAATGTCTGACCTCTGTAATTGCTTACAAGGGTTTTGCCACCAAGTACTAAGTCATCTTTTGCAAAGGGATCAAATGCTTATTTCACTCATTATAATGTACATCAATCTCTGACTTTTGTCTTCTGGGTTTCTGGGGTTTTTTCCTGTTGTTATTCTGTCTCTCATGGCTACAATAAACCTACCATTACAGTTATGGACTGGTCATTTAGAATCATAGAATCATAGAGTTGGAAGAGACCACAAGGGCCATCGAGTCCAACCCCCTGCCAAGCAGGAAACACCATCAGAGCACTCCTGACATATGGTTGTCAAGCCTCTGCTTCAAGACCTCCAAAGAAGGAGACTCCACCACACTTCTTGGCAGCAAATTCCCCTGTTGAACAGCTCTTACTGTCAGGAAGTTCTTCCTAATGTTTAGGTGGAATCTTCTTTCTTGTAGTTTGGATCCATTGCTCCATGTCCGCTTCTCTGGAGCAGCAGAAAACAACCTTTCTCCCTCCTCTATGTGACATCCTTTTCTATATTTGAACATGGCTATCATATCACCCCTTAACCTCCTCTTCTCCAGGCTAAACATGCCCAGCTCCCTTAGCCGTTCCTCATAAGGCATCGTTTCCAGGCCTTTGACCATTTTGGTTGCCCTCCTCTGGACACGTTCCAGTTTGTCAGTGTCCTTCTTGAACTGTGGTGCCCAGAACTGGACACAGTACTCCAGGTGAGGTCTGACCAGAGCAGAATACAGTGGCACTATTACTTCCCTTGATCTAGATGCTATACTCCTATTGATGCAGCCCAGAATTGCATTGGCTTTTTTAGCTGCCGCGTCACACTGTTGGCTCATGTCAAGTTTGTGGTCAACCAAGACTCCTAGATCCTTTTCACATGTACTGGTCTCAAGCCAGGTGCCCCCCATCTTGTATTTGTGCCTCTCATTTTTTTTGCCCAAGTGCAATACTCTACATTTCTCCCTGTTAAAATTCATCTTGTTTGTTTTGGCCCAGTTCTCTAATCTGTCAAGGTCGTTTTGAAGTGTGATCCTGTCCTCTGGGCTGTTAGCCACCCCTCCCAGTTTGGTGTCATTCTTCGTCAGAGGGCAAACAGGCAAATTTAGCAGGGGATCAAATACTTCCCCCCCACTGTATTCTTATTTATTCTAAAATGTCTTGACCGCTTTTTATTTAGACGTAACACTTTTAATTTAGGCATAACAAATGAAATGCTTTTAAACTTTCATATCGAATACTGGAATTTTAGACCTGGAATGGATCCAATGGGTCATCTAGCCCAACCCCATGTAATGCAGGAATATAATATATAATGTAATGCACTCTCCCATTTCTTTTTTTTTTTAAATGATATTTATTAAAATTTCAAAAAATACAAAGCTTACACAAAAGCAGAACAAAAACAAAAAGTAAAAATAAAAATACAAAAGATAAAAATAGAAATATGAAAAAGTAAAAGATACAGAAGAAAAATAAAAAAGAGACAAAACAAGTTCATTATTTTCAGATCCTTAACTGTCATTACCTTCTTTCTTAGACCTCCTCCCCCTCCCTTCCTTTGTATTCTAGTTATTAATTATCCCAGCAAATCCTTTCCCCATGTTTCAAAAAAAATAAAAAATAAAGAAGAATTCTCAACTAGTTTAATCCTATCTTTCTATAATAAAATAAAGCTTAAAGCTTAAAATTTAGGTCTTAACTTTACCAACTTCTTGTGTTCATAATGTTCTTTCATTATTCTTTAAGCATTTTTACTGAAGCCCGGTAATTTCTTCCAACATTTTTCTATCATTCATCAACTTTGTAAAACACTCTATTATTTAAAAAAAGAAAAAGAAGCATATAAACAAGTCCAATCTTTATCCAACGTCCCTTCCTCCTGGTTCCGGGATTTGACAGTCCTTATTCCTCAATCTAACCCAGTGACCTTATGTCCAAGGCCCTCAGGTCACTTCCATGGCCCTTCCGCGGCTCTTCTTCATACTTGTAGCTGTAGTCTCTTGCTCGTAGTTGTTGGTTTCTGCTTTCCTTCACTGTGCAGCGAAAGGGCTTGTCACGAGACAGGTGTTTACATTCCACAGTCTGTACTGTTGGAGTTTCTCACGGGAAAGGGAGACTGGATGTGACGTACACTGGTTTCCTGTTTTTCACTGTGTGATTCTCTCCGAGCTGTCGAGGAGAGAGGATGCATTTTCTGCTCCGGCAGAGGCAAGATGTCTTTCTGTAATATACCAGCTTTGAACTGTAAATAAAGCAATATAGAGTATGCAGCACGTACTCCTCATCCTTCCGCTGGGCACGGGACTCTGCTTTA
The DNA here is from genome assembly GCF_964106645.2 of Podarcis pityusensis. Lineage (NCBI taxonomy): Eukaryota > Metazoa > Chordata > Lepidosauria > Squamata > Lacertidae > Podarcis > Podarcis pityusensis. Next base: position 2,191,205 of record NC_138036.1, on the reverse strand, counting down.
AATCAACACGTGGTTATGGGCTCCAGAAGTCGAATCGGAGTGCCGGCAAAGGATCGGAATGCAGAGGGACAGATCGGAACGGAATCTGCTCTGCGCGTAAAAGTGATTGATGAGGTATGTGCTACTGCTCCGGGCAGCCTGCCAGCTTCTAGTTAATGGCTTTATGGCTTTATGGCTGGACTTTGAACTTTTAAAGCCGTTTTGCTGGGAATAGGCAAAAGGCTCCCAGGCACAAGTTACTATGCTGGGGAAATCGAAAGTAACTTTTAAGTGCGCTTTTGGAATAAGGCAGCTGCAGCAGTGACGCAGCAAGATTTAAAGCAGCATATATGACGCTGAAGGCTAATGCCAGAGTCATGATGGCCCTTCAGGATGCTTGTGGGATTCCTAAGCTCAGCAAGAAAAATTACGCGGACTGGGTTCTGTATGCAGAGGCAATTCTGCGGAAAGAGGGTTTGTTTGAGGTGATTACAGAAACCCCCCCAGTTCCAGTTACAGATGCATGGGAAGCTAAGGATTCCAAAGCAAGGGGAACTCTTACATTGATAGTATCCCCAGAAGAGCTCTGTCTATTGCGTGATAAGACCTCAGCCAGAGAAATTTGGGACGCTTTGAGAGAAGCTCACTTAAGGACAGAAGCTGGATCCACTATGTTTTACTTTAACAAGCTGCATAATATGGCTCTTGCTGAAGGTGGAGATGTGCGTTTACATCTGATGGAGATGCAAAATCTGAGACATGAGCTGCAACAGAGAGGACTCAACTTTCCAGAGGCTGTGTATTCTTTCATGATACTACAATCTTTGGGTTCAGGTTGGGAGTCTGTTGCAACCCAGATTGCTGTGCAGCCAACCGCTCAGCTAACAGTGGACTATGTAACTGCCGTGATTTTAAATGAAGCAGATCGCCGGGGTGCTAGCTGCATGGGCAAGGGGGAGTCTTCACAGACGTCATCCCATAGTGCAGTGGAACCACCAGATGGCGCCAAAGCTTTGAAGGCAGTGAAATGCTACTCGTGTGGACGTCTAGGCCATATGAAGAGGGAGTGCAGATATCCCAGGGCCAAGACAGAGCAGCGCAGCGATAGCTCATCGCGCGGAAAAGGCCGAGGCAAAGGCAAAGGTCCGGTGTCTAGGACAACGCAGCACAAGGCTATGGTTTCACGCTTCACTCCAAAGGTTGCAGAGGTCCAGAAGACGTCTAGATCTTTCTTCGTTGTTGATTCAGCGGCAACCCACCACATGTGCAACGATAAGAGACTGTTTGTGTCTTTTACACCGCAGGAAGGTGCGATTCACCAGGCGGATGACCACACTATTCCCAGTAAAGGCTACGGAACTGTTGTTCTTCACAGTTTGGACTTATCGATACAGAATGTGCTTTACGTGCCAGACGCCAAACATAATCTGCTCAGCGTTGGACAGCTGAATGAGCGGAACATTGACGTTTCCTTCAAGAACAAGAAGTGCATCATCACAAAGAAAAATGATTATGTATTGCATGCAGAATATGTTGATCGTTTGTTTGTTTTGTATTATGATGATGTTGTGAAGGATGACACTTGTTGCATTGCAGGTTCTAACAAAAGTTTGCATGCAGAATGTATTCATGATTTTCACCGAAAATTTGGTCATTTGTATTTTGAGGCAGTATCTAAAATGCCTGCCTTGGTTGAAGGTATGACTATTAAACCCTGCAGGTACCACATGAAGTGCAAAGCATGCGCAGCAAACAAGGTGAAAATGGCTGCGAAAGGTAAGGTGTCTAGTAGGCAAGCTACAGAACCATACCAGGTTGTTCATGCTGATTTAGTTGGACCACTAGCGCCCTCTTTGGGTGGAAATAGGTACTTCATGGTTCTCGTTGATGCATTTTCCAGATATATTTTTGTGTACAATCTCAAGCAGAAATCAGAGGCTTTTCCTAGGTTCAAGGAATTCTGTGCTTGGTTGGAAAATGTGCACGGTAAGAAGATAAAGACTCTTTTCACTGATCGCGGGGGAGAATTCACTTCTCAGCAGTTTGAAGCTTTTCTGACTGAGAAAGGAATTCAACACGATTTGTCTAGTCCTCGCTCGCCATGGCAGAATGGACTTGCGGAACGGGCAAATCAGACATTGCTTCAAGGGTTAAAAACCTTGCTGCATGATGCCAATCTTCCAGAGAGTTATTGGGCCGAATCTCTCTCGTGTTTTGTTTACAGTTACAATCGCAGGTTATCTTCAGCGATTGGTTGTACCCCCTATGAGAAGATGTTTGGCAAGAAGCCATACATCAAACACATGAAGATTTTTGGTTCTGACATGTGGGTTCGCTCACCACAAAACTCCAAGTTAGACAAGCGTGGATTGCATGGTATCTTTCTAGGTTATCAGAAAGGGTCTTACAGAATAATGATGACTGACTCTAAGACAATTAAGCTCACGAGAAGTGTTGAGTACAATGCAAAGTGGGGGGGGAATGTGGGAATTTTCCAATGTTATCCTGATGACGGTGATGAGACTGAGGATAGTCAAAAGCAACCACAACAACCCACACCCACTGATGAAGGTTCTGAGTCTGAATCTGAAACTGAATCGGGTGATTCAGAGGATTTCAAGAGTGCGAAAGCCTCTATGCGACCCTCTGAAAGCTCTGATCAAGAATTGGAGGAACCATTGTTCACAGTAGGTCGTTTTTCTCCTAAGAAGGAAGAGGAGAGTGTTGAAGACTTAAGGCTAATTCGTAGGTCACAGAGAGCCACAAAAGGCAGACCTCCAAAGAGATTTGCTGATGAGTTTGCTACGATAGCAGTAACAGCTGTTAAAAGCTCCAAGAAGGTATTTGAACCTTCAAGTTTCCAAGACATCCAGGGTTTGGATTCAAAGGAAGCTGAGCCATGGTTAAATGCCATGAAGGCTGAGCTTGATTCCTTAGAAAGGAACAAAACATGGGAGCTAGTTCCAGTAGTTCCAGGAATGAAACTGCTTGGAAGCAAATGGGTCTTCAAAGCGAAGACAGATCAAAATGGCAAGATAGTCAGACACAAAGCCAGATTGGTAGCCAGAGGTTTTGCACAGGTACCAGGTGAAGACTATCACGAGACCTATTCACCCACAGTGAGATATGAAAGCATTAGGCTTATGCTCAAGCTAGCTGCAGAGGAAAATCTACACATTAGTCACCATGATATTAATACAGCTTTTCTGTACGGATCTCTGGATGAATCACTTTATATGCTTCCACCTGATGGCGTACAGGTAAAACAGGGATTTGTTTGTGCTCTGAAGAAATCCCTTTATGGTCTCAAACAAAGTGCACGGTGTTGGCACACAAAACTCACTGAAGTATTGTTTTCTCTAGGTTTTCAGCAAGGAAAAGCTGATCCATGTGTATTTGTCAAAGAGGAGGGGCAAAAGAAACTGTACTGTTTGTTTTATGTTGATGATTTATTATTCTTTTGGAAAGATGTCGCAATGTACAATAACGCCCTAGCTCAACTGAAAGAGCACTTTGACATGAAAGATCTTGGTGAGGTAAACAACTACCTATCTCTGGAAATAGAGAGAGATCAAGATGGTAACATTCTAGTACACCAGTCACGGAAAATTGCTGATGTGTTAAGCAAACTAAATCTGATGGATGCTAACCCTGTAGACACACCGATGACAACAGGTTATCAGGTAGATGACACTGAAGAAGCATTTTCTGACACTACACTGTACAGAAGTGTGCTAGGCAAGCTAAACTTCATTGCCAGATGTTCAAGACCAGACATTGCTGTTAGCTGTAATTTGCTAAGCAGACAAGTCAACAATCCTAGTGTCAAGGATTGGAAAGCTCTGAAACGCATAGCGCGGTATTTGAAAGGCACTATGCATTACAGACTGAGATTTAACAATCAGAAGTCTGGTGGTCTTGAGATATTTGCAGATGCAAGTTTTGGAAGTGACACTACAGACAGGAAAAGTACGTCTGGAGTTTGCTACATGTACAATCAGGGTTTGTTTGATTGGTCATGCAAGAAGCAAACAACAGTTAGTTTAAGTACTTGTGAAGCCGAACTGAATGCACTATCGTATTCACTTAAGGATTGTGAATGGTTAATACAATTGTGCAAAGATATGAAAATTCCTGTCAAATGTCCAATCCAGGTTTACCAGGACAACAAAGCATGTTTGGCTTTGCTGAAGTCTGAAGGTTGTAAGCAAAGCACGAAGCACTTGCAATTAAAGTTGCAGCATGCTAGGGAATGTATTCAGAAGGGACTCGTAACGGTGTCCTATATGCCAGGTAATGAAATTCCTGCTGATGTATTGTCCAAGATTGTATCAAGGGATCAACACTGTACCTATGTGCAGAAGCTGGGTTTGTACTGATATTGTACGAACACGCTGCCCAGTGATGTTCACAGAAAGGGGGAGGATGTTGGTTTCTGCTTTCCTTCACTGTGCAGCGAAAGGGCTTGTCACGAGACAGGTGTTTACATTCCACAGTCTGTACTGTTGGAGTTTCTCACGGGAAAGGGAGACTGGATGTGACGTACACTGGTTTCCTGTTTTTCACTGTGTGATTCTCTCCGAGCTGTCGAGGAGAGAGGATGCATTTTCTGCTCCGGCAGAGGCAAGATGTCTTTCTGTAATATACCAGCTTTGAACTGTAAATAAAGCAATATAGAGTATGCAGCACGTACTCCTCATCCTTCCGCTGGGCACGGGACTCTGCTTTAAATCAACAGTAGTAACTCCGACTTAGTAGTGTTTTTAGCCCTTCTCGTCAGATCAGACCCTTTTCCGTATTCATCGCTGCATTCCATGTAGTATTTAAAAGCATGCTTCAAGGGCCCTCCAAAATTGTGGGTCCCCACAATCCCAAACATATCGCAGCCTATTACCGTACTTAAAAGATCCAGATATCCCGACATAGGGGGGTCAATCCAGCCCCCCACTTCCAAACCACACCGAACTTTCCCTTCCCAAATCTGGTTTTTTCCCAGTTCCTTTGTCCAATCCGAAGGATCAAACTCCTGTTGGGTCTGTTCTGTCAGAACACACTCCTGATTTAATGCCACAAACCCCTGTTCTGTCAAAACACACTCCTGGTTTAAGTCCTGGATAGGCTCCACATATATTCCCACAGTCTGGTCAAAACATTCCACTGCCTGTTCAAGATTTCTGGTCGAAGTGGCCATCCGGTTCACCTTATCATGTAATTCTTCCAGTAGAGCATTTGTTTTGTTAAACAGGCACACCAGGACTTCTGAAAACATTGTCACACTTTCCCACGGTTATTTTGTAGCAGCTGTCAAGTCCTTGGGGTTAGTTACAATTTCAAAAGCTCCCCCTAGGGGGAAGACTTATATTTGTTTTTGCTACACAGTTTCCCCCCCCCTTTTTTTTTCCAAGTTACTTAAGATACTTTGTCCATATATATTCCTTTAAATTGCGAAAGGGGACAGTAAAGTCACAGAGGTTCTCTTCTTTTAGCTGTCTGTCACGCACAATTATCTTAATAAATTCACGTCAGTCCTGACGCCCCCGCTCCAGGATCGGGACGAAAATAACTTCCTTTTACTACTTCAAGTAGTCAAAAAAAAAAAAATATCCCCAATTTAGAATGTTGGAATCCACTCTTTTAAAAGCGATTTTCTAAGCTCCAGTGTAAATTGCCTTTGCTTTGTTCTATTTACAAAAGAACGGAAGGGTGACTTCCTGTTTAGCCCTTCCCGCTCCGTACCGAATTCAATAGATTTTTTCCTTTTTTTTATAGTCCAATTCTGTCCTTTTCACAAATCTTCATTTACTGTCCCATTTGTTCAAATTCTAAGTACTCACGGGTGTTTGTTTTTAGAGTCCGAATTGTCCAGGAAAAAAGGCAGCGCTCTCCGGCAACAGCTACGCGGCTTCACTCCACAAAAGAAGCAGACGACTCACAGCACAGCGCCACTTCCCCGCTCTGTTCCGGAGCCAGTTGCCGGGTTCCTTTGCATATTGGGGGGCGCAAACAGTGCCCGCCGAGTCCCAGGGTCACAGGCTTCACCCGCCTGTGGTTTAAGGGGTCCCCGCTGCGCCGAAGCGGTGTCAGACCCAATTTCTGTGGAGCAGATTCCCTCCGCATTAGAGGGAATCCGCCATTACCGTTGGCGCCACCTCCGGAAGTCGCACTCTCCCATTTCTTGCTCATTTGCCTCTCCCCTCCCTCCCCTCCTCTTTATCTGTGGGCTCCTCTGCTCCGCCAAAATTTATATCTGCTTGTCTTCTTCATTAATTCCATCCTTAACCCACTTTTTAGCTTTTAAAAATGCCCAAAGGAAACGCATTGATAAATGCTCAGATTAAAAGAAAACAAATATTACAATTAAAAAATATCCAATTGCATTCCTTTAGATTGCAAGCGGCAGTCTTTCTTTAAAAAGAAAAAAAGAAGAAGAAACTTTATATGGGGGAAGAGAGAGCAATATATTTCTATAAATTGTCTTGTTTGTTGAGAGCATGATTAGGATTAATAGTATATTGCATCAACAGAATGTCTCAGTGGAAAGGCTAAACATCCAAGGCTTGAAGGAAGTTGAGGGTTCATGCATATCACGGCAGCCTGCAAAAATCAGATTGTTTGCCTTGGGAATTAATCCAAGACACTTGAGAACTCACATGCTCATACAAAGGGTTGAGGGGAAGGCAAATCTGTCTGCCAGTTTCTCCAAAGTTCTCATTTTTCCTTTCTTAAGTTCTTTGCTCCACATTTCCACATCATTTTGCAGTTTAAAAGCAAGTCCTCACAAAAATTCACCAGCATTTGGGTGTGAATTCCTTCTAATATGCACATTTTTGAATGCAATTTTGTCTCATATACACATTTTTGCAAAGCGATTTCCCCAGCATAATGGCTTTTTTGTGTTACTTTCACGAATGCATACATCTTTATGCACATTTTAGTATATGCATTTTTGTACAAATCACATGGCTGGAGAACTGCAAAATTCAGAGAAATGTGCATTCCCAAGAGGGGCTGAGTTTCGGTTCCCAAGGTGTTTTGTAAAATGCAAATTAAACAGGCACACTTCTAAAAGCAAATGACCCAGTTTTGTCATTTTAACCTGCAGTGATAGTTTTATAATTATTGATCTTGTTTTATATTGTTTTATGTGACTTGCTTTTAATGTTTCTACCAGCAGTTTTAAATTAATATTTAAGATCATATATTTCTAAATAGCTTAGCGGCTCAAATAAATAGATACATTTTGTCAAATAAAAGTGACCCAATCAGACATTCTTAGATCAGAACCTGAAGGTTTCGTTATGGTTGAAGAATAATTGTCAAAAAATATGTGACAAAGATCGCAAGTACAGACACTTGTAGAGAAATGCAGCAATAAATGTGAATTAAAGAAGAGCCCTTATACCATGTCAAATTAAAAAATCTGTTTTTAATGAACCGTTAAGAACTCTCTGTTTACATGTCAGATGTTCTGACAGCGCCATGACCCACACTTTTGCTAGCTACTTCTCTTGGGGAGGAGTTGAATCTTGCTGCAGCTAGATCGTTAGTAGCCTCCCACTGGAAGTCTAAAACATCTTCCAAAATTCAGATTCATTGAAGTCCATGAGTTCCAGTGCTATGAGAGAGGGAGAGAAACTTTTCTCCATGACATGAATAATTTTATATACTACTTTCAGGTTGCCTCTTACTTGCCTTTTCTCTAAACTAAAAAGTTCCACCCCCTAGATTCCCTTGGCGTTCCCCTTTTCTGAACCTTTTCCAACTCTACAATAACATTTTTGATGAGGAAACCGGAACTGTGGGAGATGAGAACACTGAATAGATGGCTTTGCCCTGCCTTATCCTGCAAAGGGTTTCTTGCTCGGCATACAATGAGATTGCAGGAGTAGTTCAGTGCCAACTGAGTAAGGAGTACCGTAACCTTCCCTTTTCCACAAATATAGGCCTGACCTAGTTCTTGAGAGCGTTGATTGCATCTTGTGTTGGTATAACCCAATTCCAAGAGATAAAACAATAGATCACAAATAGGCTCAGCATCATTCTAGGGAACAAAGCACCCAAAATAGCAACGAGATTAGATGCAGCACTATTTTCATGCACAACATACTTGAAAAACTGAGAATTAACAAACAGATGAACAGAAATGCAAGCTGAAACTCGTTCGTGGTAATAAACATGTCTGGAAAGCTCAAGACAATTCATTGGGGTCACCTTGTCCAACAATGCAGGGGTTGCAACAAAAGAATCCCTGACAGAAGGCGGTCCAACCTCTGCTTAAAAACCTCCAAGGAAGGGGAGTCCACCATTTCCCTAGGAAGTCCACTCCGCTCTTCAACAGCTCTTGGTGTCAGAAAGTTCTTCCTGATGTTTAGTCAGCATCTCCTTTCTTGTAACTTGAATCCTACTGTCAGGAGTCTGGATTCCCAGCTTGATAACACAGAAAGCATAGGTAATTAAAAAGGAGGATTTATTGCAAAAGCAAACAGATAGCTCCAGACAGCTCTAACAAAGCCCGGTCAGGCATCACTACTCAAGATGGCCCTTCTGAAGACTCCTTCTGGCGTTGACAGAAGATATTGAACTTATGACCTTTATGTCTCTTGTTTTGCTTCCTATCTAGCAGCCCTCCCATTCACCAGCTCTTCAGATTTAGTGGCTCAGCTCCAACCTTTTTCCATTCTGAGATGCTGTCTCTGAGACTGTTTGCTTCCTGCAAGCTTTGGCTGTGTTCTAGCCTGCTCCCAGCTACTCCCTTATCAGCCTGCCCGTCAAGGTCAAGAAGAGCCAAAGACTGCAGCTGCCAGCTCTCCCCTGCCTGACTAACATCTAAGCCTCTCTGTTCCTGGCTGCTTTCTACAGCTGGCTGCAAACCTTCGCTGGGAGCTGGCTCATTCCTGACACCTACCCTCTGGAGCAGCAGAAAACAATTTTGCTCCATATTCCATGATTCTGTTAGAGACAATGCAGGTAAGTAAATAACTTGCAATTCTCCAGACTTACCCATGGGGTAAGAAGAGTTTGGATTTTATATCCCGCTTTATCACTACCCGGAGGAGTCTCAAAGCGGCTAACATTCTCCTTTCCCTTCCTCTCCCACAACAAACACTCTGTGAGGTGAGTGAGGCTGAGAGACCTCAAAGAAGTGTGACTAGCCCAAGGTCACCCAGCAGCTGCATGTGGAGGAGTGGAGACGCGAACCCGGTTCCCCAGATTACGAATCTACCACTCTTAACCACTACACTACACCGGTGAAGAAGTTCAAAGGTACCTGGCACCCATCCACTGACTCTGGCTCATTTGATATCCACCCAGAAACCAAAGGAAACTCTCTTCACATCCTGGTCCCGCCAGCTTAGATATCATTGACAAACCACCCAGCGTCGTGAATGGAGAGTCAGCCTCAAGCCCTCTTATAACAGATCTCAGTTTGTGAGGTTTTGAAGATGCTCATTAGAAGCTGTTTTCTTCCTTCTTTCTTCCACTGGAGGGTTCCCATTTGGATCCCCGACTTTCTGCATTCAATTATTTTACAGTATTAACTGGGCTGTTCTTACAGCCTGTCTACTGTAGTAAGAGTTTCCAGAAACCCAAATGGAATTATAGCCGTGAGCATGCCTGACTCTTGCAAATACCCATTTTAAAAGGCCTGGAAAGCTGAGGAAAAACAGCTGCTTCCTTTGGGCATGCTCATACCTGCCATAATTGAATCAGCACAGCTTGACCAGGCAGCCCCTCTCACCAAAAAGCATCTTGCTTGACCTGTAGCCAAGCGAGGACGTGTCAAGAAACAGCTCCGCTCAGGGTGGCCCCGTTCTCCTCCTCAAAGCATCTCCTCTCTTGCAAAGTCCTACGTCGTTATTTAACTAGGAACCCTGTTAGACAAGGGCAATTCATTTTAAAATACTTCGCACTGAGTGCATTTCAGTTTGAGGTTTTTAAAACTAATTCCCATCTCCTCTGATTTCTGTCATTCTACTTTTTAAAAACATCTATCTGGTTTTAGAGGCATTTACCTGATGCATTTTAGGCACTAGATAACATGACATTTGTCACCCTCTTTCTCAACTTTCGGGTCCCCAGATTTCATGAGACTAGAACTCCCATCATCCCTAGCTGCTCTAGACTCTAGGGACTTGGCTAATTAGTTCAAATTAATAATAATAATATAATAATAATAAAATTTTATTTATATCCCACCCTCCCCAGCCGAAGCCAAGCTCAGAGTGGCTAACAACAATAAAAGTAACACAACATTCTAAAATCAATTCATTTTAAAATCAATTCAAAATCAAATTCATGGCAACCATTGGGCTAGAGTTCTGTGAGGATGACCAAAGGAGGGAGTCAGACTGTGCCTTGGCCAAAGCCCTGGTGGAACAGCTCTGTCTTGCAGGCCCTGCGGAAAGATGTCAAGTCCCGCAGGGCCCTAGTCTCTTGTGACAGAGCGTTCCACCAGATCGGGGCCACAGTCGAAAAAGCCCTGGCTCTGGTCGAGGCCAGCCTAACCTCCCTGTGGCCCAGGACCTCCAAGATGTTTTTGTTTGACGACCTTAAGGTCCTCTGTGGGACATACCAGGAGAGGTGGTCCCGTAGGTACAAGGGTCCTAGGCCATATAGGGCTTTAAAGATTAAAACCAGCACCTTAAACCTGATCCTGTACTCCACCGGGAGCCAGTGCAGCTGGTATAGCACCGGGGAAATGTGATCCCGTAAGGAGTCTTGCCGCGGCATTCTGCACCCGCTAGAGTTTCTGGGTCAGTCTCAAGGGCAGCCCTACGTAGAGTGAGTTACAATAATCCAGTCTGGAGGTGACTATCACATGGATCACAGTGGCTAAGTCAGGGTGAGAGAGGTAAGGAGCCAACTGCTTAGCTTGGCGGAGATGAAAAAATGCCGCCTTTGGTGTAGCTGCAATCTGCGCCTTCATGGAAAGGGAGGTGTCGAAGATTACACCCAAACTCTTAACAGACGGTGCTGGCACTAATTGCGGCCCTGCAAGAGATGGGAGTTGCCCCCCCAATCCCATATCATCCCGACCCAGGGAAAGGACCTCTGTCTTCGAAGGATTTAACTTCAACCGGCTCCCACGTAACCATTCAGCCACAGCTTCCAAACATCTGGTCAGTGTGTCTGGCGCTGAGTCAGGATGGCCGTCCATCAACAGATAGAGTTGGGTGTCATCAGCATACTGATGGCAGCCCAAACCAAAACTCTGAACAAGCTGGGCGAGGGGGCACATAAAGATGTTGAAAGATGCCTGCAATTCTCCCTAGCCCCTTGACTCCACCTGCTGCAACTGTTCTGACCCTCTGAGTCCCTGTAATCCACATTTAGCTTCATCTTCTCAAAGGGAGAGCTAACTGGACCAGCCCAATGTGCTTCTGAAAACCAACAGCAGGGATGAGTAAACAATATAGGAAGACTTTTTCTTATCTGCTTTGTTTGTTTGCTTCTCAGAGGATGCTGGTGATCCCAGACCTTTGTTCTGAGCTAGCAGGGCTCTTTTATGCAGTACTTCTAAACAGTTTCTGTCAAGAAACCACCAGTTGTGGGGGGCTCAATGTCTTCCCTTGTTTAGCTTGGCTTCCATCAACTATCCTGGCCCCTGGTCAATTCCAGACTATAATGAAGCTTGTGCAAAAGAGATTAATCTATTGCATCACTGAGACCAAACAAAACCTTCTGGTTAATTTATGTATATATTTTTTTCTTTTGGAAGAAAAAAAAAATAATTACCAGAAATTACTTTCCAAAATATGCAGTGATAAAGACCCAGGCAATACTAGAGTGCATAATCTCTGAGGCCCACTTCTGCTGAGAGTGATAAAACAAGAGTAACAAACTACTTGTATCTGGCATCGCACCAGCCAGCAGCTCTCGGCGCAGATAGGAGCGTAATTATTTCCTGTCATTTCATCCGGGGCTCCGAAAAGAAAGGGCAGCAATTTTGAGACACCCCTGCCTTGTTGTGCAAGGAATAAAAAATGCATTCAAATGATTGTCTGCCTCCTTCAAGAGGAATGGCGGCATAGGGAAATCAGGGGGAAGGGGAGTGCGCTGCAAACCAATTTAATGAGAGCAGAGCTGGGGCCACAAGGGGGAAAGGTTGGAAGCAGAGAGCACAAACCACCTGCAACGTTCTCCTGCAGAGGGTCCCATTGGAGCGAAAGGGGTTTCAATTCAGGTCCTCCGCCTTGTATATCAGACCACAGGCTGGGTAGAGAACTGAGCTCAGTGGGGGAGCAAAGCGTTAGCATGCAGATAACCCCTCTACAATCCCAGGTATTTTTGACTGCAAAAATCATAGAATCGTGGAGTTGAAACACAGCTAAAGAATCCCTGACAGATGGCTATCCAACCTCTGTTTGAAAGCTTCCAAGGAAGTCCCATTGTCAAACAACTCCCAGAGTAAAATCATCATCATCATCACCATCATCATCATCATCATCTGATATTTATTCAGCATCTCCTGTCTTGTCATTTGCATCCATTGGTTTGGGTCCTATCTTTCAGGAGCAGCAAAAAAAATAAAATGCTTTTTCCCTCTTCCATGTGACAGCCCTTGAGATACTTGAAGACGGTTCTCATATCTCCTCTCAGTCTCCTCTCATCCAAGCTAAACATACACAACTCCCTCAACCGTTCCTCATAAGGCCTGGTTTCCAGACCCTTGATCATCTTGGTTGCCCTCCTCTGCACATCCTCCAGCTTCTCAACACCCTTCTGTTTACTCGCATCACCCGGCTTGGGACCACAGCCCCAAGTGGATCCGTACTGGATCAATCCACAGAGAACCCAGGAAGCTGTCTTCTCCCAAGTGAAGCCATTGGTCCATCCAACCCAATGCTGTCCGCTCTGAGTGGCAGGGGCAGCTCTCCAGGGCCTCGGGCCTTTCCCAGCCTTTTAACTGGAAGTTGAACCAGGGACCTCTTGCACAAACAGCAGGCAGCATGCCCCCCCTTTGAGATGAGTGCCCCCTACTCAGCTGCTGCCCCCAGCCCAACCCATCTCTCCCAATTGAGTGTCCTGCTGCCCTTTTGTCCCGTGAACTTTCATGTGGCAGCCCTTAAGATATTTGAAGATGGCTATCATATCTCCTCTCAGTCTCTTTTCAAGGCTAAACATATCCAGCTCCTTCAACCGTTCCTCATCAGGCATGGTTTCCAGACCCTTGATCATCTTGGTCGCCCTCCTCTGCACATCTTCCAGCTTGTCAACATCCTTCTTAAATTGTGGCACCCAGAACTGGACACAGGATGCCAGGTGAGATCTGATCAAAGCAGAAGAGAGCAATATTATTGCTTCCTTTGATAGGGACAGTAGACTTCTGCTGATGTCTAGGAGTAACGGGACTGGAACAGATTCTTTGCTAAAAGCCTCTTGAGAGTGGGCAGGACTTAGCTGGGTGGGTTTTAATTCTGATTTAGAGCTTAGTGAGTTTGACCAAACTGCGGGAGGCAGTGGAAGACAGGAGTGCCTGGCGTGCTCTGGTCGATGGGGTCACGAAGAGTCGGACACAACTAAACAACAACAACAGGGGTGGGAGCCTCTGAACTTCAGGTCAAAACCAGGCTCCCCAAGGGGCCCCCATTTGGGTCACCAAGCCATTTTGGTCAACTACACCCACCTGCCTTACACCCAAAGGGGGTTTGCAGGCACTAACAGTCAGCTGATCAGTGGCACCTGCAAAGCGTTTGGGCTATCAGCTGATTGCTGGGTCTTCAAAGCACAGCACAGGACTCATTGCAAGTACCGACAACCCGTTGATTGTAGGATGGCTTCTTTATATGACATGTCCACTCCTTCCACCTAGTTGCTACATTTTAGAAAAGAAAGGAAAATCAATGTTATTTTACACCATATTCTCTCAGAATGTTCCACAGACGTTCCTCGTGAGCCCGGGAGAAGAGCGATTCTTCCACCAGGACAGAAAAGGGCTTTGAACTAGCCTGCGAGGAGTTGAAATAGCTTCCCATTCCTGATGGCCTTATTTTCAGCCAGCCTCCACAGGGAAAGAACAGGTCCACTGCCTGAGACTCTTGCAATGTGTGTGTTGAATTTTAACCTGCCTCCCATGAGGTTCCCTTTAGGACAGCCAAATCCCATCAGAGGAGGCAAAACCGATGGCTGAAGACCAAAAGAGAGGCTGGCTCCCAGGACAAAGCACATCTCTGCAATGAAAGGAGACAGCAGAGCTGTGACTTTATCATACAAATCCATCTTGCAATGGTCTGGATAAAGGCAGGGCTGGGGGCCTGGCTGAAACACTCATAATTTAAACCCAGTGGCTCCTTCCTTCCTTCCTTCCTTCCTTCCTTCCTTCCTTCCTTCCTCCCTCCCTCCCTCCCTCCCTCCCTCCCTCCCTCCCCTCCCCTTCCCTTCCCTTCCCTTCCCTTCCCTTCCCTTCTCCCTTGCTTTCCTCTTTCTTTCATAACACTAGAACTCATGGATATACCATGAAGCTGAGTGTTGGAAGATACAGGATGGGTTTTAAAAATAGTTACAGGTAGGTAACCGTGTTGGTCTGCCATAGTCAAAACAAAATTTAAAAATTCCTTCCAGTAGCACCTTAGAGACCAACTAAGTTTGTTATTGGTATGAGCTTTCGTGTACATGCACACTTCTTCAGATACAGTGGTGCCCCGCAAGACGAACGCCTCGCAAGACGAACGCCTCGCAAGACGAAATACTCGCAAGACGAAAGGTTTTTTCGTTTTCGAGTTGCTTCGCAAGATGAATTTCCCTATGGGCTTGCTTCGCAAGATGAAAACGTCTTGCAAGTTTGTTTCCTTTTTCGTAAAACCGTTAATACCCAGGGTGCATTGCTGGAAGAGGTGCAGTTGCGACTTGACTTCGAGGAGCAACACATTGCACGCGGTGTGGTGGCCTTTTTGAGCTTTTTAAAGAGTTTGCTGAATTTTTGAAGCTTTCCCAAAACTTCTTTTGCAGCTGTTTGGTAAGTTAAACTTTTAAAACGTTTTTGGGGGGTTTTGGATTTTGGGTTGGGGTGTTTAGAATTCAAGGACTTGGTGCTGGGGAGAGGTTTGCAAGAATCTGGGAGCTTGTGTGGGTTTTTTTTGAATTTTTATGGTTTTCTGTGACCATTGGGCCATGTTGTTGTTTTTTGGAAAAAATTTCTGGGTTTTGAATTTCTGTGTGCTGG
Source organism: Podarcis pityusensis (assembly GCF_964106645.2). Lineage (NCBI taxonomy): Eukaryota > Metazoa > Chordata > Lepidosauria > Squamata > Lacertidae > Podarcis > Podarcis pityusensis. The sequence continues at coordinate 2,176,063 of NC_138036.1, read as the reverse complement.
GTGGCTGGGGGAACAGCTGGGGAGGGGTTTGCAAGAATCTGGAAGCTTGTGTGGGGTTTTTTTTTGAATTTTTATGGTTTTCTGTGACCATTGGGCCATGTTGTTGTTTTTTTGAAAAAAATTTCTGGGTTTTGAATTTCTGTGTGCTGGGTGGCTGGGGGAACAGCTGGGGAGGGGTTTGCAAGAATCTGGAAGCTTGTGTGGTTTTTTTTTGAATTTTTATGGTTTTCTGTGACCATTGGGCCATGTTGTTGTTTTTTTGAAAAAAATTCTGGGTTTGAATTTCTGTGTGCTGGGTGGATGGGGGAACAGCTGGGGAGGGGTTTGCAACAGTTGGGGAGGGGCTGGGGGAACAGTTGAGGTATTTGAAGACTTTGGTGATTTTTAAAGCTTTCCCAAAACTTCTTTTGCAGCCATTTGAGGATTTTGAAGACTTTGGTGATTTGCAGCCATTTCGTAAGTTAAACTTTTAAAACTTTTTTGGGGGTTTTTGGATTTTGGGTTGGGTGTTTGGAATTCAAGGACTTGGTTCTGGGTTTGAATTGCTGATTTTTTTTTCTTTTTCTGAGTTTACAAAGGTAACAGCTGTGCTGCCATGGGACCCAAGAAGACTGCTGCTGCTGCGGAGGCCGGCGAGAGGAAGAAGGAGAAGGTGACGCTGGAAATGAAGAAGGAGATCATCTGGAAGCACGACGGTGGAATGCGTGTGACAGACCTCGCCAGGGAGTACGGCAGGAACCCATCGACCATCGGGACCATCCTGAAGATGAGGGAGAAGATCCTTGCGACTGATGCAGCCAAGGGAGTCACCAGGATCGTGAAGAACCGCCCAGCTGTTCTGGAGGAGGTCGAGAAGTTGCTGCTCATCTGGTTAGAAGAGAAGCAGCGTGCAGGGGACACAGTGACTGAGGCCGTCATTTGTGAGAAGGCCAAGGCCTTGCACGCAGACCTCATCCGGGAACAGCCAGGAACCTCAGGCGAGCCAGAAGTCTTCAAGGCAAGCAGAGGCTGGTTTGACCGGTTCAAGGCAAGATCTGGAATCCACAGCGTGGTCAGGCATGGAGAGGCTGCCAGTTCTGATGTTCCTGCGGCTGAAGACTTTGCCTTGGAGTTCCTGGAGGTTGTGAAGACGGAGGGCTACGTTCCACAGCAGGTCTTCAACTGCGACGAGACCGGGCTGTTTTGGAAGAGGATGCCCAAAAGGACTTTCATCACACAGGAGGAGGCCAAGTTGCCTGGCCACAAGCCCATGAAGGACCGCCTGACCCTGCTCTTCTGTGCCAACGCAAGCGGCGACCTGAAGATCAAGCCCCTGCTGGTGTACCACTCGGAGAACCCACGGGCCTTCAAGAAACACAAGGTCGACAAGGAGCGGCTGAATGTCATGTGGCGATCCAACAGCAAGGCTTGGGTCACACATGTGCTGTTTGTGGACTTGGTCAATCTTGCTTTTGGCCCTGCTGTCAAACAGTACCTGCTGGACAACGACCTGCCGCTGAAGGCTTTGCTTCTGATGGACAATGCTCCTGCTCATCCTAAAGGCCTTGAGGTGGACTTGTTGGAGGAGTTCAGCTTCATCAACATCATGTTCCTGCCGCCTAACACCATGCCACTGCTCCAGCCGATGGATCAGCAGGTCATCGCCAATTTCAAAAAACTCTACACCAAGGAGCTTTTCAGGCGATGCTTCGAGGTGACTGATTGCACCACCATCACCCTGCAGGAATTCTGGAAGGACCACTTCGACATCGTCACCTGCTTGAAGATGATCACCACGGCCTGGAATGGGATCAGCCAGAGAAATTTGAATTGCGCTTGGCGCAGCCTGTGGCCGGACTGTGTGGCACCAAGTGACTCTGATGCACCAGAGTCAACAGTGGTGCAGGACATTGTTGCCTTGGGGAGGACCATGGGCCTGGAGGTCACAGAGGAGACGTCTGCGAGCTGGTGGAGGAGCATGACCACGAGCTGACCACCCAGGAGCTGGTTGAACTGCAGGCAGAGGTTGCGCAGGAGCAGGCCTCGCTGGAAGAGGAGGAAGCAACTGAGGAACGGCCGTCCTCCAAAGAACTGAGGGACATTTGCCAGAAGTGGAAGGAGGTGCAGGCTTTTGCAGAGCGGCACCACCCTAACAAGCACGTGGCACATGACCAAGCGAACACTTTTGATACGACGGTCATGTTGCCTCTCAGGGAGCTGCTGAAAAGGCGGATGAAGCAGCAGACCATGGACAGGTTCCTCAGCAAGAAGCAAAGAGTGGAAGAGGAACCTTCTTCGAGTGGTCCCCCAGAGTCTTAGAAAATGTATGTACAGTACACTTTGTTGATTTTTAAATGTTTTTCTGTCATGTTTAGAAACTTAATTTATTGTTCCTTCAATTTTTAATATGCTCTTTAAAGTATGTGTGACTTTAAAGAGCAGTTAATAAACTATTGTTGTACCAAATTTGGCTTTGATTGGACTTTTTTTGACCATAGGAACGCATTAATTGAATTTCAATGCATTCCTATGGGAAACCGTGCTTTGCAAGACGAAAAGACTCGCGGAACGAATTAATTTCGTTTTGCAAGGCACCACTGTACTTCTTCTATCTGAAGAAGTGTGCATGCACACGAAAGCTCATACCAATAACAAACTTGGTTGGTCTCTAAGGTGCTACTGGAAGGGGTTTAAAAAGTACTTCTTAACACAATGCAACCCAGCCAGATGGGTGGGATATAAATAATAAAATTATTATTATTAATAATTAAACTGCAGAACTCACACCCACAGGAAGCAGTGATGGCCACCGGCTTGGGTGGCTTTTAAAGCGGATGAAGAAAGGGCTATTCAGGTTACTAGCCATGATGGCTATGCACTGCCTCCACAGTAATAGGTACCGATGCTTCTGGGTCCCAATTGCTGGAAACCGCAGGAGTGAAGGATGCTCTTGTGCTTCAATCCTGCTTAGGAGTTTCCCAAAGACATCTGCTCAGCCACTGTGAGAACAGGATGCTGGACTAGATGGGCCATTGGTCTGATCCAGCAGCCTCTTCTTATATTCCTATGTTCCTTTATTTCCCTCCCTTGCATTTCCTAGCACTCAGATGACATATGAGAAAAACTAATGCTCAGTCAATTGCTACCTTCCCTGGGAGCTCTCCATGGTGCTGCAGAACCTGACCCTGATGTTACTACCTGGATTCTGAACCTTACTCCTTCCCCCTTTCACTGCTGGATGGCTCCCTGTGAAGGCTATTTGTTCTCCCTGACTGCCTTGGTTCACTGCCTAGCCAAAATGGAGAACGGCAGGTCTAGAATCATAATCTCCCACGAAATCCTGCAGACGAGTATGGGGATGGAGAGTCAACATCTCCACAGCCAAGCAGAACCTGAACTAGGCAGAAACAGACACCACAAGCAAAATATTTGAACTGAGCCCATAGTTCTTTTCACATGTGTCCTTGCATAGGAGACACAAGCATTGCTAGAGAAGAACACATCTATGAATGCATTGTTCCACATGGCCCCTTTTCTGGATGCTGTGGTGATCAGGGAATCTTTGAAGAGCCAGTTTAGAAGAGAAGAGAGTTGGAAACATCTCATGATCTCCTTCCTTGGAGGTTTTCAAGCAGAGGTTAGATGGCCATCATGGTTGAGATTCCTGGATTGCAAGGGGTTGGACTAGATGAGCCCCAGGGTCCCTTGCAGCTCTACAATTCTATGATGCACTGGGCTCATAAAGAACATTATATTTCTTCTGGGTCACACCAGAGGCATATCTTATCCCTTATTCTGTTCCCACAGTGGCCAACCAGATGCTTTAAAGCAGGACAGAAGCCCAGTAGCACTCACCTATTCTAGATCGCTCCAAGGCTCGTATCCAGAGAGAGGGTGATGTTGGAAGCAGTATAGAGCTTTAGTGACTAGTAGCCCTTGATAGCTTTATCCACTGTGATTTCATCAAAACTCCCTTTAGAGCTGTCTGACTCGGTGGCTATCACTTGCTGCAGCAATTTCCATAGTTTAACCATTCACATGTTAAAAAGCATTTCCTTTTGCAGGTCCTGCAACTTCTAACATTCAATTGCATTGGAGGACATGAGAGTCCTCGACTTCTAGCCTTATGAGAGAAGAGGGCTGTCACATGAAAGATGGAACAAGCTTGTTTTCTGCTGCACCAGGACCCAAACCAATGGATTCAAAGGACAAGAAAGGAGATTTCCAATGAAATTTCAAGGCCCAACTTTTTTCAGTGAGAAGTCAGTTTCTCCCTTTACCATAACAAAAAGTTTGTTATGAAATATTTGGAAACTCACATAGAAATAAACCCGGGGTTGTAGGGATTTTTTGGGGGGTGGTCAGTCTGGGCGATACCATAAGTCCCTTCCTGTTCTTGGGATCCTGTTTCTGTAAGGGTGGACTGTATGAGAGCAAGTGTGCCAATGGCTTTGGCTGACTAGTTAAGCACCACAATTAGCATAACGAAAGAAGTTGCTCTGTGCCATAGAAGGAACAGGCGAGCCTTCCTGAACCAACCTTATCTAAATCCTAGGTAGGAGAACAAAAGCCAGAGAGTTGTGGGTGGGTGAGCTAGAAACAGGCTGGAAGATGGAGACACAGAGACATGCTTGATTCTGTGCTGGATCCAAAGCTGTGATGGAGAAGCAAGATCTGTCAGGGTGTTAATGCTGTGAGCCCCTCCATCTTTTTATTTTTACTTTATTTACAACATAGTCCACAACAACTCATACATACAAACCTACCCACCACCACTGACAATTTAATTATCAGAATTAAACTCCTATCCCCTTACACAAAGAAAACATAACATAAAAATAAAAGACTTCCTTTATCCCGTAAATGGCCTCCCTATTTACTTCTTGTATGCTGTTTCTTTTATATGTGATTATTATAATGTTTCCTAATTATGACTTTAAAAACCACGAAGTCTCCTGTAGAAATTAATCAAAACAAGTCCAGGTGTATATTTTGGGGCACTGTCTGGTAAAGTGTTCTCTGCATTCTCCCCATTCTTTTTGAAAATCTTGTCTAGGCTGTCCACGGATTGTCTCTGTTAATCTGGCCAATTCAGTATAATCTAATAATTTATCCTGCCATTCCCTTCCATCTTATTCTCAGATTGTATAGATGTCTAAATAAAACGATGTGTCTTCAAGACACCACAGTCCCCACTGACCTTCACTCCAAGGAAAGCAGACCTTTGAAGTCTCTCACTACTCAGAAATTGGCGTGACGTCTAACAATATTCTTAGTGTTGGTCCCTCGTCTCCCTAACCCCAGAGGACCTCAGCTAGCCTCCTCTTGTATGATGTTTATTTTCCACCAGTAAAATAAGCGTGATGGGAAGTGAGGCAAGACTAATGATTATGCCAAATGAGGTGACATTTTGTGCTTATAATTATTTTGCTTCATTCAGCCAGGCTTTGGGAAAGGGGGGAAAAAACACAGAGAAGGAAGCATGAAAAGAATCCATTAAATCACTTTGGTGTTTATTCTCCATCTGACTGCCTGAGCCAGCAGTTACATCTCCCGACATCTCGCCGTACCTGCAATTCAGGAAAATTGCCTTTCCAAATTACCGTCTTTAGTCAGATATCCACTCGCAGCTTCGTGGCAAGAGCCAGACAGAAATGAAATGGACTAAAATGCTAATCCTGCCAGGGGTTTGCTGGGCTTCTTCAAAGGGACCAACGTCAAAGCATCCATCCTGCTTATTAAAAGGTCATGGGGATTAGTGGTTCGGGTGCTGAGAAAGTCCCTGCAACAGCAGCCAGTTCAAGCAGGAAAAGTTGATTAAGGTGTCGGCCAAGTCCTCAAGCTGACTGAGGTCGCTCTGTGTACTATCTATAGTCAGGGCTGTCCGGAAGGAAACACAGCTGTCCTCGTGTTCAAAAAGAAGCACAGAATTGCAGAGTTGGAATGTTCATCTAGACCAGGCATCCCCAACCTGCAACCCTCCAGATGTTTTGGCCTACAACTCCCATGATCCCTAGCTAACAGGACCAGTGGTCAGGGATGGTGGGAATTGTAGTCCAAAACATCTGGAGGGCCGAAGGTTGGGGATGCCTGATGTAGAACAACCCTCTGCAATGCAGGAATCACTTCTTTAGAAACCCTGACAGATAGACGTCCAAACCCTGTTTAATAACCTCTAATGAATGAGAGTCCTGCATTGCAAGAGTTGGAATAGATAATTATTATTTATTTGTTTATTTCTACCCTGCCCATCTGGCTGGGTTTCCCTAGCCACTCTGGGTGACTTTCAACAGAACATTAAAAACACAATAAAAGATCAAACATTAAAAATTTCCCTAAACAGGCTGCCTTCAGATGTCTTCTAAAAGTCAGATAGTTGTGTATTTCCTTGATATCTGATGGGAGGGCGTTCCACAGGGCGGGTACCACCACCAAGAAGGCCCTCTGCCTGGTTCCCTGTAACCTCGCTTCTTGCAGGGAGGGAACCAGGCTGGATGATGGGGGTGGAGACGCTCCTTCAGGGATACTGGGCCGAGGCCAAGGTATATATGACCCTTGAGGTCCCTTCCAGCTCGACCATGATTCCAGGACCTTGCAAGGTGGTGGACTCTCCTTTCCTGTAGGTTTTTAAACAGAGGTTGAATGACCATCTGTTCAGGGAGTCTTTAGCTCTGATTCCTAGATGACTCTTGTAGTCCCTCCAACTCTCAAGTTTGTGTAGAGTGCAGGGGGGGGGGACACCCTTTATAAATTGGATTGACAGTTCTTCATTAAACTTAGTCCAAGTATTGGACCCTGGGAGGCATGTCCTTGAAGCAAAAACAGGCCAGAAAGATGACTTGAATGAAAGGCGCTTTAAGGCAGTCTTTCCTCCCTGCCCTCTTCTGAGCATTCATTATCAATGCAAATATTCCATGCTGCTGCAGGTAGAGAACAATCTTTACAAGCCTCCTTTTGCACTTCAAAGAAGTATTGACAATGGCTCAAACAGCAGGAGGACTTCACATACTGACAATAGCCCCAGAAAAAGTCTAGACTTCCGCCTATCATTTCACTTCTCTTTTCTTTGCAGACTGGTAGGAGAAGGGCTTTTTTGAAAGTGAAAATAGGCCCCAGTCCCAAATTGCATGCTCAGACCTGGGGAGGGATCTTCATGAAAGAAGGTAAGAAGAGGCTGCTGGATCAGGCCAATGGCCCGTTTAGTCCAGCATCCTGTTGGATTCTAAAGGGAATCCTGGAAGCGGGAGTTCAGTAATTGGTATTCAAAAGCATTTCTGCCTTCAACTACGGAGGCAAACCATAGCCATCCTGGCTAGTAGCTTTCTGCTCTTCCATGAATTCATCTAAATCCTCTTTTAAAGCGGTGGGTTAAACCACAGAGCCTAGGACTTGCTGATCAGAAGGTCGGCGGTTCGAATCCCTGCAACGGGGTGAGCTCCCGTTGCTCGGTCCCTGCTCCTGCCAACCTAGCAGTTCGAAAGCAAAGTGCAAGTAGATAAAAAGGTACTGCTCCGGCGGGAAGGTAAACGGCATTTCCGTGCGCTGCTCTGGTTCGCCAGGAGCGGCTTAGTCCTGCTGGCCACATGACCCGGAAGCTGTACGCCGGCTCCCTCGGCCAATAAAGCGAGATGAGCGCCCCAACCCCAGAGTTGGCCACAACTCGACCTAATGGTCAGGGGTCCCTTTACCTTTTTATAGAATCATAGGATCATACAGTTGGAAGGGACCCAAGGGTCATCTAGTCCAACCCTGAAGTGCAGGACTCTCAGCTAAAGCATCCATGGCAGATGGCCATCCAACCTCTGCTTAAAAACCTATAGAATCGTAGAGTTTGACGGGACCCCCAGGTTATTCCAAGTTGGTGGCAATCACTGCCTCCTGCAGGACTGAAGGACTTCCTTTTCTTTCTCCTGATTCTCCCGACAATAAGCATTTGTGATGGCCTGGGACTCGGGCTTGGACTTGGAACCAGAGGAGACTCAGTCTGCACCAGATCCTCTGCCTCAGGCATCACCTGAACTGCGTCTAGGGCCTGATCCTGAAGAGTCCCAGTCTGCACAGGTTCCCCTGCAACAAACCCCAGCTGGGCCGAGTCAGGGGCCTGAGCCTGCCCTGGCTCCAGATGCGGGGATGACCTCGTTGCCTCCAGATGGGCCATCACTTACAGCTGCTCCACTACCGGTTGGGTCAGGGGAGGCTGAGGCGGCCCCTGGGTCGAGTAACCCACCGATGTCTCCCGAGCTGCAGGGACTCAGATCTGAGAGAAGGAGAGACCTGAGTACTCACAGGAGGAGTACTCGCCTCTGGGCATGACAGGGAGGTGAGTCGCTGGGGGATCCGGACCGGCCGCTACCCCGAAAGAGATAAAAGGCTGTCGGACCCTGCCCCAGGTTGCGGGAGCAACATTGCTGTATGCCAGATCCTGCCTGAGATCCTGTACCTGTCCTTGCCTGGTTTCCTGCCTCATGTCCTACCTTGGCCCTGTCGGACTAACTCCTAGGGGAACCTTTGGATTCTGGACCTATCCTGGACTGCATTTCACAGGTTACCCCCAGGCCCAGCGCAGCATTAAACTCTTTTTATTGATAATTTTACACTTTCAGTTTGCAACCCTGCTAACCACAGAGAGCTCTGCAAACCACTTTGACCAAACAATCACTGGCTTAGCGTGATGAGCAAGCCAAACCACAAAGCTGGAAAGAACCTTGGAGGTCACAGAGCCTCCTTTTGCCATGTACAGCTTGGCTCACTTTCCTGAGTTGCCTGAAACATTTGAAAGCACATTTTCCACGTGCTCTGCATAACTTACTGACGTCTCCCTGTGGTCCCAGTTACTTGGCCTGATCTGTGGAGGGCTATGGATGGGGTCCTCCAGCTTTGCAGCCTGTGCTTGCGAGGCGTGTGTGTCTGTGTGGTCCCTGCCAGCTTGCCCTGCCTTATTTATGGCCATTGTTCTGCCCGGACAGTGAGGTCCAGCTCTGAGGGCCTTCTGGCGGTTCCCTCACTGCAAGAAGCCAAGTTACAGGGGATCAGGCAGAGGGCCTTCTCGGTAGTGGCACCTGCCCTGTGGAACACCCTCCCACCAGATGTCAAAGAGAAAAACTACCACCAGACTTTTATAAGACATCTGAAGGCAGCCCTGTTTAGGGAAGATTTTAATTTTTAATAGGTTATTGTATTTTGGTGTTCTGTTGGAAGCCGCCCAGAGTGGCTGGGGAAACCCAGCCAGATGGGCGGGGTATAAATAATAAATTATTAGTAGTAGTATTATTATTAAAAGAGGATTCGACCAAACCTAGACAGCATCTTAAAAAGCAGAGACATCACCTTGCCGACAAAGGTCCGTATAGTTAAAGCTATGGACTGCAAGAAGATCCAACTTCTCCATTCGGAAGGAAATCAGCCCTGAGTGCTCACTGGAAGGACAGATCCTGAAGCTGAGGCTCCAAGACTTTGGCCACCTCATGAGAAGAGAAGACTCCCTGGAAAAGACCCTGATGTTGGGAAAGATGGAGGGCACAAGGAGAAGGGGACAACAGAGGACGAGGTGGTGGGACAGTGTTCTCGAAGCTACCAGCATGAGTTTGACCAAACTGCGGGAGGCAGTGGAAGACAGGAGGACCTGGCGTGCTCTGGTCCATGGGGTCACGAAGAGGCGGACACGACTAAACGACTAAACAACAACTGACAGGACTGCCACTAGCCATGATGACTGTGCTCTCATGGCTGGAGGCAGCAATGTGCCCAAAAACCAGTCGCTGGAAACCACAGGAAGGGAGAATGTGCTGTGAAAACAGGCTGCTGGACTAGACAGGCCACTGGCTGTATTCGGCAGGCCCTTCTTATGTTGTCAAAAAAGAAACTCCATAAATGCAGGGACAGGTGAAATAGCTTCCCTGGAGTAGAGAGAGTGCGTTCCCTGAATGCCTCCTTCTTCCCTGGCCCGCTTCCCGCTGAATATTTCATTGTGCACCCTCCGCCCCCCCCCCCATTTGGAAAGAAAGTGCGCCATAAATATTCATCCCGCCAGCACTTACAGGTCTATTAAAAGCAGCCTCCTCTTCTCTCCCCAAGGTGGCTTCATCCATTCCGATTATGCTAAGGGCCTTGCGCTAAATATGCCATCGCCCCGGCGATGGATGCTGCCCGCAGAGTGGCTCCACCCTGACATTAATCGAAAGGCCCTTAATGAAGTCGGCGTGTTGCTGGTGCACATTAAGAGGATGCTCTGGACAGCACCCAAACAGCATGTTGGGACGGCCAACAGAAGCAGGAGACAGGGAGGGGGCTCTCTGCGTGTGCACCCGAGGTAGAGAAAGCACTTAAGGACTTTCTCTCTCTCTCTCTCTCTCAGGGGTGGGGGAGGACAAATATCTAATGGATTTTTTATTGCTAGTCAGCCTTTCAGACTCGGGCTTCTCCCCCCACCCCCACCATGTTCAGGTATATTAACAGTCTTTGACTTCTCCCTCCGCCACTTTCCCTCCCTGATGTTACGGCTGAAACACCTTCCATTTGCTTGCTTTCATTTCTGCAACATTCAACAGTTTGCTCTGCGGGCTTCCTTCCTTCCACCCCCCCCACCCCCCGCTTTAATTTCCTTGCTGACTTTGCTTTTCCCCCCCCAGCCCCTTTCATATAAAAAAAGGAGGAAAATCATTTGCTACGCAGCACATTTCTCTATCGAGGTCAGTTTTGAGCTCATGGAAATGGTGGATCCATTTGGTGTAATGCGGTGGTTTTCATGACTTCCAATTGTTCAGAAGTGTCCCCCCCCCCCATGAAGAGGCGTTTGTTGCTCAACATTCAAAGCAAGCATAGTTGAGAGCACAGGAGGTTTTAGAGTAGGGTGACAATTTTGCCACACCGGGTGCCATGTGCTGCAGAACGGGGCGCGAGAGGTGGGGGGCAGAGAGTTTTAGCATCACACAGGGCGCCCCTGAAAATTGAGATTCCCAGGTCTGCCACTGTTGGGAGCGGTGCTCATGCAGGCAAATTAAATAAGTCCCAGCTGCTGGAGAAAGGGGATAGAGAAATGTCTTCCATCCTCTCTCATATTACTGGAACGCGTGGACATTCAATAAAGGTGGGAAGATTCAGGGCAGATAAAAGGATGTACATCATCACACAACACATACAGTGGTGCCTCGCAAGACAAAAAGAATCCGTTCCGCGAGTCTCTTCGTCTTGCGGGTTTTTTCGTCTTGCGAAGCAAGCCCATTAGCTGTTTAGCGGATTAGCGCTACAGTACAGTATTAGCGGCTTAGGGGTTTAGCGGATCAGCTGATAAGCGGCTTAGCGATCAGCTGTTAAGCGGCTTAAGGATCAGCTGATAAGCGGCTTAGCGATCAGCTGATAAGCGGCTTAGCCGATCAGCTGATAAGCAGTTTAGCGGCTTGGGAAAAAGGGGGGGGGAGGAAAAAAACCCCGCAGGAACTCGCAATACATTTTCGTCTTGCGAAGCAAGCACATAGGAAATTCGTTTTGCGAAGCACCTCCAAAACGGAAAACCCTTTCGTCTAGCGGGTTTTCCGTCTTGCGAGGCATTCGTCTTGCGGGGCACCACTGTAGTTAAATTGTGGAACCCTCTCCTGCAGGACGCAGCAGAGGTTACCAGCTTACATGACATGACATGAAATTTATTACGGTCAGAGACCAGCTTGAGAAACACAAATGGAACTACAATCCCAATAGTAAAACAAACATTTAAAACAATATACAGCAACAATGGATTTTAAGTTTAAAAGTGTGATGGCATATAAACACATAAAAACTTTAAAACAGACTACCTTAGAGAAATGATCCAAAGTGGCCTGCGGATCCGGGTTTGGGAATTTTCTTAACAAACTAGATTGAATCGGGGGATCTGCGCCTACAGATCTCTGCACAGAATCTGGCGACAATCTGGGTCTTCTTGTGGTCTTTGCCTAACAGGAGAAGATGGAATTTTTGCTTTACCGGGAGGTCAGCAAGTCTCACCAGCAGGGGGTCAATGGTTTCTCTACGTGCATCATTGTAAAAGGGACATCTAAAAAATATGTGTTCAGGGCTTCCTATATCCCCCTATGGACAGGTGCAAATTCTCTGGTCATATGGGACTTTTTAAAAGGATCCTTCCAAGACCGGCAAGGGCAGAGCCGAGCTTCTGGCAAGTTACCAGCTCACATGGTTTTAAGAGAGGATAGGACAATTTCAGGGAGGAAGGGGCTATTGATGGCTACTAGCCATGATGGCTGGAGGCAGCTATGCTTCTGAATTCCAGTTTCTAGAAACTGCAGAAGGGGATGGTTTGCCCAGTAGTGATGTATGGAAGTGAGAGCTGGTCCATAAAGAAGGCTGATCACCAAAGAATTGATGCTTTTGAATTCTGGTGCTGGAGGAGACTCTTGAGAGTCCCATGGACTGCAAGAAGATCAACCCTCTCCATTCTGAAGGAAATCAGCCCTGAGTACTCACTGGAAGGACAGATCCTGAAGCTGAGGCTCCAAGACTTTGGCCACCTCATGAGAAGAGAAGACTCCCTGGAAAAGACCCTGATGTTGGGAAAGATGGAGGGCACAAGGAGAAGGGGGCGACAGAGGACGAGATGGTGGGACACTGTTCTCAAAGCTACCAGCATGAGTTTGACCAAACTGCGGAAGGCAGTGGAAGACAGGAGTGCCTGGCGTGCTCTGGTCCAGGGGGTCACAAAGAGTCGGACACGACTAAACGACTAAACAACAATAACAGCCATGATGGCTGTGTTCTGTCGGCAGAGCTGGAGGCAGCAATGTTTCTGAATCCCCATTGCTGGAAACCGCAGGAGGGGAGAGTGCACTTGTGTTCGAATCCTGCTTGCATGTTTCCCACGAGCATCTGCTTGGCTGCTGTGGGAATTGGAAGCTGGACTAGATGGGCCATCGGTCTGATACAGCAGGCTGTTCTTACATTTGCATAAAGTTTGGTGAGGACGCAGGGAAGGACCAGGAAGAGATTGAGAGAAATGTCAAGCTGTTTGGCAGCAGCTATGAAAAAGGCACATTCCGTGCCAGGGATTATTAGGAGACCAACTGCAAATTAGAGTACCAATAATGGCAAAGCCTTTTCAGACATCTCCGTTGCAGCAACGTTTGGAAGGATGGGGAGGAATGTGAGTCATAAGAACATTGGAATTACAGAATTCTAGTGTTGTAGTGTTGGACGGGGTCTGGGAGGCATCTACTCCCAGTGGAGTACAGGGTCAGGTTTAAGGTGCTGGTTTTGACCTTTAAAGCCCTATGCGGCCTAGGACCCTCGTACCTAAGGGACCGCCTCTCCTGGTATGCCCCAAGGAGGACCTTAAGGTCCATGAATAACAACACTTTGAAGGTCCCAGGTCACAAGGTGGTTAGATTGGTCTCAACTAGGGCCAGGGCCTTTTCAGTACTGGCCCCGACTTGGTGGAATGCCCTGTCCCAAGACACTAGGGCCCTGCGGGAGTTGACATCTTTCCACAGGGCCTGCAAGACAGAGCTGTTCCGCCTGGCCTTTGGTTTGGACTCAGTCTGACCCTTATGTTTCCCTCCCCTTATGGTCTTGATCCATGGGCTACTTTTAAAATGAGGCTGCATTTTAAATTGCATTTTAACCTGTATTTTAAATTGGTTCCCTCCCCCCATTATGTTTTTACTGTGGTTTTAATGGTGTTAGCTGCCCTGAGCCTGGCTCTGGCCGGGGAGGGCGGGGTATAAATAAAATTCATTATTATAACTTGGCTAGAGAGCTGTGCTGGGTGAATTTCAAAGGACAGCTGTCCTTCAAGTCTCGCATTACGAGGTAGCCTCACTTTTAAATGCAAAGTGAGTCCAGTCTCTCCCCCTTCCTTCTTTGCTTCACCATGAAGATCTTTAGGGATCCAGTTCAGGTGCCTTCTGTTCTCATGCACAGCTTGTTGTTGTTTGGTCGTTTAGTCGTGTCTGCCTCTTCGTGACCCCCTGGACCAGAGCACGCCAGGCCCTCCTGTCTTCCGCTGCCTCCCGCAGTTTGGTCAAACTCATGTTCGTAGCTTCGAGAACACTGTCCCACCATCTCGTCCTCTGTCGTCCCCTTCTCCTTGTGCCCTCCATCTTTCCCAACATCAGGGTCTTTTCCAGGGAGTCTTCTCTTCTCATGAGGTGGCCAAAGTATTGGAGCCTCAGCTTCAGGATCTGTCCTTCCAGTGATCACTCAGGGCTGATTTCCTTCAGAATGGAGAGGTCTGATCTTCTTGCAGTCCATGGGACTCTCCAGAGTCTCCTCCAGCACCAGAATTCAAAAGCATCAATTCTTCGGCCATCAGCCTTCTTTATGGTCCAGCTCTCACTTCCATACATCACTACTGGGAAAACCATAGCTTTAACTATACGGACTTTTGTCGGCAAGGTGATGTCTCTGCTTTTTAAGATGCTGTCTAGGTTTGTCATTGCTTTTCTCCCAAGAAGCAGGTGTCTTTTAATTTCGTGGCTGCTGTCACCATCTGCAGTGATCATGGAGCCCAAGAAAGTAAAATCTCTCACTGCCTCCATTTCTTCCCCTTCTATTTGCCAGGAGGTGATGAGACCAGTGGCCATGAACTTAGTTTTTTTGATGTTGAGCTTCAAACTATATTTTGTGCTCTCCTCTTTCACCCTCATTAAAAGGTTCTTTAATTCCTTCTCACTTTCTGCCATCAAGGTTGTGTGATCTATTTATTCTGCATCCTACTATTTCCTCCAAGGAGATACAAAGTAGCATACATTGTTTTCTTCCCTCTGAATTTAATCCTCACAACAACCTTGTGAGGAAGGGTAGGCTGGGATTGAGTGACTGGTCCAAAGTCGCCCAGTGAGCTTTATGACTGAGTCGGGATCTGAACTCGGGTCTCCCAAGTCCCAGGCAAAACTGCATATCACATGCACAGTCATTTTAAAGGGAACGTAAGGCCCGTGGAGAGTTTTGTTTCATAAAACAAAACAAGAGTAAAACAAAGTTCCCAGCTGCTATTATTTGATGCTTGTGGTTGGTGCTGTTTTCCTCGTTGGAAAAGAAAGCAAATTTCTGCTCTGAGTGTGAAGAAACACAAGGCTAGGGGGAGATAAGACTTTCAAAGGATGCTGCTGCTGTTCTCCCCACTGTGAATTGATGTTTGGGTCCATCTGGAAGTCAGCTTCCAAATCTGCAAGCATAAGGGTTTTGCTAATTTTCAATTGTAGTTTCTTTTCTCATTAATTGAAGGAGAATGGTTAAAAGAATGCATTAGTCTTGGACCAGCACTGCTTGATGTTCCACAGAGCAGGCTGGACACACGTCTTGGTTCAAGGTGTAGCACTGGCAGATTTCAGGGACTGGCCTTGGTGTTTCAAGGTTTTGAAGCTCAGGTGAAGGCCCGGCCTCCAGAGAAGAGTGGCGAGGAACTTCTGTAAATCCCCTTATGAGTGAAGCAGTGCCATTTTTGCAAGAATACGGCTTGACCACAAAAGTGGTAAGAACCAGTTAAGCAGGAACAAAACTGCTGAATAATAAAGAGAAAAATCTCCAGATAAGGTACAAGGAGGGCTCTGCAAAGACAGTAAAAAGAAACTGAGTTGAGTAAATGTCTCCAAGGACTGTGGTTGGGACAGTGGGGTGGCAGAAGAGTTTGGTCAGAGGATGAAACAGCCAAGATGACATATATGTTGCCTACATGGAGTATGTCATAATGGGAAGCTCTCAGAGATGCTTTGGACTCTGTCCAGTAATGCATTGCTGAATGAAGTCGAAATGAATGAGAATTTGGTGTGAGCCTCCGTACTTGAGCCCCCTGAGGGGAATTTCTCCCACAACAGAAAGGACTGGTTGACAAGGGCCTGGCTTTAAGAAGTCCACAGTTTAGCAAATGCACTTCATTCAGAC
Organism: Podarcis pityusensis; assembly: GCF_964106645.2. NCBI lineage: Eukaryota > Metazoa > Chordata > Lepidosauria > Squamata > Lacertidae > Podarcis > Podarcis pityusensis. The sequence goes on along the minus strand of NC_138036.1, from coordinate 2,160,217 downwards.
AGCGTGGCAAAAAGGATTTGTCAGCGGATCAGGATTATTGTTGTTGTTGTTGTTGTTGTTGTTGTTGTTATTAATATACTGCCCTATACTCAGTGGTCTCAGAGCGATTCACATAAAAAGATGACAGTATATAAAATAAAGATAAAAGCAGTGCTTTTTTTTTCTTTAAAAATGTTTAGGGGTACTCTTATTTTGACTCAAGAAAATCACCATTTTATGGTTCAAATCAGGAGAAATAAATACAGTAAATGGACAAAATGGTCCATTGGGGGTGTGCCTTAGACCCTTACCTCCCCAGGCTTTGGACAGGGCCACGCCCCCCGGAATCCTTTCTCGGACTACCCTTCAATATGTGGGGCAGGTGATGGCGCTTCCTCCCCTCTTCCATCTACAGAGCAATACCAATGCCTAACCGCCAATACCCAGAAAGTTGTGATGATTTGCTAAAAGGTAGGCAAAAACCAAGTGGCTGGTGCCAATTTGCCAAGTGGAAAAATTCCTACCAGGCCCCTCAACGGCGACCAACCAAGGTCCATAGCTAGGTCAAGGAACGAAAACCTTAAAGGGCGGGAGGGTGGGAAAAAGCAGGAACAGCTGGCAGGTGGGAAAAGAGGGAGATCCCTGGCCAAGTCCTGCCTTAAATAGGGCAGGCCATGCCCCCAGAGCCAGCTGATTGGCTGGCCAGGGGGTGATGCAGCCGGGGATTCCCCCAATCACGCGGGGGCTGGGCTCCAGCCGCCATGCGTGTGTTGGGGCCATGACTCCCGCAACCCCACTTCCTCTGGAGGGTGGAAGTGACTTAGTTGTGATTTCTACACTGCAGGGGGGCTGGACTAGATGATCCTTGAGGATCCCACCCAAGTACAATTTTATGATTCTCTGCATCCATGCATGATTCTGCTGGATTTATTTGGTTTGCCAACACCACTGGATTCGTTCAGGGACATTTCTATCTTGTTTGGATGCCCTTAGTCTTGCAGGACAGGTTAGGGAGCGGTTTGTACCTCTGCATACTGGCTTTGCTAAAAATAGGGTGGGGGGGAGAAAAGGGGGAAAGCTAGCAGAGGGACACCTCGAAGCAAGAAAGCGCTGACACAATTAGTTCCAGTTGCGTTGATTTAGGACAAGGTGACTTCTAGGCTGTCAAGAGGAACTCCCTGGTCAGTTGATTTCAGGACGGACGTCCTACTCGGCTTCCAACAAAGATTAAAAATACATTAAAAGTCACGGCTTGAACTTGGTTTCACACTTTTATGTAATGCTGCAGGTTTAGAGCAATGGTGGTTTTATGCGTTGCTACTACCAACAACAAAAATGCCCAAAGCAATTGGCAACCAGAAGAAAATACAGTCATACCTCGGGTTACAGACGCTTCGGGTTGTGCGATTTCGGGTTGCGCACCGCGCCAAACCCAGAAATACCGGAACGGGTTACTTCTGGGTTTCGGTGCTTGTGCATGCACAGAAGCGCTAAATCATGCTTTGCGCATGCGCAGAAGCTCCGATCCTGCAGTTTCTTGCAGGATCATCTCCCCAACATATCACCATCATCACTTTTAATTTGTATACCATCTTTCTATCTTACAATACTCAAGGCGGTGTACAAGCTGAAAAAAACAAAAAATGTACATCTTAAAGCAATCTAATGCAATACAAAATGTGATAATAAAACACAACTTCAAAATAAGCAGCCTACATCAAAAAATTAACATTCAACATTCATTAGAATAATGTCAATATAATAATGATGATGATGATGATGATGATGATAATAATAATAATAATAATAATAATAATTATTATTATTATTATTATTATTTATTTGTACCCCGCCCATCTGGCTGGGTTTCTCCAGCCACTCTGGGCAGCTTCCAACAAAGATTAAAAATACATTAAAATGTCACACATTAAAAACTTCCCTGAACAGGGCTTCCTTCAGATGTCCTCTAAATGCTAGTCTTTGACGTTTGGTGGGAGGGCGCCACCACCAAGAAGGCCCTCTGCCTGGCTCCCTGTAACTTGGCTTCTCGCAGTGAGGGAACCGCCAGAAGGCCCTCGGTGCTGGACCTCAGTGTCCGGGCTGAACAGGCAGCATATAAAAGTTAAACAGAAATTCACTCTTAACAGTTACAATAAATAATTTCTAAACTATATTCAATAAAACAAGGGCAAGCCATAGTACATAAAAAAATACAATACAAATTGAGAAGCAGAGACTAGAGGGTGGGGCAAGGCAGGTGGAAGAAGGCCTTGCCTGAGGAAGTCTCTCCCCTCTCCAAATCATAGAATCAAAGAACCGTAGAGTTGGGACCCAGGGGTCATCTAGTCCAACCCCTGCAATGCAGGAATCTCAGCTAAAGCATCCATGACAGATGGCAAATGTTAATCACTAGTTTGGTGGGTGCGGGGATGGCTTCTAACCCCCACCATTCCCATCGGCTGGCTCACAGCACCAAGGGAGGATATGCTCCCAGCTGTGCAGCCCAGGCTGCACTCCCAAAAATCTCCATCAATAATAATAATAATAATAATAATAATAATTTATTTCTATCCTGCCCATCTGGCTGAGCCTCCCCAGCCACTCTGGGCTGCTTCCAGTCGAGTGTTGAAAACAATACAGCATTAAATATTAAAAACTTCCCTAAGCAGGGCTTCCTTCAGATGTCTTTTAAAGAAAGGATAGCTGCTTATTTCCTTGACATCTGACGGGAGGGCGTTTCACAGGGTGGGCGCCACTACTAAGAAAGCCCTCTGCCTGGTTCCCTGTAACCTTACTTCTCGCAATGAGGGAACCGCCAGGAGGCCCTCGGCGCTGGATCTCAGTGTCTGGGCTGAACGATGGGAGTGGAGACGCTCCTTCAGGTATACTGGACCGAGGCCGTTTAGGGCTTTAAAGGTCAGCACCAACACTTTGACTTGTGCTCGGAAACGCACTGGGAGCCAATGCAGATCTCTCAGGACCGGTGTTATGTGGTCTCGGCGGCTGCTCCCAGTCACCAGTCTAGCTGCCACATTCTGGATTAATTGCAGTTTCCGGGTCACCTTCAAAGGCAGCCCCACATAGAGCGCATTGCAGTAGTCCAAGCGGGAGATAACTAGAGCTTGCAACACTCTGGCAAGACATTCCATTCTGCAGCCTCTATCCTTTGCACACTGGCTTGGAAGTGCATCCTGCTGAATTTGAGGAGTCTTACTCTGAAGATTGCAGCCTGGAGCCTTTAGCAAAAACTGACCGATGCTGCATGGAGTGAAAATAATATCAAAGACCGAAGTACAAAGGTGTGCAGTTCGGCTGCACACTAGACACGTCCAGCTCCTCGCAGAAGGTCAAATTCCACCGAAATGCAGGCAATGAACTTATACATATTTTCAAAGCTATCTTGCTCATGAATTCCTTCTTAATTATGTATATATACCCAGAGGCCCCTGGGGGACGTCAGGCACAGTTTAGAAATCCAGATGATCATTACTGAGGAAAGCTCCTTGGAGGGAGACAGCCAAGGTGAGGCAAACATTCGCCCAGGCTTCTCCAACCAGGTGCCCTCCAGATGTTTAGAACACCTGCAGGGGACAGGTTGTCCAATGAATCAAACTGTGATGGCCTGGGATTCAGACTCAGAGGCTGAACCTGAGGAATCCCAGCCTGCACAGGAGTCCCCACCTCCAGAACCAGCTGAGCCGGGGCTGGGGCTTGAGCCTGAAGGGTCTTCACCTGTGCTGGATCCTCAGGAGCAGACACCAGATGAATCCACTCTGGCTCCGGGGGTGATCGAGGACACATTGCCTGCAGGTGCTCCTCTCCCTGCCCTGTCAGGGGAAGCTGAGGTTGCCTCTGGGTCCGGTCACCCTCCAGCCTCTCCTGGGCTGCAGAGGCTCAGGGCAGAGAGGTGGAGGGAACTAAGTTCCTTCAGGAGGAGTTCTCGCCTCCAGGCCAGGAGAGGCGAGTCACCTGAGGATCAGAGCTGCCCTATGCCTCAGGGCAGATAAAAGCCAGTCAGCCCCAGTCCCAGGTTGTGGGAGCAACATTGTTGGTAACCTGTTCCTGCCAGCACCCTGTCCTTCTCTTCTGCCAGAGTTCTCAACCTCACCCAACTCCTTGCCTTGGACCCTGCTTCAGCCTTGAATGGACAGCCTCCATACCACACCCTTGACCTCGCACTGGACCCGGACCACGCTGCACGGTAACCCCCTGGGACCAGCACACAAACGTATCAAGCTGCCACCTCAACATCGCTTGCTTCGATGTGCAGAGGCTCTTTGCGGTTGCAGAGAGAGACCTTCCCAGCCCTACTCTCTGGCATCCTTGGCCTGGAAATATGGGGAATGAGCTTAGAGATCATAGAGGCCAGAGTGGTGTAGTGGTTAAGAGCTGTGGACTCGAAATTTGTTTTTAAAGATGACCAAGGAAGATTTGTGGCAATTGAAATTCAAACACAAGGAGAAAAATTTTTGATAGTAGGAATCTATGCACCAAACGACGGGAAATCTGAATTTTTTAAGAAGTTGCACGAGATCCAGATGGACCATATGGATTATAACATGATTTTGATGGGAGATATGAATGGAGTGGTATCCACATATATGGACAAGGCACAAAGACAGGTAGTCACCAAGGATGGTAGACTACCGAAAACTTTTTTTGACATGACAGATAACTTGGACTTAGTTGACATTTGGAGAATAAGAAACCCCATGGCTAAAGAGGGAACCTTCTTTTCTGAAGCCAAAATGACATGGACAAGAATTGACCAAATTTGGATAACTAGAGGAATGGCACCAAAGACAAGAAAGGTGGAAATCTGCCCGAAAATTTGCTCCGACCATAATGCTGTTAAGATGGAAATGAGACTAACACCAACTGGCTCCTTCAGATGGAAGATGAATGACACCTTATTTAGAGATGAAGAATTTCTTAAGAAGGCCCAAAAAACTCTGAGAGATTACTTCGAGATAAACCTCAGTACCAACGTGGAGAAAAGAGTAATCTGGGACGCAAGTAAAGCGGTTATGAGAGGGTTCTTAATACAACAGAATGCAATAAAGAAAAGAACTCAAAATGAGAAGAAGGATAAAATAATGGACAAAATAAAGGAATGTGAAAAAAGACTGAGAGTAAACCCCAAATCTCAAGAGATTTTGAGAGAGTTAAAGTTATATCAAGTACAATATATGAAAATGATGAATCAGGAAATAGAATGGAAAATTAAACAAATGAGACAAAAGACTTTTGAGTCGGCCAGTAAATGTGGCAAATTGTTGGCATGGCAAATGAAAAAGAGACAAAAACTAAATACGATTACGAACTTAGAAGTGGAAGGAAGAAATATACAGAACCCTGCAGAGATCAGAAGTTGTTTCCAGAGGTACTTTAAACGATTATATACTCAAGGGCCATTGAAAGAAACAGATCTAGACCAATTTTTGAAGACAAATGGATTACAAAAAATATCTCAAGAAAATAAACTAATTTTGAATTACAGAATAACCGAACAGGAAATAGAAGGTGCCATTCAAAACATGCAATTGGGTAAATCTCCAGGACCAGATGGCTTGACCTCTAGATACTACAGATCTTTAAAAGAATGGTTAATTCAACCATTGAAAGAGGTCTGCAACGAAATAATGGAGGGGAAGAGAGCACCAGAGTCGTGGAAAGAAGCATATATTACACTTGTACCAAAAACAGAGACTGAAAAGACACAGCTTAAGAACTACCGCCCTATATCATTACTTAATGTGGATTACAAAATTTTTGCAGATATTTTGGCGAAGAGATTTTAAAAAGTGTTGATGGAAGAGATTCACAAAGACCAAGCGGGCTTTCTCCCAGGAAGACATTTGTCTGACAATTTGAGGAATATAATTGATATCTTGGAAAAATTAGAAGTGAATATAAACACTAAAGCAGTGTTGATATTTGTAGACGCGGAGAAAGCCTTTGACAACATTTCTTGGAATTTTATGAAGAAGAATCTACAGGGTATGGGGGTAGGCCAAGGTTTTGAGAATGGTATAAGTGCAATTTATTCAGAACAAAAGGCTAAACTAATTGTAAATAATGTTGTGACGGAAGAACTTAAAATTGAAAAAGGGACACAACAAGGTTGCCCAATTTCCCCACTTCTTTTTATTTCGGTGCTGGAGGTTTTGCTGAATATGATTAGAAGGGACCAGTCGGTTAAAGGTATACAGGTCGGAACTAAACAGTACAAATTGAGAGCATTTGCAGATGACTTAGTATTGACGTTACAGGAGCCAGAATCTAGTACTAAAAGGGTTTTAGAACTGATTCAAGAATTTGGTCAAGTGGCAGGATTTAAATTGAATAAGTCAAAAACCAAGGTTTTAGAGAAAAATTTAACACCGATTGAAAGAGAGAGGTTTCAGAATGAGACAGGTTTAACAGTGGTTAAGAAAGTTAAATATTTGGGGATTAACATGACAGCAAAAAATGGGAACTTATTTAAAGATAACTATGAAAAATGCTGGTCTGAAGTGAAAAAAGATTTAGAAATTTGGTCAAATTTGAAGCTTTCACTGCTGGGCCGTATTGCTGTGATAAAAATGAATGTATTGCCTAGAATGTTGTTTTTGTTCCAAACTTTGCAGATTGTGGACAAAATGGATTGTTTCAAGAGGTGGCAGAAAGATATTTCTAAATTTGTCTGGCAGGGCAAGAAGCCTAGAATAAAATTTAAAATACTAACAGATGCAAAGGAAAGAGGTGGATTTGCCCTGCCAGACCTCAAACTTTACTATGAATCAGCAGCTTTTTGCTGGTTGAAAGAATGGCTACTTCTTGAAAACACTGACATTTTGGACTTGGAAGGTTTTAATAATGTATTTGGATGGCATGCATATCTATGGTATGATAAGGTCAAAGCACATAAAGCATTTAGAAACCACATTGTCAGGAAAGCGCTATTTAATGTTTGGTTAAGATATAAGGATTTCCTAGAAAACAAAACCCCAAGGTGGCTGTCACCAATGGAAGCGAAAGCCTTGAAAAAGGTCAATATGGAGGTCAAATGGCCGAAATATTGGGAAATTTTGGAACAAGACGGAGATAGACTGAAATTGCAGAGTTTTGAAAAACTAAAAAACAAAGTGCGAGACTGGCTTCATTATTATCAGATAATGGAGGCATTTAAATTGGACAGGAAAATTGGCTTCCAGGTGGAAAGATCCAAATTAGAAACAGAATTGTTAGAACCCAAAACTAAGAATTTGTCAAGAATGTACAACTTGCTGCTGAAATGGAATACTCAGGATGAAACGGTAAAATCGGCTATGATGAAATGGGCACAGGACGTTGGACATAATATTATGTTTGCTGACTGGGAACAGTTATGGACCACAGGTATGAAATTTACGGCATGTAATGCCTTAAGAGAGAATATTATGAAAATGATATACAGGTGGTACATAACCCCAGTCAAGCTTGCAAAAATCTATCACTTGCCCGATAACAAATGTTGGAAATGTAAAGAAACTGAAGGTACATTTTTTCACCTTTGGTGGACGTGCCCAAAGATTAAGGCTTTCTGGGAAATGATATATAATGAATTAAAAAAGGTATTTAAGTATACCTTCCCTAAGAAACCAGAGGCCTTTCTCCTGGGCATGGTCGGCCAAATGGTGTTAAAAAAGGATAGAACTTTCTTTATGTATGCAACAACAGCAGCAAGAATACTCATCGCAAAGTATTGGAAGACACAAGAACTTCCCATGCTGGAGGAATGGCAGATGAAACTTATGGACTATATGGAATTGGCGGAAATGACTGGTAGAATCCGTGATCAGGGAGAAGAGTCGATGGAGGAAGATTGGAAGAAATTCAAAGACTATCTTCAGAAACATTGCAAAATTAAAGAATGTTAGAGTGATGTTGGACTGAAAATAAGCGGTTTCCAGCTGTACAGGTTAAAGTTAATGATAGACTAAGACTAAAGATTAGGATTAAAGATGTTTAAAGAAATGGAAATTTGATATTAAGATGAAAAATTTTAACGTTATATGATAATAAGACCAAAGATCAGGTTTAAAGAAGTTGAAGTTATATATTTCAATATCTTATTAAAGCTAAAGATTGGGATTAAAAAAGTGGAAAAGAAATTGCTGGACAAACAATTTGGATTGGAATACAAAAGAGGGAGGTATGAGGAAGTCCAGAAAATAAGTAACTAAAAAACGGAAATGGAAAAGAGATATTGTTTTTAATTGTTATGTTTTTTGTTCTTTTATTGTTGAATCTTGCTTTTTGTGTGTGTGTGTTTTTGTTATATGTATTGTGTATGTTTTTCTTTTCTTTCTTTGTTGTTCAAAACTTTAATAAATATTATTTTTTAAAAAAAAATAAGAGCTGTGGACTCGGAATCTGGTGAACCGGGTTTGATTCCCCTCTTCCACATGCAGCTGCTGGGTGACCTTGGGCCAGTCACACTTCTCTGAAGTCTCTCAGCCCCACTCACCTCACAGAGTGTTTGTTGTGGGGGAGGAAGGGAAAGGAGATTGTTAGCCGCTTTGAGACTCCTTAAAAAGGTAAAGGGACCCCTGACCATTAGGTCCAGTCGTGGCCGACTCTGGGGTTGCAGCGCTCCTCTCGCTTTATTGGTTGAGGAAGCTAGCGTACAGCTTCCTGGTCATGTGGCCAGCAGGACTAAGCTGCTTCTGGCGAGCCAGAGCAGCGCACGGACCACAGCGCCACCCGCATCCCAAGAGACTCCTGATGAGACTTCTTAGGGTAGTGATAAAGCGGGATATCAAATCCAAACTCCTCCACCTCCACCTCTTCTTCCTCCTCCTCCTCCTCCCCTTCTTCTTCTTCTTCTTCTTCTTCTTCTTCTTCTTCTTCTTCTTCTTCTTCTAACAAGTTGCTGGATGGAGGATGTTCAAAAAGGATTCAATAGCCAGTCTCATCACATACTTTCCAACGTGATGCAGGCCAAATCCGGGACATCATCTTCCAGGTCCACACTCCTGCATGAATCACGTGACCTGTGTGACATCACGGAGGATCCCAAAAGCATTTTTCTGGGGCAGTGATCTTGTGTGGCATTCCAAAACATGTGTTTTTGGATGCCCCTCCAGAAAAAAAGTGCAGCCCCAAATCGGCAAGTCCTAGGCTCTGTGGTTTAACCCACAGCGCCACCTGCGTCCCATTCATCCACATAGAGGAAGATAAACAAGATTCTGTTTTCCTCCCTTTTTATCATTTGAATTTAATCACTTGATTATTGTCGAAGTCTAATTAGTCCCCCTCCCCCCCTGCCTCTATGATATTGCATTTGCAGTCCCCCTCTGTGGGTTTGCTTTCTATGCTGAAATTACACCTTCGCCTGTAATATAAACTTTGGATTGAACACAGGAGCCGCAGGGCCTTGGTGAGTCAGGCACGCATTCACACACCAGGGCAGAGTTAAGGTTTCTGAGGGAGCCTCCTGCTTGTGCCTGCTACATTTTTGATGATTAAAATCTCAGGCTGAATATGGGATTAAAGAGCGTCTGTCAGTTATCATTTAAGTCAAAGCGTGTTTGTGTTGTAAAGAAATATCTTTTATGAAACCCCGGGCATTGAAAATTTGGTTTAAAGTCCACAAACCATTTAGTGGCTTTTGGGGGGCCAGAGGGAAATGTAATTCTTTTCGATAAATCTGCTTTTGGGGGGAAAGACCACTTTTGACACTTCGCAGGCAAACATAAGGTGACAGCTTCTTCTTTTCAAACGACACTAAATTTGAGGGCTTTTAATCCCCTGAAATGCAGGATTTTCATAAATAGCTGCAGGGTTTGGAAATGAAGGCGGAAGATGCTCTTTGGATGGACAAATCCGCCTCAAAATTCTCCGGACTGAGCTCTCTTGTAGGTACCACCTATTGCAAAAGACCTTCCTAAGAGCTTGCAGATGCAAAGCCCCACATCAGAGCCTCAGAGGGGAAGGGAGCCTGCACCCCCACCTCAAGGTGCCATTGACCCCCAACTCAGTTGACACCCACTCAGTTGCTCTGCCTTTGCCTCTTGCATATCTGAATGGTTGCTTCTTCAAAATCCGCTCCACTTCTCTATGGGGAAGAGTTGCTGTGGACCTCGTGGCCAACCACTCTCCTCCCAGGGGGCGGGGGATGAAGTCCCATGTTGCCCGGGGGATCCCAGCCACGTCATCGACCAGATGGCCAATCCGGTGGCTGGTGGGGGTGTGGCCGGGAACATTTAAACTCAGGAGCGAGCCGGAGGGCTTCCTCTTGGTTTGCTTCTTCAAACTTCTGCCCTCGCTCCTTATTTTACAGGTTTTTCTTCACTGGCCTTGCTATGGATCTCGGTTGGTCACCGTTGAGGGGCCTAGTAGGAATTTTTCCACTTGGTAAAATTGGCATGGGGCCATTTGTTTTTCACCTTGTTGTTGTTGTTTAGTCGTTTAGTCGTGTCCGACTCTTCATGACCCCCTGGACCAGAGCACGCCAGGCACTCCTGTCTTCCACTGCCTCCCGCAGTTTGGTCAAACTCATGCTGGTAGCTTCGAGAACACTGTCCCACCATCTCGTCCTCTGTCGCCCCCTTCTCCTTGTGCCCTCCATCTTTCCCAACATCAGGGTCTTTTCCAGGGAGCCTTCTCTTCTCATGAGGTGGCCAAAGTCTTGGAGCCTCAGCTTCAGGATCTGCCCTTCCAGTGAACACTCAGGGCTGATTTCCTTCAGAATGGAGAGGTTGGATCTTCTTGCAGTCCATGGGACTCTCAAGAGTCTCCTCCAGCACCATAATTCAAAAGCATCCATTCTTCGGCGATCAGCCTTCTTTATGGTCCAGCTCTCACTTCCATACATCACTACTGGGAAAACCATAGCTTTAACTATACAGACCTTTGTTGGCAAGGTGATGTCTCTGCTTTTTAAGATGCTGTCTAGGTTTGTCATTGCTTTTCTCCCAAGAAGCAGGAGTCTTTTAATTTCGTGGCTGCTTTTCACCTATCTCATAGCAAATGTCACAACTTTGTAAGGTTTTGCGGTTAGGCATTGTTTGACCTTATGATGGGGGAGGTGTGGCCATCACCTGCCCCTCCAAGCTTAATGGTATTCCGTTAAAGGAATCTGGGGGTGTGGATCTTGTCCGAAGCCTGGGGTGGGGCTAGGGCCATGACATGACCCCCACGGGAACACCAGGGGGAGCTCGAGTTGGTCTGCGTCAATGGGGCTCCCCTTTCTGGTGATTTGTTCTTGCTACTGGACTTCCTGTTCAGCGGGTAGGAGTCAGATATAGTCGGGTCCATTCAGTGCCTAAGCCAATACCACTAGCAGTCTGTAAGCAATAAAGTTATGGCCAAATTTTGCCCAATAACATTAACCTACATTAACCTAATACCTTTGTCCGGTGTGTTTTATTCTTTATGGGGGGGTTGCAGGGTCTAGACACACAACGTACATATACACATCACTTGCAGTGTAGTGGCAAATTCAGAAGTGCAGGGTCTCTTCATGAGAATCTTAACCACAACCCCTCACAGACATCTCCCTTCAATAATAATAATAATAATAATAATAATAATAGGGATGCATTGCAAGAATCAGTGCAGGTGTCCATGTGTTGCCTTTCAGCAAGATTTTATATTTTCTGTGTGTGTAGATGGGCAAATGGTTTGGAGTGCTCCAGTATCTTCTTTCAGAGAGATGTACCGTATTTTTCGCCCTATAGGACGCACTTTTTCCCCTCCAGAAATGAAGGGGAAATCTGGGTGCGTCCTATGGGGCGAATGCAGGCTTTCGCTGAAGCTTGGAGAGCGCACCGACCCCTCTCGCTCTCCAGGCTTCAGGAAGACATCCGCAGCCTAGGCAGCCCTGCGGGAGTTCCCGCAGGACTGTCTAGGCTGCGGATAGCAGTCTGCCGCCCAGCGCGAGGGGCGCCCTGAAGCAGAGCGCCCCTCGCGCTGGGCAGACATCCGCAGCGTGGGGAGCCCTGCAGGAGTTCCCCACAGGGCTCCCCTCGCTGCGGATAGCAGCCTGCCACCCGACGTGTGGGGCACCCTGAAGCAGAGCGCCCCGCGCGCCGGGCAGACATCGGCCAGCCCCACAAGCTCGGGGGACAGCAGGGAGGCGCAGCACCGCCATCCCACTGTTCCTCGACCTGGTTTGGTTTCCCCGACCTGGTTTTGGGGGGGAAATAAAGGGAAAAAAATTTCCTTTATTTCCCCCCCAAAAAACTAGGTGCGTCCTATGGGACGGAGCGTCCTATGGAACGAAAAATACGGTAAGTTGTGCTCTCCTTGAAGTTCCATTCTACGTAACAGAACTTGCACCCCATTCTCTTGAAACCAAAGCACCTCTCATTTTCACTGTTCCTAAATGCTTATCTTCGGAGCGTACAGAACAACTCCTCAGTGTTCTTCCCATGCGTTTTCTCCAGAGCGGCCCTAGGAGCCGTCCTCAATGGCTGACTCACCTCCTTTCACTCTGATTGACGCCTATCAGCACAAAGCAGAGAAGACTTCTTCTCAGTGGCTGAGAAGTTAATAACAACAAAACTGAGGGGGAAACTCCGAAACCAGTGTGCTCAAACATTCGAAAAAGACTGGAGTAAATTTATACAATATATGAAGGACAATTGCAAGCAATTAACAACATTGGCAGGACTTATTTAGAAGACTGGTAATGTTGATTATACAGGGTGAGTCCTTTAAAAGAGGCCCCGTGGATATAGAGTACACATGTTCCATGGGGCCTCTTTTAAAAGACTCACCCTGTATAGACCTTTATACATATTGGTGAAAAATTTTGACAATGGAAAGGACATAAATGTAAAAAGGAGGAGTATATACAGTGGACGCTCAGGTTGTGAACGTAATCCATGCGGGAAGCACGTTCGCAACCCGCAGCGTTCGCAACCCACAGCGCTGCATCTGTGCATGCGCGGGTCATGATTTGGTGCTTCTGTGCATGCGCAAAGTGCAATTTAGCACTTCTGCGCATGTGCAAGCACTGAAACCCGGAAGTAACCCATTCTGGTACTTCCGGGTTCAGCGCGGTGCGCAACCCAAAGCGTCTGTAACCCAAGGTATGACTGTCATGCTAGGATATAAAAAAGAATTAAGGTAACCATGAGATGGGAGGGAGGGAGGTAGATAGGATATTTGAACAAACAGTGTGGAAAATATGAATGCATTTTAATAGTACAAAATGGATACTTAATAAATAATTTATTATATTAAAAAAAGAAAAGTTAATAATAGCAATACTACAACAACAACAACAACAACAACAACAACAACAACAACAACAACAATTTATTACTTGTACCCTGCCCATCTGACTGGATTGCCCAGTCTTTCAATTGCCCGGCTTCCAACAGAAAGTACAAACACACAACAAAACATCGCACATTAAAAACATCCCGATACAGGGCTGCCTTCAGATATCTACAGAAGGTCGTATAATTGTTTCTCTCTTTGATATCTGCTGAGAGGGCATTCCACAGGTGGGTGCCACCACTGAGAAGGCCCTCTGCTTGGTTCCCTGTAACCTCACTTCTGGCAGTGAGGGAACTGCCAGAAGACCCTCGGAGGAGGACCTCTGTGTCCAGGCTGAACGATGGGGGTGGAGACGCTCCTTCAGCTATGAAGGCCAAACCCTTTCACACTGATTGGGAAGATTGAGTTGGCTGAAGACAGGAGCCCCGCTGCAGAAATAGTAAAGGGTCTTCAACACCCCCTGCCCATGAATTCAAACCACTGCGCACCACACTCGTGCCTCTTATATTCCACTGGGATACACAGTGCCACATCCCAGTGGGATATAATCCTCATTCAAAAACTCAAGAGATCCACAACGGTTTCCCATTTGTTGATCATTCTGGGCTATTTGCCAGTGATCTGCCCAAGAACAGGTTAGCCAGAAGCTGTGTCAATAACGTTGTCGTTATTCAGCATGGTGAATTGCATAAGCATTTTCCCCCTCCCCTTAATTAATATTTCCTTTTAAAATTGCAAGTATAAAGGGGGGGGGGAGATGCCGTAACAACATTAACTTACGTATCACAAAATATCCTGCTCAAAGCAACTCACATGGAAAGCAATTACCGGGTGGTTTCAGGTTAAATGGAAGACTAAGTGTTTAACCCTTCCCTTGCAAGCCATCTGCTCAAAGTCTACCACACCTCCAACTGCTTTTCGTCTGCTGTCTGGTCTCTGTGTCTAGGAAAATAAAACAGTCTTGGGCAGGGGCGGGAAGGAAAGAGTTAAACTAACACATAATACACACACTATTAACCCCAGTTATCTGGACGAGTGAAGTCACTGCCTGCCACTCACTCTTAAGAACCCGAGTGCGAAACTGACAGGAGGAAGAAATGGAAATGGGCAGCCCATATTGGCCCCTGTCAAAGGGAAGAAGTTCCTCCAAAGACTTTGCAAGTGTAATTTCACCCTCTGCGTGATTTCGGTGCCACTCAAGCCGTAGGCTGGCTCCAGAATGAAAAGAAATTGGATAAGACGACGAAGCGGTTTTGCGTTGCTTCCCACCTACCGATGGCACCAAGATTACTAGAGACATGGAAATGGGAGTTGAGCGTTACTTCCAGCACAGCAATTGGTAAATAAGTCATGGCTGATAACAGGGTAGCTGGAATTAACGTAATCCCCTAAGTATAGGGAGGATGTTCTGCAAGAAGGCTGTGCATTTCACATTGCTCAAGAATTTAGGGCATGATCCTTCCCTTTACAGGGGCTCCTCCTTTGTCTCCCTCAAAGCAGCTCCCCTCCTTCAGATAATATGGGTTGTGTGGGGACATGGAAGGGAGGCTGAGGCCTCCCATATTCCGGACCGAGAAGTGATATGAGAGCCACCTTCAAATATCTGAAGGGCTGCCGTGTGGAAGATGGAGCAAACTTGTTTTCTGCTGCTCCAGAGGGTCAGACTCAAACCAATGGATTCAAATGAAAAGAGATTCTAAAATGAGGAGCTTTCTGATAGTAAGAGCTGTGCAAGTGTGGAACTGATGACTTGAGAAGGTGGAAAGGTTTAAGCCACCTTGAACATGGTTTTAACTTTGGAAAGGTTGTTGTTTAGTCGTGTCCGACTCTTCATGACCCCATGGACCAGAGCATGCCCGGCACTCCTGTCTTCCACTGCCTCCCACAGTTTGGTCAAACTCGTGCTGGTAGCTTCGAGAACACTGTCCAACCATCTGGTCCTATGTCAGCCCTTCTCCTTGTGCCCTCCATCTTTCCCAACATCAGGGTCTTTTCCAGGAAGTCTTCCCTTCTCATGAGGTGGCCAAAGTCTTGGAGCCTCAGCTTCAGGATCTGTCCTTCCGGTGAGCATTCAGGGCTGATTTCCTCCAGAATGGAGAGGTTTGATCTTCTTGCAGTCCATGGGACTCTCAAGAGTCTCCTCCAGCACCATAATTCAAAAGCATCCATTTTTCAGCTATCAGCCTTCTTTATGGTCCAGCTCTCACTTCCATACATCACTACTGGGAAAACCGTAGCTTTAATGAAATATGAATAAAAGGATTGATTGGTTGATTCCTGCATTGCAGGGGGTTGGACTAGATGACCCTCGGGGTCCCTTCCAACTCTACAGTTCTATGATTCCTATGCTCCTGCTTGCATAGATGACAGTAGTGGGGTTTGGAGAAAAACGAGAGATCTCCAGGGATCCTCCATGCCTTTATTGATCATTGCAAAAGCCTTTACAGGACGACTCAATTTAGCTGCTCGTGTGCTACCTGAATTTGATGTATTTATAATGTTGTCAATTATCTACAGCACTGTGTGATTGTGCCTTTCTAAATGGATATCTAATTTGTTATATTGTATTGAAGAACATTTTAATTCAAAATGAGTCATTAAACAGAAAGGAAAAAAATCCAACTAATTGTAGCATCTTTTAGCTTCATCCTAAAAGACTTTGGCTACAGTAGATGAAATGAAATAGATTAAATGTAATCATCCCCACCCTCACTCACCCCACTGTGGCAGGGGATCCACCCAGCTCTTGTTTTGGGGCTCAGCCCACAGTCTACTGGTGTCCATTAGTGACATTATTTGTATCTATTGGGAATAATAATAATAATAATAATATTTTATTTATACCCTGCCCATCTGGCTGTGTTTCCCCAGCCACTCTGGGCAGCTTCCAACAGAATATTAAAATACAATAACCTATTAAACATTAAAAGCTTCCCTAAACAGGGCTGCCTTCAGATGTCTTCTAAAAGTCTGGTAGTTGTTTTTCTGTTTGACATCTGGTGGGAGGGCGTTCCACAGGGTGGGTGCCACTACCAAGAAGGCCCTCTGCCTGGTTCCCTGTAACTTGGCTTCTCGCAGCGAGGGAACTGCCAGAAGACCCCCGGAAGTGGACCTCAGTGCCCGGGTAGAACGATGGAGGTGGAGATGCTCCTTCAGGTATAGTAGACCGAGGCCATTTAGGGCTTTAAAGGTCAGCACCAAGACTTTGAATTGTGCTTGGAAATGTACTGGGAGCTACTGTAGGTCTTTGAAGACTCGTGTTATATGGTCTTGACGGCCGCTCCCAGTCACCAGTCTAGCTGCCGCATTCTGGATTAGTTGTAGTTTCCGGTTCACCTTCAAAGGTAGCCCCACATAGAGCACATTGCAGTAGTTCATAATCAACCTTGCATTCCTCCAGTCAGCAGAGGGCAGTGTTGAGACAAACAGATAGTCAGGTGGGAAACACACTTTGTGGTTACCCACCAACCCCCCCCCCAAGCTCCACTCTTTCCTCTTGAGCTCACTCCGTCTCCCCTGCATGAGGCAGCCATGACACTTGCCCCAAGGATGGAGACTTAGACTCCAAGGCCAACCTTGTAAATATGAAGAAACTGCAAGGATATAACCTTCCTTTCTTTACCAAAGGGACCTCAGCGTGCTTCATTTGCTTCTTTTAAAGCAATTCTAGCGATACATGCGTGAATGAGATTGACTACAAATGGGTAGATCCAACTCCCAAGCTATTAACTCTGCTATAAACTACGCAATTTAGTTATATATCACACACAGAGAGAGAGAGGAGCATTCAGGTGCCAAAGGCAAAAATCAGCCCAGACCAGCTCCACCCAACACCACTGTGGTCTCGTCACTTCCTGCATCCTACAGCCATCCTGGTGGGAGCTGTAGTCCAGATCATCAAGAGGGTGCCCCGTTGGAGAAGGCTACTGAGCCACTGAGCACTGAAGAATGGTGCTGAGCTGCCACGCATGCGCACACACCAGACCCAAACAGAAAGGGAAATAATAATCTCAACAATGGTGGCGCTTGAGGTTGACTTCACCCCACTTGGGAAGGCCAAAGAGCACAGATGTAGAAATATTTTGAAATTCCTTCAGATACACTTGATCTCCTTGGCCAAAGAGGCTGCGAGAGGGACATTTCAGCTTATTTTCAATATCTTCTGCCACAGAAAATGAACGGTAATTCAATTACTGAAGGCTTCTCATGACATCAGTTTTCTTTTCGAAAGAGGAAGGGAGGGCTTTTTCTTCTTCATTTTTAAAAACCGTAGTGAAAGAGAGAAAACTCTTCCATGCAAAGCCCTCTTCAGTTTCATGGAATTGCCCCATGCAGAGATACATGGAATTTAAGAAGGATCTTGGACCATGCTTGCTTTTTCTGCACAGTGCAAGCCACAAGTTTATTTTGCTGACACAGCTATGTGTTTTTCTTTATGTAATGGAATTGCCCAGGGTGTGAGGTTCTGAAATGTGCTCTTGTTTGAGGAGTTAAGAGCCTCCCCGCAGCCTGAAGTCATCTCAAGAGGCTTTTCTTTGCATCCCATTGTTCACAGGAGGTGAACTGACATCTGCTTGGAGCCACCTTCCCATGCAACTCTCATCTCATCCAGAAACTGCAACTAATCCAGAATGCAGCAGCTAGACTGGTGACAGGGAGCGGCCGCTGAGACCATATAACACCAGTCTTGAAAGACCTACATTGGCTCCCAGTACGCTTCTGAGCACAATTCAAAGTGTTGGTGCTGACCTTGAAAGCCCTAAATGACCTTGCCCCAGTATATCTGAAGGTGCGTCTCCACCCCCATCGTTCAGCCCGGACACTGAGGTTCAGCTCCGAGGGCCTTCTGGCGGTTCCCTCAGTGTGAGAAATTAGGTTACAGGGAACCAGGCAGAGGGCCTTCTCAGTAGTGGCCCCCACCCTGTGGAACACCCTCCCACTAGATGTCAAGGAAATAAACAACTATCTGACTTTTAGAAGACATCTGAAGGCAACCTGGTATTAGAAGTCTTTAATGTTTGAAGTTTTACTATGTTTCTGTGTATGCTGTTAGCCACCCAGAGTGTCTAGGGAAACCCAGCCAGATGGGTTGTTGTTGTTGTTGTTGTTGTTGTTGTTGTTGTTAAAATTGGACAGCCCCTCCAGAAGGACAACAAGATCAATGCTATTGAAAGCCACTGAGAGGTTGAAGTGGATTAACAGGGAAATATTCCTCCTGTCTCTGTGCTGACAGCAGTCATCATACAGAGTGTTTTGTGCCAAAACCAGGCCTAAACCCTGACTGAAATAGAACTCCAAAATCCACCCCCCCTTTTCCTCCAAAGAGTTCAAGGTGGTACACATGGTTCTGCCTCTCCTCACTTAACCCCCCCACAACAAGCCTCTGAGTCAAATTAGGCTGAGAGCCAATCATGGAATCACAGAATCATAGAACTGTACAGTTGGAATGGTGCAATGGTCATCTAGTCCAGCCCTCTGCAATGAGTGGCCCAAGGTCACCCCGTGAGCTTCATGGCAGAATGGTGATTTGTTCCCTGGTCTCCCAGGTCCTAAGCCAACACTCTAACCACTGTACCACACTCTCTCTCAATGCTGTACATGCCTATTGAGAAGGAAGGCCCATTTAAACTCTGCAGCACTGAGTCACACAAACAGGCATCCATCAAGTCGCACTGCTTTTCTGCAGTCTTCTGCATTTTTCTTTGGGAGTAAGTCCCCATGAGTTCATTGGGATTTACCTCTGAGTAAACCCTTACAGGACCAAATGGCTGTTCCTTTTACTTCCTGCTGTGCTTTCTTCCGCCTGTCATTGAGCAGGACTGCAGCTTAAGGCTTGCATATACCTGCAATATCTAAATGAGTGAGGGCTAATTTATTTAATAAATGAATAGAATTAGCTTCCCCTGATATAATTGGAAGTTGTGGGCTTGCAAATTATTATAACCACATGTGAAAATTAGCTGGAGCCAGTTTCATTAGCAAGCAAAGAAGAGTGAGGGATTTCTCTTCCAGGATGGGTAGGGGGTCCAGACCGCAACTTTGTGAACTGGATGAGAAGAAGAAATATTTTTTGACAGTTAAATAAATGTTGCTTGTTTCCCTCAGAAGTTTGGTTCCCTCAGAAGTTTAGGACACTGGGACCTATCAAACATGGCATTTTTGCGAATTGAATTCCTCAAAGAGATCCAGTGCAATTATTGTGATCAGATTGTTGGACTAGGAGACCAGAGTTGAAATCCCCATCCCACCATGAAGCTCATTGTTCTGGTCCTGGGGGCTAACCAAGAGGCAAGGTCTGAGTCCAGTCCGAGTGAGGTCAATGGTGCGGTATGGAGGCTGTCCGTCAAAGCTGAAGTGGGGTCCAAGGCAGGGAGTCAGGTGAGGTCAAGAACTCTGGCAGAAGAGCAGGACAGGGTTCAGGCAGGAACAGGCTACCAACCAATGGGACGGTGTATGCATACACTCGATTTTGCAGCTGCTGCTACTGTGACCCAGTGACCTCAACACCCTTATCTCAGAACATCCAGACATGGGGGATGGGCTCTTCCAGACATGAGCCCCAGCACTGTGTAATTGAACCCATTGCTCATATTACACCAACAAGCCTCACCAACCTCACAAGGTTGTTCTGGGGATTAAACGAGGAGCAGCAAGAACTATGTATGTCACCTTGAGCTCCTTGGAGGAAACAGTGAGATACAAATGCTATACAGTGGTACCTTGGTTCTCAAACTTAATCCGTTCCGGAAGTCCGTTCCAAAACCAAAGTGTTCCAAAACCAAGGGGGGGGGGCTTTCCCATAGAAAATAATGCAAAATGGATTAATCCATTCCAGGCTTTTAAAAACCACCCTAAAACAGCCATTTAACACAAATTTTACTCTCTAACGAGACCATTGATCCATAAAATGAAAGCAATAAACAATGTACTGTGGTCACACAATCAATTAATCAATTAGTAGCTGAACTGGGTTCCACACAGTCACAAAATCAAAACAAAAAGAGCCGCAAAAACAAAAACGCAAAATAAATAGCAAAAACAGACAGACCACAGCGTAACACTCAAAACGGAAGTATAACACTCAAAACGGAGCACGTTCGGCTTCCGAAAAACGTTTGCAAACCAGAACACTTACTTCTGGGTTTGCAGTGTTTGGGTTCCAAGTTGTTTGAGTACCAAGGCATCAAGACGTTTGAGAAGCAAGGTACCACTGTATCTATATTTATATCATCTCCATCTAAGAAGTCATTAAAATGGGAAGTGACTTTTCATGCAAGGCAAAACTGTGATTCCTTCTCCCCTGCAGCCTGATACTTCAGGGCAAATGAGTGCTGCTCTGTTGTACTGCAGCAAACTCCCCAAAGCCGAAGGTGACCATGTGTCCCATTTTGTGGTGGACCCTCCTCCCCACCCCCACCCCGGCACCTCCATTGCACCCAGCTCTGAAGCTTCTCCCTCAGAGTGAAGGCTCATTCCAAGGGGAAATTCCAGAGTCGATTTCATGGAGCGGACGATGGAAAGAGCGCAGCTTTCAGCCAAAAGAAAACTGCCTGTGGCTTTTTAATAAGGTATGTCATTTCAGATTTATGCACTGTCATAAAACCTTTCTTTAAAAGAGGGAAAAAAGTGGGAGAAATAGCAACAGACTAACATTTAAATGTGAAAGCAAAGAACCAGTCAAAATTAATGCTTCAAGTGTTCATTACGGACATTTCTTCCTTCACTTCAAGCAGAGAGGTGCAAACCGACCCTTCCCCGGAGAATTTTCACTAAGTGCAAGGAAACTTCTAACTTTCCTTGAATATTTTCCGGACATTTCGCCTGAGGAGGACTGCCCAAATTTCCCTCGAGATTTTGCTTTAAGGAAAATTTGCCTCCTGCTCTAATATATACTATCCTTTTCTCTCTTGTCCACTAGATATTCCAAAGCAGAATATTCTGGGGGCCTTTGTGACTGGAGGATCAATTTCCCTTGGAGGGAGCAACTCCAAACTCAAGGAGAATAAGTGTATCAACAGCTAATTGGTGCTGATGGCTACGTCCTACATTCTGTGTCAAAGTTAGATATGTCTGGATACCAGTTTGTGGAAATCAGAATGTAGGGACAGTCCTGCAGGGCTCAAGTCCTCCCTGTGGATTTCCCTTGGAGGCATCAGGATGGCCACTGTGAGAGCAGGATGGTTGGTATATTTAGCCTGGAGAAGAGAAGACTGAGAAGTGATATGATAACCATATTCAAGTGGTTGAGTGCCAGGTGTGTGTGCAGGAGCCAAGCCCTGTGACCAGGACTGGGTCTTCCTAAGTTTGTTCTGGAGAGGCAAGGCACGGCCTCACAGGTGAGGCTGATTGGTAACTCACAGCACCTGGTGGCAAGAGCTGGGAAGGGATATAAGGTCAGCATTTCCCTTCAGCTCTTTGCCACAGCAACACGTTCCCTGCCTTGCTGCGTTTGGTTCCTTGACTCCTTGCTCCTCGGACCGCTACCTTCGTGACTCCTTGCTTCTTGATCCTCGGACCCCTGCCTTTGTGACTCCTTGCTTGCTGACCCTCAGACCCTTTGCTTCTTGACTCCCGGCTCTCTGACCCTCAGACTCTTGGCTTCCCGACTCCTGGCTTCTGGACTCCTGTTCCTGCTCCCACCCCGCCTTCTTGCCCCCAGTCCCGACGTCCCCAGCTGGGACTTCAATCGCCTGAGAACTGGACCATGATATTGAGGGGCTGTTCCATGGAAGATGGAACAAGGTTGTTTCCTGCTGCTCCAGAGCGGAGGACCTGTACAAATGAGTTCAAATGACAAGGAAGGAGGTTCCAACTAAACATCAGGAAGAACTTTCTGACAAGGAGAGTGGTTCAGCAGGAGAATGGTCTCCCTTGGAAGATACTGGACTCTCCTTCATTGGAGGTTTTCAAACAGAGGCTGGATGGCCATCTGTCCGGGATGCTTTAGCTGAGATTCCTGCATCGCAGGGGGTTGGACTAGATTACCCTTGGGGTCCTTCCCAGATCACAGTTCGATGATTCTATGACTAGATGGGCATTTGGCCTCATCCAGCACCTAGATCCTCCTTATGTTCTTATAGGTATAAGGAGCTACTTGAGCATGTTTCCAGCCATTGCTTAAATCAGCCCAGTCCTCTGATCCTTCCCAACTGTCCTACCTGAGATCCTTTGCTGGAGATACCAACATTTTATAATGAGAGCCTTTATGGTGTCATGACTTCCCTTCTCAAACATTAAGCTCACAGAGGGACCTCAGGCCAGTCCCCACCTCTCAACCCAACCTAACTCACAGTGTTGTCCTGAGGGCAAAACAGGAGTGGACAACAACAACAACAAATCTGAGTGACTCCCAATGGAAGAAGGAGAAGGAGAAGGAGAAGGAGAAGGAGAAGAAGGAGGAGGAGGAGGAGGAGAAGGAGGAGGAGGAGAAGAAGAAGAAGAAGAAGAAGACAATAAAGCATCAAATATCAAAATCTCCCAAACAGGACTGCCTTCAGATGTCTTCTAAAAGTCAGATAGTTGTTTATTTCCTTGACATCTGATGGGAGGGTGTTCCACAGGGCTGGGGCCACCACTGAGAAGGCCCTCTGCCTGGTTCCCTCACTTCTTACAGTGAGGGAACTGCCAGAACGCCCTCAGAGCTGGACCTCAGTGTCCGGGCAGAACAATGGGGGTGGAGACGCCCCTTCAGGTATACTGGACCAAGGCCGTTTAGAGCTTTAAAGGTCAGCACCAACACTTTGAATTGTGCTCGGAAACGTCCTGGGAGCCAATGTAGGTCTTTCAGGACTGGTGTTATGTGGTCCCGGTGGCCACTCCCAGTAACCAGTCTAGCTGCCGCATTCTGGATTAATTGCAGTTTTTGCACCTTCAAAGGTAGCCCCACGTAGAGCGCATTGCAGTAGTCCAAGCAGGAGATAACCAGAGCATGCACCACTCTGGCGAGACAGTCCGCGGGCAGGGAGGGTCTCATCCTGCATACCAGATGGAGCTGGTAGACAGCTGCCCTGGACACAGAATGGACCTGCGCCTCCATGGACAGCTGTGAGTCCAAAATCACTCCCCAGCTGCACACTTGGTCCTTCAGGGGACAGTTACCCCATTCAGGACCAGGGAGTCCTCCACACACGCCCACCCCCTGTCCCTCCAAAACATAACCATGTACACCACCTTGACCTACTTTTTTGAAGGAAAAAGTGGTCTATAAATGTAATAAATATCAACTGAAACTTTCCATATGTAAGATGACCAACTGCTTGCATTCCAGTTTGCTTCCAAACTATTTTGAAGCTACGGAAAGGGCTTCTCTGCCCCACAAAAATGCGTCTTTCAGCCAGCGACACTCCTTTCAACACAGGAGTTGAAGTCTGGAGACAAGAGAAAGGCTTCTCTCTCCCCCCTCACATTTCTGCTTCCAACCTGAAGGCTTTGAAGCGACCAGCAAGCTGCCCTCTGATTTACAATCCCCATCTCCATAAACGAAATGGCTCCACCATGTTCATTTCTCCTCCCCTGTGATGGCAGACCTGAGGGCGGTTTTGAATTTCTTTCTTCTGTTTTCCTGATTTCCCTTTCCACGCTCTCCTCTCCCTCCAAAGACACCGCGATGCCTCAGCAGAGGACTTTAAAGCGGGGGTGGGACAACCATTGGCTGTCTCTCCTGAATACAAGCTGCAAACCTTTAGTGAAAATGACATCAGCCACCAACACACCTGCAATGCTCGTCCTGTGCTGAATTTTCATGACATCCTATTCTTGCTGTGAAAGTTCAGGGTGAGAAAAATATGTGCAAATAAAATCTCTACCTTGCATTCTTTTGATTATTTTTATATATATATACCTGTTTCTGGCTATTAGCCCAGCCACCTCTGCTGATGGATTTTGTTTCTTTGTGGGTTGCACATCTCCACTGAGGGCAAAATCATGCTGGGAGGCGGAACACAATCTGAATTCTGATGCACATATTCAGAGTCCGCTTCTCCTCTGCTCTGAGTTAAAGGGAGTCATCCAAGCTACCTCAGCAATAGGGACATTGGGACTGGCTCAAGGTCACCCACTGAGCTTCATGACTGCAAGGGGATTTGAACCCTGGTCTCCCAAAGCCTAGCCAACCACTCTAACCACTATGCCACACTGTCCCTCACTTTATCCTCCTGCAGTGGATGATGTCCTTAATTTCTGCTCTCAGCTCCTATCCTGGGAGTCTCTGCTGTGTCCGTTCCTGATGTGCACTCCATTTTGCTTTTAAAGCATAAATTTAAGTACTTTATAAATATTAAATGATTGTGATTTTCTTAACATGAGATTTAGTAGAGCCCTGATTATGTAGTCACCTGACAATGACATCGTTCAGTGCTAGCAGCGGCCCTTTGCTCCTGCAACTTCTTTCTTACCAAAATAGAAATCCCTTGTCAGTGTTCTTAAGGCTGTAGAGAAGACTTAGGAGAGAGAGAGAGAGAGAGAGGAGGGGGGAACCAGGAAGCATCGCAGTAATAATTTTGCATTCCTCCCCCTCCTAAGCCTTCCCACTATCAGGGCACAACAGTCACTGCATGCCTGTGAACTGTGCAAATTCAGAGCTTAGTCAGAACAAAAATGAATACGGAGAAACCATACAAAGAGTTCCACCAGTTTGGTCCAGCACCTCAATCTGGGAGACCCCGACACAAACCACCACTCATGCTCGTAGCCTTGGAGAAGCTACTCTCTCTCAGCCTAACCCAGATCATGAGCACATAAAAATAAAGATAGGGACACCCTTCCACAAGTGAGGGGCCACCACAGAAAAGGCCTGATCTCACGTTACCACCCCCAAAACCTCCCATGGAGGGGTCACACAAAGAAGGGCCTCAGATAATGATGATAGGGTCTAGGTCAGTTCAGGTGAGGAGAGGCAGACCTTGACATCCTGGGTTCCTGGGCCATATAAGACGTTATATGTCCAAACCAGCACTCTGAACTGAACCCAGAAGCAAACTGGAAGCCAGCGCAGCCATGCCAGAATTGGTGTTGTACGTTCAGACCGTGCTGCCTTAGCCAACTATCTGTCTGCCAAATTCACATCAATGGTTGGCCGCCGTAGGGAAGCAAGATACCAGTGAGCCTGTGGTGTTTGCTGTGCTGGTGCAGATGCAACATAAACAAGTTTGCAAAAGAGAGCAGTGAAGAGCAACAGGGACAGATTATGACTCCAGCACAAGAACATCACTTTACGTCTTGAAAATGCCCTGACTGGCTCTCACCGAGCAATGATGATGGAAAGACCAAAAGGTCAAGTATAAAACTACTTCGTTACTCTGTCGCCTCTTAGGAACTATCTCTTGCAAATGTTCTCTGCTCAGTTGATTGCATGAATAATAGGGAAATCGCTCTTTGCGGGTGGGAGGAAATCCTTTGCAAAACCACTTTTAAGTTCCATCTTCACTTTTGCAAATTTCAGACACTGCTCCATTTTTCTCTCTCCCCTTTCATCTGCTCATTCCTCTTCTTTTGTTTCCCCCCTCCCCTGCCATCCTCAGATTTCTGGTCTTTTCACTGTGTTCCTTTTCAACTCCCTTCCTTTCATTTGGATTCACTTACAAAAACTGCCTATTATCAGTCCTCTTTCAGGAGAGCCTGAATAACAATATTTACCATGTACATTAGCTGTATTCGGTTGCAAAGCGGTTGCTCACTCCCGGGAGTTCAAAGTTCATTTCCCTTCAACCCTGGCTTTTCTTGACATCTGTATTCTTTTTCTTTGCAAACTACAATTTCCGTTCAACTTTGCACTTGGTCTTTTCAGCCATGTTCGCAAGCTAATTTTTCTTTCCTTCGCTTGGCACTCCAACTTCTAAGTCAGAAGTAGGATTTTCATTGCTGGAACTGCTACGTTCTAGGATGCAATGCTACAAGGCTTCCTTAACTACGAAGCCCAAAATTTGTTTTTACTGCAAAACTATTCAAAATTTTGGCACTGCTGTGAAGTGAATTGGGCGTTGTTGGGTTTGGAGGTGAACTATGAACCCCGTGCAGTGTTTGAGGACCAGGACATTTGCGGGGAAACCAAAATGCTTGTCTACAAAGCTATTGTACTACCAACCTTACCGTATGCATGTGAAACATGGACCACTTATAAACTCCATCTCCAACTCCTCGAAAGATTTCATCAATGGTGTCTCCGAAAAAATTTACACATCACTTGGGAAGACAGGCAAACTAAGGCCAGTGTCTTGGAAGAAGGCAAAGATCACCAGTGTTGAAGCAATGATTCTTCAACATCTACTTTGTTGGACTGGTTATGTTGTGCGGATGCCTGGTGATCGTCTTCCAAAGCAACTACTCTATTCCGAACTTAAAAATGGAAAGCGTAATGCTGGTGGTCAACAAAAGAGGTTTAAAGACTGTATCAAGGCAAATCTAAAAAAAAAAAGTAGTATAAACACTGACAACTGGGAAACACTTGCCTGCGAGCGCTCCAGTTGGAGAACAGGCTTTACCAAAGGTGTCATGGGCTTTGAAGACACTCGAACTCAGGACGCAAGGGAGAAACATACTAAGAGGAAGGCATGCTTGGCAAACCCTTACCATGATCAACTCCCGCCCGGAAACCGATGTCCCCACTGTAGAAGGACGTGTGCATCCAGAATTGGCCTCCACAGTCACTTACAGACTCATTGTTCAAACCATGTTTATGGAAGACAATCTTACTGGGCTATGAGGGATCATCAAAGAAGAAGAAGACTCACTGCAAAACCCAGGGTTTGCACTGCAAACCCCTGCAAAACTTTGGTGCCAGTTTGGAAGGGAGCCCAAATTTCTGGGTTCATTGTTCATGAAACTCCTCCTTACGTTCATTGCAGCTGCAGGTTCTTTGGATTCTGAGGAAACAAAGACACCCACCCACAATCAATTCAAAACATGGCTATTTAAGCACAATAGCATAACAAACCAGCCTCAAGGGCATACAAGACAGTTGCTCCTGGATTTACATAGAGGACCTACACTTTCACCTCCCGAATGAAGGCAGACTGGGTCCACTCAGTAGTAGAAACAGAAGGAGCAATGTCCCCGTGTTGTGTCTGCGCACTGATCCTTCACTGGGGAGAGTGAAAAGCAAGGCACTCATGAGGGAAGGGTGAACCTCTCAGTCACTGTTTTTCTCAATTCCTCATTTTTCCTGCCTTAAGTTCAGCTCTTCCCATTTCCACATTAGTTTGTGATATTTTTCTAATCCCTCATGAAAATTCATTGGCGTTTTACTGCGACAGTCTCCCGATACACACATTTCTCTGTGCAATTTCCCCTAATATACACATTTTGCCAAACCAATTTTCCCTAATACAATGCATTTTTGTCTGTTATTTCCCTAACAGAGGTGTCCCCTAACACCTGTATTTTTGCACACATTATCCAGCCAGAGAGCTGCTCGGCAAAATTTGGAAGAGCAGGGCTGTGTTTTGACCGGTATATAATTTTGTCATTAAGCAGCTTCCCTTTAACTGCAAACTAAATCTGCTGTAACTACTCATCAGTGGTATTCTTCTAGAAAAAGAGGCACCAGAACTCATCATGAACACCTCCCTTGCTCTTTTAGAATGGCAAGAGGTGCTGGAATTGAGTTCCAGTGAGTTCGGGTTGAAAAAAAGCCCTGCTACTCTCACTTGTACTCAAGCTTTGAGTGATGACCTCTCCGCCAGAGCAATTCTGCTTCAGTCTTTTGCTAAGAAGTGAATCTATTTAGATTCCATTTAGCTGTCCCTGCTAATAGTGGCTGATTGAGCTACCCACCACGAAATCTCTCAAGCAGCCTGAAACCTATATCTGCATGCAGATTGCATTTACAGGGTCACAACGGGTTCCCATAAAATTAACAAAGCTTCTACACCAGTTTCCTCTGGAATACAACTCCCATAATCCCTGGCCATTGGCCATGTGGTCGATGGGAGTTGGAGTCCAAAAAGATCCAAGAAGGGTTTTTTTTAAAGTCAATCTAAAGATCTCAGATCAGAACCCTTCCAAGCTGAAATGAAGGTCCAAAAGCAGGTTTGAACTTTGTGCCTTCCGCAGGGTCTCTTTCTATCCTGACACTCGCACCCAGGACATTCAGATGGGCTCAGGAGGACGGTAACAGTCTTAAGGAAGTGACCTCGGGTTGAACTGAATGGAAGAGGAACCTTTTTCTCATTGGCATCCCAACACATTAAGAGTCATCTGGGGGAAAGAGTTCCCTTATCATCCTTCACTGAGCAGAGAGGTGGGGCTCTCTGGCAACCCCCTAAAAGGGACTTTTTTGTTTAGAGAAAAAGCGAGTGCCAGATAGAAGTTTGTAAAATCTGGCATGGCATGGCCAAAGTTGAGAGAAGAATGCTCCCTCTCTTGTAACACTAATAATAATAATAATAATAATAATAATAATAATAATAATAATTTATTTATACAGCACCCATCAATGATTAAGGTTTAAAATGTCAATTTTAGGTTATATTTTAGTGATCAAGATTTAATATATATTTTTAACTGCCGCTATATCTGAATTGTCTCTGTTATACCCAGTTGCAATTCAATGTATTCCTGTTGTGTTTTATGATTTTCCTGATATTGTAAGTGAGCCAGAACTGGTCTGTGACCATAATAATAAAATTCAATTCAATACCCCACCCATCTGGTTGGGTTTCCCCAGCCACTCTGGGCAGCTTCCAGCAAAATTTTAAAATACAATAATTCATCAAATATTAAAACCTTCCCTAAACAGGGCTGCCTTCAGATGTCTTCTAAAAGTTTGGTAGTTATTTTTCTCTTTGACATCTGGTGGGAGGGTGTTCCACAGGGAGGGCGCCACTACCGAGAAGGCCCTCTGCCTGGTTCCCTGTAACTTGGCTTCTCGTAGTGAGGGAACCGCCAGAAGGCCTTCGTCGCTGGACCTCAGTGTCCGGGCAGAACGATGGAGGTGGAGACGCTCCTTCAGGTTTAATGGTTAGGTTACAGGGAACCAGGCAGAGGGCCTTCTTGGTGGTGGCACCAGCCCTGTGAAACGCCCTCCCACCAGATGTCAAAGAGGAAAACAACTACCAGACTTTTAGAAGACATCTGAAGGCAGCCCTGTTTAGGGAAGCTTTTCATGTTTGCTGCATTACTGTATTTTAATATTGCGTTGGAAGCTGCCCAGAGTGGCTGGGGAAACCCAGCCAGATGGGCGGGGTATAAATAATAAATTGTTGTTGTTGTTGTTATGCAAGTTTTATGACAGTAAGAACTGTTCAACTCCCTCGGAAAGTCGTGGTCTCTCCTTCCTTGGAGGTTTTTCAGCAGAGCTTGGATGGCCACCTGTCAAGGATGCTTTAGTGAGATTCCTGCATTGCCAGGGGTTGGACTAGATGACCCTTGGAGTCCCTTCCAACTCTACAATTCTAGGATTCTATGACAGAAATGCCTATAACCAAGACTAGCCTGAACCCTTCTCGGCTGCTCTCTCCCTCCTGCTCTCTGTTCCAACTCTTGCAAATTACGTTCTCTGATGATGTTGAAACATTTTTGCTTTGGCTGGGAAAAATCAGTGGTTTTGAAAGAAGGGGGGTGCTCTGAGCACGGGTGTGCATGTATGCGTGTGGAGGAATAAATGTATTTTGTGATATTTTACAGCTACGTTTCCTCTTCTGGGAGTCGCAGTGGCCTCCAAGAAAGGGTTGTCTCCCTCCAGATTTTGCTTGGAAAATTGGTAACTTTGGGGATGTTTTTTTAAAAGGGGAAACCAGCTTCACTTCCTGACCCATTAGCTGAAACCCTTGGAATTGCAGCTGCTGTTTTGATTAGATATTATGTTTCGATGTGTTTATTTTTATTGCATTGTTATTTTTGATTATGGGTTTCATTAGTGTGCGTTGGCTGCCTTCAGGCAGAAGGACAACTAGAAAATGATATAAATGTGGAGGACTGACCTGTGCTGATATACGCATTCATTGGCCTAATGCCTAAATCATAGAAGCATAGGCTTGAAGCACTGGTGGGGATACAAAGGGTCATCTAGTCCAGCCCCCTGCAATGCAGGAATTTTAGCTAAGGGTTTGCAAAGCTCCTTTCCCATAAACATACTATTAGTGTGCTCTATGGTGTATTTCCTACATGAATGTAAATGTAAGTGTGGCCCACCCACAAATCACAGAGTCATAGTTGGAAGGGACTCCATGGGTCATCTAGTCCAACCCCTGCAATGCCGGAATCTCATGTATAGGTGAAACTCGAAAAATTAGAATATCGTGGAAAAGTTCCTTTCCTTCACTAATTCAACTTCAAAGGGGAAACTCATATATGAGATAGACTTGTGACATGCAAAGCGAGATATGTCAAGCCTTGATTTATTATCATTGCGATGAACATGGCATACAACTGATGAAAACCCCCAATTAACCATCTCAGAAAATGAGAATATTCAAGGAAATCAGCAAAACAAGGATTGCAAATCGAGCAAGATTGGACCTCTGAGAAGTAGAAGCATTTCTCGCTTTGCATGTCATGAGTCGATCTCATATATTAGTTTCACCTTTTAAGTTGAATTACTGAAATGAATGAATTTTTCCACGGTATTCTAATTTTTCGAGTTTCACCTGTATAGCTTATTGATATTGGGCCAAATTCAATGAACTTGTGACACTAGCAGAAGCCAGAACAATGATTCCCACTAGTTGTGCTGGGCCCTGGGGTTAACCCGAGCAACACGGTCCAGGTCTGGTCCCGAATCCAAGGATTCCATGAGGAGTCAGTCCAACAGGGCCAAGGCAGAAAACCAGGCTAGGTCAGGCACAGGGACACAGGCAGTTTCCAGCAAACAGCAATGTTGCTCCCACAACCTGGGGCGGGGTCCGGCAGCCTTTTATCTCTGATGGAGTAACGGCTGGTCCTGATCCCCCTGCGACTCACCTCCCTGTTTTGCCCAAAGGCGAGCACTCCTCCTGAAGAGTACTCAGGTCTCTCCTTCTCTCAGACCTGAGTCTCTGCAGCTCGGGAGACGTCGGTGGGTTATGAGACCCAGGGGCCGCCTCAGCCTCCCCTGACCCAACCGGTAGTGGAGCAGCTGTAAGTGATGGCCCACCTGGAGGCAACGAGGTCATCCCCGCATCTGGAGCCAGGGCAGGCTCAGGCCCCTGACTCGGCCCAGCTGGTGCTTGTTGCAGGGGAACCTGTGCAGACTGGGGCTCTTCAGGATCAGGCCCCAGACTTGGTTCAGATGATTCCTGAGGCAAAGGATCCGGTGCAGACGGAGACTCCTCCGGTTCTGAGTCTGAGCCCGAGTCCCAGGCCATCACACTAGTGTGGGCATCCTCCTCTTCGCAGGTGCCTCTCCAAATCTGCTCCAGAGGGTCAGGTGATGATTTTATTGTTCTATTCTCTTTGCAAATCTTGCTAAGGATGGTTGTTTCAACAGTCAAGCAGCTTATAAATTTTATGAAGTAAATAAATAAAACAAATAGGCCACCTTTGGTCCTGGTCTGGGGAAAAGGTGAGATATGAATAACAAGTCTATTAGTTATAGTTTTGCATTTCTTAAGTACAATTACAGGCTGGCCAGGGCCTAATCTGGGCTCCCCAGCAGCAAAATCTGAGCTCCTCCTCTTGACAATCCCCTACCCAAAGCCTGAATATCCCCGAACCACAGCCACCCACTTCAGCCAGAGGCCACTTGTCAAGAAAGCTTGAGATCTGCAGCGTGGAAAAACCGAACACCCTGGAAACATTTATCACCGCGTGCTTGGGAATATATATATTTATGGCCTAATGAGCCGGGCCGTATATTTCAAATAACATGCGAAGTAGCCAGCTTGCACGATGTTTGAAGTCTATCTCCTCCTGCCTTGTCACATATATTCTCGAGACGTCTGCTATAAATTTAGATCAAACACACACTGCAAATGGATGAGAACGGGGCACTTTTCTTCCCATATGGGGCTAATCTGCGGGAGGTGATGGAGACACATGGTAGCAATTCTCAAAGGTTTTGGTTCTTCAACTCACACTCAAAAAAAAAGAAAAGGGGGGGGGGAAGTCACCCTGGAGGGAAAATGGGAAGCCCCGGTGGATTAACCATTTGTCATCCCTCCACCCCCCCCCCCCCACAACCCACAAAAAGAGGCTTCCCTGAGTTTTTCCAGATTAAGAAACTTTCTTCCAGCCTTTACGGAGAAGAAAATATAGCAGGCGATTAATCAAAGCCAATTCCTTGTGACGTTATTAGCTACTCCTGGTGGGAAACACAGTGTGCTGGGCCCAGGGGTAACCCGTGAAACACGGTCCAGGTCCGGTCCAGAATCCAAAGGTTCAGCGAGGAGTCAGTCCGACAGAGCCAAGGCAGGACACAAGGCAAGAAACGAGGCAAGGACAGGTACAGGATCTCAGGCAGGATTTGGCATACAGGTTGCTCCCACAACCTGGGGCAGGGTCTGACAACCTTTTATCTCTGACGGAGTAACGGCCAGTCCTGATCCCGCGGTGACTCACCTCCCTGTCTTGCCTGAAGACGAGCACTCCTCCTGCGAGTACTCAGGTCTCTCCTTCTCTCAGACCTCAGTCTCTGCAGTTCGGGGGACGTCGGTGGGTCAGTAGACCCAGGGGCCGCCTCAACCTCCCTGACCCAACTGGTAGTGGAGCAGCTGTAAGTGATGGCCCAGCTGGAGGCAACGAGGTCATCCCCAGCTGGAGGCAGGCTCAGGCCCCTGACTCGGCCCAGCTGGTGCTTGTTGCAGGGGAACCTGTGCAGACTGGGGCTCTTCAGGATCAGGCACCAGACTTGGTTCAGATGATGCCTGAGGCAAAGGATCCGGGGCAGACTGAGTCTCACCTGGTTCCGAGTCCGAGCCCGAGTCCCAGACCATCACACACAGGGGGATGTAGATAAAAATAAGGCATTGTCTGAGAATCATAGAACTGCATAGTTTGAAGGGACCCCAGGGGTCATCTAGTTCAGTGCTCTGTAATGTAGGGTTCACAGCTAAAGGATCCCTGACAGATGGCCATCTAACCTCTGTTTAAAAACCTCCAGCGGAGGAGAGTCCACCCATAGGATAGTAGAATTATAGAGGTGGAAAGGATCCCAGATCTCATTTGGTCCAACCCCCTGCAATGCAGGAATCTCAGCTAAAGAATCT
This sequence comes from Podarcis pityusensis, assembly GCF_964106645.2. NCBI lineage: Eukaryota > Metazoa > Chordata > Lepidosauria > Squamata > Lacertidae > Podarcis > Podarcis pityusensis. The sequence goes on along the minus strand of NC_138036.1, from coordinate 2,126,867 downwards.
CCAGCAAATGGCCATCCAAGCTCTGCTTAAAAACCTTGAATGAAAGAGAGTCCACCCCATTCTGAGTTCATCCATTCCACTGTCCAATGGTTCTTGGATGGTGGCTAACAGATTGAGGTTGAATCCTGACAAGACAGAAGTACTGTTTTTGGGGGACAGGAGGTGGGCAGGTGTGGAGGACTCCTTGGTCCTGAATGGGATGACTGTACCACTGAAGGAGCAGGTGCACAGCCTGGGAGTCATTCTGGACTCACAGCTGTCCATGGATGTACAGGTCAATTCTGTGTCCAGGGCAGCTGTCTACCAGCCCCATCTGGTACTCAGGATGAGACCCTCCCTGCCCGCGGACTGTCTCACCAAAGTGGTGCATACTCTGGTTATCTCTCACTTGGACCACTGCAATGTACTCTATGTGGGGCTACCTGTGAAGGTGACCCGGAAACTGCAACTAATCCAGAATGCGGCAGCTAGACTGGTGACTGGGACTGGCCGCCGAGACCACATAACACCGGTCTTGAAAGGCCTTCATTGATTCCCAGTACGTTTCCGAGCACAATTCAAAGTGTTGGTGCTGACCTTTAAAGCCCTAAACGGCCTCGGTCCAGTATACCTGAAAGAGCGTCTCCACCCCCTTCGTTCAGCCTGGACGCTGAGGTCCAGCGCCAAGGGCCTTCTGGCGGTTCCCTCACTGTGAGAAGCCAAGTTACAGGGAACCAGGCAGAGGGCCTTCTCGGTAGTGGCACCCACCCTGTGGAACGCCCTCCCTCCAGATGTCAAAGAGAACAACAACTACCAGACTTTTAGAAGACATCTGAAGGCAGCCCTATTTAGGGAAGCTTTTAATGTTTAATAGACTATTGTATTTTAATATTTTGCTGGAAGCTGCCCAGAGTGGCTGGGGAAACCCAGCCAGATGGGCGGGATGTAAATATATGATGATGATGATGATGATGATGATGATGATGATGATTATATTACACCCCTTAGGCAATTCTTCCTTATGTTGAGTCAAAATCGCCTTCTTTGCCCTTTGAAACCACAGAAGCATAGATTTGCAGAGACCTTCTTGTGAGCTCACTATCTGGGCATCGGGTTGGCCACTGTAAGAACTGGAAGCTGGGTTAGATGGGCCTTTGGCCTGATCCAGCTGCAGGCTCTTCTGCTTCAATTCCTATGAGAATACTTGGAGTCCTGATCAGGTGGCATCCTGCCACAGTCTGTCACTTACACAGGTGTTCACTCACAAGTCACTTATGTCCTGATTCTTCATTAATCTCTGCTTCTTTGTTCTTTGGGGGGGAAACTGCACAAAAAATCCAATTTTAAATACTATTTTTAAATACGTGTCCCACCCCCCTCAACATATGGATTGCTAATGAATTTCTCTCACACTTTAAAATGTTTCCTCATATCTTGTTGGAGCCCAGAACTGCGCTGGAACATTTGGAAAGTGTGAAACTGCTCGGGTAACTAAGTTACAATCTCTGCATTAGCCCGAGAGGTCCAGATCAGGTCGGTTCATATCAGAGTTGACAAAGATCAGATCCCTCTCAAGTATGTCTAATTTGCCCCATGGGAAGAAATGTGCCGGTGTGGTTTGAACGCTACTTGATGCCTTGAGCTAATTCACCCTCTTCCAGCAAGTTCTTCTGCCCTTAAATGCGCAGAATAGCAGGGGGAGTTGGGCGATCATGGAACAACCAGCCCAGATGTGGTCTGGGTTAGATGCTGGCAGGATAATTCAGTGGACTGAGGCTCAGGGTGGAGCAAAGGTGGATTCTCAGCACTCCAAAATAGCTTCTTGGAGCCATTTAACTCTGCATAAATTACGGCATAATTTAGGTGCATGCTATTTCACGCTCAATTAGTGCCACTTCTATGGAGAGGCAGTTCGGAATGCAGGGCGCAGCGCAGGAATCTCACTCTGGGTTTGGGGGAAAATGTATCTTAAAGGTAAAAGTGTCACCATGGAAACTGCACAAAGACATCTCGCCAATTGCGAGAGGCAGATATCGACTGTATCCGAAGGTAGATAAAAAGGCAGAGCCCAATCAGGATTTATTGCAGGGTATTGGATGAACTTATCAGAGAAACAGGCTGGTAATGACTTGGTGAGAACACCACCTGGGGAAAGGGTGTCCTGGTTGCTCCACATTCACTATACTGCCCTGTGCATCATTCGCAGCATCACAGAATTGCAAAGTTGGAAGGGGCCCAAAGGGTCGTCCAAGCCCAACTCTCTGTAAAGCAGGAATCACAACTAAATATGATGGTGATGAAGAAATTAATATACTTCCCTTCATCTGAGAACCACAAGGTGGTTTACAGTATAAGAATTCCTGACAGATGGCCATCCAACCTCTGTTTAAGAGTTTCCAATGAAGGAGAGTCTGCCAACTTCTGAGGGAATCTGTTCCATTGTTGAATGACACTTGTTGTTGTTTAGTCATTTAGTCGTGTCCGCCTCTTCGTGACCCCCTGGACCAGAGCACGCCAGGCACTCCTGTCTTCCACTGCCTCCCGCAGTTTGGTCAAACTCATGTTCGTAGCTTCGAGAACACTGTCCAACCATCTCGTCCTCTGTCGTCCCCTTCTCCTTGTGCCCTCCATCTTTCCCAACATCAGGGTCTTTTCCAGGGAGTCTTGTCTTCTCATGAGGTGGCCAAAGTATTGGAGCCTCAGCGTCAGGATCTGTCCTTCCAGTGAGCACTCAGGGCTGATTTCCTTCAGAATGGATAGGTTTGATCTTGTAGTCCATGGGACTCTCCAGAGTCTCCTCCAGCACCAGAATTCAAAAGCATCAATTCTTTGGCGATAAGCCTTCTTTATGGTCCAGCTCTCACTTCCATACATCACTACTGGGAAAACCAGAGCTTGAACTATACAGACCTTTGTTGGCAAGGTGATATCTCTGCTTTTTAAGATGCTGTCTAGGTTTGTCTGAATGACACTTACCATCAGAAAACTCTTCCTGATGTTCATGGAATCATTTTCATCCATTGATTTGGGTCCTACCTTCTGAAGCAGAAGAGAACAAGCTTGCTCCATCCTCCATGTGGCAAGCCCCTCAGATATTTGAAGATGCCTCACATATCTCTTCTTAGTCTTTCCTTTTCCAGGCTAAACATACCCAGTTCTTTCAACTGTTCCTCATAAGGCTTGGTTTCCAGACTCTTGATCATCTTGATCGCCCTCCTCTGCACACATTCCAGCTTGTCAATATCCTTTTTGAATTGTGGTGCCCAGAACTGGACACAGTCTTCCAGGTGGGATCTGATCGAGACAGCATAGATCGGCCCTATGACTTCCCTTGATCTGGAGACTATACTTCTGTTAATGCAGCCCTGGACAACATTAGCTTTTTTTTGCTGCTGCATCACATTCTATGATTCTATGATTCTACATCATTGACTCATGTGAAGCTTGTGGTCTACTAAGACCCCTAGATCCTTCTTACATGTTCTGCCGTCAAGCCAGGTGACCCTATCCTATATTTGTGGATATTCCTACAGAACCTTATATTTCTCCCTATTTTCAGTCTTTATTACTGTCAAAGACCTGACAGCAGAAATAACAATAATAACACATAGAACTGCACCAGCACCAATGGGGAGAAGCAATAAACAAAATGCAAAATTTCATCTATAACTTATTTACATTAAAAGTAACACTCTAGCAATCGAGAGCCTAAGACTGATATTCATCCATCGATGAATATTCAGCCCCTATTAAAATTCATTTTGTTAGTTTGGGAATGTAGGCGCACCAAAGGAATATACACTGAAAACTTCACATGTTCCGTTTGAATGCTCATTTCAACTGTCTGCCTCTAAATGTTGTGGGTTTAAGAACATGTGGGTGAATCTCAAAGCATTATTTATATTCATTAAATGCATTGCTGGGCAACAGCTTTTTGTTGAGGTGTGTCTTGCTGTTGTTTTAAACTGACTTTTGCTCTGCCTTTCTGGAAATTCTTTCCTTGCTCATCGGACAAACTTCCTTGCAATTATTCATCTCCCACCCAGCGTGAAACCAGCCTGGTCCCGGCCCTCCCTCAAGTCAGACATACAGACATCAGGATCCAAACCCCCCCCCCCCCCGTTCCTTCCAAAAGTTGTGACTTGCTTTGTGAACTTCCCATTGCTGGCTCTTCCATGGTATCCAGAGCGCTGCACAATATCATCTAGAGATGTTATTAATGGTCTGTTTGCTTCCCCTTCAACACCATTAATAAAGATGTGAAACTCAGCCAGCTTTTCCCATTAAATGCCAGTGCCCCCCTGTAAGCCCACGACCGGCTTGGTTCAATGCCATTCATCAGCCAACCTGTGCCAATGGCCCTTACATCACTCCTCGGTTAGGTAGGGGGGCTGGGAGCTCAGCTGGTCAGGATTAATTTCTCCGGGAACATTTTGCGAGGCACTTTATCAAGCCCCTGCTCAGACTGGCCCCAAATTGCTCACAATTTCCCTTCCCTTAATAGAAGTTCCTTTGCTGGGAGAGATAACACGCAGGTAGGAGAAGGCGCAGAGGCCTCCGTCGCTGATATATGGGTGCACCACGGCAACTGACCAATCCCCAAAGAGCCCCCGTTCCTCCTGTGCGTCTTTTATCTGGTCCTATATTTCAGGTGGAATCAGAGCTCAGGAAGTCTGGCTCGTTGTGATTAGAACTGCCGGGCAGAGCAGCTCGAAAGAGACAATAGATGCATCTAATTCGGTCCACAGCTGCCGGTTGGAGGGATTTTGGAAGCAAATACACTGTGCCATAGAATCATGGAATGGTGGAGTTGTAAAGGATCCTCAAGGATAATCTAATCCCACCTCCTGCAATGCACAAATCCCCACTAAATAACTCTGGACAGATGGCCACCAACCTCTGCTTAAAAACCTCCAATGAAGGAGAGTTTACCACCTCCTGAGGGCTTCCATTGCACCATCAAACAGCTCTTGCCAGCAGAAAATTCTTCCTAATACTTAGTCGGAATCTCCTGTCTTGTCATTTGAATCCATTGAGTCCCACCTTCTGGAGATGCAGAAAACTAGCTTGCTCCTTCCTTTGCATCACAACGCTTCCAATATTTGAAGAGGGCTCTCATGTCACTTCTTGTGCTGGGCCCGGGGGTAACGCATGAATCTGAAGGTCCAGCTAGGAGTCAGTCCGACAGGGCCAAGGCAGGACATAAGGCAGGAAACCAGGCAAGGACAGGTACAGGATCTGGCATACAGCAATGTTGCTCCCGCAACCTGAAGCGGGGTCTGGCAGTCTTTTATCTTTGTCGGGGTAGCGGCCAGTCCTGATCCCCCGGCGACTCACCTCCCTGTTTCTCCTGAAGGTGAGCACTCCTCGGGCAAGTACTCAGGTCTCTCCTTCTCTCAGACCTCAGTCTCTGCAGCTCAGGAGACGTCGATGGGTTACTAGACCCAGGGGCCGCCTCAGCCTCCCCTGACCCAACTGGTAGTGGAGCAGCTGTAAGTGATGGCCCAGCTGAAGGCAAGGAGGTCATCCCCACATCTGGAGCCAGGGCAGGCTCAGGCCCCTGACTCAGCCCAGCTGATGTTTGTTGCAGGGGAACCTGTGCAGACTGGGGCTCTTCAGAATCAGGCCCCAGACTCGGTTCAGATGCCGCCTGAGGCAGAGGATCCAGTGCAGACCGAGTCTCCTCTGGTTCCGAGTCCGAGCCCGAGTCCCAGGCCATCACACTTCTCAGTTTTCTTGTCTCTTGGCTAAACCTTCCTAACTCTTTCAACTGATGAGGGGCTAGTGAGGGCTGTGGCCAGGGAAGAGGATGTGGGGCCAGAGAGGAAGTATTGCCTGAAGAGACTCATGTGGGCCAGAAACAGAGACCTAAATTTATCCCCTGGGCCTTTATTGGTGCAGACCCAATAGAGGGAAGTTGTGTAGGATGAAAGAGAAGATACAAACAGCCCTTGTCTACATTGAAGCTCATAAGAAGTTCACCAAAGTTTTCTCTCCCCTCTGGTAATTTTTAAGTGCTACTTCACCCTGCCCCTAAACCAGGCATGTCCAAAGTCTGTTTTGGGGGCTGGTTGATTTAATTCGGAGCCCCTGGCAGTATATGTCCTGGGGTAAAATCCTAAAAAAATGCTCAACAACTTTGGAGTAATAATAATAATAAATTTTGTTTATACCCTGTCCTCCCCAGCCAAAACTGATTGAAATACAGCTTAAAAACAATATTAAAATACAACATTAAAACATTAAAATGCAACCTCAATTCAATGGAAACTCCATCAAAAACTTTTTGTGGGGGATAAAAACATCAAGTCTTCACCAAGGCCAACTATCCAGACTGGTCCTACGTGGGCCAGAAAAAAGCCAGGGAAGTCCCCAAATAGGAGTTCCATCACAGAAGGAGAAAAGAAAAAGAAAAGAGGGGGAGGGGATCAAGTTGATTCCAAGCTGAAGGCCAGGCGGAACAACTCTGTCTTACAGGCCTTGTGGAAAGAAATCAGATCCTGCAGGGCCCTGGTCTCATGAGACAGCGTTCCACCAGGCCGGGGCCAGTGTTGAAAAGGCCCTGGCCCTGATTGAGGCTAATCTGACTTCCTTAGGGCAAAATTGTAAAAAAAAAAGCTCAACAACTTCAATCCTAAAAAAAGCTCTGCAAATTCGGTCAGCCCTCATACATGTTCACTTCATCAAATCCAGCCCTCTTTGAAAAAAGTTTGGGCACCCCTGCCCTAAACTGATGGAGAATGGCACTGCACTAGGAAACAGCCCAAATATCTCCTGGAAGCTGCCTGCTTGGGCCTTAAGAACACAAGAAGAGTCTGCTAGATCAGGCCAATGGCCCATCCAGTCCTCAACATCCTGTTCTCACAGTGGCCAACCAGATGCAGGATTCAAGAACAAGAGCCCTCTCCCTTCCTGTGGGTTCCTGTAACTGGCACTCAGAAGCATGTGTGGAGGCAGAGTATAGTAATCATGGCTAGTAGCCATTGATAGTCCTCTCCTCCTCTTGCCTTCTCTCCTCCATGTCCTTCCTTTTCTATTCCATGCTACAGCATTTCTGTTCTAAGCCATACCTATTTGCCTGCCAGCGTTCCTGGACCTAATAATATCTCAGTTCTGTCATGGAGCTGTCTGAGGACCTCTTATGAAGCTCAGGTGCTCACATGCTTAGTTGGGCATCTTGTTCATAATACCCTGTCAAGTCTTCTGAGCCTGGAGTCAAGGACAGAATCTGTCTAAATGTATTCTCTGAGCAATGCCATCATAGCAAAGCTTCATGATTACGCATCATCCGTAGAGCTGGGTGTTTGTTTTTTAAGTCCGGAAGAGTGAAAAGGGTCTTGCACATTTGGAGTCTGAGCTAATCTGAACATCACCCGGGTACACGGCTTCCCATTTTTACAGCATCATTTTTCCTCCTGTCCTCTTATTCTTTCCTTATTAACTGCCACCCCTCCCAATTTCCATGCCTCCACTGCGTCCAAGCACCCTAGCCCCCCAATGCGCTGGCAATGCCTCATCTCTCTTTGCGTGGTGGGCCATCTCACTGTCTCATTAGCCGCGGGGGCTGTGCGTATTCCTGGCGTGCTCACCTCCAGCATCGTTAGCGACAGGTCTCTAAATGGCCTGACATTCTCCGCTTCCTGGAGAAGTGTGTGACACTGACAGAGCTCCCCGATTGGAATATGAAATCTATTTGTTTAGCTGCATAATGACCAATTCATCTTTGGATGCAGCAGCTGCCAAGGACCGGGGGTGGTTAGTTACCATCGCGCAGCACCCAGAGCAATCATCTCTGAGCTGCAGCCTCAGAACTTTGCTGGAGAAATTCTATTTATTTGCAAAATTGATTTAGTTAACGGTTTTCTATTAGAAATGTCAAGTGGTTTGCCAAAAAAAAAAAAAAAAAAGTAGGGGGAAATTATTAAAAGCAAGAACAATTATTAAAAGAGAATTATTAAAACCACCATCATGGTCATTTGTAGTCCACTCTTCCCAAAAGGAAAGCGTAAAGTAAAACACAGAATCAGGATTCAAGAAGACCTTAATGGATTGGATAACTGGGCCAAAGCTAACAAAATGAATCTCAATAGGGATGAATGTAAGATTCTGCCATAAATATAGGATGGGGGACACCTGGCTGGACAGCAGGATATGTGAGAAGAATCAAGGGGTCTTAGTTGACCACAAACTTAACATGAGTTAACAGTGTGAGGCAGCAGCAACCCCCACACCACCACCATGCTATTCTAGCCTGCCTCAACAGAACTCTAGTATCCAAACAAGGAAAGTAGTAGTACTACTCTATTCTGCCTTGGTTAGGCCCCACCTGGAATACCGTGTTGCGTTCTGGAGGTCTAAGAGTCATAGAACTGTAGAAGAAGAAGAGGAGGAGGAGGAGGAGGAGGAGGAGGAGGAGGAGGAGAGGAGGAGGAGGAGTTTGGATTTGATATCCCACTTTATTACTACCCGAAGGAGTCTCAAAGCAGCTAACATTCTCCTTTCCCTTCCTCCCCCACAACAAACACTCTGTGAGGTGAATGGGGCTGAGGAACTTCAGAGAAGTGTGACTAGCCCAAGGTCACCCAGCAGCTGCATGTGGAGGAGTGGGGAATCAAACCCGGTTCACCAGATTACGACTCCACCGCTCTTAACCACTCTTAACCACTACACCACACTGGCTTCCAGTTCAAAGAGACCCCAAGGGTCATCTAGTCCAAACCCCTGCAATGTAGGTGTCAAGGAACTGACATTGGAGCCAGAGGCGGAGGCAAGGCTCCCAAGTGATGCTGGAGAAGGGCCCAGCAGAGAGAGAGGCAGCTCATCAGCTGGGGAAGGAAATCAGCGTAACACCAGGGATAAAGGGGGGCAGATGGGGGAATCGGCGAGGGGGCTCCAGGACTCCTCGCCGGAGACCAGCGGGGAGAGCACGGGTCCTCCGCTACCCACACCCTCCCTGCGCAGAAGACTTCCGCACAGGGAGAGTAGGAGGAGACTTGGCGTCAAACAGCTTTTATGCTGGAAAAGGTTTAAGAAACGCCCACTGACGGATTCTGCTAGCGACTGAAACAGCCACGAAGTGAAGGGCTGTCCAGACAGAAAAGGTTTAACCAGGCAACCTAGCCAGGAGTGGCGGCAACTTACGCATGAGCAACCCCTATATTTATTACAGTAGGAATCTCAACTAAAGCATCCCCAAGGAAGGAGAGTCCACCACCTTCCAAGGGAGTCCGTTCTACTGTTGAACAGCTCTTACTGCCAGAAAGTTCTTCCCGATCCTTTCTTGTAACTTGAATCTGTTGGTTCAGGTACTACCCTCTGAAGCAGCAGCAGAAACCAACCTTGCTTCAACTTCCCTTCAGATATTTCAAGATGACTATAACAGCAGCACCCACCTCCCAGTCCGCTTTCCTGCAGGCTGAACATACCCATAAGGAGGGTCAGCGGTGAGAGTGCAGGAGGCATAAGACGTGGTCTGAACCAGGCCCAATACAGGTGCGGATCCACCATCATGCCTGCCATGTGTTGGTGGCATCGAAGAAAACCTGTTTCTCTGCCACTGTGGCATTTGCATGTGCTTTTCGAGTGGTGAATGGGCTTTTGTCATGTGACCAAGAGAATTTCGCTTTGGCACCTTCAGAAGCCCCACTGTAACAACTTTGCAAGGTACTTTGGGAGGTGGGGGTGGTCCTGCACAGCATAGCTCATAGCTTCTCTGAGTTATTCAAGCCCCTTCACCACGGCAAGGCAGTGATCCATAAAGGGGCTGGAGGAGACTCTTGAGAGTCCCATGGGCTGCAAGAAGATCAAACCTCTCCATTCTGAAGGAAATCAGCCCTGAGTGCTCACTGGAAGGACAGATCGTGAAGCTGAGGCTCCAAGACTTTGGCCACCTCATGAGAAGAGAAGACTCCCTGGAAAAAACCCTGATGTTGGGAAAGATGGAGGGCACAAGGAGAAGGGAACGACAGAGGACGAGATGGTTCAACAGTGTTCTTGAAGCTACCAGCATGAGTTTGACCAAACTGCGGGAGGCAGTGGAAGACAGGAATGCCTGGCGTGCTCTGGTCCATGGGTTCACGGAGAGTCGGGCATGACTAAACGACTAAACAACAACAATAACAACAATTGAGGGGGGGAATTGCTCAGATTCAGGCAGACTTGGATGCCACAGGGTGAGTCCAATGAAGGTGACTAGAGTGCGGTCTGGCCCATCTATAATGGATTGGTTTGGAGCATTGCAGTCCAAAGATGTGGATAAATGGCTTGAAAAAGTGCGGCAGCTCAGCATTCGTCAAACAATTTCAGAAAAGAACTGCAGTTGCTTCCAGCACTTTTCTAGGAGGTTTTCGGGCTGTTCTGTGGAACACCAAAGGCCCCCTTGTAGTAAGAGGTCTTATCTGGTATGACTGGCTGCAGAGGAACCCAAGAAAAACCTCCTGGATCAGCCCAATGGCCCATCTAGTCCAGCATCCTATTCTCACAGTGGCCCAAACAGTGGCCCTGTGGGAAACCCGCAGGCAGGATTCGAGCGCAAGAAGCATTGCTGCCTCCAACTGTGGAGGCAGAACATAGCCCTCTTGTTCTCCATGAATTTGTCTAATTCCCTTTTAAAGTTGCTCTCCATCATGGACTCTTGTCAGAGTGTGTTGCACAGTTTAATTCCCACCGGATTTCTTTTATCCTGAATCCTGCAACACTCAGCTTCATTGGATCTCCATGAGTTCTAGCGTTATGAGAGAGGGAGAAATGATGGCAACAGAGCTGTGGAGATGCTTTTTTGTAGACCAGGTTGTCTGCAGACGCTTTTTCCGGCAGGTACAAAGCACCAACAAGCAATCTGTCCAGGCCTAGAACTTGGTGCTGTGGCAAGGGAAGAAGGGATCAGGACCCTGGACAGAGCACAGGAGAGCTGAATACAGGGCAAAGGGCAGCCAGCCGGCAGCAGAGAATGTCTCTCCTGCCTACTTGAGGTTGCAATGTTGCTGCCAGACCTCCATGGAGATCATCTTCCCATCTTACGTTGATTCAGGTGAGTCTCCTGACCACAGGGGAAGTGATGGTGAAGGTGAGCTGCCCAAAGTTTGCTTCTGAGGAGCAATCTTCCAGCATTCATCTACCTGGGATGTCCACAAGTTCTAGTGCTATGATGTTTCTCCATCCCTTGCAATTGCAACAGGGATGCATGTCACATGACTCTTCAATTGTAAGTGTGTATGTTTATCAGCTATATCAACTTGGTACCCATTTACCTACAACATCACCATACCCCACACCTGCCCCTCGGCCTCTTTGATTGGCAGAACTGTCACTACCACAGGTGCCAGGTAATACCCATTCCACTTTTCCAAGAATTCGATCATTTAGTGTGGCAACAGCTACACTTTGGAACTCCCTGCCTATTGAGATCAAGCAGGTGCCTTCACTGTACGTTTTGGCACCTGCAAAAAACACCCTTGTTTACAGAAACCTACCTAGATGCTTGGAAAGTGGCTGTGAATTTTAACCTGTTTTAGTACAGTGGTGTCTCGGGTTAAGAACTTAATTCGTTCTGGAGGTCCATTCTTAACCTGAAACTGTTCTTAACCTGAAGCACCACTTTAGCTAATGGGGCCTCCTGCTGCTGCCGGGCCGCCGGAGCACGATTTCTGTTCTCAACCTGAAGCAAAGTTCTTAACCTGAAGCACTATTTCTGGGTTAGCGGAGTCTGTAACTTGAAGTGTCTGTAACCCGAGGTACCACTGTATTTAACTTTTTTCAGTGTATCTGAAGAAGTGTGCATGCACACGAAAGCTCATACCAATAACAAACTTAGTTGGTCTCTAAGGTGCTACTAAAGACAGGAGTGCCTGGCGTGCTCTGGTCCATGGGGTCATGAAGAATCGGACACGACTAAACGACTAAACAACAACAAGGTTGCTACTGGAAGGGATTTTTTTATTTTGTTTTAACTTTTTGTATGTTTTGAATTATTCTGGCGGTTCCCTCACAGCGAGAAGCCTACAGGGAACCAGGCAGAGGGCCTTCTCGGTAGTGGCACCCGCCCTGTGAAATGCCCTCCCACCAGATTATTTTATTGTTTTAGCTTTTAGTAAACCACTTTGAAGGGTTGTTGTTGTTTTTTACCAATCAAGAGGTGTGTAAATCTTATTATCTATATCAATGGTTTCCAACCAGGGTGCCGTGGCATCCGGGGGTGCCTTGAATGATGGTCAAGGGGACAGCGGGCAACACTGGCCTGTGTCTCTTTCCCGCCCTCCCTCTTTCCTTCCCTCCCTCCTCTGATGCCTTCTCACATCTCTACCTCCCAAAGTCTTGTGTGACTGTTGCCACAGTCCTGGCTCCAAGCTCCCCAGGTGAATGGTGCCTCTGGGGCTGGCCGGGGTGTGCTGGTTGCCAGGAGCTGAAGCAGCCTTGGAGTCAGCAAGCAAGTGGGCAAGGGAACTCAGCCAGCTAGTCCACCAGTCCTCCTCCTCCTCCTCCTCCTCCTCCTCCTTCTTCTTATTCTTATTCTTATTCTTATTCCTCCTCTTCTTCTACTTCTTCCTCTTCTTCTTCCTTTTCCTCTTCCTCCTCCTCTTCTTCTTCCTCCTCCTCCTCCTCCTCCTTCTTCTTCTTCTTGAATTTATATACTGCCCTATACCCAGGGGTCTCAAGGTGGTTCACAGAATGGGAATGGACAGATAAGTCCCAGGCCCCTGTGGGGCAGTGTGAGAAGGCAGCTTTCTTTGGGGCAGGGGGGCAGCTCAGAGACATGGGGCGGCAGCAGTGGCAGCCCAGAGGAATTCCAAGGAGAGGGGAGAGGAGGCTGAGGGAACACTCCACAAGGGAAGGTGTTCAAAAAAGGGTGAGAGGCTGCCAGCTCTGCAGGCAAGGGGGGACATAACTCGGCTCCTGAGCCCCACAAGGTAGCCGTAGAAAGAATATAGTTAGTCCAGGGAGCCATGGACTCAGAAAGCCATTGGCTACATTGGCTCCCAGTACATTTCCGAGCACAATTCAAAGTGTTGGTGCTGACCTTTAAAGCCCTAAATGGCCTCGGTCCAGTATATCTGAAGGAGCGTCTCCACCCCCATTGTTCTGCCCGGACACTGAGGTCCAGCGCCGAGGGCCTTCTGGCGGTTCCCTCCCTGTGAGAAGCCAAGGTACAGGGAACCAGGCAGAGGGCCTTCTCGGTAGTGGCACCTGGTCTGTGAAACACATTTCCACCAGATGTCAAAAGGAACAACAACTACCAGACTTTTAGAAGACATCTGAAGGCAGCCCTGTTTAGGGAAGCTTTTAATGTTTGATGCATTACTGTATTTTAATATTTTGTTGGAAGCCACCCAGAGTGGCTGGGGAAGCTCAGCCAGATGGGTGGGGTATAATAATAAATTATTATTATTATTATTATTATTATGGTTGAAAACCTCTGATCTGAAAAGGGCCATGCAGATTGAACCAATGACACAACAGCAACAATGATAGTAATGGTACAGTGAACACAGCCAACAAGAGATGCTTCACCAGCTGCCTCAAAGAAGGCCACCAAGGCTGCATGTCACTGGTACCTCCTGCAGCTCGTCCTCACTCATTTACATAATTTTAATGAATGAATGGATTTCTCTGCTGTCCCTTCCATGTAAGATTCCTGGGTGATTTGCATTATTAAAAGGGTGCCGACATCAAAGTTCCATAAACCGTAAAACACCATTATTAAGACGACAGTTATTTAAAAACAGCAGAAAAACAAACCAACAGATCAACACATTTGCAATCCAAAAACGTTTTGGGGAGGCTTTGTATGAGAAAAAGCAAGTCTGCCAAACGCTGAAAAGATAACAGAACTTGTGGCAGGCAAGGCTCCTTCCACAACAGGTCACCTCCTAACTCTACAATTCTGAGATTCTATGATTCTATTTTTTAAAAAAAATATTTTATTTTTCCATTCTTTTAAAAACAATATTCTTATACAATTAAATCATTTTCCATTTTTTCACATCTGGGATTACTTAAATCCCCGGATTTCCCCCACCCTCCCCTGGTTTCCAATTTTTCCTATTGATTCTATTACATCTACTTACATTTTTCAAATCCCCTTTATCTCCTTATTTTTACCTTAAATCATGTTACTATATACCTGTAAGTGTTATAGCAATCTTGCTAACATTTTCAGAGATCTACAGTGGTCTTTAAGATATTCTATAAAAGAAAATCCACTCTTGGCTGAATTTTTTATCATCTTGGTGTCTGATCTTCACGGTCATCTTGGCCATTCTATGATTCTATATGTTTTTAGCTTTTTGTATTTTATCTGTGCTGTTTTAATTTGTGTAAGATGCTTTCGGTCTCAATCTGGAGAAAAAGCAGGACATAAATAGCTATAAACATCAATGTCACCATCCAAGGAATGTGCCAACACCTTAAACAGTCCTGGAAAATGTGCTTGGATCCATTGTAGCTCCTACTTTCCTACATCCCTTTTCCTTCACCAGCCAGAACAACCCACATTGTAGACAATCATCAGAGCTATGGGCTTGGCTAATGCGCCACAACCGCCAGGTCTTTCATTTGGTTTTCCCTGCTGTTGCTTAACGTTAGCGCACAGTTGTAACTATAAAATATGATTAGAATCATAGAATCATAGAGTTGGAAGAGACCACAAGGGCCATCGAGTCCAACCCCCTGCCAAGCAGGAAACACCATCAGAGCACTCCTGACATATGGTTGTCAAGCCTCTGCTTAAAGACCTCCAAAGAAGGAGACTCCACCACACTCCTTGGCAGCAAATTCCACTGTCAAACAGCTCTTACTGTCAGGAAGTTCTTCCTAATGTTTAGGTGGAATCTTCTTTCTTGTAGTTTGGATCCATTGCTCCGTGTCCGCTTCTCTGGAGCAGCGGAAAACAACCTTTCTCCCTCCTCTATGTGACATCCTTTTATATATTTGAACATGGCTATCATATCACCCCTTAACCTCCTCTTCTCCAGGCTAAACATGCCCAGCTCCCTTAGCCGTTCCTCATAAGACATCGTTTCCAGGCCTTTGACCATTTTGGTTGCCCTCCTCTGGACACGTTCCAGTTTGTCAGTGTCCTTCTTGAACTGTGGTGCCCAGAACTGGACACAGTACTCCAGGTGAGGTCTGACCAGAGCAGAATACAGTGACACTATTACTTCCCTTGATCTAGATGCTATACTTCTATTGATGCAGCCCAGAATTGCATTGGCTTTTTTAGCTGCCACGTCACACTGTTGGCTCATGTCAAGTTTGTGGTCAACCAAGACTCCTAGATCCTTTTCCCATGTACTGCTCTCAAGCCAGGTGTCACCCATCTTGTATTTGTGCCTCTCGTTTTTTTTGCCCAAGTGCAATATTTTACATTTCTCCCTGTTAAAATTCATCTTGTTTGTTTTGGCCCAGTTCTCTAATCTGTCAAGGTTGTTTTGAAGTGTGATCCTGTCCTCTGGGGTGTTAGCCACCCCTCCCAGTTTGGTGTCATCTGCAAATTTGATCAGGATGCCCTTGAGTCCATCATCCAAGTCGTTGATAAAGATGTTGAATAAGACCGGGCCCAAGACAGAACCCTGTGGCACCCCACTAGTCACTCTTCTCCAGGATGAAGAGGAACCATTGATGAGCACCCTTTGGGTTCGGTCAGTCAGCCAGTTACAAATCCACTGAGTGGTAGCATAGTCAAGACCGCATTTTACCAGCTTCGTTACAAGAATATCATGGGGCACCTTGTCAAATGGCTTGCTGAAATCAAGGTAGGCTACATCCATTGCGTTCCCTTCATCTACCAGGCTTGTAATTCTGTCAAAAAACAGAAGATTAGAAGTCAATTGAGCACCTGTTTTCAAGGCCGGGATACATTTCGCCTGCAATGTAGGACTCTTGGCAGGAGAAAGGTTGTTGCATGTTTTGAGGACCAGGACAAATGTGTTTGGCAGAAGAGCCTTGGAGAGTCTGGCCCCAAACCCCAAAAATAGCCGCAGGGCCATTTGCAGCACTCTAAAGTGAAATAAAACATAACGAGCAAGAACTTTAAAACTGATTTTCACAAAATACTTAAGCAATGTAATTAGCGGCGCCACAACCTAGAAAGGATTTAAACCACTGGCCTCTGGAAGCCCAAGAAAAAGGGTGAGCTCAATGAATATAAAGTTGGCAACATTTCAATGTTTAATGCTTACGGTTCATCAGCCGTAACATATTCAGAGCATCAATATCCAGTTCTGTGCTGGCCCTGGGGTACGGGCTGAGAAGTTACCTGCTAAAAGAATTATGCTGGAGTGAAGCAGGACAGACTTGGTCAGTTCCAAGGGGGTGGCATGGCGATTTTTGAGTTTCATGATGGAAGAAAGTTGGGATAAGACGAAACTGTCGAAATTTATTTGTTGAGCGTTGGGAGATTAAGAAAAAGCAAATGTCGAGTTCGGCCAAGTTTTCCCCCTCCCTTTTGTCCCAAGCTAAATATGACATCTCAACTCCTAAAACCATGGAAACAAAGAATAACAGAATTGTGGGGCTGGAAGGGAACACAAGGGTCATCTAGTCCAACCTCCTGAAATGCAGGATTCACAATTACCATATTTTTCGCTCCATAAGATGCACTTTTTCCCTCCTAAAAAGTAAGGGGAAATGACTGTGCGTCTTATGGAGCTAATGTGTGGTCCCTGGAGCCGAATTGCCAGGGGCGAAAAGCAGTCGTGCTTTTTCTTTTTTTTAGAAAGAGGGACTTGGGTGTTGAAACAAAGCCACTGAGCAGCTGATCAGCAAGCGATTGGGAGGGAGATAAGGGAGGCTAGCGATAAAGGAGGCTGCCTGGGAGGGGGGAGGTAAAAGCACATGGATCCTCAGGATTTTTGCATTGGGTCACCCCAAATTCACCATCAAATCACATAGCATGTCCGTGGCTACAGCTTGCACCCAAAAAACACACACATTCACTGTTTCATGGGGCTGCAATGGCGCAAAATCATGCATCCACTGTTTCGTTCAGAATATTTTTTCCTTGTTTTCCTCCTCTAAAAACTAGGTGTGTCTTATGGTCAGGTGCATCTTATGGAGCAAAAATACGGTAATTCAACTTCTGAACTTGAGTAACATTTGGGGTGGGGTAAGGGGTGAGATATATCTATGGAAAGCAGGTAGCCATATCATACACACCAAGTTCTGAAAACCCAAAAGTTTTCTAACTATTGTACTAGGAAGTTGATGCTCACTGTGGGGAGTTTTGTTCTCCAGACTCTTCTCAACAGGGTTCAGAATCTCTTCTCTTTGTTCCACCAGAGGAGCTGATCACTAGGGGGCGCTGCTGCCTCGACTGCTGCTGTGCTTGGCCAGTGATTGGTAGTGGCTCAGCAGGAGCGAGATGACCAGAGGGGCAGGTCATGTTTCACTGGGTCTCCTGAAGCTGTTGTGGCTGACCTTGTTTCTCAGTCTGAGAATCTTTTGTTTCAGAGACTTTCATGGCTTTCAGAGTGCCCAGGTGACTACCCAACTTTTTTCCATCTTATATTTCCCAGGTTCCAGGCTCGTGCCTGATTTGCCCACCTCCCCTCACAGCATGTCAGAACTGAAACAAAACTGAGCAAAAATGCCAAAATTAATTTTCCACCCACAATTTGCCGTTTCAGAAGTTCACATCAAAATCTGACCTTGAGATTCACAACTTGAATCCGGGAATCGCATTTTAAGTGGGAAGACTGGAATTTGCCCGTTTTGCTCAGTGAAACAGATGAATTGAGATCATCTGAAATTTACAAAATTTACAAAGTCATCCGTTAGTTGGCTGATCCTGCACATCAGCTGTCAAATCTTGTCAGAAGGTCACAACCTTTCCCCAAAAATTGAATAATGGACAGGTGCTGTATGACAGCAGCTGTCAGGTGCTACGAGATCTTCAGATGGGAAGTGTAGGTACAGAATGCCAAATATAACTCTGAGCACTGAAAAAATATTTGCCATCAAAATTCACCGGGGAGAATTCAGAAGAGAACCAGGGACAAGGAATTCATGTTTGCTCTCCATTCAGTGGGGCTTACTTCCAAGCAAGCAGATTTCCGATCAAGGTGCTTAACTCCTAATCTGACTTTGAAGTTTCTAGTCCTATAATCTTCACTGTCTGATGTACAGTGATTAAATCCAGGTAAATATTTTATGATCTTCATTCACTCAACCCGTTTCCTTGAACACTTTCTAGAAGCAAAACTATTAAGATGTTGTTATTCATTGTGAGGCTTTGAGGCGTAACAGTGGAATTAAATCTTCATTATTCTGTTATGCTTGTAAACGCCTAGCTAGGCATCTCCTGTTAAGTCTGCTGTCAGAATTTTAGATCTGAGCTATCTGGGAGCTCACGTGCCACATTTATCTTAATTAATGTGCAAAATACTTGAGGTCTTCTTGTAGGCTTCTTTGATCTAACAGCTGCAAGTTTCCAAAAGACTTTATGAACATCTAAGACCTGAGTCTGCAAAATGAAAGCAAGATGCTTGATCTGGCAAAAGTGGAGGCTGAGGTTGGATGGCCATCTGCCATGGATGCTTGAGCTGAGATTCCTGCATTGCAGGGGGTTGGACTAGATGACCCTTGGGTCCCTTCCAATGCTGCAAGTCTATGATTCTTTGACAGCTTTTAGAGACTGAGTGCCAAAACTGCAACCCAAAACTCACTTATTTATCGCAAAGTGCCAACACGGCAATTTAACCTGAATTCTGAGGTTTTCGTTTAGGAAAAACAACTCATACATTAACACCTTTCATCTTAAAAGAAAAACACAATAACAGAGCTTTCAATGATGCAAACAACTTTTCAATAAAAGGTAAAAGTTTGTATTTGGCATGCTTTTGAACAATTAATGTGACACGGCAACACAGCAATTTAACCTGAATACTGAGGTTTTAGTTTAGACTTTTAGAAGACATTTGAAGGCAGCCCTGTTCAGGGAAGTTTTTAATGTTTGAAGTTTTCCCCCTGTTTTTAATGTCCTGTTGGAAGTTGCCCAGAGTGGCTGGTTAAAAATTATTATTATTATTATTACTGTTATTATTATTTCACCGCTTCTTCAGCTGCCGTTCAATCGCAGCCTCCATGCAATGAATTCCTTTGTTGGCTTCCGTGGGACAGCCCAGTGAACATGTAAACCTAACAGTCCCTTCTTAGGCTGCTATCTTTATATGCTTACTGACTGTCCTAGGAGTTAAGTCCTGTTGAACTCAAGGTATTTTGATCCCGAATAGGAGCAGACTGAAGAGAAGCCATGGAGCATCAAAAGTCACACCCGCTCCACACCTCGCTCGCACGCCAGTGTCACGCGCCCAAGAGCAGAGCAGGAAGGTGGGCTGGGCACAACCAGACTTGGATGGTGGCTAACAGATTGAGGCTGAATTCTGACAAGACAGAAGTACTGTTTTTTGGGAACAGGAGGCAGGCAGGTGTGGAGGACTCCCTGGTCCTGAATGGGGTCACTGTGCCCCTGAAGGACCAAGTGTGCAGCGTGGGAGTCATTTTGGACTCACAGCTGTCCATGGAGGCGCAGGTCAATTCTGTGTCCAGGACAGCTGTCTACCAGCTCCATCTGGTACGCAGGATGAGACCCTCCCTGCCCGCAAACTGTCTCACCAGAGTGGTGCATGCTCTAGTTATCTCTCGCTTAGACTACTGCAATGCGCTCTACGTGGGGCTACCTTTGAAGGTGACCCGGAAACTGCAACTAATCCAGAATGCAGCAGCTAGACTGGTGACTGGGAGCGGCCGCTGAGACCATATAACACCGGTCTTGAAAGACCTACACTGGCTCCCAGTACGTTTCTGAGCACAATTCAAAGTGTTGGTGCTGACCTTTAAAGCCCTAAACGGCCTCGGTCCAGTATACCCGAAGGAACATCTCCACCCCCATCATTCAGCCCGGACACTGAGGTCCAGCTCCGAGGGCCTTCTGTCGGTGTCCTCCCTGCGAGAAGCCAAGTTACAGGGAACCAAGCAGAGGGCCTTCTCAGTAGCGGCACCCGCCCTGTGGAATGCCCTCCCACCAGATGTCAAAGAGAACAACAACTCCCAGACTTTTAGAAGACATCTGAAGGCAGCCCTGTTTAGGGAAGCTTTTAATGTTTGTTGCACTACTGTATTTTAATATTTTGTTGAAAGCCACCCAGAGTGGATGGGGAAGCCCAGCCAGATGGGCGGGGTATAAATAATAAAATTATTATTATTATTATTATTATTATTATTATTATTAGTATTATTAGTATTATTATTATTTGGATGGAGGGCAGTGCAAGCCCTCTTCTTCTCCTCCTTCTCCCCCCACCCTCACACCCTTGGAACAGCTGATCGCAGGGAGGCAGAGCTGCAGGCTTGACATAGTGGCAGTTTCTGCTTCAAGGCAGTCTTCCTCTACTCCTCCTCTTCCTCCCCCTCCACGCGGAAGTGGTCAGGAGCTGCTAGGGTGGCTGCATGTGTGCCCACAGAGAGGGCTCTGAGTGCCCCCTTTGGCACGCCTGCCATAGGTTCGTCCACCACTGTTATACGGCCAGTTTGCTCTTGAGTTGAGCTGTGCTGCAAAGGGCTTCAAGCAAGCAAACTTAGGTCTTGCATGACTTGGCTGTTCAGGAAAAGCAACACGACTTGGAAAACGTAAGTGAATGTCCACAGAGAGCAGACAAAGTTATATGATTGTATTTCAGAGAGGTATGGAGAGAGAAAAACAATGCCTAGGAGTTGGTGGAGCTGAGCATTGTTAACTAACCAGGCTGAGCCATTGAAAAGGAAGAGGAGGAGGAGGAGTCCCCTTGAACATCGCTGCTGGTGACTTGACTATCTCTTTCTCACTCCTTCCTTTTTAAAAAAAGCATCGCTGCTTTTAAAACCCCTTCTGTCTTTCTGCAAAAATTGGCAGGGCACTGCCTATTGATTCCAAAAATAGTCTCCTCCATGGCTCAGCGTAGCTGATGTGGACTTCAAAGATTGCCAGTGTTTCAAAAGCCACAGCCATTGACTGCAGCCCAGAAGGCCTCCCCTTCATTCAGGACAGTAATAAGCGACAGAAGCCGAGGGAGATGGAAAGATGGTGATGAGCCAATCCAAGGGAACCCCAAACAGCAAGTCAGGCTATAGCAGGAATAGATGGGGGCATTTCTTCCATGAACAAGACCAGAGGATGCTTCCTTGTGTACGTCCTTATGCAGATGGTGTGCAAGAAGTCTTGCTCACTCTTTTGCCTGGGGCAATGCCAGAAGGGGCCTCTTGCCCAATCATGTTCCTTTCTAGAGGTGATGGACAATCCTGTTCACTGCATTATCCCCTGCAGGGCTCACTGAGGTTGCTTCATGTGTGCCACATGAGGTAGGTGTGCACGATCACAGGGTGTGCATTTTAGGAGATGTGCTGGGGAGGTAGAAGGGGAGGCAAGTCAGCTTCCTTAGACATTCTGGCCCCAGGGAGCAGAACCGACTATTCATGTAAAAAAGGTAAAGGACCCCTGGTTGGTTGAGTCCAGTCAAAGATGACTGTGCTGGTCCTGTGGGTTACCTGAGAGGCGAGGTCCAAGTCTAGTGTCCGTGGTCAGAGGTGCAACATGGAGGCAGTCCGTAGTAGCTGAAGCTGGGTGCAGGGCAGGGAGTCGGGTGAAGTCAGGAACAGGCTTGCAAGCAGGGAGCCAGGGCGAGTCAGGGCGGGAGGGCATTCCACAGGGCGGGTGCCACTACTGAGAAGGCCCTCTGCTTGGTTCCCTGTAACTTGGCTTCTCGCAGGGAGGATACCGCCAGAAGGCCCTCGGTGCTGGATCTCAGTGTCCGGGCTGAATGATGGGGGTGGAGATGTTCCTTCGGGTATACTGGACCGAGGCCGTTTAGCGTGGAGCATGCACCACTCTGGCAAGACAGTCTGCGGACAGGGAGGGTCTCATCCTGCGTCCCAGATGGAGCTGGTAGACAGCTGCCCAGGACACAGAATTGACCTCCATGGACAGCTGTGAGTCCAAAATGACTCCCAGGCTGCGTACCTGGTCCTTCAGGGGCACAGTTACCCCATTCAGGACCAGGGAATCCCCCACACCTGCCCGCCCCCTGTCCCCCAGAAACAGTACTTTGTCTTGTCAGGATTCAAGCTCAATCTGTTAGCTGCCATCCATCCTCCAACTGCCTCCAGACACTCAGAGAAAATAAGATAAGCAGATGCGGGAAAAGCTTGCTGATGGTAACCATGGAAGAGTGGAGGAAAGTCAAGGGATTCAGAGAATCCTAAATGAGGAGGTGAATGGTGTATTTGAATTTAAATTTGTTAGGTAAAACTTAATAAAATATATATATACCTTTAAAAATAGACATCCTGGCCCCAACAGAGAGCCCCCCAACCCAATCCTGTTGAAATCACGGGACAATTCTATTTTAAATACATTACCATTCCAGCTGTGTTGAATCTTTCCTAATTGTGACATCCACTCTGAAGTGCCCATCTGATGTAGTCTCTGAGCAAATGGCAGCAGAAAGGCTCAGCTGTATCTTTGCGTTGTTTTGATGCTCTTTGATAGCCTTGCCTTAAGTTCTCCTGGCTGCTTCTTCAACGCAGCAAGTTTCTCTTTCTCTTCCTTCACTGCCCTTGCTGTCATTTGCCCACCCTGCCATTTAATTCACTTTGCAGTTGCAAGCCACACGACTTCGCTTGCAGTCACCCGGGACATCAGCGCATCAGATTTGGCACCCTGATGGGATCGACCACATCAGGTGGTCAGCCATGGAATGTCACGGGCAACTATTCTTGGACTCGTCTTCCCTCACCGCTGTTTGATGTGGCAGCCTGCGACAAGCCATCAACGTGGTCAATTAAAGGAAAGGTGAAGATCTGCACAATGTGGCACTGAAATAAAGTGAGGAAATTTGTGACGAGTGCCAAAAATGGAAGGTATGTTTTGACGCTTTTTGACATTAAACACAAGTTGTTGGTTTTTTTGGACGCAGCCTTCATTATGAGCCCCCTGAACTTCTGGGATGAGTCATGTAACAATGCTAATGGATAAATTAAATTATGCACTGTTTTTGTTTATTAATAATTTTTTATTGGAAATTTTATTTACAACATAACATAAACCCCCCACCCCACCCCCAATACAGAAATCCACCCTCATTAAACATGAACATAACATACAATGAGCGTAACATACAACAACAGAAACAACCAAATAAAAGACTTCCTTTATTCTGTATCTGGCCTCCTTATTTACTTCTTATAAGCTGTTTCCTTGATGAATAATTATTCAGATTTTTCTAATTATCACTTAAATATCCACAAAGTCTCCTGCAGACATTAATCGAAACAAGTCCAGGTATGTATTTTAGGGCACTGTTTTGTGAAGTATTCTCTGCATTTCCCCCACTCTTTTTGAAATTAAATTATGCACTGGAGCCATTCACCCCAGGGAGAAACCAGTCTCTGTGACCTGGCCAGGGAGGAACATCCAAAAGGCTCAGATTAGCAGGAGCTCTGCTAAAGTGGAGCAAATTGCATAGGAATAGCCTGGCGGGGAGCTACAAATGAGGACCGGTGGTGGATTGTGATACACGAGGAATTAAAAGGCAAGGAAGCCCAGACATCTGGATAATGGCCATGGTAATTGTGGAGGACTGAGATGCGTGTTGTGGTGGTTGGAGAAGCCTTCCCCAATGGGGTGAAGCTCTGAGAAGTGAAGCTACAAGGAACCAGACAGAGGACCTTCTTGGTAGTGGCACCCGCCCTGTGGAACACTCTCCCATCAGTTGTCAAGTATTGTATCGTATTGTAAAACCATTATTGGGGTTGCCCAACCACAGTGCTGGAACGCAGGTGGCGCTGTGGGTTAAACCACAGAGCCTAGGACTTGCTGATCAAAAGGTTGGTGGTTCGAATCCCCGCAACGGGGTGAGCTCCCGTTGCTCGGTCCCTGCTCCTGCCAACCTAGCAGTTCGAAAGCACCTTTAAGGAGTCTCAAAGCGGCTAACATTCTCCTTTCCCTTCCTCCCCCACAACAAACCCTCTGTGAGGTGAGTGGGGCTGAGAGACTTCAGAGAAGTATGACTAGCCCAAGGCCACCCAGCAGCTGCAGGTGGAGGAGCGGAGACGCGAACCCAGTGCACCAGATTACGAGTCCACCGCTCTTAACCACTACACCACACTGGCTCTAAGGGACCAGCAGCCTCAAAAATAAGGGATCAACAGCCAAAATAAGGGGTTTTCCAAGCACAGGTATGTTCAACTTCTGAGCCCCTCCGAGCCAAAGGCAGAAAGCCCAGCCAGCAGCCAAACGAAGCCTCAAGTGGTGGTTCCCACAGCGCAGCAACCTGGCAAAGGGGATGCAGCAAGGAAAACCACTGTCACCTCTCCACTGGGAAGCGCTGAGCAAAAGCGAGTCCCCAGGCAACGCGGCCGATTTGATCGGCACAAGGCATGCAAGCTCCACCCCCCAGTCGTTCTTAGACTCCTTATTGGGTGAGCAACACAGTTGGAGCCTCCCTCCTCCCTGGCCGGCAGGGAGGGAGGGAGAGGAGCTGCTTCCTTTGAAACCCAGGAAATTTAAGGGACATCATCAATAAGGGACAGCAGCAGGACATGGAGCTGGGATAAGGGACTTTCCCGCCAAATAAGGGACGCTTGACAGCTATGCCATAAACTGTTCCCAGTCCTTTTTAAAGTCTCTGTTGTCCTTGTCTCTGAGTCTTTCAGTGAGCTTTGCCATTTCAGCGTATTCCATCAACTTTTCTTGCCATTCTTCTTCCGTGGATATCTTGTCGTCTTTCCATTTTGGGGCTAGTAATATCCTAGCCGCTGTTGTAGCATACATAAATAGTTTCTTCCACTCTTTTGGCAAGTCTTGACCTCTAATACCTAGGAAAAATGCTTCTGGTCTTTTAACAAAGGTTGTCTTAAACATTTTTTTCATTTCATTATAAATCATTTCCCAATAGCTTTTGGTTACTTTACAATTCCACCACATGTGATAAAACGTGCCTTCTTTCTCTGGAATTTCTTCTCTAGTCACTGCTTTTGTTCTCCATATTCGCTTCCTGCAACGTTTGATTCAGGCCCTGAGATCTTCCCTAGATCTTCACTAGTGATATGGTGTCTTTACAGAAACATTGTAAAGAAGCCGGTGCAAGGATCTCACCCAGGTTCTCCACAATAGTCGCATCCTCCTTTACAATCCCTGGTCTCTGCAGGTAAGACCCTGTGTGAGTGAGGCTGCCGCTCAGTGCGGACTCTTCTGGGCAACGTGGAACAAGGGTTTGGCTCTCAATGGCAGGCAGGGGTCCGATGCTTCTAGAACGGGACCAATGACTTTCATTCTGCACCCCTGTCTTCTGTGAGAAAGGCTTGAAAAAAGACACTGAAAGACAGTGGTACCTCAGGTTAAGTACTTAATTCGTTCCGGAGGTCTGTTCTTAACCTGAAACTGTTCTTAACCTGAGGTACCACTTTGCTAATGGGGCCTCCCGCCGCCGCTGCGCGATTTCTGTTCTCATCCTGAAGCAAAGTTCTTAACCCGAGGTACTATTTCTGGGTTAGCGGAGTCTGTAACCTGAAGCGTATGTAACCTGAAGCGTATGTAACCCGAGGTACCACTGTATACTTAGAGTCGAGTGTGGATTTCATGCTCTTTATTCAGCTCATAGCTGTGAGGAGTGGAAGTTTCCCTGAAATGTCTGCCTTATATACATTATTTATACAATGGGCCCCACGTGATTGGCTAATTCTGGGATTCTCCTGTAGGCCAATCATGTTGTGGATTCACTTCCACCTGGAGTTGGATTGGGTGGCTCCTGCGGACCAATCAGACTGCTGCATTCTGGATCTTATTGTTCTAGGACCAATCAGACTGCTGCATTTTGGATCCTGTTGAACTCAATACATAACAGACGCCAATCTCCTTCTCTCCAAAATGTCCTCCTGGTGCATCCCCAAGAAATGCGAAGGGCCAACATCCTCTCCATGGGGCCTGTGCCCCCTCCCCAAAGATCTTCATGGCAGCTCATAACTGTGAGTGATATTGCCTCCTCCCGGGGACATTAGCCACTTAAAGATGAATTGGACTTATTTCCAATTTTATGGACGAGAGCTGGAGAGGGGTAGATGGGGGCAGGGGAGGCAGAGAGGAGGATCTGGAGGGAGGGAGATAAATAATCTTCAAATGGAACAATTAACAATCGATTGTGACACAGCCGCAGATTGCCCCGCAATTTGGACTTATCTCTGATTAATAAAGAGGGAGGTCTGAGAGGGCCCCGGGGCTCTCGGAAGCTGTGCCATGGCTGATGTCGCAAATAATCAGCAATTGTTCCGTCTCGAGATTATTTATCTCTTCTTTTCTCCTCTGCTCCAAGATTAATAAATAGGAGGCGGCAATCAGCGGCAACCTCAGAGGACTTTCTCCAGTTTAGAATTTTGCAGGGTTTTGAGTTCACGGAATTGTTGTTGCTTAAAAGTCCAGCATTTGCCCAGGTCCCAGGCGCCTGGCTGATTTCCCTTCCCCTCTTGTTCCATGATCTGATTTCCCCATTCCACTCTGGTGGCAATTTCATTTGTATCTTGTTTTTTCTGCAAAGCAACATGCAACAAGCAAAGCAATCAATGAGAATGAGAAAGTAATTAAAACAGAATATTAAAAACTACAATATTGCTATTACAAAGTTCAGGCAGCAGAGTTAAATGCAAACAACAAAGCACTAAAGGGAAACAGGAGCGCAGGAAACTGCCTTCTACTGAGTCAAACCATGGGGCCCTTTATATGTCCAGCTGTCCTTTGTCAACAGCAAATTTTCGCTGTTTTTTGTGTGTTGAATATGTGCTACATAGGGACGCGGGTGGCGCTGTGGGTTAAACCACAGAGCCTAGGACTTGCCGATCAGAAGGTTGGCGGTTCGAATCCCTGCGACAGGGTGAGCTCCCATTGCTCAGTCCCTGCTCCTGCCAACCTAGCAGTTTAGAAGCACGTCAAAGTGCAAGTAGATAAATAGGTACGGCTCCAGCGGGAAGGTAAACAGTGTTTCCGTGCGCTGCTCTGGTTCGCCAGAAGCAGCTTAGTCCTGCTGGCCACATGACCCGGAAGCTGTACGCCGGCTCCCTCGGCCAGTAAAGCGAGATGAGCGCCGCAACCCCAGAGTCGGCCACAACTGGACCTAATGGTCAGGTGTCCCTTTACCTTTACCAGGCTGGTGGCCATCACTGCTTCCTGTGGCAATGAGTTCCATAGTTTAACTATGTGCTGCATGAGGAAGTGCTTCCTTTTTCTGTCCCGAATCTTCCAATATTCAGCTTCATCGGATGCCCAGGAGTTCCAGCTCACAAGGTTTTGTCTAATCCTCTTTTAAAGCCAGACAAGTTTGGTGGTGTTTGCTGGTGAACTCCATTGGTTCACTATGTGCTGTTTGATAAGGGGCCTCCTTTTCTGTCCTGAACCTTCCTACATTCAGCATCATTGCCTGGCCCCACCTGGCTTCTAGCGTTATGAGAGAGGGAGAAAAAAATCTCTCTGTCCGCAACAGGCATCATTCAATACCATTTTATCACTTTCCCCCTCTTGATTCCCTTTAATCTAAAATAAAAACCACGAAATGCTGCAACCTTTTCCTCACGGGGTGTTTCTCAATCCCCTTGATCATGTCGCCTGCCCTTTCCTGAACCTCCTGCTGCTCTATAACTATCCTTTTCGAGCTGAGGTGACCTGGATTGTACAGAATATTCCAAACGCGCTTGCACAATGGACTGGTGTAATGGCATCACGGCAGCAGCCATCTTCAGTTCCTTTCCTAATGATCCTTCGCACGGAATTTGCCCGTTTCACAGCCACAGCGCACTGGGCTGGCTTCTTCACTGGGCTGCCCATGATGACCCCAAGGTCTCGGCCCTATTCAGTCACTGCCAGCGTGAAATAGGAACATTTTGCTCCTCAATTTACGCTCATCTTAGACAGGTCCTTTCCAAGCTCTTCACAACCTGGTTTTGTTTTAATGACCCTAAACAATTAAGCATTGTCCATAATTCACCTGTAATACACATGGCTGAACCATGAATCCTTCATCACCTGACCCCTCCCTTTGAGCTGGGATGAAATATACAAACTAAAATATTGAAATAAAATCAAACCAACCCACCCACCCCCCCCCCCAAAAAAAAACCAGGAGAAAAGCCCTCTGGTCTGCACCAGAAGCCTTGCTTGGTCAAGCCACTAGAAGAACAAGGGACGGGCCTTGTTGGTGGTGGCACCAAAGCGGAGAAATGATTTCCTTGGGGAGATCTGTCAGGCTCCTGCTCCTTCTGCTTTTAGATGGGCTTTGGCAGCTCAAGTATCCAGGCAGGCTCTAAACATTGGAAAGGGCCATAGCGCAGTAGATGTCAGGGACTGGCGAGTGTGCTTTGGGGCAAGGCGGGCTGGAGTCTGACTCAGGAGAGGGAGGCAGTGGTTTGTGGGAATCTGGACCAGCCAGGAGATGAGAATCTGAAGCAGGCGAAGCTTCAGAGCTGGAGGGAAAGGAGGAGGAGGCAGGCCAGGCAAGTGAAGGGCCAGAAAAAAATGGGACATCCTGTTTCTCTGCCAAGCTAAGCAGTTGGCTCCTTACCTCTCTCGCCCTGACCTAGCCACTGTGATCCATGCGACGGTAACCTCCAGGCTTGATTATTGTAACTCGCTCTACGTAGGGCTGCCCTTGAGACTGACCCAGAAACTCCAGCGGGTGCAGAATGCCGCGGCGAGACTCCTTATGGGGTCCTCGCTGTGAGATCACATTCACCCAGTGCTATACCAGCTGCACTGGCTCCTGGTGGAGTACAGGATCAGGTTTAAGGTGCTGGTTTTAACCTTTAAAGCCCTCTACAGCCTAGGACCCTCGTACCTGCGGGACCGCCTCTCCTGGTATGTCCCACAGAGGACCTTACGGTCTTCAAACAAAAACATCTTGGAGGTCCCGGGCCACAGGGAGGTTAGGCTGGCCTCAACCAGAGCCAGGGCTTTTTCAGCTGTGGCCCCGATCTGGTGGAACGCTCTGTCACAAGAGACCAGGGCCCTGCGGGACTTGACATCTTTCCGCAGGGCCTGCAAGACGGAGCTGTTCCACCAGGCCTTCGGCCAAGGCACAGTCTGACCCCCTCCTTTGGTAATCCTCACAGAACTCTAGCCCAATGGTTGCCATTAATTTGATTTGAACTGATTTTAGAATGAATTGATTTTAGAATGTATTCCAATTAATTGATTATGATTTTATGTAAACTGTGTTATTTTTACTGTTGTTAGCCGCTCTGAGCTTGGCTTCAGCTGGGGAGGGCAGGATATAAATAAAATGTTATTATTATTATTATTCCTGCGTGAGAGCATGGTGGCCATTTTGGGTGCTGTGATTGTGCACAATTTCATGCCAAGATCCCAGGCTGGAAAAAGCGTTCCCCTCTCTTGGGGGTCGTGATGTCACACAGCACCCCACAACACATGTTTTGGGGCTCCGTGTGATCACGGCCCCCCAAAAGCACCCCTTTGGGGCTCTGTGATCAGACACAGGTCACATGACTAGCGCAGGACCACAGGTGGGAAGAACGCATCCCAGTTTGGGGACTCAGTATGTTGGAGGGTGTGGCGTTTGCCTCCTAGGATGGGTCATAAGGAAAGGGTTAAAATGAGTGTGATGTGATTGGCTAGTTAGAGTGGGAGGTTTTGAAAGCCAGTTGAGGTTGGGGAATTGGAGAAGGAAGAGGGAGGAATAAGCAGTGGGTTGGTAGAGTTGTATTGTGAGAGAGTGAGAGGAATAGTCAAGTGGAGTCAGATAGATAGTTGGGAATAATCAGTCTGAAATTGTTAGGAACTAAGATTAAGAAACTGTCAAGAAAAACTAACTGAAACCATTAGCTTGTTTCTGCATTTAAAAATAAACTTGACTATTTGTTAATGTTAACAACCGACTGGACTCCGTGTGTCCCCATGAGATACAGGGTGGTGGCAGCGGAAAAAGCAATCGCAGTGGTGGCACAGAGTCAATAGACCGTCAAACGTCCGGGGGCCCTGCGTGATCTCTACAGAGGGTACGCCACTGTCTCCCCAAACCAGGACAGAATTGAAGTGGAAATTGCAGAGGAAGTTTCCTTGCAGGCGTAGCCTCTGGCTCTGTGCTCATAGCCTTTTGGGGGAAAGTACATAAATCGGTGAAGTAGCCCCCCATTGCTGCAACTGCTCCATAGAGCACAGACCTTGGTATAGCTGCCTAGATGCTAGACTGGGGTAAAGGATGCGGGTGGTGCTGTGGTCTAAACCACTGAGCCTCTTGGGCTTGCCGATCAGAAGGTCAGTGGTTCAAATCCCCACAACGGGGTGAGCTCCCGTTGCTCTGTCCCAGCTCCTGCCAACCTAGCAGTTCAAAAGCACACCAGTGCAAGTAGATAAATAGGTACCGCTTTGGCAGGAAGGTAAACGACATTTCCATGTGCTCTGGCACTCAACAAGGTTCCGTTGCACCAGAAGCGGTTTAGTCCTGCCGGCCACATGACCCGGAAAGCGGTCTGTGGACAAACACCAGCTCCCTCGGCCTGAAAGCAAGATGAGCACTGCAACCCCATAGTCGCCTTTGACTGGACTGGACCGTCCAGGGGTCCTTTACCTTTACCTTTCTTTTTTTTTACCTGAAGGTGACAGACAAGGTGGGTTTGTCGAGCAGCTCTGGAGAAAAGATCCCTTTCTCTCCTGGGCTCCATTTGTCAAGGGAAAGCTGCATTCGCTTGCACAAAGCATTATTCAAATGTACCTAACAATAGTGGAAAGTAAATGAAAAAGTGTCTGGTTCAGACAATGGCTGCTGAATCCTAATGCCTTACTTAATGCTACCCATTAAGAATGGTCTATATTCATTTGCTCTTCTTCTCTCTCTCCCTCTCCCTCCCTCCCTCCCTCCCTCCTTCTCTCTCTCTCTCTCTCTCTCTCTCTCTCTCACACACACACACACACACACACACGGTTCACTGGTCCTGGAATCTGATTTGAATGTCAGGGCTCATCTATGGAATGCACATAATATTAAAAGGACTGTTTCTGAGCATGAAGAGTGCCATTCCCTCAAACCAGCATACAGAAATTATTTCCATTCCAGTGTCAAGAGCAGGGGCACCTCTAGAGACTTTTAAGGATTTGGGGCACAGACGCATCTCATCCTAAATTTTGCACATGCTAATTTATAGGTATAGAAACAAATTTAGGATTTAAATCTATCGAGAACAAGCCAGCTGATAGATATCCAAACCACACCCAGACTAATTCTTTCACCAATTTGTGTCCGCTTCCAGATCACCCCTAGCCTGGTCCTCACAGATCCATTTATTCGGTTTTGTTTTATTAATTTATGAAACACCTTTTGCCTGAGTCCCAAGGCAATTTACAAGCACACCATGAAAACAACTAAAAATAGTTTTAAAAACAACATTTGAAAAAGAACGGAAGATACAAAATGATCAGCTGCTGTAAGGCAGAGACTATTTCATCCAGCTGTAAAAACTTGTCAAAACAAAGTTTTCTTCGGTTGTCTATGGCGGGCACTGGGTGTATCTCAACAGAGATCCTATTGTGGATCAAGCTTCTGATATTTTAGGGAGCCTAAAAGGGGAGAGATCCCTTCCCCCAGAATCATTACCCACCCAGAAACTTAGAAGAAGATTGGGGGGGGCTGCCAATGCTTTATTATTATTATTATTATTATTATTATTATTATCATCATCATCTTCATCTTCATCTTCATCATCATCATTAATTTGTACCCGCCCATCTGGCTGGGTTTCCCCAGCCACTCGGGGCAGCTTCCAACAAGGATTAAAAATACATCAAAATGTCACACATTAAAAATTTCCCTGAACAGGGCTGCCTTCAGATTTCTTCTAATGTCAGGTAGTTGTTTATCTCTTTGACATCTGATGGGAGGGTGTTTCACAGGGTGGGTGCCACCACGGAGAAGGCTCTCTGCCTGGTTCCCTGTAACTTAGCTTCTCGTAGCGTGGGAACCGCAAGAAGGCCCTCAGAGCTGGATCTCAGTGTCCAGGCAGAACGATGGAGGTGGAGACGCTCCTTCAGGTATACTGGACAGAGGCCATTTAGGGCTTTAAAGGTCATCACCAACACTTTGAATTGTGCTCGGAAACGTACTGGGATCCATGCCTGCTCCACAACTCTTTGCCCCTGTGGATCTTTCATTAGAGAGGCTACAAGAATGTTCAAGAGATTCCACCACCCTCCAAGGGAGCACATTCCACTGTCAGCTCTTTCCATTGGAAAGTTCTTCCTAATGTTCCATTGGAATCTCCTTTCTTGTCAATTGAAGCCATTGGCTCTATGCTCTGGAGCAGCTTGTTCCCTCTTCCACGTGACAGTCCTTGAGATATCTGAAGATGGCTCTCGTATCTCCTCTCAGTCTCCTGTTTTCCAGGTTAAACATTCCCAGCTCCTTCAACCGTTCCTCATCAGGCTTGGTTTCCACACCCTTAATCATCTTGGTCGCCCTCCTCTGCACACCTTCCTGCTTGTCAATATCCAACTGGACACAGGACTCCAGAGGGGGCCTGACCAAGATGGAGCTTACTCTTGAGTCAGAGTGATACATCTTGCGTAAGGCTCAGTCTGAGACTCTTGGCTTAGTCAAACCACTGTTGAGCACTGGAGCAAACAGCAACCAAGTTTTCTGCGGATTTCCATTTGTTCCGATTTGTAGATAAAGAGCAGCTTTTCGCTGGGAAAGAAGCAGGGCGTAGAGAAAACCGCTTAGACCCATAAATTCTAGGCACAGGACAAGTGGAAGTGTGAAAGAGCCCTAAATACTGCTGAATTATAGAATCATGGAATTGTAGAGTTGGAAGGGACCCCAATGGTGATCCAGTCCAACCCCCAGCAATGCAGGAATCTCAGCTAAAGCATGCATAACAGAAGGTCACCCAACCTCTGCTTAACAACCTCCAATGAAGGAGAGTCCACAACCTCTTGAGTCTGTTCAACAGCTGCTACTATCAGAAAGTTCTTCCTGATGTTTAGTTGGAATCTCCTTTCTTGAAAACCAAAGCCATTGGTTCGAGTCCTACTCTCCAAAGCAGGAGAAAAGAACTGAATATGTTGCTGAAGCAACATCTAAGCTCTGCTCTCACCTCTGAGGTGGGCGGGGCGCCTGCTGATGAGGTGAAAGAGAGTTTTGCTGTAATCACGGCTGATTGATGCTCTCTAAGTGTTCCATCGCATTTCCTTTGATCGCTTACGAGTTCTTAGATCTCTTTCTTTTTAATTCAAATGTATGCATGATCTTGATAAGCCTGTTTCAATGATATTGAATGTAATCACTTATAACTTGATTATTTGCCCATTAAATAAGCAGATGTAAAAATGTGCCGGGAAAGTAATCAATATTCATCACGTTAAGACTCCCTTGAGCTCCTCCTTCGCTTGCAAAACGCTTCTGGGGTCTATGCCAGGACTGGAGGAAACGTGCCATGCGATGCCATAATGTCATGCATTTTGCAATAGCTGGCATTATCGGAGGGGTGAGGGGGCAGAGGAGGTGAGGAGCTGCTGCTCTCTGCGCATGCTCCATGATGTTTAGCTCAGACTTTTGTCCAGCCTTTGTTTGATGAGCTCCAGCATGGAAGAGCCCCCAACCCCATTGATGAGGTTTCTTCTAAAGTTCACCTGAAACCTACTGTCCTCTTACTGAAATCCATGAGATCTAGTCCTGTCGTCTGGGGCAGCAGAGGACTGACCCTCTCCTATGTGAAGAGCGCCTTTGTCTCCTCCCAGCATCTTCTCTGGGGTCAACATAACCATCACTCCCACCTTTCCTGATCAGCTGTGCTTCCCTCCTCTGAAGTTTGAGGCTTAGTTGGGGGCCTGACCCCAGGCGCACATTTCTGAGGGGGCACAACCAGCTGCCCCCATGACAGGCTCCCTCATCGAGCTGCACGGAGGCAAGCCAATCTATGTCCAGGCTGGGCCATCCTGTATGGGGAGAGAAGGAGACAGGTGGAAGAAGGGCAGCCACGTTCTTCTGGGCTGTGGCTCCAACATGGAGCAGAAGCGAGAGAGTTGCTCTAGTGAGCAGGTGGACAGAG
Source organism: Podarcis pityusensis (assembly GCF_964106645.2). Classification (NCBI taxonomy): domain Eukaryota; kingdom Metazoa; phylum Chordata; class Lepidosauria; order Squamata; family Lacertidae; genus Podarcis; species Podarcis pityusensis. The sequence goes on along the minus strand of NC_138036.1, from coordinate 2,092,823 downwards.
GCAGCGGCTGAGGAGTCTGTTGGAGGTGGTCTCCGTTCACCCTCTGCACAGGCTCAACGCAGTGCATGCCTCCACCCCAGCTGCCCAGTCTACCAGGAAGGTGCAACACTTGCCCTGCCCTGGGCAGCAGCAACCCGTGCTACGCCACTGTCTGAACCTCTTCCAGTTTGTCCATATCCTTCCGCAAGGGCAACGTCCACAACTAAGCAGGCAACACTTGCAATATTAAAATGGGAAAGAGTTGGGCATGTGGTGATGGTGTAGTCTTTGGAGTGCTGGACCAGGAGTCTGGGTTCAAATCCCACACTTGTTCATGAAGCTTGCTGGGGGGCCTTCGGCCAGTCACTGCCTCTCAGCGCAACCTACCTCACAGGGTTCTTTGGGAAGTTCAGTGAGGGGTGGAGGAGAACCGTGCAGGCCACATTGAGCTCCGTGCAGGAAAAGGTGAGACAGAAATGCAACAAATAATCAATCATAATGTTATCATAAGCCAGGAATCCATTATCATCCTTCAGCACAAATACAACACTGTGTGAGATTGCCTTGCAACACACACAGCACTGAGCAGGCAAACCCATCCACCTTGACAGAGTACTCTGTGAAACCATCAACACCTCCTGACTCCATGCTAAGATAGCTCCCAGCTGCAGGTGTGCAAACACCAACGGGTTATTATAAAACTAAAAAAACATCCAGCAGACAAACTGAGAATGCCGCCTACCAACACTCCCCCTTGCGGAGGAGAGAATAGCAGATTTGGGAAAACTCAGCCTTGGGCTGAGAACGTGGGTGGGTAGAGGGAGCAACAGGCCACATTTGCAGCAGCTCCCTGCCCTGGTTGTTGGAATCATGGAATCACAGAGCGGTAGAGTTCGAAGGGACCCCAAGGGTCATCTAGACCAACCCCTGCAATGCAGGAATCACAGGTTAAGAATCCCTGAAAGATGGCCATCCAAACCTTCAATAAAAGAGAGCCCGCCTCCTTCTGAGGGAGTCTGCCCCACTGCCAAGCACCTCCAAGGAAGGGGAGTTCGGCATCTTCCCAAAAAGTCCATTCCACTGTCAAACAGCTCTTGCCGTCAGAAAGTTCTTCCTGATTTTTAGTTGGAATCTCCTTTCTTGAAGCCATGGGTTTGAGTCCTACCCTCCAGAGCAGAAGAAAACAAGCTTGCTTCCTCTTCCATGTGGCCCAACTAATCCAGAATGCGGCAGCTAGACTAGTGACTGGGAGCGGCCGCCGAGACCACATAACACCGGTCCTGAAAGACCTACATTGGCTCCCAGTAGGTTTCTGAGCACAATTCAAAGAGTTGGTGCTGACCTTGAAAGCCCTAAATGGCCTCAGCCCAGTATACCTGAAGGAGCGTCTCCACCCCCATCGTTCTGCCCGGACACTGAGGTCCAGCGCCGAGGGCCTTCTGGCGGTTCCCTCCCTGCAAGAAGCCAAGTTACAGGGAACCAGGCAGAGGGACTTCTCGGTGGTGGCACCTGCCTGTGGAACACCCTCCCACCAGATGTCAAAGAGAAAAACAACTACCAGACTTTTAGAAGACATCTGAAGGCAACCCTGTTTAGGGAAGCTTTTAATGTTTAATTGGTTATTGTATTTTAATATTCTGTTGGAAGCCGCCCAGAGTGGCTGGGGAAACCCAGCCAGATGGGTGGGGCATAAATAATTTATTATTATTATTATTATTATTATTATTATTATTATTATTTGGCAGCCCTTGAGATTTTGGAAGGTGGCTATCATATCTTCTCTCAGACATCATCATCATCATCATTATTAGAATTTATATACCGCCCTATATCCACAGGTCTCCGGGTGGTTTACAGAATAAATTCAAAATATAAAACCACAAAATCCATAATCAAAATAAAAACAACAACAACCCAATAACCCCCCCCCAAAAAAAAACCCACACACATTTTAAAAGGGCATAGGATGTCAATCAGATCATCCAAAGGCCTGGTTATAAGGGAACTTCCCTTGGGAGAGCATTCCACAGATGGGAAGCCATTACAGAGAAGGCCCTGTTCTCATGTTTCCACCCTCTGGACCTCTCAAGGAGGAGGCACATGAAGGAGGGCCTCAGAAGATGATCTCAAGGTCTGGGCAGGTTCATATGGAAAGAGGCAGTCCTTAAGGTATTGCTGCCCGAGCCATTTAAGGCTTTATAGATCAAAAACAGCACTTTAAATTGGGCCCAGAAACTAATTGGTAGCCAGTGCAGTCCGACCAGGATTGGTGTCATATGATCAAACCATTTTGCTCCGGTGAGCAACCTGGCTGCTGAATTCTGCACTGGCTGAAGTTTCCAAACCATCTTCAGAGGCAGCCCTATGTATAACACATTGCAGTAATTTAACCTTGAGCTTACCAGAGCATAGACAACAGTAGTTGGTCTATCCCTGTCCAGATAGGGGCGTAGCTGGGCCACCAGCCAAAGCTGATGGAAGGCACTCTGGGCCACTGAGCCCACCTGAGCCTTGAGCGACAGCAAAGGATCCAGGAGGGCCCCCAAGCTATGAACCTTCAGAGGAAGTGCAACCTAGAGAAGTCTTCTCAAGGATAAACAGACCCAGCTCCCTCAACTGTTCCTCATACGGCTCAGTTTCCAGACCCTTGATCATCTTGGTTGACCTCCTCAGGACACTTTCTGACAGTAAGAGCCATTCAACAGTGGAACGAACTCCCTCAGGAAGCCATGGACTCTCCTTCCTTGGAGGTTTTTAAGGAGAGGTTGGGTGACCATCTGTCATGGATGCTGAGATTCCTGCATTTCAGGGGGCTGGACTAGATGGCCCTTGGGTCCCTTCCAACATTACAATTCTGAGATTCTATGATTCTGTAAGCCAGAATAGAAACCCACCTGCCCACTCTGCTATGTCCCATCTCCTTCTCCCCAATTCCATGCTCCTTCCCACCAACGGGTGGGTGTGCATTTCTCTAGCGGCACACATAATGAGAAAGCATGTCTTTAATTTATGTCTAACCACAGAGAGCACCGTGATATTTCCACCCACACAATTCTGCACCTGTCGCCACGCCGTGCCCTGTCAATTTCCAGGCAGCGCATGGCAGCTTGGCAATTTGCACCTGGGAATGTGCAGAGTCCCTCTCCTGATCTCTCTTGTGCTGATACGGCTGACAGAAGTGCACCCCTTTCCCACCACCCAAATTAGAAGCCTTTCACCCAAAATTTGCACAAACTCACAATTTCCTTTTCAGCCTGCGCAGGATCATTACGGTGCAGCTGTGGGTCCTTTAATCATCCTGCCACATTCAAAGGCGCAGTTTGCCTGAGCTGATTCTGAAGGCTGCCCAGTGATGTCACCCTTGGAGTTGCAAAGGGGGGGGGTGCCTTGCCCTATGCATATCTTCCCCATTGATCTGAAGCCTTTGCCAGTTTTGTCATGTAATGACACAGCGGCGACATTTCCGACTAGAAGGTACATGAAGTTTGTCATCAGAAGAAATCGCAAAAAAGGACAGCCGCTGCTGTCAATTGAAGACAAGAAAACTGAACCGGAGAGATTTATGGGGAGTGGGATTGATGGCCTCCCTCCTCCCCTTCTAGACCCCAATGGATGACTTCATTGGGAGGAGGAGAGGGCTGGTGACCTAGGCTTGCCATATGTCCTCGCTTTCCAGGACACGTCCTCTTTTTCACAGGTATGTAAAATGAGAGATCCATAAGTTAAATGTAGAAGTTGGCAAATGTGTCCTCATTTTTGCTCTTCAAAATTTGGCACCCCTCCTACGCTCTGCCAGTGAGAGCCAGTGTGGTGTAGTGGTTAGGAGCGGTGGACTCGTAATCTGGTTAACCGGGTTCGCTTCCTCACTCCTCCACATGCAGCTACTGGGTGACCTTGGGCTAGTCACACTTATCTGAAGTCTCTCAGCCTCACTCACCTCACAGAGTGTTCGTTGTGGGGGAGGAAGAGAAAGGAGAATGTTAGCCGCTTTGAGACTCCTTCGGATAGTGATAAAGCGGGATATCAAATCCAAACTCCTCCTCCTCCTCTTCTTCTTCTTCATCTTCTGCCTCCATGGTTGGAGGCAGCAATGCTTCTGAATACCAGTTGCTGGAAACGCAGAAGGGGAGAGCACAGACCCTACAAGGATCCCTCTTTTCCAGGGACAGTCCCAGATTTACAGAAGCCATCCCAGTTTCTGATTTGATCCAGGAATGTCCCGTTTTTCCTTAGGACATCCCTATTTTCACCAGAGAAATGTTGGAGGGTATGGTGGTGGTGGTGGTTCAGTTGTTTAGTCGTGTCCGGCTCTTCGTGACCCCCTGGACCAGAGCACGCCAGGCCCTCCTGTCTTCCACTGCCTACCGCAGTTTGGTCAAACTCATGCTGGTAGCTTCGAGAACACTGTCCCACTATCTCGTCCTCTGTCGTCCCCTTCTCCTTTTGCCCTCCAGCTTTCCCAACATCAGGGTCTTTTCCAGGGAGTCTTCTCTTCTCATGAGGTGGCCAAAGTAGTGGAGCCTCAGCTTCAGGATCTGTCCTTCCAGTGAGCACTCAGGGCTGATTTCCTTCAGAATGGAGAGGTTTGATCTCCTTGCAGTCCATGGGCCTCTCAAGAGTCTCCTCCAGCACCAGAATTCAAAAGGATCAATTTTTCATCTCTATTTTCATTGGAGAAATGATGGAGGGTATGGAGCTTTGTGACCCCCGAGCCAAGGAGATAAGTAACTATACAACCTTTAGAAGACATCTGAAGGAAGACCTTTATGGGAAATGTTTTTTAATGTTGTATATTTTATTATCTTTTTATATATGTTAGAATCCACCTAGAGTGGCTGGGGCAACCCAGTCAGATGGGTGGGTTAATAATAATAATAATAATAATAATAATAATAATAATAATATTGTTTATACCCCGCCCATCTGACTGGGTTTCCCCAGCAACTCTGGGGAGTATTATTATTATTATTATTATTATTATTATTATTCAGGACGCAAGGGAGAAATGTGCTAAGAGGAAGGCATGCTTGGCAAATCCACACCATGATCAACTCTCGCCCAGTAACCAATGTTCCCAAAGTGGAAGGATGTGTGGATCCAGAATTGGCCTCCACAGTCCCTTACAGACTCATTGTTAAGATCATGTTTATGGAAGACAGTCTTACTTGGTTATGAGTGATCGCCAGAGGAGGAGGAGGAGGAGGAGGAGGAGGAGGAGGAGGAGAAGGAGAAGAAGAAGAAGAAGAAGAAGAAGAAGAAGAAGAAGAAGAAGAAGAAGAAGAAGAAGAAGAAGAGATGATGATGATGATATCTGCTTGGACCCCATGATAACAGGCTGCTAGACTGGAAGGTGCCCCTTGACCTGACCCAGCTGGGCTCTTCTTGTCATGTCTCTCCCCACCCCAAAGACTACCCCAAATCATGGCCCACAGAGATGAAGACATCAAAGCCTGCCCAGGCTTATTCACCGCTAAGTCAGACTCTTCTTTCAAATAATTGCAAACTAGCAGCAGTTCTTTAATTACGGGCTGCAGTTGTCAGCTTCTTTCAGAGAAGGCTGTTCTCTCTGCCAGGCGCCCCCCGTGCAAAATGGGAGGCTGGCACGGTGGATGCGGAGGCTGGCTGGTACACGCCATGGCATGCTGAGGAGTTTGGAGTTGTTTGGTTTCCTGTATCCCCGCAGTTCCACGCAGCCCAGAAAAAAGGGAGGATGGTTCTTTTGACAGCTCCGCTGCCGCCTTCTCTCATTGCAACTCATCCTGCGTGCTCACATAAAGGCAGTTTGAAGGGAGACGGCATGAGGTATGTTTCTCTCCCCCTTCCCAGGTTACAGCTTTTGATGTGATAATTATGCCAAACTCAATGAAAGCCCAGGCTTTTCCCCCCAGCTCTCTTCTCTCCACTCAAAGAAAATAACAGATTGTTTCAGCTCCACCAGAATTTCCCAATTTCCCCTGAGAATCCCAAGGCGAAACGGGAAGGGAAGCAAGCTGAGATTGCTGGCATCCTCCACTGCCATGTTTCACATCCTGGGCCCAATAGGCGAGATGTTCTCCTTCCTGCGCTGTGGTTTTTGCACAGACCCCATTCACTCCACTGAAACTAAACGGGAGTGAATGGTCCTGGTGTGCAGCACCTGAAATCAAGTGAATTAGTTGCTGGGGGGGGGGGGAGCAGCACCCAGTAGCTGATGCGCCACAAACAACTCATGAAGGCATCAATCTTAAATTGTTTTTTAACAATTAAAAAAAACATTCTAAATTGTTTTTAATTCTTATCTGTGTTGTTTTAAATGAGACCATCTTGGCTGTGAGCCCTGGAAGACCTGCACCCTGCCTTGCTGGCCTTTTCCCATCTGGCCTGGGAGAGTGGAGTACGGACTGACTCCAGCTACAAAAGCTGAGGCTGTTGAACGGTCACCTCCAGGCTTGACTACTGTAATTTGCTCTACGCGGGGCTGCCCTTGAAACTGTCCCAGAAACTCCAGCGGGTGCAGAATGCTGCAGCGAGGCTCCTCACGGGGTCCCTGCCATGGGAGCATATTCACCCAGTGTTTTACCAGTTGCACTGGCTCCCAGTGGATTATTGGGTCAGGTTCAAGGTGCTGGTCTTGACCTTTAAAGCCCTTTGTGGCTTAGGGCCCTCGTATCTACGGGACCGCCTCTCCTGGTCTGCCCCGCAGAGGACCTTAAGGTCCATGAATAACCATAGTTTAGAGGTCCCAGGCCCTAAGGAAGTCAGACTATCCTCCACCAGGGCCAGGGCCTTTTCAGTGATGGCTCCGACCTGGTGGAATGCTCTGTCCCAGGAGACCAGGGCCCTGCAGGATTTAACCTCCTTCCATTGGGCCTGTAAGACAGAGCTATTCCACCTGGCCTTTAATTTGAATTCAGACTGATCTTTTATTTCCCTTCTCTTCCCCCCTCCCCTTTTATGAAGATCACCCACCCTGAGACCCCACAGCTAATTCTCCCCTGGCCTCCTCACTGGCCCAAGTAGGACCAATTCAGCCAGCTAGCCCTGGGATTATCTAATGCTTATTTCCCCTAAATTGATTTTTGATTTTTATTTTTATTCATGTTTTTATTCTGTATTTTATGCTGCTTTTATAATTAAGTGTTTTAAATTTGTTGTTAGCCGCCCTGAGCCCGGTTTTTGAACCGGGAAGGGTGGAATATAAATAAAAAATTATTATTATTATTATTATTATTATTATTATTATTATTATTAGGCTGGAGTATTGTTCATGGGGGGTTGGGAGAGGTGATTGCTGCTGTGGCTATTATTGTTGTATCTTTAGTTTTAAATCTTTACGCAGAGGTGTAGGAAGGGGGTGCGGGGGTAGATCACACCAGATGTCATCTTTGAGGGGGGTGACATCACCTGTGACTCCCAAGCCTACCCCGAGCCGTTGAGGGGGGGTGACAAAAAAAATTTCCACACTGGGTACCACCTGACCTTGCTACGCCTCTGGATTTACGTAGAAATTGTTTCCATGTGGTTGTGTACTTTTTGATGTGTTTTATTTACTGTTTATGACTTTTGTTATGTTTGTAATTATGTAATTATTATTATTTATTTATTTATTTATTTATTTATTTATACCCCACCTATCTGGCTGGGTTTCCCCAGCCACTCTGGGCAGCTCCCAACTGAATGTTAAATTTTGTCATGTAGTAGTTTCAACTATGGAAAGGCGACATACAAATAAAGTAATAATGTTGATGACTCCTGTTGGCACTCCTGCCCAGCAAGTGTAATTCAGGGAAGGTATACAGCCTCTGAATCTGGAAGGTCCATTTAACTACTATGTAGGGTTGGCATATGTCCTGAATTTCCTGAATTTTACTTCTAGAAATATGGCAACCCTACTATTGTGGATAACAGTCACTGATAAAATACCTCTTCTGTGCGTTTCTCTAATGGCAAAACATTATTTTTGCACATTTCTTCAGTAAGCAGTCTTAAAAACATGTTTTTGACTGTGAGGAATTCAAATCAGCTATTATTTTTGGACAACATGTAGCTTGGTAAGCCCACGGTCGATGAAAATGCATATTAAACTGTTTTCGGAAGACCAAAGAATTTTAATTTTACCTTTTGGAAATGTCACACAATGCTAAATACTTTTTTGGATTCCCTAGCCACGTGACAACCCACATTTTAGCACCCCACATTTTAGAATCATAGAATCATAGAGTTGGAAGAGACCACAAGGGCCATCGAGTCCAACCCCCTGCCAAGCAGGAAACACCATCAGAGCACTCCTGACATATGGTTGTCAAGCCTCTGCTTAAAGACCTCCAAAGAAGGAGACTCCACCACACTCCTTGGCAGCAAATTCCACTGTCAAACAGCTCTTACTGTCAGGAAGTTCTTCCTAATGTTTAGGTGGAATCTTCTTTCTTGTAGTTTGGATCCATTGCTCCGTGTCCGCTTCTCTGGAGCAGCAGAAAACAACCTTTCTCCCTCCTCTATGTGACATCCTTTTCTATATTTGAACATGGCTATCATATCACCCCTTAACCTCCTCTTCTCCAGGCTAAACATGCCCAGCTCTCTTAGCCGTTCCTCATAAGGCATCGTTTCCAGGCCTTTGACCATTTTGGTTGCCCTCCTCTGGACACGTTCCAGTTTGTCAATGTCCTTCTTGAACTGTGGTGCCCAGAACTGGACACAGTACTCCAGGTGAGGTCTGACCAGAGCAGAATACAGTGGCACTATTACTTCCCTTGATCTAGATGCTATACTCCTATTGATGCAGCCCAGAATTGCATTGGCTTTTTTAGCTGCCGCGTCACACTGTTGGCTCATGTCAAATTTGTGGTCAACCAAGACTCCTAGATCCTTTTCACATGTACTGCTCTCAAGCCAGATGCCACCCATCTTGTATTTGTGCCTCTCATTTTTTTTTGCCCAAGTGCAATACTTTACATTTCTCCCTGTTAAAATTCATTTTGTTTGTTTTGGCCCAGTTCTCTAATCTGTCAAGGTCGTTTTGAAGTGTGATCCTGTCCTCTGGGGTGTTAGCCACCCCTCCCAGTTTGGTGTCATCTGCAAATTTGATCAGGATGCCCTTGAGTCCATCATCCAAGTCGTTGATAAAGATGTTGAATAAGACCAGGCCCAAGACAGAACCCTGTGGCACCCCATTAGTCACTCTTCTCCAGATATTTTGGGAATTTGAACGTTGAAAAATTCAACACACTCTACTCTGGCATCTCCCAGCAGGGCTGGGGAAATTTTTTACCTGAAACCCTTGAGGACATAAAAAGGTGAGTTTCTTGGCTGTAACTGAGCATAGATTTTGTTATGAGAATTATAAGGTCTAAGATATAAAATAAATGTTCATAAATGCACCAGGCAAACACATACATACACACAGTAAATATATAAACCATATGTCTGAAACACTACAGGAAAACAGTCCTGAAGCCATTTTGACTCTTTCAATGACCTTAAATATTCCTCTGCAGTTTGGATGGAAAGGGGAAAAGCTTCCCTGTTGTCTCTGTGCTCACAAATCCTGCCTTAAGGGCACATTTGTGTATGAATAGGGTGAGCCTGTAACCTGGACTCAGGAATTACCGTATTTTTCGCTCTATAACACGCACCAGACCATAACACGCATGTAGTTTTTAGAGGAGGAAAGAAAAGAAAAAAAAATATTCTTAACGAAATAGTGGATATATGATTTTTGTGGTTCATGCTGTGGCCACAGACATCTGATCTGACAGTGAGTTTGGAGTAGCCCAGTGCAAAAATCCTGAGGATCCATGTGGATCCATGCTTTGTAACCACGGAGGAGGGAAGGAAGGGGAACCATGGATCCTCTGCTCACGATTGCAGCAGATCCCCCCCGCCACCCAAGATGGATAGGTCATAGTGGAGAGTTTTGACCAAACGTGATCCACCTGGAGCAGAAACTGGCAAGCCACTCCAGTGTCCCTGCCAAAAAAACTCCATGGACAATAAGGTCCATATAGTTAAAGCTATTGTTTTCCCAGTAGTGATGTATGGGAGTGAGAGCTGGACCATCAAGAAGGCTGATCGCTGAAGAATTGATGCTTTTGAATTCTAGTGCTGGAGGAGACTCTTGAGAGTCCCATGGACTGCAAGAAGATCAAACCAATCCATTCTATAGGAAATCAGCCCTGAGTGCTCAATGGAAGTACAGATCCTGAAGCTGAGGCTCCAAGACTTTGGCCACCTCATGAGAAGACAAGACTCCTTGGAAAAGATCCTGACGCTGGGAAAGATGGAGGGCACAAGGAGAAGGGGACGACAGAGGACGAGATGGTGGGACAGTGTTCTCGAAGCAACCAGCATGAGTTTGACCAAACTGCGGGAGGCAGTGGAAGACAGGAGTGCCTGGCGTGCTCTGGTCCATGGGTTCACGAAGAGTCGGACATGACTAAATGACTAAACAACAACATCACAAAAGAATGGCCAGGCTGTCCAGGTAAACCCATCAACAGGTTTCCTGCCAGACAGGATTCTGCTGTAGACCACCCCTTCTGTGATGTATGTATGATGTTTTTTGGGGGGTCGTCGTGACCTACAGTGTGGCAATTTCAAAAGTCTATATAAGGACTTGACCTGCATACCATTGTTCTGGGTTCCTCTCCTCTCTCCCCTTGTGTGGGTTGAGCACCCTGTTGAAACCATTTAGTAAAGATCATGCTTACTAGCTGCTTTGCTTCTCAATATTCTCTGGTTGGCATCTGTTATTTTCTACTGATAGAGAACCTACATAAGGACTCTTTACAGGCTCTTAAACAGGGGTCAGCAACCTGTTTCAGCTGCGGGCCGGTCCATGGTCCCTCAGACGATGTGGTGGGCCAGACTATATTTTGGAAAAAAATATATGAACGAATTCCTATGCCCCACAAATAACCCAGAGATGCATTTTAAATAAAAGCACACATTCTACTCATGCAAAAACATGCTGATTCCCAGAACCGTCCACGGGCCAGATTTAGAAGGCGATTGGGCCGGATTCAGCCCCCAGGCCTTAGGTTGCCTACCCCTGCTCTTGGGTATGCCATAAGGGGAAAAGGAACAGTTTTTTCTTGTAGAAGATTTGGTCCCAGATCACCCTGTACCAAGTCACAGAAACATTTGCGGTGCCTTTCTTCCATGCTAGGCCACCGGCCCACCTCTCTCAATATTGGCTACATTGCTGAGTGTATGATCTCCAAGGTTTGGGGTAAGGGACCGTTCCAGTCCTGTCTGAGGATGCCAGGGATTAATCCTGGAAACCTGACCATGCTGCCCACTGTTTCCTGCAGAGGAGGGTGAGGAGGTTCAGGAAGGGAAGAACTGCCAGCCTCAAAATCAAACTCCAAAAACACCCATCTGCTTCTCTACAACTTAACTGTGCAGCAGCTATTGACAGTTACTCAGCCCAGGAGGGAGGTTTATTGAGCCACACAAGCTGAATGTAATGATGGTTGCCTCTGGCCGCCTCACCTCAGAAAGGATATTGTGGAATTGTAAAAAAAAGTTCAGAAAAATGATCAAGGGGGTGCAGCGACTCCCCTCTGAGGGAAGGGTGCGGAGTTTAGAGAAAAGGTGAATAAGGGATGTTTATAGAAGTTTATAAAAGGATGCCTGGCATGCAGAAAGTGGAGAGAGGAAAGTTTTTTTCTTTTTCTTCTTTTTTTTTTGAAGTCATTTTTTATTGATTTTACAAATACAAAATACAGATAAACAAAAAGTTTTTTTTAAAAAAAGACGTATCTATATAAAGAGATTCTCCAAATCTTGGGACTTACCCGCATCCCCTCCATGGGGTTTCTTTTTAAACACCTGCAACTGCATATTCATCTATATTTCAATTTTTGTACCAAACCATATTATCCATAGTGATTTTTACACTACAAGTGAAATCAAGTTCCTGCTCCTGTTTCCATTTGCTTACAGTGGTCTCCTAAGTGGCTTATATTTTTTCCCATTCTTTTGTAAAGTTTTTGTCCTCTTGGTTTCTGAGTTTTTCCGTCAGTTTTGCCATCTCGGCGTAGTCCACCAGCTCAGTTGGCAATTCCTCCCTGGTAAGGACTTTGCCTTCTTTCTAATACAGGAAATTTTTATTCCCCTCTCCTGCCAGTAGAAGTCGTGGGCATCCCATGAGGCTTAATGCTGGAAGAGTCTGGATGAATAAAAGAAAATAATTCACATACTGTAGTGCATAGTTGAACCACTGAACTCCCTGCCACAGGAGGCAGGAATGGCCACCAGCTTGGAGGGCTTCAAAAGAGGATTAGACAAATTCTGGGAGCAGAGGGCTACTTGCGGCTACTAGCCCTGATGGCTATGCTCTGCCTCCATGGCCAGAGGAAGAAATGCTGTTGAATACCAGTTGCTAGAAACTGCAGGAAGGGAGAGGGCTCTGGTGCTAAACTCCTGCTTGTGGGTTTTCCAGGACAGGTTGGCCATTGTTGTGGGATGTAATCCACTGGGAGCAGTCAAGTACAACATTCCTTGCAATGCTAGAGAAGACATGCGAGGGAATGTTTGGTCCAGCCAGTCGAAACTTCCTGTTCCTCCTGGCTGGAGCATCCTTCCTTTTGCATGTGATAGAAGGTGGGTGTGACCTTACCTGTCCAGGTAACAAAAGGACAAGTCACACAGCACACCTCTCTCTTTTTCACTTCCTTCATCATGTGACCAGCTTCTGCTCTGCTAGCTCTCAGCTAGCAGAAGCACTGGGATTATTTCCCCATATGGTGTAGATCCACATGTACATATTTGTAACTAAGTCTGTCTTCAGGAATCCAACTGTGAACTGATGTAAGTAAAATTTTTTTATTGACTTTGAATAAGATTGTGGCCTCTTTATTCTTTTAAGAAGGATTCAAGGGAACTTACCAGGAATGTACATGTGATGGCCTGGGACTCGGGCTCAGACTTAGAACCAGAGGAGTCTCATTCTGCACTGGATCCTTTGCCTCAGGCATCACCTGAACCAAGTCTGGGACCTGATCCTGAAGAGTCCCAGTCTGCACAGGTTCCCCTGCAACAAACACCAGCTGGGCCGAGTCCGGGGCCTGAGCCTGCCCTGGCTCCAGATGTGGGGATGACCTCGTTGCCTCCAGCTGGGCCATCACTTACAGCTGCTCCACTACCGGTTGGGTCAGGGGAGGCTGAGGCGGCCCCTCGGTCTAGTAACCCACCGACGTCTCCCGAGCTGCAGAGACTCAGGTCTGAGAGAAGGAGAGACCTGGATACTTGCAGGAGGAGTGCTCACCTTAGGACGAAACAGGGAGGTGAGTCACCAGGGGATCGGGACCGGCTGTTACCCCAACAAAGATAAAAGGCTGTCGGACCCCTCCCCAGGTTGCGGGAGCAACATTGCTGTATGCTAGATACTGCTTGAGATCCTGTACCTGTTCTTGCCTGGTTTCCTGCCTCGTGTCCTGCCATGACCCTGTCGGACTGACTCCTAGCGGAACCCTCAGATTCTGGAGGGGTCCTGGACCACATTTCACAGGTTACCCCCGGGCCCAGCACAGTACAATTCTATATGAGACAGATTGAATTGTATAATAGTGAGAGGCTTACACGAGCCTGCAACCAGCTATCTGCTGTGCATCAAAAGGGAAATGTAACTCTGCTAAGTAAAGGAACTTACTAGCACAAGTTAGGAAGGATATTAATATATCCTCTCCTGCCACCCTGAACATTCCCACAATTGTGAGAACAGGTTACTGGACTAGATGGTTCAGTGGCTCTTCTTACTTCCTTGTTGCCACGTCTAATCCTGCATGTGTGGAGTCAGCCCTGATTCCACGCTCCTCTTTTCTGCCTGCCTCTCCTGGAAACGACTGCTGCATTCCTTCCTCAACTCCGTCTCCTCCCTTCCTCCCCCCCCCCCAATTTCTAGTGACTTCATCCATGCTGGCTGCCAGTCTACTGACACCTGCCTTCTGCCCTCCAGTCACGTTCGGTCAGAGCACCGCTGAACCACAGCTTCCATCGGGTGAAATGTGTTATTAATCCAAACACGGCCATCAACCCGCCTCCCCCGGCTGCAACGCCAGCAGTTCTCACATTCCTGGCCGGTCGTGTCTCCGCTGGGACAGGCCCAGCCGCTTAAGCTTCTGGAATCCACCCCATACCTAGTCAGTGGCTGAAACCAATTTAATTTCCTTGATATGGCTAGGAGCGGAGAGCAGCAGGTTCCTTGAAACAGGAGATTCAGAAGATGAGAAGTTCCTTGAGACCAAGAAACTCCTAAACCACCGGTCAGCAAACTTTTTCAGCAGAGGGCCAGTCCACTGTCCCTCAGACCTTATGGGGAGCTGAACTATATTTTTTGGGGGGAAATGAATGAATTCCTATGCCCCACGAATAACCCAGAGATGCATTTTAAATAAAAGGACACATTCTACTCATGTAAAAACATGTGATTCCCGGACCATTCGCGGGCTGGATTTAGAAGGCAATTGGGCCAGATTCAGCCCCCAGGCCTTAGTTTGCCTACCCATGTCCTAAACCTTTTAGAGCTTTGGGGAACTTCCAAGAAGTGGGAAAGGAATTCAGTAGGGTCATTCACACTTCCCGAAAGAATATGAGAACCAAAATGCAGCCAACCTTCAAATTTCTGAAATTTGAACTGGTTCAAGGCACACTCTTGGCTATGTGACGCTGGCCTCGCTGATCAGTTTTACAGAATATCCACTTCACCAGAAATTGGGTTGTTTTTTTTAAAAAAAAAATCTATTTCAAGCCTGTACACAAATGCATAATCAACATACCATACAACAGCAACAGCACATATAATAACAGCGATCACAATAAGCAAGGTAAAAAAAAGAGTAATTTTCTATTTAGATGTAGGGGATTATTTTCACAAATACAAATAAATTGTGTTCTCTCTTTTCTTTTGGACAAAATTATCCCATTTCTCCCTCTTTGCTTTAGTCTCATTATAATCCATAGCTGCAAAACACAACACTTTTAAAACCCATTCTTTTCATTGTCACCAGCATTTTTTCATGCAAGCATCGCACAGCCACCGAAGTCTTTGTTGCTGGGAAATGGTTTTAAGGGGGCGGGGTTTTAAAGAGAGCAAAGGGCTGCAGGGACACCACTGGCTCCATGGGCAGACTCATCCTCAGACAAGCAGAGACTTAGAGAAAGGTCTCTTTAACTCTGTCTATCCCAGAATGGACAGCAGCAGAGTCTCCGCATACTTTGCCTTCATGCACAGGCATGCGCCCCGAGGGAAAACTTTGCCAGTGTCTCTGGTCCTTCTTGACCCAGCAAAAGAAGAGACTAAAAGAGACATTTTCCCTCATCATGGGAGAAAATATCACTGTCCGGTTCATGGGCGATCGAAGTCCCAGCAGGGGACGTCAGGACCAGGGGCAAGATGGCGGGGTGGGAGCAGGAATGGAGGTCCAGAAGGCAGGAGTCAGGAAGCCAAACATCCCACAAACTCCAGCGGGTGCAGAATGCTGCAGCGAGGCTCCTCACGGGGTCTCTGCCATGGGAGCATATTCACACAGTGCTTTTCCAGCTGCATTGGCTCCCGGTGGAGTACAGGGTCAGATTTAAGGTGCTGGTTTTGACCTTTAAAGGAGGGACGCGGGTGGCGCTGTGGGTAAAAACTCAGTGCTTAGGACTTGCCGATCGTATAGTCGGCAGTTCGAATCCCTGTGGCGGGGTGAGCTCCCGTCTTTCGGTCCCAGCTCCTGCCCACCTAGCAGTTCGAAAGCACGTCAAAGTGCAAGTAGATAAATAGGTACCGCTTTATAGCGGGAAGGTAAACGGCGTTTCCGTGTGCTGCGCTGGTGCTGGCTCGCCAGAGCAGCTTCGTCACACCTGCCACGTGACCCAGAAGTGTCTCCGGACAGCACTGGCTCCCGGCCTCTTAAGTGAGATGGGCGCACAACCCTAGAGTCGGACACGACTGGCCCGTACGGGCAGGGGTACCTTTACCTTTTTTTGACCTTTAAAGCCCTTCACGGCCTAGGACCCTCGTACCTACGGGACCACCTATCCCAGTATGCCACACGGAGGACCTTAAGGTCCATAAATAGCAATACCCTAGAGGTCCCGGGCCCCAAGGAAGTCAGATTAGCCTCAGCCAGAGGCAGGGCCTTTTCAGCACTGGCCCTGGCCTGGTGGAACGCTCTGTCTCATGAGACCAGGGCCCTGCAGGATCTAATTTCTTTCTGCAGGGCCTGTAAGACAGAGTTGTTCTTCCTGGCTTTTGGCTTGGAATCAACTTGATTCCCTCCCCGTCTTCTTTTTTCATTTCTACTCCTGTGATGGAACTCCTATTTAGGAACTTCCCTGGTTTTTTCCTGGCCCACATAGGACCAGTCTGAAAAGTTAGCCTTGGTGAAGACTTGACGTTTTCATCCCCCCAATTTTTTTTGAGTTTCTGCTGAAATGAGGCTGCATTTTAATGTTGTATTTTAATCTTGTTTTTAAGTTGTATTTCAAGCAATTTGTTTTATATTTGGTGTTAGCCGCCCTGAGCCTGGTCTTGGCTGGGGAGGGGAGGGTATAAATAAAATTTATTATTACTAATATTATTAAAGCTATCTAGGTGTCCATCCCTGCCTCCTGTGGGAGGGAGTTCCACTGTTGAACAATGCGCTGCGTGAAGAAGGATTTTCTTTCTTTTCTCTCGAATCTTCCGAAATTCAACTTCATCAGATGTATACGAATTCTACAGTTATGAGAGAGGGAAGGAAACTTCTCTTTCCACTTTTTCCATGCCATGTATACACATTTCTGCCATGTTGTTTCTTACTCGCCTCCTTCTCTAAACTAAAAAGTCCCAAATGCCGTGAGCTTCATAGGGGAGCTATATATATATATATATATATATATATATATATATATATTAATAATAATATTTATTATTTTTCCAACAATTTAAGCACACAAAAAATAAAAAAAGAACAATACAATACAATACAAAAATACTACATAACACATTAAACTAACAGAACAAAACAAAAACAGTTTAGAAAACATCAAACAATTTCAATATCTTATCTTTCATTCACTTATTTCCACGACCTCCTCACACCTCCCTTTTTGTATTCCACTTCTGTTAATTGTTTCAGCAATTCCTTTCCATCTTCCTCTGTTTTCTATCCTATAATTATCTTAACACAATCTAACCTTATTTTTTCTTTTAATACTCTATTAATCTATTTATACTTAATTCCTTATAACATTTCTACTGAAGCCATATAACTTCATTCCAACATTATTCTAACATTCATTAATTTTACAGTATTTCTGTAAATAGTCTTTAAACTTTTTCCAGTCTTCTTCCACCGACTTTTCTCCCTGGTCTCGGATTCTGCCAGTCATTTCCGCCAATTCCATGTAGTCCATCAACTTCATCTGCCATTCTTCCCGGGTGGGTAAATCTTGTGTCTTCCAATACTTCGCGATGAGCTTTCTTGCTGCTGTTGTGGTATACATAAAAAAAGTTCTATCCTTCTTTGGCACCAGTTGGCCGACCATGCCCAGGAGAAAGGCCTCTGATTTCTTCAAGAAGGTATATTTGAATACCTTTATCATTTCATTATAAACATCCCCTGGATGTTTTTGGTTGACCTTTTCTGAAACTTTTCAGTACCTACCAGTCAGGATGTTCTTCCTTGACTGGGAGGGGCAGTGCATGCCTCTGAATGATAGATGCTAGAAATCACAAGTGGCGAGATTTGCTGTTGCTTTGCAGGATTCTCAGAGGCTTCTAGTTGGCCCCTTTGAGATCAGGATGTTGCAGCCGATGGACCCATCATCATGGCTCTTCCTCTGTTGTTATGCTATCAAAGTGTTGGTGCTGACCTTTAAAGCCCTAAACGGCCTCGGTCCAGTATACCTGAAGGAGCATCTCCACCCCCATCATTCTGCCCGGACACTAAGATCCAGCGCTGAGGGCCTTCTGGCGGTTCCCTCACTGCAAGAAGCCAAGTTACAGAGAGCCAGGCAGAGGGACTTCTCGGTGGTGGCGCCCACCCTGTGGAACGCCCTCCCACCAGATGTCAAGGAGATAAACAACTACCAGATTTTTAGAAGACACCTGAAGGCAGCCCTGTTTAGGGAAGCTGTTAATGTTTAATAGGTTATTGTATTTTAATATTCCATTGAAAGCTGCCCAGAGTGGCTGGGGGAACCCAGCCAGATGGGCGGGGTATAAATAATAAATTATTATTATTATTAACATTGGCATCAGAGGGAGCCCAGTGTAAGAGCTGGGCAAAGCTCAATTGGGTGAGAAATCTCAAATTCCAGGTTCAAGAGGCTTTCTCCTCCTCCACCCCCCCTTGCCCCCAATGTCCTTTGATCTTCCCCCTACCTGACACCGCTTGCTCCTCTGAACAGTCAAGGCCATCCGAGCCTCTCATTCCCAGCTCTCGCTGATTTTCATTACATTTCCCTCTGTAGATTTTTTCCTCCCTGCTCTCCTATTTTGATTAAATCCTTCTGGCATTTCTCACGGTCCTTCATAGCCTCTCTCTTTTTTTTCTGGGGGAAAAAAAATATATAACTCTTTTTCAAAGGAAATAGTTCTCTGTCACTTGAAGAGATTTCATCACCTCTCCGGCTTCCCAACCCGTTCCTAAAGAGATTAATAAACCACAGCTCTGGGACGGTCCCTCTGGGTTCACCTGGCCTGAACCCCCTTCCTCTTGGATCAGCCCCCGGCACCCTGACGTTCTCCGTTTCCATTTTGGATGCAGAACAGGATTCTGCCCCTTCCTCGTAGACACTTATTTTCTTTAGGAATCTCCTATGAGGAACCTTGTCCACTAGTCTTCTGAAAACCCTACAAAATTGTGCCCAGCAGTTCTCTCGATTTCTAGTTTCCATTAACTCTTTCATAGCCTTCCAAACAGACTTGGAAGTGTATCCCAGTTTGTTACGCGGCCAAGGGTGCTTGGAGCATTAGGCTGAATGCTTTTTTTGGAGAGGGGGGTCCCTTCTCCTGAATTCAAACTCTAGGTTTAGGCCCAGGCTATGACCCTCTTCTTTGATCACTGCAGATGGTGACAGCAGTCACGAAATTAAAAGACGCCTGCTTCTTGGGAGAAAAGCCATGACAAACCTAAAAAATAAAGGGACTCCTGACCATTAGGTCCAGTCGTGACTGGGGTTGCGGCGCTCATCTCGCTTTATTGGCCAAGGGAGCCGGTGTATAGCTTCCAGGTCATGTGGCCAGCATGACTAAGCCGATTCTGCCGAACCAGAGCAGCGCACGGAAACGCCATTTACCTTCCCGCCAGAGCGGTACCTATTTATCTATTTGCACTTTGACGTGCTTTCAAACTGCTAGGTTGGCAGGAGCAGGGACCGAGCAACGGACGCTCACCCCGTTGTGGGGATTCGAACCGCCGACTTTCTGATTAGCAAGTCCTAGGCTCTGTGGTTTAACCCACAGTGCCACCTGCGTCCCTTATGACAAACCTAAATTCAGGATCTTCAAAAGCAGAGAAATCACCTTGCTGATCAAGGTCCATATAGTTAAAGCTATGGTTTTCCCAGTAGTGATGTATGGAAGTGAGAGCTGGACCATCAAGAAGGCTGATCACCGAAGAATTGATGCTTTTGAATTCTGGTGCTGGAGAAGACTCTTGAGAGTCCCATGGACTGCAAGAAGATCCAACCTCTCCATTCTGAAGGAAATCAGCCCTGAGTGCTCACTGGAAGGACAGATCCTGAAGCTGAGGCTCCAAGACTTTGGCCACCTCATGAGAAGAGAAGACTCCCTGGAAAAGACCCTGATGTTGGGAAAGATGGAGGGCACAAGGAGAAGGGGACGACAGAGGATGAGATGGTTGGACAGTGTTCTCGAAGCTACCAGCATGAGTTTGGCCAAACTGCGGGAGGCAGTGGAAGACAGGAGTGCCTGGCGTGCTCTGGTCCATGGGGTCATGAAGAATCGGACACGAATAAACGACTCAACAACAACAAGAAGAACAACAACATGACCCTATTCTCCCATATGAACCTGTCAAGGTTCCAATATCTTTGGGGAGGCTCTTCTTTCAGTCCCACCACCCTCCCAGGCATGCTGGAGACGGGGGGTGGGGGGGGTGGGACAGGGCCTTCTCGGTGGTGGCTTCTCCCAGGCAACTTTGGAACTGCCTTCCTACAGAAGACAGACTGGCTCCCTCTTGTTGTCCTTCCACTGACAGACGGTTATTCCATCAGGCCTTTAAGGACTGGATTGTTGTTGGTTTTTGGACCATTCTTTTTGGAATTTCTCATCGTCCTGCTGTCGGATTCTTCCAGTTAGCCTTGCTGTTTCTGCATGCTCCAATACTTTCTGTTGCCATTTTTCAATTGTCGGAATATCCTGTTGTTTCCATCTCTGTGTGAGGAGTAGTCTTCCCGCTGTTGTGGCATACAGGAAGAATTTTTGTTCTTCCTTTTTAATGTCCTCTCCAACCATTCCTAGCAAAAATGCCTCCGGGTTTTTTTATATATGTATATAAAAGGTGTACTTAAATGTCTTTTTTAACTCATTATACACACTATCCAAAAAAGTCTTCATTTAAGGACTCGGTTGTTGTTGTTTAAAGGGAAAGGGCTTTAATAGTGCTGTGTTTTTTTTAATTATTTGTATTTTAATAGATTTGCTTTTAATTCTGTTAAGAGTTTAATAAAATGTTAAGCATTTAATAATATGTCTAATAATTAGAGTTTAATAATATGCTTTTAGCTTTTTGTATTTATACATGTGTTGTTTTAATTTGTGTGAGCTGCCTTGAGTCCGTGGGGAAGGTGGGATAGAAATAATTATAACAACAACAATAATATTAATGAAGTGCTTTTCCTAAGTCACCAAACACACACGCAAATCACCAGATCATCGTTAATCTCATAGTCCTCCTCTTCCCACAACCCCTAGCGCACCCCTGATATCCTGGTCAGGTAAAGAGAAGAGTCCACTTCTCACTGTTTTTCTGTGTCGTGAGAGCAGTTATGAGCTATAATAGAGTAAGGGGGGGTATCTGATTTAGTTTGCATTTTAATGTGGACCTAGCTCATTTGCACTTTCCGAAGCAATGTGCAGCCTTCAAAGCAGCTGCACGTCAAGGTTTAAACTTCTCCGAGTTTTGCAACACAAATATGTGAAGGAATCGCACGCCGCTCCAATTTCCGAGCACTGAAAGGCGTTCCTGAGGATCCAAGTTGGTGGTTATCGCTGCCTCCTGTGGGAGAGAGATCCACGGTTTAACTATGCGCTGTGCAAAGAAGGACTTTATTTGATCTGTCCTGGAAGTTCTGCTTATTAGAAGATGTGTTTGGCTCTAGAAAGTCCCGCCACCTTTCCTACTGCAGGAAGAGGAGGACAAGAAGCTGCAGGATAGGGCAAAAACCTGCATGCTTCCTTCTCTTGGTAGTGGCAGGTGGGCAGAAACCAGGAAGACCTGCTCCCTGCCTTAAAGGCCTTTTCCCACCTGGCCTGGGAGAGTGGGACCCGGACTGACTCCAGCTACAAAAGCTGAAGCCATTGTTGAACAGACTCTGCAGCTGGAGTGCTGGTTAATGATTTTTGTTGTTGGGTTTATTGCTGTTGTTGAAATTAAATTTTTGTATCTTTATTTTAGATTTGTGATTTATGTGGAAATTGTTTGATTTGGTGGTGTACTTTAGATGTATTGTTGTTTATGACTCCTTTTGCCTGCTTTTTTATGTTATAAGCAGCCTTGAGTATGGTTTTAACTTGGGGAAGGTGGCATAGAAATAAAACAATTGATTGGTTGATTGATTGATCTAAAAACTTGCAGGAGAGCAGTGCAGCAGTGAATACTTTTCCCCCCTGTGGCAAAATGTGTAGTTCCAGGACTGAAAGCAAAAATTTTATTATCCGAGCAGTATAGCACTAACTCTGAAGACAAGATCAGTTCTGTAAATGATGAAGGACATACTTTGGAAAATGGAAAGCAACTGGAATTTGGACTGGGAGGAGGAAGGAACAGAGAAGGAGGAACTCCATCCCTGAAACTTGAGGCCCAGAAGTATCTTCATCTTTGGCTGAGAGCCAGTATTTTTATTCTCTGTTTCTGAAGTGCTGGTTTTAATTACAGAAAAAGCTGCCTATTTGGTTCCCATCCATCTTGATCTCCACTATGCAATCTCTTTGCTATTAATCAACTTGACCAGAAGCCAGCAAGACGCCTCCACCGATTTTTATTTTTTTAAATCAGGTGTGGGGTGGAGAGAAAGGGAAAGAGGGAGGGAGGAAGTCCAAGCTTGGCAGGGGAATGTCTTCTAGCCAGGGTTGCCATGAGAAGTAACCCACCTTCATGGAGGGCTAGGGGCCAGAGCCGGATCTGGCAACACACTCACGAGGTAGGCGAAGAAACCAAGAGGCTGGTGCCAATTTGCCAAATGGATAAAAAAATCCTACCAGGCGCCTTGGGCAACCAAGGCCACCAACCAAATTCCATAGCAAGGTCCATACGCAGAAGAAGATGACCTAAGAGGGAGGGAGGGCAGTAGATCCAAAGAAAGCAGGAACAGACTGGGAGCTGAGCGCTGTCACTGCTGTTTAAATGTGGCTAGCCCCGCCCACCAGCCGGCCCTATTGGTCGCCTGGAAGGCTTGGCCGCGGCAGCTGAAGCAATCAGGAGCAGGGAGCCGTACATGCCCCCCTGCCCCAGCGGGAAGCTGCTCCCGCTCACAACCTCTCTCCTCTGGGAGGAAGAGAGGCCTTGTGGGTTTCCCTACAGGCATCCGTTTGGCCATTGTGAGAATGGGATGCTGGACTAGAAGGGCCACTGGCCTGATCCAGCACCTTTGGTTATGTTCGTAGCCTTACACAAGACGCTGCTCTCACCATCAGTTCCCCATCTGCAATCCATGTCCCGTCTTACAGGGTTGTCATAAAGATTATAAAACACCAGCGCACACAAACTGCTGTGAACGTCGTGAAAGTACTATGCAGATGCAAAACGCTGTTCTTAAACCCAGCCATCTAGTAATAACAGGTTTGTTTGCTTTTGCCAGTTAATGAAGATGGTTTTTATTCCAGTAGGCTTTTGTTTGCATGCGGCAGAAAATGGTTTTGTGCTTTTGCTTTTAACTCCCGACCCTTTATCTTTGGTTGATTGTTTTGTATTGTCGCGTTTACAAAATGGCAATGTTTAAAGGTTGCAAGCACCCTGAGTGGAGCTGTGCAAGTGCGAACGCTTAAGTAAACAAACATGGATCTCTCATCAGCTTTTGATAGTTCTCAGAAGCCCACCCTGCAGAAACTTCTAGTGTGGCTGCTCCTGCTCCGTGGAACAGCATCCCTGTCGAGTTATGACCAGCACCTACTGTGTGCACTTTCTAGAAACAATAAATGGGTCTTTGCTCCAAGTGTCTATTTTATATTGTTTTAGATTTGTTTCAAAAGTATTGGATGATTTTTGTATGTGTGTTTAACTTGTTTTGCTCTTTTTATAGTGCATCACTTTGAGATGATTGTGTACAGGGTGATTAATCATACAGTTGGAAGGGACCCTAAGGGTCATCCATTCCAACCCCCTGCAATGCAGGAATCTCAGCTAAAGAATCCAGGACAGAGGGCCACCCAACCTCTGCTTAAAAACCTCCAAGGAAGGAGAGTCCACAACCTTCAGAGGGAATACATTCCGCTGTCAAACAGCTCTTACAGTCACAAAGTTCTTGTTCGTGTTTAGCTGGAATCTCCTTTCTTTTAACTTGTAGCCATGGGTCCGAGTCCTACCCTCCAGAGCAGGAGAAAACAAGGTTGCTCCATCTTCCATGTGGCGACCCTTTAAATCTTGAGAGATGGCTCTGAATCCAAAAGAGGAGATATGAGAGCCATCTTTCAAGATTTAAAGGGTTGCCACATGGAAGATGGAGCAACCTTGTTTCCTCCTGCTCTGGAGGGTAGGACTCGGACCCATGGCGTCAAGTTAAAAGAAAGGAGATTCCAGCTAAACGACAAGAATCCACCAACAGCATTTGAATCAATATGGCGAACCTGATTCAAAAACACCCACTCATTCACACACGAAAACAAAGTTCAACACAGCCAATCACAAACAAGCAACCGTACCCTAGGCCAACCACAATTTCTTTCACCACCAAAGGAACACATAATAATAAATTAGTAGTAGTAGTAGTAGTAGTAGTAATAGTAATAGTAGCACCCCGCCCATCAGGCTGGGTTTCTCCAGCCACTCTGGGCGGATTCTAACAAAGATTTAAAATACATTAAATTGTCACACATTAAAAACTTCCCTGAACACAAGCGAATAGCAAAGAGAACCTGTACAAATGATGCTGACACAACAACTCATACATACATTAAGCAAAATAGAGATATCGCCTCCCGACCCCACCCGCACCCACCATGGCCCCCTCCACCTCTTCTCCCCTTTTCCCCTTCCTAATGTAACCCTAAGGTCTCAACAAATGAAACTGACCTATGGAAAATGGAACTTGAAAAAGAGAGACATTGCACATACCTTTGTAAACCAAGAAAACTTTAAGAAAATTAAAGTAACTGCAAAAGAAAAAGAAGAAAATAAAGCAGTCCAACCAAAAGCAGAAGGGAGGGAGGCCAGAGGCTTTCAAACCAGCATGCAGCTGACAGACATGAAGGGAACAGATCAAGATTTCTGCAAAGGGACATATGCAAAAGATAGAGAGGGGGGGAGGCAGAAGGAGGCTTTGAAATCTTTGGTTTTGTGAGCATGCAAAGGAGGCACATGAGACAAAGGCAGCATCACATGGAAAGCTTTGGGTTTGAAGTCGCGGCATTTGTGATTCTCACATGAGGGGGCTCCAGGAGCCATCAGAAGATGGGCAGCAGGTGAGATCCAGGTGCTCACATTTGAATGAGGCCAGGAGGCAGAGTCTGCATGAGACCCATGGCCAACCTTTCCCCCAACCCATACTGAGCAGCGTCGGACCCACAGCACTCGAGAAGGGGGCATCCCTCTCTCCTCCCAGGTTCAAGAGCTGATTAATCCCCTAACTGCTGCTGTTCTGCTCTGTGTGGAAATGTCTCTTGAATGATTCTAAATAAAGTTCATTGGTAATTAATATGACAGCTTGTTAGCACAGAACTGGCCAGTGGCATTATTAGCTATTTAAAAATTATTCTGATAGGTGTTTCAACTGCGCTGTTGCTTCCAGCCTTTATGTATTTATAAAAATGCCTTTCCAAATAAAATATTCTATTTTTAAAACGCTATGCTTGTCCTAACAGTTCACTGATCTGCAGGAAAAAAATTCCATCCATAAACAAATCAAAATTTTAAAATAGGCTAGGCAACCTCCGGCCCTCCATTTAGCTACCTTGGCCCATTAAAAAAACAGAAACTTTGGAGGTTATTAGTTCAAGACACTGGCAAGAGTGATCTGTCCACCATCCCTAGCAGGCTGGATGTGTGTTGGTGAGGAGAAGAAGGGTGGGCAGAAAAAAATGGGATGTCAGAGGGAAAGAGGGAGAATGAAAAGGGGATGGATGGATTCCACGACCTCAGAGTCCAGTAGCAATCAAAACTCAGAGACTGTAAAGTCTCCAGCTAAGGAACCAGACCAGGTTCAGGGCTCTGAGTTGGGGGCTGATGGTCAGGAGCCCACAGAACCACCTCCTATACCTCTGGGACCTGTAGATGCAGATGCAGGACCTTCACAGGGATCTTCTACTGAGGCTGAGGAACCATAAGAACATGAAAAGAGCCTGCTGGATCAGACCAATGGCCCATCTAGTCCAGCATCCTGTTCTCGCAGTGGCTGAACAGATGCCCCTTTGGGGAAACTCAGAAGCAGGATTCAAGCCCAAGATGCTGGCTCAAACTGGAATTGAGAGTGGAGATTGTGGTTCTGTTGAAATGGAGTGGTGTTTGGAAACGACAGGCAGAAAATGCCACCATCCACAGCGGAGGGAAGAGGAGTTGTTTTGGGTAGGAGAGATTCCAAGAGCCGTTTTCTGGCAACCACTCTTAAGAACATATGGCACAAGAGCCTAAGAACAGTCTGCTGGATCAGGCCCATGGCTCATCTAGTCCAGCATCCTGTTCTCACAGTGGCCAAACAGAAGCCTCTGGGAAATCCGCAATCAGGATTCAAGCACAAGAGCTCTGTCTCTTCCTGTGGTTTCCAGCAACTGATACTCAGAAGCATCACCGCCTCCAACTGTGGAGCCATCGATAGCCCTCTCCTCTGTGAATTTGTCCAACCCTCTTTTAAAGCCACCCAAGTTAGTGGTCATCACCAACTCCTGTGGGAGTGAGTTCCATAGTTTAAGTCTGAGCTGTGTAAAGGACTTTTTTCTGATTTGTCCGGAGCCTTCCAATATTCAGCTTCAGTGTATGCTCGCAAGTTCTAGTGTTAAAAACGAGAAAAACTTTTCTCTATCCATTTTCTCTGCATCTTGCCTCATTTTATAAACTTCTATGATGTCGCCTCTTACTCACCATTTTTCTCTATTAAAAAAAGTCCCAAACACTGCAACCTTTCTTCACAGGAGAGTCGTTCCATCCCCTTGATCATTTTGGCTGCTCTTTTCTGAAGAACCAACTGTCTCAAACAGGGTCTTACTAGTCCAGGAGCGCAGGGCATGCACCAACTGAGAGGTTGTGGGACAGAGAAATACCCATCTTCAGCCCAGAGGGTTGGCACTTTGGAAATCTGAAGTTATCCACAAGGGAGCAGAGGCAGGAAAAGGCACCTTCTGGGAAGGTTGCTGGAGCGAATTGCTCGCTTGGAGCTGTCCATGGTTCTGCAACTCCCGACCTGCCTTGTCCTGTAGGACTGGAACAGAGAAGGACAGTGACCCTGCCCGCTTTGGGATCTGATCCTGTCTGCCTCATTATCAGCATATTAACCAGGAGGTTAATGCATGCTGGGGTGAACATCAAACCATTGGGCAATAGTGTGCACTTGTCTGATTCCCAGACCCAGGATCCATGGGGCAAAGAGGAAGAGTTCTTTCCAATCCTTTCTGTGGGGTCACTGGTACTACCTGGAAATATGCCCAGCAGAAAGGAGGGAGATGATCCTTTTCTTATTAGGAATCTTTTCTGCTCAGTCCATGTTGATTTGGCTATTTGGTTTAATCTTCTCAACTGGTTTCCCCACCCCCTGCAGATATTCATTGCCCCCTGCAGATATTCATTGTCACTGGGACCACATAACACCGATTCTGAGAGATCTGCATTGGCTCCCAGTACGTTTCCAAGCACAATTCAAAGTGTTGGTGCTGACCTTTAAAGCCCTAAACGGCCTCGGTCCAGTATACCTGAAGGAGCATCTCCACCCCCATCGTTCAGCCCGGACACTGAGATCCAGCGCCAAGGGCCTTCTGGCGGTTCCCTCATTGTGAGAAGTAAGGTTACAGGGAACCAGACAGAGGGCCTTCTCGGTAGTGGCGCCCACCCTGTGGAACACCCTCCTTTCAGATGTGAAGGAAATAAGTAGCTATCCTATCTTTAAAAGACATCTGAAGGCAGCCCTGTTCAGGGAAGTTTTTAATATTTAACGCTGTATTGTTTTTAATACTTGATTGGGAGCCGCCCAGAGTGGCTGGGGAAACTCAGCCAGATGGGCGGGGTATAAATAAATTATTATTATTATTATTATTATTATTATTATTATTATTATTATTATATTTTAGTAAATATAACCTTTCCCCATGTCAATCTTGCGTCTCGAGCCTTCTGTAAGGGTGTGATGGCAATAACGTTTGTTCAAGGTGGCACCAGCCTCTCTGTTCCTTTATGATATGCAAATACAACGTCTTATCTCTGATGAGATCTCAGGAGCAAGCCTAAATTCTGTGGCTGGGGGGAGTCTGCGGGTGGGCCAGTGTGAGAACTTATCAATCAAACAAAGCAGGGCTTTGGGTGGGGGGGGGCGATATCTGCATTTGGGGGCGGAAATTAGGTGGCCCAGGAGGCCAAATCATCTCCTTCTCCGAGACATTTAATTTTATTTTATTGTCTCTTCCCAACTATTTGCAAGTTGCTAAAGCAAAATTACCCTGTCAGGCCCATAACGTGAGCTGTTGAGAACAAAAGGAAAAGCAATTATGAATTTACCCATCTTCACAAAACACCAGAGGAACAAAGGAAGGGGCTTTGTTCCTCTTAGCAGCTGCTGGATCCTCGGGGAAGTGAAAGCATTCATTTCTCCCATGGAAGTAGCTGGCTGAGGGATACCGTTTGCCACACACCACATCCTTTCTTAAAAATGTTTGGTTGCCATGTTAATTCTGGGAAGGGCTCCAGCTCAGTGACAGGTCAGCTGCTCTGCATGCAGAAGATCTCAGGTTGAATCCCTAAAACATCTCCAAGTAGGTTTGGCAACACCACCTCTTTGAAACTCTGAGAAGCTGCTTCTGGTCAGTGTGGACCAGTGTGGAGCTAGATTGATCATGTTCTCTGCAACCACGCCACTACAGCAGCAAGAATGTTGATTGCACAAAATTGGAAGACTGGAGAAATACCAACTAAAGAACAACGGCAAGAGAAGTTGATGAACTATGCAGAACTGGCAAAAAAGACAGACAGATTAAGAGAAAAAGACAACAGTGACTTTGAAAAAGAATGGGAACCATTTATATTATACTTGCAGAAACAAAGAAAGTCTATGGACTTGATGGCAGGATTTAAATAAACATTCACATCGGACTTCCGGGTTGGCGCCATCGCCGAATGGCGGACTCCCTCCGAGCTCCGGAGGGAGCCTGCTCGGCAGGGGCTGGGTCCTACCGCACCGGCGATGCGGGGACCCTTAAAAACCACGGCCACGGGGGCCGTGGACATGGAGACTCGGCTGGCACCGCTAGCGCCCTCCCGACTCGTGAAGGAGCCTTTTTAAAGGCTACGGATCGGGTGCCGGGGAGAAGCGTGGTGCTTTGAGTCCTCTGCTATCCCTGCCGAGCGCAGCCGCATGCCATCCGGCGGAGAGCGCTGACTTCTTCCATTGAAAATTCGGACTTCTTAACAATAACCCGTGAGTAATCTGGAAACCGGGTTCAAAAGGAGAAAAAAAGAATTTTTTTTCGGATTGGACACGAGCGGGGGGGGATCCAAAAAGGAAGTCAGTCCCCCTCCCTACTGTAAACCTTCCAAAACAAGGATGGGGAAACCAAGGTCCAAAAAGATTTGTATTGCTGATAAAAATTAAGAATTCCACGATGGGGAACTACAAGAACTGTGCTGGAGGAAGAATTGAGGGAGAAGGGAAACGTAACCCCCCCCCCTGGGAACCGGGGTGATTGAAGAGAGAGCCTGGTGAAAAGAGTCGGAGATTTTGACAGCTGTCAAAGTAGCTGTCAAAGTCGGAAAGCAGAGAGGATTTTATTATGAGAACTTTGCTGGTTAAATTTGTTACAATTTGCTATAACCCGTTAAAACTTGGATACAAAATGGCGAAAACATGGATAACAATCGGACTTTTGGACTAGAGAAAACAAAGTTACAACAATCCCCCTAGAGGAGTTTCGGGACATTACAAAGATGGTCGTAAGTGGAAAAATACCATTGGAATTTTACAGGACTGGTTATCTTCTGGGAAAGCTGCAAAACGGAAATAATATTTTGTCTACAGGGTGTTCAGCTAAAGGAGACAATAGAATTTTCTATTGAAGAAAGGAAGGGACTGAACGCAAGTTTTTGTTCCTGAATAACAATAATCCCTGCAGAGTTACTAAACTTCTGAATTAGAACGTTTCAGCAGTGGAACAAGAGGAAATCGGACTACAACTTGGAAAGAACAATGGGGGGAGTTTTATTAAAGATTTGAAGTTAAATGTCTTAAAAAATAATTATAAAAAGAAAAAGCCAGCAAGGAGTTGGGGGAAATAGGTGATTTATGGACTTTAAGAATTCCAGGCAGATAACATGGTTTGGTGGTCAGGGGGAAATTAAACCGGGGACAGGAGGGGGGAGAACTAAAATCCAAAGGCTTGTCAACTTTTTTTCTTCTGAATTGGCTTTTTTTCATCTATTATACTTTTTATTTCTTATTTCTTGTATTTCTATTGTGTGGGGTGTCCTTATCATTAAAAAAAGGGAAATTGTGGAATGAAAATGGGGTGGGCCCTGGGGAGAGAACTTTTGTCTTTTATTAAGGGTATTGATGAGAGTGTATAAATTTTAAATTCGAATAATGGTCTAAACAAATTAAGTTTCAATTAGAACTGAGAGCTTGTGGAGCCAACAATATGAAAGGGGAATATGGTAGGGGTGGGGGAAGGGGGGAGTCCCGGAAAGTGGATGTATGAAAATAAGGCTTTGAATGTACTTTAATCTTTACTTTCTGTATTTTTGAAAATTTTAATAAATATCATTTAAAAATAAATAAATAAATAAATAAACATTCACATCGTTAGTATTAGAAAATGTGTAGAAGATAGAGAAATAATATGGTGTATTTATTTTTATGTTTTTAGGTTTGATGTTATTGTATAAATATGTTATTAGTAGCTTTTCCTTTTAAAAGGGCAGCAAAGTGGGTGAAAGGAGAAACAAAACAGAAGCGGAAGTTGGGGGAAGCCCAGGAGGGGAGGGAGGAGGGAATGCATAGTAAATGTTATGAATATGAGATGTATGTAATGAATGAAAAAGAAAAATGAATTTAAAAAATGGGGGGGGGGAGATAAGGTTGTTCTCTGCAACCTTTCATCCATCACTGTCCAGTCTACTCATGTTGCCAGTTCAGAAATGAACAGAGCTCTTTCCCTGTTTGGATCTTAGCATAGAAGGGGGCTTTGCAGGATTATAATGTCCTGTGTCCAGTCGAAGGAGGATGTTGACAAGCTGGAAGGTGTGCAGAGGAGGGTGACCAACATGATCAAGGGTCTGGAAACCAAGCCTGATGAGGAATGGTTGAAGGAGCTGGTAATGTTTAGCCTGGAAAAGAGGAGACTGAAAGGAGATATGAGAGCCATCTTCAGATATCTTAATGTAGGGTTACAAGATGTCCCCGTTTCCCAGGGACAGTCCCCGGATTTGGGAATAAGTCCCCGAAGAAATTCCATTCCTGGAATGTCCCCAGATTTCATCTAATGTCCCAGGGAAACGCAGCAGCGGCAGTCTCAGCAGCCCGGAGCAGTTGGCTCTGGCTGGCTTCAGGAGCAGCTCGGAAGTCCCCATATGATGGTGGTGCAGGAGCTCTCAGATGCAGCTTCTGGGATGCCTCCACCTTCCCTGACCCCAGCAACTAAGATGGAAAGGGAGGCTTTATGCTGCCTACCAGAGCAGCCCTGATCCCAACTCCTACTTGCGTGCAAGCAGGAGGGGGCAAGGATCTCTCAGCTGTGAAGGGAGGCTTCATGCTGCTTATCAGAGCTTGCGTGCAAGCAGGAAGGGGCAGGGATCTCTCAGTTAGGCAACGGGAAGCCTTCCTTCCCAGTTGAGGGATCCCCACCCCCTCCTCCATGCACGCAAGTAGGAATGGGATCAGGGCTACTCCGATGGGAAGGGAGGCATTGTGCTGCCCAAGCCTTGCCGCCTTCCATGCCTGACCCAACGCGCACCGCTTCCCCACCACCAAAGAACCAACAACTCAGGGGCTGTCCAGGTTCATGGAGAAAGGAGATAGAAGCCTCAGAGGAAGGGGAAACGTGGCGGTTGAGGTCAAGGCGGCGGCCGTCCCTCTGCCACCGCCATCGCTGCAGCATCAACATCCCAAATGTGTGGTATTTATTTATTTAAAGTGTCCCTGGATTCATTGAAAACAATCTGGTAACCGTATTATAAGGTAGTTAAAAATCGGCGCAGAGGTTCAAGTCCTAGTCAGGCAACCCTCTTGTGAAATCTACAATTGCCTAATGGGGAGAGTGGGGAATGTGATCGGTCTATCCATCTTCGATTCCAGTGTCCAGGTGGCAGATCCAGTCACTCCAGCAACAACCCTGCCAGGGCCACTCCTAGCAACAACATCCCAAGGCGTTGCTAGCAGGGGGACCATGTGAAACCTGCAAATTTCAAGCCCCAAGAACCTCCCTTGGCAGCCCTCCCCACCCTGGAGAGGGCTGGCAGCTGGATGTCAGGGACGGCAAAGCAGCCACGGCATAACCAGGAAATAATAAACAACAATAATAAATAAAGAAATAAGAAATAATAAATAAATAAATAAATAAATAAATAAATAAATTATTATAATAATAATAATAAAATAATATTATTATCTGGGGAAATGTCCCCAGATTCATTGAAAAAAATCTGGTAACCTTATCTTAACGGCTGTCACATGGAAGATGGAGCAAGCCTGTTTTCTCCTGTTCTGGAGGGTAGGACTCAAACCGATGAATTCAAGTTTTAAAGAAGGAGATTCCGACTAAACATGAATAAGAACTTTATGACAGTAAGAGCTGTTTGACAGGCGAATGGACTTTCTTGGAAGATGCTGAACTCTCCTTCCTTGGAGGTTTCTAAGCAGAGGTTGGACGGCCATCTGTCAGGGATGCTTTAGCTGAGATTCCTGCATTGCAGAGGGTTGGACTCAAAGACCCTTGGGGTCCCTTCGAAGTCTACAATTCTCTGATTCTCTGACTCTCTGCAATTTGGGCTGGTATGGGGCGAAACAGGCCAGATGAAATAAGTGTGAAGCTGCAGCAAGAGCAAATTTACAGTCCCCTGGAGGGATTTTCCTTTCCTACTTACAGCATTGCTTTGAAATACAGTACAGAGAGTGAAAAGGCAAATATAGTTTGAGGCTGGGGAGGAGAGGATGGCCCTGAAAAGAAAAGGCTCGGAAGCTGAAGCAAACTGAGAAATGAGCTGCAGACAGGGAGTTGTGCCACGCTGGACCAGACTCAAAGTCCATCGAGTGAAGGGGTTCTCAAAGTGGGCAGTGCCACTTTCAGGGGGGTAGTGGGGTTATTTGGGGGAGCACCGGAAGCAGGACCCTCCAAGCGTGTTGATCACTTATTTACAATGGGGCAGGTAGTACCTAGAGCAAATCTCCTTCCTTGCTTCCCATTTGAAGTTTTGCTGCTCTTATCGCTTTCAAAGGTATTTCATTTCAACATGTTTGCATTTACGTTTCTGAGTTGTCAGAAGTAAGAAGATAGCCAATTATTGGTAACAGCCATTGATTATCTTATAAAGTGGTAACTGTACATCTGCGGTACTTGGAGGTTTTTGCATGTTTGGTTAAGTAGTTATAAACACATATTTTACGCTATAAATTTCCTTCACCCTTATGTTTTTGTTAGAAAGGATGCGTAAAAATACTGTTCATGCAATATTCCTTGCTGAATTTTACTCTGCTATTATCTTCTTTAGTGACTCGTGCAAACAGATACTCAGAATAAAGCTTTTCATAGAGTTGGATAGGGGGCACTGGGAATGAGTTTATGGAATCAAGGGAGCAGGGGTCTGAAAAAGTTTGGGAGCCACTGATGTGGTCTGGAATCTGGGTGACCTCTGGGAAGCTCACAAGAAAGGAAGGGCAGCAATTGCTTGCCCCTGTTTCTCTGCAGCATCAAGAATATAGTGCTTCCGAACATGGAGGTTCTACAACAAATAAAATTGGCTGATCTCGTCTAAGTTAGGGATGGACTGTCAATCACTTTCCAGTCTGTGTCATTATTGCATGTGTTGGTTCATAAGATAGGTCAGTCGTCTATCCATGCTAATCTGTGAATTTGCTCTTTGTAAAAAATCTGGATGTAAACGAAGAATCACAGAATTGTAGAGGTGGAAGAAACATCAAAGGCCATCCAGTCAACCCCCCCTTGCAATTCATGAATCCAACACCTTTCAAGGTCATCTGTTCCGCTGTCAAACCCTAAGACCTTCCTACTTTTTAGTCGGAATCTCCTTTCTCATCCTTTGAATCCATTGGTTTCAGTCCTGCCCTCTGGAGCAGGAGAAAACAAGCTTGCTCCTCCTTCATGGGACAGCCCTAGATATTTGAAATTGGCTACCCTATCAAGGGACACAGGTGGTGCTGTGGTGTAAACCACTGAGTCTCTTGGACTTGCTGATCAGAAGGTTGGCGGTTCGAATCCCCACGACAGGGTGAGCTCCCATTGTTCGGTCCCAGCTCCTGCCAACCTAGCAGTTCAAAAGCACGCCAAAAAGTACAAGTAGATAAATAGGTACCACTGCGGCAGGAAGGTAAATGGAATTTCTGTGCACTGCTCTGGTTTCGCCAGAAGCGGCTTAGTCATGCTGGCCACGCGACCTGGAAAAATTGTCTGTAGACAAACGTCGGCTCCCTCAGCCAGAAAAGCAAGATGAGCGCCGCAACCCAGAGTCGTTCGTGACTGGACTTAACTGTCAGGGGTCCTTTACCTTTACCTTTTACCCTACCATTACATGCATGTGGTACATATTTAAGTATGGATCCTGTCCCTTAAAATGTATTTTATCTCAATACACATTCTGCAATGCATTTTGGTCCATTTTCTGAGCTGAGAACCAGATCAAAAAAGTTGGAGATGTGCAAATTCCAAAGGGCGGTTATGTTCCATTTCTTGCATTTGCCCAGGAGTTGCAAGTCAGGTTGATTCACTTAAAATTGCAGACCAAACACAGACCTCTCCCACCCCTAATTTAAGCCTGCAGACATCACTTCATCTTCTGGTAGTGGATTCTTTAAGTTGATTATGCATTACGAAAAGCATGGGAACCTTATAGATAAAGCACACACAGTAAGCTGAGTTATAAGGAAAGGTTATCAGCAGCTTAAAAAATACACTAATTCCAAGTGACCTCGGGCAGCCCATCCATATTCCTAATAAAAGTGGGAGATTTTCTCCCAAATGAAGAGAGAACAGAACGGATCTTTTCAGCACCCAGCATCAACCCAAGACACACTTCCCAGGGTTTTGTTTTAAACCCGTGAAGGAGGTTAAGTTGGAGGTTAATCAAATAATGAGTGGCCTGGCAGACGTTAATGGAAAACAGCTGTTCCTCCTCTCCATCCTGCGAGATGAATTGGCAGCGGTGAGAGGGGTCAAGGTCACCAATGAAACACATGGGCCATGTTTGGGAGGGGCAAGAGGAAATCTTTGCTCTCTGCCTCTGTGCATAACAGATCTGTGGAACCTGCTGCCACTGGGAAATTGTGGTAGAGACAGCCATATGTCAAAATCTAGCACCCCGTGCCCTGACCTCATTTCCTGCAAGGCAGCTGGAACTGGCAACTCTCTGGAGACTCTGGTATAGCCAAAAAGGATGCTCTTATTACAGATGAAAATGTACACCAAGTTGTTCAAGTCTGTTCTTTGAGGGTTGCGTCATACACATACATTTGCCACTTGACTAAGGCAAGGAGTAAGGAGGCACTGGGTTTCGGAAGGAGGGTTGAGGACTCTGACAGCATCCTATAGTTCTCCATCCCACTTCCCAAAGCCTAGAGGGAGGGCTCTAGGACCCTGCCAGAGCCTCACACCTCCTTCCCAAAGCTTCTGTGTCAAAGTACTCTTGTGGCCCACATGGACTGTTCTGATATTGGCACTTGTTTTCTGGATCCCGCACCCTCCAGGAATGTTAATCTGGTGGACGACGTGGTCCTTTTATGATCTGACTGTCACCATGACTGCTTGCTTGGTCACCTAACCTCATAATCTATATATATTTTATATAAAGTGCCTTAAATTATGAGGCCTTGTTCCATAAATTTTTTTAAAAGGTGATTTCCTGCCCACAGGGCCACAATCTAAATGTCATCCTTTTGACATTATTGGAGCGGCCTGGATTTATCTAGCAGTTGGAGAGCAGCTACCACACCCCTTTGAAACTGAATAAATAGCTCCTAAGAGGCTAGATTCCCAGCTCCCCTGGTCTTTTGAGCACAAATTGTCACAACTGTGCATCATACAAACTTACCTTACATCCACTAACTGGGTTGAGTTCTGGGCACTACAACTTAAAGAGGATATTGTTACAAAATCCTAGTACCTGCAACTCTCTGCCAAGCAGTGGCAAGAGCCTATGGGGTCCCAGGCACACATACAGGGTCTGTGTCCCGTTGGAGAATAGAAGACATAGCAGGGATTGTCGTGCTTTAAGAAATAGGGTTTATTCAGCTATTTACACCTTCAGTCTGCAGGGAGGGAGTCCAGATCTTACAGCGTGACCCAAGGCATTGCAGGCAACTTTTTGGCTCCTTCTCCAAGATTTTACTTTCTTTCTATTTCTATGCTGCTTTTTATTCAAATAAATCCCAAAGCGGCTTACAAACGAAAGATAAAAATAACAGAACGGAACATCACGAATACAGCATGAATCGTATCGAATATTTAGCAAATCATCAGTAAAACAATCCCAAATCCCAAATAAAACAGTTGCCATCTATGTAACACTATTAACAAAACAACTAAAGAATAAGCTAAACATCACAGTTACATCAAAAATTATATTATAGGAGTCACAAAGTACGACAGCATTCATATATATAAAACATTAACATTAACAAAATAGCAACAATACAAAGCCCTGTTGAATTTGTACATGTGCTCTAGCAAGATGGATCTCAGCCTTGCTTCCTCCTCCTTCAGCCCAGAAGCTACTACTTCAAAACTCCCTTTTCCTGTCTCCTCAAACACACAGTTACCCTGGCATCCTTTGTGATATCTGACTCCCTAGGCCAGGGGTCCCCAACCTGCGGCCCATGGGCCGGAAGCAGCCCACGGAGGCCGTTTAACCGGCCCTCAAGCTGCCCCTGAACCAAGCCACCCACTCAATGAGTCCCCACACACTGTGCTAAACCGGCACAGCGCAGCGCGGGGACTCTCTTTCGCAGCTCTGGAAATTGCTTCTGCACATGCCCAGATGCCGGAAATCGCTTCTGCACAGGCATGACTTTCTGTGTCTTGGCATGCGCAGAAGCGATTTCTGGCACCACGGACATGCGCAGACATGATACATGCGCAGATGTGATTTCCAGTGTCACGCTGCGCCGGTCTGGCCCAATGGAGGATCTCCACAGGAGTGATCCGGCCCATGCCTGATAAGCCTTGCCGACCCTGCCCTTGGCCAAAAGATCCTTCTACAACACCCTTTTGTAATGCTAACAGCTCTGCTCTTAAGCCCAGCCATTCAGACTGGTTTGCATAAGCCAGCCCAGGAACTCCTTTGCAGCTTGCATTCTCCCTTCGTACCACAAATTACCAAGATCCTAGCACTGATTGATTTCTAGTTTTATCCTGTCTATAACAATATTAACAAGCTGGAAGGTGTGCCGAAGAGAGTAACAGAGACAATCAAGGATCTGGAAACGAAGCCTTATGAGGAACAGTTGAAGGAACTATGAATGTTTAGCTGCGATAAGAGAAGACTGGGAGGAGATATGATAGTCACCTTCCAATATCTCAAGGGCTGTCATATGGAAGAGGCAACTAGCTTGTTTTCTCCTGCTCTGGAGGGTAGGACTCGAACCCATGGCTTCAAGTTACAAGAAAGGAGATTCAACTAAACATGAAGGAGACCTTTCTGGCAGTAAGAGCTGCTCAACAGTGGAACGGACTCCCTTTGGAAGGTGGTGGAGTCTATTTCCTTGGAGGTTTTTAAGCAGAGGTTGGATGCTTTAGTTGAAATTCCTGCATTGCAGAGGGTTGGACTAGATGACCCTTGGGATCCTTTCCGACAGTTTTATGATTCTGTGAATTAAAGCGTTGAATCAGCTTGCCTCATTTAGACCAGTAGCAGTTCCCTGAGGTCCCAGGAAGGGAGAGAGAGATGATGAGAGGGGGGTTATCACCATCATCATCTAATATATCTATATTCTACCTTTCTACCAAGCTGGGATTCAGGGCTTTTCGTCCCTGCATCCCCCTTTTTAATTGGAAAGTTGGTTTGTCGGAGATTATTTTGTTGGTCCCGTTCAAAAGGCGAACTGTTTTCTCCTTAAACAAAAACAAGATGAAACCACAGTCTTTGGGGGAATTAAATATATGAGTGTGGCAGGGCATCCTCCCTGGTTAAACATTTCAAATTACATTGTACTGGCAGCACTACAAGAGAGGAGCTGGCGTCGTAACGCGACAAGACGCTTTCTCTCCGAAGCTGATTTATGGCTCACACCATCCTCTCTTCACAGTTCAAGTCATAAATTGCACCTTGACGGGAACAGAGACATGGTGTTATCTTTGCCGACACGCCTCGGTCTCTATCAACGCAGCTGACCCCAGGAAGGAGACCAGAGGACAGGGCATGAACACACCCCTTTGCACAACCGCAGGGACTTTCCCCTGAAGGAATTTGGCTACACTGAGTCCAGGAGTTTTCTTTTTCTTTTTTCCAAGTGAATTTTTATTGTTTTCCTTACATATTCTTTTCCAACAAATTGTAATAGCACCATACATTCCCTTTGACTCTGCCGAGTTGCGACCCCCCTCCCTCCCCACAACTGGTATATTTATCCTCTTTCCATCACGCACATCATTCTCATATTAGTACTATTATACATTGGAGGTATTATGTCAATCCTGCTAGTGTCTTGACCTCTTTACAATTCTTCTTTAAATATTCAATAAATTTACTCCAGTTATTTTGGTATCTTTGATCTCCCTGGTCCCGGATCCTCCCTGACAGTTTGGCAAGTTCTGCATATTCTGTCAACTTTGCCTGCCACTCCTGAATAGTTGGTATGTCTTGTACTTTCCATCTTTGGGCCAGAAGGGTCCTCGCGGCAGCTGTAGCATACATGAACAGATTTTGATCTTCTATTTTAATTTCTGTTCCTATTAAGCCTAATAGACACACTTCCGGTCTTTTGGGGAAAGTATATCTAAATATTTTTTTGAGTTCATTATAAATTGATTCCCAATTTTTTTTTACCTTATCACAGGTCCACCACATATGGAAATAGTCCCCATCTGCCTTTTTACATTTCCAACATTTTCTTTCTTTTTTCCTATACATTTTAGCTAATTTTACTGGCGTCAAATGCCATCTATACATCATTTTTAGCAAGTTTCCTTTAAAGTCATGCATCCTGTAAATCTCAAACCATCCTTCCATAATCTTTTCCACGTATCCAATTCAATGTTATGCCCAATATCAACTGCCCATTTTATCATTGATTCCTTTACTTTTTCATCTTTTGTATACCATTCTAGCAATAAACTATACATTCTTGATAAAATTTTATCTTTACAGTGACTTATTAAAGGAAGATAAAAAGAGAAATGGGTTCGAAGATAAAAAATCGAAATTCCAAATCGAGTTAATAGACTGTAAAGAGTCCAGGAGTTTTCAGCCGCCTGCTAGATTCACAACTTTGCTAAAAGGAGAATGTCCTGGGGAAATCGCACGTGTAGTTCAGCCTCAGCAGGTTTTTTTCTTTCTCTTGCAAAGGACCATCGGACGAGGGACGGAGCGGACATAGCTCAATGGTTAGAGCAGCTGCTTTTCATGTAGAAGGTCCCAGGTTCAGTTCCTGACATCTCCAAGTTGGGCTGGGAGAAACCTGAAAAGCTGGAGAGCCTCTGCCATCGTTCTGCCCGGACACTGAGGTCCAGCGCCGAGGGCCTTCTGGCGGTTCCCTCGCTACGAGAAGCTAAGTTACAGGCAACCAGGCAGAGGGCCTTCTCAGTGGTGGCACCCGCCCTGTGGAACGCCCTTTGAATGTTTAATAGGTTATTTGTATTTTAGTGTTCTGTTGGAAGCCGCCCAGAGTAGCTGGGGAATCCCAGCCAGATGGGCGGGGTATAAATAATAAATTATTATTGTTGTTATTATCTGCCAGTCATTGTTGGCAATACTAAGGTAGGTGGGACAATAATCTGACTCAGTCAGCTCCATATGTTCCCATGAAGGGAGTGCTGCTGCTTCTTCTTCTTCTTCTTCTTCTTCTTCTTCTTCTTCTTCTATCCCTCGTAGCCGAGTAAGATTGTCTTCCATGAACACGATTTGAACAATGAGTCCATAAGTGACTGTGGAGGCCAATTCTGGATCCACACGTCCTTCCACAGTGGGGACATTGGTTTCCGGGTGGGAGTTGATCACGGTGTGGATTTGCCAAGCATGCCTTCCTCTTAGCACGTTTCTCCCTTGCGCCCTGAGTTCAAGTGTCTTCAAAGACCATGACACCTTTGGTAAAGGCTGTTCTCCAATTGGAGCACTTGCAGGCCAGTGTTTCCCAATTGTTGGTGTTTATACATTTTTTTAAGATTTGCCTTGCGACAGTCTTTGAACCAGCATTACACTTTCCATTTTTAAGTTTGGAATAGAGTAGTTGCTTTGGAAGACGATCATCAGGCATCCGCACAACATGACCAGTCCAACGAAGTTGACGTTGAAGAATCATTGCTTCAACACTGGTGATCTTTGCTTCTTCCAGGACACTGGCATTAGTTCGCCTGTCTTCCCAAGTGATGTGTAATTTTTTTCAGAGACAACGTTGATGGAATCTTTTGAGGAGTTGGAGATGGCGTTTATAAGTGATCCATGTTTCACAAGCAGACAGTGAGGTTGGTAGCACAATAGCTCTGTAAACAAGCATTTTGGGAGCGCTTAACCCTTCCCTGGCCACCTGCTTGCACTCTGAATCTATGCTGACTGGGGCTGATGGGAGTTGTGGTCTGGATGGGCACTAGGTTGGGGAAGGCTGCCCAGAGGTATCGCCATGAAGCCAAGGAGCCTGGTGATTTCAGACATCAAAAGGGAAAGAGAGAGGGATGAGTGATGATGATATATCCCTACCCTCCAAAAAACAAGAGCTTGGAATCGCCTTTTGACTGCTCTGTCTGTGTCAGATCATAATTCAGCATCTTGAGAAAGGGGGGGGGGAATCCATCTCAGAAGCACAGCGAGAAGAAAGGATACATCTGGGCTGCATGCTATCACCAGACCTCCGTGCCGCTTTCAAGAGGGGGAAAAAAGGAACGTGCAGATCAGTCCCAAAAAAGTTCAGGGGAGCCCTCTCCTCTGCCTCCCATACACATCAACCGCCTGACTATTTCCTTTCATTTGGGTCCACCTGGATTCTACCAGCAAAGTCAAAATCTCCGCATGATGGAATCAAGAGAGCATCACATCACTTTCTCGGCAAATGTTTATAATTAAATGGCTGGCTTTTATCAAAAACTTCACCGTTTTTGCTCGCTGGTAATACTGCAAAGCCGATCACACTTATTCCTATTTTACAGATGATTTTGCTGACAGGCTGAGAGGCAAAAGCTTTGCAAGCCTGCCCACAGAACTGAGTCCATAGGCGAACTCTGACCTCTGGAGCCCGGTATGATTAAGAGCACAAGAAGAATATGTTGTTATTGTTTCCTCTTCTTTCCTTTTACGAAATGCAGCAGACAAAGTGGGGGGAAAGACCACAACAAAGCAATTTGAAGAGCTGTACTACATCAGACCAACAGCTGTTGATAGAACTTTCCACCTCCCTGAAGTTGTCCCACCCCCTTCCAAAGCTGGTGGTCACATCTTGTGGCAGTGAGTTCCATAGTCTAGCTATGCACTCTGGCTGGCTGCCACATTATCCTAGGATAGAGAACGATAGGGGCTGTGGGTGTGTGAGAGCTGTGTGTGAGAGCTGACCTGATGCTGGAAGCCGGAGACACAGAGGCGTGTCTTGCTCTGGTTGCATATATGTGCTAATAAGACCATATAACCTGATTGCAGCAGAGCTTCCACTGATTTCCTTTCCAAGGAAACTGAACCCTGGATAAGCACAGAAATTCCACACAGAGATTTGGGTGCGTGCAACAATGCTGTGGCCTTCAACGCTGTGAGCCTTGCATATGAAACAGACCTCAATTAGGTCAGGAGAAGTCATGAAACGTGGGCACAGCCCGTCTTTGGAGAAAGAGGGGGACAGGATAGGTCTGCTGGGGTCTAAATCTGTTTAAAATCTTCCCAAGCAATTGAGAGAACAGAATGCATTGCCCATTAACTCCGGTGTCAGGAGACGCAAAGGCAGAGATGGGAGCTCACTTGGGGACGGGGGATAATTACAAGAAGATTAGAGGAAACATTATGAGCACCACGCAAAGGCCAATGCGGAGGTTTAATTCCAGAGCAATGATACCTGGGGAAGCCCAACACAAGCAAGAGAATAAAGGACTGCCATTGCCCAGAGAGAAGGAACACTGAAAAGAAGGAACTGGAGGAAGAAGTGCAGACTGGATTTAAGGCGAAGGTGCTGGCTCAAACTGGAATTGAGAGTGGAGATTGTGGTTCTGTTGAAATGGAGTGGTGTTTGGAAACGACAGGCAGAAAATGCCACCATCCACAGCGGAGGGAAGAGGAGTTGTTTTGGGTAGGAGAGATTCCAAGAGCCGTTTTCTGGCAACCACTCTTAAGAGCATGAAGATAAGAGCCTAAGAACAGTCTGCTGGATCAGGCCCATGGCTCATCTAGTCCAGCATCCTGTTCTCACAGTGGCCAAACAGAAGCCTCTGGGAAATCCGCAATCAGGATTCAAGCACAAGAGCTCTGTCTCTTCCTGTGGTTTCCAGCAACTGATACTCAGAAGCATCACCGCCTCTAACTGTGGAGGCAGAGCATAGTCATCCTGGCTAATGTGCTGGGCCTGGCAGTAACCCATGAAACATGGTCCAGGACCGGTCCAGAATCCAAAGGTTCTGCTAGGAGTCAGTCCGACAGAGTCAAGGAAGGACACGAGGCAGGAAACCAGGCAAGGACAGGTACAGGATCTCAGGTAGGATCTGGCATACAGCAACGTTGCTCCCGCAACCTGGGGTGGGGTCCGACAGCCTTTTATCTTAGTCGGGGTAATGGCCGGTCCTGATCCCCCGGCGACTCACCTCCCTGCTTCGCCCGAAGGCGAGCACTCCTCCTGCGAGTACTCAGGTCTCTCCTTCTCTCAGAAATGAGTCTCTGCAACTCGGGAGACGTTGGAGGGTTACTAGACCCAGGGGCCGCCTCAGCTTCCCCTGACCCAACTGGTAGTGGAGCAGCTGTGAGTGATGGCCCAGCTGGAGGCAATGAGGTCATCCCCGCATCTGGAGCCAGGGCAGGCTCAGGCCCCTGACCCGGCCCAGCTGGTGCTTGTTGCAGGGGAACCTGTGCAGACTGGGGCTCTTCAGGATCAGGCCCCAGACTTGGTTCAGGTGATGCCTGAGGCAGAGGATCCGGTGCAGACTGAGACTCCTCTGGTTCCGAGTCCAAGCCCGAGTCCCAGGCCATCACAGCTAGTAGCCATTGATAGTCCTCCTCTCTGTGAATTTGTCCAATCCTTTTTTAAAGCCACCCAAGTTATTGGTCATCACCAACTCCTGTGGGAGGGAGTTCCACAGTTTAACTCTGCATTGTGTGAAGAACTTTATTTTACCTCTCCTTCATCTTCCAACATTCAGCTTCATTGAGTATCTATGACTTCCAGTTGCAGAACTCTTAGCTCTTAGCTCAGTCCGTAGAGCATGAGACTCTTAATCTCAGGGCTGTGGATTTGAAGCTCACGTTGGGCAAAAGATTCCTGCATTGCAGAGGGCTGGACTAGATGACCCCTATGATCCCTTCCAACTCTATAATTCTATGATTCCTTGAAAATATTTTCCCCAGTTTGCAGTCTATGGAGTGACCATGCATTAATTTAGATGATTTTTTTGCACAAGCCACTGATCGATTTACACAAAGGCAGATAGATAAAGACACACAAAATCCATAAAAACGACAAATCCCTGAATACCGTTTGCTAATAGCCGGAAAAGCAATCAGGTCTCTCCTCTACCAAATGCCGATCGGAAAAGATGTGTCTTAATTGGAGTAAGAACTCCAGTTGTTCATAATGGAACGATTGTAAACAGTATAACA
Organism: Podarcis pityusensis; assembly: GCF_964106645.2. Classification (NCBI taxonomy): domain Eukaryota; kingdom Metazoa; phylum Chordata; class Lepidosauria; order Squamata; family Lacertidae; genus Podarcis; species Podarcis pityusensis. The sequence continues at coordinate 2,049,144 of NC_138036.1, read as the reverse complement.
AGGGAAAGAAACAAAAAAAAGTTCACACAATCCGTTCTCCCCGATCATGGTAGGAGATCGCTGGCCACCCAGGACAACATGGCAGAAAATCATTTATAGCAAGAAGCAGTCAGAATAAGGTCTGCTGTGCTTATATCCACCTCGTGGGCTTCCCAGATTTCGCTGTGGGAAACAAGATGCTTTGGAATGATCCACTGGGGATCTTATGAATTGCAAATGGATCCATTGCAAGATTTAAAGCACATCCTTAAGGCTTCAGAGAACGAGACGGCTTAGGACAGCTTCCTAAGGCTGACGGCTTCTGGTTCTTGCAAAATAAACAAACGTGTTTTGCAAAAGCCAGAGAAGACCTTTTGGCAATATGCAGAGTGACAAGACGGGCCGAGCGCTTAATGAGGGAGCCTCCGTGTGAGAAGAGGGGTGCTCTATAGTGCACAAGATAGTTCCTGTTTTCATCACCGAAACGTTGGAGGGAATGGAATAAATACATAAATACATTTTTTATAGCCAGGAAGAAGGGGGCAACGCTGCCATTTCCTGCCTCCAGTCTCTCTTGAGCTCCTCTGAGCCTGAGCCTTTTGTAAGGCAAAAATAGTATCAGTTTTCAAGAAATGTTGACTTTGGGGCTTTTCAAAAAGCAATGAGATAATCTTAGGAAAGGAAGTGGAGTATGCACCTTCAGCAACTGCAAGATCCAAAACTCTGGACTCAGCCCTTCCCGTACTTCGTCTCCATTCCCCTTGCTCCATAGGTCAAAGATAAATAATAATAATAATAATAATAATAATAATAATAATAATAATATTTATACCCTGCCCATCTGGCTGGGTTCCCCCAGCCACTCTGGGCAGCTTACGACACATAAAAAATTGTAAAATATTAGACATTAAAACATTTCCCAATACAGGGCTGCCTTCAGATGTCTTCTAAAAGTCAGGTTGTTGTTTATTTCCTTGACATCTGATGGGAGGGCATTCCACAGATTTTAGTTTTTATGATCAATCAAGGCAGGTTACTATATTCAAAGTAGAAATATAATGGCAAAGGAAGCAAAAACAGCTGGATGGTCCGTGCATTTCATTCCCCTTTTATCAGGACAGATAAAATGAAGTCCTTTTTCACATAGTTAAACTGTGGAACTCCCTGCCACAGTAGGCAGTGATGGCTACCATCCTAGATGGCTTTAAAAGAGGATTAGGCAAATTCATGGAGGAGGAGAGGGCTATTGATGGATACTAGCCAGGATGGCTCTGCTCTGCCTTCACGGTCAGAGGTTGCAATGCTTTTGAATCCCAGTTGCTAGAGACCCCAGAAGATTTTGTACATGACAGGAAGGGCCGACATCACAGCAACACATGCTAACAGAATGCTAACATCAACCCATTAAGCTCTGAGTGATCTGCAACCTTGGTTGCTATTATTTTATTGCTGTTTTTTATTTTTATTTTCAGCGTTTAGTATATGCTTTTTTATTGTTGGGTAGCTGCTGTCCAAAAAAGCAATGACAAACCTAGACAGCATCTTAAAAAGCAGAGACATCACCTTGTCAACAAAGGTCCACATAGTTAAAGCTATGGTTTTCCCAGTAGTGATGTATGGAAGTGAGAGCTGTACCATAAAGAAGGCTGATCGCCAAAGAATGGATGCTTTTGAATTATGGTGCTGGAGGAGACTCTGGAGAGTCCCATGGACTGCAAGAAGATCAAACCTATCCATTCTGAAGGAAATCAGCCCTGAGTGCACACTGGAAGGACAGATCCTGAAGCTGAGGCTCCAAGACTTTGGCCACCTCATGAGAAGAGAAGACTCCCTGGAAAAGACCCTGATGTTGGGAAAGATCAGGAGAAAGCACAAGGAGAAGGGGAAAACAGAGGAAAAGATGGTTGGATAGTGTTCTCAAAGCTACCAACATGAGTTTGACCAAACTGCGGGAGGCAGTGGAAGACAGGAGGGCCTGGCCTGCTCTGGTCCAGGGGGTCACGAAGAGTCGGACACGACTAAACGACTAAACAACAACAACAATCCAAATTCTGGCTTTCCCTATTACTGCACTTCTGCTTGAATCCAGTTGGACAGAGGATGTACTAGATACCCACTGGACTTCCTCTAAGTCAGCTTTCCTTCACCCACCTGGTGGCCCCCCACCCAATATATTGGTCATGAACAGTGTTGGCTGGGAGCTGATGGGAACTGTAGTAGCCAAACGCCTGGAGAGCACCAGGCTAGAGGAGGCCACTCCATGCCTACACATCTACAGGTGCAACTTGATTACTTTGGAGAGCAGGATTTAATCACGCCAGCCGGCCACTCGCTGACCAGCTTCAGTTGCATCCAGTTGCTGACGGAGATTGAAAATGAAGTATCTGCTCAGTATTCATCGAGTTTCATTTGCCGGCTCACAATGACAGCTCTGCCTTCCTCAGGGAGACAAAAAGGGGAGAGAAAAAAGGGGAGAGAAAGGAAGAAGGGATGTTATTGTAAAGAGATGCTAATAGCACTGTGGGGAATCTCCAGAAGAAAACGGGAGTCTCTTTGTTGAGGGGCGGCAGGTCTTGTCGCCTTCAGTTCCTCTGATTTCTTCAAGAAGGGGAACGGCATGATGGAAGGAAATAATTCATATGGATCTTGAAGGACGATGGAAGGGCACGGCGTCTCATGCCTTTTGCAACACACACACTGCCATGTCCTGTGGGCAGGGTCTGCCCAAATGCACCAAGGGACCCTCGGTCGTGGTGGCATCACATCCCTCAGGGGCATCCATTGAAGATGAATGTTGGAAGATGCAGGACATAGAAGTAGCTATTTGTAGTTAAACTACGGAACTCTCTGACACAGGAGGCAGGGGTGGCCACCAACCTAGACGGTTTTAAAAGAGGATTGGACAGATTCGTGGAGGGGGAGAGGGCTACTGATGGCTCCTAGCCACAAAAACTATATTGCGCCTCCACAGCTGGAGGAAGCAATGCTTCTGAATGCCAGCTGCTGGAAGCCACAAGAGGGGAGAGGACTCTGGTGCTCAAATCCCGCTTGTCACAGTCCAGTTCAAGGGCGATCGAAGTCCCGCTGGAGACGAGGACTGGGGGTAAGATTGCGGGGTGGGAGCAGGAACGGGGGTCCAGAAGCCAGGAATCAGGAAGCCAAGAGTCTGGGGGTCAGAGAGCCGGGAGTCAAGAAGCCAAGGGTCCGAGGATCAAGAGGCAAGGAGTCACGAAGTCAGGGGTCTGAGGGTCAGGAAGCAAGGAGTCACGAAGTCAGGGGTCTGAGGGTCAGGAAGCAAGGAGTCACGAAGCCAAGGTTCAAGGATCAGGAACATAGCTGTCAACGTTTCCCTTTTTTAAAGGGAAATTCCCTTATTCCAAATAGGATTCCTCACAAGAAAAGGGAAAAGTTGACAGCTATGATCAGGAAGCAAGAAGCCAAATGCAGCAAGGCAGGGAACGTGTTGCTGTGGCCAAGAGCCGAAGGGAAATGCTGACCTTATATCCCTTCCTGGCTCTTGCCACCAGGTGCTGTGAGTTACCAATCAGCCTCACCTGTGAGGCCACGCCTTGCCTCTTCAGAACAAACTTAGGAAGGCCGCAGTCCTGCAAAGTTCTATTGATCACAGGGCCTGGCTCCTGCACGCACTCCTGACACCCCTTGCAGGTTTCCCATTGAGACATCCGGCTGGCCACTGTGAGAACAGGATGATGGACTTCCCGATGGTAAGAGAAGTTTGACAGTGTAAGTGGCTTCCTTGGAATGTGGTGGATTCTCCTTCACTGGAGGTTTTTAAGCAGAGGTTGGACAGCCAACCTCCAGTGATCCTTTAGCCATGGTTCCTGCATGGCAGGGAATTGCACTAGATGATCCTTCCAACACTAAACACTCTATGCTTCTATGACTAAATGGGCCATTGGCCTGATTCTGTACGTTCTTCTTATGTTCTTGTGTTCTTATGTTCTTGTGTTATGCTGACCAAGTTTGGAGGCCTGCTGTAATTTCCACGTATCTGCAGGACAGAGTGCACTAAGCATCCTAAGGAGAAATAGTTTTGGTTTTGGTTTTGAGAACCTGCCTACGCAGCGATAGGTACAGAGTATTGTTGACGGTTGGTGAGGGGTTGGTCTGGATGATGCCCTGGGTCCCTTCCAATTTTGGGGTCCTGTGCCCAGGGAGGGTTAGAAACTAATGGAGGAGTTTGCTGAACTGGTAAGACAAGTTCATTTGCAAGACCTTGTAATGATCTTGGCTGGTGCTTAAGTGTCCTCATCAGCATCAAGTAGATAAATAGGTACCACTGTGGCAGGAAGGTAAACGGCGTTTCCGTGCGCTCTGGTTTCCATTGTACCAGAAGTGGTTTAGTCCTGCTGGCCACACGCAGGGGTGTCTTGCCCATAGAGCCAAGTGGTGCGGAGTGCCAGGGCTCCACGTTCTGGAGGGCGCCAGGGAAGAGGCGGAGGCTGGATCAGCTCGCTGCCCTTGCCCGCCTCCGCCATGCTGCACCCGGAGCCTCCGCAGCACGGGTGCCAGGGAAGAGGGGGAGGCTAGGCGCGGCTCCTCCCGGCATCAGCTCGCCACCCTCGCCCACCTCGCTGAAGCAGCGCCACGCCTGGAGCCTCTGCCTTTTCCCCACTGGAGGAGCCACCCTCCAACTGCTGCCCGCCTCCTCCAACCCCTCAAAGCTGCCAGCAACACCATAAAAAGGTCAGCAACTCTAGGAAAGGAGGGGGCGCTGGCGGGATCTTTGCACCACGGCGCCAAATATACTTAAGATGGCCCTGGCTACATGGACAAACACCGGCTCCCTTGGCCTGAAAACAAGATGAGCACTGCAACCCCATAGTTGCCTTTGACTGGACTTAACTGTCCTGGGATCCTTTACCTTTTACTTTTTTTTTTAAGCTACAACTAAGTGATGGACGTGGGTGGCGCTGTGGGTTAAACCACAGAGCCTAGGACTTGCCGATCAGAAGGTCGGCAGTTCGAATCCCTGTGACGGGGTGAGCTCCTGTTGCTCGGTCTCTGCTCCTGCCAACCTAGCAGTTCAAAAGCACATCAAAGTGCAAGTAGATAAATAGGTACCGCTGCGGAAGGTAAACGGCGTTTCCGTGCGCTGCTCTGGTTCACCAGAGGTGGCTTAGTCATGCTGGCCACATGACCCGGAAGCTGTACGCCAGCTCCCTCGGCCAATAAAGCGAGATGAGCGCCACAACCCCAGAGTCGACCACAACTGGACCTAATGGTCAGGAGTTCCTTTACCTTTACCTTAAGTGATGGTTCCGTATAGGAGAATGATTGGGCCTTTTCTCCACCCCCCTCACCTAGCTGCTAGGTAGGGGAACAATACTCAGAAAGTTGGGTATGTGCTGAGCTGGAAACAGACTGGAAGCTGGAGACACAGAGACCTGCTTGCTTCATACTGGACCCAATACTGCAGCCAATGGAGATGTGTTGATGTTGCGAGTCCCTCTATCTTGTGCTCGGATTGTATAGGTGTCAATAAAACCAAGCGTCCTAAAGACACCACAATTTCCAATGAAACTGAGCCCTGGTTAAGTGCTGAAACACCTCCCACTGCTTGGAGACTGGGGTGTATATTTTGTGGCTGGGGGGAGATTCCACCAAGACCCTCTAGGCAAATCTTCCCCAGCCAGATGTCCATTGCACATGATTTGGACCACAATTTCGGACAGCTAGTGAGAGCTTTAGTCACAAACACCTGGAGGGCACCCGGCTGGCAAAGGATGCTCAAGCCTGACCTGCTCCTGGGTCCAGCTCCCTGAACTCTCCCCCAGCAACGCCAAAACTTATCAGAGCCCACTCACCTGTGTCTGGCTAAAGTCTGTCTTAACAAAGGATGATTAAACTTGATTTGCAGCCTGTGAAAGATGGAGGGATCCAGCCCCCTCCTCCTTGGGCAGCTCAGGCTGCAGAAGATCATTCTCACTGCTCAACATCTGGCCCTGATTTTACATCTCTTCCATTGGCCCTCCTTCTCTCCGTGTCTCTGCTTCTCCCCGCCTCCTTTCCCCGAATAAAGAAGCCTTTATCTGGCATTCAGTCACTTAACGTCTGACTTCTTGCACACTCAGCCCTACGGACCAGTGAACCAGTTTCCACCTTGGCAAGGCAGAGAGTCTCACCTGTGCTCTAGCTCAAAAGCAACAGATGTGTGCTGTTCTTGGCCATGGGCTTCCCACTGGGGCATCTGGTGCTAAGGCCTAGATGGTCGCCCTTTGGCCTGATTGTCAGGAGTGCGTGCAGGAGCCAGGCCCTGTGACCAATAGGACTCTGCAGGACTGGGGCCTTGCTAAGTTTGCTCTGAAGAGGCAAGGCACGGCCACACAGGTGAGGCCAATTGGTAACTCACAGCACCTGGTGGCAAGAGCCAGGAAGGGATATAAGGTCAGCATTTTGCCTTCGGCTCTTTGCCACAGCAACATGTTCCCTGCCTTGCTGCGTTTGACTCCTTGCTTCTTGATCCTCAGACCCTTGACTTCTTGACTCCTTGCTTCTTGCTTCTTGCTCCTCGGACCCTTGACTTTGTGACTCCTTGACTTCTTGATCCTTGGACCCTTGGCTTCTTGACTCCCGGCTCTCTGACCCTTGGACACTTGGCTTCCTAACTCCTGGCTTCTGGACTCCCATTCCTGCTCCCACCCCTCCATCTCGCCCCCGGTCCCGACGTCCCCAGCCGGGACTTTGATCGCCCGTGAACCAGACCGTGACACTGATCCAGCAACCAAGCTCTTCTTATGAAAGACAGACAAGTCCCTTCCTGTTTCATCTATGGCAGCGATCCTGCGCACACTTATGCCTGAGTCAACACACTTGGGATCAGGCTGCAGGCCTTCATTCTGCTCACCAGGGATCAACAACTTGGGCCTTCCCTGCTGAGTCCAAGGTTGCCTCCCCACCCAGCCCTGAAATTGGGTTTGAAAGCAGCGTTCTATTGACACCCACAACTGTTTCTCCAGTTTACAACACTTACTGATTATTTATTCATCTATTGCCCATGGTATGACTATTTTCCACCTTCCCCTTTCAACTCTCTGGCACCCTATCTGCACAACCTAGCAATTCTAAAATAAAGACACACTTTTACTCTTGCAAGATTGAATGCATTGCCCTCAGCTGTACTTGAGGGACGATTCCAACAGACTCCACAAAAAACGCTTATGTCCCTGTGGAGATGGCAGTACCAAATCAGTGACGCATGCCCTTCTGGCTTGCTCTCTTTATAAAGACTTGAGGAATGAGATTATCACCCCTCCTTTATTGTCCATTCTGGGTTGCCCAACCACTGCTACAGTGTCTTTTCTCTTCGCAGATCAAGATGAGCAGATGACAACAAAGGGTTCAAGGTTTTTAGCTGGGGCAATCAGAATAAAGTTCACTATTTGACTACTGATTCAAAACCCTAAAGTGTATTTTATATAACTGACTTTTTATTTCTTTTCTTTGTATATTGTATTGTTGTTTTATTGCTATGGCCGATGGCTGACACAAATAAATATTCATTCATTCTATTTGCTTGTATGTTTTTTTTAATAAAAACCCCTGCAGATTGCTTAATAATAATAAATAATAATTTATTGATACCCCACCCATCTGGCTGGGCTTCCCCAGCCACTCTGGGTGGCTTCCAACAAAATATTAAAATACCGTAATGCATCAAACATTAAAAGCTTCCCTAAACAGGGCTGTCTTCAGATGTCTTCTAAAAGTCTGGTAGTTGTTGTTCTCTTTGACATCTGGTGGGAGGGCGTTCCACAGGGTGGGTGCCACTACCGAGAAGGCCCTCTGAGTGCAACACTGAGAAGACCTGAGTGCAACACTGAGAATATTGTTATTGTGTTATTCTCGGTCCAGTATACCTGAAGGAGTGTCTCCACCTCCATCGTTCTGCCCGGACACTGAGGTCCAGCTCCGAGGGCCTTCTGGCGGTTCCCTCGCAGTGAGAAGTCAAGTTACAGGAAACCAGACAGAGGGCCTTCTCGGTAGTGGCACCCGCCCTGTGGAACACCCTCCCATCAGATGTCAAAGAGAAGAACAACTACCAGACTTTTAGAAGACATCTGAAGGCAGCCCTGTTTAGGGAAGCTTTTAATGTTTAACAGACCACTGTATTTTAATATTTTGCTGGAAGCCGCCCAGAGTGGCTGGGGAAACCCAACCAGACGGGTGGGGTATAAATAATAAATTGTTGTTGTTGTTGTTATAAAATAAAATAGGGATTAAGGAGTTTTCTCTGAATGGAAGAGCGAATGTGTGCTTTACAAGTGCCACATAATGTTGTTGTTGTTAAATTCATTTGCACCCCACCTTTTCCTCCAAGGAGCTTAAAGTGGCAGTTCTCCCCCCCTCTTCATTTAGTCCCTACAACAATGCTTTGAGGTAGGTTAGGCTGAGTAGCAAGGATTGGCCCAAAGTTACCCAGCGAGCTTCATGGCTGATTCAGAATTGGAACCCTGGTCTCCCAAGTCCCAGTCTCACATTCTAAACACTGCACCACACTGGCTATCATATTCATTCCACACATTCAAGGAATTGATCCTTGCTGAAGCAGTGCCAAATCACTGGAACTCCCTGCCCTTTGATACCAGACAGGTGTCTTTTGCTGTACTGTTTTTGGTGCTAAACCTTTTAAAGCCCACCTGGGCATGTAATTTTAACATGTTGTAATTTCAACCTTGGATTGCAAGCTGCTGGGTATTTTGGTATTGTGGTAAATATTAAGTCAACAATGGTTTTACGTTTTGATTTTATTGGTCTTTTAAAATGAAGATTTTCTAGTCTTTTATGTAAACCTGCATAGAGGTTTGTGTTGATTAAGCTGCATATAAAAAGAAGAAGAAGAGTTTGGATTTGATATCCCGCTTTATCACTACCTGAAGGAGTCTCAACGTGGCTAACATTCTCCTTTCCCTTCCTCCCCCACAACAAACACTCTGTGAGGTGAGTGAGGCTGAGAGACTGAGTGTGACTAGCCCAAGGTCACCCAGCAGCTGCATGTGGAGGAGCGGAGACGTGAACCCAGTTCACCAGATTACGAGTCCCCCACTCTTAATCACTACACCACACTGCCTCTTGCTAAGTAAGAAGGCACAGAATGAGTGAGTGAAAGAGGTGCTCATTCTTTTGAACCTGAAATATATTCAGAGTCGAGAGTGGATTTCATGCTCTTTATTCAGTTCATAGTAGTAAGGAATGGAAGTTCCCCCAGAATGTCTGCTTTATATACATTATTTACACAATGGGCCCCACGTGATTGGCTAATTCTGGGATTCTCCTGCAGGCCAATCAGGTTGCGGATTCACTTCCACCTGGAGCTGGATTGGGTGGCTCCTGCGAACCGATCAGACTGCTGCATTCAGAAGCCTATTGTTCTAGGAGCAATCAGACTGGTGCATTTTGGATCCTAGTCAACTCAGTACATAACAGAACCTATGACTCTGTGGGTGGCTTCCAAACTCTCAAAGAGAAAAAGCCTTTTAAGGCTCCGACACCTTGCTCCTTTCCCCTCTCTCCCAGGAACGGTGCTATTGGTGAGCGTTCTCTTGCCGCCGCTGTTCCTCGAGGGCAATTAGAACATTTGCAGAGCAACTTGTGACATCACAGCAGCCGACAGGTGGGTCACATCCAAAAAGGCCCATTATTATTTTTTTGCTTATGCAGATTAGACAGTTCTTATGGCTCCTGGAACACGAAGCTGTGAATCACAAGCAGCTCCGTGCCAGCTCTGCGAACCCAAGCCCAGGCTGAGCCAGGCCAGAATACCAGATGCTTCCACTAAACAAGACGAACGGCATCATTAAATTCCTGAGCCGTGAACTCAAAGGAACACTTGAAAAAGTACACAGCGGCAGATCCCGTAGCCCAGCCAAGCCCGGCTCCTCAAAGCAAGACACCTTCCTCTCCTTTTTCTCTCCTCCCTCTCCTGTTTCGTGCACCGTTTCCACGATCAGAGAGGCGGAGCTGCGATGTACAATTCCTCGCAGCATCTGTTGCCTGCTTCCTGACTCGGCGGGCATCGTGCGTGTCAGCTCATAACAAGAGGAGCCCGCAGAAGCAGCAGCAGCAGACAGGCCTTCCGGAGTGCATGTTTGCGTACCGAAAAGAGTCCCCAGCCAATGCTTAAACTTTTGCTTATTTACAGCGCTTGCAGCCCTGCCAAGATCTATTGCGTTTACACCCAAATAAATCCTCCGTAGGAGACAGGTGGCAGATCCCACCAACCCATTATTTATGCCCACTCCTCGGTGGAAACTGAGAGCTGTAAAGTGCACGTAGAAGGCCAAGGAGATTTATGCAGCATATATATATATGTGTGTGTGTGTGTGTGTGTGTGTGTGTGTGTGTGTGTATTCGCTGCTCCCTGCAAATTGTGGGGGGGTTGTCCAGCTGGCAAGACCTTAGAGAGTGGTGAAGGCTCAGCTATGTCTCACAAGCACAAGGGGCAGACAGGTGAGTTAAACTCCTGTGTGTGTTTAGCAGCAGGGCAAAGACGCCAAAGGCTATCCTGCTTTCTGATTTTACAAGTCCCAAGTTCCCAAGCAAAGTGAACCAATGAATGAAAAAGACAGCGATAAAAAGCCAGCAGGGGTTGTAGGAGCTATTTGGTGTATTGCAGAGTTTTTCACATGTCTAAGCTGTCTGCCTGCTGGACACAAGCGTGTGCTTGAAGCAATAACTTCCAAGCGTCCAGATCAAGGAAAGTAATTGTTGTCATTGTTTAGTTGTTTAGTCGTGTCCGACTCTTCATGGCCCCATGGACCAGATCACACCAGGCCCTCCTGTCTTCCACTGCCTCCCTCATGCTGGTAGCTTCAAGAACACTGTCCAATCACCTCATCCTCTGTCGTCCCCTTCTCCTTGTGCACTCAGGGCTGGTTTCCTTCAGAATGGAGAGGTTTGATCTTCTTGCAGTCCATGGGACTCTCAAGAGTCTCCTCCAGCACCAGAATTCAAAAGCATCCATTCTTCGGCGACCAGCCTTCTTTATGGTCCAGCTCTCACTTCCATACAGCACTACTGGGAAAAACATAGCTTGAATTATATGGACCTTTGTTGGCAAGATGATGTCTCTGCTTTTTAAGATGCTGTCTAGGTTTGTCATTGCAGGAACCGGCAAGCCACTCCAGTATCCCTGCCAAGAAAACTCCATGGACAAAGACAACAAGCAAGGGAAGTAATAGTCTCATCCTATTCTGCCTTGGTCAGACCACATCTGGAGTCCTGTGTCCAGTTCTGGGCACCACAAGGATGTTGACAAGCTGGAAAGTGTGCAGAGGAAGGTGACCAAGATGATCAAGGGTCTGGAAACCAAGCCTGATGAAGAATGGTTGAAGGAGCTGGGGATGTTTAGCCTGCAAAAGTGGAGACTGAGAGATTTGATAGCCATCTTCAAATATCTTAGGGGCTGCCACATGGAGGTTAGAGCAAGCTTGTTTCCTGCTGCTCCGGAAGGCAGGACCCTAACCAATGGATTCAAACTTAAAGGAAGGAAATTCTGACTAAATATTAGGAAGAACTTTCTGGCAGTAATAGCTGTTCGACAGCTGAATGGCAACCTTGGAAGATAGTGGGCTCTCCTTCCTTACAGGGTTTTTTTTTATAGTTTTTATTGAGTTTTACATTTTTATCATAATAATAACATATCATATCCCCAAAAAAGAATACAGTTCCCCAGATATCCCCCTCCCTCCCAACTTCTCTCAACTTCCTCTTCTGGTTTTTAACATATTAACTTCCCCTGCTTGCTAAATTATATCTTCATATTGAGCTCTTTATATCAAATATTGTTGTTCTCTTATCCTTTTTACATCATCTATCATTTCTGTATTTATTTTGTTACTTGTGTTTACTCAAACCTTGCTAGTGAGTCCATTTCTTTACAGTGGTACCTCGGGTTAAGTACTTAATTCATTCTGGAGGTCCATTCTTAACCTGAAACTGTTCTTAACCTGAGGTACCACTTTAGCTAATGGGGCCTCCCGCTGCCGCTGCGCCACCAGAGCACGATTTCTGTTCTCATCCTGAAGCAAAGTTCTTAACCTGAGGTATTATTTCTGGTTTAGTGGAGTATGTAACCTGAAGCGTATGTAACCTGAGGCTCCACTGTACATTGTTTCTGTAAGTATCTCATAAATGATTCCCATTCTGTTTTAAAGTCTCTATTGTCTTTGTTACTTAGTCTTTCAGTTAACTTCGCCATTTCAGCGCATTCCATCAATTTTTCTTGCCATTGTTCTTTAGTTGGTATTGGGCTAGCAATATCTAAGCCTTGGTAGTAGCATACATAAAAAGTTCCTTCTTCTCTTTTGGCAAGTCCTTCCTTGGAGGCTGGATGGCCATCTGTCATGGATGCTTTAGCTGTGATTCCTGTGCTGCAGAAAGTTGGACTGGGTCAGGGGTCCCCAAACTAAGGCCCGCTGGCCGGATAAGGCCTGAGGGACTCATTTATCCAGCCCGCAGTGACCCCTGCCGTGCGCTCTTACCGGTGCTGCAATGCGTGGCTGCCCACTTCCGGGTCAGAGGAGCACGAGAAATAGCTTGTGCGCATGCGCAAGCGTTATTTGCACATGCGCAAGCATTATTTCCGGTGCACATCTGGGTTGGAGGAGGCCCATGCACATGCGCATAAGCTATTTCCAGTGCTCCTCCAACCTGGAAGTGCGCCGGAAATAGCGTGTGCGAACGCATATGGGCACGCGCTCCCCCGCCCTCCAGCCTGCCGTGCAATTGGCGCTGGAGACACCGGCCCGAGGCACAGTAAATTTGCTGACCCCTGGACTAGGTGATCCATCCAATGGGTCCCTTCCAACTCTACAATATTATTATTGTTTCAAGGGAAAACTTTTATTCCTTTCAAGCCACATAACACCAGTCTTGAAAGACCTACATTGGCTCCAGTGTGGTGTAGTGGTTAAGGGTGATGGACTCGTAATCTGGGGAACCGGGTTCGCGTCTCCGCTCCTCCACATGCAGCTGCTGGGTGACCTTGGGCCAGTCACACTTCTCTGAAGTCTCTCAGCCCCACTCACCTCAGAGAGTGTTTGTTGTGGGGGAGGAAGGGAAAGGAGAATGTTAGCCGCTTTGAGACTCCTGAAGGGGAGTGAAAGGCGGGATATCAAATCCAAACTCCTCTTCTTCCTCCTCTTCTTCTCCCAGTACGTTTCTGAGCACAATTCAAAGTGTTGGTGCTGACCTTTAAAGCCCTAAGCAGCCTCGGTTCAGGATACCTGAAGAAGCGTCTCCACCCCCATCGTTCAGCCTGGACACTGAGGTCCAGCTCCGAGGGCCTTCTGGCGGTTCCCTCACTGCGAGAAGCCAAGTTACAGGGAACCAGGCAGAGGGCCTTCTCGGTAGTGGCACCCGCCCTGTGGAACGCCCTCCCACCAGATGTCAAAGAGAACAACAACTACCAGACTTTTAGAAGACATCTGAAGGCAGCCCTGTTTAGGGAAGCTTTTAATGATTAACAGACTATTGTATTTTAATATTTTGTTGGAAGCTGCCCAGTCTGCCTGGGGAAACCCAGCCAGATGGGCGGGGTATAAATAATAAATTATTATTATTATTGTTATTATTAGCAAAGGCAGCTCACCTGGAGAAGCAGAGAGAGGCAGGGACAGAGCCATAGAATGGTAGAGTGGGAAGGGGTCCCCCAAATGCCATCTAGTCCAACCCCCTGCAATGCAGGAATCTCAGCTAATGCATCTATGACCGATAGCCATCCAACCTCTGCTTAAAAATCTCCAGGGAAGGAGAACCCAGCACTTTCCGAGGTCGTCTGTTCCACTGCTGAGCAGTTCTTGCCAACGAAAACGTTCTTCCTAATGTTTAGCCAGAATCTCCCTTTTTTTGTCGCTTGAAAGCACTGAGGAGTATTTGAGTTCAATAAATCTGGAGCAGGTGTTGAGCAAGATAACTCTCCCCCCTCCATGAATCTATATCATTGTTTGAAGGGAGGGTGTTTTTATTGATTCTGCGCTTCCAGTATTTAAATAGTAGCCACGTGCCCTCTCCCCAAATCCTCCGGGAGGGGGAAAGATTATATATAAACCCAAAGTCATAAAGAGCAGCTCCTTATTTATGTCTGATGGCACACCATGATATACGGAGACGTTAAGTATCTTCCGTACAAGCCAGAAAGAAAGGAATTATTCATAGGTTATCTGGATGTGCTAATGAGAGAGTTTTCTTTTTTTAAAAAATAACTCTCACATATTGCTGTGTAGACTTTAACAAAACTTTGAACAGGAGGTGTTTCAAATTCAGCAAATATGAACTGAGAAGGAGAGGGTTTTTCAAAAGTGGGAGCATGGAGAAATCATTGATTTTGAGCAGATTTTCACCAACATTTGCATGACAGTCGTACATGGGGGGGGGGCAGAGAGATTCAGCCAGTGTGGCATAGTGGTTAGAGCATGGGTAGGCAAACTAAGGCCCGGGGGCCAGATCTGGCCCAATGGCCTTCCAAATCCGGCCTGCGGACGGTCCAGAAATCAGCGAGTTTTTACATGAGTAGAATGTGTGCTTTTATTTAAAATGCATCTCTGGGTTATTTGTGGGGCATAGGAATTCATTCATTTCCCCCCCAAAAAAATAGTCCGGCCCCCCACAAGGTCTGAGGGATAGTGGACCGGCCCACTGCTGAAAAAGTTTGCTGACCCCTGGGTTAGAGTGTCAGACTAGGTAAAGTGTAAAGGAACCCCTGACCATTAGGTCCGGTCATGACCGACTTTAGGGTTGCGGTGCTCATCTCGCTTTATTGGCCGAGGGAGCCAGCGTACAGCTTCCGGGTCATGTGGCCAGCAGGACTAAGCCGCTTCTGGCAAACCAGAGCAGCGCACGGAAATGCCGTTTACCTTCCCGCCTGAGTGGTACCTATTTATCTACTTGCACCTTGACATGCTTTTGAACTGCTAGGTTGGCAGGAGCAGGGACCGAGCAACGGGAGCTCACCCTGTCGCAGGGATTCAAACTGCCGACCTTCTGATCGGCAAGTCCTAGGCTCTGGGGTTTAACCCACAGTGCCACCTGCGTCCCATTGTCAGACTAGGAACAGGGTTCAAATTCCCACTTGTCCATGAATCTCGCTGGGTGACCTTGGGCTAGTCACTGCCTCTCAAGGTTTAACCTACCTCACAGGGTTGTTGCAGAGATTGAATGAGGATGCAGAGACCCTGAGGCCCCTGAAGAAAAAGGAGGGATAGAAAAACCGTACATTGAATAAATGAATACATTTGAATAGAAATCTGTACTACAGGTGAATAGAAAGTTGCTGTTTTCCCAATGACAGTGAGTATTTCATCCTTAAAAATCCAAAATAGTTGAAGGAGAGGGGCAAGACTGCTGGTATAAATAAAGATACACTCTCTCACACACACATACCTTTGCTTCTCTTGCTGTGAAAGACTTCTTGTCAAGGAACTTCTCTCAAGTTTAATTAAGGTGTTGAAGTTCTCAAGCCGGGGAAGTGCTGGGCCCAGCTAATTTCTCAAACTGCTCTCTCTAGCACCTTTTGAAACGGAGCTCATGTAGCAAATTAAAAAATGCTAATAGCCGGCCAATAAAATAAAGACTTGCCTTCTTGCCTGTAATTTCCGCAGGTCTGTGCATTAATTAACTCAGAGAAATGAAGCCCTTTCGATTCAGGAACAATTAGCAGCAAAATGTAGACGCCAAATTCTTCCTCCTTCGCCTGCAAAGATCTTCAGCGCTCAGCCCCTGTGCATGGGGGGGGGGGAGGGAACAAATGACCCCCACCCACTTCGAGTCTGCCTTTCTGCTTCGAACGACAGAACTGGCACTGCTACAGGTACCACATCGTACAAATCCTGCATCTGTAAGAACTTGGTCTTCTAGTGAGGCAGCATTTACACTTCGGAACTCCCTGCCTCTTGACATTGGGCACGTGCCTTCATTGAACTGTTTCCCATGCCTGCTCCCAGCATCTTCATGCTTTGCTACTGCTCCCCCTGAAGGGAGACGAGAAACGGCTGGCCATCCCTGGATGACACGGGACCCACCAGCTACTGATTCACAACAGCTGACCTGGACAACAGGCTTCTGGGTGGGGAGATTAAAGGGGGGAAATTGTTGGTTTGATGTGAATGGTTTTTTTGGACAAGGGAGGGTGAGGTTTCATTTGAGGCTGAGAAAGGCAGTGGCTGACCCTGCCAGGAGCTCATCCTACTCTCGAGTAGGATCCTGGCAGAGATGCATGCTCGACTGGCGTGTTCCCTCCCTCCTGGTCAATCGTTCGGGAGCTTCAAAGCTTTCTTCTGCCCGAACATCACAGCGACCGATGCCAACAGACACCAGCACACTTAGGGATCTGCAGAGTCTTTGCAGTTTGCGTAACAGACCTCAGCAACTCAGCATTTTGGCTAATCTACTTTATTTACATATAAACACACACGGAGCACTGCAACATGGCTCCCTCTCTCTCTAGCATCAGACAGCAGAGAGAGAAAGAACAAAGGACAATGGTCCCACTTCACGGAACACAGTAACACAAACATCCTGTCTCCGTCACTTCCCACTTTGTGAGTCAAAACATACACCATCATGTGAAAGACAACAATCCCATGACTGCAATCACAGAGCAGGAATTCTAACAGATCCAAGGTCACCCAGCGAGCTTCATGGCTGAGTAAGGATTTGAATCCTGGTTTCTCCCAGGTCCCATTCTGACACTCTAACCACTAGACCACAGCTCACTCAATGCTACATGAAGAAGGACTTTTGCAGGTCCTCAAAATTCCAACATTTTGCTTCATCGGATGTCCATGAACTCCTGTGCTGTGATAGATGGAGAGAAAAGCTTTTCTCTAGACCCTTGAAAGACTGAAAACGGGGGCGAGGAATACATTTCCCCAGTTCCGCTGGCTCATGTGTCGCAACCATAATTAGGTTATTTATACAGCATCATTTGTTCTTCATTTCCTTAGGAACTTGTGATATTGTTTCCCCCCAAACCAAAACCATCTTTCTCCAACAACTGTGGAGCACGTGCTGGGAATGGATGAGACCCACTTGCGGAGAGCTCTTCAAAAGCAGAAAACACCACGTGTGTGTGTGTGTGTGTGTGTGTGTGTGTGTGTGAACATCTAACTCTCTACATGCTTGAGGTTACAATAAACATTATTTTATTCTATGTATTTCTTTTATATGCCTGTTGTCTTTGTCCATGGAGTTTTCTTGGCAGGGATACTGGAGTGGCTTGCCGGTTCCTGCTCCAGGAGTCAACATCACCTTGCCAACAATAGAGACATCACCTTGCCGACAAAGGTCCGTATAGTTCAAGCTATGGTTTTCCCAGTAGTGATGTATGGAATTGAGAGCTGGACCATAAAGAAGGCTGATCGCCGAAGAATGGATGCTTTTGAATTCTGGTGCTGGAGGAGACTCTTGAGAGTCCCATGGACTGCAAGAAGATCAAACCTCTCCATTCTGAAGGAAATCAGCCCTGAGTGCTCACTGGAAGCACAGAGCCTGAAGCTGAGGCTCCAAGACTTTGGCCACCTCATGAGAAGAGAAAACTCCCTGGAAAAGACCCTGATGTTGGGAAAGATGGAGGGCACAAGGAGAAGGGGACGACGGAGGACGAGGTGGTTGGACAGTGTTCTCAAAGCTACCAGCATGAGTTTGACCAAACTGCGGGAGACAGTGGAAGACAGGAGGGCCTGGCGTGCTCTGGTCCAGGGGGTCACGAAGAGTCGGACACGACTAAACGACTAAACATGTATTTCTTGAATTTGTGCACTTCCCTGTAGGGAAGTAAGGGACAGGTGGGGCAGGTCCACCTGGGAAGGGAGCCCATCTAGGAGGAGGAAAAGTACTTCTTCATGAAGCACATAGTTAAATTGCAGAACTAATTCCTCCAGGAGGCAGCGATGGCCGGCCGCCAACTTAGATGACTTTAAAAAAGGATTAGACAAATTCATGGGAAAGAGGGCTATTGATAGCTACTAGCCAGAATGGCTCTGCTCTGCCACCACAACAGGAGGAAGCAATGTCAGTTGCTGGAAACCACAGGAAGGGAGAGGACTCTTGTGTTTGAATCCTGCTTACTGGTTCACTACAGGCAACTATTCAGCCACTGTGAGAACAGGATGCCTGACTCGATGGGCCATTGGCCTGATAGAGGTTATTTGTATAAATTAACCATCCCAAAAAGGTAAACAGTGTTTCTGTGCGCTGCTCTGGTGCGCCAGAAGTGGCTTAGTCACATGACCTGGAAGCTGTACGCCAGCTCCCTCGGCCAGTAAAGCGAGATGAGCACCGCAACCCCAGAGTCGGTCACGACTGGACCTAATGGTCAGGGGTCCCTTTACCTTTAACATATAAAAGTTAAACAGAAATCTACGCAACAGTTACAATAAATAATTTCTAAGCTATAATCAATAAAACAACGGCTAGCCACAGTACATAAAATAATACAATACAAATTGAGAAGCAGAGACTAGAGGGTGGGGCAAGGCAGGTGGAACATGCATTCCTCTTGCAAAAATAGCGACTGCGTCACCCGCTTGTTTAGATAGCCCTCTTCAATGGACATGGGCTGCTTGTATGTTCTATGTTGGCGGGGGAGGGAGAGAAAGAGAAATGGTTAATTCTCTCACCTGTACAAACATATTTGGATATTTTATTCTCCTTTGCAGTTTCTGTCCAAAGAGCAGTAAAGTTTGCTGTTGGAGGATCTTGCTTAGCTGCCCCCCCCCCCACAAGGGCGGCTTCTCAACTTGTCCGACACGCTGGAGTCGGATCGGTCAGTGGCTAAAAGGATGTCACAGACATGCTCATCCTCAGTTTCCCCCGCCTTGAGACAGGGGTGGTCAGAGCTGCCTATCGGAGGTAGCTGCTAATCCACTTCAGACCCAGGAAAGATGGATGGGATGGTTATCCACCCCGCTCTCCTGCCCTTTTCCAAGATGACGGCAGATTAAAGCTAAAAACGTGTGAAAGACAGTGCTTAAATGGCCTTCCAATTGCAGGTAAAGATGGTTATATTCTGAAAGGCCATTGGAAAGTTGCTTTCTTCCCCCCCCCCCCCTTCTTTAAAAAAAGGGAAGGGCTTTTACTATCTGTATTTTAATTGATTTTGTAAATTACAGATTTAGTTCTAACAAAATAAAAAAAAACCCTTCCAGTAGCACCTTAGAGACCAACTAAGTTTACCTTTTTGGGATGGTTAATTTATACAAATATGGTGCCAGGGAATCAAACTGAGAAGGGGGGGGGGAGGCATACCAAGGACAGAGTTTCTTTATAATGGCCCGATTGTTCTGTTGCTCTAGGTCCTTCAGACGCTGTCCAATTATCCTTTTTGCTTTAATGAAGCCCATCGTGAGAAGCTGATGTGGGTGGAGTCAGGCTTAGTGGGAGGAGGCAGGCAGACTCCTCGCAGGCCCCATGGAGTCTCCTGCCCTAGGTGGCCCCACCCCACTGGTGGCTGACCCAGGCACCCGATCGGCTTGCTCCGCCGCTATGTGAAAGGATGTGCAGGTCCAAGACTGGCTTCCACAATCATTTATGGACACACCATTGAGAGCATATGCATGGAAGGCAATCTTACTCTGCTACGAGGGATCGCCAAAAAAGAATTTTTTTGCAAAGCATTTTGGACCCTCGCAAGCTGAGGATTTGTCGAGGGAACTTCGGCAGGCGTCAGTTGCCTTCTCTGCACTCTGCCAGTGTTGCTTCTGTGCCATCAGAAGCACTCAGGTGAAGTACTGTTTCGAATGCAGCGTCGGTTGTTTGCCTATAGAGGAACAAAACATCCCAAGGGGAGATTCTAGATAGGTTTCCTAGGCGACAACAATTTGTAATTGCTTGATCGTGTCACACGTGAGCGGAGGGGCATAAGACCTAACTGGAGGGAAGAGACGTTTGGAGATGCCATGCATTTGAAAAAGATCTCATGCTATCAGTATCGTAGAATCATAGAATTGTCGGGACTGGAAAGGGACCCTGCCAGTAATCTGGCCCAAACCCCTGCTATTCAGGAATCTCAGCTAAAGAATCCATCAAACTCAATTTCATGTTTTGGGCCAGAGAGATGATACTATGACTGCAAAGTGTTTTTTTTTTTTTTTTATTCCTGGAGATAGGATATGAGTCATGGACACCTTTGAGTTTACAAGCTGATGTCAGGTGTTCCTCAGCAAATTTCCAGGTGGGATCTATATACATGGTGAAGGCAGCTGCCCCAGGGACCTAACAATAGGGACTAGCACCATGGAATGACAGTTTTCTTCCTGCCCTGCTGCTTATGAGCTTTCAGAAGACAGAACGTTGGACTAGATAGACTTCAGTTTGATTCAGCAGATAGTTTTCATGTACAGACCATGCTTGGCCAGATTGATGGTCCCAGTATCAATAGCTCTGGTTTGGGACAGTACCTGCAGAAAGTCATCCTGTTGATATTCATCCGTCATTCCCGGTGCTTGGAAGCATGAAGGCGTCAGTGTTTTCCTATGTTATGGCTAGAAGCAACTAAGAGAGCTCTCCTCCACAAAATCATCTCGTTCTTTAAATAAAAAAAGCAATCAAACGAAGAAGCCACGTGTTCCTGGGTTTCCTAGCATCCAACAGCGATAGGACTCCACTGACGGGTTGTACAAAATGTTTCCTTTTGATTTCCACTGTGCTGGCAGCCTCTCCATTGCAGGAGATGAGCCTGAGATTTTGTGAATCAAGAGATAATTCCCTCCACCCCACATTCCCTTCTCCCCACATTGCTCCTGATTCTATACACCCCTGTTATGTGTCCTCTGGGGCAAGGGACTGGAAAAAACACAACTGCTTAAAATGATCTGTCAGTCCCCAGTTCATTTTAGTTGCTTTCCATCCCACCCACCAATATACTGCTGACTCCCATTTTCATAGAATCTCAGAATTGTAGAGTTGGAAGGGACCCTAAGAGTGATCTAGTTCAACCTCCTGCAATGCAGGAATCACAGCAAAAGCATCCCTGACAGATGGCTATCCAATCTCTGCTTTAAAATCTCCAAGAAATGAGAGAGTGTGGGTGAGAAAGTTTTGGAAGATAAATTGTTTACTCTCTTGTAGAAAAGTTAGCACAATGGCAATTGCTCCAAGCACATTTAAACTTGATGTTAGGTTTACATCTACCCTCATCCACCTTTAGACAAACGTTCCCCATGAAAATACTTAGGCTAGAATAAATCACAGGCACTTACCAGCTCTGCGAATAAGTGAATATTTTACTCAGTTTCCAGAAGTTACAGCAAACAAGTCTCCATCTGCTGGCAGTAAGAGAAAGATGGGGGGGAAAGGTTCCAAATGACTTAAAAAGGAAAGTACTTGGTTTCCTTACAAAAAGGATCATACAATCTTTGGGTTAGTAAATATGCAGGCTGCAAAATCTCATTTTTAAAGAAACTGAGTTCATTTATAATGAGCCATGGCCACATGGCTTCTTGCTTGTTCCAGGAAACGTGAACATAAAAAGACTCAGAAGGTGGGAGCAGAGGCTGCTATGAACCTGCTGAGCCACACCCACTGTTAGGTGTGCATGCAGGAGCCAGGCCCTGTGACCAATAGGACTCTGCAGGACTGGGGCCTTCCTAAGTTTGTTCTGAAGAGGCAAGGCACAGCCACACAGCTGAGGCCGATTGGTAACTCACAGCACCTGGTGGCAAGAGCTGGGAAGGGATATAAGGTCAGCATTTCCCCTTCAGCTCTTTGCCACAGCAACACGCTTCCTACCTTTGGTTTTGTGCTTCCTGATTCTTGAGCCTTGGCTTCTTGACTCCCTGCTTCTTGATCCTCAGAAGCTTGACTCCTTACTTCTTGATCCTCGGACCCCTGACTTCGTGCCTCCTTGCTTCCTGACCCTTGGACCCTTGGCCTCTTGACTCCCAGCTCTCTGACCCTTGGACTCTTGGCTTCCTGACTCCTGGCTTCTGGACTCCCATTCCTGCTCCCACCCCACCATCTTGCCCCCGGTCCTGATGTCCCCAGCCGGGACTTCAATCGCCCGTGAACTGGACTGTGACACCCACTCTCCTAAATTGAGCTCAGGATTCATAGGAGTGTGAGTCAATAACTGTATATTACATCAGAGACCACCGCCTTCCGAGGGTAGAGTTTGGATTTGATATCCCGCCTTTCACTCCCTTTAAGGAGTCTCAAAGCAGCTAACATTCTCCTTTCCCTTCCTCCCCCACAACAAACACTCTGTGAGGTGAGTGAGGCTGAGAGACTTCAGAGAAGTGTGACTGGCCCAAGGTCACCCAGCAGCTGCATGTGGAGGAGCGGAGACGCGAACCTGGTTCCCCAGATTACGAGACTACCACTCTTAACCACTACACCACACTGGTACCTGTTCCACTGTCAAACAACTCTTACCATCAGAAAGTTCGGAATCTCCTTCCTTGTCATTAGAATCCATTGGCTCGGCTCCTCCCCTCCGGAGCAGTAGAAAACAAGCTTGCTCCATCTTCCATGTGATTTGAGGATGGCTATCATAATTCCCTTCAACCCACAAGCAGGATTCGAACACGAGAGCACTCTACTCTCCAGCAATTGCCAAGACAAATGGTCTTCAGAAGCACTTCTGCCTCTGACCATGGAGACAGAACATAGCCATCATGGCTGGAAGCCATTGATAGCTGTCTCCTCCTCCACGAATTTGTCTAATCCTCTTTTGGTGCCATCTAGACTGGTAGGCATCACTGCCTCCTGTGGGATAGTTTAACTATGCACTGTGTGAAGAAGTCCTTTATTTAATCTCCCAACCTTCATCTCCATTGGATGTCCCCAAGTTCTAGTGTTATGAGAGTGCGAGGAAAACTCTTCTGTCTCCAGTTTCTCTGTGCCATTCATCATTTCATGAACTTCTATCTGTAATAAACAAAAAACTGCCCTTATTCCCTTATGGGGGGCACAAGAGCCCCTATAGAGTCCTTTGTAGGTTCTCCATTATTCGGAGAAAATAACAGAGGCCAACCAGAGAATATTGAGAAGCAAAGCAGCTAGTAAGCCTGATCTTTATTGATCTGTTGCAACAGGGTGCTCCCCTCACACCAGGAAAGGAAGAGGACCCCAAACAAAGGTGTGCCTGCCCTTATATAGACATTCCCTGCCCTGGAGCTCAAGACCACCCCTCCATACGTCATACATACATCACAGAAAAGGCGGTCTACAACAGAAATTTGAATGTTGTTGTTTTTCCTGTCTGCCAGGTTATCTGATAATGCCTTATCTGATTGCCTTTCCTGGTCGTCTGGTCATTCCTTTGAGATGGTGATTACCCAGTTCCTGAGACAATGGGAAGGTTCCCTCACCCCCTCCCTCCTTGCAGAGAAAACATTTGGTCAGTTTGGGAGTCAAAATGGTTTCAGGGTGGTCCTCCTGTGCTGCTCCAGACGTGTGGTCCACACATCTATGTATGCGCTTGGTTGGTACATTTATGAACATTTATTATATATATATAAAGGTAAAGGGACCCCTGACCATTAGGTCCAGTCATGGATGACTCTGGGGTTGTGGCACTCATCTCGCTCTATAGGCCGAGGGACCCAGCATACAGCTTCCAGCATGACTAAGCCGCTTCTGGCGAACCAGAGCAGCGCACGGAAATGCCGTTTACCTTCCTGCCAGAGCGGTACCTATTTATCTACGTGCACTTAGATGTGCTTTCGAACTGCTAGGTTGGCAGGAGCTGGGACTGAGCAACGGGAGCTCACCCCGTCGTGGGGATTCAAACCGTCGACCTTCTGATCGGCAAGTCCTAGGCTCTGTGGTTTAACCCACAGCGCCACCCGCGTCCCATTATATATATATTTTTTTATTTCATATTGTTTCATTATTTTCCTTTCCCTTCCCTAATCATTCCTACACCTGTGGTTGCCTTTGCTGCTACTGAAGCTCACCTACTTACATTTTCAGTGAGCTTTTTGCTGCTATGCCCCCCCTCCCCACCCCGCAAAGGTCTTGCCTCTGCAATGGCAGCCAATCTAAGACCCACTAGAGTGTACTTCTACTTCGGATTATTTGTCCCAATGTGCATCATTTAGCAGCCGGCGCCAAATCCCATCCTGTCACCCAGAAGCACAAGTTGGAGAGAGACCTTTTGCAGAGCACTCGGCTGTCTGTGTTGGACTTGCCCGCCTTAATCACTTGCCGCCATCTGCAAGCTTGGCTCTCTCGCCGTTCGCTCGGCTCTTGAGATAGCCCCCTGGGGGCCCTGCTCTTCACTTCCATGTACTGAGAAAAGCATTCATTTGTTCCTACCCTTTGCCTGTAATCAATTTCCATAAGGAGACAGTGCCCCATTAAACTGCGCTATGCCTCAAGTGGCGCTCTTGCGGCGTTCGCCAACCTGGTACCCTCCAGATGTGCTGAATGGGACTGAAGGGCACCAGCTTGAGGGAAGACTGGGATATAAAGACACAGATATGTTTGTGCCAATGATAGCGTCTTTCCTGATCCAGAAAGCAGGTGCTGTTAAATTTACTCTGCAAAGGTTAGTTATTTAGTTAAGGTAAAGGTAAAGGGACCCCTGACCATTAGGTCCAGTCGTGGCCGACTCTGGGGTTGCGGCGCTCACCTCGCTTTATTGGCCAAGAGAGCCGGCGTACAGCTTCTGGGTCATGTGGCAAGCAGGACTAAGCCGCTTCTGGCGAACCAGAGCAGCGCACGGAAACACCGTTTACCTTCCCGCTGGAGTGGTACCTATTTATCTCCTTGCACTTTGACGTGCTTTCGAACTGCTAGGTTGGCAGGAGCTGGGACTAAGCAACAGGAGCTCACCCCGTCGCGGGGATTTGAACTGCCAACCTTCTGATCAGCAAGCCCTAGGCTCTGTGGTTTAACCCACAGCGCTACCCGCGTCCCACGTTGTTGTTTTTTTGTTTTTTTTAAAGCACTCCCAAAGCATTTTACAAAAAGAATAAAACAGCAAGATTATTAATAAAAGCAATTTAAAAGATTTTTTTAAAGGAGACTAAAATACCAAAGGCAGGCGAAATATCTGGGCTTGTCTAACCATAAATGTTTTTATCAGGCACCAAAACAAGCACAGTGAAGGCCCTTGCCTGATATTGTTATTGTTATTGTTAAGATTCATATACCGCCCTTCATCAAGAGATCTCAGGATGGTTCACAAGATAAAAATACAAGATAAAAACACAAATAAATAGTTAAAACCAAAACATTGAAACAATAGGCAGGGCATTTTATCATGTTTTTATATTTGCTGGAAGTATGTGCCATCTTGGCTGTTTCATCCTCTAGCAAACCACCTATTTCCACCCCATCTCCCCACCACCTCTCATCCAACCACAGTCCTTAGAAACACTTACTCAACTCAATTAATTTTTCCCCCTGTATGTATAGAGCCCTCCACTTCAACCATCGGCCTTAGGTTCCTTCTGAACAGACTCTTACCAGTTTTGTGGTCAGGCTGCACTCTTGCGGACACAAAAGTAGCCTCGCTGATAATGAGTTTTACAAAAATCCCATGTTACCTTGAACGTGACTGTGTATTGAATCCTTTTTGCAGGGAGAGCAGACTGACCTTGGTGCAATCACATGCAAGCACTGGGTGTGGGAAAATAAGAAAGCTGAGGTTTGTTATTGGAAATGCATGTTTGGGTAAAGAAAAAGCCCCTGTTCTAATAAGTTGGAGGTTTGGATAAAGACAGCCATCCTGCACCCAGCAGAGACACATCCAAGGAGGACCTTTCTCCAAGAGGTTTTGAAAAAGAAGTGAGAGCGAGACAAGAAGTGAGAGCCCCGCAAAATTCAGCCACCTGCATTTTCTATCCTAGCCATAATCATGGCCTTAATCTTGTATAGGAGTTATGAGGATGGAGCAGCGTGCAACATTAGCTAGTGAATCTTCCCACACCTGAATTTGCTAAACTAAGGTGTGTGGGAATGTTCAGGGAGGCAGGAGAGGATATATTGTTTATTAATACCCTTCCTAACTTGCACTAGCAAGTTCCTTTACGTAGCAGAGTTTCATATTCCCCTTTTATTTTTTTATTTTTTTAATGCTTTTTATTGGTGTTTCATTTAATACAAATGAACAAAACACAGTAAAATTCAACAGTCATTTACCCACATTCTTTCCTCACACTCTGCTGAGCATTGACTTCCTTCCCTCCCTTCAACAGGTTTTCTTATGTCAGTTACTTTTCCACAGTTTCTTATTGTATCCAATCCTATCTACATCGTAAGATTTATTTCAGTCCTGCCAGAGTCTTCAGATTTCTACAGTTATTATTTATGTACCCCATAAATTTACTCCAATCTTTTTGGCATTTTGCTTCCTCCTGACCTGATTTCGGATTCTACAGGTCAGTTTTGCTAGTTCCGCATAATCAACCATCTTCGTCTGCCACTCCTCTGTTGTTGGTAATTCTGGTACTTTCCATTTTGGGGCTAACAAAGTTCTGGCAGCAGTCGTAGCATACATAAATAACCTTTGATCTGCTTTTTCTATTTCCCCTCCCATCAAGCCTAGCAAAAATGCTTCCAGCTTTTTCAGGAAAGTGTATTTAAATATCTTTTTCAATTTGTTATAAATCTGTTCCTTCACATTCCCCTTTTAAACGCACAGCAGATAGCTGGTTGCAGGCTTGTGAAAGCTTCTCAATATTAGGTTCCTGCTAAGTTCCCTTATATCCCTCCTAAAAGAATAAACACACAACAATCTTACTCAAAGTCAATAAAAGAAGTTTACTCACATCATCAGTTCACAGTTGGATCCATGAAGGCAGACTGAGTTACAAAGTATATACATGTGGATCTATCCCATACGTGGATAATCTCTTTGTCCTCCAACAGAGCATCTCTAGGTAAAAGCTGCTCCAATGATGGAGGAAGTCAAAGAGGGAGGGAGAGACTGCTGTGTACCTTGTCCTTTTTGTTACCTGGACAGGTAAAGTCAGGCCCACCTCTTGTTGTTGTTGTTTAGTCGTTTAGTCGTGTCCAACTCTTTGTGACCCTATGGACCAGAGCACGTCAGGCACTCCTGTCTTCCGCTGCCTCCCGCAGTTTGGTCAAACTCATGCTGGTAGCTTTGAGAACACTGTCCAACCATCTTGTCCTCTGTCATCCCCTTCTCCTTGTGCCCTCCATCTTTCCCAACATCAGGGTCTTTTCTAGGGAGTCTTCTCTTCTCATGAGGTGGCCAAAGTCCTGGAGCCTCAACTTCAGGATCTGTCCTTCCAGTGAGCACTCAGGGCTGATTTCCTTCAGAATGGAGAGGTTTGATCTTCTTGCAGTCCATGGGACTCTCAAGAGTCTCCTCCGGCACCAGAATTCAACAGCATCCATTCTTTGGCGATCAGCCTTCTTGATGGTCCAGCTCTCACTTCCATACATCACTACTGGGAAAACCATAGTTTGAACTATACGAACCTTTGTCAGCAAGGTGATGTCTCTGCTTTTTAGGATGCTGTCTAGGTTTGTCATTGCTTCTCTAGTAACATGCAAAAGGAAGTATGTCCCAGCCCAGGAGGAAACAGGAAGTTCTGATTGGCTGGACCAAATATCCCCTTGCATGTCCACTCTAGGAAAACAAGGACTGTTTTACTTGACGGTTACTTACGTATCACATCCCACAAAGTGAATGCATCAGAGCAATGGTGCAAGCAACAAATAGGAGTGGGTCAACTCACAAGAGGATTCCCCCTTGCAGCACAGTAATGCTCAGAGGAGCAAAGGGCAGTGATCAATTAACACATCCCAGCAGCACAAGGATTTCTGCTTGCACCACAGGGTTCCCCTCCCCCACTTGATCTCTGTGATCGATCTGATCACTGTACAGTACTAAACATTGCAGGCACATATCTGTTCTTAAAACACTGCATACCTAAAATCCTCTCCAGAGGGTTGGGGTGAACCCCAGAACAGATTTAGAGGGCACACAGAGGGAAGAGATGCTGATAACAGTTGGGATTCCCAAAGGGCATCTGGTCCAACCTCCTGCAATGCAGGAATCACAGGTAAGGAAACCTTTGCGCTGGCAGATTAATGCAGTGCTAGCTCGGATGCAGCCCACAAAAATCTGCCTTGGGCTGAGTTAGACCACTGGGCTATCTACACTGAGCATAGCTGTCAACTTACAGATTTGAAAATAAGGGACCAGCAGCCTCGAAAAAAAGGGATCAGCAGCCAAAATAAGGGATTTTGCTTAACTTATACATGGGAAAGACCCTGATGTTGGGAAAGATGGAGGGCACAAGGAGAAGGGACGACAGAGGACGAGATGGCTGGACAGTGTTCTCGAAGCTACCAGCATGAGTTTGACCAAACTGCGGGAGGCAGTGGAAGACAGGAGTGCCTGGCGTGCTCTGGTCCAGGGGGTCACGAAGAGTCGGACACTACTAAACAACTAAACAACAACATACAGAAATTCAGCACTGATGGAGGCATGCTGCTTTTGCTGCGACTGACTGTGTTTTGCAGGGGGTTGGACTAGACGATCCTAAGGATCTACAACTCCCACCAAAGAAGAGGGGCAGACAAAACTGATGAACGACGTCCAGATGGCAAAGCTTACAAGCAGAATTAGAAACCAGGAAGAGGACCTCTTTAATAAAGGATGGGGAAAGTTTATAATTTATTTGAATAGCTATTGTAAAGAGTTACATACATTGGTAGGATTGACAGAAAACTTGTAGTAAAAATTTGAACTATGGATGGACATGATTTATAAAAATAGAGTTATGAAAGGGATGTAGAGGGGGGAATCACTACATTAAGATGCTGCACTGGTTGGAGGGTATGTTAAGCAGCACGTCGGGGCTGCCGTCGTCCTGGTGCGAGGAGTTCCATCGGCCCTTCCCCGCCCGAGAGAGGGGGGGAGGGAGAGAGATTCTCACCCACGCCGCCCGCAAGACCGGCATGAGGCAGTTGTGGCGCCGCCGGCGCCGCGGAAATGGTGCCCTTCTGCGTCCCTCCCCATCCCCTCCTCTTCCTCCTCCCTCAGGCCGCCTCCTCAGCCGCTGCCGCCTCCGGCTTCCCCTGGCAGCATAGCGGAAGGCTCGCAAGAGAGGGGCTAGCTGCCCGCCCGCCGCCACCCATCTCCTCATGATGCGCCCCGAGGGGGGAAAGGGAGAGACGGAGACGTGGCAGCTCATGTGCGTGCTCTCTTGTGGCAGAGGACCCCGAGCCGCTGCTTCCCTCCTGAGCCGGCCGAGCATGAAACCCGGGAAATTTAAGGGACATCATCAATCCGGGACAGCAGCACTGGGATAAGGGAGTTTCCTGCCAAATAAGGGACGGTTGACAGCTATGACACCGAGCTGCAGGACCAGAACTTTGGTTAGCAGCTGGGCTACAAATGTTCCAGATAAAGGAAACTTCCTGCGAATGACAAACAGTCCGTCACTCTGCATATTTACTCAGAAGTAAGTCAGTCCCGCTGAGTTTAATAGAACTTGCTGCCAGGTGACCATAAGACTGCTGCCTTATTCTCTTCCAGATTCTCAAATGCGCTTTTGCATTTATGAATTATTTAAAGTTAACACAATTATGAAAAACATGGGATTTCATTAAACAGATAAAATTACATTTCAGTCAATACCGAAGCCAATCTGCGCAGAACGGCATACTTTTAAAAGTCTCCGTGTTCTATTAAAAAAATTACGAGGCTGTCTCCTCTCTGTGAACTTAACTGAATCTGTCAGTCACATTAATTCAAAGTCATTCCAGCTGCTGATGAACCAGCCATTGCCTGATGAAGGGGTCCTCTTTAGGTTTCCAGGCTGAAATACACCATATATAGATATATATAAATAGATATATATATATATATAGACACACACACACACACACACACACACACACACTATTTTTATTGCAAACATTTCTCAAGATGGCTTATGTTAACAGCAAATCAATTTTTTATTAATAAGAAACATTAAAATATACAATTCAATTCACAATAAAAGTCAGTTTAAACAAGCCCAATCCAACAAAACACTAAAATACAATAACCTATTAAACATTAAAAGCTTCCCTAAACACGGCTGCCTTCAGATGTCTTCTAAAAGTCTGATAGTTGTTATTCTCTTTGACATCTGGTGGGAGGGCGTTCCACAGGGCGGGTGCCACTACCGAGAAGGCCCTCTGCTGGTTCCCTGTAACTTGGCTTCTCGCAGTGAGGGAACTGCCACTCGGATCTGGACCCCGGTGTCCAGGGTGGAGACGCTCCTTCAGATATACTGGACCGAGGCCGTTTAGGGCTTTCAAGGTCAGCACCAACCCTTTGAATTGTGCTCGGAAACGTACTGGGAGCCAGTGTTATATGGTCTCGGCGGCTGCTCCCAGTCACCAGTCTAGCTGCCGCATTCTGGACTAGTTGTGGTTTCCGGGTCACCTTCAAAGGCAGCCCCACATAGAGCGCATTGCAGTAGTCCAAGCGAGAGATAACTAGAGCATGCACCACTCTGGCCAGACAGTGCGCAGGCAGCTAGGGTCTCATCCTGTGTACCAGATGGAGCTGGGAGACAGCTGCCCTGGACACAGAATTGACCTCCGCCTCCATGGACAGCTGTGAGTCCAGAATGACTCCCAGGCTGCGCACCTGGTCCTTCCTTGGAGGGGCTTAAGCAAGCGTCAGGGGGCCACCTTTGAGGAATGTGATTCTTGCATTAGTTGTGATTCTTGCATTGGGTTGGACTAGATGATCCTTGGAGGACCCTTCTGACTCAACAATTCCATGATTCCTTATGCACTTTGATTGCAGAGAAGGGCAGTTTTCCCTCTGCAGCCAACACCCGCCTTCCCCTTCCTCTCTCTCTTAGAATGCCAGTCCAAAATCCCCTTTTCTCCCTTGCATTTCCATCTCTTCCCAAAGGCGTGCAACGAAAACAGCATTTGCAAGTCCTGTTCCTGCCCCCTCCCCTCTTTCTCACCCCCTCCCCCAATATCTCAGGCACTCGCTTAAGCGGGAGTTACCAGCAGGGTCCAGCGATAACATTTCCCTGACAGCTAGTGACTGCTGGTCGATAACATTTCTATCCTGAAATGGAGAGCAGAGGGAGCAATCTCCATGGTTCTGAGTGGAGATCATTATCTCCCGAGAGGAGGGGGCTGCTGGGTCTGGGGAAGGGGAGAGTCGCGTACAGCAAGGCAGCCTTCAACCTGACCACCAGAGGCAACCGTCCTCATCCTCACCTTGCTCAGAGCAGGTGACCGCAGGTGACTCACCAGGACTCACACACGACGACCCAAGGCTATACAGTGGTCCCTTGGTTCTCAAACGTAATCCATTCCAGAAGTCCGTTCCAAAACCAAAGCGTTCGGAAACCAAGGCACACTGCTTTCCCACTGGAAGTAATGCAAAACAGGTTAATCCGTTCCAGACTTTTAAAAACAACCCCTAAAACAGGAATTGAACACGAATTTTACTGTCGAACGAGACCATTGAGCCATAAAATGAAGGCAATGAACAATGTTCTGCAGTCACCAGATCAATCCATCAGAGGCTGAACTGGGTTCCACTCAGTCACAGAAACAAAGCAAAAAGAGCCACGAAAACGCAAAATAAATGGCAAAAATAGACAAACCTCAGCATAAGACTCAAAACAGAAGCGCGGCACTCATTTTTTTTATATATATATAAAATATTTATTAGGATTTTACAATAAACATAGTGTCCCCTGACACATAGGTTTAAAAAAAAAATTAAGAAAATTAAACCGAAGATTACACATAAACAGAAAACGAAAAAAGGTAACAAGAATAATACCAAAAAAAACAAGGACCTAAAAGAGAAAAGGGAAAATACAAAATACAAAAAACAGATGGCTAAAAAAGAAAAACAGAAGAAAAAAAGAAAAAGAAAAAAAAGAAAAAGTTTTTAAAAGAAAAAATCCATTTTTCAATATCTTTAGATTCATTTACTTATTTCCTTGACCTCCTCACACCTCCCCTTTTTGTATTCCCGTTTACAAAGTCCTTTCAGCAAATCCTTACCCTCTTTCATTTATCTTTACTCTATATCTTAACCTATTATAACTATATATTTTCATCCATATAACAATCTATATTTGCATATTCTTATTAACCTTATTACCAAAACCACTTATTTCCATTCCAACATCATTTTAACATTCATTAATTTTACAGTATTTCTGCAAGTAGTCTTTAAATTTCTTCCAATCTTCTTCCACCGACTCTTCTCTCTGGTCACGGATTCTGCCAGTCATTTCCGCCAATTCCATATAGTCCATCACCTTCATCTGCCACTCTTCCAGGGTGGGTAAATCTTGTGTCTTCCAATACTTTGCAATAAGTATTCTTGCTGCTGTTGTTGCATACATAAAGAAAGTTCTATCCTCCTTTGGCACCAATTGGCCGACTATGCCCAGGAGAAAGGCCTCTGGTTTCTTCAAGAAAGTGTATTTAAATACCTTTTTTAATTCATTATAAATCATCTCCCAGAAAGCCTTAATCCTTGGGCACGTCCACCAAAGGTGAAAGAATGTACCTTCAGTTTCTTTACATTTCCAACATTTATTGTCGGGCAAGTGATAGATTTTTGCAAGCTGTACCACCTGTATATCATTTTCATAATATTCTCTCTTAAAGCATTACATGCCGTAAATTTTATACCTGTGGTCCACAACTGTTCCCAGTCAGCAAACATAATGTTATGTCCAACGTCCTGTGCCCATTTAATCATAGCAGATTTAACCGTCTCATCCTGAGTGTTCCATTTTAACAGCAAGTTATACATTCTTGAAAGTATCTTTGTTTTAGGATCTAACAGTTCTGTTTCCAACTTTGATTTTTCCACCTGGAAGCCAATTTTTTTGTCTAAATTATAAGCCTCTCTTATTTGATAATAATGAAGCCAGTCTCGCACTTTATCTTTTAGTTTCTCAAAACTCTGCAATTTCAATTTGTCTCCTTCTTGCTCCAAGATTTCCCAATATTTCGGCCACTTGGCCTCCATATTGAGCTTTTTCAGGGCCTTTGCCTCCATCGGTGACAACCACCTTGGGGTTTTGTTTTCAAGTAAGTCTTTATATCTTGTCCAGACATTAAACAATGCTTTTCTGACAATATGGTTTTTAAATGCTTTATGTGCTTTAACATTGTCGTACCTTAAGTATGCATGCCACCCAAAAACATTATTGAAACCTTCTAGATCCAAAATGTCTGTGTTCTCAAGAAGCAGCCAATCTTTCAACCAGCAGAATGTTGCTGATTCATAATAAAGTTTAAAGTCTGGCAGGGCAAATCCCCCTCGTTCCTTTGCATCAGTTAATATTTTAAGTTTTATTCTGGGCTTCTTGCCCTGCCAGACAAATCTAGAAATATCTCTCTGCCACCTCTTGAAACAATCCATTTTGTCCAGAATTTGTAGTGATTGAAACAAAAACAGCATTCTTGGCAATACATTCATCTTTATAGCACAGAAGCGCAGCACTCAAAACAGAAGCGTAACAAAATGGAAGTGTGGCACTCAAAACAGAAGCGTAACACTCAAAACAAAGCATGTTTGGCTTCTGAAAAAAGTTCACAAACCTTTACTTCCAGGTTTGCACTGTTTGGGTTCCAAGTTGTTCGAGGACCAAGGCATTTGAAAACCAAGTGTGGAGATCACACAGGGTCCCCGGACGTTTGACGGTCTATTGATCCCTGTGCCACCACTGTGATTGCCTTCTTCGCTGCCACCAACCTGTCTTTCTCGGGTACACACGGAGTCCAGACAGTTGTTAACATTAACAAATAATCAAGTTTATTTTTATAAGCATGAACAAGTTTATGGTTTCAGTTAGTTTCTCTTGTCAGTTTCTTAAACTTAGTTCCTTAACTGTCCTATACGTTCCTAACAACTTCAAACTGATTATCCCAACTATCTATCTGAATCCACCTAACAGTTCCTCTCACTCTCTCACACAACACAACTCGACCAACCCACAGACTTATCCTCCCTCTTCCTTCTCCAACTCCCAACTCTCAACTGACTTTCAAACAACTCCAACTCTAACTCTAACTCCTCCCCTTGGGTTCCCACTGTCCAATCACTTCACATTCATTTAACCCTTTCCTTATGACCCACCTAGGAGGCAAACGCCACACCAAGGGACCACCGTATATAAGGCCTGGACTGCAGCCCATGAGGGTTTTCGCAGGGAGGAAACATTACATTTTGCAGTCATAAGAACATAAGGTGATCCTGCTGGATCAGGCCAGTGGCCGATCTAGTCCAACATCCTCTCCTCACAGTGACCAACCAGATGCCCCATCATGGGAAATCCACAAGCACGACATGAGACCAGAACATTTCTCCCTCCTGAGGGTCCCAGAAACTGTTCTGTTTTTGTTTTTGTTTTTTACATTTTTAAAAAATTCATTTTTACTTTTAACATTTACATAAACATTTGCATCCTCCATGAATTTGTCTCATCCTCTTTTAAAGCCATCCAACTTGGTGGCCCTCGCTGCCTCCTGTGGCAGGGAGTTCCACAGGTTAACTATGTGCTGCATGAAGAGCTTGGCTCCATGTCCTTCCCAGGTCAACTCAGGAAACCCAGAGGGCATAGAAGGCATCTTAAATGGAGCCCAGACACTCAATAGGCGTTGGTGAAGTCACTGGGCAACCGGTTGGCATTTGACCTCTGGCCCTGATGTTCCCCAGCCC
Organism: Podarcis pityusensis; assembly: GCF_964106645.2. Classification (NCBI taxonomy): domain Eukaryota; kingdom Metazoa; phylum Chordata; class Lepidosauria; order Squamata; family Lacertidae; genus Podarcis; species Podarcis pityusensis. The sequence continues at coordinate 2,014,511 of NC_138036.1, read as the reverse complement.
TGATTTATGGAACTCGCTCCCACAATGGGAGCAAATAGCCATTCTTATTTTTCTCTGTAAGCTGCCTTCAATCCCTGTTAGGGAAAAGGCAGGTGTTCTTGTTGTTGTTGTTTAGATTACGCTTTCCTGTGGCATGTATGGAGTTCTCCTAAAGACGAAAAATGTGTGTGTGTGTGTGTGTGTGTGTGTGTGTGTGTTTCTTCCAAACTCTTTTGCTTTTTTATTTATTTATTTATTTATTTATTTATTTTATAAATTCGTCTTTATTGGTTTAAAATATCATCTGACATACACATTACAAATAGTTACAGCAAAATTAAACACAAAAAGATAAAAGAAAAAAGATAAAGAAAATAAAATAAAAATAAAAAAACAAAGAAGAGTTAACAATAAGAGATGAACACTGGCTATAACATCCTGTCTTTTCTAATAAAGTCTTCTGAAAGAAACTTCCAATCATTCTCGTACTTTTCCTATTGTCTTAATTTTATCGCACAGTTTCTTTTATACCTTTTTCTGTATGTTTTTCTAGTATATTTATTCATTTTGTTTATTATATACAAGTATCATTCAGTTCTGCTAGGATAACGTCGTTTTTACAATATAATTTTATATATTCTTTGAATCTTCCAAACTCTTTTGCGGTCGTATGGAATACATTGTCTTCTTCTCATTTGAATAATCAACCTAAGGTTTCTTTAATCGGCTGTTTGCCAATTGCGTTGTGGAGTTTACGGAGGAGGACAAGGAAGCTGAGCTGACCTTTCGGCGCCTTTTCCCGCCTGTCCCTTTCAGCGATTCTGTATTTCCAACAGAAGCAGGAACTGATGTGGCTCCTGGATGATCGAAATATCGCACAGTACCAAATTAAATGCACAATAAAAAAAAAAAGACTGGCTACCATTTCTCTTCGACATAAAGCACTCAGCTGGAAGTATTGAGCACTTTAAGTCCATTACGAGGCTTTGCAGAGGAAAGGGAGGTGCAGGAGGGTTGTGTGTGCGTGCGTTTGTGTGTCCTTTTATTTTGGTCAGTTTTAAACTGAGCTATTTTCAATCACACACCCAAATATTTCACCTTTTTTTCAACAACAATCTTTATTACGGTCCAGAGACCCAACAAATCGTTACAAAGCAATACACAATTCATACAGCCTACCTCCAGGTTAAACAAGCATTTTGTTCAGAATATAGGGATCATTGGTTCTTGCAACCACCGATAAAAACTTGGCCACTGCTAATGTTCTAGCGTTTGTCCAGTCTTCCAATAGGAACCTGACATAGTGAGCTTCTGATTTTCCCAGGAAAGTTACCAGCAAGGGTAATATCAGTTCAGCCCTGGCTTGCTCATATTTTGCACAGTGCAACAAAATATGTTTCATGGAATCGATGTCTTGAGCACATGAGCAAAGTCTGTCCTGCTAGGGAACTCCTCTCAACCTGCCATCCAACACTGCAGAAGGAAAGACGTTTAGTCTGGCATTGGTGAAAAGCCTTCGATAGTTTGGTATTGTCAGGTTTTTAATGTAAGATGTTAACTTAAAGACATGCCCATATTGTACTCCTACTACCAGCGGACTACAGACTGCGTGTGATCGAGATCGCAAGTCACTGTGTGCATTATCCCATAGACCTTTTTTAAAATGTTAATTGTGTTGCTAGTCGTAATTCATTTTTTCCCCCAGTCATATCTTTTGACTAATACTTTTGTTTTATTTCTATTTAACTTAAATCCTGCTACCTGTCCGAGCACATACATTTCGTCTCGTACCCTTGGTTATACTCACCAAATGGGTTCTCTACTGTTATTACAAGGTCAAGTGCAAATGCTCTCAATTTGTACTCAGTTTGTTTAGACAAGCCTACCCAGACATTTAGAAGGTTTGTTTTTTCTTTTCTTAGCCTATTCTGGTTTTAACTTTTCAAAAGTCTGCAATGATTGTTGTTAACTTTTCCCTGTTGAAGATTCCATTGTTTTATCTGTCCCATGAACCGCTTTGAAATATACTCAGAGTCGAGAGTGGATTTCATGCTCTTTATTCAGCTCCTAGTGGTGAGGAGGAATGAATGTTTCCCCAAAGTATCTTAATGTACATTATTTACACAATGGGCTGCCCGTGATTGGCTAATTCCGGAATTCTCCTGTAGGCCAATCAGGTTGTGGATTCACTTCCACCTGGAGCAGGATTGGGTGGCTCCTGCAGACCAATCATACTGCTGCATTGTTCTAGGACCAATCAGACTGCTGCACTTTGGATCCTATTCAACTCAGTACATAACACGCTTTGAGGGTTTTTGTTACTTTTTTTTTACAATCAAGCGGTGCAGACATTTTATGAAATAAATACAAATAAATAAATATAAATGAATAAATAAATGCTAGCAAAGCATGAGCTCTGTCCTCAACCCCAACCCTCTTGCAAGGGGCAGAGAGAGGTCTGCTCCAAGAGCTCCCTGAACTGCCAGGACCTCTTCCTGGGCCACCATCGTAAGCTCACTTTGTCCAATTTTGTGCAAATTTTTTTCCAAAGAGGCAATACTGAGCTAGATTGTTTGACTTGGTCCCAGAGAGCTCCCTGCATGGCTGTGTTTCTGAAACGTCCTTGAATCTCAGGGGGTTTCCAGACTGTCATTGTTTTCCTGCGGGACTCCATCACTTCCCAGCAGATTCAGACTGTATGGTTAAAAGCATATCTTGCAAAACACCTCCCCGAAAAATTGGACTTTTTACAATACGGGAAGCAATGGGGAAATGCCCTGGAAAAGTGCGGGGTAACATTTGCTGGGGTCAACGTTGTCTAATCTCCACACAAACAAATGTTTGTGGGGGGGGTAATGCTTGTTAACTAGCCGAATGCTCGTTAAATTGTTGACATCATCTAATCTCTCTGCAAACAAACAGAGCTGAATACTCATTAAACAGGTCATCTGGAAGTGACCAAATTCTCGCATATGAAAAGCATATGCTTGGAACATCGCAAGGCTCCAGCACTTGGAAGAAATGATCATTTACACCTATTGACCCTGTTCTTCTTGATTCCTGTTAACTGGGTACTCCTTCCAGTTCTGTTTCTGAGAATCATAGAATTGCAGAGTTGGAAGGGTCCCGAAGGTTATCTAGTCCAACCCCCTGGAATGAAGGAATCTCAACTAAAGCATATTTCATGGCAGATGGCCATCCAGTCGATGCTGGAAAACCTCCCAGGAAGGAGGGTCCATCACCACCTCCCGAGGGAGACCATTCCACTGTCAAACAGCTCTTAACTGTCAAAAAGTTCTTCATAAAGTTCATTCAGAATCTCCTTCTTATCATTTGCAACCCTTCACATATCTGAAGATGGCTGCCATATCCCCTCTCAGTCTCCTCTTCTCCAGGCTCAACATACCCAACTGCCTCAACCATTCCTCATACGTCTTGGTTTCCAAACCCATGGTCATCTTGGTTGCCCTCCTTGCACACCTTCCAGCCTCTCAACATCCTTCTTGAATTGTGGTGCCCAGAAATGGACATCGTATTCCAAATGTGGTCTGACCAAGGCAAAATATAGTGGGACCATTTTTCCCTTGATCTGGACATTAGACTTCTGTTGATGCAACATTTTCTAAAGGTAAAGGTAAAGGACCCCTGATAGTTAAGTCCAGTCACAGACGACGCTGGGGTTGTGGCGTTCATCTCGCTTTACTGGCCGAGGGAGCCGGCGTTTGTCCTCAGACAACTTCCGGATCATGTGGCCAGCATGACTAAGCCACTTCTGGTGCAATGGAAAACCGAAACCAGAGCAGCACATGGAAATGCCGTTTACCTTCCCGCTGGAGCGGTACCTATTTATCTACTTGCACTGATGTGCTTTCGAACTGCTAGGTTGGCAGGATCTGGGCATAGCTGTCAACGTTTCCCTTTTTTTTAAGGGAAATTCCCTTATTCCGAATAGGATTCCTCGCAAGAACAGGGAAAAGTTGACAGCTGTGGATCTGGGACAGAGCAACGGGAGCTCATCCTGTCACGGGGATTAGAACCGCTGACCTTCTGATCAGCAAGCTCAAGAGGCTCAGTGGTTTAGACCACAGCACCACCCGCATCTCTAGATTTCTAGATGATCTGAATTGCCACTCACAACAACCCCACAGCTGTCATGGCTGGAGCTGTTGGGAGCTCTGGACCAAACCCTCCAGAGGGCACCAGGTTGCAGAAGGCTGCTTCAAATATATATTTTGGGTCTGCAGATATACTCGGGCAACATCCAAGCAGTTGAAACAAGTTAAAATGATGTTCTGCAAATATTTTCATCATTTTGGGGAGCCGGATGATCTTAGACTTATGCTCGTCTGGCAAGAAGACATAGAAATAGACATGTGGGGGATTTTGGAGTGGAAAATATTAGTAAGTTTGAAAAAAAAGAAAAACTAGAAGGAGAGAGAAGAGCAGGGGGGGAAACGTTTTAAGCCAAGAGCATCTGTGTTTTTTGGGCCACCGTCTATGGAAACTTTGGACGAAGAGCCAGCCAGCCTATATTTTCAATTTGAAAATTATTAGAAAACAATCCAGAGCATCATTTTGAAATTAGGGAGAAATCTGCTTTGTTTGTTTTTCCACTGCCATCTCTGCAGGCTTCTGAGACAGATTTTCAGGTCCTCTTCCAAGGCACGGGCCCAAGGCAGAGATGTGGTGGCGCTGGTGGTGACGGCAGAACGAAGCATGAACCTCGCTGCTCTCTGTTCTCGTCTCTCAGATGTAGGCAAGGCAGCCACTCAGGCACAGAGGCGGAAGAGGCCAGAAATGATGGGCTGGGAGGAGGGACAGGAGGGGGAGAGTGAGAGAGACTTGCAAGTGCAAATCCTGGTTGTCACATTTTAGCACTTCCCCACCTAACAAGTGGGAAAATCGCAGAGCTTACAGAAAAAGCAGGTAAGAGGCAACATGGCAGAAGCGTACAAAATGTTGCATGAATTGGAGGATGGAGAGAGAGAGAGGAAAGGTTATTTTCTTCTCTCCCTATTACACTTGTTGTTCTTGTTTAGTCATTTAGTCGTGTCCGCCTCTTCGTGACCCCCTGGACCAGAGCACATCAGGCCCTCCTGTCTTCCACTGCCTCCCGCAGTTTGGTCAAATACATGCTGGTAGCTTCAAGAACACTGTCCAACCATCTCAGCCTCTGTCGTCCCCTTCTCCTTGCACCCTCCATCTTTCCCAACATCAGGGTCTTTTCCAGGGAGTCTTCTCTTCTCATGAGGTGGCCAAAGTATTGGAGACTCAGCTTCAGGATCTGTCCTTCCAGTGAGCACTCAGGGCTAATTTCCTTCAGAATGGATAGGTCTGATCTTCTTGCAGTCCATGGGGCTCTCAAGAGTCTCCTCCAGCACCAGAATTCAAAAGCATCCATTCTTCGGCCATCAGCCTTCTTGATGGTCCAGCTCTCACTTCCATACATCACTACTGGGAAAACCATGGCTTTAACTATACAGACCTTTGTCGGCAAGGTGATGTCTCTGCTTTTTAAGATGCTGTCTAGGTTTGTCATTGCTTTTCTCCCAAGAAGCAGGCGTCTTTTAATTTTGTGACTGCTGCCACCATCCTCAGTGATCATGGAGCCCAATTACACTAGAACTCATAGATATCCAATGAAGCTGAATATCGGATGGTTCAGGACGGATAAAAGAAAGTCTTTATTCACACAGCTCATAGTTAGACTGTGGAACTCCCTCCCACAGGAGGCAACGACTTTGGTGGTTTAAAAGGTGATTAGACAAATACATGGATGAGGAGGGGGCTCTTGATGGCTGCAAGCCAGGATGGCTGTACTCTGCCTCTATAGTCAAGAGACAGCAATGTTTCTGAATACCAGTCGCTGAAAACTGCAGGAGAGAAAAGCAGACTCCCCAAGTGTCCCTATTTTCCAGGGATGTCCCTGGCTTAGAAAAGCTGTCCCAGTTTCTGATTGGACCCCAAAATGTCCCACTTTTCCTTAGGATGTCCCTATTTTCATTGGATAAATGTTGGAGGGTATGGAGTTATCCCACCTGTCTCCTGAATAGGGAAGGCATTTTTAAAACAAACAAAAAAATGTTCTATGTTTTATTATTTATCAGGAGTGTGTGCAGGAGCCAGGCCCTGTGACCAGTAGGACTTTGCAGGACTGGGGCCTTCCTAAGTTTGTTCTGAAGAGGCAAGGCGTGGCCTCACAAGTGAGGCCGATTGGTAACTCACCGCACCTGGTGGCAAGAGCCGGGAAGGGATATAAGGTCAGCATTTCCCTTCGGCTCCTTGCCACAGCAACACGTTCCCTGCCTTGCTGCGTTTGACTTCTTGACTTCTTACTTCTTGATCCTCATACCCTTGGCTTCTTGACTCCCTGCTCTCTGACCCTCGGACTCTGGACTTCATGACTCCCTGCTTCTCGACCCTCGGACCCTTGACTTTGTGACTCTTTGCTTCTCGACCCTCGGACCCTTGACTTCGTGACTCCTTGCTGCTTGATCCTCGGACCCTTGGCTTTGACTCCTGACCTCTGGACTCCCATTCCTGCTCCCACCCCACCATCTTGCCCCCAGTCCTGAGATTGCTACTTTTCCACTTGCGGGGAACTTTATTCCGTGGCGTCATATTCAGTGAGATGGCACAGAAACCCCCTACTCCAGGGGTGCCCAAACGTTTTTCAAAGAGGGCCAGATTTGACATGCGTGAGAGCCAACCAAAGTTGTTGAACTTTTTTTAGGATTAAAAAGTTGTTGAGCTTTCTTTAGGGTTGAAGTTATTGTGCTTTTTTTACTATTTTACCCCAAAGTTTACTCCATCAGTTTAGGGCATGGGTGCCCAAAACAGGGCCAGATTTGATGAAGTGAACATGCGTGAGGGCTGACCAAATTTGCTGAGTTTTTTTAGGACATATACTGCCACGGGGGCCCGATTAAATCACCCAGCAAGCCGGATTAGGCCCCTGAAACGGACTTCGGACTTCTGTTGCAGCCCAGAATCCTGCCACCTTGATCTGTGCAACCAAGTTTCAGATATTCCGGAAACCCTGACTAGTTCCCAACCTGGAAGTGTCGGTTGGTTGGGGTGGGGAGGGCGACTTATGTAAACTTCATTTTTTGTCAAAAAAAACCTCCCCGTCGCAAATATTCCGCTGGCTGACCTCGTCCTCCGCTCTCTGCTTTCAGTTTGGAGGATCCTTTGCCTCGAGGAGCTGCCAACTGCGGACAAACAAAGTCCAGGCCCTTTGCTGGAACATCAGAGCCGAGGAGCTCATAAACCCCATTTGGTTCCTCTCCTTTGTTCATAGCTGGGGCTCTGGCCATCCTCTCCTGACAGCGAAGAACGGACACAGGAAGAAGACAGCTGTTATGCCCCCGAGCAAATTTCCATTGTGGTGGGGGTCAGTTCGCCAGCTGCAAGTCAGTTCCCACCCCCTCTTCTTCGCCATTCCTCCTCTGTTTTTCTCTCCCTTTTTTTGCTCTGTGTTGCAAACCGCAGCCATAGACCCCTGTGGAATCTCTGGGAGAACAGTCATGGGGAACATTCTCCCAGCCTGGGGGAATTGCATGCATTTTCACATGCAGTGCCTTCCAGACCCACACCTTAAAATGCCCCTTCTCTCCACGGTCCCTTATTTGTTTTTGCAGCGTTGCGATTTTCGTTTTCCTGTTGTATCTGCAAGTCATTTGACACTCCCCACTTGAATGGAACAGACAGGATATAAATAGTTATAGTAGATGGATTCACTGCAGCTTCCTGGGGATAAACTGTAGCTCAGGGCCCCTTCAGAAAGGTGGGGCTGTTGTTGTTGTTGTTTTGCAGTCGTATTCTGCATCATGCCTTCAGTGCGTTAGAGTTCACCCACACTTCCCTTTGTCCTGAGATTTCTAAGCATTGGTCCGATACGTTTTGGTTTTGTCCCATCCCTTTCCCTGGGGAAACCTGCTATTTAGAAGAAGCATACATTGGGTTTTCTGCGGACTGACATTTGTTCTGATTCAGCTGTAACCAGTGGGTTAACCTGGGGAAAGCGATGGGAGAAAACAAAAAACTTTCAGACTCGTGCCTGAAAATCTCAGGACAAATGGAAGAAATTGCAGGACGGCAAAGGGAATTGTGGGTGAGCCCCTGGTGGTGAGGTGGTACTGGACATCATTCCACAGATCAAAGAAAGGACTTCTTCATGCTGTTGAACTATGGAACTCCCTCCCACAAGACAAATTCATGGAGGAGGAAGAGGCTATCAACAACTACTATCAGCACTGGCTATGCTCAGCCTCTGCAGCTGGGGCAGTATTCCTTCTGCTTCCTTTTTAACACCCTCAACCTGAAAATGCTGTATTTATAACTGACAATGTATCTCCCTTTAAAGTGGTTGCCATCTAGTTTGGAAGGACCAGGCACAATGGTTTGATGCTCTGCTTTTCGAGGGGGCAGGGGGATTGGCATTGGGTGGGGTGGGAGCTGGGATAGTTGGATATGTTTTCTCTGCTCTCCCCCCCCCTTTCCCTTGCCTCGCTCCCCCTTGTCCCCCACCTCCATGGAATGCCCACACCTCTTTCCTCCTTGCCTGATCAGGTGGTTTTGGTCACACGCCCCCAGCCTGCCCCAACTCCTGAGCCCATCAACGGGGTCTCTTTGCAGTGTTTTAATTGGCTGAGCACAAAAAGACCAAAGTTGTCTGTAAAGGTAAAGGGACCCCTGACCATTAGGTCTAGTCGTGACTGACTCTGGGGTTGCGGCGCTCATCTCACTTTATTGGCTGAGGGAGCTGGCGTACAGCTTCCGGGTCATGTGGCCAGCAGGACTAAGCCGCTTCTGGCAAACCAGAGCAGTGCATGGAAACGCCGTTTACCTTCCCACTGAAGTGGTACCTATTTATCTACTTGCACTTTGACGTGCTTTCGAACTGCTAGGCTGGCAGGAGCAGGGATCGAGCAACGGGAGCTCACCCCGTCGCGGGGATTCGAACCGCCGACCTTCTGATCGGCAAGTCCTAGGCTCTGTGGTTTAACCCACAGCCCCACCACGTCCCTGTGGAAGTCTCAGGAGAAAAGAGGCTCCAAGGCTATGGCAGGATTCCAACAGGCATGTGGTGGACCACTGTGAGAACAGGATGCTGGGCAGATCCAGCCCGCTTTCCTTGTGTTCTTACGCTCGCAGCCTAAACCACCTCCAATGGCAATGAGTTCCGTAAGTTAACATATCACGTTTGGAAGCTTGAGGGTGTGACGTGTGTCCTTTTCCTCTATTCCACACTGAAATTTCCAGGGAAGGGATGTGTGGCCTGAGCATCCACCACAGGACAACGAACAGGGCTTGTCCTTGCGTGTCTCTGTGCATACAGAGGAGGAGAGACCTCAGCAACACAACTGAAAACACGCCCCTTGGCTCTCAGCTGCAGATTATTAGCTGCCCAATTCCCCTTGCTCCTAAATTATTTCCTGAAGGCTTTTATTTCCACAGGCTGAGGGGTGGGGTGGAAATTATCCCCTCTAAAGACAAGAGCTGGACGAAAAATTGTGAAAAGTTCAGATTCAAAGTGAAGGTTTCTCGGCTCTCTTTCACGAGGACAGGAGCAAAACACCCCCCACCAGTCCCTGGGTGGGAAAGGAGACACGGTGTGTTGAGAAAAATGTCAATTCCACCTCCCTCTCCCCTTCCTTCCTTGGTTACGAGGAGAGCCTGGGGTTGTTTTCCTGCCTCTGACTTTTTCGCAGTCCTTGGGGGACGCAGCTTGAGCATGTCTGCTTTAAAAGCATTAAGCTTGGGGGGCAAAGTGCTGCTGACCTCCTTCCGAGCAAGGAGGAGAAGGCCGCGAGGGAGGGCGGAGGTTTATTTGTCCTGAGGGAACCGTGTCAAGGCAGGCCGCTATCTGTGGGCGTGTGAGCGGGTGGGCGCACCAAGACTGCAGCAGAGAAGGCGGGAGAAGAAACCGCCTGCTAAAGCTGGATATTAGCAGCCTGGGACCCCTTCAGAGAGGCTCATGCGGAGTTCAAAGGGATCAGGGGGTCCTTCAAAAGTTTGTCACCCCGTGAAGAAATCTTGCAGTGTTTGGGACTTCTTAAAGGTAAAGGGACCCCTGACCATTAGGTCCAGTCATGGCCGACTCTGGGGTTGCGGCGCTCATCTCGCTTCCTTGGCCGAGGGAGCCGGTGTACAGCTTTCCGGGTCATGTGGCCAGCATGACCAAGCCGTTTCTGGCGAACCAGAGCAGCGCACGGAAATGCCGTTTACCTTCCCGCCTGAGTGGTACCTATTTATCTACTTGCACCTTGACGTGCTTTTGAACTGCTAGGTTGGCAGAAGCAGGGACCGAGCAATGGGAGCTCACCCTGTCGCAGGGATTCAAACTGCCGACCTTCTGATCGGCAAGTCCTAGGCTCTGGGGTTTAACCCACAGTGCCACCTGCGTCCCATTGTCAGACTAGGAACAGGGTTCAAATTCCCACTTGTCCATGAATCTCGCTGGGTGACCTTGGGCTAGTCACTGCCTCTCAAGGTTTAACCTACCTCACAGCTCACCCCATCGCAGGGATTTGAAGCGCCGACCTTCCAATTGGCAAGTCCTAGGCTCTGTGGTTTAACCCACAGTGCCACCCACGTCCCTTGGGGCTTCTTAGTTTGGAGAAAAGGCGAGGAAGAGGAGTCACGAGAGTAGTTCATCAAATGAGGCATGGCACTGAGAAAGTGAATAGACTGGGACTATAACACTGGGACATAGGAGCATAAGGAGAATCTGGTAGATCAGACCAAGGACTGATCCATTCCAGAATCTTGTGGCCAAGTTTCCAAAGGGAAACTCACAAGCAGGATCTGAGCACAAGAGCAACTCTCCTCTCCTGTGGTTTCCAGCAACTGGCATGCAGAATTATTATTATTATTATTATTATTATTATTAATTTATACCCCACCCATCTGGCTGGGTTTCCCCAGCCACTATGGGCGGCTTCCAGTAGAACACTAAAATACAATAACCTATTAAACATTAAAAGCTTCCCTAAACAAGGCTGCCTTCAAATGTCTTCTAAAAGTCTGGTAGTTGTTTTTCTCTTTGACATCTGATGGGAGGGTGTCACCACCGAGAAGGCCTTCTGCCTGGTTCCCTGTAACTTGGCTTCTCGCAGCAAGGGAACCGCCAGAAGGCCCTTGGCGCTGGACCTCAGTGTCTGGGCAGAACGATGGGGGTGAAGACGCTCCTTCAGGTATCCTGGGCCATTTAGGGCTTTGAAGGTCAGCACCAACACTTTGAAATGTGCTCAGAAACCTACTGGGAGCCAATGTAGGTCTTTCAAGAATGGTGTTATGTGGTCTCGGCGGCCGCTCCCAGTCACCAGTCTAGCTGCCGCATTCCGAATTAGTTGTAGTTTCCGGGTCACCTTCAAAGGGAGCCCCACTACATTGCTTCCTCCGGTTACAGAGGCAGAGCATCTCTGTTGTGGCTAGGAGCCAGCAATAGCCCTCTCCTCCATGGATTTGTTGATCCTCTTTGAAAGCCATCCATGTTGGCGGTCATCACTGTCTCCTGTGGCAGGGAGTTCCACTGTTTAACTAAGTGCTGTGCGAAAAAGGACTTTCGTTTCTCCATCCTGCATCTTCCAACATTCAGCCCTATTTGCATGGCCACACTGATTCTGGCTCTCCTTTCCAGACGCTGGCGAAATCTCCTTTCCCCATCTGAGTCTTATGCACATCTCTTCTTCATTTTGGAGAGTTAGCCAAAGAGATGTTTCAAGCGGTTTAGCAAAGGAGTATTAGCAGGCTGGGGAAAGCCTGAAATCTGCCAGCCAGGGTTGGTAGACTCTTGCAAAGTTCCTAAAGGATGTTGTGCCCAGCCTGCTAAAAACCAGATAAGGCTGGTGGCCTGTGCTTGTTTCTTTTAAAGGCACCACAACATGGAGGAATCTTGGCATCCATGCTGGGCAGGATGCGCCTCTTGACACCTCTTTAACAAGCCCCTGTGATCTCCCTGCCTCACACTCAGCACAGACCCCTCTGGAATCCAGAAGCCTATTCTTTTTCCTCTTTGGGCCATCTGGATCTGGTCGTCCCTCCCTCCATGATCCCTTCTCCCTTTGTTAAGTGCCCTTTTATCCAGCCTTAAAACAATAAAACATGACAAGCACTTGAACAAAGGCTGCCCCCTCAAACGGTGTCAGGGGATGGGGCCATCCCACTGCCAAGTACAGCCGGTTAAGGGAGCCACCCAGCAAAAATGAACCCTCATTAGCGCAGCTCAAATGCGGAGTGCCATAAAACAACTCGGCAGTCGCAGTTTCGTGCCGTGTGGCCTTGGGCTTCCCAACGTGACGTAGATGAACTTCATGCGAAAAGGATGGAGTCGAGCAAAGAAGCTGGAGGCACAAGGGATGACTTAGGGTAGCGGAATTCATCCGTGGCACAGAGCACGGTCAGAAGATGACCTCCCATTATCCTTTGCTCTGTTGCAAAGGATCCTGGGATCGAACTCTAGGGTTCGAAGTTGGTAGTTTGGGTACCTCAGGCAGGATATCTAAAGGGCATCTCTGTCTTTGGAACAGAAGAAGAGCCAAGCAACAGCTATTCCAGCATCTTCTTCTCACAGTGGCCAACCAGATGCCCTGAGATATTAGTATATAAAGTCCTTAAGAACTTGGGACCAGTTTACCTATGAGATCACCTTACCCCAGAAGTGCCCACTAGAACTGCAGAGCCTCCAATGTCCCTATTTTCCAGGGACAGTCCTGGATTTACACAAGCCGTCTCGGTTTCTGATTTGATCCTGGAATGTCCCGCTTTTCCTTAGAACATCCCTATTTTCACCAAGGGACGCAGGTGGCACTGTGGGTTAAACCACAGAGCCTAGGGCTTGCCGATCAGAAGGCCGGTGGTTCAAATCCCCGTGACGGGGTGAGCTCCCGTTGCTCAGTCCCTGCTCCTGCCCACCTAGAAGTTCAAAAGCACACAGTGCAAGTAGATATAGGTACCGCTCTGGCGGGAAGGTAAACAGCGTTTCTGTGCACTGCTCTGGTTCGCCAGAAGCGGCTTAGTCATGCTGGCCACATGACCCGGAAGCTGTACATCTGCTCCCTTGTCCAGTAAAGCAAGATGAGCGCTGCAACCCCAGAGTCGTCCCTTTATCTTTACCTTTATTTTCACCAAAGAAATGTTGGAGGATATGGATTTATGTGACCCCCGAGCCAAGGAGATAAGTAACAACCTTTAGAAGACACATGAAGGCAGCTCTGTATAGGGAAGTTTTTGAATGTTCAATGTTTTATTATGTTTTTATATATGCTGGAAGGTGCCCAAGAGTGCTGGGGCAGCACATTCAGATGGGTGGAGTACAAATTGTTGTCATTGTTGTTGTTGAATAACATGTCCCTATTTTCAACAGAGGAATATTGGAGGGTATCAGACTGGCACTGCTACAGATGCCAAGTAATACTTGCACCGTCCGTTAAGAGTTTGGGTGTAATCTTCGATACCTCCCTCTCTATGGAGGCGCAGATTACAGCTATAACAAAGGCGGCATTTTTTCATCTCCGCCAAGCTAAGCAGTTGGCCCCTTATCTCTCTCGCCCTGACCTAGCCACTGTGATCCATGCGACGGTCACCTCCAGACTGGATTGTTGTAACTCGCTCTATGTGGGGCTGCCCTTGAGACTGACCCAGAAACTCCAGCGGGTGCAGAATGCCGCGGCGAGACTCCTTATGGGGTCTTCGCTGCGAGATCACATTCATCCGGTACTATACCAGCTGCACTGGCTCCCGGTGGAGAACAGGATCAGGTTTAAGGTGCTGGTTTTAACCTTTAAAGCCCTATACGGCCTAGGACCCTCGTACCTACGGGACCGCCTCTCCTGGTATGCCCCACAGAGGAACCTACGGTCTGCAAATAAAAACATCCTGAAGGTCCCAGGCCTCAGAGAGGTTAGGCTGGCCTCAACTAGAGCCAGGGCTTTCTCGGCTGCGGCTCCAATCTGGTGGAACGCTCTGCCACAAGAGACTAGGGCCCTGCGGGACCTGACATCTTTCCACAAGGCCTGCAAGACAGAGTTGTTCCACCAGGCCTTTGGTCAGGGCCCAGCCTGACTCCCTCCTCTGGCAACCTGCACAGAACTTTGCTTAATGGTTGCCATTAATTTGATTTTAATTAATTTTTTATAATGAAATGTTTTAGAATGTTGGATTATTTGATTGTTTGATTATTTGTTTGTTGTTAGCCGCCCTGAGCCTGGCTTTGGCTGGGGAGGGCGGGATATAAATAAAATTTATTATTATTATTATTGTTCCGCACTTGTAAGAACTTGATTGTTTAATGTGGCAGGACCTAAACTTTGGAACTCCCTGCCTATTGACATCAGGCAGGCGCCTTCACTGTAGTCTTTCTGGTGCCTGCTGAAAACATCCTTGCTTAGACAAGCCTGCACAGATGTTTAGGAAGTCGGTGTGAGTTTTAATCTGTTTTTAGTCTTCCTCTCCTGTTGCAAATTAACATAGGGCACAAGTTCTCCTGCATGAGTTGAACTGAAATGAACGGGAGGGGTTTGTAAGAGGACACAGTACACACCCAGAATTAACTGCGAAAGACAGAAAGAGGGCTAATTGGTGCCCTCTTCCTTTGTCCAGCTCAAACAGAGCAACTCTCAGCGCCTAATATTTCCTACAGGCCTAATACTTAAGTGCATACATTAAAACGCAGATGCTACGATCAGGTGCTTGGAAGCAGCGCAGATCTCGTTCCGGCCCCCTCGTCAAAGAGCCGGGCTCGGCTACAGCCCCCGACCGAGTGTGCCTTCGCAATTGCAAACCAAGGTTTGTTGCTGTGTAATTCACGAAACAGCCGTAAGCCTACATTAAATGAACAGAAGGTTCATTGAGTATAATTGTGAGCAAGGCAAATGAACCGTGCAACTTCTGAAGGGCTTTTTGGAAGCTATTATTAGCTTCAAAAATATACCTCTCCCAAGTCTGGAAGCAAATTTTCTCATTGAGCGGTCGTACACTCGCCCAACTTAATTGCAAGACAAAATCTCATTTACAAAATACGGGAATATTCAGAATTTCAACAGTGAATACACATTAGCTGGGCTGTGAGAGCCACCTCCTCAGATGGGGAATTATGCAAGCGAAATTGATGAGCCTTAGTTTTAGGTGGGGCATTATTTGATCTGAGAGTCCACAGGGCTCAGCCCCAGACCTGTTTTCCAGTCGCACAGAACCCAGCCATTGGGAAATGGTTTTTCTCCTGGGGCTTCTTGGAGATTTTTCATGGTTTCCTCAGTGAGAACATCTGCGAAGGCAGGCGGACATCCCTGAAAGGTAGCCTGACTACCATTGCTGGGAGAGGAGAAATTTGACTCAATTCACACAGAAAGGCGAACCCTACGTCACGCACACTTCCGGAAATAATACACAAAGCAAAACGCAACCATTCACTTCTCTGAATTTTGCAATGAGTTCCCCAGCCACGGAATGTGAACATAAATGCACATTCTGGGGTCAAGTGTGCATACAAGTGCATATATTAGTGAAAAAGAAACAGACAGAAAAGCATTGTATTTGGCAGATTGCATTCAAAAAATGGTTAGGGGTTTTTTGTGTGTTTTTGGTAACATCTTTATTGAAAGTTCAAAAAGTACATAACCATATGTGCACTAAACATTGTGAGACATAAATAAAAGATAGAAACAGAGAAACAGAATCCGTGCAGAAGGGAAAACAAAGGGGGGTGGAATCCCAAAACTGTATATTTTACAAGGTTGTTATTGTACTTCACCAGATCATAACCTATTACAGTATTTGTAAGAATGGACTCCAAATATCCTTGAATTTGTCCATGGCAAGTCTGCGTTTATATGCAAGTTGTTCATATGTTGCAAGTTTGTGTAAGTCTTCAATCCAATCATAGAAGGGAGCCTCATTTTTATTTTTCCAATTTATCAGTATCCGTCTTTTTGCTGCAGTAAGGGCACAGAGAGTCCACTCATATTGTCCTTTTGTAAGGTTCCATGTGCTGAGTATATAATTCAAGAGGATATTTTGCTCTGTAAATGTAAGGTTGTTCCGTACAGTTCTGTTGATGGTTTCAATTACCTTCTGCCAAAAGTTTTTCAATATAGGACAATGAAAAAACATGAGTTTTAGAGAAGCACTATCCCTATTGCATCTCCAACAGTTAGATACCTTAGATAGCCCTTTTTAAAACAAACGTAATGGGGTCCAGCATATTCTAAATATTATTTTTTGTTGTGAGATTGCTTTTTTTTAAATGTGCATGTCAGGATGATATTCACACTAAAATTCTGATCAATTTTCACGAGGACTTTTTTCTTTATTTGCAAACTAATGTGGGGAACTGAACTTAAATGTGGGAAAATAAGAACCGGAAAGGAACCAAAATTGACAGATCTATCCATCCATAATACTGATGCAAACTTCTTCTGATGGAACTAGATGGGGGGGCGCACTTTCAAGACCTGCTGAAGTCAGCAAGAAGCAGCTTTGATGGCATCTGTCTGTCTCGGGAGACAATGGAGGAGTGTGCCTTCAGGGTGAAATCCAACCATTGGAGACTTACAGTGCCTGCTGTGGCTGTAGAGACCGACAAGGGAGAGAGATGTTTTGTTGCAGCTGAGGAAGGCGTCCGGTTTTGCTGTTGCAGATGCACCAGGGCGTTCCTTCTCTCTGCACTCCTCCCAGCAGTCATTCCTTCTCTGGTCACTGTGATGGATGCACAACCTGAATGTCTCCCAAGCACTATGGTCATCTGCAAGGGATTCCCACATGGCGGGGTTGATGTTGCCAGCCACCGTGTCATGCTTGCAGGCATCTTTGTAACTGAGCAGAGTTGGTCTTCCAACTGGCCTGGTGCCTGAAGCCAGCTCCCCATACAGCACTTCCTTGGGGATCCTGCCATCTTCCATTCTGCGGACATGGGCAGGCCAATATAGTGGCTGCTGCATTAGAACAGCACAAATAACATTTGGGGCAGTTGTTTTTCTGGAAGAGAGGGGGCAGGGAGGTGAGTGTTACTGTGGTGTAATGATTAGACCAACAAACCTAGACAGCATCTTAAAAAGCAGAGACATTGCCTTGCCAACAAAAGTCCATATAGTTAAAGCTATGGTTTTCCCAGGAGTGATGTATGGAAGTGAGAACTGGACCATAAAGAAGGCTGATCACCAAAGAATTGGTGCTTTTGAATTCTGGTGCTGGAGGAGACTCTGGAGAGTCCCATGGACTGCAAGAAGATCAAACCTATCCATTCTGAAGGAAATCAGCCCTGAGTGCTCACTGGAAGGACAGATCGTGAAGCTGAGGCTCCAAGACTTTGGCCACCTCATGAGAAGAGAAGACTCCCTGGAAAAGACCCTGATGTTGGGAAAGATGGAGGGCACAAGGAGAAGGGGATGACAGAGGACGAGGTGGTTGTACAGTGTTGTCAAAGCTACCAGCATGAGTTTGACCAAACTGCGGGAGGCAGTGGAAGACAGGAATGCCTGGCGTGCTCTGGTCCATGGAGTCACAAAGAGTCGGACACGACTAAACGACTAAACGGCTCAACAACAACAAAATGGTTAGACCAGAACCTGGGAGGCCAGGGTTCAAATCTCCACTCAGCCAGTGGACTTTGAGGGCAAGACACCACTTCTCAGAATATATTTTTAAAAAATAAATAAATAATATTTATTACTTTTATAGATTACAAAAAGAGAAAAAAAACCAGAAAAAAACAAAGGAGAAAAGCAAAAAGAAAAAAAAATACAATACAATATATAGACAATACAAAACACAACCTAAACTCAAAACTAAACACATTAAACTAAACTAAATAAACCCCACTCCCTAACCTTAACCCTAAATGAAACAAAACAAAAACAATTTAAAAACATACATCATCTCTTTTCCATACTCTATATTTCATTCCCTTGTTTCCTCGACCTCCTCTCACCTCCCTTTTTGTATTCCACTTCTATTAATTGTTTCAGCAAATCCTTTCCATCTTTCTCCATTTTCTGTGATATTGTAAATAACGTATTTTTTAACCTTATTTTCCATTAAAACTAAAATACTTATATATGCTTAACTCCTTATAACATTTCTGCTAAGCCCATAAAAAATCATTCCACCATTTTTCTATCACTCATTAGTTTTACCATAAGTCTATATATAAACTTTAAATTTTCCAATCTTCTTCCACCATCTCCTCTCCCAGGTTTCGGATTCTGCCAGTCCTTTCCATCAACTCCATAAAGTCCATCAACCTGGTGATCTTATGTCCGAGGCTCTTAACTCTTTTCCAAGTCCCTTCTGCAGGTCTTCTTCATTTTCTTTAATGCTAAAGAGCAAATCTCGGGGAAACTCCAACCTGTCAATCCTTTTCTTCCTTCTGAACGGATCAGCTAAATTTCCATAGTTAAAGCTACAGTCCATAAAGTATTTCAGGGCATATTTCAAGATTCCTCCAAGTCCAAAGTCCCCCAAAACTTCAATCTCCTCCAGGCCCGAGTCCATGTCCCAAAAGTCAGTTAATCCCTGCATAGAGGGCTCTTTCCAACTTTCCTTCTTTAATCCAAGCCGGGATCCATTCCTCAGAGTCTGACTTTTCCTAGATTCAATCATAAAAGGCCTCAACTTATAGTCCTCAATTTGCTTCTGTAAAGCCACAGATCTCACTTGTATTATTTTATGTTCAACAACAGCAACATTCTCCTTCTCCTCCTTCTCCTCCACCATTTGTCCTGCCAAAATGGGTTCCTGTACCAAGTCCTGAATTATTTCTGTGTTGGTGTTCGCTTTTTGACTCAAATTGGTCACTTTCTGTTCCAAATTATCAACTTTAAAAGTCATGTCATCCATCTTCTTGTGAAGCTGTCCCAGCGAACAGTTTATCTTACATAAAACAGTCACAATGGCCTCTCCTATCAACATTTTTAAATGGTCCAAGGTCACTCTCTGGTTCTCAGAATCCTTATCTGCAGCTGGAAATCCCCCAGTTACACTCCTGTAACAGTTTCAAAAGCTCCCTCTAGAGGGAAACAGTCTCCACTTGTATCAGTTCTTTCAGGCACAACTCAAGCATTAAAGATAAATTTTCAGTTACTTTTCCTCTTTTTTAAACGCAGAAAAGGACAATGGAAACAGTATCTTACTCTTATTTAGCTAGCTGTCAAATCCGTTCTGTCAAATGCACTCTCTCCAAACGTCATCTGGCAGCCCGTTCCCAGGTTCAGAGCAGTGGTAATTTGATTTTTCACTCTCTCCTGCAGGCTCACTAGATCCAAAATTTCCCCCTCTTCTCCTGCTTCCAAGGGGGGGGGGTTGTATTTTAAACCAGTGGAAATTTAATCCTTTGCCAAAAGCTTTCGAAGGCTTTAAATTGTAACGTCTTTGCTTCAGTCTATTTACAAAAACGGGAGGCGGACTTCCTGTTTATAACCTTCCCATTTCAGTGCCGAATTAAAGTATTTAAGAATCCAATTTTCCGTTTTACTCACGAGTAGTTGTTTAAAATCAAATTGTCCACAGGAAAAAGTCAGCGCTCTCCAGCAACAGCAATGCGGCTTCACTCCGTGAAAGAAGCAGTCAATTCAAAGCACCGCGCCACTCACCCCACGTCGCTCCGGATCCCCAAAACAGGGTTTCCCCGCGAGTAGGGGAGGCGCAAAAGGTGCCAGCCAAATCCCAGGTTCACAAGCTTCTCCCGCTTGTGATTTCAATGGGTCTCCACCTTCGCCGTGGCGGTCAGACCCTGTTTTTCACGGAGCAAGTTCCTCCCGAACAGAGGAGCTCCGCCATTGCCGGAGGCGCCAACCTGGAAGTGCCAAGACACCACTTCTCAGAATAACCTTCGGGCGAAACAGGGAGGTGAGTCACCGGGGGGTCAGGACCGGCCATTACCCTGACAAAGATAAAAGGCTGTCAGACCCTGGTCCAGATTGCGGAAGCAACATTGCTGTATGCCAGATCCTGCCTGAGATCCTGTACCTGTCCTTGCCTGGTTGCCTGCCTCGTCTCCTGCCTTGGCCCTGTCGGACTGACTCCTAGCGGGACCTTCAGATTCTGGACGGGTCCTGGACCATGTTTCATAGGTTACCCCTGGGCCCAGCACATGGAAAGGGGAAGATAGAAATGCAACTGTTTTATGTATGCATGCAATGCTGGCTTCCTGGAGCTCAGGACTGTCATCTGCATAACAAAAGATAGAGAGGATTCTCAAACCCTCCAATGACATTGTTTGTAGCTGTCAGGCTGTCAATCCCTGCTGAGATAGGGCCGGTGTTGTGATTTGCTAGCTGCAGCATTAAGGCGACCTTTCACAAGCAAGGTGTGTGCGTTTTGACTGGGCCGGCTTAAGGTATATATCCTGGGCCAAGTGCCCCTGCTTGTCATTCTTGCTCTTCTTGTTCCTGATGTTCCAAGAAATCCGTTTTGAGCTGAATCTCGATCTCGGGTCAAGCTTGAACCCACCTAACCTTCAAACAGGGTTTCAGGGGGCAACTCCCATCTCTTGCGGGGGCACAATTAGTGCCAGCACCGTCCGTTAAGAGTTTGGGTGTAATCTTCAACACCTCCCTCTCCATGGAGGCGCAGATTGCAGCTATAACAAAGGTGGCATTTTTTCATCTCCGCCAAGCTAAGCAGTTGGCTCCTTACCTCTCTCACCCTGACCTAGCCACTGTGATCCACATGACAGTCCCCTCCAGACTGGATTATTGTAACTCACTCTACCTGGGGCTGCTCTTAAGACTGACCCAGAAACTCCAGTGGGTGCAGAATGCTGCAGCGAGACTCCTTACGGGGTGCTTGCCGTGGCATCACATTCACCCAGTGCTATACCAGCTGCACTGGCTCCCAGTGGAGTACAGGATCAGGTTTAAGGTGCTGGTTTTAACATTTAAAGCCCTATAGGGCCTAGGACCCTCATACCTATGGGACCGCCTCTCCTGGTATGTCCCATGGAGGACCTTACAGTCTTCAAACAAAAACATCTTGGAGATCCTGGGCCACAGGGAGGTTAGTCTGGCCTCAACCAGAGCCAGGGCTTTTTCAGTCATGGCCCCGATCTGGTGGAACGCTCTGTCACAAGAGACTAGGGCTCTGCGGGACTTGACATCTTTCTGCAGGGCCTGCAAGACAGAGCTGTTCCACCAGGCTTTTGGCCAAGGCACAGTCTGACCCCCTCCATTAATTTGATTCAGATTTGATTTTATAATGAATTGATTTTAGAATGCTGTATCACTTTACTGTTGTTAGCTGCTCTGAGTCCGGCTTCGGCTGGAGAGGGCGAGATATAAATAAAATTTTATTTTTATTTATTAACAGAGAGGCAGAGAGATGTGTGCTGCTCTGTGTGACCTGCCCTCCCCAGAACTACAAATCCCAGAGTTCCTCAGTTCCACCTGGCATTTACGCTGCTCAGGCAGAAGGACCCAGAGGTGCGCCGGTGACATCTGGACATGCAGTTGAGAAGCCAGGAACAGGAGAAGCCAGGATTGCGGATCAGACTTCCAGGCCCCAGAACATATGGGAGAAAGTGGGTCAGGCTTCCAGGCTCCGGAGTGCATAGAAGAGCTGACCCGAAATCCCAGAGACAGTGAACAGGGTCTCAAGGGCATTTTCCACAGATGTGTCATGAATGTGCAGACAGGCCAGGCTGCCAAGCCTGGTTATAAATACAGATCAGGCTCACTGTCAGGAACTGAAATGCATGTACCTGTAGCTGGGGGAGAGCAATTCTGTCCATTTCAGTCTCTCGTTTTTCCAGCCTTTCGTTTAGTTCTCTACATTTCCACCTGACGCGAATTTCAAGCAATACGCCCGTTTTTGCCAAGCAGTTTTCCCTAATCATCATTTGTTTGTTGTATTATTTTTTTGGCTAACATATGCATCTTATGCACAGTTCACCCTAGCAGATTCATTGTTGCGCAGTGTTTGACTGGAGAACTACACTGGAAATTCAGACAAGAGTGAATTTTGTGTTTCTCTCCACATAGCTTTCCAGAAAGTGTGAATTGGGTAGGTTTGCCTTTAAATCTTGGGCCGAATGTCTCTCACGCTGCTGCAGAAGGACGCTCATACTGTACCTTCTCCATGTTTTTCAAAAATGGACAAGTTAGGAATGGGAAGGGGGGATAAAAGTTTGTTTGGCACCATGATTCCATGCAAGACAATATTGGGGCTCACCAGCCCCTGTTGATGGACTGTGAACTTTAGATGAAGCCCCAGAATATTTGGCAATGCATAGAGATGCACATGGGAAAAAGAAAAGGCTCTTTGTAAGCAGAAAGTTTGGAAACCATGGCTATGAGATGTTTTGGTGGGAAATGGTGTGCCCTTGAGCATGTGCAAAGAGCTCCAATGCAGGAATCTCAGCTAAAGCATCCATGACAGATGGCCATCCAGCCTCTGTTTAAAAACCTTCAAGGAAAGAGAGTCATTCTGAGGGAGACTGTTGAGCAGTTTTTACTGTCAGAACATTCTTTCAAATGTTGAGTTGGAATCTCCTTTCTTGTAACTTGAAGCCATGGGTTTGAGTCCTACCCTCCAGAGCAGGAGAAAACAAGCTTGTTCCCTCTTCCACGTGACAGCCCTTCAGATATTTGAAGATGGCTCTCATATCGCCTCTCAGCCTCCTCTTTTCCAGGCTAAACATAACCAGTTCCTTCAACCATTCCTCATAAGGCTTGGTTTCCAGACCTTTGATCATCGTGGTCTCTCTACTCTGCACACCTTCCAGCTTGTCAACATCCATATATATATATATATATATATATATATATACGCGCACACACACACACACACACACACACTTTTATTGGTTTTTAACATATTAATTAACATTCATACAACAGGACTTCTCATCTTATACAATATTTTTTGGACTTCCATCAACACCTCTGATGATTTTCCGTTCTTATCACTTATTTATTATGCATTTCTTAATTTCATATCACCTTTAATTATCTTTAACTAATAATTCTCCTCATTGTCTTTTTTGCAATATTTCAAATAATCCACTTTACAAAACTTCTTGCAAACCTACTAGCGTAATCTGTTCATCAAAATTACTTTTCAAATAATCTGTAAATTTACTCCAGTCTTCTGAAAATCTCTGGTCCCACAAGTTTCAAATCCTTCCTGTTAATTTATCTAATTCTGCATAGTCCATCAATTTCATCCTCCATTCTTCTTTCGACGGTAGTTCTTCTTTCGTCAACGTCCTTCTTAAATTGTGGTGCCCAGAACAGGACACAGGACTCCAGGTGTGGTCTGACCAAGGCAGAATAGAGTAGTACCCTAACAGTATTTCAACGGTATTAAACACACACACACACACACACACACACACACACACACACAGCGTTAGCTCTGCAGGAGCAGGCGCTAAGGGGAGAGTTTGTCTCTTGCCCGCAGAAGGACCTCGCAACCAATTGCTTGCATTTGAAAGAGTCTCTAGTAGCAAGGAAAGCAAACCTTGGCCACAGATCTCCCTGAGCTACTGCCAGCCACCAGCCAGAATAGACAAAGCTGGACAAGGTAGACTGCCCCTGTATAAGGCAGCTTCTCGTACAGCCTCCAGGTAGCTTTGAACTGCTCCCAGCCTGTCATTTCAAAAGTTTACTCTGGGATCAGAAGCATATTTAGCGGCACACACGAGCTCTAGTTTGTACAGCAGTGTACAGTGCGGTGTAGCGGTTAGAGTAGTGGTCTAGGACCTGGGGGACCTGGGTTCGAATCTCCCCCATAACCACGAAGCTCACTGGGTGACCCTGAACTTAAGATGTAAGAAGACCCTGTTGGATCATGCCCATCCAGTTCTGACAATGGCCGAGCAGTCGCCTGTGGAAGACACACAAGCAAGATTCGAGCACGAGAGCAACTCTCTCTGTGGCTTCCAGCAACCTGGGCCAGCCATTGCCTCTCTCAGCCTAACCTACCTCGCAGGGTTGTTGTAAGGATTAAATGTCGCAGGGATGAAACGAAGGAATGTGGTGCTCTGATTCCATGCCATTGCTGTACAGAGCGAAATACAAGCCAGCTCTGCAACGATTGGGGCTGTTTCTCCATCAGGTCCCCCCCCCCAACCCACATCGCTAATGACACGGATGTATAACTGGCAGGGACTGATTTGAATAAGTGGTGCTAAGCCTCTATTTTTCATTAGTTTAGCAACATGTGCAATTAATTGAAATAATGGCCCCAAATGATCCCCTGCTGAGTGCGTCTGCTGCCTCCTTTCAGCTTGCCGAGAAAGCGTGTTTGGGGCTGCGAGGGTGACTTGTATAACAAGTAGTCTGGGGGCGCCGGAACGAGGGGGTGCCCAAGTTCATCTGCAAAGTGCCACGTCCTCGGAAACGCCTCACCAAGTTGGCATGGAAATGTCTCGCTTGTCCGTTTGGCGTTGGAGTGTTTGAACGAAGATTCCCCTGGGGGAAACAAAGCGAGGGAGGATGCTGTATACTGAGTCACTAACACTGGGCTGTTTTTGCAAAAAAAACACAACTGAAATGCTTAGCTCTTAATGCGCAAAGCACTTCACACGCACTATCGTCTCGTATAGTTCTCACAACAGCCCAGAGAGGTAGGGTAGTTTTATGATCGCCGTGTTGGGAATGCGCAGTTGAGGCTGGAAGATGAAGGCAAACTATCCTGAGAGAAAGCCCTTCCTCACACGGCTTGGCGTTAAACTTTGGAACTGACTGCCACTAGACTTTGAAAGAGGATCAGGCAACTTCATGGAGAAGGAGCAAGCTGTCGAGGCCTACTAGCCAGGATGGTTCTGCTTGGCCTCCGCGGCTGGAAGCAGCAAAGCTTCATAAGGCCAGCTGCTGGAAACTGAATAATAATAATAATGATATTTTATTTATATCCCGCCCTCTCCAGCCAAATTCGGGCTCAGAGCAGCTAACAACAGTTTAGATAAAATCGCAGCCACTTAACTGAAATACATTCTAAAATCAGTTCAGAAGGGGACCCGGCTCTTGTGCTTGAATCCTGCTTGCTAGTTATTATTATTATTATTATTTATTAAATTTATATACCACCCTTTATCCGAAGATCTCAGGGCAGTTTCGTACGGGCATCTATCTGCTTGGTCGCTTTGGGAAGAGGTTGCTGGACTAGATGAGCCATTGGCCTGATCCAGGAAACTCTTCTCATGTTCTTATATAGCTCAGCATCGTAGCCTCTACCTTAGGGCTGCCATACATCCCAGACATGATTTCAAAGGTGGAACCGATATCGGGCGGGGGGGGGGCATTTCTGAAAGGTGGCGCTTTCTCCTGGATCTTAAGCAAGTCAATAGAAAAATCACAGGTGTTTTTGTGTGTGTGTTTTTTTGGAAAAAGGAAGCACAACAACTTTGGGCTTTGTCCTTAAAAAGTTCAACAACTTTTGGGGTGTCCTGGTTTTTACTTTTTTGAACTAGGGCAACCCTCCTCTACCTGCCTGCAATGGGATGGCAATGGGTGGCTCCTAGCCTGGAGCATCACACAGGGTCTTCCCCAGCCTGGCATTTGGTTGGGTGACAATGCCAGGGATGGATCCTGGAGTCATCTGCATTGAAAAGATGTCCTTCCACCAAGCCATGCCTAAACGGCCTCGGTCCAGTATACCTGAAGGAGCGTCTCCACCCCCATCGTTCTGCCCGGAAGCTGAGGTCCAGCGCCGAGGGCCTTCTGGCGGTTCCCTCACTACGAGAAGTGAGGTTACAGGGAACCAGGCAGAGGGCCTTCTCAGTGGTGGCGCCCGCCCTGTGGAACGTCCTCCCACCAGATGTTAGAGAGATGAACAACTACCTGACATTCAGAAGACATCTGAAGACAGCCCTGTTTAGGGAAGCTTTTAATGTGTGACATTTTAATGTATTTTTTGTCTTTGTTGGAAGCCGCCCAGAGTGGCTGGGAAAACCCAACCAGATGGGCAGGGTACAAATAATAAATTATTATTATTATTCTCATTATTAGGCTGTTTAAAATAGGCGCAGTGGTGGCATCACACACGGGGGCGTAAGGAGATGGTCATGCACTGTCGTTTTTGTCCACAAGGGGAGCCCAGAGGAGCAGCTACACAGGGAAGACACTTGGGAAGGTCATTTTCGGAATTTAAAATACCTGTAGACCTCCAATGAAGCTCCCTGCAGTTCCCAACCCTCTTGCAGTGTTGCAGTCGACGTGGAGGGAGGCATGTGGCTCAGACTATTGATCGAAGAGCTGCAGTCCACCATCTTCTGCATCTTTGCAAAGGGACCAGGCCATATTTCTCCAGGTCCAGGTAGGTAGCCGTGTTGGTCTGACGCAGTCAAAATAAATTAAAAAATTGTCCAGTAGCACCTTAGAGACCAACTAAGTTTGTTCTAGGTACAAGCTTTCATGGTATCTGAAGAAGTGTGCATGCACACAAAAGCTTATACCCAGAACAAACTTAGTTGGTCTCAAAGGTCCGTATAGTTCAAGCTATGGTTTTCCCAGTAGTAATGTATGGAAGTGAGAGCTGGACCATAAAGAAGGCTGATCGCCGAAGAATAGATGCTTTTGAATTATGGTGCTGGAGGAGACTCTGGAGAGTCCCATGAACTGCAAGAAGATCAAACCTCTCTATTCTGAAGGAAATCAGCCCTGAATGCTCACTGGAAGGACAGATCCTGAAGCTGAGACTCCAAGACTTTGGCCACCTCATGAGAAGAGAAGACTCCCTGGAAAAGACCCTGATGTTGGGAAAGATGGAGGGCACAAGGAGAAGGGGACGACAGAGGACGCGATGGTTGGACAGTGTTCTCCAAGCTGCGAACATGAGTTTGACCAAACTGCGGGAGGCAGTAGAAGACAGGAGTGCCTGGCATGCTCTGGCCCATGGGGCCATGAAGAGTTGGGACATGACTAAGCAACAACAAAGGTGCTACTGGACAATTTTTTAATACCTCTCCAGGTTTTCAGAGATGCTGCTTGGCACTGCAAAATGACTTCTGCCAGCAACGTTAAGAAGATCCAGCATCCTGTTCTCACAGTGGCCCCAATGGGAAACCAGCAAGCAGGATTCAAGCGCAAGATCCCTCTCCTTTCCCGAAGTTTACAGCAACTGGTATTTGTAAGCATTGCTGCCTCCCAATGTGAAGGCAGAGCATAGCCATCCTGGCTAGTAGGCATTGATAGACATCTCTCCCTCCATGAATTTGTCTACTTCTCTTTTAAGGCCATCCAAGTTGGTGGTCATCACTGCCTCCAGAGGGAGTGAGTTCCAAAGATTAATTATGTGCTCTGTGAAGAAGCATTCTTATTCTTATTTATCGAACTTGTATACCACCTTTCATCTGAAGACCACAGGGCTGTTCACAACATAAAAATACAAAATCAAAACACAAAATACATAATAAAACAAAATCAAAACAGCCTAATAATCTCCAGTATTTTCACCTGTCTTGAATGTCCCCACATTCAACTTCCTTGTATGTTCTCAAGTTCCGATGTTACGAGAGAGGGGGGGAAATCCTTTCTCCATCCACTTCCTTCATGCCGTGCAAAATTTTATAAACTTTTGCCATACCTGCTCCTTACTCGCCTTTTCTGTAAACTAAAAAGTCCCAAATGCTGGGGCCTTCCTTGGGGAGTCACTCCATTCCCTTGACCATTTCATAAGATCATAGATTTGTAGAAGAGACCCCAAGTGTCATCCTTTGAGGCTGAATCCTGACAAGACAGAAGTACTGTTTTGGGGAGACGGGGGGGACAGGTGTGAGGGACTCCCTGATCCTGGATGGGGTAACTGTGCCCCTGAAGGACCAGGTGCGCAGCCTGGGAGTCATTCTGGACTCACAGCTGTCCATGGAGGCACAGGTCCATTCTGTGTCCAGAGCAGCTGTCTACCAGCTCCGTCTGGTACACAGGATGAGACCCTATCTGCCCACGGACTGTCTGGCCAGAGTGGCGCATGCTCTGGTTATCTCCCGCTTGGACCACTGCAATGCGCTCTATGTGGGGCTACCTTTGAAGGTGACCCGGAAACTGCAACTAATCCAGAATGTGACAGCTAGACTGGTGACTGGGAGCAGCCGCCGGGACCACATAACACTGGTCTTGAAAGACCTACATTGGCTCCCAGTACGTTTCCGAGCACAATTCAAAGTGTTGGTGCTGACCTTTAACGCTCCAAATGGCCTCAGTCCAGTATATCTGAAGGAGCGTCTTCACCCCCTTTTTTCTGCCCAGACACTGAGGTCCAGCCCTGAGGGCTTTCTGGCGGTTCCCTCGCTGCGAGAAGCCAAGTTACAGGGAACCAGGCAGAGGGCCTTCTCGGTAGTGGCACCCGCCCTGTGGAACGCCCTCCCACCAGATGTCAAGGAGAAAAACTACCAGGCTTTTAGAAGACATCTGAAGGCAGCCCTGTTTAGGGAACTTTTTAATGCTTGATGTTTTGTCCTGTTTTTAATATTCTGTTGGGAGCCGCTCAGAGTGGCTGGGGAAACTCAGCCAGATGGGCAAGGTATAAATAATATATTATTATTATTATTATTATTATTAGCCCATCCAGTAAGTGGCGTAGCTAACAGCTTGGGTTTCAGGAAAGGGCAATCCCCCCCCATTAAATTTTCTGTTTACATTTTAAAATGTTCATTTTAAATCCTTAAGATATCAATGACTTCCCTTCTTCTTTTTCCATGGTTCATTTTATATATCATAAATCCAGCTGCGTTTTGTTGCGTTTGTTGACTGAAACACATATTAAAAACACATATTTTTGCCATTTTTCCACCCCCTCAATGATGACACTTCCTCCTTCGCCTGCAAAGATCTTCAGCGCTCAGCCCTTGTGCATGGGGTGGAAGGGAACAAATGACCCCCACCCACTTCGAGTCTGCCTTTCTGCTTCGAACGACAGAACTGGCACTGCTACAGATACCACCTTGTACCAATCCTGCATCTGTAAGAACTTGGTCTTCTAGTGAGGCAGCATTTACACTTCGGAACTCCCTGCCTCTTGACATTGGGCACGTGCCTTCATTGAATTGTTTCCCATGCCTGCTCCCAGCATCTTCATACTTTGCTACTGCTCCCCCTGAAGGGAGACGAGAAATGGCTGGCCATCCCTGGATGACACGGGAGCCACCAGCTACTGATTCACAACAGCTGACCTGCACAACAAGCTTCTGGGTGGGGAGATTAAAGGGGGGAAATTGTTGGTTTGATGTGAATGGTTTTTTTGGACAAGGGAGTGTGAGGTTCTGTTTGAGGCTGAGAAAGGCAGTGGCTGACCCTGTCAGGAGCTCGTCCTACTCTTGAGTAGGACCCTGGCAGAGACACATGCCCGACTGGAGTGTTCTCTCCCTCCTGGTTGATCGTTCGGGAGCTTCAAAAGCTTTCTTCAGCCCGAACATCACAGCCGATGCCAACAGACATTGGCACACTTAGGGATCCGCAGAGTCTTCGCAGTTTGCGTAACAGACCTCAGCAACTCAGCATTTTGGCTAATCTACTTTATTTACATATAAACCCACACGGAGCACTGCAACATGGCTCCCTCTCTCTCTAGCATCAGACAGCAAAGAGAAAAAGACAAAGGACAATAGTCCCACTTCAAGGAACACAGTAACACAAACATCCTGTCTCCGTCACTTCCCACTTTGTGAGTCAAAACATACACCATCATGTGAAAGACAACAATCCCATGACTGCAATCATGGAGCAGGAATTCTAACAGACACCCGGGGTGGCCTGCACCCACCGCACCTCCATTCATACGCCACTACATCGCGTCCAGCAGCCAGAGGCAGCGATGTCTCTGAATCTCAGCTGCTCGAAACCAGAGGTGGGGAGAGGGCTCTTGTGCCTGAATCCTGCTTCCCACAGGCAGCTGGTCAGAACAAGAGCTCTCTCCCCTCCTCCTGGGATTCAGAAGAATCCCTGCTTCCCCCTGTGCAGGCAGAGCTTAGCCATCTTGGCTCATAGCTGCTGAACATCCCCAGAAACTGTGCATGCCCCTAACGCCTTTAATCTCTGGCACACTTGGCTCCAACACCAGGAGTCCCATTGTGACCCCATACAGTGACTGCGTTTTATTTCGGTTGTTATGTATGGACATGGAAAATACCCCCTCTCCCAAGTGATCCCTCACAGCTTTTCCAGTTTCCAGCAATGGCTCACGGAAGAACAATATGTGGATTATTTTTCTACAAAACAATTTCCCCGTTATTGCTTTTCTTGTAAAAGCAGAGTCGGTGTCATCGTTTTCTGCATGCGTTGGACGTCCCTTCGGTTCTTCAAGCTCTTATTCTGAAACTGAAGACTCCATCAGCTGGAATTCGCTGGTCACGGGATTCTGCTGAACACAGAATTTCTGTTTTGTGTGTGTAGGGTGCCCAGGGAGCGAGCGCCATTTGTAATAAGTTCCTTATTTATTACAGTTAGAACCTTCAGCACATGATTTCCATGCAGATGGTCCATGATGCATAAAAGGAAGCCCTTCTTTACACAGCACGTAGTTGAACTGTGGAACTCACTGCCACAGGAGGCTGTGATGGATTTTGAAGGACAGATATGAAGAAGGGTATTGACAAACTGGGATGTGTACAGAGGAAGGTGACCAAGATGTCAGGGGTATGGAAAGTGAGCCTTATGGGGAATGGCTGGGGGAGCAGGTGAAGTTTATACATTGGAGAAGGGGAGGTGAAGAGGAGACAAGATAGCGACCTGCAAATATCTGAAGGGCCATCTCGTGGAAGATGGGGCAAGCTTATTTTCTGCTGCTCCGGAGGGGCGGACCTGAACCAATGAATTCAAGTTACAGGTAGGTAGCCGTGTTGGTCTGCCGTAGTCAAAACAAAATTTAAAAATTCCTTCCAGTAGCACCTTAGAGACCAACTAAGTTTGTTCTTGGTATGAGCTTTCGTGTGCATGCACACTTCTTCAGATACACTGAAACAGAAGTCACCAGACCCTTGTATATAGTGAGAGGGTGGCGAGGGGTATTACTCAGAAGGGTGGTGGGAATGCGTGATTGGCTGATAGGTGTGGTAAACCTGTTGACGACTGTTAAGGACTGCAGTTGGTCTTTGATAGGTGTGGTAAACCTGTTGACGACCATTGGTCTTACAGGAAAAAGCAAGGGGTGAGATGGCCAAAAATAGCTTTATCATGTATAATGGGATAAGAATTCAATGTTTCTATTCAGACCAGGTCTCTCCATAGTTTTAAGTTTGGTAATAAGTTGCAATTCAGCAACTTTTCTTTCCAGTCTATTTCTGAAATTCTTTTGTAATAAGACAGCTACTTTGAGATCTTGTATAGAATGTCCTGGGAGATTGAAGTGTTCAAGTTACAGTAAAGGAGATGGGACTCCACAAACAAAGGTTGGATGGTCATCTGTCAGGGGTGCTTTAGTTGCGATTCGGGGAGTTTCCAATACCTTGACAGATTCCCTCAACGGTGTCTCCAAAAACGTTTACACATCACTTGGGAAGACAGGCGAACCAATGCCAGTGTACTGGAAGAAGCAAAGATCACCAGTGTTGAAGAAATGATTCTTCAGCATCAACTTCGTTGGACTGGTCATGTTGTGCGGATGCCTGACGATCGTCTTCCAAAGCAACTACTCTATTCCAAACTTGAAAATGGAAAGAGTAATGCTGGTGGTCAACAAAAGAGGTTTAAAGACTGCCTCAAGGCAAATATTAAAAAAATGTAGTATAAACACCAACAACTGGGAAACTGGCCTGCAAGCGCTCCAGTTGGAGAACAGCCTTGACCAAAGGTGTCATGGGCTTTGAAGACACTCAAACTCAGGACGCAAGGGAGAAACGTGCTAAGAGGAAGGCACGCTTGGCAAATCCACACCGTGATCAACTTCCGCCTGGAAACCTATGTCCCCACTGTGGAAGGACGTGTGGATCCAGAATTGGCCTCCACAATCACTTATAGACTCATTATTCAAACCGTGTTTACGGAAGACAATCTTACAATCTTACGAGTGAAAGCCGAAGAAGAAGGGGAAGAAGAAGAAGAGGAAGAAGAAGAGTTGAGATTCCTTTGGGCTCCCTTCCAACTCTACAATTCTGACTCTATGAAATATGGTTAGGGTGCCCTGCGTGAGGTTAAAATTTGGAACACCCCCCCAGCTCTTTGCCACTTTCCCAAACCCATTTAGCAAGGAGCAGGGCTTTGGGGAGGAGGTCTGAGGCTCTGACAGCATCCTTGAACCCTCCCATGCCCTTCTCAAAGCTGGGAAAGCACTAAGCTCTAGGACCCTGTCAGATCTTCCCAAAGCAAGTGCTTACTAGGCTTTGGGAAGGAGGCAGGAAAGCGCCCCCCGACTCAGCACCCTGTGCGGATGAAGCACTCACATTGTCCTATATCTGATGTGGTTCTGTGAGGGGTAAAACTACAGCTGCCAGGAGTCTTGTAGGAAAGCCACGTGCTTCAAATGTGACCATAATCAGGATGCCACCCTGCCCTGGAGATTCAAGGTAGACACGGATTATAAGAGGAAACCCTATTTCAGCATCCCCTCCTGAAAACCCAAATTTAATTGTGGCTACTCAGGAAAAGTGGGAGAACAGCAATGACAAACCTGGACAGCATCTTAAAAAGCAGAGGCATCACCTTGCCAACAAAGGTCCGTATAGTTCAAGCTATGGTTTTCCCAGTAGTGATGTATGGAAGTGAGAGCTGGACCATAAAGAAGGCTGATCGCCGAAGAATTGATGCTTTTGAATTCTGGTGCTGGAGGAGACTCTTGAGAGTCCCGTGGACTGCAAGAAGATCAAACCTCTCCATTCTGAAGGAAATCAACCCTGAGTGCTCACTGGAAGGACAGATCCTGAAGCTGAGGCTCCAAGACTTTGGCCACCTCATGAGAAGAGAAGACTCACTGGAAAAGACCCTGATGTTGGGAAAGATTGAGGGCACAAGGAGAAGGGGACGACAGAGGACGAGATGGTTGAACAGTATTCTTGAAGCTACCAGCATGCGTTTGACCAAACAGCGGGAGGCAGTGGAAGACAGGAGTGCCTGGCATGCTCTGGTCCAGGGGATCACGAAGAGTCGGACACGACTAAACGACTAAACAACAACAACTCAGGAAAAGGGGTTAGGGCAATTGAGCCTCAGATCAGTCAGTTTCTGGACAGCTCCTATGTGATGGTAGCCCCTAGGAGGTTTTCACAGCCTTTCCATGAAGCCAGAGGCTCAAAAGCACAATTACTTGAGAATCTGACAGGCCAAACAGTGGTTCGAGTTTAATCACCACCAGAGAGGCCAGGAAAGAGTTTTAATTTAGGGGCTTCAAGCTCAGTCAGTTGCGAATAGCAGGTGGGAGTTGATGAGCTAGAAGCTGGAGGTGGGGGTGCTAAAAGGCCCAGCGTAGCTGCGGGGAAATAAAAAATAATGCAGCGGGGGGGGGGGGCACGTGGAAAAAGAAGAAGAAGAAGAAGAAGAAGAGTTTGGATTTGATATCCCGCCTTTCACTCCCCTTCAGGAGTCTCAAAGCGGCTAACAATCTCCTTTCCCTTCCTCCCCCACAACAAACACTCTGTGAGGTGAGTGGGGCTGAGAGACTTCAAAGAAGTGTGACTGGCCCAAGGTCACCCAGCAGCTGCAGGTGGAGGAGCGGAGACTCGAACCCGGTTCACCAGATTACGTGACTACCGCTCTTAACCACTACACCACACCCCACAGAGATGGGTTTTCTCCAAATGTCAGGCTTAGTAGACTGATCATAATTTCACGTATGCACTCAGGGTGTCTGAACTGGAGGTGGCAGACCGGGAATGAGACCTTGGAGTCACAGAGTTGTAGAGCTGGAAGAGGCCCCCCAAATGTCATCTAGTCCAACCCCCTGCAATGCAGGAATCTCAGCTATAGCATCCTTGCCAGAGGGCTATCCAATCTGTGGGTGGCTCAGTGAAGTGGTTGACCCAGTGTGTGAAAAAGGCAAATTGCATGCTAGGGACCCATTAGGAAAGGAACCGAAAACAAAACAGCCAATATGGTAATACCGTTATGCAAGTCTACAGTTTGGACCACATTTGGAGTACTGCATATAATTTGGTCAGCCTCGTTTCAGAAAGGATACTGTAGAAATGGAAAAGGGGCAGAAAAGGAAAACTTAGTTGTGATTCCTGCATTGCAGGGGGTTGCGCAACAAAACAACAACAACAACAAAACAACACAACAACAACAACAACAACAACAACAACAACAACAACATTGTATTTATAGCCCACCCATCTGGCTTGGTTTCCCCAGCCACTCTGAGCGGCTTTCAACAGAACATTAAAAACACAATAAAACATCAAACATTAAAAACTTCCCTAAACAGGGCTGCCTTACAATGTCTTCTAAAAGTTAGATAGTTGTTTATTTCCTTGACATCTGGTGGGAGGGCATTCCACAGGGCGGGTGCCACCACCGAGAAGGCCCTGTGCCTGATTCCCTGTAACCTCACTTCTCGCAGGGAGGGAACCGCCAGAAGGCCCTCTGAGCTGGACCTCAGGGTCTGGGATGGACGATGGGGGTGGAGACGCTCCTTCAGATATACTGGACTGAGGCCATTTGGAGCGTGGAGATGCTCCTTCAGGTCTACTGGGCTGAGGCCGTTTGGGGCTTTAAAGGTCAGCACCAACACTTTGATGTACTGGGAGCCAATGTCGGTCTTTCAATGGCCTGATCCAGCAGGCTCTTTTCTATCAACAGGCCTTGTTTCAGAGTAAGCCTGCAGAGAGGGTGTTGCCCTGTCTCCAGCTTCTGGCAAAGGGGATAAAACCAGATTGCGTGTAAAAGGAGGGAGAGAAGGAGCGCATTCTGACCCTGGCATTCTTTAAAAAGCGTGAGCTTTTGCCTGCCCTGGCTATTTCCAAAGCCATCTCTGAATGTTTCCTAAAGCCCTCTGCAGCCAGCTTCCTCGCGGGCTGCTTTCTCCGGCGCCACCCAAGGAGGAGATCTAAAGCATATTTTTACGGAGAAAACATTTCAAGCGCTCAGCGTAGTGTGAACGCTTAAAGGGCTTCCAACGGGGATCTGGCGTGAGTGGCTGTCCCAGCAGGCCTCAAGGCCAAGAAAGCAGAAAGCGTGCCCCAGGATACCACTCGACTTCCATCTGCAGTTACTCAAGAAAGACGTTTTCCCCAAAAACATCTGAACGCCCCCCCCCCAACCTCTCCTTTACGTCTTACGAATGCCCTGCCATTAACCAATCAAGGCATTCTTTCTAAAGGGCTTTCCTGAAACCCCCCAGTGTGGGTACCCTTCCCCACACGGCAAGGGGGCGACTGACTCAAGCAGGTCCATATTTGCAGCAGTTTCAAACACAACAACAACAACAGACTGAATGGACGCCTTTCACAAAAGCTGTTGCTGTTGTTGTTTTCAAGCCTTGCTTTGGGTACCTTTCCTGGCGGCCGGTAATCCTCGCAGGCAGAAGAAGAGCCCTTTTGTTGCACAGTTTCACCAAATACGAACCATCCATCGCCTCCCCCCAGCCCCAAAAAAGAGCTATCCCCCAAATCCAGAGCGGACCCTACCAGTAGGTGGCGCTGCAGGCAAGGCGAATCAGCCCAGGGAACAGATAACCCATCATATCTATTCCAAAAGGAAGATTTCCCCATTTTCACCTTCCCTTGAGAAACAACTGAAGAAATGTGTGGTTTCCCCCCCTCCTGTTGTTGCTATAAGCTGCATCTTTACGGCTTTGTAATCAGCTGCTTGTGCGAGATGTGGAAATGGTGGTCCTACGCAGGGAGTGAGTGAGAGAGAGAGAAAGAGAGGGAGCGAAAGAGAAAAGACATAAACAAGTGCTGTACACAGATACACACACACAACAGCTAAAGAAGGCAAGATGAGGTTTTGCAAAAGTGGAGCGGGCTAGGATTTAATCTAGACAGGGGCTCAGGGCCCCACCAGCCCACACTTAGGGTCAAGGCTCAGTCCTTTTCATAATGCTTAGGAACGGAATATATTTTCTGAGTGCTGTCCATAATAACTCGGATGCCGGGCAGATATATAGTCCATTTGCTGCTGCTGCTGCTGCTGCTGCTGTCATCAGTTCTCTCTGAAGCAAATAAATAAATAAAAATCAAAGGGGGAAACTTGGCATTTTGCATTAACGGTACATCAATGATAATCATTGCATGTCGTTTGGCCCTTTGATGGACTGGGTTAATCAATACCCCCTTTGTCAATTGCGTGCAATCTACATTGCCATCACATCCACTCGATGTTGCAGACAGAGGAGGAAATCTCTCTGTGTTTAATCATTTTGATAATGTGATGAGATTGCCCGGGATGGCACAGTCGTGGCAATAAACTTCCTGGTGTCCACCCCACCCAAAACCCACCCAAGCCCTCGTTGCCCTGCTTGTGAGGCTGCCTGAAGGCCCAAAAGGTTTGCAATTTAAATGAGCCACCATGCCATCATCCAAAAACTTAGGCCTATGTAAGTTTCAATAGTAGAATCTAAATGTATTTTCATGTAATATTTGATACTTCCAGCTGATGAAGGTGAATCCATCAAAACAGGGCCCTGTCCTGGTTTCTAATCCGTAGTTGACTTCTGACTTCTGCGCTATGATTGAAACTGATTCTCCATCTGCAAGCTGATAAATTATGAGGATCAACATTATTGTCGAGTGAAAAAGAGAAAATCTTTGTAACGAATTATTGTGTTATACATATCATTATGAGTTTGAGTTTGTAATCTCTATTTGAGTTTGTAATCCTTGTCAGAATACATACTTTAGTTTTTGTTACTATTGACTATATTGACTTGTGAGTAGGGATCACTCCCACTATTGAAACTTGCATTGGCCTGAGTACTTGGTGTGCTTTTTTCTTGGTATATTTAGTAACAAGAACTCCAACTTATTTAACATCATCCCAAAACTGTCAACAGCCATGGCTGGGTGAGGCTGCTGAGTTTCATCTTTGCTCAGGATCCCTTTGACTTCATGGAGTTTCTCGTGAGGAGGCATCCACAGGTTGCTTCGACCCATGTCCTGCTCTCTGGAAGGGCCACTTTTCTGAGCTCACCTTTTTGCAGAGAATTGAGACAAAGCCGCTGGATCATGGCATTCAGGTGTTTTCTGTTTGGTTCTCCACACCTGGTTTGCAGTGCTGCTTTGGAAGAGAGGAAGGTTCGGTGCTATTTGGCAGAGCATTCTCTGCCTGCAGAAAGCTCTTGGTTCAACCCTTGGAAACTCAAGAAAGGATCAGGATTTGCCCTTTCCTTAAAAGAGTATTGGGAAATGATCCATAATGAATTGAAAAAAATGTTTAAAAGTACTTTCCCCCCCTCCAAGAAAAAAAACAGAGTCCTTTGTGTTGGGGATAATTCAGACTGAAATTCCCAGGTGTCAAAAAAGGTTATTTATGTCTGCTACTACTGCGGCCCATGTTTTGTTAGTCCCAAAATGGAAAAAGAGCAAGGTCCCGACTAAAGAAGAATGGCAACTTAAACTGATGGAATACATGCAACTTGCAGACTTAACATATAGAATAAGATAATAATAATAATAATAATAATAATAATAATAATAATAATAATAATAATTTTTTTTTATTATTTTATTTATACCCCGCCCTCCCCAGCCAAGACTGGGCTCGGGGCGGCTAACAACCAATAATAAAAACAAGTTGATTGAAATACAACTTAAAAAACAAGATTAAAACACAACATTAAAACAATTAATCAGTGTACAGCTGAAAACACTGGCAGCATTAAAATAAATTCAACAGTGTAAATCAGTTTTGATGGATGCAATGATGGAATACTGAATAGTATCATTTCTGTAAAATACTGTATGCAGGGATTTATGATATATAAAATGAACCATGGAAAAAGAAGAAGGGAAGTCATTGATATCTTAAGGATTTAAAATGAACATTTTAAAATGTAAACAGAAAATTTAATGGGGGGGGGGGATTGCCCTTTCCTGAAACTTGGAGAGGCTTTGCCAATCAGCAAAGCCAATAAGCCAAATGGACTGGCCTCATATACGGAAGTTTCTTTCGCTCTCTTTCTCTCTCTCTCTCTCCTTGCAATAAAACACAATTTCAGCCCCAGCCTGTCCAACTTGGAAGTTCTTAAGAGCTTCTGAGCCCTCGATTAGATTCTGCCTGTCCTGTTGCTTCCTGGTGACAAGGACAAGGGGACTGGTGAGGAAACACTTCTAAAGTGGCCCTTAATTGGTTTTTCTGAGAATTCAATAGTATACATGTCTGTTCAGAAGTCATTCTGAAGTTCCGCAGGGCTTGATCCCAGGTTAGTTCTTACAGGATTGCAGTCTCAATAGCCCCATTGTCAGTTTTGGATCCTGAAAAGGACTGTAATTACTTATTTCCTCTGTGTGTGTTTTTTTAATCCCCCATTGTTTTTTGCTAACTTGAATTGTCAGAGAGGTAGGCAAACAGGGAACTTTTATTCAACATGGAACAAGTACTGAGCAAGGATTGTGGAAGGGGTCTTGGGCAGGAAGGCATAGCTGGACCAGGCAGCAATGCATGGAACCTGTAGGTGAGGGGAGATGGCAGAATGGAAGATGGCAGGATCTCCAAAGACGTGCTCTACGAGAAGCTGGCTTCAGGTACTGCGCCGCTGTGTAGACCAACTCTGCTGTATTACAAAGATGTCTGCACATGGCATGAAGGCTTGCAACATCAAGGAATCCCTTGCAGATGACCGCAGTGCCTGCAGACAGACAGACAGGCCTTGTATCCATAGCAGTGACCAGAGGAAGAATGATGGCTGGGAGGAGCATAGGGAAGAGAAATAATAATAATAATTTATTTATACCCTGCCCATCTGGCTGGGTGTCCCTAGCCACTCTGGGCTGCTCCCAACAGAATATTAAAAACAGGACAAAACGTCAAACAGCAAAAACCTCCCTAAACAGGGC
This sequence comes from Podarcis pityusensis, assembly GCF_964106645.2. Classification (NCBI taxonomy): domain Eukaryota; kingdom Metazoa; phylum Chordata; class Lepidosauria; order Squamata; family Lacertidae; genus Podarcis; species Podarcis pityusensis. Next base: position 1,975,675 of record NC_138036.1, on the reverse strand, counting down.
TGCCTTCAGATGTCTTCTAAAAGTCAGAAAGTTGTTTATTTCCTTGACATCTGATGGGAGGGAGTTCCACAGGGCGGGTGCCACTACCGAGAAGGCCCTCTGCCTGGTTCCCTGTAACCTCACTTCTCGCAGGGAGGGAACCGCCAGAAGGCCTTCGGAGATAGACCTCAGCGTCCGGGCAGAATGACAGTCCAGAATGACTCCCAGGCTGCGCACCTGGTCCTTCAGGGGCACAGTTACCGTATTCAGGACCAGGACATTTCTCGGACCAGTATACCTGAAGGAGCGTCTCCACCCCCATCGTTCTGCCTGGACACTGAGGTCCAGCGCCGAGGGCCTTCTGGCGGTTCCCTCCCTGCGAGAAGTGAGGTTACAGGGAACTAGGCAGAGGGCCTTCTCGGTGGTGGCACCCGCCCTGTGGAACGCCCTCCCATCAGATGTCAAGGAAATAAACACCTACCTGACTTTTAGAAGACATCTGAAGGTAGGTCTGTTTAGGGAAGCTATTAATGTTTAATAGACTATTGTATTTTAATATTCTGTTGGAAGCCGCCCAGAGTGGCTGGGGAAACCCAGCCAGATGGGCGGGGTATAAATAATAAATTATTATTATTATTATTATGCATCTGCAGCAACACAACCAGGTGCCTTCCTCTGCCCCAGCTGCAACAAAACATGTCTCTCCTGTATTGGTCTATACAGCCACAGCAGGCACTACAACCTTCCAACAGTTTGACCTCATCCCCAAAGGCGGACTCCTCCATTCTTTCTCAAGACAGAAGGAGCCAACAACATGGAACTTGTCTGTGAGGGGTGATGTCAGTGTCTCTAAAATTAGAGACCATTTTTTCCATCCGGAATACCTACACAGCATTAACTCACATGAAGGACAATTTGTCATTTCAGGAGTTGTGTCACAAACACACCAGAAAAGTATTCCAGGACACCCCTGAACATTGCAGGGGACCCATGCAAACTCCTTTCAGATGATGTAGTTGGACCCAAACTTCCAGCACTGAGATAGATGCATTTTCCAGGGCTATGGATCTGGAGCTTCACAATATCGAAGAGTGAAGCAGGTGGCACTCAGGGCAAAGGAGGCCGTGAGCAGAGCGTAGAGGTTTTGTGGGGTCCATGAGAGATGCCGGCACCCCGTGGGAGATCTGTGCCTTAGGTGAATTTTCAGGACTGCAAGACACTTTTATCAGAATGCAGCCCTCTACATGCCCACTCCAGAAATGCATCTCGTTCAACCCAGTGCCCCTTGCTCCTAGTCCGAAGTTTTTGCAGAAAAGACCTTGGCCCCAGGCAGCAGCCTTGTGCCGTGCAAAACACTCCTAATCCTTATTTCTGATTCCACCAAGAAAAACAACTTGTTTCTCATCCCTGTCTTTTCCAGAAATATTGATGTTTGGCACATCATGATATTTCACTCTCTTTTTGAATGCACACACCAAAACAACAACAACAACACAAAAAGCCTAGAGGAAATCATTTTGTATAAATTAAAATCAACTTAAAACACTTCATTAGGTTTCGGTGGGGGGGCGGAGAGGATGTTGAGATTTAGACGCAAATTTGCATTTTTAAAAATAAAGAAATAGGAGCATTTCAAGCAGCTCAGAGGTTTGCCTGAAGACTTGGTTTCTGCATGGAAATTGGAAAGAATTGCGTTTCCCACTCAGAATCTCCATCCAGATGGCGTGTGACTTTCTTTCTTTCTTTTTTACGCTTCCACTATAATCCCCGTTTCCAGAGAACTAAGACATTTGTTACTTTACTTTGGAGACTCACTCCCCACCCACCCACTTCCCCACCTCATATAAACACGCAAACACTCCTTTTGCAGGTAATTCCTCCAGTTTCTCCACCACAACCCCAGGAACTTGTCACAATTCACTTCTGCATCTCTTGTGATGCACGCTGGCCTGCTGGAGGGTTTGCTGGTTGCACAGTTAGCCCAGCAGCTTCATCCGTGGCTTATCTCCAGGAATTGGCCCAGGATCCTGCCTGTCAAATATGGCATGCTTATATCCTGCCATGCTTGCAAGGAGCTCAGTCAGGCCACCAAACTGTAGAATCACAGAACTGTAGAGTTGAAAGGGACCCCGCAGTCATCTAGTCCAACTCACGGCAATGCAGGAATCTTTTTACCCTGTACGGGGCTCAAACACATTGCCCTGGGAATGGAGTTGAGAGATGACCTAACCTGGGGAGAAAACAGCAAAGACCTGATGAAGAGAGCACAGCAGAGGTTATATTTTCAAAGAATCCTCCGGAAAAACAATCTCTCAAAGGACCTGTTGATGGCATTTTACCATTGTACTGTTGGGAGTGTATTAACTTATGTTCTCTGTGTGTGGTTTGGGAGTTGCATGGTCAGGGAAAAAACAACGCTGTCCAGGGTTGTAAAGACTGCGGAGAGAATAATTGGGTGCACTCTTCCCACCTTGGATCAAATCTACGCTTCCAGGTGCCATAAGAAAGCTGCAGAGATAGCGCAGGATAGTGCGCACCCCGGAAATGATCTCTTTCAGCTTCTGCCTTCTGGAAGAAGGTATAGGGTTATAAAGACCAGGACTAGCCGCATGAGAAACAGTTTCTACCCAAATGCGATTTTGGTTTTAAATGCAGTGTAAGGAGTCTCTATAGGAGTATATTGTATTTTAAGAATGGGGTATCAGAGTTTTTAGGGGGTTAACCAGGTTGGGATAGCTGGGATAGCAGGCTTGTTGGTTTTTTCAATTTCGTTGTTCTGTATGGGACAATGACAATAAAGATTATCGTATCATATCCTGAGACTAGGAGTCTTATGCTCTACAAACTGAGCTTGCCCAGTGGCACCTGGCACAGTGGGGGGGGTGTGCGGCACGTGTCCAGGAGGGCAGCAGCGATGGTACCCCCCTCCCCGATGGTGCCGGAGGGCAGTGCATTCCCCATGAATTTGTGTGATCCTCTTTTACACCCATCCAAGTGGTTGGCCATTTCTGCCTCCTGTGGCAGGGAGTTCCACAGTTTCGCTACGTGCTGGATAAGGAACTCCTTTATTTTATCTGTCCTGAATCTTCCAACATTCAGCTTCACTGGGTGTCCCCAAATTCTAGTGTCAGGAGAGACGGAGAGAGGAAAATACTGTATCCACTTTCTCCACGCCAGGCATCATTTTATAAACTCCTGTCATGTCGCCTCTTACTTGTCTTTTCTCTAAACTGGTAAGTCCCAAACATTTCAACTTTTCTCCATAGAGGAGTCGCTACATCCCTTGATCATCTGGCCCACAATTTTCCAACTCTACAATATCCTTTTTGAGGCGAGGCGACCAGAACGGCACACACTATTCCAAATGCAGCCACTCCACAGATTTCTATAACATTAGGATACCAGCAGTTTTATTTTCAATTCCTTTCCTAACCGAAATCGTAGTACATCTGAGCAGTGCTGATCAAACCTCTGCTGTTTAAAAAGAAGAAGAAGAAGAAGAAGAAGTGTCTAATTGCTCCCTGTTATGTACTGAGTTGAATAGGATCCAAAAGACAGCAGTCTGATTGGCCCTAGAACAATAGGATTCAGAATGCAGCAGTCTGATTGGTCCTAAAACAATAGGATCCAGAATGCAGCAGTCTGATTGGTCCACAGGAGCCACCCAATCCAGCTCCAGGTGGAAGTGAATCCACAACCTGATTGGCCTACAGGAGAATCCCGGATTTAGCCAATCACGTGGGGCCCATTGTGTAAATAATGTATATAAAGCAGACATTGTGGGGGAACTTCCATTCCTCCTCACCACTATGAGCTGAATAAAGAGCATGAAATCCACTCTCGACTCCGAGTATATTTCACTCCCCAAACTCCCTGGCTCTCCCCACAACCATGGAGATTTCAAGGCTCTTGAACAGTACTTCTTAAAAAATAATTCCTTTGCATTTGCTTTGCCCACCCCCAGCAAAATTCTCTCTGCATGTCTAGAAGGAAAGATGGGCTCTGTCGCCACATGGAAATGGAACAGCAACAAGTTTTATGTCTTGCATTTCCACAGAAGCACAGTTAAAGGTCAGCGCAGATCTGCCAGCGACTGTCCGTCCTTGTAAGATGATGGGTTTGCTGCAACCCTCTGGGGGGAATCGGAAGCAAAAACAACCCTGTCTCTGATCAGCTGCAGAAGCCAGGGCAGCGGGATGGAGAGAGGCTCCAACTTCTCTTGCACGTGGGGCGCCTTTACCTGGATACACAGGTTGCAAAACACAGAGCAAAGATGGGCTGGTGTGGGTTGCAAAGGCAGCAGGCAGGAGAGTGAGTTGCCCACCTAATAGCTTACGGGGTGTGCTGGGCCTGGGGGTTAACCCGAGCAACGCGGTCCAGGTCCAGTCCTGAATTCAAGGATTCCACGTGGAGTCAGTCCAACAGGGCCAAGGCAGGAACTTGCACAGGGTCTCAGGCAGGTTCCAGCAAGCAGCAATGTTGCTCCCGCAACCTGGGGCAGGGTCCGAATCCAAGGGTTCTGCTAGGAATCAGTCCGACAGGGCCAAGGAAGGACATGAGGCAGGAAACCAGGCAGAGGCAGGGACAGGTACAGGATCTTAGGCAGGATCTGGCATACAGCAATGTTGCTCCCGCAACCTGGGGCGGGGTCCGACAGCCTTTTATCTTTGTCGGGGTAGTGGCTAGTCCTGATCCCCCAGTGACTCACCTCCCTGTTTCGCCCGAAGGTGAGCATTCCTCCTGCGAGTACTCAGGTCTCTCCTCTCAGACCTGAGTCTCTGCAGCTCGGGAGACGTCGGTGGGTGACTAGACCCAGGGGCCGCCTCAGCCTCCCCTAACCCAACCGGTAGTGGAGCAGCTGTAAGCGATGGCCCAGCTGGAGGCAACGAGGTCATCCCCGCATCTGGAGCCAGGGCAGGATCAGGCCCCTGACTCGGCCCAGCTGGTGCTGCTTGTTGCAGGGGGACCTATGCAGACTGGGACTCTTCAGGATCAGGCCCCAGACTTGGTTCAGATGATGCCTGAGGCAAAGGATCCGGTGCAGACTGAGACTCCTCCGGTTCCGAGTCCGAGTCCCAGGCCATCACACAGAGTCCACATTTCGTTATTGCTTATTGCCCAGTTGCCAAACATATTGCTCTGCTTTCCTTTAGACCACACCAGTGTGAGGCCAAGAACATCTTCAGTGCCGCTAATGCAGCGTTTTAGCTTCACCCCCAGAGGCGTACTCCATTGTCTCTCGAGACAGACAGGTGCCAACAACATTTCTATTCCACCTTTCTTCTCAGGAGCTCAAGGTGGCACTCATTCTTGAGAACTGCAAAAGAACACCAATAACTGTTGGTTCTCAATTGAAGTGTGGCCAGAGAAGGGCTTTCCTGGTGGTGGCTCCATGTCTATGTTGGTGTTATGGAAGGGAGAAGGGAAAGGAAAGGGGAGCAAACTGGCCTACGTGAGAGGGGAAGTTTGAGAATGGTACTTGCTCACCTGCCATTTTTGTGGCCATTTGTGGGCAACCTGCAAGGAGCTTTGAAGTCCTCTGCGGGCAGGATCCTGCCTCTTTTTAGGAGCATCTCTTGCCATCAAAGCCTTCACAGTTGCCAGCATCTCCTGAGAGGTCCTTGCTGAGAAACTCTTTGTGATTCATAAGATCTCAAACTGTGCTCAGTGTCTCAGCTCTGGTTTGTGGTGCTCACTCTCGAGGGAAACATGACTGAAATATACTTGGAGTCTAGTGTGGATTTCATGCTCTTTATTCAGCTCATAGTAGTGAGGAGGAATGGAAGTGTGCTGGTCCTGGGGGGGGGGGGGAGTTACCATGCGGCGTGGTCTAAGTCCGGTCCTAGGTCGAGGGTAAGGAGGCTGTCCGTCCGGGGCAAAGCGAGGTCCAAAGCAAGGAGTCGGGCATGGTCAGGAACTCAGGAGAGCAGGTCAGGGTGCCAGCAGGAACAGGTTCCAACAATGTTGCTCCCACAACCTCGGACTGGTTTTTATCTCCTCTGAGGCATAGGGCGGCCCCGGTCCACAGGTGACTCGTCTCTCCTGGCCTGGAGGCAAGTGCTCCTCCTGCAGGAACTTAGTTCCCTCCGCCTCTCCTGGCCTGAGCCTCTGCAGCTCAGGAGAGGCTGGAGGGTTACTGGACCCAGAGGCAACCTCACCTTCCCCTGACGGGGCTGAGAGTGGAGCACCTGCAGGCAATGGGTCCTCCATCACCTCCGGAGCCAGAGCAGATTCAGCTGGTGTCTGCTCCTGAGGATCCGGCACAGGTGAGGGCCCTTCAGGTTCAAGCCCCTGCCCCAGCTCAGCCGGCCCCGGAGGCAGGGACTCCTGTGCAGGCTGGGATACCTCAGGTTCAGCCTCTGAATCGGATTCCCAGGCTATCACAGGAAGTTCGCCCGAAATGTCTGCTTTATATACATTATTTACACAATGGGCCCCACGTGATTGGTTAATTCTGGGATTCTCTTATAGGCCAATCAGGTTGCGGATTCACTTCCACCCCACATTGGATTGGTTGGCTCCTGTGGACCAATCAGACTGCTGCATTCTGGATCCTATTGTTCTAGGGCCAATCAGACTGCTGCATTCTGAATCCTATTGCTCTAGGACCAATCAGGCTGCTGTATTCTGAATCCTATTGTTCTAGGACCAATCAGACTGCTGCATTTTGGATCCTATTCAACTCAGTACATACACCAACGGAGCCCAATGTTGTCATCCGTCTTCTGCAAGCACCATGAAACCTTTCTGTTGGCGGCTGGGAAAAGCTTTGGGAGGCAAGGCTAAAGTAATAGAACCATAGAATTGTAGAGCTGAAATGGACACCAAGGGGCATGTAGCTCAAGCTCCTGCAGTGCCAAATCCCTGACAGATGGCCACCCAACCTCCATTTAAGCTCTCCAGCAAAGGAGAGAGCACCTACTTCCAAGGGAGTCCCTTCCACTGTCAAACGACTCTTACCACCAGAAGGTTGTTCCTAACGTTTAGTCTGAATCTACTCTCTTGCAAGTTAAATCCACTTGTTTGAGTGCTACCCTCCTGAGCAGCAGAAGGCAAACTTGTTGCACCTTCCAAGTGACAGCCCTTCCAATATTTGAAGATGGCGATCATCTCATCTCTCAACCTCTTCTTCTCCAGGCTAAACAGCTCCCTCAAGCACCATTTGGGAGCTTATCGTTTTGCCTCTGCTGTTTTTGCATGTGGCTTCATTTGGGCATGCCTCTGACTCTTTAAAATGCTTGTCGAATGTGGCAAGCCACTCTCAACGCCTCTTCATTGAGCTGAGTGGCTTGCAAGTTGGTGTGACAAAGGCCTCCCTGGATGCTGGGTGAGTTTTTCTGCCGTCTCTCTTTCCAGCTGCAAATCTATTTCCAGCGCTCCTTTTCCCTTTGGGCAGACTTCTTTCTCCCCACCTTCCGTGTTCAAAGGAGGCAACAAACCTCCCAAGACAATGTGCTTTTGCTGTGGAGAGCCCAGGGCCTGGGTGGAATTTCAAGCAGCTCCTTTCCCCCAGGCCCCCCAGGCCCCATCCACCTGGCACTGTGCTCTTAGCAACCAGTAGGTGTCCTGGGGGCTGGAAGATCTTTTCAGAAGACTCTCAGGCAGAAGCAGCGTGACGTCACCTGCCTGCTTCTGAACAGAAAGCTCTGAGTTTAGGCCTGGGAAATCAGGAGCGCCGCAGCAGTCTTGCCTCCGTCTCTCCCATTTGTGCTGGGGTGGCGCAATGGTCATGGGAGCAAATGATTTGCAGGCAAGTTGCTAGCCGGCAGGGCCACCCCAAGGCATTTGGGCACCTGAGGCGAAGCACAAAACGGGGCCTCCCCACCAGGGAACAAGAAGGGAATGAAGGCTCTTCTTAAGTTGTTTGTGTAATGTTTCTTGCAAACTGGAAGATCAATCAAAGAATACTTGGGCTCCAGCCTCAACTCTTTTGCTTTTGTTTTTTTAATATTATTTTTTATTAAATTTTCAACAAACAATAACGAATACAACAGCAACAAAGAAAGAAAGAAAAATATACAGGAAAACAATATCAATTCCATAAAATGGGATTCTCTGAATCCTGTGACTCCCCCCCCCCCCCCGTTCCTTAAATTTTCTTCTCAACTGCATACTATTTCTACTCCAAATTATTTTTTATCTCAAATTTCCTGTACTATCTTCATAATTACAAGTGTTCTTAAAATCCTGCCAATGTATTAACCTGTTTATAATACTTTTGCAAATGTAGAATAAACATTTCCCATTTTTTTGAAAAATTTCTTGTCTTGATTTCTGAGCTTTCCAGTTAGTTTCTCCATTTCAGCATAGTCCATTAACTTGGTTTGCCACTCATCTTTGGTCAGGACTGTTCCTCTTTCCATCATTGGGCTAGCAGTATCCTGGTGGCCATTGTAGCATACATAAACCATTTATTCTGGTCTTTGGGAATCTCCACTCCTACAATACCTAATAAAAAGGTTTTTGTTTTTTTAACAAAGGTTATTCTAAACTTTTTTTTTCATTTTATTATAAATCATTTCCCAGAAATTTTGAACCATCCTACATTTCCACCACAGATGATGAAATGTACCCTCTGTTTCTTTATAGCCTCAACTCTTTTTGGAGTTTCTACGTGACCCCATCTGGAAGGCTCAGAGCAGTAAACTTGAACACTTTGTTGGTATTTAAACATTCGAGCTCAAATAGCCCTAAAAAGCAAAATACCTAGGGATGTCATTAAACGGCAGGTTGAAGGGAGGAGGAAAAATATCCCAGCGAGGTGTGCAGCCAGGACTGGGACACATCAGGGCAAGCAGAGGATGGGGAAGGAAGTCTTCTTCTTCTTCTCTGACGATCCCTCGTAGCCAAGTAAGATTGTCTTCCATAAACACAGTTTGAACAATGAGTCCGTAAGTAACTGAGGAGGCCACATTTCCACCGACGTCTCCCGAGCTGCAGAGACTCAGGTCTGAAAGAAGGAGAGACCTGAGTACTCGCCTTCAGGCGAAACAGGGAGGTGAGTCGCTGCGGGATCAGGAGCAGCCGTTACCCTGTCAGAGATAAAAGGCTGTCGGACCCCACCCCAGGTTGCGGGAGCAACATTGCTGCATGCCAGATCCTGCCCCTGTCCTTGCCTCGTGTCCTGCCTTGGCCCTGTCGGACTGACTCTTAGCAGGACCTTCGGATTCTGGACCAGACCTGGACCACATTTCACGGGTTACCCCAGGGCCCAGCACACTTCTGGACCTCTGTGGAACAGTACTGGACTTCAGATCTGGCTTCCTTGGACTGACCCTGCATTGCGCTCCCTGAGCTTTGGATGTCACTTGCATGGAATGACTCCTGGTCTTTGAACTCTGGATGTGATGGCCTGGGAATTGGATTCAGAGGCTGAACCTGAGGAATCCCAGCCTGCAGGACCGGCTGAGCCGGGGCAGGGGCTTGAACCTGAAGGGCCCTCACCTGTGCTGGATCCTCAGGAGCAGACACCAGCTGAACCTGCTCTGGCTCTGGAGGTGATGGGGGACCCATTGCCTGCAGGTGCTCCACTCTCAGCCCCATCAGGGGAAGAGGAGGTTGCCTCTGGGTCCAGTAACCCTCCAGCCTCTCCTGAGCTGCAGAGGCTCAGGGCAGAGAGGCGGAGGGAACTAAGTTGTCGCAGGAGGAGTGCTCACCTCCAGGCCAGGAGAGGCAAGTCACCTGTGGATCGGGGCCGCCCTATGCCTCAGAGGAGATAAAGGCCAGCCCGCCCAGTCCCAGGTTGCGGGAGCAATATCGTTGGTTACCTGTTCCTGCCGGCACCCTGTCCTGCTTTCTGCCAGAGTTCCTGACCACACCCGATTCCCTGCCTTGGACCCCGCTTCAGCCTCGGACTGGACACAGACCACGCCACACGGTAAACCCCCCCCCCCCCGAACCAGCACACTGGACTTGACGTACTGACTTGCCGCCAGGTAGGCCAGGGGTTCTGAACAGAGGAGAGGAGCACGCAAAATCCCACACATGACCCATCCCCTTCTCTCTCTCTGTGAACGTGGAAGGTGACCTTCTGAAGTGGGGAGTCTTCTCTACCCATAGACTCCCTGCACGTTCAGGAGTTTGCTGGCCAACTCATGGGGGGGTGAAGCTGAGGCACACTCATTTGCACACATCCCACTTGCAAGTTGCTTTTAAATGTGAGTAGAACACCTGAAGGGGTACAGATCCTTCCTTCCACATTGCAGGGGAAGGTGGAAGCAGATGCAAAAGGCAACAGGGAGCCTGCGTCTTCAATCATGCTCTAGCTAGAAGAGGGAATTTCAACCGGCTTCACCTGGGACCTTCTGCCTGCAAAGTAACGGCTCTTCCAATGAGCTGCAAGCTTTCCCTTATGTAAGCAGATGGAAACATGTACTTGGATCAAGGCCTGGTGGAGAGCCAGGAAGGAGTGGAGACTCCAGTTCCCAGTCTGAACTACTTCGTTGCTGAAGCAACACCTCTTCCTCAAGCGCCAGTCGTGCTGCTTTGGGGAAATGGGATATATGTGAAAGGGAAGTACAGCTTTATAAAGCCATGATGCTATAATACAATAGAAACCCTTGGTGTCCAGTGCCATTAATCATGTTGTAAAAACTGCAGTGAGATTAGAAAGCTTCTTTAAAAAAATATATATATAAGCATTCTTTTAGTATAGTGCTATAGCACCATAATAAATTAACATTATAGTAATATACTGTTTAGGGACGTTGGTGGCGCTGTGGGTTAAACCACAGAGCCTAGGACTTGCCGATCAGAAGGTTGGCAGTTTGAATTCCTGTGACATGGTGAGCTCCCATTGCTCGGTCCCAGCTCTTGCCAACCTAGCAGTTCGAAAGCACGCCAGAAATGCAAGTAGATAAATAGGTATCGCTCCGGTGAGAAGGTAAACGGGGTTTCCGTGCGCTGCTCTGGTTTGCTGGCCACATGACCCGGAAGCTGTACGCCGGCTCCCTCGGCCAATAAAGTGAGATGAGCGCCACAACCCCAGAGTTGGTCAAGACTGGACCTAACGGTGAGGGGTCCCTTTATCCTTTACCTAATATACTGTTTTAGTTCTCTCTCTCTCTCTCTCTTTCTCTCTCTCTCTCTCTCTCTCTCTCTATCTCTCTCTCTCACACACACACACACAAACACACCAGTTATAGTGTATGTATGCTCATTTTAAATCCACCTTCATGCAGGACAGTTATACCGTGGAACTCCCTGCCACAGGAGGCAGAGATGGTCACCAACTTGGATGGCTTCAAAAGAGGATGGGCAAATTCATTGAGGCCATTGATGGCTACTAGTCATTATGAAAGTCGGAGGTAGTGATGCCTCCAAATACCAGTTGCTGGAAACCACAGGAGGGGAGAATGTTGTTCTTCTGCTCAGATCCTACTTGCAGGTCTCCTATGGGGGCACCTGGTTGGCCACTGTAAGAACAGGGTGCTGGACTAGATGGACCCAGCAGATAATAATAATAACAATAATAATTTATTTATATCACGCCCTCCCCAGCCGAAGCCAGGCTCAGAGCAGCTAACAATAGTAAAAATAACACAGTTTACATAAAATCACAATCAATTAATTGAAATATATTCTAAAATCAATTCATTCTAAAATCAATTCAGAATCAAATTAATGACAACCATTGGGCTAGAGTTCTGTGAGGATGACCAAAGGAGGGAGTCAGACTGTGCCTTGGCCAAAGGCCTTGTGGAACAGCTCTGTCTTGCAGGCCCTGCGGAAAGATGTCAAGTCCCGCAGAGCCCTAGTCTCTTGGGACAGAGCATTCCACCAGATCGGGGCCGCAGCTGAAAAAGCCCTGGCTCTGGTTGAGGCCAGCCTAACCTCCCTGTGGCCTGGGATCTCCAAGATGTTTTTGTTTGAAGACCGTAAGGTCCTCCGTGGGACATACCAGGAGAGGCGGTCCCGTAGGTACGATGCTCTTCTTCAGCGCTGGCTGCAAGCACAGCAGTGACCTCACGCCTGCTGATGTGGCTGGAGCACTGGGGGAGGCACACCTGGAAAAAGCACAATGTTGCCAGTAAGTGTGGAAAGCCCATTACAATTCTGCTTGCACTGCAGGACACAGCAGCCATGCCTGGGTGGTGCCAGGAGCACACATCCAGAAGCAGCCTCAGTCAAGGAACGCATCCGTGAGATTTGCATATTGATAAAAAACAACAACCAAGGATTAATAAATCTAATGCAAGAAGCATACTTTGTATTTTAGATGAGAAACCATCTGTGTCTTAGCAGGCATCATCTTGCAAGGAAAGGGGAAATGCCGCCTCGTCTGTGATGCAGCTTCCCACCTGCAGCCTCCATAAGCCCTTGTAATATTGGGAATGTTGTTGTTGTTGAGTCGTTTAGTCGTGTCCGCCTCTTTGTGACCCCCTGGACCAGAGCACGCCAGGCACTCCTGTCTTCCACTGCCTCCCGCAGTATGGTCAAACTCACACTGGTAGCTTCGAGAACATTGTCCAACCATCTCGTCCTCTGTTTTCCCCTTCTCCTTGTGCCCTCCATCTTTCCCAACATCAGGGTCTTTTCCAGGGAGTCTTCTCTTCTCCTGAGGTGGCCAAAGTCTTGGAGCCTCAGCTTCAGGATCTGTCCTTCCAGTGAGCACTCAGGGCTGATTTCCTTCAGAATGGAGAGGTTGGATCTTCTTGCAGTCCATGGGACTCTCAAGAGTCTCCTCCAGCACCAGAATTCAAAAGCATCAATTCTTCGGCGATCAGCCTTCTTTATGGTCCAACTCTCACTTCCATACATCACTACTGGGAAAACCATGGATTTAACTATGTGGACCTTTGTCGGCAAGGTGATGTCTCTGCTTTTTAAGATGCTGTCTAGGTTTGTCATTGCTTTTCTCCCAAGGAGCAGGCGTCTTTTAATTTCGTGACTGCTGTCACCATCTGCAGGGATCATGGAGCCCAAGAGAGTAAAATCTCTCACTGCCTTGGGAATAGTATCTTAAAATCTCACCAAGGTGACCTTTTGAAACAGGTTAACTCTTAATCCTCCTTTACAAATTATAGGGCAACAATGTTAAGCATTCACTTGCCCATAGTGGCAGAGACGGCCACCAACTCGGATGGCTTTAAAAGCAGATTGGACAAATTCTTGGAGAAGGAGAGGGCCATTAATGGCTCCCAACTGCGATGGCTCTGCTCGGCAGCAATGCTTCCAAATACAGTCGTACCTTGGAAGTCGAATGGAATACGTTCTGGAAGTCCGTTCGACTTCCAAAATGTTCAGAAACCAAAGTGTGGCTTCCAACTGGCTGCAAGAGTGTCCTGTAGCCAATCTGAAGCTGAGCCGGATGTTTGGCTTCTGAAAATCATTCAAAAACCAGAGCACTCACTTCCGGGTTTAGATCGTTTGGGAGCAGATTTGTTCAGGACCCAAGGCGTTTGGGATCCAAGGTACGACTGTACCAGTTACTGGAAACTACAGGAGCGGCGAGGAGGGCTCTGGTGTTCAGATCCTGGGGCTTTGCCTGAACTAGGTAAAGTAAAGGTAAAGGTACCCCTGCCCGTACGGGCCAGTCGTGTCCGACTCTAGGGTTGTGCGCCCATCTCACTTAAGAGGCCAGGGGCCAGCGCTGTCCAGAGACACGTCCGGGTCACGTGGCCAGCGTGGCGAAGCTGCTCTGGTGAGCCAGCACCAGTGCAGCACACAGAAACGCCATTTACCTTCCCGCTATAAAGCGGTACCTATTTATCTACTTGCACTTAGGGGTGCTTTCGAACTGCTAGGTGGGCAGGAGCTGGGACTGAAAGACAGGAGCTCACCCCGCCGCGGGGATTCGAACCGCCAACCATACGATCGGCAAGTCCTAGGCACTGAGGTTTTACCCACAGCGCCACCCGCATCCCTGATCTAGCAAGCTCTTATTATGTTCTTATGCCAGAGGAAATACTTTCCCTGTTGGAAGGGACCCTGTGGGTCATCTAGTCCAACCCCCGGCAAAGTTTCTGTGAAATCTCCAAATCAGGGGCAGGGGATCCTTTTCATCCCAAGGGCCGCATTGCCTTCTGGGCAACATTCTGAGAGCCACATGCCCGTTGCAGGTGGGGCAGAGGTAAGGTGGGTGGAGCGAGGAATGTCCGTTTTAGTTTTGTGCAGTAGGCTAGCTTCGACAGACACACTCCCTTACAGACACAAGCAAGAGGCATTCTCAGACTTTCAAACCTCTCATGTGTAAAGCGGGTCTCTCTCTCTCTCTCTCTCTCTCTCTCTCTCTCTCTCTGTGTGTGTGTGTGTGTGTGTGTGTCCTGGGAAGAATTCTGAGGACCAGGCAGATAAACTTGGAGGGTTTTATTTAGCTCCTGGCCTTCAGGCTCCCAAGCCCTGCTCAGAATGAAAGAGATCAGGGAGCCTCCAGCATTTCACAGATGCAAACAATAATCCTCTTTCCCCCTCATTTTTAAATATAGCAGTAAGGCATTCTCCCTAGTCACACCCAGATGATCCGTACCCGGGTGAGTGTGCTTATTCCTGCGCAAAAAAACGCATAGGATTGCGCAGCCAGGAGATCTCTGCCAGATCCGGCCGAAGGGCTCTCTGGATATTGGCAAAACTCTCAACGGATGTGTCATTTCCAGCTCCTGACAGAAGCAGGAGAGATCTTGCCAGCTGATAAGGAAAAGCTGCCCCCCTAGGTGAAGAGGGAAGACACACCAGCACCAAAATACACTCCGGATAAATGTAAATAAAACGTGTGACCTTCAGAGTTGGCACCACTGATGAAAATTGTCCCTTCCTGATTAAAATTGGCATCCCACCAGCTAATTAAAGTTTTGCTGTCCTGGGTTACATGTGAGCGAGAGATGAGCAAATTCCACTTCTGTGAATCGGCTTAAGACATTAGTCTCCGCCCCCCGCAATTCATTTCAGGGCTGTCATTTTGCTGTGTGGCCCCTTGTGTGGATTCCTTTTCCTCTGGGTCACCAAAGGACCCCTTGCTTCTATGCTCAAGCTGTGCACCTCCAGCTCACCACTACATTAGAAGGTTTTTAAGCAGAGGTGGGGGGGGTAGGGTCATTTGTCCAATGACCCTCGGGGGTCCCTTCCAACTCTGCAATTCTACGAATCATTGATTTGGAGAAGAGTCCGCTGGATCAGGCCAGCGCCCCCCCCCCTTTTCTCTTTTTGCATTTTATCTATTTGTTAACATCCTTATATTACATTGGTAAACGTTGCCATATTACACTACAGGACTTACTATAATATAATTTCCAACACGTATACATAAATTATATACAACTTTTATATACCTAGAAAGAAAATGAAACAAAACAGAAAAAAAGCAAATTCCCCCCCCCAAATCATATACATACCAACACACTAGACTTCCTGTCTTTCCCGTTGTATATTCCATTTTTTACAAATGATTGTACTCTTATTATTGTATATTTCTTTACATATTATCTAATACATTCCTATATCATTATGTGCTCTGAGTCTTATTTCTCAACTCAGTCTCACTCCAATGTCAATCAAATGCTAGCATAGATAGCAAACCTTTACTGTATTGTTGAACATATGTTTTATATGTATCCCACTGGATTAGGCCAGCGGCCCATCTAGTCTAGCATCCTCTCCTCACAGGAGCCAAATACCCCTAAGAAACTAGGAAACGAGATAGACTGCCCCTGGAGCTGGAGGTTCCATAAGGACACCAGAGGAGTCTGATTGGATCTGGCCAATGGCTCATCTAGTCCTAGCACCCTCTTCTCACAGTGGCCAATCAGATGCCTCAGTGGGAAATCTGCTGACAGGGTTTGAGCACAGAAGCCTTCTCCCCTCGCATTATCACTGCTGCCTTCCACCTTGGAGGAAGAGCATACTCATTGCGGCTGGCAGCCATCGATAGCTCTCTCCTCCTCCATCAATTTCTCTAATGCTCTTTTAAAGGGATGCAGGTGGTGCTGTGGGTTAAACCACAGAGCCTAGGACTTGCCGATCAGAAGGTCGGCGGTTCGAATCCCCGGGGTGAGCTCCCATTGCTCAGTCCCTGCTCCTGCCAACCTAGCAGTTCGAAAGCACACCAGTTAGATAGATAGGTACCGCTCCGGCGGGAAGGTAAAGGGCGTTTCCGTGCGCTGCTCTGGTTCAACAGTAGCGGCTTAGTTCTGCTGGCCACATGACCCGGAAGCTGTACGCCGGCTCCCTCGGCCAGTAAAGCAAGATGTGCCGCAACCCCAGAGTCATCCGCGACTGGACCTAATGGTCAGGGGTCCCTTTACCTTTAAGTTGGTGGCCATCCCTGCCTCCTCACTGTCTTTGCTGAAACAGAGGCAGCATGGTGCAATGGTTAGAGTGCCAGACCTGGCAGAAACCAGCTTTCAAATCCCTGCTTGGCCATGAAGATCAGTGCATGACTGATCACTCTCACCCTGACCTACCTCACAAGGTTGTTGTGAAATGAGGAGGGAGAGGACCCTTAAGTTCCTGGGAGAAGAAGGGGGGCTGTAAATACCATAAATAAAAATAATTTTTAAAACACTTAGCCCTGGCTCCTTTCCCCGCCTCTCCCCCTTTGCAGCCTCCCTCTTCCCAGTCCATCCATCCATAGAACGGGCTCATGTTTAATGCAAGGTTCTTTCTCTGGAGGCCGGTATTGATTTGCAAATGGACAGGGCAACCCCCCTCGGCTGCCCCCTTGATTGGCAGCTCGCAGGCTTTGTTCCAGATGCCAAAGCGCGCGGAGTTGGGGGGCGGGGGCGAGGATGGAGAGTCTTCCTGCTGCTTCTCCAGCATCAGTCGCGGGCGAATTGCCGCGCTGCACCCGCGGCTCGCCGTTGCGCTTGCAAACAGGGAGGCGGCAACCGTGTAGCCGGTGCGCGTTGTAAAACCGGCCATTGGAGAAAGCGGGCGAGCGATCGTGGAGGACGAGCGGGCCGTGGGTCGTCCGGGCGTGTTCCCCGAGCTGGTGGTCTTGCACGTGCGAATGCAACCTGCTTTTTGGAAGCCAACCTTGTTTGTATGAGAGAACGAGAAGTTTGATCATAAATTAATTCCTCCTTGTCCTCCCGAGTCGTCCCGGCTCTGGGCGTGAGGCGCGCGATCGCCCCAACAGACGCGTGTCGCCCACGCTGCGCTCTTCTGCGCGCCGAACTTCTTTCAGACTGAACGCGCAGACTTGAAAGACTCAGTAAGGAAGGTTTGTTTGTTGCATTTGTTTATTGCGTTTATACCCCATCTTTTCCTCCATGCAACTCAAGGTGGCGTACACGGTTTAACCGCCACAACCCTGTGAGGTGGTTGGGCTGAGAGGAGGTGATTGGCACAAGGTCACCGTGAGCTTTACGGCCGAAGGGGTATTTGAACCCCGGTCTCTCCCAGGTCCTAGCCCGGCACTCTAACCACTACACCGCACTGCCCTCTCTCCTTAAGGTGACTTAATTCCCCGCGCTTTCTCTGCATGTGGGTGGCCTTTCTTCGGGGGTAGCTTGCTCCTGGCGGAGCCGCCCTATTCCCTACCCTGCCAATAAGCACTCTGCACCCGGCGATTCTCACCTCGACGTTTCTCTGCCTGTGTATGTTTGTGTGCATGGGCAGACGCGTGTCAGCATCTCCGCCCGCCCGCCCGGCAGTTCTGTGACTTCCCTTCTCTCTGTGGTCAGCGTGGTACGCCACCTGAGCGTCCGTGTCCACATGCGTGTCTACACTCCGTGTCTTTACACGCAAGGAGGCGGATTCCGCGTTGCGCGCTGTGGCACGGAAGGCGTTGCTTTCGCACACATAAGACCGTGTGTCACGCGTGTGCAGTGTTTCCCCCGGGACAAACTTGTCCCTTTTGGCCAGGATCCTCGTGAGCACTGACTTCGGAGGAGCGAGCGGCCTTACTTCCGAGTAAACAAGCAAAGCACCGGGCAGCGCGTGTTTGTGGATTCGGGGCGCGCGCAACCCGCTGCCTGGCGACTGGCTCTCCCTGCATGGCCGTGGCGCCTCCGCCGTCGCTACGCGCGCGCTCTTTGCGCGGTCCCTAGCCTCCGCACGCCGTTTGGCCACGTTTCCTCGGCGCCCAAACCGCCTACTTCGCCAGCGCTTACTCCGAAGTAAGCTCGCCTTAACACGTCTTGCAAACCGGCTCCTTCCCCTTGCGCGCTTCCTCGGGAGCAAGCCCCGTTTGCAGCCAGCCACCGGATCGCACCGGGTCGGCTGGCTTTCCCCTGCTCCGGATTGCCCCCACTTCACGCGCAAGTTCCGGAGGCGGGGAGGGGGAGATGATTTTGGAGGTGCCCAGGGGGGAACGCGCAGTCTCCCCTCCCTCCCCCTCTCCTCCCCTCCCCCCTCGCTTCCTCGGCTGGTCACATGGGGGGTGGGGCGCGCGCGGGTGGGGGGGGGGAGTTTAAAAGAGCGTCTCCCTCGCTCCGCTTCTCTCTCGTTCTCGCTCTCTTCGCAGCCGGTGCAGGCAAGCAGTGCCGCCGCCGCCGCCGGGCGAGCCGAAGCTCCGCCAGGGGCACCGACCACGCCGGGCAGCCGAAGCCGCCGGGCAGCGCTGGCTTGCCGGGAGCCCCGCGGCGGAGGAGGGCGCAGGGCGCGCGCGGTGAGTGGGGCGCCCAGATTGGGGGGATTTTGGGGTGGGTGGGGGGCGGGCGGAATATGGACACCGACCTCTTCGCGGCGTGTGCAGTTGGGGAGTGTAAGAAATATATTTGTATCGGCTTGCATGCAATGCTTGATACATTATTTTATGGAGAGCTTGCACATTGGTTCGTGCGTAAAGCTGGGTACTGGATTTGGGGATGCCTCCCTCCTGCTTGGTCGCCTCTCCTTCGCGCCCCCCACCCCGCGCTGCTTTCCTCTTGCTATGGAAACTTTTCTTCCCGGCGCGCGGAGGGGCTCCCCACCCCCGGCTCCCCCTCTTTTGGCGCGGACCCCGAAAAAAGGACGTTCAGAAGGGAGCGAAGCGAGAGGGGGGGTCGCTCCTTCGCGGCCCTGTAGAGGGAGGAGGTGTGTTGGGAGCGCGCCTCCAGGGCTTAGATGTGGGGGAAAGAGAGATGCCCCCCCCCACTTTGCTCCGGCCAGACAGCTGAGCGGGGCTTCGCTCTTCTCTTTCCTTTCCCCCCACCCCCAAGCACGGGAGCTCTTAGCCGGCGCCGATTGATCGAGCCGGAGCGGAAATGCTCCTCCTTCGGCTTTTTCTCCCCCCCCCCCCACGCCCGCTTTTCCTCTTTCTTCCTCCCTTCTCGGATCCTGCTTTCTCTCCCCCCCCCACCCGGTTTTCGCCCCGGCGACTCTGGAGAGAGCAGCAGCTGAGCTGGGCGCGCCTCGGAGCCGCGAGCGGGCAGCTTATTGTGCGTCCTGGGGTGGGTGGGGGTCCCTGCCTTTGAAATCGGAGTGGTGGTGGAGGGAGGGGGAGGCATCTGCTCTAGGGTCTGCACGGGGGGGGGGGCAGCAACAGGTTCGTGTCCTGCCCGCCCCCGCCCCAATTGTTCCCTTCAATCTCGTGGGCTGCTTGGTATTTTGCAACTTCTGATCTGGGAAGCGTCGCGGGTGGGGGGATTTTGAGCAACCCTGAATTTCTCGAAAAAGGATGCAGTTCAGCACCGGTAAAGGAGTAGCTGTGAAAGAGCGTTCTTTTAAAAGTCATCCTCTCCCGCCCCCTGCCCCCCCCATATTTATTTAACTCTGTGGGGCATGGAGTGCTTTTATGGGACTAATGGCATTGATCGCAGGGGAATCTTAAAAGTGGGGACAAGGCTGACTGTCTCCTTGCACCCCCCCATCAGTTACTTGGATCTTTCCCCCAACTCCTAGAAACCACCCCTCCCTTGATGATGATTGTAAGAAAATAATTACACAAGTGTCTGGCACCCTCACTTTTAAAAACAAAAGTTACAATATATGGAAAGAAAAACCTGGTTTCCATACTAGGTGCCCTCAATCCATTAAAAAAGTCGATACATTTGCCCTCCCCATCCTCCATTCCTGAAGTCCTGAAGTCTCCATTTCTGCAAACACTCTGGGTAAAATTTGCAAATCCCTTACTTGTTTGTGCAGGTCTGCTTTTCTCCATCTCTCTGTCCCTGTTTCCCCCAAAAGAGAGATTCTTCAATAAGGACATAAACGTATTTTTTTGGGGGGGGGGATGTCTTGCTAAGCAAGCCCCTCTCCATAGATATTGGGAGGGATGGGGCCAAATGCAGGGGCAGATTTTAGGAAGAGGGGGTAGCCATATGGAATCCTTGAGCATGTCAAAAGTGTGCCCCCCCATACCATGTATCCTCCCATCCATGGGATTTTGCAAGTGCCAAACACTGGAGTGCATCAAGGAGCCTTGAGATCTCTGCACGAGTTTAACCTGCTCCTTTTTCCTCTGTCAGGAGTTTTTTTAAATCCTGCATGGTCTTTCTCGTATTGGGAGGTTGTGCTGCTGCTTGTCCAATGGCGCCTTTTGCATTGGAGCCGTTGTTCTGTTGGGTGACTGGGCCCTGCTTTCTCCTTGTTGCCCTCTGGGGCAAACCCAGAGTTTGGAGACAGAGGGAGGGGTGTGTGTGTGTGTGTGTGTGTGTGTGTAGCCATTGAAATCTGGCATCCTGATGTTCCAGTGAGTTGCCTTGAAACCCGGTGGTGGTTCCTTTTTGCAGCAACTTTTGGGGAGCAGAAGCAATTGTGCATACGGACGGCAGTTGTGCATACGGAACTGGATTTCATCTGCTTGCCTCTCTCCAAACTCTCTTGAAACTGCACTCTCCTCCAACTTACCAGGGTGTGTGGGAGAAAATCTGAGCCTCACTGCAAAGGAGGCTGCCTTCTGATGGGAATTGTTTCGACTGCTTTTGATGTTGTACAGTATTGTTGTAGCCAGCCCGGGGATCTTAGGGTGAAGGGGCCAGGGCCAAGAAATCCAATAGATAGATAAATGCATTTGTAAGCGATGTGCAGAGATTTAGGGATTCGGTTGACTTCTGGTCGACCACCATGTCGTCTTGTTGCTGCTCTGATATTTCCTTCTCCTTTCCTGCAAACTGTTCGGGGATACCTTGCCTTGTGCCACAGTTTTCTCTCTGTGCCACTGCTCCTGGCTTCACTGTTACATCTCCAGTTTGCTCCTGTTGCTGTTGTGTTCGCAAGTGCATTTCTCTACAGTCCCTGCTCCACTGTTTCTGCCAGCGGCTGTGATTTGTGTGTTGCATGCTCGAGGTCTGTGTGAGAGAGAACTGGACAGGGAATGATTTGTCTGAATAGCAAACATCTTGCCGGATAAATTGTAATGGCTCCTAGATTTTTTTTAAAAAAATCTGAGTTGTTGCTACTTGCATTGAAATGAGGGCTCATCGGGGTTCAGTTTTCAATGTGCTTGCTTGCTAACTTTGTGAGGAACTATTGAGTACCTGTTCTTCCTCATGGTCTTGGCTGGCTGGTTCTAAAGGGTTAAATTCCCAAGGAGGAATACGCTGGGTAACTCTGGATCTGCCTTCCCCAAGCGGAAAGCTTTTGCCAGCCTAATACAGTCAGCCGTGGCAAAGTTTTGGAAGGAGCTGTAGTCCGGCAAGTAAGACTTCTTGCACTAGAAAATTCGTTAATCCAATGGCTTCTTGAATCTCAGATATTTTTGGAGTTTGGATTCCTTGCTGGGCATGGTTTCCCCCAGCAGTTTGTGCCCATCCTTAATAACAGGGTGTTGACCATAAGCCATGAAAGGAAATCGCTAGCTCTGCCAGCGTCTTGCAGCCAGGATGCCTGGGCCACACACAAGCCCTTGTGGCTTTCTCCTGTGCTTCACAGTTGACAACGGGTGTC
The DNA here is from genome assembly GCF_964106645.2 of Podarcis pityusensis. NCBI lineage: Eukaryota > Metazoa > Chordata > Lepidosauria > Squamata > Lacertidae > Podarcis > Podarcis pityusensis. Next base: position 1,953,952 of record NC_138036.1, on the reverse strand, counting down.
ACGAAGATCTGGCGGGCTGTATCTTCAAATGCATCTCCCTGGGCGATTATTTTCTCAACTGTAGGAACTGCCTTTGTAGCAGCAAGAGCTGTTCGTGTGTTGGGTGCTGCGAGCCTCACTTTGAGTTGCTTTCAGCACATCCTCACATCCTGCTGTTCATAATGTTGCAAAAACAGTCCCTGAGATGTTGAGCCATATGCTGTTCCCGGAAAGTCTTTTTCTTTTCAAGGGTGGCCTGGCGACCTCGGAGGTGGCACCCGATAACCCCTCGGCAAGCTTGCTTTCGCATGCCACTTTCCTCAAAGACAAAAAGAGAGTTGGTTGCAACAACCGTGGTTCCTGAGGAGCCTTGACAGCACGATGGCAGTGTAGCGTGTTGAAAAACCAAAAGATGAATTGACTGAAATGTGTGGGTATTTTTTTTCTTTTTGAAGTAGCGTATTTGGAGAGGGTGTGTGTGTGTGTTCACAGTTGCATCTGCTTCTTTCCGTTGGTTTTCTCTTCCTGCTGGAGCCTTTGAGTAGCAAGGAACTCCCCCAAATCCCCAGAATTTTCAAAGGCTGGCATGTGCTCCCTGTGCCTGGTAAAGAACCATGTTGGCTAATAAAAAGCATTCCAGAATATCCTGCTTGTCTGGGGCAGATGGCAGAAGCCCCACTCAGATGAAGCGGTTTCATTCTTTCTCTGCCATGGGGGAATGACTCTTACAACTTAGGAGAAACAGGAACCCTGTGACCAACTCAGGGCTTTGCATATTGAGGGGAACTTGTTCCCGGATCCTTCATTTGAAAACAAATGCTCAGGACGGCTGATGTGTACAAACACCTAAGCCCTTGTAGCTGAATTTTGCTTGGGAAGCCTCATAAATGTTTTCAGTGTGTGTGCGAGAGAGAAAGAGTATTGCTTGTTTGGAAGTCGATCCTTAATTTGTGTTGCTTAGCTTGAAACTGCTGAGAAAACGGTTGCGTTTGTGCTTATGTTTTCCTTATGTAATACAAAGTCAATTTAAATCGCAGGCTGAGATGGCATGTAATGAGATAGTTATCTGCTACTCTACAAGAGAGAGAGCTTGTGACCAGCTGCAAGGGCATGATCCGCTAGGAATATTGCCAAAGTGAGGCCTGCTGAAACAGAGTTTTGCTCATGCACAACTCCCATTCAACGCTTAAATTTTTATCCCCCATTTTCGTTGTCCAGCAACTAACGTTCGCAAGGGGCCTTGCTTGGGCTGGAGACATTCCAGCAGATGGTGCCTTGAGACAATGTGCTGACCATCAAAATGTGACTATATTATCTTAAAATGGTGTGTACCGTTAAAAGTTTTCTCATGCAGTATTAAATTTAGTTTGCTTATCAATTTTTATGTTGGCGTTGTTTTTGTATTCAGTTTTGGAAAAGTTATATTAAGAAAAGTTTTTAAAACACTGGTTTTTTTTTTAAAAAAAGCAAAACAACCAATCTAACTGGGGTGCAGAGTCCTCTGGGCAGTTCTCTTGCACAATTGCTATTTGCAAGAGATGGGAACGATCCCTGTTTTTTGTGTGTCCCAGAGTCTTCATTTCATGGGTGGTTCCTCCTGTGCTGTATGAAAAGAGCTGCGTCATAGGTACGTGTGGAATCCCAGTCACTCACTGGAACTGTTCCCCCATGTGCTTAAATGAGAGTGGAAAAGCTTGACGCTTGCAGAGTTTTGCATTCCCTGTGGAGCCTCTGGAGCATGGCCCCAAATAGACAACAAATAAGTCACTCAAGGAACATTTAAACGTAAATTATCGCTCATGAATAAAACAAAATTTGAGCAATTAAGGAGTCCCAGAATGTTGTGTACCGATCACATGAATTTTGAATTAATGGAGAAGCGAGTTGCTGCTACAGTGCTCCATTAATAACGTCGAAAATGTTGGCAGGCTTTGTTTTAAACAACCCTGTGAGGTAGGTCAGTGCCCCTTTTGCAGAAGGGAAAATTTGAAGGTTTGCTAGTAATGTGAGTCCACGACACAGGCAGGACACAAATACAGACCGAAGGGCAATGGGTTTGGCGTTTGTCCCAGTTCATGTATTTGTAGGAAACTGGTTACATCAGTGCAGCTTCCGGCCTGGAGGAAGAACACCTGCTTTGAATGCAGAAGGTCCCAGTATCCTGGGACCCAGTATCCTTCTACAGCTAAGAGTCTTTGGTAGCTGGCGATGGGAAAGACCTGTTTGCTGGAGACTTTGCAGAACAACTGTTAGCCACAAGGACCTCCCCATGATACGTGGTCCCAGGGGCTTGGCCAGTCTGTAGAAAATTGTGCCAAGCAGGGATATCCTTATTTCATCTATTTAAAGATCAACTGCTAAGAAGCAACATGGTTCCTTCATCCCATCTGATTCCCAAATGGGTTGCAATTGCCTCAACTACATGCGCGACTGTCTATATGAACCCTGGGATGGGGGTTAAGAAGTTGGACATGTCAGTTTCCCCTCCACCTTTATCTCTGCAAAAGTTGCTTGTGTAGGAGAGAGTAACCTTCGTATGACTCGCATTGCAGTCACCGTGACATCTGAGTCACTGACCGCCTGACATCAGTTGCCCAGGGACTTTGCTTTGAAGGGAACGTGGGTGCTGGGGAGTCTTGTGGAAATAACTTGTGACGTGTGAAGAAGCTGTGAGTGTTATCGGTTATCCTACTTTACGCACGGGTTGCTGGTGTGTGTTGAATTTGTACTGGTGTCTGGTGGTGCTTGCTTGACAGGGATAACAGCTGTTTTGGCTGGGTAGACTCCATCTTCTCTGCGTTGTGTAGTTTTGCTAACACGTCCAGATTTTTCTCCATTTTGTGGGTGTCAGCTAACACAAGCGTACAGGTGAGAAAGTGTGCTCTGGCCAGCAAAAGACGTTCCCAGCAAGGCATCTCTCAGGGCTTCCTTGTCCACTCTGAGGACTGAGTCTGAGCCCTTTTGAGTTTCATGGGTTTTGATGGAAAGTCTCAGAAAATCCACCTTCTCTTTATTCTTTCTTTCATTCCAGTCTCCTTACTTATTTGATCATTTAGTTAAAGCAAGTCTTAAATGATCTGGGGATCCCGAGGTCAGGGTCCCGTGAAGCAGGAAAGGCATTTGAAACCCCCACCTCAGTTTTAGGAGAAAGTTTAACAGATAATTTTTATTTCCATAACAGAAGTTCTTTTATCGTACTGTTCTATTTCAAATAATTCTTTAAAAAGCACCAGAATGCAACTAGGAAACCACTCAAGCACTGAATGACTGACTTGGAAGAATTTAGTGCTGGGTACCTTCACTGGCCCTTCAGGTTTGTTTATGAAACAGTATTTTTATAAAAGTGTAACTTGTTTGCTGGATAAAAAGTATCCTATTTTTAGCTGCAATTCCTGCATTGCAGAGGGTTGGACTAGATGACCCTAGGGTTCCCTTCCAACCTTACTACAGTGGTACCTTGGTCCTCAAACGTTCCGGAAGTCCATTCCAAAACCAAAGCGTTCCAAAACCAAGGGGGCCTTTCCCATAGAAAGTAATGCAAAATGGATTAATCGGTTCCAGACTTTTTAAAACAACCCCTAAAACAGCAATGTAACATGAATTTTACTATCTTAACGAGACCATTGATCCATAAAATGAAAGCAATAAACAATGTACTGCAGTCACACAATCAGCCAATCAATCGGTAGCTGAACTGGGCTCCACACAGTCACAAAAACAAAACAATAAGAGCCGCAAAGACAAAAATGCAAAAACAAAATAGCAAAACCAGACAGACCCCAGCGTAACACTCAAATCAGAAGCGTAACACTCAAAACGGAGCACGTACGGCTTCCGAAAAATGTTCGCAAACTGGAACACTTACTTCTGGGTTTGCAGTGTTTGGGTTCCAAGTTGTTTGAGAACCAAGGTACCACTGTATTCTCTGGTTTGCCCACCGTGGCAGGCTGATGCCAAGTGCCCACTCTTTGACTGGCACAAGCTGCCTGGTGCTTGGGAACAAGGCCGTTTTCTCCACTTGCTGGGCCTTTGGACATTTTCTTTTGTGGTCTGTGGGCATGCAGATCTGGGGGTGGTGGGACCTGGCACCTCTTGCCACTAACATGGAGCCCAGCCTTGCCATTTGCATGTGTTCGCTGTTTGTGTGCGCTGTTCGCCGCATCGTACTTGACATCTCCAGGTTGCAAAGAGGCAATCCCACCTCTGTGGAAGACAGGACTGTGCTGAGGGCTGCCTTCTTCCTCTTCCCTTCTGACCTATGCAAGAGAGTTTGAACTGTAGAAATGTTGGAGTGCTTTTGGAGTCTCTGGATTTGCGTTATTGCCCTGGCACAAACTCCTTCTGCAACCAGTGCTGGTGGCTCTCTCTCTGTGGCTTGTGCTCTCATGTTAAAAATGTGGGGAGAGAACATAATCAGCACAGTGGCTTCTGAATTTTGGAAGCTAAGCCTTTTATAGGGCTTGGCAGCTCCTCTTCACCCTCCCCCCCAGCTTCCTGGCTCCTATGTTCAGTAGATGTGTTTTGGTTCAGGCAACCCAGTTCCCACAAGAGGCCTTCATTTGAGAAGCAAGACTGTAATTCTGTCGGCTGCCGGTAGGCGGCAGAAGGCTTGCTGGAATTATTTGGGAAGATTTGTATGTGCATCTGTGTTTGGAGGTGGGTGGGAGGCTCTCTTATTTTCTGCTGCTGTTGGGAAGAAAATGTGCATCAGGACTCGGGACCTACGAGCAGGAAACTTTGGCGCTGGCACAGTGAGATTTTTGAGGCAGGAGAGATAATCTCCTCCTAGAGTTGATGTTATAGGAATTCTAAGGTCTTATATAGCCATAAAATAAATGTACAAGGCAAACACGTACATCAGTATATAACCCATGTGTCTGAAATAGTACAGGAGAGCAGTCCTGAAGCCATTTTGACTCTCCCAAATTGACCTCAAATATTTCTCTGCAAGGAGGAAGGAAATGGGAAAAGCTTTCCAAAAGTCTTTGGACTGTAGGGACTTACACCTCCCTGTAAATACAGCCTGGCAAGTATCTGTTATGCTGAGCACACTCTCAATATGCGTAAGAGATTCATGAACTAAGGATTTACCATCTCCAAGGAATGGCCAGGCTACCCAGAAAAGGCGGTCAGATAAAGGCATTATCAGGTATCCTGGCAGACAGGATTTCTCCGGGAGACAGCCTCTTTCTGTGATGTATGTGTGATGTTTTGGGGGGTGGTCTTGAGCTACAGGGGAGGCAATTTCAAAAGTCTATATAAGAAGCTTGCACACCTTTGTTCCCTCTCGCTGTGTGTGGGGAGTGTGGGAACCTTGTTGCAAGAGTTTAATAAAGATCAGGCTTACTAGCTGCTTTGCTTCTCAATATTCTCTGGTTGGTCTCTGTTGTTGTCTCCTACTGATAGAGAACCTACATAAGGACTTTATCCCTTATGGGTATCCAAGAGCAGTTTTTTATTATAGCATTGATTTTGCAGAGAGTCTCATGAATCCAGGACTTTGTGCATCTTAAAGTTGTGGAGCAGAGATTTTGTGTGGAGCCACACGGTGTTTGCACAGGTCTGCAGTGCCTTGCAAGTTCAACGGCTGCTAATGCAACAAACATGAATGGGAAAAATCTTACTTTTAACTGTCAGATTCTTTCCCAGCTTTTTTCAAAAAGACCTGGAAGTGGAAAAGATCAGTGCTTTTTTCCTTTAAAAGTCTACTGTTTCCTGCAGAACTTTCCTTACTCAAACGTATTTATATCCCACCCTTCTAATGTGATAGTGTTGCTTAGGGTGGCTTGCCGCATTTAAAAATAGCTATTTCACAAAAATAAAAATATAAAACAATTAAGGGAGGCTGGATCCAGCCGTTAAAACCAAACAGGAGACGACTGTATCTCTCCTGCCCAGTGAATGCCTGTCAGAATATAACTGCCTTGACATGTTGATGAACGACATCAGAGCCCAAGGGGCAGCCAGACTTTGCGGGGCAAGACATTAGCTAGTCTTCCAAGGAGTTATTTTCAAAAAAAGAGAGAGATAATTTAATTGCTTAATTAGACTAATTGCCCTTGAACTCCATGCAATGCACCGAATCTTTGGGGGCAGCTGGGGGGGGGGGGGGGCTTCAGGGCATTTCCAAGCAGCCTTGCCTTCCCCTTGTCTAATGATTGGCATTTAAGAAGAAGAGCCCTCTGGACCAGAACATTGGCCCATCTAGTCCAGCTTCCTCTTCTCTCAGAGGCTGACCAGGTGCCAGGGGGAAACAAGTGAGCAGGATTCGAACACAACACTCCCCATTCCCGTGGTTCCCAGCAGCTGGTATTCAGAGGCATTTTGCGGAGGCAGAGCAGAGCCATTGTGGCTAGGAGCCATCAGTAGTCCTCTCCTCCTGAATTGTTCCAGTTCTCTTCTAAAGCTATACAAGTTGGTGCCATCACTGCCTCCTGTGCCTTTTGTGAACTATGAAGGACTTTCTTTTATCTATCCTGTATCTTCCAACCTTCAACTTTATGGGGTGTCTCGTTCCTCCATGCCATGCATAGTTTTATGAACTTCCATACACCAGCTCTTCTCTAAGCTAAAAAGTCCAGATGGTGGAAATGTAATAATAATAATTTATTTATACCCCACCCATCTGGCTGGGTTTCCCCATCCACTCTGGGTGGCTTCCAACAGAATATTAAAATACAATAATCTATTAAACATTAAAAGCTTCCCTAAACAGGGCTGCCTTCAGATGTCTTCTAAAAGTCTGGTAGTTGACACCTGGTGGGAGGGCGTTCCACAGGGCGGGTGCCACCACCGAGAAGGCCCTCTGCCTGGTTCCCTGTAACTTGGCTTCTCGTAGTGAGGGCACCACCAGAAGGCCCTCGGCGCTGGCAAAATGCACCTAGCTAATTTTGAGGACTGACAAGGGCCATCTATCGCAATCCCTGCAGTGTAGGAATCGCAACAAAATCATTCCTGGCAGATGGCCATCTGTTTGCAGACCTCCAGTGAAGGAGAGCCCACCACTTTCCGAGGGAGTCCACTCTGCCGTCAAAGAACTCTTCCCGCCAGTCAGTTCTTCCTGACGTTTTGTCAGAATATCCTTTCTTGTCATTTGAAGTCATTGCTTCAGGTCCTCTGCTCTGGAGCTGTGGAAAGCAAGCTTGTGTGTGGTAAAAGGTAAAGGGACCCCTGACCATTAGGTCCAGTCATGGACGTCTCGGGTTGTGGCGCTCATCTCGCTTTACTGGCCGAGGGAGCCGGCGTACAGCTTCCGGGTCATGTAGCCAGCATGACTAAGCCGCTTCTGGCGAACCAGAGCAGCGCACGGAAACGCCATTTACCTTCCCGTCGGAGTGGTACCTATTTATCTACTTGCACTTTGACGTGCTTTTGAACTGCTAGGTTGGCAGGAGCAGGGACCGAGCAACGGGAGCTCACCCCGTCACGGGGATTCGAACCGCCGACCTTCTGATCTGCAAGCCCTAGGCTCAGTGGTTTAACCCACAGCGTGGTAGCCGTATTCAAAGCCTCTGTCTTCTCATATCCAGGCTAAACATACCCAAGTATGAAGCAGCCTCTCCCCTCTCTCTGCCCTCCAAGTCCCAGAATTTTCCATGTGCTCTTGCACACCTCCCATTCACTTCAGTGGAGCGTGCGGATGACAACAACAGCTACATGCTGGAATGTGCCCTGAAACTGCTTCCTTCTGCCCATGTAACCCTGTTACTGTCTCCGAATGCGCCTGTATTCTGGGAGGATGTGGACACCCGCTATGTATTAGTATTCCCCCTGCTCTCTCTTCCTGCTCTTCCCATTGTTTCCAGGAAGAGAGAGCTGGAGACAGATGGGGAGAGAAACACTGTGTTTAAATAACAGTTTGGGGTCAGTTTCAATATTTATTTTTCGTGAGTTTGGATGCCGGCTAGCGTCTCTTTTTATTTGTTAATATTGTTCTCTCTCTTCTCCTCCTCCTCCCCCCCTTTTTTCCTCTGGCTGCTTGTTTGGTTACACTTCCTTTTATTGGCAGAGCCTGCGGCCCGTCCTTGCATTGCGTTCGGCAAGAGCAGATGTTGGGGTTTTTCCCCCAGCTGCATTTCTGAATTAGTTTGGCTTTCAAATATTGTGCATTCTGAGGCATTGGGTCCTTTGCAAACTCTAGTTACTGCACCCCCTCCCTACCTGGACAGGTAATATAGTAATAGTAATAATAATAATAATAATAATAATAATTTATATCCTGCCCTCCCCAGCCGAAGCCAGGCTCAGAGCGGCTAACAACAATAAAAGTAACACAGTTTACATAAAATCACAATCAATTAATTGAAATGCATTCTAAAATCAACTCATTCTAAAATCAATTCAAAATCAAATTAATGGCAACCATTGGGCTAGAGTTCTATGAGGATGACCAAAGGAGGGGGTCAGACTGTGCCTTGGCCAAAGGCCAGGTGGAACAGCTCTGTCTTGCAGGCACTGCGGAAAGATGTCAAGTCCCGCAGGGCCCTGGTCTCTTGTGACAGAGCGTTCCACCAGATCGGGGCCACGGCCGAAAAAGCCCTGACTCTAAGTTGAGGCCAGCCTAACCTCTCTGTGGCTCCAATATGTTTTTGTTTGAAGACTGTAAGGTCCTCCGTGGGACATAGCAGGAGTGGCGGTCCCGTAGGTACGAGGGTCCTAGGCTGTAAAGGGCTTTAAAGGTTAAAACCAGCACCTTAAACCTGATCCTGTACTCCACCGGGAGTATTTATGGTTCACCCCCTCCTCAGTTAATCCCTGCAACGATCCTGCAAGGGAGGTGAAGAGGCTGTGACTGACTCACCCTGTGAGCTTCGTGAAGGAGTGGGAATTTGAACCCTGGTCTCTCCCAGGTCTTAGTCTGACACTCTCACCACTACACCCCACTGGCTTCCCAGAGTTCTTCTGTCATGGGGCAGCAATATACAGTCGTACTTTTGGAAGTCGAATGGAATCTGTTCCGGAAGCCTATTGTGCTGGTCCCGTGGGTTACCCAAGAGGCGAGGTCCAAGTCCGGTCCGTGGTCAAAGGTGCAACGGGGAGGCAGTTCGTAGTAGCTGGAGCTGGGTGCAGGGCAGGGAGTCGGGTGAAGTCAGGAACAGGCTTGCAAGCAGGGAGCCAGGGCAGGTCAGGAGCTCAGGCAGGAAAGCAGGACAGGGTTCAGGCAGGAACTAACAACCAACAACATTGCTCCCACAACTTGGGACTGGGGCTGGCCGGCTTTTATCTGCCCCGAGGCATAGGGTTCCCCGATCCTCAGGTGACTCGCCTCTCCTGGCCTGGAGGCGAGCCCTCCTCCTGCGGGAACTTAGTTCCCTCCGCTTCTCTGCCCTGAGCCTCTGCAGCTCAGGAGAGGCTGGAGGGTGACCGGACCCAGAGGCAACCTCAGCTTCCTCTGACAGGGCTGAGAGTGGAGCACCTGCAGGCAATGGGTCCTCCATCACCTGCAGAGCCAGAGCAGATTCAGCTGGTGCCTGCACCTGAGGACCCAGCACAGGTGAGGACCCTTCAGGCTCAGGCCTCAGCCCTGGCTCAGCTGGTTCTGGAGGCGGGGAATCCTGTGCAGGCTGGGATCCCTCAGGTTCAGCATCCGAGTCCGAATCCCAGGCCATCACACCTATTCAACTTCCAAAACATTCAGAAAGCAGAGCTTGGCTTCTGATTGGCTGCAGCAAAGTCCTGTGGCCAATCGGAAGCCCCGCTGGACATTCAACTTCCAAAAATAGTTCACAAACTGGAACAGTCACTTCCAGGTTTGTGGCAATTCTCACTGTAAAACAAAAGTGCCTAGGCATTCTGTGGTGGCAACCGTGACCTGGGTTCAAGGTGCCATTTGGAGATTATCTTAGATACCTGCGTTTCTCGCACTGGTCCCTAAGACAAGTGTGGGACTGGGGCAGTGATTTGAATTTTCTGGAGAAAAACCCAATAAATTTTCTATTGCCTTAAACAGAGGGAAGCTTGATTTACCATTTATGTATGTTCAACAGGCTTTATAGTTTTATTGGCCAAGCATGTGCCATGTTAATTTAACATATTTTATAATTATCTCCAGAAAAATTCCAGTAACCAAAAGACTGTTTTTGGGGGGCAGGGGGTGATAAAGTGTCCTTAGTGTGGCTTAAATGATCCATATTCAAGCAAATTCAGAGCTTTCCTTTGAAATTTATCTTTATTGGAATACTTGTAGATATTTACAAGCTGTGATAGCGCAACAGCATGCATTTTCCTTGCTGTGTTTAGGTTTTAAGAAGAACGAAGGAACGAAGGACGGCTTTAACATACTAATTTTAACACCGCTGGCCCTGAAGAACTGTGCTCATCAATATGTAGTTCCTGGGGAGACGTCTCCTGGAATAAGAGTTAATTGCGGCTAGATTTGACTTGTTACCCACACCAGTTGCCCAATTTGACTGGTATTCAGCATGTTATTAATAATTTTCATGAATCAATGTATTTCTAAGAAAGGGAAGATTTCTGCAAAAAAACCACCCGGAGCATTTTCTTGCAAAATGTCAGCACTGTGCCCTAGAGTTTGTGCAAGGGAGAAGAACCCATTGAATCACAGAACTGTGGAGTTTTTTGGGGGGTCCCCCCCAAGGAGTCATCTATCCCAACCCTGTTCTTTCCAATCCATTTTTCCGGGAAATGAGAAGAAGGGGTGAGAGGCAGGTTTGGGGCTCTGGAATCTAAGGTGAACCTGGAGTCCAGAGTAGCCTGCAATATCATCAATACAGGGGAAACTCGGAAAATTAGAATATCGTGGAAAAGTTCATTTATTTCAGTAATTCAACTGATGTCAACTGATGGCATGGCTCCCCAGATCAACACAGACTGTGGAAACTTCACACTGGACTTCAAGCATCTGGCATTGTGTGCCTCCCCATTCTTCCTCCAGACTCTGGGTCCTTCGTTTCCAAGTGAGATGCAAAAGCTGCTCTCATCAGAAAAGAGATTTGGGGAGCCATGCCATCAGCTGGTGTTGGTCCACTCTGCTTCATTAAGTCCAGGGTCAACGCTGCCGTCTACCAGGAGATTTTGGAGCACTTCATGCTTCCTTCCACAGACGAGCTTTATGGGGATGCTGACTTTATTTTCCAGCAGGACTTTGGCACCTGCCCACACTGCCAAAAGTACCAAAACCTGGTTCAATGCCCATGGGATTACTGTGCTTGATTGGCCAGCAAACTCGCCTGACCTGAACCCCATAGAGAATCTATGGGGCATTGCCAAGAGAAAGATGAGAGACATGAAACTGAGCAATGCAGAAGAGCTGAAGGCTGCTATTGAAGCTTCCTGGTCTTCCATAGCACCTCAGCAGTGCCACAGGCTGATAGCATCCATGCCACGCCGCATTGAGGCAGGAATTGATGCAAAAGGGGCCCAAACCAAGTACTGAGTACATGTGCATGCTTCTACTTCTCATAGGTCCAATATTGCTCTATTTGCAGTCCTTGTTTTGCTGATTTCATTTAATATTCTAATTTTCTGAGATTGTTAATTTGGGGTTTTCATCAGCTGTATGCCATGATCGTCACAATTATAACAAATAAAGGCTTGACATACCTCGCTTTGCATGTCAGGAGTCTATCTCATATATTAGTTTCACCTTTTAAGTTGAATTACTGAAATAAATGAACTTTTCCACAATATTCAAATTTTCCGAGTTTCACCTGTACTCCCAGCAATTGGAAAATGGATTGTTTGAGTGGCGGCAGGTTTAACCCCACCTTCTTTTGTCTATTCTTGGTGGCGCTGGAAGTCGGGTGCCAAGAGTTCATCATACCTCGCTGCCTCGACTGGTAGTGGTGTAGTTTTGCGTTCCTTGCTATTGATTTTGTTGTAATGTCTTTTGTCTGGGCGGGGTGCCTGGAGCAGACGGCTGCTGCCCTGCTTTCATTAGCAGGGGTCGAAATCCATGGAAATGCTAAATATAGCTGGCAGAGACAGGGCTGCCTTTAGCTTGGACTGCGTCCCCTTGGAGCAGGTAGAACGCTTCCTTCGGGGGGGGGGCTCCACGGCCTCCCAACCCCCCGAAATTCTCCATGCAGCACAGAATTAAACTATGGAACTCACTGCCACAGGAGGCAGTGAGAGCCAGCAACCTGGGTGGCTTTAAAAGAGAATTAGGCGAATTCATAGAGGAGGAGAGGGCTGTTGATGGCTACTAGTCCTGGCGCAGTGTTAGAAATTCAGATATATAAGCTAGGTGCCAAGGTTGCAAAGAGCAAAATGGAAAGTCTTGTTGCCATGTTGGGGTAAGACAGCCCTAAATATTATTATTATTATTATTATTATTATTATTATTATTATTATTAATTTATTTGTACCCCGCCCATCTGGCTGGGTTTCTCAAGCCACTCTGGGCGGCTTCCAACAAAGATTAAAAATACATTAAAATGTCACACATTAGAAAACTTACCTGAACAGGGCTGGCTTCAGATGTCTTCTAAAAGTCTGGTAGTTGTTTTTCTCTTTGACATCTGGTGGAAGGGAGTTCCACAGGGCACGTGCCACCACCAAGAAAGCCCTCTGCCTGGTTCCCTGTAACTTGGCTTCTCGCAGGGAGGGAACCACCAGAAGGCCCTCAGAGCTGGACCTCAGCGTCCGGGCAGAACACCAACACTTAGTCAACACCAAGTCTTACTTTTCAAATGATGGGCTGACTGTGATTGATTCTCTCTTTTTTTTTTTTAATGATACTTATTGGATTTTTTTTTTTTAAAGTTACAAAAAAAAAAACAAGGTAGAAAAAGAGAAAAACAAACCACCTCCAACAATACAAATACAAATTCAAAATAAGGGAAAAAAAACAAAAACACACCACAAACATTTAAAAAGATTTAAAACAAATCCATTATTCTCAACTCCTCAACTGTCATTACCTTCTTTCTTTGACCTCCTCCTCCTCCCTTTTTTTGTGTCCTGGTTGTTAATTGTCACAGCAAATCCTTTCCATATTTCATAATATTCTGTCATTGCATTACCTTAAACTATTTTAATCTTATCTTAGTATAAAAAACCTTGAAACTTAAAACTTAAATCTTATTTTTACCAACTTCTCATAACCATAATATTCTTACATAATTCCTTAAACATTTTCACTAAAGCCAAGTAATTTCATTCCAACATTTTTCTAACATTCATCAATTTTATAAAACAGTCCTAGTAGTGAAAAAAAGAAATAAAAACAAATCCAATCTTCATCCAGCGTCCCTTCCTCCTGGTCCCGGGTTTTGTCAGTCCTTATTATCCCATCAATCTAGCGCATTAACCTGGTAACCTTATATCCGAGGCCCTTAAGTCTCTTCCATGTCCCTTCCACAGCTCTTCTTCATATTTGTAACTGTATTTTCCCTTGTCTCCTGCTCGTTTCACTCGTGGGAACTCCAGCTTGGCAATATTTTTGACCCTTCTCAACAGATCAGCCCCCTTTCCATAATTGACACTAAATTCCATGTGGTATTTAAAAACATTTTTCAAAATCCCTCCAAAATTGAGAGCCCCCACAATCCCAAACATCTCACGGCCCATTGCCAGACTTGAAAAGTCCAAACATCCCTGCATAGGGGGGGTCTATCCAACCCCCCATTTCCAAACCAAACCAAACTTTTTCTTTCCAGATCTGGCTTTTTCCAAGTTCATTTGTCAAATCCGAAAGCTCATATTCCTGTTGGGCCTGTTCTGTCAGGGCACACTCCTGATTTAATTCCTGGGTGGGCTCCACATATTTTCCCACTGCCTGTTCAAAATTTCCCGCCGCCTGTTCCAAATTTCTAATCGAATCAGCCATCAAATTCGTCTTCTCATGTAGCTGTTCCAGTAGGGCATTTGTTTTATAGAAAGCACACAACAGAGCTTCTGAATACATTGTCCTGCAAGGTCAGATGTCTATTCCCACGATTGTAATCTGTAACAGCTCCCAGCTCCCAGGAGTTGGTTACAGTTTCACAGTCTCCCTCTAGGGGGAAAACTTCTATTTGATCTTTCTTTTAAAGACAAGTCTAGCAACAGAGTTTCCTTTTTTCAGATATTTTGTCAATATTTGTTCCTTTAAGGTACGAAAGGAAACAGTGGAATCACTATGTTTCTCTTCTTTTAGCTATCTGTCAAAAGCGTTTGTCTCTGGTCAATGAGCTTCAAACGTCAGTCCTGACACCCCGCTCCAGGATCAGGACGGTGGAAAGTTACTTTACTTTAAACTCACTTCTGCAGGTTTAAACAGTCCAAAAAAGATCCCCCTTCTTCTCCTGCTGCCGAAGGGGGGTTCAGCAATTTTAAATGATGAAAGCCAATCCTTTAGAGGCGATTTTCTGGGCTCTAGTTTACCTTGTCTTTGCTTTATTCTGTCCACAAAGAAACGGAAGGCTGACTTCCTGTTTAGACCTTCCCGTTTCAGTACCAAATTGAAGTAAGTTCTTAAGTCCAATTCCTTTCTGCTCGCAAGTCCTTATTTAAAGTCCAATTATTCCAAGTTTAAGTACTCATGGGTGCTTATTTTAGAAGCCAAATTGTCCCAGGAAAAAGGCAGCGCTCTCCGGCAACGGCTGTGCGGCTTCGCTCCACGGAAATAGCAGTTGACTCACAGCACCGCGCCACTTCCCCCTCTTCGCTTCGGAGCCCGTTAGTGGGTTCCTTTGCGTGTTGGGGGGGCGCTAAGGGTGCCCGCCGAGTCCCATGGTCACAGGCTTCATCCGCCTGTGATTTTTAAAAGGGTCCCCGCTTCGCCTTAGCGGAAAAGACCCGTTTCGCGCTGAGCTAGTCCCTCCAGTTCAGAGGGAGTCCACCATTGCCGATGGCGCCACCCCGGAAGTCCGACTGTGATTGATTCTCAAACATCTGGCTCGTTCCAATGACAGCCTTGAGCTGTGTTAAGAGCTTTGATAACTTAAAGAGAAAAAAAAATCACTTGACCCAGCCACAGCCCACATATATGTTGGCCTATTCAGACTTCTTTTTCTTAATGGTGACATGGACCATTCATAATGTAAGAATATTACTCACAACTGTGAGCAGGGCAGTGAGGTGGGGTAAATGAAGACAAGAGACAACAATGAACTACAACATGGGTAGGCAAACAGCCCCGGGGGCCGGATCCGGCCCAATCGCCTTCTCAACCCAGCCTGCGGATGGTCCGGGAATCAGTGTGTTTTTACACGAGTAGAATGTGTGCGTTTATTTAAAATGCATCTCTGGGTTAATTGTGGGGCATAGGAATTCGTTCATCCCCCCCCCCCCAAAAAAAATATATAGTCCGGCCCCCCACGAGGTCTGAGGGACAGTGGACCGCCCCCTGCTGAAAACGTTTGCTGACCCCTGAGCTACAACATCGCTCGCTGCTCTTGCTCAGGCTGCACAAAAACATTTTGGTTCCTGAAATACGTTTTGATTGTGCATATAAAATATAACGGATAGAATTCTACAGGATGTGTTGCTGATGCATGAAAGCAGTTCAGATCCAATGATCCCCAGGCAGGCCCCTCTAGATGGTGATGTCAGGTGTCAACTTGGTTGCGGGTGCAAAATATGCCTGGCTTCTGGTGAATTTCCAAACTGACATGTCCATCCAACTCCAAGGTGAAGCCTGAACAGACTTATGGCACAAGGGATGCTATTTTGCATGCCAACTTCAGCTCTGCCGGGACACGGGTAGCGCTGTGGGTTAAACCACAGAGCCTAGGACTTGCCGATCAGAAGGTTGGCAGTTCGAATCCCCGTGACGGGGTCAGCTCCCGTTGCTCGGTCCCTGCTCCTGCCCACCTAGCAGTTCGAAAGCACGTCAAAGTGCAAGTAGATAAATAGGTACCGCTCTGGCAGGAAGGTAAACGGCGTTTCTGTGCGCTGCTCTGGTTTGCCAGAAGCGGCTTAGTCATGCTGGCCACATGACCCGGAAGCTGTACGCTGGCTCCCTCGGCCAGTAAAGCGAGATGAGTGCCGTAACCCCAGAGTCGGCCACGACTGGACCTAATGGTCAGGGTTCCTTTTACCCTTTACCTTTACCTTCAGCTCTGCTACTCAGCTGTGGCCCACCATAACCCTTGCATCTCTGGTTGGGTGTGATCTGGATCATGGCGTCTCCCTTGATGCAAGCAAGTTGCCCACCCTGTGAGGTGGCTGTCCGTCACACCTCTGCCATCCATGAGCCCATCAGCAGGAGAGGAGGAAATCCCCTATTTTGTCAATGGCTGCAGTTTTGCCATGCACCTGGATTAATTTCTGCATTGCAAGGACCCAGATGAACCTTTGGGTCCCTTCCAGCTATGTGATTGCCCTGTATTTGCATGAAATAGTTCATCTTTTGCAAGCTGCCTCAGGAGAGCTTTGCTGAATGGGGGGCATATCCGTAGCGGCAGATCATAAATAAATAGAGAAATCTGGGATTGCTGCCTCCTGATAATCTGATCGGGTTGATGCTCCCAGTCTCTCCTGCACAGGCATCTGGTCTGTGCATAGATACTGTATTTTTCGCTCTATAAGACGCACCAGACCACAAGACGCACCTAGTTTCTGGAGGAGGAAAGCAAGAAAAAAAATATTCCGAATCTCAGAAGCCAGAACAGCAAGAGGGATCGCTGCGCAGCAAAAGCAGTGATCCCTCTTGCTGTTCTGGCTTCTGGGATAGCTGTGCAGCCTGCATTCGCTCCATAAGATGCACACACACATTTCCCCTTACTTTTTAGGAGGGAAAAAGTGAGTCTTATAGAGCAAAAAACACGGTAACTTTTTTTAGTGTGGAAGGTTGAAAGTAAAGGTTCGCTTCCAATTTGAGTTTGGCCAAAGTGCGGCTTGGATATTGCAAGGATGGGAAATGCCTGATTTGCAAGAGGGAAGCTCTCCAGCGTCAGAGATGGGCTGCAGTAGGGAGGAGAGCTTCAGCCCCAGATTGCACCATGAAATTGGAGCCGAGCAACAACCGCTTGGGATTGGCAACAGCCTGAGGTTGTGTCGGTTAATAAATCCTTTCAGGGTTGACCCTCCGAGACCTTTTTGCAAACTGCTCCAGCCCACGGCTGTGGCTGCTTGACTCCCTCACAATGGCAGGGCTGTGGATTAGAGGAGCTGACCTAAGATTGCCTCTGCCAGAACCCCAGGGGAATTCCTTTCCCTTTTATCCTTTATTTGACCAATTACAAGAAGCATAAAGTCCCCCCCCCCAACACCGCCTTTCGGGACTGGGCTGGGCTGGAAGGGAGAGGTGGAGCTCTTGCGGCCGCCCCCTCCAGGGCCTTGAGAAAGGAAGACAAGGCTGTGTTTTCCAGCTGACTCCAGGATTAGGCCCTCTTAATTTGGGGTAATAGAATGGTAGAGTTGCCAGAAACCCCAAGGATCATCCAGTCCAACCCCCTGCAATGCAGGAATCTTTTGCCCACTGTGGGTCTCGAACCCTGAACTATGAGATTAACAGCTTCATGCTCTACTGACAAGCTGTGCCACAGACGTCTGTGGATGGAGAAAGGTTTTCCTCCCTCTCTCCTAACACTGGAACTTGTGCACACCCAACGAAGCTGAATTCGTTCCAGAGGTCCGTTCTTAACCTGAAACTGTTCTTAACCTGAAGCACCACTTTAGCTAATGGGGCCTCCGGCTGCCGCCGCGCCGCTGGAGCCTGATTTCTGTTGTTATCCTGAAGCAAAGTTCTTAACCTGAAGCACTATTTCTGGGTTAGCGGAGTGTGTAACCTGAAGCGTATGTAACCCGAGATACCACTGTACCAGTTGATGGATGGTGCAGGAGGGAAAGAGGGCTCTTCTGCCTCAATCCTGTTTACAGGCATCTGGTTGGCCACTGTGAGAATAGGACGGACCATGGTCCTGATCCAGCAGCCTCTTCTTCATCAAACATTAAAAACTTCCCTGTACAGGGCTGCCTTCAGATGTCTTCTAAAAGTCAGATAGTTCTTTATTTTCCTGACATCTGATGGGAGGGCGTTCCACAGAGCGGGCGCCACTACCGAGAAGGCCCTCTGCCTGGTTCCCTGTAGCTTTGCTTCTCGTAATGAGGGAACCGCCAGAAGGCCCTCAGGGCTGGACCTCAGCGTCCGGGCAGAACAATGGGGGTGGAGACGCTCCTTCAGGTATACAGGACTGAGGCCGTTTAGGGCTTTCAAGGTCAGCACCAACACTTTGAATTGTGCTCGGAAACGTACTGGGAGCCAATGTAGGTCTTTCAAAACCAGTGTTATGTGGTCCCGGCGGCTGCTCCCAGTCACCAGTCTAGCTGCTGCATTCTGGATTAGTTGCAGTTTCCGGGTCACCTTCAAAGGTAGCCCCACGTAGAGCGCATGGCAGTAGTCCAAGCGGGAGATAACCAGAGCATGCACAACTCTGGCAAGACAGTCCGCGGGCAGGGAGGGTCTCATCCTGCGTACCAGGTGGAGCTGGGAGACAGCTGCCCTGGACACAGAATTTACCTCCATGGACAACTGTGAGTCCAAAATGACTCCCAGGCTGCACACCTTGTCCTTCTGGGGCACAGTTGCCCCATTCAGGACCAGGGAGTCCTCCACACCTGCCTACCTCCTTTCCCCCAAGAACAGTACTTCTGTCTTGTCAGGATTCAACCTCAATCCATTAGCCTCCATCCATCCTCCAAACGACCAGTTACCCCTTTCCACAAAGTGGAGCAGTTTGGGTTGAAAGTGTTCCGAGAAAGGACCAAGATCTGCTCCTGCTCTTTGCAACCTCTGTGCCTTCACTCCGACCTTGCAAGGAGGCTGCCCAGCTGGTTATGGACGATGTTTCAAGATAAATGAGCCCCCTTGTCCTCCTCCCCAGCTGGCTATCTTAACGGCAAGATCATAACTCCTCTGGAAGTTCATGCACTGTGCTAAGATCTGTGCAGTAGCCTCAGGCTCGCTTGCTAGTGAGTGGAGCAGGAGGGGTCTTGATCAGGATTTGCAGAGCAGCAGCAGAAGAAATGGATTGTTTGGGATCCTAAGCAGGCAGCCTACATTTAGAATTGCAATCTGAATGAATGCAGATTTTTAAAGATCCGCTCCGAACTTCTGTTGCATTTAATGGTGTGGGTTCAAAGGACGGAGCTCAAAGGCCGGCAGTGGAGGTGGCTTCGAGTTCCTCTGTGTCAGGGTGCTTTTGTTGGATGGAGGAAGCAGGAGGGGTGGGGTGAAGGGTGGATAAAAATCAATGATTTAAAATAAAATAAAAAAATCAGGTTTTTTTTAATTTAAATCAGATTTTTTTAAAAAAATGCTTTTGAAGGAAAAAAAATCTTTCTAAAGGTAGTTTTCTGTATAAGTGACATTATAGTCCATAGGCTATTCATCAGGAAATAAGGATTTGTTTTAAGTTTTTCATGTGTGCTAAAACTCAGTCTAAGTTGTTGTTGTTTTTTAAATTGTTTACCCACATCAGTTAACAAACATGGATGCATATGCTGTAATGTTATTATTTGAGTTAAATAAATTGTTATTAAGGAAATGATTATTTTTCTCCTCCCAATAAAGTACAGCAGAAAAGTTGTCCAAATAGAAACAGTTAACTTATTAAACTTCATAATGATCTGTCAATGTCTTTCTAACAGTATAACCAAATCAGTAATTTTTGATATAACTGTAAAAACTACTCTGAAAATTTATTGTTCCAAAAATGGAACCTTAATCTGGTTGTGAATACAGTGGTACCTCGGGTTAAGTACTTAATTCATTCTGGAAGTCCGTTCTTAACCTGAAGCACCACTTTAGCTAATGGGGCCTCCCGCTGCCGCCGCGCCGCCGGAGCACGATTTCTGTTCTCATCCTGAAGCAAAGTTCTTAACCTGAAGCACTATTTCTGGTTTAGCGGAGTCTGTAACCTGAAGCGTATGTAATCCGGGGTACCACTATATTAAGATTGTACCAGCAAGAATGAGTCTTTCTGTAAAAAAAAGAGAGATTTAAAGCAAGTCTTACTGACAAGTGATTTAGATTGCGATTTAAATTGCGATTTAAATCCATTTGATTTAGATCAAATCCACCCTGGTGGGGTGGTTGTCGTTGATGTTGTGGTTGCTGGGCTGCAAGTAAATTTTTTAGGATAATGGAAGGGTGATTTGGTGGAATGGGTTTACGTGGCAGAAACGCACGCTTGAGGTTAGTGCTCAGGAAGACTCTACCTTTAGTAATCTCTGTGGAGATGGAAACGTTGACGGGATGTTGTGGAGTCAATGCACTTTAAAGCTGCGTGCAGATTGGGGAAATTTTTGCATTAGTTCTCCTGATTCTAATTTCTGTCCCATTTCCTGAAGCTCCTTTCACTCTGCATCTCCTCATGGGTTGTGGGTTAGTGCCTTTTTGAGCGATATACCTGGATGCTCCCGTGCTGAAACTTTGCTCACCGCAGGGGACCTTGGATGACGGTGTTACTTTCTGTTCCACCATGAAAAACAGCAGGAAAGATCCACACATTTCATCGCTTTATTCCTGTGATTTTCTGGGTGAAAGGGGCTGCAAGCAGATTTCCTCTGGAATAAAAAAAAACACGGAAGTGAAACTAAACATGCACTAATTTTTCAGAAGTGGCTTTTTTGTTTGTGTGAAAGCTCAAATAAAATGATGTGCTTCTGTGCATGCACGACCGCTGAAACCCAGAATTAACCTGTTCTCATACTCCCGGGTTTCGGTGGTCCGCAACCCGAAAAAACGCAACCTGAAGCATCTGTAACCCGAGGTATGACCGTACTGCAAAAGGGGGGGGGGAGACCCAAAGCTTTGCTTTTCTGCTTTGCCATCCACGCAGAGGAGGGAAGGGAGGCGTTGTGGTGGGCAAGATTGCCTGAGCATTTATTGAACCTGCTTCCTGGAAGGATGGAGGCCTCCCTGCCTCTTTTCTCCGCAAGCACTCCAGGGCCAGGCCTGCTGCTATTTATCCTGCGCTGATAATATAATTAGCCTGACAGGCCCACTGGGTGCACGCTGTGTGTGCGTTTGGCCAAGTGAAACAAAGTACAGTCATACCTCGGGTTGAAGTAGCTTCAGGATAAGCATTTTGGGGTTGTGCTCTGCGGTGACCTGGAAGTAACGGAGTGCGTTACTTCCAGGTTTCACTGCTCGTGCATGCGCAGACACTCTAAATGAAGTTACGTGCATGCACGGAAGCGGCGAATTGCAACCCGCGCAGACGCAGGTTGCGTTCGCTTCAGGATGTGAACGGGGTTCCGGAACGGATCCCGTTTACATCCAGAGGTACCACTGTATTTGGGGGTTGAAGGGTGTGTGGGGGGGAGGAAGGCGGTTTTGAAAACAGAGACATCTGCCGCCTTTTGCATCTCTGTGAATACCCTTGGTGCAGGGAGCTAATAAACGCTGTGAAGTTGTGTGTGTCTGTGTGGAGACTGCCGCACTTTGCGGTGGGGAGAGTTGGTAGTTTTGGAAAGATACGGACAAGCCGAGGAGGGTGATCAAGATGGTCAAAGGCCAGGAAATGAAGCCTGATGAGGAACGGTTGAGGGAGCCGGGGATGTTCAACCTGGGCAAGAGAAGACTGAAAAGTGATGTGAGAACAATCTCCAAATACAGTTGTACCTCAGGTTACAGACGCTTCAGGTTACAGACTCTGCTAACCCAGAAACAGTGCCTCGGGTTAAGAACTTTGCTTCAGGATGAGAACAGAAATCCTGCTCCGGCGGAGCAGCAGCAGCAGGAGGCCCCATTAGCTAAAGTGGTGCTTCAGGTTAAGAACAGTTTCAGGTTAAGTACGGACCACTGGAACAAATTAAGTTTTTAACCCGAAGTACCACTGTATCTCAAGAGCTGTCACAGGGAAGATGGGGCAAGCTTGTTTTCTCTTGCTCAGGAAGGTAAGACCCAAACCCAACAGACTGAAATGGCAAGGAGATTCCGATGAAACATCAGGAAGAACTTTCTGACTCCTTCAGGAGCTGGTGGACTTTTCTTCATTGGAGATGGGATGTCCATCTGTCCTGGATACTTTAGCTGAGATTCCTGCATTGCAGGGGGTTGGACTAGATGACCCGTGGGGACCCTTCCAGTTGTGCAGTTCTGTGATTCTACGATTCCAATCCTTGGACATCCAATGAAGTTGGAACCCCGCTGCTCTCTGTTCTTGTCTCTCAGATGTAGGCAAGGCAGCCACTCAGGCGCAGAGGCGGAAGAGGCCAGAAATGATGGGCTGGGAGGAGGGACAGGAGGGGGAGAGCGAGAGAGACTTGCAAGTGCAAATCCTGGTTGTCACATTTTAGCACTTCCCCACCTAACAAGTGGGAAAATCGCAGAGCTTACAGAAAAAGCAGGTAAGAGGCAACATGGCAGAAGCGTACAAAATGTTGCATGAATTGGAGGATGGAGAGAGAGAGAGGAAAGGTTTTCTCCTCCTCTCCCAGTTACACTTGAACTCATAGATATCCAATGAAGCTGAATGTCTGATGGTTCAGGACGGATAAAAGAAAGTCCTTATTCACACAGCACGTAGTTAGACTGTGGAACTCCCTCCCACAGGAGGCAGTGATGGTCACCAACTTCAATGGCTTTAAAGAGGATTAGACAAATTCATGGAGGAGGAGAGAAATCATCATCCTCATTTTATTTGTATGCCGCCTTTCCATAGTTTCCCATAATGTGAGAACAGGAAGCTGGAGTAGATGGGACATTGGCCTGATCCAGCACACTCTTCTCATGTTCTTCCCCAGGGCCGGATTTGGGCTTGATGAGGCCCTAAGCTACTGAAGGTAATGGGGCCCTTTCTATGTCCAGCTGTCCTTTGTCAACAACAAATTGTCATTTTTTTTGTGTTGAATAAATGCTATATGGTCATTGATGGACCTAATTGGTATCTCAAGCCATTTGCCCATGTTGCCATGCAACCAGTCCATGCAGAATGTAGGCACCCTATATATAGAAAGGAGCAAACCAGGGATATTTTAGGGAGCAGGCGAGCAGGCGGGGCCCATGACTTACATCATAGGAGCCTGCACAACACAAAACACTGTTGTGTTTTTATTTTACAGTGGTACCTCGGGTTATAGACACTTCAGGTTACAGACTCTGCTAACCCAGAAATAATACCTCGGGTTAAGAACTTTGCTTCAGGACACGAGCAGAAATCGCGTGGCAGCAGCGGGAGGCCCCATTAGCTAAAGTGGTACCTCAGGTTAAGAACGGACCTCCAGAACGAATTAAGTTCTTAACCCGAGATACCACTGTATTTGTTTTTTATCTTATATTTTGGAAATGTACATAAAGTTTTTTCCCCTTTACATTTTTGGGGACCCCGCCAAGAGAGTGGGGCCATAAGCTGTAGCTTGTTTAGCTTCTACATAAATTTGGCACTGTTCTTTCCCAACCTGACCCTCTCCCTGATGTTTTGCCCTTCAGCTTTTTCAGCCCTAGCCAACATGACTACTGAATGTGGGCTGTAGTCCAATGTATCTGAATATCCTCATGTTGGGGAGACTGCTGTAGACATAAGTGTCAGCTGTGCTAGCCTAAAACTAGGTGTCTCCAATGCTGCTATTCTGCAAAATCCAAGTGAAACACCACAACCCACTCAAAATAAGACAGTTTCAGTATTCCTGGTCTCCCGGATCGATGGAAATTGCAAGAGAACGATCAAGCCCGTAGGAGCTGTTTCTTCCTTCCAGCCAGAGAGACTTTTAAATGTGTGCTATTGAGTTGTCCTGAGAGAAGGTTAAGTGGTGAATTGATCACGTTCTGTGAGCCAAGCAATTGCACCGGAAGCCTCTTCTGGCTTTTTAAAGAAAAATCAACACAGTCCATCAGGGAAAGAAGGACGATGCGTTCAAAGCTGCAGCCACGAAGCTGTTAAAAGCCCGGATCCTGCCTAGCCAACCTCGCCCTCCCTGTTGCTGATGTTGGGATCCAGCCCGGAGACCACAGTCCCTCCCAGTTGCCACATTGGGTTTGCAAGTGGGCCTCATCCACCAGGCGTTGTGCCAGAAGCTTTGCGGTGATGGATGGGGCTCTTGCAAGAAAGCCAGAACTTAAATACAGCTTAATATGTTTAAAGCTCCTTAATTGTTTTCCTAAATATTTTTATTAATCCTATTTCTGGTCTAGAAACATCCTCCGTGACCGCTGGCCGTCCTGAGTTCGGCTGCTGGGAGTTGAAGCCCAATAACTTTACGCTGCAAATGGCCCTGTGATCCTTGGATGAAGGCACTATATATTTTTAATAAATAGTAATTTTAATATTTATGTGCTGCCCATCTGACCGGCTTGCCCCTGCCAGTCTGCGCGGCTCCCAACAATATATTAAAAACACAATAAAACACCGAGCATGGAAAAACTGCCCTAGAAAGGCAAGTTCTGCTCTTATTTCACTTTTCAGCTGGAAGAGGCTAGCAAATATGAATAATACCCAGTCCCTAAAAGACAGAATACAAAAGGAAACAGGGGTCTGGAGAGAGGAGGAAGAAAAGTAATATTCTGGGGTGTTGTTTGGAGGGGGCATTTTGGTTCTTCCTGCCAAAGTGCAGAATCTTACATTACATAGTCCCTGCTGAAATTCATTTTGTTAGTTTGAGCCCGGTTCTGCATTTGAGTTAATAATAATGAAAAATAATAATAATAATTCATTATTAAAAAATGGCGACCAGATATTCTGTTGTGGAGACTGTGTAACCTGAGTTCAAGGTGCCTTTTGCCATCAGCTTATATATATATATATATATATATATATATATATCTGAGTTTCTTAACAGCGTTCTGAGCACCCTTTTCTCCTTTGGGAAATTATCTCTGAACCCAGCTGCCCCTCTGTGCCAGGGATGGAGCAGGGACAATTTGGCCAGAGACATCGGTTGCTGCTGAGCCGGTGATGAAAGTTTCTGTGGCTCCCTGGATTTTGCTTCTCTGCTCCTGGTGCCTCCTGCATTATTTAGCCTGTGGCGGAGGAAGGTCACCAGCCCTCCTGATAATTTCCCCGAGATTAGCCAGAGAGCGTAATGGCCCACGCGGGAAAAGAGACTCGACATGATTATTCAGTAGTTCGGCTTCAACTGCAAATAAACAAAAGGCAGTAATTAATGGGACAACCCTGAGGTCAGTCCCTTCTTCCTTCTGCCGTGGTAGCCAAAGTCTCCCCCTTTCTCCACTGAAACATTTGTGTGTGTGTGTGTGTGTGTGTGTGTGTGTGTGTGTTTTAAAAAAGATCTAACAAAAAGCTTCATTGAGCTTAAAATTCAGCAGTGCCTGAGCTCGTACGTGAGCAGCCTGGGAATAGCCAAGCAGGTACGTAACCCAACGGCTGGAAGAGACCCTGTGAAATCTCCACTCTGCAGGGACAGTGTAGCTGGGCAGGGACTGATGTACCCAGGGCCAAGAGGAGGAGGTGGCACATCTGGAGTCAGTGCAGCCTATTTTCTCTGAGAGCAGAGGTAGGGCTGCCATGCGTCCATGAACTGTTTGTGACCCCATCCTGGTGCAAAGGGCTCTGGAGCAGCCATTCTCAAATAGCCTCGAGCTGGGATTCTTGCATGGCAGGCGGCCAGAATAGATGGCCTTTGGGTCCCCTTCCAACTCTGCAATTGCGTGGTGAGTTCCCGCCCCCCCAAGTGGAAATAATGACACATGACATAATTATTAAGGTTAATGGGCTAAAAAGGGCCACAACTTTATTGGTTACAGGTGATGAGCGGTATTGGCTGGTTGTCCTCACCACTGTGATCTAACATGAGGGCATTGGTTGGGCTGTGGTAGGTTCTGTTTTCCAGAGCTATAGGAATGGTGCTCATTTGGAATTTATTTACTTTGGTCAGGGTTCAGCCTGACTCATTTTCTCATTGTATAAGAACAAGCAGAGACATCACCTTGCTGACAAAGGTCCGTATTGTTAAAGCTATGGATTTCCTAATAGTGATGTATGGAAGTGAGAGATGGACCATAAAGAAGGCTGATGGCCGAAGAATGGATGCTTTTGAATTCTGGTGCTGGAGGAGACTCTGGAGAGTCCCATGGACTGCAAGAAGATCAAACCTCTTCATTCTGAAGGAAATCAGCCCTGAGTGCTCACTGGAAGGACAGATCCTGAAGCTGAGGCTCCAAGACTTTGGCCACCTCATGAGAAGAGAAGACTCCTTGGAAAAGACCCTGATTTTGGGACAGATGGAGGGCACAAGAAGAAGGGGATGACAGAGGACGAGATGGTGGGACAGTGTTCTCAAAGCCACCAGCATGAGTGTGACCAAACTGCGGGAGGCAGTGGAAGACAGGAGGGCCTGGCGTGCTCTGGTCCAGGGGGTCATGAAGAGTTGGACACGACTAAACGACTAAACAACAACAACAACAAGCACGAAGGAGGTTTCCCAGCCCGCTCATAGGTCCTTATAATATCAGTGGAAACATTTGGTCTTGGCATGTATTAACAGCTTCCAATTTTAACCTGAAGTTTGCCACTTGTCCAGTTTTAGTTTTAATTTTGTTGGAATTAATTGTGGGATGTATCTTAATTGATCGATCGCTTGTATTATGCATATTGTCTTATTTATATGATGTTAGTTGCTCTGAGCCCGGCTTTGGCCAGGGAGGGCGTAATACAAATAAAAATTTATTATTATTATTATTATTTATTATTGGAAAAGGTGCTTCTGTCGGAGGACACACACACACCAGTTCCAGTTTTGTGTGTTGTTCATCTTTGCCCCAGCTGGGATGTAAGGCACAAGAGGAGACCCGGAAACATGTTCTGCATCTGCTGCCCGGAATCACGTGTGCCCTTGTTATCTCCTCGGAAGCCAACCGGAGGTTCTGTGGCCGCCCTCTTTGCTCTCCAAAGCAGCGCTAAGGAAAAGCAATTGAAGTGGAGAATGCTCAGAAGAGAGACAAACGCTCCTGACCTTCCACCGCTGCTGCCATGTTAGAGGCCTCTAATTGGCAGAGACTTGTAGCGCTTCAGACCTTCTTGTGATGTTCCTGCAAGGAGGGGGGTGGGCGAAGCAGATGAAAGGAACCGTCGCCGACACCTGAGATGCATACTAAAAATTGTGCTTTTTCTTGTGATCAAACAGCGCCAAGCACTTTGGTGTGGAGAAGGGAGATCCTCTTGCGGGAAGACAGAGTAAAGAAAGTTCTTCGCAAAGTGCAGACTGTGGGACTCCCTCCCACTGGAGGCAGGGATTAGACAAATTTGTGGAAAGTGCTTTCATAGCCGCGATGGCTGTGCTCTGCCCATGGAGGCGCAGGTCCATTCTGTGTCTAGGGCAGCTGTTTATCAGCTCCATCTGGTACGCAGGATGAAACCCTCCTTGCCCGCAGACTGTCTGGCCAGAGTGGTGGATGCTCTGGTTATCTCCCTCTTGGACTCCTGCAATGCGCTCTATGTGGGGCTACCTTTGAAGGTGACCCGGAAACTGCAATTAATCCAGAATGTGGCAGCAAGACTGGTGACTGGGAGCGGCCACTGAGACGACATAACACCAGTCTTGAAAGACCTGCATTGGCTCCCAGTACATTTCTGAGCACAATACAAAGTGTTGGTGTTGACCTTGAAAGCCCTAAATGGCCTCGGCCCAGTAGACCTGAAGGAGCGTCTCCACCCCCATCATTCTGCCAGGACACTGAGATCCAGCGCCGAGGGCCTTCTGGCGGTTCCCTCATTGCGAGAAGCCAAATTACAGGGAACCAGTCAGAGGGCCTTCTCGGTAGTGGCACCTGCCCTGTGGAACGCCCTCCCATCAGATGTCAAAGAGATAAACAACTAACTGACATTTAGAAGACATCTGAAGACAGCCCTGTTCAGGGAAGCTTTTAATGTGTGACATGTTAATGTATTTTTAATCTTTGTTGGAAGCCACCCAGAGTGGCTGGGGAACAAATAATAAATTATTATTATTATTATTATTATTATTATTATTATTTATTCTGTTCCGCATCAGGAAACTTCTGATCTCTTGCACGCATAGACGTCAAAGGCACATCTACACCTGTCACCTTGAACCAATTGCAACCTCTCTGCCTCACCTACCTTGCAGGAGTGTTATAAAGGGGAAAAATGTGTGAGGGAAGGGCTCATGTACAACCCCTTTGACCGATAAATGGAATGAAATATATTTTTTTAGCAATAAGCTGCCTTGAGTCTCTGCCAGGGAAAAAGGCGAGGAGGAGAATAATAATAATAACTGTGAGAATGATCAGGAACACACCAGAGAGCAAATCCTATTAAACTCAGTGGGACTTATGCCTGGGTATTAGGATTGCAGTGTAAGGCTTCCCAGTCTTTACCCAGTTACCTGGGAGTAAGCTACTTTGAATACAGTGGGACGTACTTCTGAGGAGACAGTGTTAACGCTCCATTTACAATAAAGGAATAAACACGGGTTTCCTAAGAAATGGCTGGCTGCTGAGGCATTACAATGAAAGAATTTGAAGTGGATTGGTCACATTTTCTTTCAAATTATAGGAAGGGCTTCATATGCCAGCACCTCCATTGCAGGAATTTTAATTTCAGCATAGACAGGGCTCCATTTTTGCACCTACACACAGCACTGTTCTCCAAGATTTGGAGGGGAGGAAAATGAAAAAACCAGGACATTCTGGGATCAAATCAGCAATTTGCAAAAAACAAACAAATCTGAAGCATTTCTGTTAGGGATTGTAGGATAAGACCTGCCAAGGAAACTAAAAAACTTATTCATGTATGCAACAACGGCTGCAAGAGTCTTAATAGCACAAGGATGGAAGAATGAGAAAATCCCGACTAAAGAACTGTGGCAAGAGAAACTGATGGACTATGTGGAATTGGCGAAAGTGACCCACAAACTATGTGAGAAGGACAACTGCAACTTTAAAGAAGAATGGGAACCTTTTACAAAGTATTTAAAGAAACAACATAATGGACTCCTTGGCAGGTTTTGAATAAAGATTCACAAATTTTTTTTATTGGTAATATATAGATAGATAAAATAAGGATTCATTGTTGTTGTTTAGTCATTTAGTCATGTCTGACTCTTCGTGACCCCCTGGACCAGAGCACGCCAGGCCCTCCTGTCTTCCACTGCCTCCCGCAGTTTGGTCAAACTCATGCTGGTAGCTTCGAGAACACTATCCAACCATCTCGTCCTCTGTCGTCCCCTTCTCCTTGCACCCTCCATCTTTCCCAACATCAGTCTTCTCTTCTCATGAGGTGGCCAAAGTATTGGAGCTTCAGCTTCAGGATCTGTCCTTCCAGTGAGCACTCAGGGCTGATTTCCTTCCGAATGGAGAGGTTTGATCTTCTTGCAGTCCATGGGACTCTCAAGAGTCTCCTCCAGCACCAGAATTCAAAAGCATCCATTCTTCGGTGATTAGCCTTCTTTATGGTCCAGCTCTCACTTCCATACATCACTACTGGGAAAACCTTACATTATAACAATGTAAGGATTCATACATTGTTATAATATGCAGAGAATAATATGTGTTGAGAAATCAGAAGGAGGAGCTGAAGGAAGTCTGGGGGGTGGGTTTTTCTTTTTTGGGGAGGGGGGGAGGGAAAAATGAGGGAGGGGAAAAGAGGAAGAGGATGTATTTTTGATAAATTCTGATGTTGAAATTCCTAATTAAAAATATTTTTTTAAAAAAATAATCATAAACCAGGGCGGCTTCTGTAATTCCAGGACTCTCCCTGGAAAATTTGGACACTCCTGATGTTCTTGTGTTCCAGTGATCAAAGCCTCTTTGTTGTTCTGCATGGGGTGTTGGCAGGTTCAGGTTGTTAATGACTTGGAAGTGTGAGGAATTTGGCTCAGCCATGTTAAAAAAAGGGGGGGGGGAGTTTTCCATTGGGTTAATAGGCCCATTGTGCCATCCTGACTCTGAAAAAACTGGGCTGGTCCCTCCTTGCTCCGAAGCTTGGTCCTTAATTGTCTTGTTTCTGGGAGACCTTATTAGCTCGCTGTTCCTTCGCCTCCCTTCCCAACCCTTGGCTTGGCAGGCCTTTGGTGGAAAGCAATTTAGGTAGCAGAGTGCTGTGCCTTTTTAATGAGAATAATTCTGCCCTGGCTTGCAAATGGCACTGCCCACCTGCAAGGCCAATTACGGATGGCGGCTTCAGCCCTGACCCACAGAGCTGGGCTTAAGGTGTCCCGAGTTTTTTGCAAAGTGGTTTGGAGGTGCGAGGAATCTCACCCCTTTTCTGCTTCGGAGCAAGCGGAAAGGCCAGGAGTGGCTTGACTTGCGTTTTGAAAAACACATAAGAGGCTGGCGCGTATCAGGTGCGTTTGATCTCCGGGGAATTTGCAAGGAATCAAAAGCCTCTCTAATTGCAGGCACCAGGCCAGGCGGTTGAGAAAATAGCGCTCCTTTTAATCAGATTCCACATGCTCTGCTGTGCTCTCGCCCCCCTTTCGCTGCTGAATTGCTTAAATGTGGTTTTATAAAAATAGACTACAGGTAGAAGAGATGGAAGTTGTTGCAGGAGGCAGTATCTGTCTTGTGTGTCTCTCAGAATAAATCTAGATTAATAAATTTCTTTATTAAATATTAATATTTATTATTTCTTTAAAAAATAATATTAAGGCTATGACCTGCTGGTCCCCAAACACCAACATTCTCCAGTCAGAATTGCACCCCCCCTTCCCACCTCGACTATTGGGTTGCGGACCTTTGTGGCTTAGGACCCTCGTATCTACAGGACTGCCTCTCCTGGTCTGCCCCACAGAGGACCTTAAGGTCCATGAATAACCATAGCTTAGAGGTCCCAGGCCCTAAGGAAGTCAGACTATCCTCCACCAGGGCCAGGGCCTTCTCAGGGATGGCTCCAAACTGGTGGAATGCTCTGTCCCATGAGACCAGGGCCCTTCAGGATTTAACCTCCTTCCATCGGGCCTGTAAGACAGAGCTATTCCGCCTGGCTTTTAATTTGAACTTAGCCTGATCTTTTATTCCCCTTCCTTCCCTCCCCCTCTCCTTTTTATGAAGATTACCCACTCTGGTAATCTAATTCTCCCCTGGTCTGGTCACTGGCCCAAATAGGACTAATTTAGCCAGCTAGCCCTGGTGATCACCTAATGTTTATTGGATGGATTTCCCCCTAAATTGATTTTTGAATTTTGAATTTATTGTTACTCACGTTTTATGTTGTATTTTATGCTGTTTTTTGTTGCATCAATTAAGTGTTTTAAATTTGTTGTTAGCCCCCCCTGAGCCTGGTTTTCTGAACTGGGAAGGGCGAGGTATAAATAAAAAATTATTATTATTATTATTATTATAAAGACCTCCTGCTTCAGTTGCTGAAAGCCCCTCTCTCTTTACATCCTGTGAAAATTCATCATATGCATCTGTAAGAGCATAACATTAAGAAGAACCCGCTGGATCAGGCCAGAGGCTCATGTGGTCCAGCAACCTGTTTTTGCAGTGGCTGGCTGACCAGGTGCCATGATGGCTACAGTCATAGGCACCAATGCTTCTGAATACCAGTTGCTGGAAAAAAATCCGGCGGCGAGAGCAGGATCTGGCTGTGCACAGTGCTGATTGGCTGATTTCCCCGTGATGTCACGAGGCCACACCCCTTCTATGTTCAGAGCAGCTTTCCAGCTTAAATCTGAAACAGTACAGCACTGCAGTCCAGAAGGATAAAATGACAGATTAATGATCGGTTGAGCAAACGTTCGCGCCGGCAAGAACTCGGATGATGAGTTGCTCTTTTTTCTTTTTTAAAAGCTCGCTGAGTCAGCGTTTGACCTGCTGGCTGGTAGACCTGCCATTGGCACTCCCGATTCAGGATGTCTGCATCCTTAGGGGTGATGGCTGGGAGGTGAGGATTAAAGGTGAAGCCTAGAAGTAGCATATTTGGATTAAAGGATTTGTTGCAAATTTCACAGCCTTTTCTTTTTTTCCTGGCTGTGTAATCATCTGAAGGTTTCTGGGCAGGGATCCAGGATGTTCCCTGCATGAGTAGAAGGTGCTTCTATTCATGCATGCCTTACTCAGTCCTTCCTTCCTTCCTTCCTTCCTTCCTTCCTTCCTTCCTTCCTTCTACAAGACCTACAATGGCTCCCAGTACGTTTCCGAGCACAATTCAAAGTGTTGGTGTTGACCTTTAAAGCACTAAACGGCCTTGGTCCAGCGTCAAGGGCCTTCTGGTGATTCCTTTGCTGCAAGAAGCCAAGTTACAAGGAACCAGGCATAGGGCCTTCTTGGTAGTGGCACCCGCTCTGTGGAACTCCCTCCCACCAGATGTCAAAGAGAAAAACAACTACCTGACGTTTAGAAGACATCTGAAGGCAGCCCTGTTTAGGGAAGCTTTTAATGTGTGACATTTTAATGTATTTTTAATCTTTGTTGGAAGCTGCCCAGAGTGGCTGGAGAAACCCAGCCTGATGGGCGGCGTACAACTAATAAATTATTATTATTATTTATTATTATTATTATTTATTATTATTATTATTATTATTATTATTATTATTATTATTACCATCCCAACTCAGCACAATCCATGCAAGTTGGTGATCATCACTTCATCCTGTGGGAGTGAGTTCCGTAGTCTAACTGTGTGCCAAGTAAACAAAGTTGGACAGCCACCTGTCAGGGATCCTTTCACTGTGGTTCCTGCAGTGAAAGGGGTTGGACTGGATGACTGCTGGGGAGTCCACAAAGATTCTGAGCATCTTTGCCTCTCCTCAGCCTGGTTTTTGACCCAGCTTCCCTCTTCCGCTTTGCATGGCAAGAGAGAGAAAGAGAAAGAGAGATGGCAGTCTTTTCTGAGACTGCATGGGGAGGTCTGTCTGAGTTTAATTTATGGAGTGTGTGGGAGTTTGGATGGCTCCTGCGGTGTGGACGGTGGAAACTGTAAAATGTTAAGCTGTGGAGTCTGACTGCGGAGGGGTCCAACGCTCGACCTCCTTCCTTATGTTTGCTTAACAATATGCCAGCAGGAGAGCCTCTGAAGCGTGAAATTGTAGGTTTGTAGGCAAGCGATGGGGCTCCTTTTTATGGAGTTTCGAGCGTTGCCTGGGTAGGAATCACTGCCAGAATTGCACCTTAACAGACTCGAAGGCAGAAACTGGGGAATCAAATACGGTATCTCGGATGTTCCCTTCTGGGTAACTTCCAGGGACCACCTGGTCTTGCTGCCCTTGCAGGCAGGATGCTGCTACCGCCGCTGCTCACTTTGGTCCAGCAGGAAGGTCCAAGTATTTTTGGCATTATGGGCTGGATGCCACTTAAACCATGCTGTTGGCAGGGCCTGTGGGTGGAAGCTGCTGGCAGTCTGAGGGTGAGCATCTCAGAAGAGAAATGCAAGATTAGATTGCTGAGTTGTTTAGTCGTGTCCGACTCTTCATGACCCCATGGACCAGGGCACGCCAGGCCCTCCTGTCTTCCACTGCCTCCCTAATGCTGGTAGCTTTGAGAACACTGTCCCACCATCTCGTCCTCTGTCGTCCCCTTCTCCTTGTGCCCTCCATCTTTCCCAAAATCGGGGTATTTTCCAGGGAGTCTTCCCTTCTCATGAGGTGGCCAAAGTCTTGGAGCCTCAGCTTCAGGATCTGTCCTTCCAGTGAGCACTCAGGGCTGATTTCCTTCAGAATGGAGAGGTTGGATCTTCTTGCAGTCCATGGGACTCTCAAGAGTCTCCTCCAGCACCATAATTCAAAAGCATCCATTCTTCGGCCATCAGCCTTCTTTATGGTCCAGCTCTCACTTCCATACATCACTACTGGGAAAACCATAGCTTTAACTATACGGACCTTTGTTGGCAAGGTGATGTCTCTGCTTTTTAAGATGCTGTCTAGGTTTGTCATTGCTTTTCTCCCAAGAAGCAGGAGTCTTTTAATTTTGTGACTGCTGTCACCATCTGCAGTGATCATGGAGCCCAAGAAAGTAAAATCTCTCACAGCCTCCATTTCTTCCCCTTCTATTTGCCAGTAGGTGAAGGGACCAGTGGCCATGATCTTCGTTTTTTTGATGTTGAGCTTCAGACCATATTTTGCGCTCTCCTCTTTTACCCTCATTAAAAGGCTCTTAATTCCTCCTCACTTTCTGCCATCAAGGTTGTGTCATCTGCATATCTGAGGTTGTTGACTTGACCTAGTAGTCTTCTATAGCCTTATCCACTCATTGGTCGAATCCTTTTTTAAAGTCATCTAGTTTTATGGTCACTGTCTCCTGTGGCAGTGAGTTCCGTAGTTTAACTCTGTGCTGCATGACCTTTCAAATACCAGTTGCTGGAAACCACAGGAGGGGAGAATTGCTCTTGTGTTCAAATCCTGCTTGCAGGTCTCCCATAATGGGGCATCTGGGAGGCCACTGGGAGAACAGGATGCTGGACTTGAGAGGCCATGGGCTTGATCCAGCAGGCTGTTCTTAGAATCTTTTGCAGATTTGCCCTCCTTCATTCTTGCCTTGTTGCAATGTTGTGCTAGACCTCTTTGTGTATGTGTGCATCTGAACACACCGCTTCGACAATGTTGTGCTGGAGCAGACCGACACACAACAGCACCTTTCACAACTGCTTTTCAGAAATTCTGCAAATTCTGGCCTCTCGAGAATTAATCCTGCTTTCCTGAGACTAATCTTGCCCTTTCATATGTTGCTTCTGCAGCCTCTTAACCTTGAGTGTTTCTGTGTGTTGCGATTACCAGCTGGCTGTAAAGAACTAAACAAAAAAACCAAAACCCAACAATTTTTGAACTCTCAATTATGCATTATTAAGCTGTGTTCTGCCTCTGTTGTGCATATCTCAGTGTCTTGCAACTGCGCCTTTAGGATCCTGGCGTCTGAACTTCAGAGAGTTGCCGCTTTCTAAAATAGCAGACTTTTCATGTCTAGGAATCAAAAGTGGTATTCTGTGGACATGCACGGGCAGAGAGACCCCTGCATTTTCTCTGCCCTGGGAGGGGAGCAGACAGAGGAGAACAAGTTATTCCACACACCCAGCTTGCTCTGAAATAGCCTCAGAGGAACCCCCAGTCTCAAGGCACCATCTGTCTGGAGAGTGAGAAAGTGAGCTTCTCACACGCCAATCAGCACCTGAGGTTTCCTTGCCAAGTGCCACAATTTGCACCCTCTGCGTTCCACTGGTTGGATGGTGAAATTGGATATTGTGAGTTGATGGGAGGGTAAACATCTCCTTTCTGAGCGACCCTTTATAGTCAGCTGTTTCGTGCCACCCCAAGTCTCTGAGCAGTGACAGATTCCAAGGGTTCCATCGCTTACCCAGAGTTTGATTTGCTTGGGATGAAGATTAGTGGAGACTGTGGTGTTTTTAGGATATAAGGTTATATTGACACATAGAGGCAACCTGTAGTGATGTCTGGAAGTGAGAGCTGGACCATAAAGAAGGCTGATTGCCGAAGAATGGATGCTTTTGAATTATGGTGCAGGAGGAGACTCTTGAGAGTCCCATGGACTGCAAGAAGATCAAACCTCTCCATTCTGAAGGAAATCAGCCCTGAGTGCTCACTGGAAGGACAGATCCTGAAGCTGAGGCTCCAATACTTTGGCCACCTCCTGAGACAAGAAGACTCCCTGGAAAAGACCCTGATCTTGGGAAAGATGGAGGGCACAAGGAGAAGGGGACGACAGAGGACAAGATGGGTAGACAGTGTTCTCGAAGCTACCAGCATGGGTTTGACCAAACTGCAGGAGGCAGTGGAAGACAGGAGGGCCTGGCGTGCTCTGGTCCAGGGGGTCACGAAGAGGCGGACACGACTAAACGACTGAACAACAACAACAACAAGAGGCAACCTGAGTATAAGATGGAGGGGCTCACACAGCAACACCCCAATACATTTTGCATTCTCCATTAGTTTCAAGTTCAGGGCAGGCAGGTCTCTTGTGTCTCCAGCTTCCGGCCTGGACTAGGATGCTGGACTAGATGGGCCAGTGGCCCAATCCAGCTGACAGGAACTTTGGTTGTTATATTCTTATGAGATGGTGGGGTACAGAAGGAGGACTGGCAGGAGATATAGACTCATAGAATTTTCGAGTTGGAAGGGACCCAAGACTCATCTAGTCCAGCCCCAACCTCTCCTTAAAAACCTCCAAGGAAGGAGAGTCTACAACCTCCTGAGAGGGACCATTCTCCTGTTGAACAGCTCTCACTGCCAGAAAGTTCTTCCTGGTATTTAGTCAGAATCTCCTTTCTTGTCACTTGAAGCCATTGGTTCAGATCTTACCCTCCAGAGCAGGAGACAAGAAGCTTGTTCCCTCTTCCATGTGACGGCCCTTGAGATATTTGAAGGCGGCTGTCATTTCTCCTCTCAGTCTCCTCTTTTCCAGGCTAAACATACCCAGCTCCTTCAACCATTCCTCATCAGGCTTGGTTTCCAGACCCTTGACAATCTTGGTCCTGTGCGAGTGTCTGGAGGCGGTTGGAGGATGGATGGCGGCTAACAGATTGAGGTTGAGTCCTGACAAGACAGAAGTACTGTTTTGGGGAAACAGGAGGTGGGCGGGTGTGGGGGACTCCCTGGTCCTGAATGGGGTAACTGTGCCCCTGAAGGACCAAGTGCGCAGCCTGGGAGTCATTTTGGACTCACAGCTGTCCATGGAGGCGTAGGCCAATTCTGTGTCCAGGACAGCTGCCTACCAGCTCCATCTGGTATGCAGACTGAGACCCTACCTGCCTGCGGACTGCCTTGCCAGAGTGGTGCATGCTCTGGTTATCTCCCGCTTGCACTACTGCAGTGCGCTCTACGTGGGGTTACCTCTGAAGGTGACCCAGAAACTACAACTAATCCAGAATGCGGCAGCCAGACTGGTGACTGGGAGCGGCCGCCGAGACCACATAACACCGGTCTTGAAAGACCTACACTGGCTCCCAGTACGTTTCCAAGCACAATTCAAAGTGTTGGTGCTGACCTTTAAAGCCCCAAGCGGCCTCAGCCCAGCCAGATGGGCGGGGTTTAAATAAGAAATTATTATTATTATTATTATTATTATTATTATTATTATTATTATTATTGCTCACTCTCCTCTGCACACATTCCAGCTTGCCAATATCCTTCTTAAAGTTGGCTGCCCGGAACTGGACACAGGACTCCAGATGTGGTCTAGCCAAGGCAGAATAGAGTGTCCTTATGACTTCTCTTGATCAGGACACTAGACTTCTCTTGATGCATCCTAGAATTGCATTAGCTTTAAGATGGCGCTGGTGGTGATGACAAACTTTATTACCCACCCTTCACCAGCAGGTCCCAGGATGGGTTACAACAATCTGAAACGCAACATTAAAAACAGTTGAATCGTGGTCACAATAACAGGCTGGGTCCCGAACAGGTTTCAGGCGTCAAAAGGCCTGGAAAAAGTGGTGCGTCTTCAGTTATCAGAAATTATATAATGAAGGTCCGAGATACAGCCCTGTGGGGAGAGAATCCCGCAACCTGGGAGCCTAAGAGCCTTGACACTTTTTTAGGAGCAAACAGGAGTGATTTCTGGAGGGGGCACCCCAAGTTCCCTGGAAGAAAGGCAAGAGAATTTCTGAGAATCCTCCGGAGAAACAATCTTTCAAAGGACCTGTTGATGGCATTTTACCATTGTACCGTTGAGAGTGTATTAACTTATGGTCTCTGTGTGTGGTTTGGGAGCTGGACGGCCAGGGAAAAAACAATGCTGTCCAGGGTTGTAAAGACTGTGGAGAGAATCATTGGGTGCACTCTTCCCACCTTGGATCAAATCTACGCTTCCAGGTGCCATAAGAAAGCGGCAGAGATAGCGCAGGATAGTGCGCACCCCGGAAATGATCTCTTTCAGCTTCTGCCTTCTGGAAGAAGGTCCAGGGTTATAAAGACTAGGACTAGCCGCCTGAGAAACAGTTTCTATCCAAATGCAAATTTTGTTTTAAACGCAGTGTAAGGAGTCTCTATGGGAATATATTGTATTTTTAAAATGGGGTATCACCGTTTTTAGGGGGCTAACCAGGCTGAGATAGCAGGCTTGTTGGTTTTTGAATGTCTGATGTAGATTTTTTCAATTTTGTTGTTCTGTATGGGACAATGACAATAAAGGTTATCGTATCGTATCGTAAGATGCAGAGAATCTCTGGGCAAGATAATGGTCCCCAGTCTTGCTTCTCTCCCCCTGTCTGCCCCACATCTGCTTGAGAAATTCATGCTGCTGCAGAGAGCATGGTTTGATTGGGAAGATTTCTGTCATGCAACTTCTGTCCTGGGAGGCAGAAAAGGGGACGCGCCATGCAATGGGGAGTGGGGGAGTCTCCTGACATTTTCTGTTCCTTTCCGCGAGGGCAAACAGAAGGTTGACCTTCCCCGAAGTGGAGAAGGGACGGATCGTAATTTTGCGTTGCCTATCAAATCAAAACTTTCCTTTCCTTCTCCCCTGCCCATAATTCAAATTGATGCTTCCCTTTCGGGGAAATCTCTCTTAATTTGATTAAGTGTCAAAGAGTTACAGGGAAATAAGGTGGAAAGTCTTTTATCTGAAGTGGAGCTTTTCATTTTAAATCAGAAAGAAAAGCTGTTTCAAAAATGTGAAGTTTGAAGTTCGGTTGAAGATTTTGGAAAGGAATGCAGGGCGTTAACTAGAAATATGTGTCTGTGTAGGCTTGGAATGGGAGAGGGAGGAGACCGGGGTGTGTGTGTCTATGAAGGTTCAAAATCTGGTCCCATTCTAGAAAATATAACTTTGAAAATATAGGTGGGCAGCTTTGCACCCTTCGATTTTCATTTGATAGAAAGTGATGCAATTTGGGACTTCCATCCTTCAAACTGATAGGCTTGGGAATGATTCAATTTTCACACGGTGCATAGTTGAACTATGGAACTCCCTGCCACAGGAGGCTGCGATGGGCAGGACACTAACCTAAGCTGCTTTCAAAGAGGATTATACAAATTCTTACAGGAGGAGAGGCCTCTATCAGTGACTACTTGCCAGTATGGCTGTGCTTTGCCCCCACAGTTTGAGGCAGCAATGCTAGTGCTGCTTTTAAAATTAGTTTTTATTAACGTTTTGTGTGTGTGTTACAAAACAAACAAATAAGGAAAAGCGCATAGGGCACTTCCAATTTCAATTTGTAGTTTGTTTACATTTGGTATGA
The DNA here is from genome assembly GCF_964106645.2 of Podarcis pityusensis. Taxonomy (NCBI): domain Eukaryota; kingdom Metazoa; phylum Chordata; class Lepidosauria; order Squamata; family Lacertidae; genus Podarcis; species Podarcis pityusensis. The sequence continues at coordinate 1,915,037 of NC_138036.1, read as the reverse complement.
GACACTCTGGTCATAAATATTGGGGGGGGGGGAGAGAAGGGAGGGAGGGAGATTGGGGGAATAATGATACTTCGTTCTGTTGCATAATGTTTGTGCAGGGTTTTTGTATCAGCGTCGCATCAGCAGGTCCTTTATTTATACCTCGGGTTACAGACGCTTCAGGCTGCGCATTTTTGGAATACGGACATGCTGCAACCCGGAAGTACTGGAATGCGTTACTTCCGGGTTTCGGCGCATGCGCAGGAGCGCTGAATTGCAACCTGTGGGTGCACAGACGCGGCGCTGCGGGTTGTGAACGTGCATCCTGATGGGCGGGGTATAAATAAATTATTACTATTATTATTTATTATTCTCTCTCTCTCTCTCTGAGGAACTTTCTGGGGAGCCAGCAGCTTTTAAGTTGCAGCCCATTATCTTCCCGAAATAAAACAGTGGGGGAAAGTTGGGGAAACTAAAAAACCAAAAATCCTCCTCAGCTTCAGTAACGAACAGTTCCTTAGTTTTACACTGTTATAAGAAAAAAACTGCTCCCTTTCGCTTATGGGGTATCCAAGAGTCCATACAGAGTCCTTATGTAGGTTCTCTATCAATAGGAGAAAATAACAGAGGCCAGCGAGAGAATACTGAGAAGCAAAGCAGCTAGTAAGCCTGATCTTTATTAAACTGTGGCAATAGGGTGCTCACACCCCCACACAGGAGGAAGGAGGAACCCAGAACATTGGTGTGCAAACCTTTATATAGACTTTTGAAATTGCCCACCTTGTAGCTCAAGTAAAGGTAAAGGACCCCTGACCATTAGGTTCAGTCGCGGACGACTCTGGGGTTGCGGTGCTCATCTCGCTTTATTGGCCGAGGGAACCAGCGTACAGCTTCCGGGTCATGTGGCCAGCAGGACTAAGCCGCTTCTGGCGAACCAGAGAAGTGCACGGAAACGCCGTTTACCTTCCCGCCGGAGTGGTACCTGTTTATCTACTTGCACTTTGACGTGCTTTTGAACTGCTAGGTTGGCAGGAGCTGGGACCGAACAACGGGAGCTCACCCCGTCGCGGGGATTCGAACCACCGACTTTCTGATCGGCAAGTCCTAGGCTCTGTGGTTTAACCCACAGCACCACCCGCGTCCCTTTGTAGCTCAAGACCACCCCCCAAAACATCATACATACATCACAGAAAGAGGTGGTCTCCAGCAGAAATTTGAGTGTGCTGCTTCTCTCCTGTCTGCCAGGATACCTGATAATGTCTTATCTGCCTTTTTTGGGTAGCCTGGCCATTCCTTAGAGATGGTAGATCCTTAGTTCCTGAATCTCTTACGCATATTGATACTTAACAGATATTCAACAGATACTTGCCAGGCTGTATTTGAAAAGGGAGGTGTAAGCCCCTACAGTGAAAGGCCATTGAAAAGCTTTCCCCATTTCCTTCCTTCTTGCAGAGAAATATCTGAGGTCCATTTGGGAGAGTCAAAATGGCTTCAGGATTGTTCTTCTGTACTATTTCAGACAGGCAGGTTATAGACTTATGTATGTGTTTGCCTTGTACATTTATGAACATTTATTTTTTATATATAAGACCTTAGAATTCCTGTAACAGAGGGCTTGAGAAATGGGGTAACCCCCAGTCTCGTGCGTCCTGTAATGGACCCCCAGGGTAAGTGGCTTCTACCGGGGAGCTGCAAAAAGAAAGTGGTTGGTTAAGGGAGCTACGGACTCAAAAAGGTTGAACACCCCTGGCTTACACCTATGTTTTAAGATCAGCAAGGAGCAGCTTGTGTGCCTGTCTTGAAGAGCTGGTGGTCCCAAGATAGAGGGCATCTTCAGTGCTGTCTCCTACACAATGACATTTTCTTCGGAGAAAGGAATGACGGGCTCCTGTAGTCCAGGTTTTGAGGGACAGGTTTTTATTTTCAACTCTCATCTGTTTCCCTTAACTTTTAATGGAAAGGTTCCATTGTAAAAAGCTGCTGCTTCTCTGGTGTATGTTGTGTTTTAGTGTACTGGGCATATTTGAATTGGCTGTGTTTATTGTGATTTCATTTAAAACATCAACAACGTATAATTGGAATCTTACGTTTGTTTAAAGTTAAGATGTTTCGAAAGGCAGCTGAAAATGCCTGAAATGAATGAGGAAATAAATCGTCCGGCTGTTGGCACCTCAGTGTTTGCTCTGGGGAAGAAGGGCTGTGGATCTGTTTTGCACGCAGAACACCAAAAGTTCTGCAGGGAAAAGCTCCTGTCTGAAACCCCTCGAGAGCCACGAGACTACCTCACAGGATTGTGGTGGGGATTAAAACTGGGGAGGAGGGAAAACCATGCATGCCCCCTTGGAGGAAAAGGTGGAACATAAACGCAATAAATAAGTAAGTCAGCTTCCTGTGTCAGGACCTCACAGGGCTGCACTGCACGAGGAAGAATATATCATTTATTTATTGCATTTTGGTTTTTTTTTAAATTATCCTTCTTAGTAAATTATCATTATCTTTCTCTTTTCTTTATAATTTTTGTATTAGTTTTTCAACATATCATTTTCAACAATAACTAAACATACTTTTACATCTTACACAATTTTTTTGACACATCTGAAAATTTTCCAATCTGTTTACTTAATTTACGTTTCTTATTTTCACTATTACATTTAAGTCTCATAACTAATATCTCTCTTCTTTCTCTTCTTTGCAATATTTCATATATTCCTCCTTACAAAACTTCTTGTAGTCCTGCTAGCGTAATTTGTTGATTACAGTTGCCCTTCAAATAATTCGTATATTTCTTCCAATCTTCTGTAAATCTCGTCCCGCAGGTTTTGAATATTTATTGCATTTGTACCTCACTTTTCCCCCAAGGGCTTACAGGGTTCTCTTCATTTAATCCCCACAGCAACCCTGTGGAGTAGGCCTGTCTGAGATGCTGTGGGTGGCCTCAAGGTCACCCAGGGAGTCTCATGGATGAGCAGAGGTCTGTACCCTGGGCTCCCCCAGGTCTTAGTCTGACTCTCTAACCACTGCACCACCTAGCCATCCTATGTGATGCTGCAGATATTTCGGAGCTGCCCCCTTCAGGAGTCGTAGGGATGAATTGTGGCACCTGTGCACATTTTGCAACCCGGGTGAAATTTCTCAAGCTCTTGGCGCCTCCTGGCCAAGCACCACGGAAATCCAGCTGGGGGACGACAACGTAATATCCCTCTTGGAATAATGCAGCTGTTTCCTAAAGCTGATGATCCATTTTGACAAGACGCAGATACATGGGGAATAGCCCTGGGCAGTCTTCCATGGATGCGAGCTTTTATTCTTTTGTTTTTTCCTTTAAAAACCCATCTGAACTGGTGTCTTGAAAGTTTAAAAGGGGGTGGGGGTGGCAAATAAAAGCAGGATTCTTGTGGCTGCATTTGCTGGGGCCTGATCCGGAGGGACCCTTGATGGAAGCTTCTCAGCTGGGGAATGCGTTGGCTTTTAAGGCTCTCTCTCTCTCTTTCTGCAAGGCTGGCAGCTTGTCTCCTTTGCTCTTCCGAGTCTGCCGGCCTCCGGGACGGTTGCCAGAGGGCATTTATCTCCTGAGTGTTTTCGGGAGGGTGGGCTGATGTGTGCTGGTTGCTGGCAATTGTTCATTTTAATTTCTCTAATGGACCTGGATCTTGCAGAGACGGCCGCGGTATAAATAAATCACGAGCGGGAGGATGAGGAGAGAGTCAATGGCCAGGAGTGGGGAGGCTCCCATTAGGCCCCATTTAGCTGGCGAGGCTGTCCTGCTGCCAAGGCAAGGCTGGGTTTTTCCTGCGTCTTCGTAAACACAGGGGTGACCTGCTGAGGAGCAGGAGGACTTGCTTCCACAGCAGCCTGCCGCTTTGTATATTTCGTGGAATTAAAAAGTTCCAAGGGGTTCCAAGGGTCATCCAGTCTAGCCCCCTGAAATACAGTCATACCTTGGGTTACAGACGCTACAGGTTGTGCGTTTTCGGGTTGCACACCATCCCGAACCCGGAAGTACCGGAACAGCTTACTTCCGGGTTTCTGGGCTCGCACATGCACAGAAATGCTAAATAGCGCTTTGCACATGCGCAGAAGCACCAAATCGCGGACAGCACATGTGCAGGTGCGGCGCTGTGGGTTGCAAACGTGCCTACCGCATGGTTCACGTTTGCAACCCGAGTCTCCACTGTACAGGAATCCTAGCTGAAGAATCCCCGACAGGTGACCATCTAACCTCCTTCAAAACCTCTAGCGAAAGAGAGTCCACCACCTTCTGAGGGAGTCTGTTCCACTATTGATTGGCTCTTGCCGCCAGAAAGTTCTTTCTGATGCCTGATTCTTAGTTAGAATCTCCTTTCTTGCCACTGGAATTCATTGTTTTGGGTCCTCCTCTCCAGGGCAGCAGAAAACAAGCTAGCTCCATCTTCCAGGCCTTCCAATACAGTGGTACCTCGGGTTAAGAACTTAATTTGTTCTTAACCTGAAGCTGTTCTTAACCTGAAGCACCACTTTAGCTAATGGGGCCTCCCGCTGCCGCCGCGCGATTTCTGTTCTCATCCTGAAGCAAAGTTCTTAACCAGAGGTACTACCTCCGGCTTAGCGGAGTCTGTAACCTGAAGCGTCTGTAACTTGAGGTACCACTGTATTTGAAAATGGCTCTCATACCCCTTCTCTGGTGACAAATGAGCCATTGGCTGGAGTCACTTGGGGGCTCTTATTTTCTTCTCAGTGTTCCTTTAAATAATGATACAGTGGTACCTCGGGTTACATACGCTTCAGGTTACAGACTCCGCTAACCCAGAAATAATGCTTCAGGTTAAGAACTTTGCTTCAGGATGAGAACAGAAATCGTGCTCCAGCGGCACGGCAGCCGCAGGAGGCCCCATTAGCTAAAGTGGTGCTTCAGGTTAAGAACAGTTTCAGGTTAAGAATGGACCTCTGGAACGAATTAAGTACTTAACCCGAGGTACCACTGTTTTATTTATTTATTTATTTATTTATTTACTTACTTACTTACTTACTTACACCCTTCCCATCTGGCTGGGTTTCCCCAGCCACTCTGGGCAAAACCCAGTGGACCCAGCAGCCCTTCGAACAGAGGACTGTCCTTTTCCAAGTAGGACACATGGCCACCTTGGGTAGCCTTCATGAACACAACGGGACAGGATTGAGATGGCAAAGGAACAGGTTCATTTAATTCTCCCCACCTAAGAGAGAGTCTTGTTCCTTTATCTACCCAACCCATCCCTAGGCCCTGCAGACACAATCTTATCAGGAGGCCCTTTCAACAGAAGCAGGCCTTTGGCGTTAACCTTTGGAACTCCCTGCCTTTACTCCGACTCCCTGTTGGTGCCTGTCATAGAACGTAGCATTGGAAGAGGGACCACGAGCTTCATCTATTCCAACTCCCTGCACTGCAGGATTCCTTTGCCCAACGTGGGGCTCTAACCCGTAGCCCTGAGATCGAGTCTCATGCTCTACCAACTGAGCTATCCCAGAGATTAAGTTGGAGACTTTCCTCTTTCCACAAGCCTTCCAAGCAGAGATGTTCACCCCAGCTTGCTTTTCATATATTGTCATTTTATTTATTTTTTACTGTTTCTGTATATGCAACAGTTTTATGTTTGTTTTTATTGTATTGTGAAATTACTTTGAGATGCTTCGTAGGAAACGATCCGTAAATGAAACGATAATCCTTCTTGCTTCTGGGTGTGGGGCATAAATGCTGAGAAAGGTCAAGGGCAGGTAGCGATCAGGCAGAAACCTCACACAAACACCCTCTGACGTTCTGCAGTCTTCTGGTGTGTTGGAGTTTGAGTTCTTCAGTGTTTTTCTTTTCACAGCACCATGCCTTTGATTATTACTATGCTTCTCGGCTACATATTTTTCCTTTAGAATTAAGTACGTATACTGCTCCAGTCCCCCTGGAACTAATAAAACAACTTGCATATCCCTGAAAGCGATGAGAGTTGAGCTGGAGTGCTAAACAGACTTGAGCAAGTCCTATTGATTTGCTTCTGAGTAGACCCGCGCCAACCCGGTTCTCCGTAAATCTGAGTTCGATGTGGGTTTCCCCTGGTAAAAGTTTTAAGTGTAGTAGAAAGGACTGCAGTCTGGCTTTGGCCGGATCGAAGCGATAAATATTCATTACCATATAGATCAGCTTAATTGAGTTACGGAGGACAAACTCTTGCTCTGCAGGCTTACAGTCTAGCAAACAAGATGATTAGGGAAAGGACAGATGAGGACGGCCTCACACGTTCAGTCTGGGGAAAGTTGGGAAAGTGCGGCTCAATTTGCTCAAACGCTCTTTCTTCCTGGGTCAGTGGAGCTTAAGAACGTGGAAAGTGTGTCGTGGGTTTGTTGGGCTCAGGGGCGTACGAAGGGGGACGTGGGGGTGTCTCCCTGATGGAGGGGGCAAAATGGCGGGTGGCACTCGTTACCGTGGGGCCTGCAGCGTGCATGAGCCATGCGTCTTGGTCCCGCAGGCTCTGCACGGTTCACCTGCTGCCTCCCCCCAGCTGTAGGGTGGCTGAGGCCCCGCTGCGCGCCTGTCCCTATGGGCGCACACCACCCATAGGGATGGCACGGGGCGTGCGCCGTTCATAGGGATGGGGCGTGCCGCAGTGTCCATAAGGATGGCACGGGATGCTGCGTGTCCTGTTCCCTCTCTGTGGGCAGCGTGCGCCTGCTTCTATGGGTGGTTTGCCCCACCCCTATGGGCCGCCCCAAGTGCCTGAGAGCCTTCCTCCGCCGCTGGTTGGGCACAGAGGAATGGCAAGGGGAACTGGCTGGGCAACCACCAAGAGGAGAAGACTCAGAGCCCAGGAAGTGGTGACAGTGAATTGCTAGTGCGAGAAGACCGGGTAGAATATAGATGGTACAGAGAAATTCAAGATAAAATCTGTAGTTTGGGCATTGCTCTCGAGAGCCTTGAAGCATGTGACGGAAGTTACATATTCCAAACAATCAAGCAGCAGTTTTATGACCAGGAAAGGCAGCGCTTGTTACCTCATACTCCGAGATCCTGTTCTCTGGAGGCCTTAGGTATTACAACACCTTACGGAACCTGTAGAGGGACGCGGGTGGCGCTGTGGGTTAAACCACAGAGCCTAGGACTTGTCAATCGGAAGGTCGGTGGTTCGAATCCCCACGACGGGTGAGCTCCTGCCCACCTAGCAGTTCAAAAGTATGTCAAAGTGCAAGTAGATAGATAGGTACTGCTCTGGCGGGAAGGTAAATGGCGTTTCCATGCGCTGCTCTGGTTCGCCAGAAGTGGCTTAGTCATGGTGGCCACATGACCCGGAAGCTGTACACCGGCTCCCTCGGCCAATAAAGCGAGATGAGTGCCGAAACCCCAGAGTCGGCCATGACTGGACCTAATGGTCAGGGGTCCCTTTACCTTTTTACGGAACCTGTGCCAAATATCCAAAGGATCCATTCCTCCCTTCCCATCGAAGAGCCTTTATGCTCACAAGATTAAATGCCTTCCCCTCTGCAGTGACCAAAGGCAGGTTCTCACATACCCCATATCAAGCCCATTTGTGTGCCTACAGCCAAGAAGTACCTGATTCAATGGACCACGTTCTCTTAGATTGCTCTCTACACAGTAGACCTCGCCAACTGATGCTGAGCAAAATGTTGGACCTGTAACTCCGAGAAGAAGTCAAGTGAGGTTTCTCCTGGCAGATTGGGACCAAGAGATCACTGCTTTTGTAGCTTCCTTTTTAGCCACAATTTTACTCAAAAGGGTTCCCAACGAACCATCCTTTCGGGGAACAGACAGGGCGAAGCAGAATATCTAAGTGCACACAATCACAGTGTGACCATATGACCCTTGACAGCTTCACCCTTGTCCTTTTAATTATTCCAGTGACCTGAAATGTATTATACTGTGATACCAGTAAAAGTATTTGATTTGATTTGATTTGACTGGGAAGAGGTGTCAGTAGCCGAAGAGGCAATAAGGCTTTGTGAGTGGGAAGAGTCTGTGGCAGAGAGCAGTCTAGAATCAGAGGCAGAAGCAGGAGAGGACGGGGGCCAAAAGGCAGAAATGAGTCAGGTTAGTGAAGAGGCACGTGTGTTTCCCATTTCTGGTGTGACAAACTCCCTCTGCCCTGACTCACAGAACCAGGAGAGGGATGACACGGGAGGAGCAAAGACAGGCTGCACGTGGGCAGAGTCTCTGATAGCTTGCAAGAAACCCTAGAGAGGAGAAGACACAGACAGCTGTAGGGAAGTGGGGACGTTTAGTCTGGGCCTGAAATTTGGCCAAGTCTACGAAGATCATGTTTTGCTAAGGAGGAGTTAACTCCAGCTGTGAACTGTGTCATTTATTGACTGGCCTGCTGGATCAGGCCAATAGCCAATCTAGCCCAGCATCTAGTTCCTCTTCATGCAATGGTTCCTCTTCATCCTGGAGAAGAGTGACTAGTGGGGTGCCACAGGGTTCTGTCTTGGGCCCGGTCTTATTCAACATCTTTATCAACGACTTGGATGATGGACTCAAGGGCATCCTGATCAAATTTGCAGATGACACCAAACTGGGAGGGGTGGCTAACACCCCAGAGGACAGGCTCACACTTCAAAACGACCTTGACAGATTAGAGAACTGGGCCAAAACAAACAAGATGAATTTTAACAGGGAGAAATGTAGAGTATTGCACTTGGGCAAAAAAATGAGAGGCACAAATACAAGATGGGGGACACCTGGCTTGAGAGCAGTACATGTGAAAAGGATCTAGGAGTCTTGGTTGACCACAAACTTGACATGAGCCAACAGTGTGACGCGGCAGCTAAAAAAGCCAATGCAATTCTGGGCTGCATCAATAGGAGTATAGCATCTAGATCAAGGGAAGTAATAGTGCCACTGTATTCTGCTCTGGTCAGACCTCACCTGGAGTACTGTGTCCAGTTCTGGGCACCACAGTTCAAGAAGGACACTGACAAACTGGAACGTGTCCAGAGGAGGGCAACCAAAATGGTCAAAGGCCTGGAAACGATGCCTTATGAGGAACGGCTAAGGGAGCTGGGCATGTTTAGCCTGGAGAAGAGGAGGTTAAGGGGTGATATGATAGCCATGTTCAAATATATAAAAGGATGTCACATAGAGGAGGGAGAAAGGTTGTTTTCTGCTGCTCCAGAGAAGCGGACACGGAGCAATGGATCCAAACTACAAGAAAGAAGATTCCACCTAAACATTAGGAAGAACTTCCTGACAGTAAGAGCTGTTTGACAGTGGAATTTGCTGCCAAGGAGTGTGGTGGAGTCTCCTTCTTTGGAGGTCTTTAAGCAGAGGCTTGACAACCATATGTCAGGAGTGCTCTGATGGTGTTTCCTGCTTGGCAGGGGGTTGGACTCGATGGCCCTTGTGGTCTCTTCCAACTCTATGATTCTATGATTCTATGATCTTGTTCTCACAGTGGCTGACCTGTGGGAAGCAGGATTTGAGCACAAGACCCCTCTCCCCTCCAGTGGTCTTCAGCAACAGAAATTCAGAAGCGCTGTTGCCTCCAATTGTGGAGGCAGAGCCGAACCATTGTGGCTAGTAGCCATTGACAGCCACCTCAATGGTTTTGTCCAATCCTCTTTTAAAGCCATCTAGGCTGGTGGTCACCCACGCACATTACGTAACGGGCAGTGTCGTATAGTGGTTAGAGTGTCAGACGAGGACCTGGGGGGCACGGGTTCAAATGTGAACTCAGTTGTGAAGCTCCCTGGATGTCACCTTGGCCCCAGTCATGGCCTCTCAGCTCAACCTACCTCACAGGCTGTGGGGAAGAATAGGAGGGAGGAGGCTGCAAAGGGGGAGCAGCAGCAGCTCTGGGGTCTGGAGAGGAGAAAGGGGCCGGAGCCAACTGCCTAACAGGGATGTCAACAGGGAAACCTGGCTCAGTCTCCCCTGGAATGACAAGGAAGGAAGCAGAGGTTGCCAGCGGGTGCGAAAAGCGCCGTACTTAGTGTGCTTCTCCAATAAAACTTGACAAGTGGAGTCAGTGCAAAATGCTTTGCTTTTTTTTCTCCTTCCCCTGGAACAAACCGCAGCAAAATTGTTTCCAACAACTCTGCACTGTCAGTCACCCAACTTGGTGAGAGACTTTTCTGCCACGTAACTGCTCTGTAAGGAGCCCATCTAAACAAGGGAGCGATTTGAGGTAATGGGCAAGGGGGTTTTGTGTGCTTCCAGAAGCTCCGGCCAGAAGGCTGCTCGCGCTCTGGGCCTGATGCTTAATGACAGGGAAGCTGAGAGCGCCAAACGCTCGCAACTGGACTTGGCAGCAAGGCAGCGGTCGCCTTGGACGCTCTGTGGATTCTCGGTTTACACCACAAGAGCATGGAGCCTGCGGAGGCTCCCTCCCTTCTGGCTCTCATGAGAACAGAAGAGGAGGATGCTGGATCAGGCCCATGGCCCATCCTGTTTCCACAGTGGCCAACCAGATGCCTGTAAACAGGATTCAAGTGCAAGAGCCCCCTGTTTCCCTCCTGCACCATCCATCAACTGGTATTTGGAAGCCCTTCTCCCTCCAACTGTGGAGGGCAGAGACGATAGCCATTGTGGCTGGTATCCATCAGTAGCCTTCCCTTCTTCCATGGGTGACCTCCTTTAAAGCCATCCTAGCTGGTGACTGTGGCTGCCTCCTGTGGGAGTGAGTTCCATAGATCATGCGCTGTGTAAAGAAGGACCTGAATTAATGCGCCATGAATCTTTCAGCATTCGGCTTCATTGCATGTACCTTGGGTTACAGACTCTTCATGTTACAGACGCTTCAGGTTACAGACACTGCTAACCCAGAAATATTACCTCGGGTGAAGAACTTTGCTTCAGGATGAGAACAGAAATTGTGCTCCGGCGGCGCGGTGGCAGCAGGAGGCCCCATTAGCTAAAGTGGTGCTTCAGGTTAAGAATAGTTTCAGGTTAAGAATGGAATTAAGTATGTAACCAGAGGTACCACTGTACATGAATTCTAGTGTCAGGAGATAAACAGGACAACTTCTGCATCCATTCCTTTTCATGCCATGCACAAATTTATAAACTTATTTTTTTTTTTTAAATGATATTTATGAAGATTTTCAAAAATACAGAAAGTAAAGATTAAAGTACATTCAAAGCCTTATTTTCATACATCCACTTTCCGGGACTCCCCCCTTCCCCCACCCCTACCATATTCCCCTTTCATATTGTTGGCTCCACAAGCTCTCAGTTCTAATTAAAACTTAATTTGTTTAGACCATTATTCGAATTTAAAATTTATACACTCCTCATCAATACCCTTAATAAAAGACAAAAGTTCTCTCCCCAGGGCCCACCCCATTTTCATTCCACAATTTCCCTTTTTTTAAAGATAAGGACACCCCACACAATAGAAATATAAGAAATAAGAAACAAAAAGTATAGTAGGTGAAAAAGAGCCAGTTCAGAAAAAAAAGTTGACAAGCCTTTGGATTTTATTTCTCCCCCCCCTGTCCCCGGTTTAATTTCCCCCTGACCACCAAACCATGTTATCTGCCTGGAATTCTTAAAATCCATAAATCACCTATTTCCCCCAACTCCTTGCTGGCTTTTTCTTTTTATAGTTATTTTTTAAAACATTTAACTTCAAATCTTTAATAAAACTCCCCCCATTGTTCTTTCCAAGTTGTAGTCCAATTTCCTCTTGTTCCGCTGCTGAAACGTTCTAATTCAGAAGTTTAGTAACTCTGCAGGGATTATTGTTATTCAGGAACAAAAACTTGCGTTCAGTCCCTTCCTTTCTTCAATAGAAAATTCTATTGTCTCCTTTAGCTGAACACCCTGTAGACAAAATATTATTTCCGTTTTGCAGCTTTCCCAGAAGATAACCAGTCCTGTAAAATTCCAATGGTATTTTTCCACTTACGACCATCTTTGTAATGTCCCAAAACTCCTCTAGGGGGATTGTTGTAACTTTGTTTTCTCTAGTCCAAAAGTCCGATTGTTATCCATGTTTTCGCCATTTTGTATCCAAGTTTTAACGGGTTATAGCAAATTGTAACAAATTTAACCAGCAAAGTTCTCATAATAAAATCCTCTCTGCTTTCCGACTTTGACAGCTACTTTGACAGCTGTCAAAATCTCCGACTCTTTTCACCAGGCTCTCTCTTCAATCACCCCGGTTCCCAGGGGGGGGGGTCACGTTTCCCTTCTCCCTCAATTCTTCCTCCAGCACAGTTCTTGTAGTTCCCCATCGTGGAATTCTTAGTTTTTATCAGCAATACAAATCTTTTTGGACCTTGGTTTCCCCGTCCTTGTTTTGGAAGGTTTACAGTAGGGAGGGGGACTGACTTCCTTTTTGGATCCCCCCCCCCGCTCGTGTCCAATCCGGAAAAAAAAAATTTTTTTTTTCTCCTTTTGAACCCGGTTTCCAAATTACTCACGGGTTGTTGTTAAGAAGTCCGAATTTTCAATAGAAGAAGTCAGCGCTCTCTGCCGGATGGCATGCGGCTGCGCTCGGCAGGGATAGCAGAGGACTCAAAGCACCACGCTTCTCCCCGGCACCCGATCCGTAGCCTTTAAAAAGGCTCCTTCACGAGTCGGGAGGGCGCTAGCGGTGCCAGCCGAGTCTCCATGTCCACGGCCTCCGTGGCCGTGGTTTTTAAGGGTCCCCGCATCGCCGGTGCGGTAGGACCCAGCCCCTGCCGAGCAGGCTCCCTCCGGAGCTCGGAGGGAGTCCGCCATTCGGCGATGGCGCCAACCCGGAAGTCCAAATTTATAAACTTCTGTCATGTTGTCCCTTATACGCCTTTTCTCCAAAGGCTGCAATCTTTTTTCATAGAGGGCATGAACTGATAGGAGATCCAGAGTAGTGTCCCGCTTGGACTACTGCAATGCGCTGTATGTGGGGCTACCTTTGTAGGTGACCCGGAATCTACAACTAATCCAGAATGCGGCAGCTAGACTGGTGACTGGGAGCAGCCGCCGATACCACATAACACCGTTCCTGAAAGACCTACATTGGCTCCCAGTACGTTTCCGAGCACAATTCTAAGTGTTGGCACTGACCTTGAAAGCCCTAAATGGCCTCAGTCCAGTATTCCTGAAGGAGCATCTCCACCCCCATCGTCCAGCCCGGACACTGAGATCCAGCGCCGAGGGCCTTCTGGTGGTTCCCTCGCTGCGAGAAGCCAAGTTACAGGGAACCAGGCAGAGGGCCTTCTCGGTAGTGGCGCCCGCCCTTTGGAACGCCCTCCCACCAGATGTCAAGGAAATAAACAACTATCTGACTTTTAGAAGTCATCTGAAGGCAGCCCAGTTTCGGGAAGTTCTTAATGATTGATGTTTTATCATGTTTTTAATACTCTGTTGAGAGCCGCCCAGAGTGGCTGGGGAAACCAAGCCAGATGGGTGGGGTATGTATAAATAATTTATTATTTATAGAGTTGGGGGGGTTGGGAGAGGAAAGTAAGATGGGCATCCCTGACAGATGACCATCCAACCTCTGCTTAAAAACCTCCAAGGAAGGAGTGTCCACTTTCCTAGAGAGTCTGCTCCACCGTGAAACAACTCTTACTCTCAGAAAATTCTTCCTGATTTTGAGTCGAAATCTCCTTCTTGTCTCTTGGATACATTGGTTCTTGTCCTCCCCTCTAGAGCAGCAGAAAACAAGCACTCTCCATCCTCCCCAGCCGGGGCAGCCCTTGTTCCTATATTTGAAGGTGCCTATCATGTCACCTTGTGGAGACTGAGTGAATTTGACATTTGTCAATTCGTTCAGGTCTTCCAGGGTCCCAGAAAGGCGACACGCTCTGATCCTTGTGGCTGCATTTGCCAAAACCTGCCCCCCTCCAAAAATTCCTCACTTTAGGAAATTGCTCAACTTGCTGCGGAGCGAAGAGTAAATAAGAATTGTCCTTCCCGGCAGCGGTGCCAGAGAAATTGACCCCCCTGGGTAGTTTTCATGCATTTCAAAAGATCGGAGCCCTTCACTCCAGAAAGCGTTTAACTCCCGCCGCGAAGGGAAATAGGATGCTTGTGGAAAGACTGTCATTTTAGCTGTTCTCATACAAAGGCGGGTGTTACAGTAAATTCGCTTATTCCACCAAAGGGGAATCCAGAGGGCTTGATGGAAAGCGGAGGAGACAGGCACGGTAAATGGGTTTTGTTGGCGGAATTGAAAGCAAAGGCATCTGGTGGTGGCTGGTCCAGGATTGACTGTTGCGTCTTGCAGAGGGCCCCGGATGATTAAGGCAGGATGGCGAAGGCGGCTCGCTCGCTGTACATCAGCCTCCCCTCTCTCTCCCTTGTCAGCCAATTCATTCTGGCACCTCCATGCAAAGGCAATTGAAAGCAGCGAGCCGACCGAGCCCCTTTCAATTCTCCTTTCCCAAAGCCTCCATCTTGTCAGCGCCAGAGGAATGCCTCTGTCTCCCAAGGCTCCCCGCGGGGCTTGGGTCACACTTCTTAACCCCTCCGCTCCGGGGGTGGGGCCAGAGAGCCATTTCTCTTTGGCTCAGCTCCCCCCCCCCCAAAAAAAAACCAAACCTTGGCTCCTTCTGATCTCTGTGGTGAGAATGAAATGGACACCCTTTGGGCCTGATCCAGCAATGCTCTTCTTAGGAGCGTTGGATATCTGTGTTAGAAACTCCGATATACAGGTGAAAATCGGAAAATTAGAATTTCGTGGAAAAGTTCCTTTATTTCAGTAATTCAACTTAAAAGGTGAAACTAATATATGAGATAGACTCATGACATGCAAAGCGAGATATGTCAAGCTTTTATTTGTTATAATTGTGATGATCATGGCGTACAGCTGATGAAAACCCCAAATTAACAATCTTAGAAAATTATAATATTAAATGAAATCAGCAAAACAAGGACTGCAAATAGAGCGATATTGGACCTCTGAGAAGTAGAAGGATGCACATGTACTCAGTACTTGGTTTGGGCCCCTTTTGCATCAATTACTGCCTCAGTGTGGCCTGGCATGGATGCTATCAGCCTGTGGCACTGCTGAGGTGTTATGGAAGACCAGGATGCTTCAATAGCAGCCTTCAGCTCTTCTACATTGCTCGGTCTCATGTCTCTCATCTTTCTCTTGGCAATGCCCCATAGATTCTCTATGGGGTTCAGGTCAGGCGAGTTTGCTGGCCAATCAAGCACAGTAATCCCATGGGCATTGAACCAGGTTTTGGTACTTTTGGCAGTGTGGGCAGGTGCCAAAGTCCTGCTGGAAAATGAAGTCAGCATCCCCATAAAGCTCGTCTGCGGAAGGAAGCTTGAAGTGCTCCAAAATCTCCTGGTAGACGGCAGCGTTGACCCTGGACTTAATGAAGCACAGTGGACCAACACCAGCTGATGACATGGCTCCCCAAATCTCTTTTCTGATGAGAGCAGCTTTTGCATCTCACTTGGAAACGAAGGACCCAGAGTCTGGAGGAAGAATGGGGAGGCACACAATGCCAGATGCTTGAAGTCCAGTGTGAAGTTTCCACAGTCTGTGTTGATTTGGGGAGCCATGTCATCAGCTGGTGTTGGTCCACTGTGCTTCATTAAGTTCAGTAAGTTGAATTACTGAAATAAACGTACTTTTCCACAATATTCTAATCTTCTGAGTTTCACCTGTATAAGCTAGGAGCCAAATGCTCCTTAAACCAGGATTACTATCCTTGCCATTTTTTGGGTGGGGTGGCAACAGCAGGTGCTTTATGTTCCAAATCTGTATCCTTCCTAGGAATGGTCAAATCCGCCAATTTCAGTTTTTCTCCATTCCTCCTTTTCCCAGGCCTACATTCACTTTTTCACATTTCCACATTAGTTTTCAGGGGTCGTCCCCCCAAATAAAATTTATACACTATTGACTGTAAACAAAACAAAACAAAAAAAACCCTCAAAGCAGATTGCAGTAAAGAGAAAGCAAAATTATGACTAAGAAGAATTAACAGCAAGGCTTTCGAAAAGTTAACAATAGACTAAAAACAGATTAAAACTCGTACCAACTTTCTAAGCATATGGGGAGGATTGCCTTAACAAGCATGATTTTATCAGGTGCTGGAATGAGTCCAGTTAAGGTACCTGCGTGGTATCAAGAGGCAGGGAGTTCCACAGGTGCTGGAACACGAAGGATTGAGTTTTAGTGCGAGCTGCTAAAATGCCCCTTTTTGTATGCAATTTTCCTTTGGGCAAACATATTTGCAAAGCAATTTTCCCCAATGTGACCCATCTGTGTGTGTTATTATAACAGATAGATGCTTTGTTATGTACACTTTACCCTAGCGTATTCATTTTTTTGCTTGGCGAAAGAGCTGTATTGCAGATTTCGGGAAAATGCAAATTTTGCAGGATGGTTGAACTTCCATTCACATCTTGTTCCTGAAACTGCAGATTAGGTTGTTTAGTCGTTTAGTCGTGTCCGACTCTTTGTGACCCCCTGGACCACAGCCTGCCAGGCCCTCCTGTCTTCCACTACCTTCCACAGTTTGGTCAAACCCATGCTGGTAGCTTCGAGAACACTGTCCCACCATCTCGCCCTCTGTCGTCCCCTTCTCCTTGTGTCCTCCATCTTTCCCAACATCAGGGTCTTTTCCAGGGAGTCTTCTCTTCTCATGAGGTGGCCAAAGTCTTGGAGCCTCAGCTTCAGGATCTGTCCTTCCAGTGAGCACTCAGGGTTGATTTCCTTCAAAATGGAGAGGTTTGGTCTTTTTGCAGTCCATGGGACTCTCAAGAGTCTCCTCCAGCACCAGAATTCAAAAGCATCCATTCTTCGGCGATCAGCCTTCTTTATGGTCCAGCTCTCACTTCCATACATCACTACTGGGAAAACCAGAGCTTGAACCATATGGACCTTTGTTGGCAAGGTGATGTCTCTGCTTTTTAAGATGCAGTCTAGTTTTGTCATTGCTTTTCTCCCAAGGAGCAGGCGTCTCTTGATTTCGTGACTGCTATCACCGCCTGCAGTGATCATGGAGCCCAAGAAAGTAAAATCTCTCACAGCCTCCATTTCTTCCCCTTCTATTTGCCAGGAGGTGATGGGACCAGGTAGATTAGGTTAGTCCCCCTTTAAATGTGTGCTGAATGGAATCTCTCCCCTACCCTTAGTCTTGGCTCTTTCTAAAAGAAATCTCCACTCCAAGAACAGAAGGAACTGGGCAGGTGGGAGGAGCACAGATTGTTGGTGTCGGACGCAGGAGTTTGGTCCAGGCTCAGTCCCTGACAGCGTCTCCAGTTAAAAGGATGGGATAAGCGATGCCAATTTAATTAAATGCGATTGATTTTTGTCTGGCAGAATAATCACCTAAAATTGGTCTGTTCAGCTGACAGTTCAAACAATTGCAAGTTTGGTTCATTTCTTAACAGCTATGGACTTGATGCGAGACCTTGAGAAGACTGTCAATGGGCGACAAAATTATCGGAAATAAAGCCAGTCCTATATAGTCATACCTCGAGTTATAGATGCTTCAGGTTGCATTTTTTCGGGTTGGGGGCCGCCGAAACCCAGAAGTACCGGAACAGGTTACTTCCAGGCTTTGGCAGTCGTGCATGCGCAGAAGTGCCGAATCGCAACCTGCGTGTGCATAGACGTGCTGCTGTGGGTTGCGGACGCTGCGGGTTGCGAACGTACATCCCGCACAGATCACGTTCGCAACCCGAGCATCCACTGTAATCCTTTATTAATTTAGGAAAATTGATAAGCTCCTTGACCAAAACACCCAACAGCCCTCTTAAGCATTACACATAAAACAACATATAAAGGTAAAGGTAAAGGGACCCCTGAACATTAAGTCCAGTCATGACCGACTCTGGGGTTGCAGTGCTTGCTTCTGGCAAACCAAAACAACATATAACAACTATTAATTATTATGAGTTATATCATTCATGAATTGTTTCCAGTGAGGTACACCAAAGCGACTTTCAATTGTTAACCTTTCTGACACACACATCCCATAAAAAACATTTGGTATTAAAACAGTATCAAAGCAGTTAATTTAAATCACACATAAAGGAGCACAGATCCTGGCTAGTATCCATCAGTAGCCCATGAATTTGTCTAATCCACTTTTAAAGCCATCACAGGGATGCGAGTGGCACTGTGGGTTAAACCACAGAGCCTAGGACTTGCCGATCAGCAGGTCGGCGGTTCAAATCCCCACAACGGGGTGAGCTCCCGTTGCTCGGACCGTCTCCTGCCAACCTAGCAGTTCAAAAGCATGAAGTGCAAGTAGATAAATAGGTACGGCTCTGATGGAAAGGTAAACGGCGTTTCCGTGCGCTGCTCTGGTTCGCCAGAAGCGGCTTAGTCCTGCTGGCCACATGACCCGGAAGCTGTATGCCGGCTCCCTCAGCCAATAAAGCGAGATGAGCGTCGCAACCCCAAAGTTGTAGATTTTTCAGTTTCGTTGTTCTGTATGGGATAATGACAATAAAGATTATCGTATCGTATCGTATTCTGTGACTTCCCCCATCTGTCCCAGGAGAGTTCAGAAGAGATGCAAAGTCACCTAAAATGCCACTGAAGTCGTTTAAGTGCCACTGGCTGCTGTGGCAGCAGTGGGGGAGTATGTGGAGTAGATTAGCATCGAAATTAGGACATTCATTCAGCCAGGGAAGGGCATGATCTCAGAGGGGCATCCTCCTCCTGCAGCGGCTGGAGCTTTCAAGTCTCCTCTGGGGGAGGCTTGCTGGGAGAAGCTCGGATGTCGACACTCTCCCTCCCCTCCTTGCTCCCACCAAAGAGGCCAGGGAGGCAATTACAATTGTAAATGATGCTGGGAAGGTGCCCAGTGCTCACAGCCTCTTGTTTCTCATTCTTCCGCTGTTGCGGGAGAGAGAGAGACGAGAGAAGACATGCCTGCAGCTTGCCAAAGGACCCTCTCTTCCTCCTCTGCTGTGCTGGGGCTGCGGACAAAGTCCATTGAACAGAGGAGCCCGCCAATGGCCCATCCAACCCAGCCTCACTGTGGCTGACCAGATGCCCCAATGGGAAGCTTGCAAGCAGGATTCGAACACAGGAGTGCCCTCCCCTCCTGCGGTATAATAATAATAATAATAATAATAATAATAATAATAATAGTAATTTATTTATACCCCAGCCACTCTAGGCGGCTTCCAACAAAACATTAAAATACTGTAATGCATCAAACATGAAAAGCTTACCTAAACAGGGCTGCCTTCAGATGTCTTCTGAAAGTTTGGTAGTTGTTTTTCTCTTTGACATCTGGTGGGAGGGCGTTCCACAGGGCAGGTGCCACTACCGAGAGGGCCCTCTGCCTGGTTCCCTGTAACTTGGCTTCTCGTAGCGAGGGAACCGCCAGAAGGCCCTCGGCGCTGGACCTCAGTGTCTGGGCAGAACGATGGGGAGGGGAGAGGGCTCCTACGTTTGAATCCTCCTCGCAGGTTTCCAGTTGTGGCATCCGCCTGGCCACTGTGAGAGAAGAGGATGCAAAAGTCGATGGACGCCCTTTGGTTTAATGCAGCCAGGCTTGTCCTAGGTTCTTTGTTGTTGTTGTTGTTTAGTCGTTTAGTCGTGTCCGCCACTTCGTGACCCCCTGGACCAGAGCACGCCAGGCACTCCTGTCTTCCGCTGCCTCCCACAGTTTGGTCAAACTCATGCTGGTAGCTTCGAGAACACTGCAACTCATTACCAAACTTAAAACCATGGAGAGACCTGGTTTGAACAAAGACATTGGATTCTTATCCCATTATACATGACTAAGCCATTTCTCACCTTCTCACCCCTTGCCTTTTCCTGTAAGACCTATTACAGTCGTTAAGAGTCGTCAGCAGGCTCATCTCAGCTATCTGCCAATCTCCCATTCCCACCACCCTTCTGAGTAATACCCCTCCCCACCTTCTCACTATATAGAAGGATCTGGCAACTTCTGTTTCAGTGTATCTGAAGAAGTGTGCTTGCACACGAAAGCTCATACCAAGAACTAACTTAGTTGGTCTTAAAGGTGCTACTGGAAGGATTTTTTTTACTTCGAGAACACTGTCCAACCATCTCGTCCTCTGTTGTCCCCTTCTCCTTGTGCCCTCCATCTTTCCCAACATCAGGGTCTTTTCCAGGGAGTCTTCTCTTCTCATGAGGTGGCCAAAGTCTTGGAGCCTCAGCTTCAGGATCTGTCCTTCCAGTGAGCACTCAGGGCTGATTTCCTTCAGAATGGAGAGGTTGGATCTTCTTGCAGTCCACGGGACTCTCAATCAAAGAATCATAGAATCATAGAGTTGGAAGAGACCACAAGGGCCATCGAGTCCAACCCCCTGCCAAGCAGGAAACACCATCAGAGCACTCCTGACATATGGTTGTCAAGCCTCTGCTTAAAGACCTCCAAAGAAGGAGACTCCACCACACTCCTTGGCAGCAAATTCCACTGTCGAACAGCTCTTACTGTCAGGAAGTTCTTCCTAATGTTTAGGTGGAATCTTCTTTCTTGTAGTTTGGATCCATTGCTCCGTGTCCGCTTCTCTGGAGCAGCAGAAAACAACCTTTCTCCCTCCTCTATGTGACATCCTTTTATATATTTGAACATGGCTATCATATCACCCCTTAACCTCCTCTTCTCCAGGCTAAACATGCCCAGCTCCCTTAGCCGTTCCTCATAAGGCATCGTTTCCAGGCCTTTGACCATTTTGGTTGCCCTCCTCTGGACACGTTCCAGTTTGTCAGTGTCCTTCTTGAACTGTGGTGCCCAGAACTGGACACAGTACTCCAGGTGAGGTCTGACCAGAGCAGAATACAGTGGCACTATTACTTCCCTTGATCTAGATGCTATACGGCCTCGGCCCAGTATACCTGAAGGAGCGTCTCCACCCCCGTCGTTCTGCCCGGACGCTGAGGTCCAGCGCCAAGGGCCTTCTGGCGGTTCCCTCATTGCGAGAAGCAAAGCTACAGGGAACCAGGCAGAGGGCCTACCCGGTAGTGGCGCCCGCCCTGTGGAACGCCCTCCCATCAGATGTTAAAGCGATAAATAACTACCTGACATTTAGATGACATCTTAAGGCAGCCCTGTTCAGGGAAGTTTTTAATCTGTGATATTTTACTGTATTTTTGGTTTCTATGGAAGCCGCCCAAAGTGGCTGGGGAAACCCAGCCAGATGGGCGGGGTACAAGTAATAAATTATTATTATTATTATTATTATTATTATTATTATTATTATACTCCTATTGATGCAGCCCAGAATTGCATTGGCTTTTTTAGCTGCCGCGTCACACTGTTGGCTCATGTCAAGTTTGTGGTCAACCAAGACTCCTAGATCCTTTTCACATGTACTGCTCTCAAGCCAGGTGTCACCCATCTTGTATTTGTGCCTCTCATTTTTTTTGCCCAAGTGCAATACTTTACATTTTTCCCTGTTAAAATTCATCTTGTTTGTTTTGGCCCAGTTCTCTAATCTGTCAAGGTCGTTTTGAAGTGTGATTCTGTCCTCTGGGGTGTTAGCCACCCCTCCCAGAATTCAAAAGCATCAATTCTTTGGCGATCAGCCTTCTTTATGGTCCAGCTCTCACTTCCATACCTCACTACTGGGAAAACCATAGCTTTGACTATAAGGACCTTTGTTGGCAAGGTGATGTCTCTGCTTTTTAAGATGCTGTCTAGGTTTGTCATTGCTTTTCTCCCAAGGAGCAGGCGTCTCTTAATTTCGTGACTGCTGTCACCATCTGCAGTGATCATGGAGCCCAAGAAAGTAAAATCTCTCACTGCCTCCATTTCTTCTCCTTCTATTTGCCAGGAGGTGATGGCTCCTAGGTTCTAAACTTAGCCAAATAAATACAGTGGTACCTCAGGTTAAGTACTTAATTCGTTCCGGAGGTCCGTTCTTAATCTGAAACTGTTCTTAACCTGAAGCACCACTTTAGCTCATGGGGCCTCCTGCTGTTGCCGCGCTGCTGGAGCACGATTTCTGTTCTCATCCTGAAGCAAAGTTTTTAACCTGAAGCACTATTTCTGGGTTAGCGGAGTCTGTAACCTGAAGCGTATGTAACCTGATGTAGCACTGTACCTTGCAAATGAGCCCATTCCTCCCCCCTGCCAAGTATTTGCAGGGACTGTTACTCCCATAACTCCCCACCTAACACTTTTCCTCGCCTTTTCTCCCCTTGACCAGGAGCAAAAGACTGGCAGGTGTAATTTCAATGCAGAGAAGCAAATCTCTTTTGAGGCTGGGAAGACAAAGGCGGCCCCCGGAGCCTTTTGTGGCGTGGGTGGGGAGCAAAGGCAGGCTATGCAAATAGGTGCTTTGATCTGCCTTCTGAGGGAGCCTTGGCTTCCCATCGGCCGGCCCCAGAGCGCCCCCCCCCACCTCCAGGGGGTGGACAAAAGCAGCTCTGGGAGGCCCCGCAAAGGATGTGGGTGCCGTGCCATATGAATTGCACTCTTGACAAGTTGGGGAAGTGGGCTGTCTGGAGACCAGCTTAATGTTTTCCTCCTCTTTTGAGGAGGCTGCTCTGCTTTTGACGTGGCCGCTGGGGGCAGCGGGAGAGAGAGATGGTTTCCTCTTTGGGAAGGAGGCTCCGAGTCCAGATCAGGAAGTTCTGAAACGGAGACCTTGCTGTCCTCCTTCCCCTTGAACTTGCCTGGAAGAGTGGGGAGCAAAGGCCCGGGGGCGGGTGTGCGTTGAGGAGCTGTCAGTCATAATTCAAGGGATAAGGGGAGACAGGAGATATGGTAAAGGTAAAGGGACCCCTGACCATTAGGTCCAGTCGTGACCGACTCTGGGGTTGCGTCGCTCATCTCGCTTTATTGGCCGAGGGAGCCGGCGTACAGCTTCCGGGTCATGTGGCCAGCAGGACAAAACCGCTTCTGGTGAACCAGAGCAGTGCACGGAAACGCCGTTTTCCTTCCCGCCGGAGCGGTACCTATTTATCTACTTGCACTTTGACGTGCTTTCAAACTGCTAGGTTGGCAGGAGCAGGGACCGAGCAACGGGAGCTCACCCCGTCGCGGGGATTCGAAGCCCCGACCTTCTGATTGGCAAGTCCTAGGCTCTGTGGTTTAACCCACAGTGCCACCTGCGTCCCAGTGATATGGTCTCCGTCTTCAACTATATAAAGGGTTGTCCCTTGGAAGATGGAACAACATGCCCTCCAACATTTCTCCAGTGAAAATAGGGATATCCCAACATTTCTTCGGACATCATAGTCCATTCCCTCCAACATTTGTCGGATGAAAATAGGGACATCCCAGCAATTTTTGGATGAAAATACGGACAACCCAACATTTCTTCAATGAAAATAAGGACATCATAGTCAATACCCTCCCAACAATTGTCGGATGAAAATAGGGACACGCCCGCATTTTTTGGATGAAAATAGGGACAACCTAGTCCATGCCCTCCAACATTTCTCCAATGAAAATGGGAACATCCCAACATTTCTCTGATTAAAATAAGAGGCATCTGCTTGCATTCTGCTCAAAAGGACAGGATTTGAACCAATGGCTTCACGGTACAAGAAGGGAGAATCCGACTAAACATCGGGAAGAACTTATCAGTGACAAGAGCCGTTCAACAACGGAACTAGAAATCAAACTTTTAACGTGGCCGCCCATGTACTCTGGAACTCCCTTCCTATTGACACCAAGCAGCCCCTTCACCTCATTCTTTTGGGCCCTTGTTAAAAACAGACCTCTGCTGACACGTAGAGAATGCTGGTGTATGTTTTAATCTGATCTTAATTTGTTGCTGATTTTATCTTTCAAATGCTTTTAAATCGTTGGGGTTTGGTTTTTTTTTACTGATAATTTTAGTGCTTTTTTCTTTGTAAACCACTTTGATTTCCCTTGCACAATCAAGTGATATATAAATTTAAATTATATACACACACACACACACACACACACGCGCGCACATGTACTCACTTCCACTTCTACAATTCTGTTATTTCATATGATACAAAGGGGGGAAGAGGAGGGGAAGAGTTGCAGCAGCTATTATTACGAATAATACCAATTTTATTAATTGATTGCGCTTATATATCCCACCGTTTTCTTCAAGGTTCTCAAAGTGTGGTATCCAGTTCTCCCCCTCCTTGTTTAATCCCCACAACAGCCCTGTGAGGTAGGCTATCAGGTACGTCACCTGGAGCTCCTTGGAGAAAATGGTGGGTTTAAATGCAATCAATCAATCAATCAATCAATCAGTGATATTTGTGCCCTTGCATAGCCTGACTTTCTCAGAGCTGTCTGCTACTTTCTGCACCCCTTTCTCCGTTCTGACAAGTTCTTCCAAATCCGTTTCACTTTTCTTGCATGCTTAACGCCGACATGCAGCGTTTTTAATTAATTTCCTCTTTTGTTTTTCTTTTTAAAAAACAATAGCAGTGCATAAAAGTTTTCTGCAAGATTCCCTGTGGGTGTTGCTGGTAGCTGCATCCCTTGTCACTTTAGCAGATCGAATTAAATGTCCGCGCTTTGGCCCCGCGAACAAAAAGGCAGAGAAAGCACGAGCTAATAGTTTTCTCTGAACCATCTGGGACTCGAATGTTGGCAGGAAGCTTTTGAGCAACACACAAAAGAACTCTTCTTCAGGCTGAGCTTGTTCGGAGCCAAAAACGTTTAAAACAAAATTGTTCCATGGCCAGGTTGGTCTTCTATGCGCTTCTGGGTTTCAGATCTTCGGGAGGCCGGAAGTCAGTTTCAAGTTGCACCGAGCCTCTCCAGATACAGAGCAAATGCATAAATGCAATATTTGAATTGCACACACTCCAAATGTCCCTGTTCTTCAGGGACAGTCCCTGATTTACAACCTCCCCTGTTTCCGATTTGATCCCAGAGTGTTCCACTTTTCCTTAAAGGTAAAGGTAAAGGGACCCCTGACCATTAGCTCCAGTCATGGCCGACTCTGGGGTTGCGGTGCTCATCTCATCTCGCTTTACTGGCCGAGGGAGCCGGCGTACAGCTTCCGGGTCATGTGGCCAGCATAACTAAGCCGCTTCTGGCGAACCACAGCTGCGCACGGAAACACCGTTTACCTTCCTGCTGGAGCGGTACCTATTTATCTACTTGCATTTGACGTGCTTTCAAACTGCTAGGTTGGCAGGAGCTGGGACCGAGCAACGGGAGCTCACTCCGTCACGGGGATTCGAACCGCCGACCTTCTGATCGGCAAATCCTAGACTCTGTGGTTTAACCCACAGGACATCCCTATTTCCATTGGAGAAATGTTGGAGGGTATGGAACTGCTGTTGACTTTTAGAAATTCTCCATTATAGTTCAGGATGTTTTTTGAGAGTGCTTTGGGCATGTTTTTTTTTTTTAAAAAAAATATTGGATTCTGATGGTGGGTTTGCCAAAATTGCAGCGCTGTTCAAGAGGCAAATTCCTGAAACCGCATTAGACTCCTCGCCCTCTTACCCTGCCCAGTTCTCTTCAGTCCTGACTGACAGCCGTCTCCCGCCCCTGCTGCAACAAGGACAGACCTGGGCCTCTCCCCACTCTGCTAAAGAGCCTAAATCCAGACCTGCTGACCCCCCTAAACACCCCCTCCCCCTGCCTCTTTTGATGAAAGACTATCAGTCAAGCTGAATTGTCTGGTGGGGTTTTGTGCTGTGCGAAAGCTCCCACTACGCAGTCAAGGGCCAGGCCAGGGAGCTTTCAACTTCTGCCTCGCTGGGGACTTAAATCAAATAAGGACCCCGGATTTAATAAGGGGGAGGGGAGGATGGAAGCAGGGGGAGGGGAGAGAGCTCTTTCAAGGCTCTGGAAGGGATCCCCAGTGGGTCCCCCTTACTGCATACAAAGAGCTGTCTCGAGATCAGCGTGTGGTTTGCAGGAAGGAAAATGGCAAATAGCAAGGTTTGCCCCATTCAGGATGGAGGAAGGGGTGGTTGTCCGAGTAATGACACCCCAACTTTGGGAAATCCAAGAGGGAAGTGAAACTTTTCCCCCTGGCCTTGAAGCCATCCATGCCACCAGTCCTCACTGCTCGCAAACCATGTTTGAAGTTTGCCAAGCACCAGTCACATTTTGCAACCAAGTGAATAATAATAATAATAATAATAATAATAATAATAATTTATTAATATTCTGCCCTCACCAGCCAAAGCCGGGCTCAGAGCGGCTAACAACAATAAAAGTAACACAGTTTACATAAAATCATAATCAATTATTTGGAATACATTCTAAAATCAATTCATTCTAAAATCAGTTCAGAGTCAAATTCATGGCAACTATTGGGCAAGAGTTCTGTGAGGTTTATCAAAGGAGGGGGTCAGACTGTGCCTTGGCCAAAGGCCTGGTGGAACAGCTCTGTCTTGCAGGCCTTGCGGAAAGATGTCAAGTCCTGCAGGGCCCTGGTCTCTTGGGACAGAGCGTTCCACCAAGTCGGGGCCAGTATTGAAAAGGCCCTGGCCCTAGTTGAGACCAATCTAACCACCTTGCGACCTGGGACCTCCAGAATGTTGTCATTTGTAGACCTTAAGGTCCTCCACAGGGCAGACCAGGAGAGGCGGTCCCATAGGTACGAGGGTCCTGGGCCGTATAGGGCTTTAAAGGTTAAAACCAGCCCCTTAAACCTGATCCTGTACTCCACCGGGAGCCAGTGCAGCTGGTATAGCACCGGGTGAATGTGATCCCGTGGCAAGGACCCTGTAAGGAGTCTCACTGTGGCATTCTGCAACCGCTGGAGTTTCTGGGTCAGTCTCAAGGGCAGCCCCACGTAGAGTGAGTTACAATAATCAAGTCTGGAGGTGACTGTCGCATGGATCACAGACGCCAGGATACCCAGACGCCAGGAGCCAAATAGTCATACCGAAACATACGACTTTAGAGCTGCGATATATTGTGAATTGTGATATGCGTGCATGTACTATGCAAAAATCAGAATGTGAGAAAAACCGTGAAGCCAGCCAATGCCTTTTTACACAGCTCCATCCTTATTGCAGATATCATGATGTTTAGCTGGTGATATCTCACAAAGTTGAGAACCAGATATCGCCCAGCCCTATTCCTGTACCTTTGGCCCTATCTGGACAGGAATAACTTGGCTACAGTCATCCAAGCCCTGGTAACCCAAGACTTGACTATTGCAACATGCTTTACATCGGAAAATGGCATGGAAGCTTCAGCTAGGGCAGAGCGCTGGTGCTTGACTGACGGATTTGATGTGAACATAGCATCCATTACGTTTCCATGGCTTCCCTGATGCTTCTGAGTCCTATTCAGATCTCAGGTTTTGACCTATGAAGCTCTTTATGGAGCTGCCCTGTCCAGCTCAGTCGGTAGAGCATGAGACTGTTGTAGCTCTTTATGGTTCAGGACCCCAATATCTTCGGGGCCACGACTCTCAGAATGAGCCTGCCTGGGCCCTTAGTTCTTCACCCGCGGTCCTTCTCTGGATCTGACCTTTGCGGGATGCTCAGAGAGTGATGGCAAGAGAAAGGGCTTTTCCACTGTGGCTGGGAACGCTCTCCCCAGTGAGGTCCAGCTGGCGCCTCCACTGACATGTAAAATCTCACCTTGTTATCCAGGCTTTTGATGACCTGGGTTGATTACGTTTTATTGACCATGAGCTGTCCAAGCTCTCTGTTGCGAGGGGTTGTTTCAAATTATAAAAATGCTCATGTTCTGTATGACTCTCTCCTCCTTTCTTTTCTTTTACGACGTAACGTTTGGAGACCTTGATATGTAACAAGCATCTATAGTAATTGCATTGTGTCAGTTAATATTCCCAAGTTCATGCTAAACCACAAAGCCATTTATAAATGCTTATGCTTGAATAGTGTGCTGAAGTTTTGTTTCTACCTGGACAGCTCCTTAGAATCACACAACTGTAGAGTGGGAGGGAACCCCAAGGATGATGATGATGATGATGATGACGACGACAACAACAACAACAACAACAACAACAACAACAACAACTTATACCCCACCCATCTGGCTGGGTTTCCCCAGCCACTCTGGGCAGCTTCCAACAAAAGATAAAAAATACAGCCATACCTCGGGTTACAGCCACTTCAGGTTGTGTTTTTTCGGGTTACAGACCACCGAAACCTGGAAGTACCGGAACGGGTTACTTCCGGGTTTCGGCAGTCGTGCATGTGCAGAAGCGCTGAATCGCAACCCGTGTGTGTGCAGATACGGGTTGCGAACGTGCATCCCTAACAGATCACGTTTGCAACCCGAGCGTCCACTGTACATTAAAACATCAGTCATTAAAAAACTTCCCTGAACAGGGCTGCATTCAGATGTCTTCTAAACATCAAATAGTTCTTTATCTCCTTGACATTGGATGGGAGGGCGTTCCACAGGGCGGGCGCCACTACTGAGAAGGCCCAGTCCAACCCCCAAATACTTTCATTCTCGGGCAAAGTAAGCGATGAGTACTTGTTCTGGTTCTGGTTTATTTTTTGTTGTTGATTATGCACAATTTTAGGCTAATTGCAATTTTATGTTTTTATATGTTGAGCGGCTCTGTTGTTTGTGCCCTGCCCTGAGACCAGTTGATGCT
Source organism: Podarcis pityusensis (assembly GCF_964106645.2). Lineage (NCBI taxonomy): Eukaryota > Metazoa > Chordata > Lepidosauria > Squamata > Lacertidae > Podarcis > Podarcis pityusensis. Next base: position 1,886,677 of record NC_138036.1, on the reverse strand, counting down.
GCTGGGTGTGCTGGAAATCTTCACAAATACATTGAAATATAAGTTATTAGTGTACAGAACCAACCCTAGCCAAGTGTTCAAGAGAAGTGAGCTCTGTTGCCAAGTCCTCCGCTTTGACTGATAGCGAGCTCCAACACCCATCAGCCCTTGGGCATTTTTGCCTTAAAACAAAACATTAAGATTTCCCGAGAAGCCATAATGAAGGTTGCATGGACTGGAACAAAGGCAGGGCTGGATAACGTGGGAGGGAGATCAGCTTCTGAAAAAGAGAATCTCCTACACAAATAAGGAAAGTCTTCAAACCTGTGAATTGTTGCACTTTTGCTTGGGAAGTAGAAGAACTCCATTTGGCTTGGGACCAGTTTCCTCTTAACCTTTCCAAAATTACATTTGATTCCCTGGAGCCCTTATTGCTTGCGCCCTCCCCCCAATTGCCAAATCATTACCTGTGTCCAGAGAATTGATCAGTAAATTGATCAGGTTCCATCAAACGGCACCTTTAGATATTTCAATTCCTTGCGATTTTGCAAGTTGTGCATTGTAACATTGGGCATTGCCATTGACTTCAGCAATGTCTGCACTGGTCTCTCTTCCATCGCTACCTGGAGATCCCAGAGACTGAACCTGGAAACCTTCTGCATGCAAAGCAGATGTTTTACCGCCGAGCTGTGACTCTTCGCTTGGATGTTAGAGACACATTCACTGCTCTGGCATCGCTGTTTGCTTCTGGGTGTTTTCCAGAGATAGTCTGAGCCAGGGGTAGGCAACCTAAGGCCCGGGGGCAGGATGTGGCCCAATCGCCTTCTCAATCCGGCCTATGGACGGTCCAGGAATCAGCGTGTTTTTACATGAGTAGAATGTGTGCTTTTATTTAAAATGCATCTCTGGGTTATTTGTGGGGCATAGGAATTCATTCTTTTTTTTTTCTTTTCCAAAATATAGTCCGGCCCACCACAAGGTCTGAGGGATGGTGGACTGGCCCACAGCTGAAAAAGGTTGCTGATCCGCGGCTGAGCCGTCACTTGCAGCCTCTTAAAACTTCTAAATAGTTGCTCCCAACACAGCAAAAGGGTTCCTCTGACTTGGTCCCATTTGCCACCTCCAGTATCAAGAGCGCCCCCTGGAGTTTCACATCAAGTATGTCGTGTTCTGTCAGGGGGGACGTCAGATCCTAAAACTTCCTAATATTTCCGCTTTGGAAGTTTTCCCAAATGTTCAGATTCCAAACTTACTTTAGCAGCATATCTTTTTAAATATCTCTCTTTAGATGATGTAGCACATATTTTTTAATCGTCAAGCATGGATATAAATAGTAAATATCTTTATAAAAATAGTAAAACATCTCTCTCTCTCACACATACATCTGGAGAGAGCATTTGGAGCATAATTTGAGTGAAGAAGCTCTGGGACCTTAATACTCATCAACAGATTTTGGCCTGAGAATGTGTAAGTAAAGATGTCTCTTTGAACACCCACAAAGATTTGCTGGAATATCCAGGGTGCATAAAAGGAATTACTACTTTTATTATTTTTACTGTTCTTTATTAAATTGGTGTGCCACTCTTCATCCATGGAACTCAGGGCAGTTTGCAACATGCATAGCCGATCATTAAACTGTGGAACTCCCTGCCACTGGAGACAGTGATGGCCACCAACCTGGGATGGCGTTAAAAGAGGATTATTAGACAAATACCTGGAGGAAGAAAAGGCTATTTAGGGCTACTCGGTGCAATGGCCACACTCTTCTTCCAAAGTTGGAGGCAGCAGTGCTTCTGAACATCAGTTGCTGGAAACCTCAGGAGGGGAGAGGGCTCTGGGAATCCTACTTGTGGGTTTCCCATTGCAAGGGCAGGATGCTGGACTAGATGGGCCACTGGCCTGATCCTGCAGGCTCTTCTTAGAGCCCCCACCCCACTGAGATGAGGGAGATCTGGGTGTGTATGGATGATGTGCGTAAGAAGATGCCTTCTACTGCAATGCACTCTATGTGGGGCTACCTTTGAAGGTGACCCGGAAACTACAACTTATTCAGAATGCGGCAGATAGACTGGTGACTGGGAGCACATAACACTGGTCTTGAAAGACCTACATTGGCTCTCAGTATGTTTCTGAGCACATTCAAAGTGTTGGTGCTGACCTTGAAAGGCCTAAACGGCCTCGGTCCAGTATACCTGAAGGAGCGTCTCCACCCCGGACACCGGGGTCCAGCTCCAAGGGCCTTCTGGCGGTTCCCTCCCTGTGATAAGTGAGGTTACAGGGAACCAAGCAGAGGGCCTTATCGGTAGTGGTGCCTGCCCTGTGGAACGCCCTCCCATCAGATGTCAAGGAAATAAACAACTACCTGACTTTTAGATTTAGAATTAGAATTTTATTATTACGGTCACAGACCAGTTCCAGCTCACTTACAATATCAGGAAAATCATAAAAAAACAGGAATACATTGAATTGCAATTGGGTATAATAGAGACAATTCAGATATAGTGGCAGTTAGAAATATATATTCAATCTTGATCACTAAAATATAACCTAAACTTGTCATTTAAAACCTTAATCATTTTGGTAGTACAGCTTGTTCCCTACGTTTTATGGCAGAAGACATCTGAAGGCAGCCCTGTTTCGGGATGTTTTTTAATGTTTGATCTTTTACCGTGTTTTTAATATTCTCTTGGGAGCCGCCCAGAGTGGCTGGGGAAACCCAGCCAGATGGGCGGATTATAAATAATAAATTATTATTATAATCATTATTATAATCAAACCATTGGTGCATCTAGCTCAATACTGTCTTCCCTGACTGGCAGCTGCTCTCCAGAATTTCGGACAGGAGTCTCTGCCAGCCCTACCTGCAGATGCCATTGGGCAGGTGTGGAGGATTCCCTGGTCCTGAATGGGGTAACTGTGCCCCTGAAGAACCAGGTGCGCAGCCTGGGAGTCATTTTGGACTCACAGCTGTCCATTGAGATGCAGGTCAATTCTGTGTCCAGGGCAGCTGTCTACCAGCTCCTTCTTGTATGCAGGCAGAGACCCTCCCTGCCCGCAGACTGGCCAGAGTGGTGCATGCTCTAGTTACCTCCCGCTTGGATTACTGCAATGCGCTCTACGTGGAGCTACCTTTGAAGGTGACCCAGAAACTACAACTTATTCAGAATGCGGCAGCCAGACTGGTGACTGGGAGTGGCCGCCGAGACCATATAACACCGGTCTTGAAAGACCTGCATTGGCTCCCAGTACGTTTCCGAGTACAATTCAAAGTGTTGGTGCTGACCTTGAAAGCCCTAAACTGCCTCAGCCCAGTATATCTGAAGGAGCATCTCTACCCCCATCGTTCTGCCCGGACACTGAGGTCCAGCGCTGAGGGCCTTCTGGTGGTTCCCTCCCTGCGAGAAGTGAGGTTACAGGGAACCAGGCAGAGGGCCTTCTCAGTGGTGGCACCCGCCCTGTGGAATACCCTCCCACCAGATGTCAAAGAGAACAACAACTACCAGACTTTTAGAAGACATCTGAAGGCAGCCCTGTTTAGGGAAGCTTTTAATGTTTGATGTACTACAGTATTTTAATTTTTTTTGGAAGCCACCCAGAGTGGCTGGGGAAGCCCAGCCAGGTGGGCGGGATATAAATAATAAATTATTATTATTATTATTATTATTATTATTATTATTACCACCTGGGGCTTCCTGCATGCAGTGGGGGTGTGTGTGTGTGAGAGAGCTTTTGAATTCTTAACCCCTTGCAGACAAGGGACGGGCCAATTTCCCTGATACCTTCCGGGGCACAGACTGGCGTCGGGTTGCCCAGGAGGCACCTGAGGCTCAGCCAGCGTCTCTATTTGACAAACCCATTAAGTTAAATTAAGCCCCACATGCCGCCTGCCTGCCTGCCTGCCTGCCTGCCTGCCTGTTAGCAGAACTGTCTGCTCTCCCTCCCTCTCCTCCCGTTTAATTTTCTGTGATGTGCACTTGGGTTTACGGCTGACATTTAAAGCCGCGTGAAGGGGATGGTTGGCAGGCTGGCAAGCGAGTTTGGGGAGGATCTTTGCACTTGGGAGATCAAGACTGTTGGTGAAGGTTGGGAGATAGATGGGAGATGCCCACCCCCTTTATCCCCCGCCACCAGGATGAAAATCTGAAGCCCAGAGGCTAAATATCCTCTTCCTCCCAGGAAAACTAACTAGACAATTGTTACTGCTGCCAGCAGCCCTTGGAAGATGACTTTTCCTGCTACTTTAAGAATTAGCTGGGGGGAGAGGGGTTGGTCTGACAGGTGGTCTCTGCCCCACTGGGCCCACAGACAACGGTGTGATGAGTTAGGGCAGGGGTCAGCAAGCTTTTTCAGCAGGGGGCTGGTCCACTGTCCCTCAGACCTTGTGGGGGGCCGGACTATATTTTGAAAAAAAAATATGAATGAATTCCTATGCCCCACAAATAACCCAGAGATGCATTTTAAATAAAAGCACACATTCTACTCATGTAAAAACACCAGGCAGGACCCACAAATAACCCAGAGATGCGGGATCACATTCATCCAGTGCTTTACCAACTGCACTGGCTCCCGGTGGAGTACGGGGTCAGGTTTAATGTGCTGGTTTTGACCATTAAAGCCCTATGCGGCTTAGGACCCTTGTACCTATGGGACCGCCTCTCCTGGTCTGCCCCGCGGAGGACCTTAAGGTCCACAAATGAGAATACCTTGGAGGTCCCAGGTCGCAAAGTCTCAACTAGGGCCAGGGCCTTTTCAGTACTGGCCCCAACTTGGTGGAACGCTCTGTCACAAGCGACCAGGGCCCTGCGGGACTTGACATCTTTCCGCAGGGCCTGCAAGACAGAGCTGTTCCGCCTGGCCTTTGGTTTGGACTCAGTCTGACCCTTATGTTTCTCTCCCCTTATGGTCTTGATCCATGGGCTACTTTTAAAATGAGGCTGCATTTTAAATTGCATTTTAACCTGTATTTTAAATTGCTCCCCCCTCCCATATCATGTTTTTTACTGTGATTTCACTGGTGTTAGCCGCCCTGAGCCCGGCTCTGGCTGGGGAGGGCGGGGTATAAAGAAAAAATATTATTAGTAGTATTATTAATAATAATAAAAGGACACATTCTACTCATGTAAAAACCCGCTGATTCCCACACCATCCATGGGCCGGATTTAGAAGGCGATTGGGCCGGATCCGGCCCCCGGGCCTTAGTTTGCCTATCCATGAGTTAGGGGCAGGGTTTCTAGCAACTGCAATTCAGAAGAATTCCTCTCCCCATCTGTTGGAGGCAGAGCACAGCCACCCTGGCTGGTAGCCATACAGAGCCCGTCTCCTCCATGAATTTGCCACCCAGGATAGGAGTGAGCTTCATAGTTCGACTCTCTTCCAACATTTCAGCTTCATTGCGTGTCCATGAGTTCTGGTGTCACGAGAGAGGGAGAAATTGTGGTGGGCAAGGGAGACCAAAGTTCTGGTTTGGTAAAAGGTAAAGGGACCCCTGACCATTAGGTGAGTCGTGACCGACTCTGGGGTTGCGGCGCTCATCTTGCTTTACTGGCCAAGGGAGCAGGCGTACAGCTTCCGGGTCATGTGGCCAGCAGGACTAAGCCACTTCTGGCGAACCAGAGCAGTGCACGGAAACGCCGTTTACCTTCCCGCCGGAGCGGTACCCATTTATCTACTTGCACTTTCACGTGCTTTTGAAATGCTAGGTTGGCAGGAGCAGGGACCGAGCAACAGGAGCTCACCCCGTCGAGGGGATTCGAACCTCCGAGCTTCTGATTGGCAAGTCCTAGGCTCTGTGGTTTAACCCACAGCGCCCCCAGCGTCCCATTCTGGTTCGGTACATGGCAGCTTTGTAGGCTCATCAGTTTAAGGTTGTGGTGTACTCCACGCAAGGCATGTTGAATTCCAGGTTTGCTTCCGGAAGTGTCTGAAATGGACCACTTTTAGAGTGCCAAGTTCTTGAGAAGCAAATTGGAGCGAAGCCTTAAACTGAAATACAGTGGTATCTTGGTTCTCAAACGCCTTAGTACTCAACTTGGAACCCAAACCCTGCAAACCCGGAAGTAAGTGTTTTGGTTTGCAAACTTTTTTCGGAAGCCGAACATGCTCTGTTTTGAGTGTTACGCTTCCGTTTTGAGGGCCACACTTCCATTTTAAGTGTTACGCTGACATTTGTCTGATTTTGCTATTTATTTTGCGTTTTTATTTTTCCGGCTCTTTTTGTTTTGTTTCTGTGACTGTGTGGACCCCAGTTCAGCTACTGATGGATTGATTGTGTGACTGCGGTTCATTGTTTATTGCTTTCATTTTATGGATCAATGGTCTGGTTAGATAGTAAAATTCATGTTCAATTCCTGTTTTAAGGGTTTTTTTTAAAAGTCTGGAACGGATTAATCCATTTTGCATTACTTTCTATGGGAATGCGCGCCTTGGTTTTGGAACGCTTTGGTTTTGGAACGGACTTCCGGAACAGATTAAGTTTGAGGACCAAGGAACCGCTGTATTTGCGGCCAAAGGATACCAGGAGAACTCTGCTTGAACTCTGTCTGAACTTGTGTGGGAATTTCTCTGTGGTCCTTTTGAATTCCTGGGTGGGTCTCTCTGCTTTTTCAGGCTTGTGGTGCTCAAATCGCAGGAGGTTGGACTAGATGGCCTCTGGGAATCCCCTTCCAACTTGGCTGTTTTGGGATGGCGCCTGCTCTTCCTTCCCTGCTGAGAACCAGCTTCTGGCTCCTGGCCCCTCTGCTCTCCCCCCTTCCTCAAACGGAGCTCTCTACCATTGACCGCTCCTGCCCTTTTTCCCCAGCCGCCCCTTTCAAGAGGGGGCCAAGAGCCCTCTGTGTGTCATGACGCGGGTCATGCTGAATCTAATTTTCTGCCTGCCTCCAGGTCAATCGGCCTGGCGGGCTGTCACGCTGCTCCAATTACTGCCGGAGGTGTCTTTCAGGCTGCACAATGGCTCCCATTTGAACTTCCAGGGCTTAAAAGTTCTGAAGTGGCTCGGCTGTTTGGGACTCTCACTCTGCCTGGAAAGGGTACCTCCAGTCTCTTCCCTGCCTAGCTACTGGGACTCCCCAGGAGAGCCCCGCTGCTGGATCAGGCCCCAAGACCTAACACCCTGCCAGACCATGATGAGAAACTTACAACTATGTTCACATCATTGATGGCATTTTGTCCTTTTATGCTGCAAGTCTGGAGAACGCAATTATTGGGCAGCTTTTGATAAACATAGCAGATAAATGACTCGGGGGGGGGGGAGAGAATGCTTGTCAATGCACAGACCCTTATTGACCCAAACCAGGCACCCCCAAACTCTGCTCTCCAAATGTTTTGGGACTACAACTCCCATCATCCCTGACCAATGGTCCTGTTAGCTAGGGGTGATGGGAGTTGTAGTCCCAAAACATCTGGAGGGCCGAGTTTGGGGGTGCCTGACCCAAGCCATGAATAGGAGGGGAGAGGGCTGCTCTTGTGCTCAAATCCTGCTTGTGCCCCCCCCCAGGCATCTGGGTGGCCACTGTGAGAAGAGGGTCCTGCACTAGATCTGTCTGCTCCCCATTTTAAAAGAAGGCTTGTCGCAACCCACAAACTTCTCCTATAGGAATATTACAGTATTTTTTGCACCATAAGACACACTTTTTTCCTCCTGAAAAGTAAGGGGAAATGTCTGTGCGTATTATGGAGCGAATGCGTGGTCCCTGGAGCCGAATTGCCCAGGGGCAAAAAGCAGATCATGCTCTCTTTTTTTAGAAAGACGGAAGGGGGTGTTGAAACAAAGCCGCTGAGCAGCTGATTGGCAAGCGATCGGGAGGGAGATAAGGGAGGCTAGTGATAAAGGAGGCTGCTTGGGAGAGGGGAGGTAAAGGCACATGGATCCTCAGGATTTTTGCATTGGGTCACCCCAAATTCACCATCAGATCACATAGCATGTCCATGGCTACAGCCTGCACCAAAAAAATCACGCACCCACTGTTTCGTGAGGCCACAATGGTGCAAAAACGTGGTTAGAAAGCACGGATCCACATGGATCCTCAGGATTTTTGCATTGGGCTACCCCAAACTCACTGTCAAATCACATGTCTGTGGCCACAGCATGAACCACAAAAATCATACGCCCACTGTTTGGTCAGAATATTTTTTTTCTTGTTTTCCTCCTCTAAAAACTAGGTGCGTCTTATGGAGCGAAAAATACTTTAGCTCCCATTTTGGATCTTGGTAGGAACCCCAAGATGCTCTTAAGCAGCTTTGGCACAAATAGTGCTTTGCACAACCCACTGAGGAAGAAAATGGCGCAATAAAATTCCAAACAGTCAATTGCGCATTGATTCGAAATCCAATTAAAACGATTTAGTTTAATTAATTCAAGAACGTGAGTGAACTTCATCCAGTGACACTGGCTTTTCATAGTCTGATAGTCATTTGAACCCCCCCCCCTACACCGCTGCCCCACTGCCCCCTTGCCTCTGAGCATACCCATGGGTCCCCCACAGGGGGCGCCACCACCCACACTTGCACAGACTATACACCTCTCTGTGTGGTGGTTGCATCCCTCCCCCCCCCCCAAATATCCCCAAAGCGCAGCTCCATTTTGGTGTTCCGCGCAGGTCGGCCGAGCAAAACGCAGAGGCTCGTCTTGTTCTGTTTACCGAGAACAGAAATCTTGGATTGTGCCGGCCCCAAGTCTGCGCTCGTCCTTGGAGGGCTTCCCTTGTTAGCTCAGAGCCTCTGGATTTCTGCTGCCTGCTGGGCAGCCCAGATTCCTTCAAGTGCAGTTGGAAAGAACAGCGTCTTCTGTGCTTTTGGCAAAAAAAACTTTGGACACCTGCAGAGAAGCCTTGCAGCTGTGCATTTGAAGATCCCCAGGACTAAGAGGAGGAAGGGGGGGTGTCTCCCTGTTTTGAACAGAAGTCGGGCTGTGAAAACTCCAGGTGAACGTTGGAGAGGTGATCAAGAGCTGTCGTGGATCCCCTGTTAGGCCTGCTCCTGCAAAGAGAGGCAATTGATCCGTTCAAAATCACAGGGATTTTCTAATCTGGCAGTAATGGAAAGGAATTGCCGGGTTTTCCCCCTGCCTGCTCCTCCAGAGGTCAGATTTGTTGCCCTTGATCCACAAAGCTATGAATTGCATATCCCAGGGAGTGGAGCAAAGGGGGGAACGGCGAGGTTTTCAAGCGTTCTTTTGCTCATCAAGGCTGAGCGCATTCATAAGACACGTCCTCCCCCCTTCAGCCGTCCACCGTGCTGTTGAATTTGTATCTAAATTGCTTGCTTGTTCACTTCCAAGGAAGGCTTTCAAATCTGCAAAGCCCATAATAAGGGGCCATGAGTCAAGTTAATTTTTGCTGGGAGCGCTCTTCTGTAGTGTGATGGGTTTTCAAACAAGGCTTTTTCTTTGGTGTCGTCTGTTTCTGTTGTAGAGGACATGCAAGAGGGCAGTTGTGCCCAGAGAAGGGAGCCAGCCTTAAAGAGGGGGAATTAAAAGCATTCTGCTCTCTAAATGGGAGGTTTTATCACGCGGCAAAGACCATGGGCCCTTCTCAAGAGCTTTCTTCCCGTTTACTGCACTGGAGAAGGTGATAGTGGAGCCAGGAGCCAGGAGGAAGACTCAGATAATTTTCTGAGAGAGTTGGAAGGACGTGGAGGTTCTGGACCAGACTTCCTCAACCTCAGCCCTCCAGATGTTTCAAGACTACAATTTCCATCATCCCTGACCACTGGTCCAGCTAGCTAGGGATCATGGGAGTTGTAGGCCAAAAACATCCGGAGGGCCGAGGTTGAGGAAGCCTGTTCTGGACAGTCCATTGGAGATGGTCAGGAAGGGACTGGATCCAGAAGAGTACCTGTTTCTATAAAGGTCCTATAGTGTTCTTGCAGACTGACCCTCTGAAAAGGTGAGGGGGAAGGAGTAATAATTATGATATTGAAATTATTTCATCGTGTGCAAGAGGAAGGATAGTTTGCATTGGAGCCAAAGATAGTAAAAGTCATAGTTAACCTATGGAACTCTCTTCCACTGGAGGCAGGGATAGCCACCAACCTTAAAAATGGGAGTAGACAAATTCATGGAGGAGGAGAGAGGGCTATCGATGGCTCTAACCAGGATGGCGGAGCCTCCATGACCAGAGGAAGTAACAGTTCTGACCCATGTTTGAAATTCACCAGGTGTATTTTGCACCTGGCTATCGGCCACTTGTGACCAAGTGAAGATGGCATCTGGTGTCTCCACCATCTGGAGTTGCATGCCTGGGGATCCTTGAATCTTGCCTATTCTCACACAATAATACCACATCCTCTAGAATTCTATCCATTATATTTTCTCTGCACAATCAGAACGAATTTCAGGAACCAAAAAGTTGCATTGGAAAATACGACTTTCGTGCTGTCTGGCCCCCCAAATGGCAACTAGCCATTTCGTTTTGGTGACTTTAAGGTTTAAGGAGCCATTGGCACCTAGCTTATATATCTGAGGTTACAGCACTGGTTCTGAATCCCAGTGGCTGGAAAACACAGGAGAGGAGAGGTCTCTTTTGGTCAGATCCTGCCTGTTTCCCACGGGCAGCTGGTGGACAAGATGGGAGGGGCATGGGCCTGATCCAGAAGACTCTGCTTATGTTTTTATATTCTCTGAAAACATCTGTGAAAACATTCTGCGGTCGTAATGGATTTCCTAAAGGAGGGAGACCAGCCTACATTTGCTTACAGTTGGCCACCTTCACAGAAAAAGGCGTGTGCTATCTTTTCACATACTGGCTAAATATAAGAAAGTTTGACTATTGCAGCTTGACCCAGTTGGGTCTTGCTGACCAGCGTGACTCAGCCCTTTCGATTTGTCCAGGTTTTAGAAATTTCTGTTTGGTCCTCCTGCTTGTTTGCTGTTTTCCCCTCTTGAGGCTCGGGGGCTAAGAAACCTTGCCTCCTAAATCATCTGGATGCTGAATTCTGAGCCAGTTTCCATGTTTCTGCAATGGAATTTGCAAATGCGTGGAATATCTTCCTGTCCGGGGAGAGAGAATTCAGTGCTGTTTCGAGTCCTCTTTTTGGACCGGTATCAGCACAATTCCATTATCTAAATCTCTAGAGCTCTGTGGGCAGTATCCTTCGCTGGATAGGATCGGGAGGCAGAGGAAATGAAAAGCTGCCATGCCTCCATTCAAAGAATTGAAACTCAAGAGCATCGCTTCCAGATGAGAAGCCACTAAGGCCTCATGTCTAAGTGAGTCGTCTTCTCCATTGCTTGCTACTCACTCAGAGGCAAGGTTTTTGGGATTGGGGAAGAGTGAGAGTGCTGGTTTTTGGGGTGGGTAGACCCCATGTTGCGCTTTAACTTTTCACGCTTTAAAGCTTCGTGTCTAAGCACTCTTTCTCTTGCCCGGGAGAGTCCCCTGCAAAAACTGCTCTTTAAAGCTCAATCGCAGCAAATGGCAATCCACAGAAAATCCGAATTGCCATCTATAGTGCTCCAGCTTTGAAGAGTAGGGATTTGCGAGGGAAGCTCTGGGGTAATAATAATAATAATAATAATAATAATAATAATAATAATTGCAAACAGAACTCAAAAGCTGTGTGTGGATAAGCTCTAAGACTTTTGACCTGGGAGTTTGTGTTTTACTGTTGCTAGTAAAATAAAATCGTTGTGATTAGTGGACGGTCACAATCAAGGCCTATGATACTACCCTCCCAAATTAAAAACCATAAGCCCCTAGGCCAGTAAGCTATAAGCAGACAGTGACGGCACGGCTCAAGTTGTGCTTCCACAAGGAGAGCATTCGTCAAATGGGGAGCCACCACTGCAAAGGCCCTTTCTCTTGTCTCCACTCTCCCCTATTTCCTTTGGGGTGGGGACATGAAGAATGGTCTCAGATTAATCCTATTTGGGGACCTTCTGCAAGCAGATCAGGTGCTCTGAGCAATGGCTCCTTCCCTTAATATTTATGTGGATCTCAATATACATTGTTCAGGAGAGCGCTCCCTTTCCCTGGCCCTGCAGAGGAGCTTTTTGGGTGCAAAGGAAGCTACACCCTGTTTCCTTTTGCGGAGGCCTTCAGATTATTCCTCTTCTTTGCAGTGATTGCTTCATTGCAGGGGGTTGGACTAGATGACCCCTTGGGTCCCTTCCAACTCTACAGTTCTAGGATTTTTCCCTTGAATGGACCCTCTCCAAGCTCTGCCTTCCTTCAGGTCCTGCTATCAGCACGTGGGGGCTGCTTAACCTGATTTTTCTTCTGCATTTGAACCTCAACACATTTTGATGTCTCTACAATGTGCAAGTTCAGACTGCGACCATCATCACTTTTAATGCGAGCGGTTGACAAATCCATTGACACTCCTTTTGTTCAGGATGTTGGAAGTGAGATATTTTAATTTTGCTTTTATCACTTGGAAGAGCATCACTTTGTACACAGATATAGACTTCTTGTGTGCATTGCCTTTTAAACAAGAGTTTCTGATGAAGCAGAAATTATCTATCTGGGTCTTGGCCATTTGTGGAATACCAATACTTTGAGGTTGCTTTAAATCGAGCAAAAGTATATTCTCACCTTACTTCTGTTTTTAAAATACCGTTTGTATCAGCGGGGTGACTGTTCCTAGCTGTCATATGGGGGGGTGGAATTCAGGATTAAAATGCAGACACTTTCAAGTGTGATTCGTGAAGTTTTCTGTGCTTTCTCCCTGACGTGGTGTTTATTTCAGCTCTTATAAATGTTAACAAAGAATCAACTGGTGGCAGGAAGACAGTGGAACTGTCTATAAAGACAATGGGCATCAAAATGGCAGGATTTAAGAAGCTGGAAAAGTTGGACCTGTGGATGCTGGTGCTCACATCCTGAAGAGCCTGAAAGAACGAGACTTGTCCAGGGCAAAAATGCCTTTTTTGGGATCTGAAAACCAAGAGGGGAACATTCAAGAAAGTATCAAAGTTGCTTCCATGGGGGATGAAGCTAAAATATGGATGGCTGGAATTATTTTGACAGGTGGGACACATCCATATATACAGTCGTACCTTGGCCGTTGAATGCCTTGGTATTCGGATGTTTTGGCTCCCGCACACCTCAAACCCGGAAGTGAGTGTTGCAGTTTGCGAACTATTTTTGGAAGCTGAACATCCGACGGGGCTTCCGATTGGCTGCAGAAGCTTCCTGCCAAGGAATCCAGTTCATTTTGTTGTTCCTTTAAGTACTTCGTAAAAGGTTCCCATTCTTCTTTAAAGTCACAGTTGTCCTTATCGCGTAGTTTATGTGTCAACTTTGCCAATTCCGCATAGTCCATCAGTTTCTCTTGCCACAGTTCTTTAGTCGGGATTTCCTCATTCTTCCATCCTTGTGCTATTAAGACTCTTGCCGCCGTTGTCGCATACATGAAAATGTTTTTTAGTTTCCTTGGCAGGTCTTTTCCTACAATCCTTAACAAAAAAGCTTCAGGCTTTTTTTTTACAAATGAAAGATAACTGTTAAAATAATAATAATAATAATAATAATAATAATAATAATAATTATACCCCGCCCTCCCCAGCCAAGACCAGGCTCAGGGCGGCTAACAACCAATAATAAAAACAAGTTGATTAAAATACAATTTAAAAAACAAGATTAAAATGCAACATTAAAACATTAAGATGCAGCCTCTTCACAGGAGGAGAAAGGAAAAAAGAAAGAGGGGGAGGGAATCAAAACTTGAATGGAATCAAAACAATGCACAGTACATGGTTAATCCATGGAACTCCCTGCTGCAGGAGGTAGTGATGACCACCAAGCTGGGTGGCTTTGAAAGAGGAACTGGACAAATTCATGGAGGAGAAAAGGGCTATTGGTGTCTCCTAGCCAAGGGTGGCTCCGCCCTGCCTCCTCTTCTGAATCCCAGTTGGTAGAAACCACAGGAAGGGAGAGGTCTCTGGGGCCCAGATCCTGCTTCCTGGTTTCCCACGGGGCGTGTGGTTGACCCCTGAGAGATCAAGATGCTAGACTAGATTGGCTACTGGCCTAATCCAGCAGAGCCTTCTTTTAATGCTTTTGTGTTCTTAATGTGCTTAAAACCTTTCCTCCTGACCTTGACAGCTTCCCAATTTTTAGGGTCTGTGAAGCAATCTGCACGGTGGGATTTCGTTTCCAGCCCTAATTGGCCCCTGCAGTCGGCTTCCTGGTTCATCGGCTGCGTTTGGGTGTGTGGGTCCCCTCTGGGCAGGGGGTTCAAGTGCTTGGCAAAAGGCGCTTGCCTCTCTGGCTGCCCCCATTTAAGCAGACGCTGTCAAAAAAGCAAAAGAGCAACGGGGAGGGGGGTGAGAAGGAGGAGGCGAGCTGTAATTATTCCGCATTTATTATTGATACTCTGAAATTGCTAGAAGGAGCCTCTAATGTCAGCAACTGATACGACTTTCAGAAGACAATTTAGCTCTCATGTCTGTGTTTATTAGCTCCCTCGGCTGCTGCAGTCACTGAACCTAAAGCCTCATTTGCTACTGTCTTGTTGGGAATTTGAATCTCGCCACTTTCTGTCCTCTCTCTCTCTCTCCCCCCCCCCCCTTTCTGCATGTCTGGAAAGGCCTCTCTCTCTGTCTCCGAGCGCAGCCCGACTGAATGTCCCTAGCTGCTGCCCAGGCGCGCTCAGGGATTTACAAGGGCTGGCAATGTATTAAACGGCGCTCTTTCCGACTCTCGACCAACTTCTGAGTTTGGCAGTGATGAATGGGGAGGAGTTGGAAAGGCAGGTATTTAGAGCCACCGGAAAATTTAAGGGGCTGCCACCATCCTTTTGCAGTTATAAGAGGGTACCCAAGGACACAAGCTTATAGCCAGAGGGAGGCAGGCAAATCAAAACTGTCACCAGAATTTCTCTCCCAAGGATCGCTGGGGACTGCAGGGGTGTGAAAGAGGCAGAACTGGGGATTCCCCCCCAAATCTGGGGGTTTCTTAGCTGAATGAAATCTATACCCCATAAGAATGGTGCAGATTGCTTCCTCCTCTACGCTCCCCACCAGAAGGGTGATAAAAGGCATCTCTCAACGTTGGGATTGGGAAGTTCACGTGCAGCCTCATAGAATTATAGTTGGAAGGGAACCCAGGGGTCATCTAGTCCAACCCCCTTCAAGGCTGGAATTGCAGCCAAATAATCCCTGGCAGATCCAGCCTCCATTTGAAAACCTCCAGGGAAGGAGAATCCACCATCTCCCGAGGGGAGGACCGTTCCACTGTTGAACTGTACATTTCCGAGCACAATTCAAAGTGTTGGTGCTGACCTTTAAAGCCCTAAACGGCCTCGGTCCAGTATACCTGAAGGAGCGTCTCCACCCCCATCGTTCTACCTGGACACTGAGGTCCAGCTCTGAGGGCCTTCTGGCGGTTCCCTCACTGCGAGAAGCCAAGTTACAGGGAACCAGGCAGAGGGCCTTCTCGGTAGTGGCGCCTGCCCTGTGGAACGCCCTCCCACCAGATGTCAAAGAGAAGAACAACAACCAGACTTTTAGAAGACATCTAAAGGTAGCCCTGTTTAGGGAAGCTTTTAATGTTTAACAGACTAGGGGAAAGGGAAAGGGACCCCTGACCATTAGGTCCAGTTGTGACCGACTCTGGGGTTGTGGCGCTCATCTCGCTTTATTGGCCGAGGGAGCCGGTGTACAGCTTCCGGGTCATGTGGCCAGCATGACTAAGCCGCTTCTGGCGACCCAGAGCAGTGCATGGAAACGCCGTTTACCTTCCCCCTGGAGCGGTACCTGTTTATCTACTTTCATTTCGTGCTTCCAAACTGCTAGGTTGGCAGGAGCAGGGACCGAGCAACAGGAGCTCACCCCATCGCGGGGATTCGAACCGCCGACCTTCTGATCGGCAAGTCCTAGGCTCTGTGGTTTAACCCACAGTGCCACCCGCATCCCTGTTTAACAGACTACTGTATTTTAATACTTCGTTAGATGCCGCCCAGAGTATAAATTATTATTATTATTATAACTGCTCTTGCCATCAGAAAGGTCTTCCTGGTGTTGAGTCAGAATCTCCTTTCTTTAAACTTGAAGCCCTTGGTTTGGGTCCTACCCTCTGGAACAGGAGAAGAGAAGCTGGCTACATCTTCCATGTGACAGCCTTTCAGATATTTGAAGATGGCTTCCATATCTCTTCCCAATCTCCCCTTTAGCAGGCTAAACAGCTCTTTCAGCCGATTCTATTAGAGCTTCCAACTCTACAATTCTATTATTCCATGTGCAAGGGAAGCAATTATATGCAGTAATATTAATGAAACCCAAATCTAAATCGTGTAACAGGTGTGTTGGGGGGAGGTCGATGGATGCACCCAGCCCTCTGGGCCCCCACCGGAAGTTTTGCTGCCGTGACATTCCTGCTGAGAGCATTGGCTGAGCCACGGCAGAGCGCTTGGCCTCCCCATCTCGGCTACCCACAATGCTCTTCTCTCTGAAATATGGCACAGCCGCTTAAGTGAAATTAAGGAAGCTGTGAATCTCTGTGATGAACGACGCAGACGGCTCAGACCTTGAGCAGACGCCATTCCTTTTCGGAGAAACTAGCTGCCTTCCTGCTTCTGCTGCTGCTGTTGCGTTGACCGTGATTTAGCATCTGTGTGGTGGGTGCTGTACAGGGCACCAAAATGGCCCCTTTCCTGGGTTCAGCAGGGCTTGTACACACTGTCTGCCAGCCACTCTGGGAAGAAGGGCAGGAGCCTAGTTTGGCATGCTTTATGGGGAGGCAGGGGCAGAAAGTCTGGCGCCAAATATCAGCAGGCAGGAGTGGCCATGAAGAGCCGGACGGGACACTGGGGTCTTTCCAACAGCATTCATAGAATCATAAAGTTCTGAAGGGACCCAAGGGTCATCTAGTCCAACCCCTCGCAGTGCAAGAAATCTCAGCTAAAGTATCCGTGATAGATGGTCCTCCAAACTCTGATTAAAAACCTCCAAGGAAGGAGAGCCCGCAGCTTCCCAAGGGAGACCATCCCACTGTCGGAACAGCTCTTGCTGGCAGAAAGTTCTTCCTGACGTTGAGTAGGAATCTCCTTTCTTGAAGCCATTGGTTTGATTCCTGCCCTCCATTCACTTGTTTGCTCAGCTGCTTGGCAAGTTCAAGTGGGGCAGGTGAATCGTCCTCCTCTCCTCTCATTCCTTCTTTCCTGCAGCCCTGGAAAAACATTGCCCGCTGGATTTCTCCCTGTTAGGGTGTCGGGAGTCCAGGTTCCCTGCTTGATAACACAGTAGGCGTAGGTAATTAAAAAGGAGGATTCACTGCAAAAACAAACAGATAGCTCTGGACAGCTTTGACAAAGCCTCCAGCATCATTACTCAAGATGACCCTTCTGAAGACTCCTTCCAGCCGCGACAGAAGATATTGAACTTTCGACTCTTATGTCTCTTGTTTTGCTTCCTGTCTTGAAGCCCCCCCATTCACCGACTCTTCGGACTTAGTGGATCAGCTCCAACCTCTTTCTGTGCTGAGAGGCTGAGTTTATTCATGCCTCTTTGTGCTTCCTGCGAGCTTTGGCTGTGTTCCCGCCTGCTCTCAGCTACTGCCTTATCAGCTGGTTCGTCAAAGAGCCGAAGTCTGAAGCTGCCTGCTCTCCAATATCTGAGCCTCTCTGTTCCTGGCTGCTTTCTGCAGTTGGCTACAATTCTTTGCTTGGAGCTGGCTCATTCCTGACATAGGGTATCCCAGTTCATGGTGCAAAGGGCACTTTGAAAGCTCCAGCAAAACAGGAGTCGGTCTGGCCAGTGCTTAGATGGGTGTCAATCTGTGGGCCTCCTTTGCACTGCCCCTTGGGGGGAAGAAAGTTGGGGTCCTCACCTGATGTGCAGTTGACCTGTGGAAGTTGCTACCACAATATATAGCCATGCTGGCAAACTGGTTGGCTTTAAAAGGATCAAACAACTTCACGAAGGGCAAGGGTGTCAATGGTTGCCATTCATGATGGTTGCACTTTTGCAGGATTGCCCTTGCCCAGATTATTGAGGTGCCAGCTGTTTTCCAGGAAGGGCTGACTGTTTCTTGTCTTGCTTTGCCTTTTTGTAGGAACATTAGAAATGGGGTCAGCCCCCAAACCTATCTAATCCAGCATTTTGTTCTCCCAGCGGCCATCCAGATATCTAGGAGAAGCCAGCATGCAGAACCTCAGCCCTCTCCTGCCTTGGGATTCTGAGCAAATGGTCTTCTGAATCACACTGCAACTCACCCTGGCAATTTCTGTGACTGGTAGCCGTCAATAGACAAAATGTTAAGACCCGTGCCCTTTTGAAAAGGATGCAAAAGGGATCTAGGGGTCTTGAATAAACCACAAGCTTCACCTAAGTCAACAGTGTGATGCAGCAGCAAAAAAGTGAATGCTATTCTAGGCTGCATCAATAGAAGTCTAGTGTCCAGGTCAAGGGAAGTGATAGTACCACTCTGTTCTGCCTTGGTCAGGCCACACCTGGAATACTGTGTCCAATTCTGGGCACCACAATTTAAGGAGGATGTTAACAAGCTGGAAGGTGTGCAGAGGAGGGTGACCAAGATGATCAAGGGTCTGGAAACCAAGCCTGATGAGGAATGGTTGAAGGAGCTGGGTATGTTTAGCCTGGAAAAGAGGAGACTGAGAGGAGAGCTGATAGCAATTTCTAAATGGCTATCACACAGAAGGGGCAGCAATCTTGTTTTCTCCTGTTCTGAAGCAAAGGACTTGAACCAATGGCTTCAGTTTGCAAGAAAGTCAGGAAAAGCTTTCTGCCAATTAAGAGCTGTTTGACAGTAAAACGGACTCCCATGGGAGGTGCTGGACTCTCCTTCCTTGGAGGTTTCTAAGCAGAAGTTGGATGGCTGTCATATACAATCTAGTTGTGATTCCTGCATTGCAGGGGGTTGTATTAGATGGCCCCCAGGGTCCCTTCCAAGTCTACATGCCTGTAGTTCTGTGAAGCCATTCAAGTTGGTTGCAGTTACTCCATCTTTCTTGCTGTAGACTGAAATATTATTATTATTATTTGGTCTGTCCTGAGTCTTCCAACAGTCTGCTTTGCTGGATGACCAGGTCCTCTCTTCTTACCTGATGGGCTGGGCCCATGTTTAGTGTGCATTGATGGGACAGGCAAATCCTTCCTATGTGCATAGGTGAAAATCACATCCTTGAAGTCAGGAAGTCAAACACACATTTTTTGCCTCTGCAAATTGAGCTGTGTAAATGGCATTTGCGCATTTCATTCATACCTTGTCCCATGGAGCTGGTGTGCTGGGCAGGGGGTGTCTCTGCAAACCCCTTCCTCTCTCCCTGCAGTTGGTCTGACTGGGGCAAAGGTAGTGCCCCCCCCCCAGGCATGTGGATGAAATGGCAAAAGCAACACACACACAAACATCACTTTTAAGAGCCAACAAATAACAACTGTGTGTTTTTCAAACTTGTATTGGAGATGCCTGGTCTTATATTTATCTCATGACGACAAAGATTGGATCCTAATCTGTGTTTTACCTTTAATCTGATTCTGCTTGGTGAAGTATTGCAGACATATTACATTGTTATGTCATTTTCTGTTTTGTATAAATTTTCTTACATGCGGCGTTCTTTTGAGCATTTCAATAGAAGGAGAAATTGTGCTCGATAATCCAATAATTTATGAATGACAAACCCGTCCTGCGTGCAAAAGATTCTGCCTGTGTTAAGATAGGGACCTGGGACTGTATCCAGACCAAGTTCTGTTCAGAGGAGCTGACCGACAAGTGCACACCCATTAATTCCAGTGGGTCTACTCTGAGAAGGACTAATGCTAGATGCAACCATTGGTAATTGGTAACCATTTCTTGGTAAGTGACATGGCGTGTAGGTTTCCTTCCACTAATCTGGAGTGTTTCGGACTATCAGAACAAAGACTTCACTCATGTCTGGGGATGGGGAGGTCTTTCCCTCCCCACTGCCACATTGTCCCATGATTATGAATAAGTGATTATTTTATATCTGGCATTTCTACCTCACTGTTTTGCCCAAGGAGCTCAAGGTGGCATAGATCTCCCCTTCCCTATCTAACCCACACAACATCCCTGCCAGGTAGGTTAGGCTGAGCGGCAGTGACTGGCCTAATGGCTGAGCTTCATGGCCGAGTGGGAATTTGAACCCTGCTCTCCCAGGGGACACAGGTGGGACTGTGGGTTAAACCACTGTGCTGCTTGGGCTTGCCGATCGGAAGGTCGGCGGATCGAATCGCCACAACGGAGTGAGCTCCCGTTGCTCGGTCCCAGCTCCTGCCAACCTAGCAGTTTGAAAGCACGCCAAAAAGTGCAAGTAGATAAATAGGTACCGCTCCGGTGGGAAGGTAAACAGTGTTTCCGTGCGCTGCTCTGGTTTTGCCAGAAGCGGCTTAGTCATGCTGGCCACATGACCCAGAAAAACTGTCTGCGGAACATGACAAACGCTGGCTCTCTCGGCCTGTAAAGCGAGATGAGCGCCGCAACCTGAGTCGTTCGTGACTGGACTTAATTGTCAGGGGTCCCTTTACCTTTATCTCCCAGGTGTCTTAGTCCAACAATAACCAGTATGCCATACTGCCTGTAGCCCTTCCGCTGCAATATGTCCTGGCTAGCTTCCCAGAATCATCCCAGACCTTTTTTGATGCGTTGGCACACTCTTCCTCAACCCCATGCATTCTGGATAGCATCCACCAATTATGGCCCTTGCATCGTGGGGTTGGGATAGATGACCTGTAGGTTCCTTTTTGATGTGTTGGCACACTCTTCCTCAAGGGGCTGCCTTTGAAGGTGACCCAGAAACTACAACTAATCCAAAATGTGGCAACTAGACTGGTGACTGGGGGCGGCCGCCGAGACCACATAACCCCGGTCTTGAAAGACCTACTCTGGCTCCCAGTATGTTTCCGAGCACAATTCAGAGTGTTGGTGCTGACCTTTCAAGCCCTAAACGGCCTCAGTCCTGTATACCTGAAGGAGCGTCTCCACCTCCATCGTTCTGCCCGTACACTGAGGTCCAGCGCCGAGGGCCTTCTGGCGGTTCCCTCGCTACGAGAAGTGAGGTTACAGGGAACCAGGCAGAGGGCCTTCTCAGTAGTGGTGCCTGCCCTGTGAAATGCCCTCCCACCAGATGTCAGAGAACAACAACTACCAGACTTTTAGAAGACATCTGAAGGCAGCCCTGTTCAGGGAAGCTTTTAATGTTTAATAGACCACTGTATTTTAATATTTTGTTGGAAGCTGCCCAGAGTGGCTGGGGAAGCCCAGCCAGATGGGCGGAGTATAAATAATAAATTATTATTATTATTATTATTCCTTCCAGTAATAGAATTTTACCCAAGCACGTGTTTGATGTTTTCACATCTTGCGCATTTGCACCCTGAAGTTCAGGAGTGGCTGCAGCTGCAGTGGTGCTTCTCCAAACCTGGAATTTGGCAAAATCTGGCACTTGGGGATCCTGCAGCCGCTGTCGGTGCCACGTCACAGGAAAGCGAAATAGTGCTATTAGGGACTCTTTGCCTTGCTTCCCTGCGGGCAGCAGAGGGGCCTGAGGTCAGCCATCTGAAACCCTGGCTGGGAAGAGCAGCGCTCGGAAGCTGCCCCAGGGAACCATCGCCACTCTGACCTCCCAGAGACCTACCCTCTCCCCATCTCCTCTGGATCCTGCGCTGTCCCTGTGACTCAGGCCTGGGCTGAAAGGAACGGTGAGGCCATCTGTCGGCGTAGCCTGCCGTCATCCCCATCTGATCTGCCGAGGAGGCGTTTGACCTTGCTTGTGACACCGAGTCACCCTCTGACTCAGACCTGCGTTGCTCTTGCACTTGCACAGAGATGCTATTGGGTGAGGCAGCTGCCTGGGTCGCCCAATGCAGCCTCTTTGCAGCAGCCAGGATCCTGGTGTTGGCAGGCATCTCTGCAATCCTTCAGCCTGCCAGAATCTGGGAGTTGCAAGATATATGCAGGCTTCCTTGTGCGGTGCCAAGTTTCCCAGAGCGATTTTCTTGCCGCTAGGACGTATGTAGCGCGGGGGGTGGGTGGGTTAATTCTGACAGAGCCCCTTTGTGCCTTTTGGCTACTGAACAAGCCGCGATCCTCGTGTACTCGTCACTCCTTAATTTGTAATTACTTGTCTAATTGACAAAGTTGCATGCTTTTTCCCCAGGAGGAACTCTTTATATTTACTAATTCAGTTTGCTTTGGAGGGAAGCGGCCATTCTGCGCATTCTTCGCTGTCGTCTCCCCAGTCCAACCCTTCTTGCTAATTAGTTCTTTCTCACAGGCTGGCTATTAGTCAAGGTAGATAAGCAGAAATGTCATCCTCAGGAAGGACTTCGAGGTGGGAGGGAAGCCAAGGGTCATCTAGTCCAACCCCCGGCAATGCAGGAATTTGTTCCTCTTGAGGACCAGATCCTGGGGGCAAACAGAGGTGGGCTTTTAGCCTTCAAGCTGTTGGAACATATCCAGACTAGGTTGGACTTGGGTCTGTTCCACAAAAGGTCTTGCATTTGTACTAGAGTTCTTTGGAGAGCAGAATGGAATGGTATGAGACAAAAAATGAGCGTGCTATTCTCACGATGGCCCAGAACAACCTGAGCAGGAGGCCATTTCCCCCTCCTTTTTCTTTTTGGTAACATCTTTATTGGGGACGCAGGTGGCACTGTGCGTTAAACCACAGAGCCTAGGACTTGCTGATCAGAAGATTGGCGGTTAGAATCCCCGTGACGGGGTGCGCTCCCGTTGCTAGGTCCCTGCTCCTGCCAACCTAGCAGTTCGAAAGCACGTCAAAGTGCAAGTAGATGAATAGGTACCACTCCGGTGGGAAGGTAAACAGCGTTTCCGTGCGCTGCTCTGGTTCGTCGGAAGCGGCTTAGTCCTGCTGGCCACACGACCCGGAAGCTGTATGCCGGCTCCCTCGGCCAGTAAAGCGAGATGAGGACTGCAACCCCAGAGTCAGCCACGACTGGGCCTAATGGTCAGGGGTCCCTTTACCCTTTACCTTTAACATCTTTATTGAAAGTTCAATCTGACCAAACTGCGGGAGGCAGTGGAAGACAGGAGTGCCTGGCGTGCTCTGGTCCATGGTGTCACAAAGAGTCGGACACGACTAAACGACTAAACAACAACAACAACAATTGAAAGTTCTAAAAGTACATAACCATACGAGCACCAAACATGGTGAGACACAAACAAAAAAGTAAAATAGAATCAGAACCTGTGCAGTAGGGAAAAAGGGGGGGACCCCCCAAAAATGCTGTTTCTTTTACAAGGTTGTTATTATACTTCACCAGATCTTAACCTATTACAGTATTTGTAAGAATGGATTCCAAATATCATTGACTTTTCCATGGCAAGTCTGCGTTTATATGCAAGTTGTTCATATGTTTCGAGTTTGTATAAGTCTTTAATCCAATTGTAGAAGGGAGCTGCCACATTATTATTTTTCCAGTTCATCACTATCAGTCTTTTTGCCGTGATAAAGGCAGGCAGAGTCCACTTGTATTGTCCTTTTGTAAGGTTCCATGTGCTGGGTATATAATTCAAGAGGATATTTTGCTTTGTAAATACAAGGTTGTTCCGTACAGTTCTGTTGATGGTTTCGGTTAGCTTCTGCCAAAAGTTTTTCAATATAGGACAATGAAAAAACAGATGTTTTAGAGAAGCATTATCTCTATTGCATCTCCAGCAGTTAGATACCTTAGATAGCCCCCCTTTTAAACAAACGTAATGGGGTCCACCATATTCTAAATATTATTTTTTGTTGTATGAGCCTCCTGTGGTTTCCAGCAACTGTGGAAGCAGAACATCGCCATCTTGGCTAGCAGCCCTCAAGAGCCCTCTCCTCCTCCATGAATTTGTGTCATCCTTTTTAAAAGCCATCTGGACTTGTGGCCTCTACTGCCCCTTGTGGGAGGGAGTTCCACAGTTTAACTTTTGTGTTGCGTGAAGAAAGGCGTTTCTCTCTCCGTAATCTTCCAACATTCAGCCTCCTGGAACGTGTGAAATCTAGTGTTACGAGACAGGGAGAAAAAAAATTCCTCTGCCCATTTTCTCCAGGCCAGGTATCATTTTATAAACTTCTATCATGACCTGCCTCCCCTTATTTGCCTTCTCTCTAAACCAGGGGTTTTCAACCTGTGGGTCCCCAGATGTTGTTGGACTACAACTCCCATCATCCCTGAGCTCTGGCCTTGCTTGCTAGGGGTGATGGGAGTTGTAGTTCAACAACATCTGGGGACCCACAGGTGGAGAAAGGCTGTGCTAAACCCAAAGCTCCCAAATGCCTCAAGATTTCTCCATAGGGGAGTCGCTCCATCCTCTTGGGTCGCCCTTTCCTGAAGAGCCTCAAATGGATTGGACAAAGCCCATTCGGTCCAGAGCAAGAAGATTGCCAGTTTCCACGGTTTCATGCAGCCCCGCCATCAGAGGGGGGGTTCAGTGCTTGCTTTCCCCCTGCCCCCCCCCGGCACTGCTGTCTTCTCGCCTCTGCAAAACAGTTTCCAGCAAATAGCCTTGCTCCCTTTTCCTTTAATTCACATTGCTTGGGGGGAAAGAAGACGCACACAACCCAATTTCTTGCTTGCCTGAGCCTGGGTCTGATTGGACTAAATGGGGGCCATGCAGAATATAGCTCATCCCCAGGGCCTACCTACTCGCAACATGTTGATGAGCACCAACCCTCTCCTATCCATCTCCCCACCCACTTTGGTAACATGAAGGAGGACAACATTTGGCGCCCCCCTTAATTACCGTATTGGCCTGAATATAAGCTGAGGTTTTTTTTTTCCAAATTCCAATCGTGAAAAGTTAAAGTGTGGCTTATATTCACGGCCTTATGCTGCCAGCAAAGCGGCGCAGCCCCCCCCCCCCCCGGAAGCAGTGTGGGACAGCGGTGGCCAGCCCGCCTGCCCGCTGCTCCCAAGCCTTCCCCAAGTCATCGGAAGGAATGGGGGAGGCCGCCAGCAAAGCAAGTTGGCTCCCCCCCCCCACAGAGCAGCCCGGGAGTGCGTGGTAACAGCGCCCGTCCTGTCTGCAGCTCCCAAGCCTCCCCCAAGACACCAAATTTGAAGGGTGCGGCTTATATTCTGGCCAATACGGTATTTCTTATTTTCATAATACAGTCATACCTCTTGTTACGTTTGCTGCAGGTTAAATCTTTTCAGGTTGCGTCCCGCGGCAACCCGGAAATACCAGAAAGGGTTTCACTGCTCGCGCATGCGCAGACGCTCAAAATGACATAATGCGCAGAAGCGGCAAATAGCGACCCACGCACGTGCAGATGCGGGTTGCGTTCTGCTCATGTTGTGAACGGAGCTCCGGAACGGATCCTGTTCGCAACTAGAGATACCACTGTAGTTCCTTTTGGTGCAGTTGGTACTGACTACTGCTTTCTGAGTTGCAACTTGCTGTCCCAAGACCTGTCTATTGAAGCTCCCCTTGACTTTGCGCTGTCTGCGGTGGAGCTTCCTGCGCTATCCCAAATCTGGCTCTGCCCCCACACCTGGGACAGGTACTGTCCCTGAGCACCTGGTTTTGCCAAGACCTCAAAGCTCCTTCTTGCGTCTCATTCTGGGAGGCAGCTGGTGTCTCAGTTTTGCCCTTGATGCTTCCCTCCTTGCTTCTGTCGGAGGTTTATTTCTGGTGGGAGGAGAAGGGGCCAGGAAAACAGCCTCCGATAGGTTAGTCTGGCTGCGTCAGTCTTCCCGGTTTTAAAACCTTTTAGCTTTTTTATTCCCCCGGATTTATAATCCTGTGCATCTATAGGAGCCTCGGAGAAGGTAATAGCCTTTTACAAACACGGGGATATTGCAACATAAAAATATTAATTATAAAGCAATCAAGGTACAAGGGGAAAAAATGACAAGATAAAACGTGCCTATATATAAAAAAAGATGCCCTAAAAATATATGCTGTTGGAATAAACGCTTGATTATCCTAAGCCAGTAAAAGCTTGTCTAGACAGGCCGGGGGGGGGGGGAGAGATTGGGATGGGGGCTTGCCGGGGAGGGGGCTCAGGAGCTGAAGAGCACCCACCAAGCGTTGCCCTCTCTGCCCCCAGTCCTTGGTCGGGTCACAGAGATGCTCTCTTGCACCCGGTGACCTGGGGTGAATGAACGGCCCAATTGAGGGGGGGGGGCGACCGGGGTCAGCGTCACTTCCTGAAATAAGCAAATAAGTTGATCCCTTCCCCCAGCAGCTGTTTGCCCTGTTATGGGAAACTTAAAGAGGATGTCTGCCTGCCTGTCTATCCATCTATCAACCCACAGTGGACGCTCGGGTTGCGAACGTGATCCGTGTGGGATGCACGTTCGCAACCCGTGTCTGCCCATGCGTGGGTTGTGATTGTGCGCTCCTGCGCATGCGCAAAACACGATTTAGCACTTCTGCACATGCCCGACCGCCGAAACCCAGAAGTAACCCGTTCTGGTACTTCCAGGTTTCGGTAGTCCGCAACCCGAAAAAACGCAACCTGAAGCGGCTGTGTAACCCAAGGTATGACTGTATTTCAGATCGGATGGGGGACCACATGTTCAGATTGGGGGGATAACATCTAGGGGTTGGCCTAGATGACCCTCAGGATCCCAACCCTATAATTTAGAGCAGGCACATCCAACAGGTAGATCGCGATCTACTGGTAGATCACTGGCTCCCCCCAAAGAAGCTCAACAACTTTGGCTCCCCTAAAAAAAGCTCAACATTTTTGCCCTGCACCCCCCAAAAATGTGGCTTTCCTCCTCCCTAAAAGGAGCTCAACAACTTTGACCCGAACCCCCAAAACCAGGGATTTCCTTCCTAAATAAAGCTCAACAGCTTTGACCTGAACCTCCCAAAAGTGGTCACTGCCAGTTTTTAACTGTGAGTAGATCGCAAGTTTCCTAGGAGTTGTCCACCCTGATTTAGAGTACTTTTAGCCTGCCCTTCATCACATGATCCCAGGCCTGAGTGGGTTACAACAATATATGCACACAGAAGCTCATCCTTAAACTCCTGGTGCCTCACGACACTTGTGACCTGGCCACCTATCGCACAAGGTGGAATTAAGGAATATGTTGCCATCCTGAGTGGAGCTGTCCATCTAAACTTCCTCTTGCACTGCATTTTCCAGACACGTCTGCGTTTTAAAGTTGTGCGTCGAAGCATCCCCTTCCCCCTGGCCCTTTCCCTGGGAAAACCTCTGTTTTACCTCTGAATCTGAGCAAATGGCAATCCGTGGTGAATCCGATTGCCATTTGCAATCAGCAGAAAAATGTGGGTTTTCCTGGAGAAAGTGCTGCAGGGATACAAAAGAAAACCCCCACTCGGACACTGAGCTTTAAATTGTGGATCTATGCCAAGAAACAAAGGGCAATCCGGATAAGCCCTGGCTTTAAAGCGAGGTCAGATAAATCCATGTGGAATGTCTCCAAGGATTCGTGATGGCTGGATGGCACCTCCATGTTTAGATGCCATTGATCTCTGGTTACCGGTTTCCAGGCCTTCAACAGATGTCCACGAATGGCAGGCCACCTGAGATGCCAACACTGGGCATGGAAATGGGGCAGTGGGAAGGAGCATCTCCCAAGTGGGCAAGAAGTGGACAGCAGAATGTGCCATTTTTGGGCAAGGCCAGTTCCCTAGAAGGGACCAATGGGCTCTTCTGCATATGTGGATGATACCCAGCTCTACCTCTCTTTTAAATCAGAACCAGTCAAGGCGGTGAAGGTCCTGTGTGAGTGTCTGGAGGCGGTTGGAGGATGCATGGCGGCTAACAGATTGAGGTTAAATCATGACAAGACAGAAGTACTGTTTTTGGAGGACAAGGGGTGGGCGGGTCTGGGGGACTCCCTGGTCCTGAATGGGGTAACTGTGCCCCTGAAGGACCAGGTGCGCAGCCTGGGAGTCATTCTGGACTCACCGCTGTCCATGGAGGTGCAGGTAAATTCTGTGTCCAGGGCAGCTGTCTCCCTGCTCCATCTGGTACTCAGGCTGAGACCCTCCCTGCCTGCGGACTGTCTTGCCAGAGTGGTGCATGATCTGGTTATCTCCCGCTTGGACTACTGCAATGCTCTCTACAGGGGGCTACCTTTGAAGGTGACCTGGAAACTACAACTAATCCAGTATGCAGCAGCTAGACTGGTGACTGGGAGCAGCCGCTGAGACCACATAACACTGGTCCTGAAAGACCTACATCGGCCCCCAGTACATTTCCGAGCACAATTCAAAGTGTTGGTGCTGACCTTTCAAGCCTTAAACGGCCTCGGCCCAGTATACCTGAAGGAGCATCTCCATCCCCATCGTTCTACCCAGACACGGATGTCCAGCTCCAAGGGCCTTCTGGCGGTTCCCTCATTGTGAGAAGCCAAGTTACAGGGATCCAGGCAGAGGGCCTTCTTGGTGGTGGCGCCTGCCCTGTGGAACGCCCTCCCATCAGATGTCAAGGAAATAAACAACTTTCTGGCTTTTAGAAGACATCTGAAAGCAGCCCTGTTTAGGGGAGTTTTTAATGTTTTATCATGCCACCCAGAGTGTCTGGGGAAATCCAGCCGGATGGGTGGGGTAATAATAATATTAATAATAATCATCATCATCATCATCATCATCCTGTGTCCTGTCCTGCTTGTGAGTTGGCCGCTGTGAGAACAGGATGCTAGACTAAAAGGGTCATGGCCGGATGCAGTAGTCTCTTCTTTGATTATTATGTAGCGAGGCCCGCGAGCACTTGGGTGCAAATGGCGCTTTGCGTGTAGGTGTGCGCTTTCTGTCACATTTGTCAGTCATTGCTCTGGTGGTCTCCAGGCATCCTCGCTGCCTGCCTTGTGAATGATGGGCTGCCCGGTGGGAGGGGGGAAGGCACCGCTGAATTTTTCAGTGGCTGACACCTGACAAGCGTGATGAATGGGCGCCCGGCATGGGCTGCCGCAGTGACAAACGGACCGCTCCCTCCTTCAAGCTCCAGGAAAACTTTGCAATTATTTCCCAGAGCTTTGCAAATGAGTTTCTCAATCAGGCCCGCGCGGGAGTTTCCCTTATTTACTCCTGTTTAATGGGCCTTCGAAAGATCAGATCCAGCAACCCGCTGGAAGTCAATGCAAGGACTCCCACGTGTTGCCAAGTACTTTGTGACAAAGTTCTCCGTCTGAGCCATTGGACGCAGCACGGCGGCTTCCCAGTCCTGTGTGTATAAGAAATTCCCCGGAGCTGCCTTGTTGTTGTTGTTTATTCGTTTAGTCGTGTCCGACTCTTTGTGACCCCCTGGACCAGAGCACGCCAGGCATTCCTGTCTTCCACTGCCTCCCGCAGTCTGGTCAAACTCATGCTGGTAGCTTCAAGAACACTGTCCCACCATCTCGTCCTCTGTCGTCACCTTCTCCTTGTGCCCTCCATCTTTCCCAACATCAGGGTCTTTTCCGGGGAGTCTTCTCTTCTCATGAGGTGGCCAAAGTATTGGAGCCTCACCTTTAGGATCTGTCCTTCCAGTGAGCACCCAGGGCTAATTTCCTTCAGAATGGAGAGGTTGGATCTTCTTGCAGTCCATGGGACTCTCCAGAGTCTCCTCCAGCACCAGAATTCAAAAGCATCCATTCTTTGGCGATCAGCCTTCTTTATGTTCCAGCTCTCACTTCCATACATCACTACTGGGAAAACCATAGCTTTAACTATACGGACCGGAGCTCCCTTAGGAACCCGTTTTTCAACAGTAATGCCAACCACGTTGAGCAGACTTGCAGGACGGGCGTCTTCTGCAGAGACCAAAAGCCTGCCAGCGCCAAAACGTAGCGATGAGATAGTATTAATGGGTTCCCTCTGAAGAGCAATTGGCAGGCTTAATCCTTGGAAGAACGGCAGCCTTCCTCGCAGGAAGGTCGTAAAGGGGGTTAAGATATGCTTGGCTATGGTGCTTGGAATACTTGCAGGGAAGGGGAGTCTGGAAAGTGATGTGGCTTTTCATTTTTCAACATTAACCAAAATGTTCTCAGCTGAATAACTTTGTTTTTGTTCACCTTTGAGACTTGTCTTTTCCCTTATCCCTGACATGGCCATTTTCTTACTTGGGTGTGGAAGACTCGTGTCTGAATCCTGGATTAGCCCTCCTGCTTGCTAAGGTAGCAAACATCCTGCAGCCTAGCCTACCTCACGGGGTTGTAGTGAAATAATTGAACCACGCACAGGCTTGCATGTATTTATATATTGCAATTGTATACCACCTTTTTCTCTAAACATCTCAAGGTGGCATATGTGGTTCTGCCCCTCCTCTTTCAATCCCCACAAAAATCCTGCGAGGTAGGTTAAGTTGAGAGGCAGCGGCACCCAGCGAGCTTCATAGCCAAGTGGAGGATTCGAACCCAGATCTCCCAGGTCCTAGTCCCACACTCTTAACTGCTCTGCCGCACTCCCAGCAGAGTGGAACTTCAAAGCAGCATGTACAGATGCCTGCCATGTAGAGAAATCCCTCACATTTGCTCAGCATTCAGAAAGGCTGGACTGAGTGAGGCAAGAAAAAAAGGTGGCAAACGACTCCTTTTTGCAAAGCATTTTGCATGTGGCGGAGAGCAGCTCAGGGGCGGAACTTAGCAACACTAACAGCAGAAAAGGGGTGGAAAGATTTCCTGTGATTTCACCTGACTCGACACCTGCTTTTATCTTGACAGGAAGCCCTGGATTTCAAAGGCGAGACCCCAGAACAGGGAAAGCGTGGAGAAGCTGAGAGGAGTTGGATGAGCAATTTGGACCACACCTTGCTGCCTGCAACACCTGAGAGGTAAGGGCCTCTTGACCAGAGACCAATGCATGTTTATTCCGTGTTCACAGAGGTTACTGCTCAGGAAGTGCCTGCAGGCTACATTTGGGTGGCCCTCAAGTGGTTTGGTGATGGATGAGAATTATTGCAGCTTCGCCGCTTGCTCTGTCCGTTGGCACGTTCTTGGCACAGAGTCTTCCCTTGATGATGCCAAATGCACCCTGAGTTTCTTCTGCCTTCTGGTGGGCCCAGCAAGCTCCGAATCCTGGCAAGATTGAGGCAGCTGGTTCCCAGGTCCAGGTAACTGATCAATTGCCTGCTTTGGATGGGGTTGGACTCCCCCGGAAGGAGCAGTCCGGGGTGCTCCTGGCTCCATCTTTGCGCCACTACAGCTGCAGGTGACCCTAGTGGCAAGGAGTTCCTTTTCCCAGCTCTCGCAGGTAAAGCTGCTACAGCTGTCTCTGGGCCAAGATAGCCTGACTGCTGTTGTCCATATGTCGGTAAGCTCTGGGCTGGATTTCTGCAATGTGCTCTTTGTGGGGCTGCCCTTCAGGTTGGTTTGGAAGCTGCTCAATGGGGCACAATATTTGGCCGGCTGGCATCTGCCCATCTTGGTAGACAATAATGGTGAAATCAAACTGTTGGATGGTTGCAGCACCTGCTGTAGAGACCAGTGTGTGAGAGACAGACCTGTTTTGTTGCACCTGGGACAGATAAAGGCGTCCAGCTGTGTTGCTGCAGATGCACCAGCGCGTTTCTTCTCTCTTTGCTCCTCCCAGAGGGCATTCCTCCTCTGGTCACTGCTGTGGATGCACGAAATTGACTGCCTGTCTTCCAGGCGCTGTGAGTCGTCTGCAACAGATTCCCACATGGCAGGATTGATGTTGCCAGCCTTCGTGCCACATTTGCAAACATCTTTGTAATACAGCAGAGTGGGTCTGCCAACAGGCCTGGTGCCAGCATGTTCTCCCATCTTTAGTAGAGTTGCAGTGGCTGCCAGTAAGCTACCCGGCTAAGTTGAAGGTGCTCCTTTTGATGGATAAAACCTTATACAAGTGGGCAGCACTTCCCTCTGGGGTGGAATGATCTAGGGGGGCTTTAAACAGCAAGGGGGGTGCTAGAGATATAAATGACAATCAGATTCTGAAAAGCTGGTACCCCTGGATCAAGGACACCAGCTTTGTTCCATTAATTAAACTCAACAGTTTTATTTGGATTTTGAATAAACATGCAATTAATTGTTAGCGCCTTGAATTTTATTGTGTTATTATCATCCTTAGTGGGTCGTGAAAACTGCTGTTCTGAACAATGCTTTTTGTAGAGCCGGGTAAGGAAAGGGCAGTGGGGATGAGCTTATGGAACTAATTTGGCAGTAAGTCCCCAAAAATTGGGAACCACAGCCCTAAATAGCTTAGGATCAGGATACCTGGAAGACCATTTCACCTCTTCTGTACCTGACGGATCACCGTTGAGCTCCTCCTGCAGGGCAATTTTATCAGCAGGTCCATTCCCCACAATGTAGGAATCGGGCTTTTAGTGTTCTGGCCCCTGCCCTTTGGAATACCCTCCCCTGAATATTGGGCAGTGGCTGTCTCTGCTGCCTTTTCTGCTCAAGACCTTCCTCTTCCAACGATCCTTCAAAGTGCAGATCTTTCCCAATCCTCATCTGTACTGGAATCATTTTTGTGATGTTATTGTTGTTCTCCATCAGTGCTGGATTTACGTATAAGCTAAACAAGCTATAGCTTAGGGTCCCACTCTCTTGCCCCCCCCCCCAAAAAAAAATTAAAGGAACAAAACCTGGATACTTCTTCTTAGTCGTATTTCAGTTCAACAATTACTTTGATAAAATACAAATTTTCTTATGTGCAAATTGCTTTAGATATAGATACCTATTAGGTTCATAAATTACCATTTGGCATATATTCAACACAAAAAACAGCGACAATTTGCTGTTGACAAAGGACAGCTGGACATATAAAGGGCCCCATTACCTTCAGTAGCTGAGGGCCTCATCAAACCTAAATCCGTCCCTGTTTGCCATCCTGGACTCCTTAAGAAAGGAGAATGGGGTAATATATATATAATATCCAGTATAGTTGCAAAGACTTCTAATGACTCAGTGTGTGTGTGTGTGTGTGTGTGTGTGTGTGTGTGTATTACCATTCTGCTTCTGGAGGGCTGCACATTTCTCACAGTTTTTGCTACCTGACCAGCTCCCAGAAGCCCACGTTTCACACTTAGCATTGGAAGCGAGTGACTCGTGCTGTCCTTTGTTGCAGTGACTTCAGATGAGTGTTTGTGTCTTTTGATCTCTCCTTTGCTCCTCTGAGAGCTCCTTCCTGCATCTCGTGTTCCAGGGTGATGTCATGAATGATACAGGCAGTAGCTGTGTCATCAGGATGGCGCTGATGTCGTTACGCCAGGGCTGGGGATGATCTGAGCTCGGTCTGATGTCATCGCTTTGGAGGGACCGAGATGCGAAAGTAATGAGTCAGCCGAGGATCCCATGGGGACTTTGAAGTGATTCTAGGAAGGTTCATCTGAATTTTATCTGATTGTTTCTTGCTTATGCTTGGATGCTGTTTGAGAATCTATCTGAAGCCTGCATAATGCAAGGCAAGGAAATGATTCTTTGCCACCAAAAGGGGGAAATGGAAATTTCATTGTTGTGGGATTCAAACCGATGGATTTGAATTTTGTTTTTGTTTTTGAGATGCTCTAATCTGTAATAGGTTTTCGCTCATGATTGATTTCGTTTTGAGTGGTTCTGCCTCTTTTTTAGGTAAATGATTGACATTTCCTTTTTCACCCAAAAGGGCATCGTTGTTCTGTAAGTCTCTTTAGAATCCCTGGAGAGATTTTATTAAATCCAAGTGCATCACCCCTGAGATTATATAGTCAATAACTGGGAAATATCAAGAGAGGGACGGATGAGAGCAGTTGTGGTCCTCAGCCCAGACCCAGCTGGGGTTACAGAAAGGGCATCCCTCCTGGCTTGAAAAGATGGATCTATCCAGCAAGTCATAGATGGTCCTCAGGCTGTAGGATGGGATGGTTGCAAAAATGCACATCTGAACACAAGCGGGTCGTCTAATCTCCCCAGTCTTAACTTCGCATTGTTTCTGAAGGTATCCTCTAAATTCCCAATCTCTGCTTTTCCCGTTTTTATTTTGTGCATTTTGTTGTATGCATGACGGTCAGCCCACATATTCGATCCTGATTTCCCCCTCTTGCGTAACACACCTGCCAAGGTGTTGTTGCTGTTGTTAAATTGTTCTTGTTCCTTAATTATCTGCCCTTCATTCTAACGTCCCAGGGCAAGTTACAACATTAAAGCAACAATGAAACACAGCCACTTTAAGTTTTTGTAAACAATCAAACGGTGTATATATAGAGTTCATGAAATCAATAAAATACGCAAACATTGAAAACAGTTTAAAACAACTTACAACCATAGAAAATGAGCCTTAAAACACGCACCTCAAGTGTCCAAGGATGGGACAAAGAAATCTGTCTTACGCATCCTCTGGAAACTGTGCAATGAAGGTACCAAACACACCTCTGTGGGGAGGGAATTTCTCAGATTGGGGGCCCCCACAGAGAAGGCCTCCTCTCACTTTCGGTCTTACCCCCACATGAGCCCCTGAAGGTGGAGGAAATACTCACTGCTGGTTTTTTTAATAGGAGGGCTCTTAAAATAGAGGCTGGATGGTCATCTTTCAGGGATGCTATAGCTGGGATTCCAGCATTGCAGGGGGATAGACTAGATGACTCTTGGGGTCCCTTCCGACTCTGATTCTCTCTTGTGCTTTCGATCTCATTGCTGCCTCACTTGAGCAGCACCCGAGGTATGAACGGCAGAGGCTTCTTATGTCAGCAAGCTTGACATTTCAGGCTGGACTTGCCTGCTTGTAGGATTCAGAGAGAAAGGCTTTCGTGTTTGTTTAAGACCAGGATGCAGAGACATGCGTGACTGCTCTTCTGTCTCTTTGCCCCCAAATCTCTGGCCAAACAACAGCGTCTAGTCCAGCGAATGTCTGTCAAAATCAGGGGTCAGCAAACTCCCCTGTCCCTGAGACCTTGTGGGGGGCCGGACTATATATATATATCTTTAAAAATGAACAAATTCCTATGCCCCACAAATAACCCAGAGATGCATTTTAAATAAAAGCACACATTCTACTCAAGTAAAAACACGCTGATTCCCGGACCGTCTGCGGGCCAGATTGAGAAGGTGATTGGGCCGGATCCGGCCCCCGGGCCTTAGTTTGCCTACTAATGGTCAAAAGGCATGCCTACAATTGCTTTTGAGCTACCTGCAAAAGGTGTCAAACACGTGAGCTGCTCTTTCTGCTTCTGGCCCCCGTTTGGGCAGGTAGCATGGGGACTTGTGATGGGGGGGTCAGACTGGGCACCCCAAGGCTCATTGTAAGGAACAGGTATACCTTTCCGGATTGGTCTCCTTGGGACTCCATTGAGCTCATGCGATGGACTGGGTAGCCGTTTCTCTTATCTAGCTTGCCATCAAATAGATACTTTAGCTGAGATTCCCGCATTGAGGGGGGTTGGACTAGATGACTCTTGGGGTCCCTTCTGGCCAGTGTTCGAAATTCAGATCTATAAGCTAGGTGCCAATTTGCTCCTTAAACCAGGGTTGCCAAAACGGAAGGCCTAGTTGCCATTTTGGGGCCAGCAAAATGATCAGACAACAGCAAAGGTTGCTAGGTTTATCGAGGGTGCAGTGAGAATAAGGGCCACTATCCAAACGATAATCTTGGCCATTTGATTGCCCCTTTTTACCCATTGCTGTCTTTTTAATTTGTATATATTTTATTTGCATATATTGCTTGTTTTATGTTGCTATGGCCGTTGGCTAATGCGAATAAAGTTTAATTTATCTATCTTTTGGGGCCAGGCGGCTAAAAAATAGTGTTTTTCAATATGACTATTTGGTTCCTGAAATTCGTTCTGATTGTGCAGATGAAATATACCGCATTTTTCGCCCTATAGGACGCACTTTTCCCCCTCCAAAAATGAAGGGGAAATGTGTGTGCATCCTATGGAGCGAATGCAGGATTTTGCTGAAGCCTGGAGAGCAAGAGGCGTCGGTGCGCACCGACACCTCTCGCTCTCCAGGCTTCAGGCAGCCATCCGCAAGCCTTCTGAGCGTGGCGGGAGTTCCCACTGCGCTCGGAAGGCTTGCGGATAGCTGCCTGTTCTGGGGGCTGGGGTCGGGGGAAGCTCGGGTTTCCCTGTCCCTAGCCCTGCAAGCTCCTGGACCTGGGGGGGGGATATTTCCCCCCCTTTATTTCCCCCCCCTAAAAACTAGGTGCGCCTTATGGTCCGGTGTGCCCTATGGAGTGAAAAATACGGTAACTGATAGAATTCTACGGGATGTGTTAATATGTGTGAAAACAGGCAAGACCCAAAGATCCATCTGTACCTCCAGATGGCGGAGATGTCATGCATCGTTCTGGCGCCAGGGCATCCTCACTTGGTTGCGAGCAGCCGACAGACAGGTGCAAAATGCGCCTGGTGGAATTCGAATGCTGCTTCTGGCTCTAGAACTGTGTGATGTTATGATTCTCTACTATGCAGCTTCCTATGTTCCTCTCTCCCTGATGATTTTCCCTTTCCTCTTCTGAGGCTTTACTACCCCCGGTTACCTCCTTTTTAATCCCGCGCTACGGTGACCTTACAATTCCCCCCAGCTCAGCCCCGGAGTTATTTGCGTTCCTCCTCCTTTTTCCTCACACGGAGCCCCCGCCGACCTGGTGACTCCCCGTTTTTCCTTGCTCCCTTTATTTGCGGAGCTGCTCCAGCCCACGGAACGCTGCTAATAATGGCAATTACCGTTACACGCCGGCTACAAGGTACGGCGGTGGTAATGGGATCCAGAGGGACGAAATTAAAGCGATATAATATGCTAAGATAAATTAACGTTGTAAAATTAGCCACGGGTCTAGTCGAGAGATCTGACAAATGTCTCGTAGCTTTTGTTACGAGCTCGGAGGCCAGCTCAATTGGATTAGTGGCCCAGAGCAAAACAGACAGGAGCGGAGGGAGAAAAAAGAGTTTATGATGGCTCTCTCTGCCCACATGTGAATAGTTAAGTGTGGCTGCTTTCTCCTCCCTGCCAGCTCAGCAGAAGGAACTGCCCTTGCATGTTCTCTGAGAAACAAGACTTAAGAACAGAAGAGGAACATTCTGAATCAGGCCAATGGCCCATCAGTGGCATCCTTTGCTCAGAGTGGTCAACCAGAGGCCCATGGGATTTGAGCAAGCAGGATTCGAACACAGGAGCCCCCTCCCCTCCCCTTCAGATGCAGAGCACAGCCGTCATCACTGTTGTTGTTGTTGTTGAGTTGTTTAGTCGTGTCCGCCTCTTCGTGACCCCCTGGATCAGAGCACGCCAGGCACTCCTGTCTTCCACTGCCTCCTGCAGTTTGGTCAAACTCATGCTGGTAGCTTCGAGAACACTGTCCAACCATCTCGTCCTCTGTCATCCCCTTCTCCTTGTGCCCTCCATCTTTCCCAACATCAGGGTCTTTTCCAGGGAGTCTTCTCTTCTCATGAGGTGGCCAAAGTCTTGGAGCCTCAGCTTCAGGATCTGTCCTTCCAGTGAGCACTCAGGGCTGATTTCCTTCAGAATGCACAAGTTTGATCTTCTTGCAGTCCATGGGACTCTCAAGAGTCTCCTCCAGCACCAGAATTCAAAAGCTTCCATTCTTCGGCTATCAGCCTTCTTCATGGTCCAGCTCTCACTTAGCTTTAACTATACAGGCTTTTGTTGGCAAGGTGATGTCTCTACTTTTTAAGATGCTGTCTAATATCTTACTAGGCATCACTAGTAGCCATGAATTTGTCTAATCCTCTTTCAAAGCCATCGAGGTTGGTGGTGTCCCATCTTCTTAGTTCTGGCCAGGATGATCAATGGCCAAGGAGGATGAAGCACAACAGCCTCTGGTGAGCACTGGGTTGGCTACCCCTGTTCCAGAGGGCTAGGAAAGGAAGGTTGCCAGGCTGATGGTAGGAGGAGGACCCTGTTAATCCTGGGAAGGAGGCGGCACTTGTGAGGGGTCCCCTCTTCCTTCTAGGGGACACGGGTGGCGCTGTGCTCTAAACCACTGAGCCTCTTGGGCTTGCTGATCGGAAGGTTGGTGGTTCGAATCCCCGCAATGTTGTGAGCTCCCGTTGCTCTGTCCCAGCCCCTGCCAACCTAGCAGTTTGAAAGCACACCAGTGCTAATAGATAAATAGGTACCACTGTGGCGGGAAGGTAAATGGGGTTTCCGTGCACTCTGGTTTCCGTCACGGTGTCCTGCTGGCCACATGACCTGGAAAGCTGTCTGTGGACAAACGCTGGCTCCCTTGGCCTGAAAGCGAGATTTGACTGGACTTAATCATCCAGGGGTCCTTTACCTTTTTACCTTTACCTCCTCCTTCTCCTTGCCTGGAAGCTCAAACCATGATGACGATGCTAAATTGTGGTTCGTACAAACCACCGTTTGGCTGGTGGTGGAACTGACTATGTGTCAAAACCAAAATGCTCATACTCTAGTTCTCATCCCTATACATCCTAAGGGGTTGATGTCAGTTTGAATGTCCCTTTCTGAATCCTTCTCCATCATAGACTCATAGAACTGTAGAGTTGGAAGGGACCCTGAAGGACCATCTAGTCTAGGGGTCAGCAAACTTTTTCAGCAGGGGGCTGGTCCACTGTCCCTCAGACTTTGGGGAGGGGGCTGGACTATATTTTTTGGGAGGGAAATGCACAAATTCCTCTGCCCCACAAATAACCCAGAGATGCATTTTAAATAAAAGGACACATTCTACTCATGTAAAAACAAGCTGATTCCCAGACCATCCGTGGGCTGGATTGAGAAGGCGATTGGGCTGGATCCGGCCCCCGGGCCTTAGTTTGCCTACCCATGATCTAGTCCAACCCCCTGCAATGTAGGAATCACAGTAAAACCATCCATGAATGATGGCCACACAATATCTGCTGAAAAATCTCCGACGAAGGAGAGTCCAGCACCTTCCAAGGGAGTCCCTTCTACTGTTGAGCAGCTGTCACTGTCATTTGAATCCATTGGTTCAGGTCCTTCTCCCCTCTGGAGCAGCAGAAGCCATGGGTTCGAGTCTTACCTTCCGGAACAGGAGAAAACAAGCTTGCTCCACCTCCCATAGGGCAGCCCTTGAGATATCTGAAGATGGCTATAAGCCGGTGGGCTTCATGGATAGCTCAGCTGGCTAGAGCATGGTGTTGTAAATGCCAAGGTGGCAGGTTCTATCCCTGCATATTCATTCCTGCATTACAGGGGGGGTTCTGATCTATTCTGAGATTCTGATCTATGTGGAATGTCCAAACTGAGAAATCTAAAGCCTTTATGTGCCAATTCAGAGGTTGAGAGTAGAGCAGTTTGATACCTCGCCTGTCTGTGACGTGGGATGGAGAGAAGTTGGTTGTCAAAAAATATTCATGCGTTGCGGAGCTCACTCACTCCTCTCGCTGCTCATTAGGGTCTTGAGTGGAAGCAAATTTAAACAGCGGCAGAGCGGTAAATGCCCCCACTTTTCCTGGGACTTAAATTTGGGGGAAGAAATGGATCTAGCTGGTTGAAGCAGCCTCTGCTAATGAGACAACAGTGTAGGATGGGCTCAGCTGGAGGGAGAAATAATTCTCTTCCCCCACCCCTCTCAAAGCAGCGGCTGAGGAATGGGCGGCCAGAGCAGTTTTTACAGATTTGTAAATGCAAGCTAATTGTGTGTTTAATGGCTGGCGCATACCAAAGGGCCCTGGCAGGGCAGGAATGATTTAGATCTTGCTTAATAAAGCATATGATCTGGCCCATTAAAAAAATAAAAAATAATAATACCACAACCATTCCAGTCTTTGAGCCCTGGCAAGGCATGGCAGCTGCGCTCTGATCCACTGATAAGTCTCCCCCACACACACATCAAAAAAAGGGGGTCCAAGTAAAATAGGAACAAGGGTTTTGTGGGTGGGTGGCAAGGAAAGGCTGAGTGGAGGTGGGCTTTTCTCTTTCTCAACGTTGTAGAATAACTTTTGTCAACCTGGTGCCACGTCTTCAAGCCTCAGCCAGCACAAGCTTCCTGCACAAATTTCTATACAGTGGGAGTCTGTTCAATTCCTGAAACACTTCGGGAACCAAGGCGCAGTTTCTGATTGGCCGCAGCAGCTTCCTGCAGCCAATCAGAAGCCGTGGAAGCCAGGCTGGGCATTCAGCTTCCAAAGAACATTCGAAAACCAGAACAATTACTTCCGGTTTTCGTTTGTTCAGGAGCC
The DNA here is from genome assembly GCF_964106645.2 of Podarcis pityusensis. Classification (NCBI taxonomy): domain Eukaryota; kingdom Metazoa; phylum Chordata; class Lepidosauria; order Squamata; family Lacertidae; genus Podarcis; species Podarcis pityusensis. Next base: position 1,846,762 of record NC_138036.1, on the reverse strand, counting down.
GGAATGTTCAACTCCCAAAGCGTTCGGGAGCCGAGGTTCCACTGTAGTGTCATTCTAATTTGTTTCACATCTTAATGAAAGGGAACATGAGAAGCTGAGAAGTAGCCTTGCAGATAACCATGGTCAATGCTAAACCATCGTTGAATGCATAACACCGGTCTTGAAAGACCTACATTGGCTCGCAGTATGTTTCTGAGCACAATTCAAAGTGTCAGTGCGAAAAAAGATATATATTGTCAGGGGTTCAGGAGCAGAGGCAAGGGCAAGGGAGGAAACAGAGAGCGAGGGGGAGGAGGCAGAAGAAAAGATGAGTGATGACGACGACCCGAGATCTCCGAGTCTTTCCAGTGAATCAGAAGATTCACAGAAAGGAGCACCAGTGGCCAGGGCAAGGGGGGAGCCTAGGGGGACACCCCAGGAAGATAGAGCCAGAGGGGACTCAGAGGGGAGCAGTTGGAAATCGGGACCAGCGTCACCGCCAGAGAGCAGGGAAGAGGAAGGGCGCCAGGGATCAAGCGCTGGCAGCTCACAACAGGGGGGAGGGCACGAGTCAGGAGTGGCCACACCTCCATCGGGGAGCGAAGAAACGGTCAGACGGAAGGTGGAAGGTTGGGCGCGCGCGCCAAGTTCAAATGCACAGGAAGGTGGCGCAGTAGGCAGCCCAGAAAGGGAGCCAGGTCCTAAAGCCCGCCGAAAGGAGGGAGAAGAGTCAGGGGGGTCAGCGTCAGCGTCAGAGGAATCCCGGAAGGAAGAGACCCCGGGGGGCAGAGGGACCCAGAGAAGAACAGTCAGGCGGAAAAGGTGGAGCAAGGCTAGGATATTAAGTTGGTGTACAAGGGGCGGAGACTCAGATGGAGCTTCGCCGATCTAACCATTAGACGTAGGGTTGCACGCAGCAGCTTGAGAATGGAAACTGTAACTCAATAAAGACTTTTATTTAATGATCGCTGGCTAGCGTGATCCTCTGTGAGCTAGGATCTGGAAGCAACTCTGACAGTAAGCTCCATCCCTTAAATTGTGGGCATCTACAGCCTCGCGGAGAGGAGAGAAAGCGGGTGCCTACTAGCGAGCTCACGAACGGCAGACAACATGACGGCCGAACAGCAGATAGTGGAACTCAGAGAAGCAGTGTCGCGCCTGAATGCCGAGGCTCTTGCATCCAGGAAGAGAGAGGAGGACGCAGCTGCCGCCTACAGGGATCTCCAGGTCAGGTTGGAAGTGCTTACGAAGCAAGGGCAACTGACACCCAAACCGGAGGGGATTGGGTTGGGGAGACGAACAGGCGGTTTGGTCTCTCACTTCGATGGGAATTTGCAACAGTACCCCAACTTTAGAGCAGATGTAATGTGTGCACTGCAACTGCTGAACAAAGACTTTAGAGATGAGCAAGAGAAGGTGGGATTCATCATGTCCCATTTGCATGGAGATGCTAAAGCATGGCTGCGCAATTTGTGGAGAGATAAGGATCCGGCGCTCCAAAATGCGGATGCCTTTATTAAAGCGATGGATGGGTGCTTTTTGTCAAGCATTGACGTGGATCTTGCTCGGCAGCAGATACATGGACTGAAGCAAGGGAGGGCCAGCGTAAGGCAGTACCATGCCCGCTTTTTCGCTTTGGTCAGTGCTCTGGAATGGGACAGAGATTCGGCTCCTGTAAGAGACCTGTTTTGGGAGGGATTGCACGGCTCGGTTAAAGATGAAATTGCGAGGGGGGAGAGACCCCGGACCACGCAGGAGATCGTTCAGAGGGCGCTGGCGGTGGGGGTGCGGCTGGAAGGACGTCCGTGGAGCAGTGGAGAAGGGCGTGGAGGGCGCGAACCAGCCAGGGGCTCCTCCTTCCTTCCCAGAGAAGCAGCGCGTGCGCAATCCACGCCTCCGCCAGGAGGAGGAGCGGAACCTATGGAGGTTGGAGGTGCAAGGGCTCAGTCAGCAGCCAGAGCCCTAGCACCGGCAGCAGTGAAAGCGAAGCCTCCTAGAGGGAACAGGAAGTGTTACATCTGCGATGATCCACAGCATATGGCGAAAGAGTGTCCCCAGAGGCTCCACAAGCACACTGCAGCCTCAGCAATGGTAACTGCAGCAACGCAGCAAGGACAACCACAGCAGGGAAACGACGGAGTCTGGTTGGAGGAAGAGGCACTGGGGCCCAGCCAGACGTGTCAGTGAAGCAGTCCCCAGAGATTTTACAGCCCATGGACCCCCTCCCGCCCAAACCGGTAGTGAGGCTCACCGCGTCGCTCCAGCTGCCCAATGGAATCACCATGGACGTGCCAATCACCATTGACTCCGGAAGCAATGCGGACTTTATAGGGCAGGACTTTGTCGACCGGCACGCTATACAGTTGCTGCCTGCCACGCTGCCCCTGCAGGTTGTCACGGTGGATGGCAGGGAGCTGCTAGGGGGGCAAGTGGTGAAGCAGACGCCACCAATGGTGATGCGACTTGGGAATCACAGGGAAATCATCAGCTTCAATGTCACTCAACTATCGGACACGCCCATTGTATTGGGCATGAGTTGGCTGGACAAGCACAGCCCGACGCTGGCTTGGTACCAGAGGCAGCTGACCTTCGGCTCTTCCTTTTGCGCTGAACACTGCATCGTGCCCAGGCAGGAAGGAGGGGAAGAGGAGTCACAGCTGCAGCTAGGCACGCTGCAAGCGGTTCCCCACAAGTACGCGGAATTTTTGGAGGTTTTCTGCGAGAAGGAGGCAGACAGGCTACCCCCCCACAGACCATATGACTGCAAAATTGACCTGCTGCCGGGGGCGGCGCTGCCCAAAGGGAAGCTGTATTCCATGTCTGAGGACGAACTGCAGGAACTCAAAGAGTTCATAGATCATAATTTGGAGCGCGGTTTCATCCGAGAGTCCAAGGCAGCGGGGGGCAGTCCGGTATTCTTTGTTAAGAAGCGGGACACGCCCCAAAAAAGACTTGTAGTGGACTTTCGCATCTTGAACAGTGTGACCAAGCCATCGGACTTCCCCATGCCCCGAATCGACGACCTCCTCGCAAAGGTACGGAAGGGCAGAGTGTTCACCAAGTTGGACCTGCGAGGGGCATACAACCTCATTCGCATGCGGGAAGGAGATGAGTGGAAGACAGCCATGTTCACGCCCCTGGGCACCTACGAATATAGAGTTATGCCTTTTGGATTGCAAAATGGCTCCCACGTTTTTCAAGCTTTCATGCATCACGTGTTGGCGGGGCTCCTCTACAAGACGTGCGTCTGTTTCTTGGATGACATCCTGATCTTTTCGGAATCGCAGCAGGAGCATGACAGACACGTCAAGGAAGTGCTGAGCAGGCTACAGCAACATAGGCTTTACGCCAAGCTGGAGAAGTGCCAATTCGACGTGACGGAGGTGGATTTCCTGGGCTACAAGTTGTCTGATAAAGGGCTCGCCATGGACAGCGCCAAGGTCCGAGCAGTGTTGGATTGGAAAAGCCCACGCAACCGGAAGGAGGTCCAACGGTTTGTTGGCTTCGCGAACTTCTATCGCAAGTTTATCAAAGGCTTTGCGATGCAGACAGCGGCCATCACGGACACGCTCAGCTCCAAGAAAAAGAAGTTCATCTGGACAGAGCAGGCGGAGCAGTCCTTTCAGGCACTCAAGCGTCTCTTCGCGTCGGAAGAGCAGCTGCTTCATGTCAACCCCAGCAGGCCGATGAGGGTGGAGACAGACGCTTCGGACAGAGCCGTGGGAGCAGTCCTGCTGCAGAAAGACCCGCAGGGGGTTTGGAGGCCGGGAGCGTTTTATTCAAGGAAGCTCAGCAAGTCCGAACAGAACTACACCATCTGGGACAGGGAGTTGCTGGCCATTCATGCAGCGTTCAAAGCGTGGAGGCACTTCCTGATCGGCGCCAAGCACACGGTGCAGGTCTGCACGGACCACAAGAATCTAGAGCACTGGCGCACGGCACAGTTCCTGAACCAGAGGCAGATACGTTGGGCTGAGTTCTTTGCGAATTTCGACTTCCGAATAGAATATGTCCCGGGGGACACCAACATCATGGCGGATGCTCTCTCCCGTAAGCCACAGTATCTGGAGGAGGCAACGCCAGCGGCCGCCATGCACATCTTCGCACCGACAGTGTGGGCGTGCGCGGCGGCAACAGTTGACCTGGATGCGGTGCGACGAGCGTTGCAGGATGACTCCTTCGCGCAAGCAAAGATGGCAGAGGTGCACAGGGGCACGGCAGCGACCGACGAGTTCCAGCTGCGAGATGGTTTGCTCATCCGTAAAGGGGCCATCTACGTGCCGGGAGACGAACTTCGCGCCAAGGTACTGCAGCAGCTGCACGACGCGCCCACTGCCGGGCACTTTGGCAAGGAGAAGACGGTGGAATTAGTAGCCAGAGACTTCTGGTGGCCCGGAATGAGAGGGGAAGTCGCGGACTACGTGGCGAGGTGTGACACCTGCCAGAGGGCCAAACCAGTGCACAGACCGCCGGCCGGACTGCTGGAACCGCTGCAAACTCCGTTCGAACCATGGGAGAGAGTGGCCCTGGACTTTGTCACGGATCTGCCCAGCTCGAGGGGCAAGACGGCTGTGCTGGTGGTGGTGGACTTGTTCTCCAAGATGGCACATTTCATTCCGTGTGCGAAGGTGGCCACGGCGGAACAAACCGCCAAACTGTTCATAGACCACGTGTTCAAGGTTCACGGTCTGCCGCGGTCTATTCTGTCCGACCGAGGGCGACAGTTCATCTCGAACTTCTGGCAGAGGCTGATGGGCTTCCTGAACGTCAAGATCAACCTGGCGTCGGCTAGACACCCGCAGACCAACGGGCAAGCGGAGCGGGTCAATGCCATCATGCAGCAGTACCTGAGATGTTATGCGAATCAACAGCCTGCGACGTGGGTGGATTACCTGCCTCTCGCCGAGTTCGCCTACAACAACACGAAGCACGTGTCCACGGGGGTCACGCCGTTCTTCGCCAACAACGGGAGGCACCCCAGAACCTTCCCGGGACTGGAAAGAATGGGGGAGGGGGACCCGCAGACAGCAGATGCGTTCGCGTCGGAGTTGCAGGAGGTCCACGATCAGCTGCGGCGGCACCTGGAGCTGGCTAAACACGCATACAAGGTACAAGCGGACAAACACAGAAGGGTTGGCGAAGAGATCCATGTGGGAGACTGGGTCTGGTTAGCAGCCCACGCAGTGCCGGCCAGGTCGTTGGCGAAGAAGAAACTAGGGCATAAACAACTGGGGCCCTACCAAGTCGAAGAACAGGTCAACCCGGTGGCTTTCAGGCTGGCTCTTCCGGAGGGTTCCAGAATGCATCCGGTGTTCCACAGATCGGTGCTCACTCCCTACAAGGCACCTCACAGGTTTCAGGAACCAGGAACGGCACCGGGTCCGCTCCGAGAGAGAACCGGGCAAGGGGGAGTGGCACAGGAGGCGCGCATCAACGAAGTCACGGAGATTTTGGACTCCAGATGGGGGGAAGAGGGGGTAGAATACCTTCTCGCCAAGGAGGGCACCCCGGCCAGTGCCAACAGCTGGGTGCCGGGCTACGCTTTAGACGAACCTCTGCTCAAAGAAGAGTTTCATGCCCTCTTCCCACATAGGCCAATGCCAGCAGACTTTTTCGACGACTGGCTTTTCACGCCCACGCTTTCAGCCAGCACGTTCCGGGGGTTCGACTCGGACGAGGAACCGACACGAGACGCCCGTTCCCCGGAGGGGTCACCCTCGGGATCTGCTTCAGAACCCTCGTATTGGTGGGATGATCGACCAGAGGAGCAGTTCCGCAGAAGGTGGCTGGAGGGTCCAGGACGAGCAACGTCTCCAGAAGGCAACGAGGGAGAGACGGACATGGACGTTTTCGGGGACGACCCGGGTTTCGAGCACGGCGGCACAGAGATGGAAGCGGAGGTGACCGTCGTCAACGAGAGCAGGGAGGAAGAACCGGAAGACTTCGGATGGCGGCCCGCCACGGGAAGCGAACTGTATCCGACATTCGTCCCCCTGACACAGCAGCACCCAGATCCCGCACCGGAAGGAGGGGAGGGGGGAAGAGGGGGCTTTGAGGGGGGGATGGATGTCAGGGGTTCAGGAGCAGAGGCAAGGGCAAGGGAGGAAACAGAGAGCGAGGGGGAGGAGGCAGAAGAAAAGATGAGTGATGACGACGACCCGAGATCTCCGAGTCTTTCCAGTGAATCAGAAGATTCACAGAAAGGAGCACCAGTGGCCAGGGCAAGGGGGGAGCCTAGGGGGACACCCCAGGAAGATAGAGCCAGAGGGGACTCAGAGGGGAGCAGTTGGAAATCGGGACCAGCGTCACCGCCAGAGAGCAGGGAAGAGGAAGGGCGCCAGGGATCAAGCGCTGGCAGCTCACAACAGGGGGGAGGGCACGAGTCAGGAGTGGCCACACCTCCATCGGGGAGCGAAGAAACGGTCAGACGGAAGGTGGAAGGTTGGGCGCGCGTGCCAAGTTCAAATGCACAGGAAGGTGGCGCAGTAGGCAGCCCGGAAAGGGAGCCAGGTCCTAAAGCCCGCCGAAAGGAGGGAGAAGAGTCAGGGGGGTCAGCGTCAGAGGAATCCCGGAAGGAAGAGACCCCGGGGGGCAGAGGGACCCAGAGAAGAACAGTCAGGCGGAAAAGGTGGAGCAAGGCTAGGATATTAAGTTGGTGTACAAGGGGCGGAGACTCAGATGGAGCTTCGCCGATCTAACCATTAGACGTAGGGTTGCACGCAGCAGCTTGAGAATGGAAACTGTAACTCAATAAAGACTTTTATTTAATGATCGCTGGCTAGCGTGATCCTCTGTGAGCTAGGATCTGGAAGCAACTCTGACATATATATATATACAAATAAAGCTGTACTCGATGGATGAAAGGATATCTGATGTCTGACGTGATTGAGAATCAGAGAGCCAGGGACGGAGAACTTAAAAGTGTTAAAATCGAGATGTGGAAATACAAAAACAACGAGGAGAGGCAGGATTGAGATTTGGAGCTATGCTTCAAGGTCCAGACTATGGGAAGTCCCGTAAAATTAATAATTATAATTTGGATGATAATTTGGTCTTTTTTTATTTTAGTTTTTATTTTAATTGGATTATGATTTGATATGTTAATTGGATGCTTTTTTTTTGGAAAATTAATAAAAATGATTTAACAAAAAAACCCCAGACTGTTGGTGCTGACCTTGAAAGCCCCAAATGGCCTTGACCCAGTAGACCTGAAGGAGCGTCTCCACCCCCATCGTTCAGCCCGGACACAGAGATCCAGCGCTGAGGGCCTTCTGGCGCTTCCCTCCCTGTGAGAAGTGAGGTTACAGGGAACCAGTGGTGGCCCCTGCTCTGTGGAATGCCCTCCCATCAGATGTCAAGGAAAACTACCTAACTTTCAGTAGACATCTGAAGGCAGCCCTATTTAGGGAAGTTTTTAATATTTGATGTTTTATCGTGTTTTTAATATTCTGTTGGGAGCCGCTCAGAGTGTCTGGGGAAACCCAGCCAGATGGGTGGGGTATTAATCATCATCATCATCATCATCATCATCATCATCCTGTGTTCTGTCCTGCTTGCAGGTTTCCCATAATGGACATTGGGAGCCACCTGGAGTGGCTGGGGAAACCCAGCCAGATAGGTGGGGTAGAAATAATAAATTATTATTATAAAGCAAGCCAAACCATGGATTGTGAAGCTGTCTTGTCCAAAGGAGCACACTAGAGCATCAGGCCATGGCCCATCCAATCCAACCTCCTGTTCTCCCAGGGACCCATCAGGTGCCGCAATGGGAAATCCACAAGCAGGATTTGAGCACGAGAGCAGCTCTGCCTGTCTAGCGGCCATCTTCCTCGCTGATTACTTCTAGCAGGATCAGTACCTCGATTTTTCATGGCACGAGAAGTATTTTGTTCTTCCAAAGCGTGAAGAGGACACAGCAGCTTTGTCAATGTTTGGGGTGCCTTTAATTGTGATGTAAATGAGCAAGAGCGCATCAGGGATCTGCCAGCGCATTATGCAAAAATCTGGAACTCTTAAAGCTTTCCAGAGTCTCCTCTCCAGGACTCTTCTTTCTTTCTTTCTTTCTTTCTTTCTTTCTTTCTTTCTTTCTTTCTTTCTTTCTTGCCTGCCCCTCACCAGCATTCTCTCATATTGCTTGGTTGGCAGTCTTTTAAGATGAAAGTCCTGCACTGGATCTGTGAAAACAACATAAGCTAGGATTAATGACATCCATAGCTGTACTCCTTGCAGAGTTTTTAGGTTCCACATCTCAACTTCTGTCCCCAGAGTGAACTTGCAACGTGTGCTTTAATCTACTTTGCTTTTTCCCCCTTGTACTGTTTACATATTGTTCAGGTTGTATATGCGAAAATGAAAGAATATATATGGTTCCTGCATTGCAAGGCATTGGACTAGATGACGCTTGGGTTCCATTCTTATTATTGTTATTGTTGTATTAGTATTATTAATAATAATAAAATTAATATTTGCATACTGCCCTATGCCCATAGATCTTACGATCGGTTCACAACATAAAATTACAATATAAAAAAAAACAAAATCCATAATAAAAATTAAGAACAAAACCCAATGACCCCCCTTCCACAACATGTTTAAAAGGGCATGGGATGTCAGTCAAAGGCCCTGCAATTCTGCAATTCAATGAAAAATGAAACATGATTTTTTAAAAAGTAAAAAGTAGAAAAAGATGAAATGTGCAGGGCCCCTTTGGACTGGTAGGGTTTTTTTAATATTATTTGTAGGTATTTTCTGATGCAATAATACTGCATTAGTGATGGATTTGTACGGCAGCATCTATATATTATTCTGGTTTATTAGTTGTTCTGCAATGCTTCCACAGTGCTACCCCATCTTTGTCATCTGGAGGGGGAATCTCTTGTGCTAGGAATGAAAAAAGTGGAACAAATCCCCGTGGACATTTTCAGCCTGACCCGTTGCAGGATTTCACTGGGATGCCTCAGGGCTTGTACCGACTGGAAATGAAATGCTTGCCCACCCAAGAACATTTGCAGGCACAAACAGTATTGGCAGTGAGGTCGTGTCTGACCTCCACAATAATGTAATGAGCGCAAACCGTCATCAGTGCACAATCAAAAGGTTGCCTCGATTTGGTCACAGCTGCATATTTTTGAGAGCATGTTAAGGACACACGCTGGTAGGGTTAGGATTGATGGAGTCTCCTTGGCTTCTGCTCACGGTGCTTGCAGATGCAGGACTTAGAATTGGATGGTGTTCTTCCTTGGCGATAACTCATCGTTCTACCCGGACGCTGAGGTCCAGCGCCGAGGGCCTTCTGGTGGTTCCCTCACTGTGAGAAGCAAGGTTACAGGGAACCAGGCAGAGGGTCTTCTTGGTGGTGGCTCCAACCCTGTGGAACGCCTTCCCATTGGATGTCAGAGAGATAAACAACTACCTGACATTTAGAAGACATCTGAAGGCAGCCCTGTTCAGGGATGTTTTTAATGTGTGACATTTTAATGTATTTTTAATCTTTTTTGGAAGTCGCCCAGAGTGGCTGGGGAAACCCAGCCAGATGGGCAGGGTACAAATAATAAATTATTATTATTATTATTACTCATAGCTTGTCTTCCATGAACATGGTCTTACCAGTGAGTCCGTAAGTGACTGTGGAGGCCAATTCTGGATCCACACCTCCTTCCACAGTGGGGACATTGGTTTCCAGGCGGTAGCTGATCACGGTGTGGATTTGCCAAGCATGCCTTCCTCTTAGCACGTTTCTCCCTTGCGTCCTGAGTTCGAGTGCCTTGCGCGCCATTTTCCTGGGTTCCTCCTCTCTCCTGCAGGTGAGGGGAGCACCCTGTTGCAACAGATCAATAAAGATCAAGCTTACTAGCTGCTTTGCTTCTCATTATTCTGTGGTTGGCCACTGTTATTTTCTCCTACCGATGGAGAACCTATGTAAGGACTCTATATGGGCTCTTGGATACCCCATAAGGGAAAAGGGCAATTTTTGTTTACAACAATGGTAAATACTCAGTTCCTGAATCCAGGACACAGGCTGACCCTATTCATACGCAAAGATGCCCTAAAAACAGGTAAGCAAAAGACAATTAAAAATATTATAAAAAAGGAAAGCTTTCCCCATTTCCTTACTCCTTGCAGAGAAACATTTGAGGTCAATTTGGGAGAGTCAAAATGGCTTCAGGATTGTTCTCCTGTACTATTTCAGACACGTCGTTTACATACTTATGTACAGTGAGGGGGGAAAGTATTTGATCCCCTGCTAAACTTGCCTGTTTGCCCCCTGACAAAGAAATGACCAGTCCATAATTTTAATGGTATGTTTATTGTACCCGTGAGAGACAGAATAACAACAGGAAAACCCCCAGAAACCCAGAAGACAAAAGTCAGAGATTGATGTGCATTATGAGTCAAATAAGTATTTGATCCCCTGTCAACCAGCCAGATGTCCGGCTACCTGGTATCTTCACTGTATGTAACCAGCTGAGATTAGAAGCACCTGCCGTAAGGGAGATCAAATACTTTCCCCCCCCCCTCACTGTATGTTTTTGCCTTGTAAATTTATGAACATTTAATTTATACATTTGGGACCTTAAATTCTTATAACAGTGATATATTGGTATATCGTGATGCTTAGCTGGTGATATATCACATCTCTCAGCCTTAGCAGGACTTCCTGCCCTGCGTTACGTGTTCCCTGTGCCCAATACCAGGCTGCCCAGATTGGCCCCCAAATTGCCACCCTGCAGTGTAGGCGATGAGACCCTGCCCTGCCCACATCTATTTCCATTGCGCAAATTGCTAATGTTCTCTTTGCTGTGGAGGCAAACCAGCCGACGGTTTAGAGAGTCAAGAAAACCAAGAAGCAGCCATTGAGAAAAGCTCCTTTTTCTCTCGAGCTGAGCAGGCTTTTTCATCCCCCTGGCCTGGCAGCCGAGCAGGTTGCATTTCTTCCTGCTACTGATAGCAAGAATGCCGTGAAAGCAGGATCGGGGGTAAAGGATCCGGCTTCCCCAGAGAGCAGCGTATTGAAAGCGGCTGTGCGACCGGCTTGATAGAGCCCTTATTGGCTGTGCTGTATCTCCTAATGCAAACAGACAGTGTTTCCTGATAAGTCACATCCTTCAGCGCGGATGGCAGTCTATCATGTCTGGCAAATAGCGTGAAAGCGCCGCAGCCAGTTTCGCTGGGAGGGCAGGCTGGGTTGTCAGAGGAAATTCTCCCTGCCTAATGTGTGCAGATCGGAGTCCTGCATTAAATCTGCAGCACTAAGCAAGAAAATAAATATTCCCAGGAGCCGCCAAGTTCATTTTATTTCTTGCATTTATAACCCACCTTTTACTCCCAAGAACTCATGCGCAGTTCTCCCCCCTTCTCCTTTAATTGCCACAACAACTACAAGGTAGGCTGAGAGGCAATGGGACTGGTCCCCAAGGCCACGCAGTAAGCTCCATGGATGAGTGGTTGGATTTGAACTCTGGCCTCTCCCAGGTCCTTCTCTAATACTGTCTTCTTCTTCTCCTTTGGCGATCCCTCCTAGCCAAGTAAGATTGTCTTCCATGAACACAGTCTTAAGAGTGAGTCCGTAAGTGACCGTGGAGGCTAATTCTGGATCCACACGTCCTTCCACAGTGGGGGCATTGGTTTCTGGGTGGGAGTTGATCATGGTGTGGATTTGCCAAGCGTGCCTTCCTCTTGGCACGTTTCTCCCTTGCGTCCCGAGTTCGAGTGTCTTCAAAGCCCATGACACCTTTGGAAAAGGCTGTTCTCCAGTTGGAGCACTCACAGGCCAGTGTTTCCCAATTGTAAGTGGAATTTGTGCATGCATAAGCCCCACTGAGTTCCACTAAACTTACTTTTATCTTCCTTGGAGTAAGCCCCATTGAATTCACTAGGGTTTGCATGTGAGCAGACACGTCTTTGCTTGCACCGCTTACCGAAAAACACCCGCCCCGTCATTGTCACATGGTACCCAACCTCCCATTTCAGCATAAGGCAGCCAGCTAAATCTTCTCCCCTCCATTCCATCCCGGCTCACATAAAGCCCCCCTCCAAAAAACCCTTCATCCTACCGATCTCTCCCTTTTTATTGGAGGGAGGGAGGGCAAGCAAGTGAAAAGATAAGGTAAAGGTAAAGGGACCCCTGACCATTAGGTCCAGTCGTGGCCGACTCTGGGGTTGCGGCGCTCATCTCACTTTACTGGCCAAGGGAGCCGGTGTACAGCTTCCGGGTCATGTGGCCAGCATGACTAAGCCACTTCTGGCGAACCAGAGCAGCGCACGGAAACGCCGTTTACCTTCCCGCCGGAGGGGTACCTACCGGTATTTATCTACTTGCACTTTGACATGCTTTCGAACTGGTAGGTTGGCAGGAGCTGGGACCGAGCAACGGGAACTGTGACCTTCTGATCGGCAAGTCCTAGGCTCTGTGGTTTAACCCACAGCGCCACCCGCGTCCCTAGCGAAAAGATAGTCTCCTATAAATAAACAAACAAATAAATAAATAAATAACCCTTCCTTTTCAATATGGAGGAAAGCTATTTAGGGGAAACCAACAACATAAACACCAGAAAAGGAAAATACCCCCCCCCCTTTTTCCCACTGATGTGGGGAGGGTGAGTGTGGGGGGAGAAAGTGTTTTCTTTGTTTAAGTTCTTTGTTTACTTTGCCTCTGGATCTTTGATTGTCTTATCTGTGGGGGGTCCCTCCTGGATTGTTAGCAGGCTTCGCATAGTTAGCCGAGCTCTAAGTGAAAAGATACCCATGAAGATGAAAGAGTTTGCTGGTTTGTTCTGAGGGCTTAGCATCATTTCTTATCAATGGTTAGGAGGGAGGAGGGAGAGAGCAAGCAAAGCAGAAGACGGGGTTCCTGCAAATTATCTGCAAAGTATCTGTTCAGCTGAGCTACCCCCTGGGAAACTGTCAAGTCTCCACCTTTCCTTCGCTGGTATATTGCCTTGTTGAAACACAATGTTATTTACGATGTTATTTCAATACCGGTATTTAACATTACAGCGATTCACAGCCATACCTTGGTTCTGGAACACCTTGCGACTCGGACGATTTGGCTCCTGATCGCCATAAACCCGGAAGTGAGTGTTCCGGTTTGCAAACGTTTTTTGGAAGCCAAACGTCCGATGTGGCTTCCGGATGAGCGCAGGAAGCTCCTGTGGCCAATCGGAAGCTGCAATTTGGTTTCTGAACGTTTTCAGAAGTCGATTTTAAGTTTACGCCTTAAAATCTCATGTGGGAAGTCTGCTGGGCCCGGGGGTTAACCCGACCAACGCATTCCAGGTCTGGTCCCAAATCCACGGATTCCGCAAGGAGTCAGTCCAACAGGGCCAAGGCAGAAAACCAGGCAAGGACAGGTACAGGATCTCAGGCAGGATCTGGCAAACAGCAACGTTGCTCCCGCAACCTGGAGAAGGGTCCAACAGCCTTTTATCTTTGTCAAGGTAACGGCCGGTCCTGATCCCCCGGCGACTCACCTCCCTGTTTCGCCCAAAGGCGAGCACTCCTCCTGCGAGTACTCAGGTCTCTCCTCCTCTCAGACCTCAGTCTCTGCTGCTCGGGAGACGTAGGTGGGTTACTGGACCCAGGGGCCGCCTCAGCCTCCCCTGACCCAACCGGTAGTGGAGAAGCTGTAAGTGATGGCCCAGCTGGAGGCAACGAGGTCATCCCCACATCTGGAGCCAGGGCAGGATCAGGCCCCTGACTCGGCCCAGCTGGTGCTTGTTGTGGAGGAACCTGTGCAGACTGGGACTCTTCAGAATCAGGCCCCAGACTAGGTTCAGGTGATGCCTGAGGCAAAGGATCCGGTGCGGACTGAGACTCCTCCAGTTCCGAGCCCAAGTCCCAGGCCATCACAGGAAGCAGGGGCATCTGCAGGAATGTTTTGGGGCAGGGAGAACATGAGAAGGGCCCGCTGGATCAGGCCAGAGGGCGCCCATCTAGTCCGCAGTATGAAACTCACAAGCACCAGAGCTCCCCCCCCCCCCCCAGCTTAACAGAAACTGGGGTTGGAAGCATCGCTGCCTCTAACTGCAGAGGCAGAGTGCGACCATTGTGGCTAATAGCCATAGATAGCCCTTTTCCACTTCCATGAATTGACCCAGTCCTCTTTGAAAGCCATCTAGATTGGTTGCCATCCCTGCCCCCTGTGGCAGGGAGTTCCACAGTTTAACGCTGCGCTTCAGGTGGAAGAGGGCAAAGTACGACCCAGAAATGAGGAAATGGGGCCCTTTCTTCAAAAGACAGAGAGAGAGAGAGAGAGAGAGAGAGAGAGAGAGAGAGAGAGACGAGGAAAGCCTGTATGTTTTGCCTCATGTCTCAAGTGCTACAAATAACTCTTTTTGTTTTATTTTAATTAAGACGGCAGCTGGGATCCTGGGGATTGTAGATCCTTGACATTCTAAGGGGGTTGGACTACATGAACCCTGGCGTCCCTTCCAACCTGCAATTCTATGATCTGAGAGGGTCTCAGGTTCCTTGCCATGCTGTTTTCCGCCTCCCTATAGCTCCCGCTTTTGCCTCTGAGCTGTTTTGCAGCCCACAGCGAGTTGCTTGCAACCGAAGCGGCTCTCTGCTCATTACCGTGTCAAACAAACTCACGCAGGCAGGTTTTGCGGGGAGATCACACGAGCTCCCCCTCCAAATCTCTTGTTCTCCAGCTTCTCTTTTTGCCAAATGGTTGCACTTACATGAAAAGGAAAAGAGAAAGTTGGGGGCTGGGTTGGGGGAGAGAGAGCCGAGACGTGCGCGGACTGCACAAATTTATGGATCAGAGATTTACGCGCTCCCGGGATGCTGTATATTTTCTCCGCCGTGACACTTCATTGCCACAAATTACCGAGCAGGCAGGAGTCTGCAAGTGACAGCAGGCTCCGCGGCTAAAACATGGCCTTGCTTGGCCTGCGTAAAGTGGGGCTTGGAAATGTCAAAGGGGCAGCTGGAGTGGCGGCTGTGGGCTTGGGGGAGAGAGCGGGGCTGTGGGAAGTGAGGGGATAGCAAAACAATGTTCCCTGCTCGGGATGGGGACGGACCAGGCAGCTAACAGGGGCTCTGTAAATAACAACAGCTTCAGTCCTTTCGTTTGACAGTACCTGCACTTTGGAACTCCCTGCCACTTGACAGCAAGCTTCACTGTATTCCTTTCAGAACCTGCTAAAAATAGGGTTAGCCTAAGGTCTTGAGCTTTTTTCTTTTGCCAACAACAACATTTTGCCGATTTCTACCCGGACACTGCTTCTGACTACAGTATTCCAAGTTTGTCCAGGAAATTCTGGACATTTGGCAACCCTGATTTCTTGTTTACACAATCCTGCCCAGGTGCTTAAAAGGCTGCTGTGAGTTTTAATGTGTTTTTGCTTGTTGTATGTTTTGAAGCCACTGTTCTATTTTTCCCCCTTGATTTCATTGGCTTGCTTTTTTGCAGACTGCTTTGGGGTTTTTGCTGTTTCGCAACTGAGGGGTGTAGAAATTTTACAAAATTAAAGATATGAATAAATAAGTAGGGTTCCTGCATAAGGCTATCAGAAGGGCTCTGGAGGATCATTAAGTTGGTTGTGGATCCTGGTGATCATAGAAGAGTTGGAAGGGACCCAAAGGGGTCATTCAATCCCCTGCAGTTCAGGAATTAACAGCTAATGTTGATGATTAATCACCTTCATCATCGTCATGGTTAAGACTTGCTCATTACTTGTTAAAACATAAAGAGATTTCATATACCTTTAAAAGCAAAACAAACAAAAAAAGAAAGTCATAAGTTCAACTATGGAACTCCCTGCCTCTTGATAGCAAGCAGTAAAACATAGAAGGGGGAGAGCAATCTTGCGGTTGAATCCTGCTTTTGAACTTCCCATTTGGGCACCTGCCCACTGTGAGACAGAGATTGCTGGTCTTAGATGGGTCATTGAGCTAATCCAGTAGAACTCTTTTGAATGCTCTAGAATGTGCCTGCTGGTCTTTTGCTGGTCTTGAACATTGTGAGAGGAGGCTGATAGCATTATTATTATTTATTGAATTCATTTAGGGAAGCTTTTAATGTTTGATGCATTATTGTATTTTAATATTTTGTTGGAAGCCGCCCAGATGGGTGGGGTATAAATAAATTATTATTATTATTTTCCAGCCTATACCTGGAGGTCTCAGAACAAAATCTAAAAACAAAACCACAAAATATATAATCAGAATGAAGACAACAACCCAATAACCCCCCCAAAAAAAACCACCCCACATTTTAAAAGGGCTTAGGATGTAGTAGCCGACAATTGCTCCTCAAGGAAACTTGGTCACTATTTTTGATCCTTTTGATCTTATTAGGAGTTCCAAGACTCTGCTGAGCAACTGTGGAAAAACGAGAGCCCTTCGCTGCCCAGTCTTGGGCAGGTGAGACCTTTGGAAGTGGCAGTGGCCTAGTGGCATTGGCACATTTGCCAGCTCTTCAGAGAGGTTGTTACGCAGCACTGGGAAAAGAGAGGGGGCTTCTGACCACTTGTGGGTAGTATCTCAGAATGCCTTGGGCTGTGTCCTAAAGGAAAAAGGAAAGGACATGAGCCAACAGTGTGACGCGGCAGCTAAAAAAGCCAATGCAATTCTGGGCTGCATCAATAGGAGTATAGCATCTAGATCAAGGGAAGTAATAGTGCCACTGTATTCTGCTCTGGTCAGACCTCACCTGGAGTACTGTGTCCAGTTCTGGGCACCACAGTTCAAGAAGGACACTGACAAACTGGAACGTGTCCAGAGGAGGGCAACCAAAATGGTCAAAGGCCTGGAAACGATGCCTTATGGGGAACGGCTAAGAGAGCTGGGCATGTTTAGCCTGGAGAAGAGGAGGTTAAGGGGTGATATGATAGCCATGTTCCAATATATAAAAGGATGTCACGTAGAGGAGGGAGAAAGGTTGTTTTCTGCTGCTCCAGAGAAGCGGACACGGAGCAATGGATCCAAACTACAAGAAAGAAGATTCCACCTAAACATTAGGAAGAACTTTCTGACAGTAAGAGCTGTTCGACAGTGGAATTTGCTGCCAAGGAGTGTGGTGGAGTCTCCTTCTTTGGAGGTCTTTAAGCAGAGGCTTGACAACCATATGTCAGGAGTGCTCTGATGGTGTTTCCTGCTTGGCAGGGGGTTGGACTCGATGGCCCTTGTGGTCTCTTCCAACTCTATGATTCTATGATTCTATGATTCTATGGACCCCTGGTTAAGTCCAATCAAAGGCGACTATGGGGTTGCGGCGCTCCTCTTGTTTTCAGGTCAAGGGAGCCGCCGTTTGTCCACAGACAGCCTTCTGGGTCATGCGGCCAGCAGGACTCAACCGCTACTGGTGCACGGAGGACCGTGACGAGTGCCAGAGCGCACAGAAACACCATTTACCTTCCTGCAGTAGTGGTACCTATTTATCTACATGCACTGGTGTGCTTTCAGACTGCTAGGTTGGCAGGAGCTGGGACAGAGCAACGGGAGCTCACTCCGTTGCGGGGATTCGAACTTCCAACCTTCTGATCAGCAGGCACAAGAGGCTCAGTGGTTTAGACCACAGTGCCACCCGCGTCCCTGGCTGTGTCTTAGTGACCGTTGAGAGGGGCCTGGAAGTGGCTCCCTATTCCATCCTGGAGGTCCTAAGGTTTGGTTGCTTTACTCTAAATTGTGTATTCGCTTGATATGGATCAGGCAGATTGGCTTGGCAACACCAGAACATGATTAAATTAGAGCAGAGCATTTTATTTCTCGCCTTGCTCTGTGTCAACAGCTGAGAGTAACTTACTCAGTGCCCTCCTATCCCTCGGTTTGCAATAACTGCTGTGAGTTGGGTTAGGCAGATTGGTAGCAACATACCCTGAGGCTCCTGGGTGCGAGATCCCCGACTTTGCATGGGCTTATCCACAGCAGATTGTTTTGTGTTTCCTCCAAAAGAACAGGATGGAGGCTTGGGGATCGAGTGAGAGGCATCAATTTTGACCTTATTCTACAAAACACATTTTCATTGCTCATCCTTATTCCTGGCAAAAGAGCTCTGCTGCAGGACAGCTCGTTAAATTCTCCTATTTTACAGGCAGGAAACTGAGGCCAAGGACTCTCTTTTCTGAAATGTGTCCTGGGTATGTGCCTCCTTAATTGGGGTTCGGAAGTGTCCTCAGGTCACTTAAGCAGCATAAAACGAGAGCTGGGAGGTCGTGGATTTTGGCAGCGGTGGCAACATTTTGTGATGGTTCCCATGCCAGATGCACCTTCGAGATCACAGAGCTTGCCTTTCGGATTTATTTATTTATTTGTAAATTGCAAGGGAACGCTGCATGGTGGTTCGTTTTTGCATTGCACCAATAAATTCCAAGCAGAGTCATTTGTGGACGCAAGCAACCAATGGATTCAAATGGCAAGAAAAGAGATTCTAACTAAACATTAGAAAGGATTTTCTGATAGTAAGAGTCAGTACTATCTTTCTGGAAAAAGAGATGTTGGAACTTACCACGAACACCTCCCTTGTTCTCTTATACAGTTGTACCTCGGAAGTCGAACAGAATCCATTCCAGAAGTCCGTTCGACTTCTAAAACTTTCAGAAACCAAGGCTCGGCTTCCAATTCCTGCAGCCAATCAGAAGCTGCGACAGACGTTTGGGTTCCAAAGAACGTTCGCAAACCAAAACATTCACTTCCAGGTTTGTGGTGTTTGGGAGCCAAAACGTTTGGCTCACAAGTCTTTCGTCAACCAAGGTATGACTGTAATGGCAATGGTGAGAGTGGCCAGAAATGAGCTCCATCTGAAAAACAAAAACTTTGGTGCTCCTGGGAATGAGTGAATTGTTGTAAGAGCAAGCTTGTTGTTGTTATTGTTGTTGTTGTTGTTTAGTCATTTAGTTGTGTCCGCCTCTTCGTGACCCCCTGGACCAGAGCACCCCAGGCACTCCTGTCTTCCACTGCCTCCCGCAGTTTGGTCAGACTCATGCTGGTAGCTTCGAGAACACTGTCCAACCATCTGGTCCTATGTCAGCCCTTCTCCTTGTGCCCTCCATCTTTCCCAACATCAGGGTCTTTTCCAGGGAGTCTTCTCTTCTCAAGAGGTTGCCAAAGTCTTGGAGTCTCAGCTTCAGGATCTGTCCTTCCAGTGAGCACTGAGGGCTGATTTCCTTCAGAATGGAGAGGTTTGATCTTCTTGCAGTTCATGGGACTCTCAAGAGTCTCCTACAGCACCAGAATTCAAAAGCAATGATTCTTCGGCGATCAGCCTTCTTTATGGTCCAGCTCTCACTACCAGGAAAACCATCGCTGTGACTATACAGACCTTTGTTGGCAAGGTGATGTCTCTGCTAAGAGCAAGTACAGTTAAGCAATTTAGTTGAGATCATAGAATCGTAGAATTGTAGTATTGGAAGGGACCCCAGGGGTCATGTAGCCCAGCCCCCTGGTGAACAGACATTCCGTTGTGGCGACCGTAAGCTAGGTTCAAGGTGCCATTTCACACCCACCTTATACACATGAGTTTCAAACACTGTCTCATACACCGGAGATCTTCCAGCCCAGGGCGATTCTCTCGAAACTGGCCATTGGCACACCTCTGGGGCCGTAGCTCTTTGGAAGAGCATCTGCCTTTCAAGAAGAAGGTGTGGGGTTCAAAAGTGGTCAGAACAGCTTCTGACATCCTTGAGATGCTGCCCCTCTCGGGCTCCACTCTCAGGCACCAGGATGGCATTTCTGTGTGCAGTGCAGGGAGAGGAGGAGACCGGGCTCCTGTGCGCTTTGTGAAGCGGTGAAATAAAGGCTGCCTCCTTCTCGGTCACGAGCCATTACCTTGAAGGGGGGCCTTCCATTCACTTGACGAATTCTGCTTAATAAAATAAATACGGGGAGAAAATGTAATTGGATTTCATTTATTACCCAGTTCCGCCTAGCAGCCGCCAATTACACAAAAGCAATTAGAGAGAGCTCTCCATTAATAGCAATTGCCGAGCCACCAACGGGCTCCTTCCATCAAACTTTCTGGCTTGTGTCAGGTTTATTTGTTTACACCTCGCGAGCCGCCACCGCCGCCCCTCCCTGCAGCAGCCCTGGCTCTTTGGGGATGCCAGCCGGGGTGACGGAAGGGCCATGGGCAGATGACGGACACCTCAACTTGTTCCATGGGGCAGCCTTTGCCTTGAGGACACCCAATAGATGGCCTCGTCCTCCAGCCTTGTCCTCCAGAGAATCTTCTGCAAAGGACCTGCTGTTCAGCTGCTGCGATCCTGGCCCTGGCTTGGAGTCCTTTGCACAAGCTCCCAGTTTCCATCTCTCGAGGTCTCCAGTCAGGACTGAGAACAGACCTAAGAACATAAGCAGAGTGTTCTGTACTGAGTTGAATAGGATCCAGAATGCAGCAGTCTGATTGGCCCTAGAACAATAGGATCCAGAATGCAGCAGTCTGATTGGCCCTAGAACAATAGGATCCAGAATGCAGCAGTCTGATTGGTCCTAGAACAATAGGATCCAGAATGCAGCAGTCTGATTGGTCCTAGAACAATAGGATCCAGAATGCAGCAGTCTGATCGGTCCGCAGGAGCCACCCAATCCAACTCCAGGTGGAAGTGAATCCGCAGCCTGATTGGCCTACAGGAGAATCCCGGATTCAGCCAATCACGTGGGGCCCATTGTGTAAATAATGTATATAAAGTAGACATTCTGGGGGAACTTCCATTCCTCCTCACCACTATGAGCTGAATAAAGAGCATGAAATCCACTCTCGACTCCGCGTATATTTCACAGAGGCTGCAGGATCAGGCCCATGGCCCATGTAGGCCATTGTCCTCACAGGGGACCAACCAGATGCCTTTTCTGAGAAGCCCACCAGGAGGGTCCAAGCACAAGAGCCCTCCTGCAGTTTCCAGCAACTGGGAATCAGAAGCAATCCTGTCTCCAGGTGTGGAGACAGAGCATAGTTATCCTTCCTAGTGGCCCTCGACAGCCCTCTTCTCCTCTACGAATTTGCCTCAAACTCTTATTATCCATCCAAGATGGCGGCCATCACTGCTTCCTGTGGCAGCGAGTTCCACAGGTTAACTATGGACAGACCTCTCTGTCTGTAACCCTGGAGAGCCACTGTCAGCCAGAGGAGACAAAACTGAGCTCGTCTGGCTTTCCGTCCCTGGAGTGTGGGGAACCTCAAGCCGACCGGTGCAGTGGGGGTCAAATATTCCATTAAGAGAGAAATGGCAACTAAAACTCTGTGAGTACTTGGAACTCGCAAAAAATGACAGGATCAATAAGAAATAAGTCCGCAGATCATTTTTAAAAAGAGTGGGAATGCTTATTTGATGAAACAAGGTTCTGCCTCTAAGATTTGGTTATGTTTGGAATAATTCCGTACAGAGAGGTACATCGCTCTCTCATACCAAGATGAGAAAATATTAAATACGGGGGGATGGACTTGAATCAAAATGAACCGTTATGAGGTAGATGGAATACACAACTAAAACACACAGAGAGATTCAATCCATATGGAAAGGAATCATATAAGAGAAATACTACGATAGGACTGAATCACATTGAATAATATTGAATGAAGGAATCTTACATTGTTTTTGTCATTGCCTTTGTTTTGTCTTTTTTTCTTTTTTCATATGTAGAGATCTAAGGTTATTAAGTCTAATATTATTTGATTTATGTAGTGGTTATTAATGCGTGTGTCTGTTATCTATGTATTTATTTGTATACAGTCATACCTCATGTTACGTTTGCTTCATGTTACGTTCTTTCAGGTTATGTTCCGTGGCGACCTGGAAGTACCAGAAAGGGTTACTTCTGGGTTTCGCCGCTCGCGCATGCACACAAGCGCAAAATTGTGCCGTGCGCCTGCGCAATTAGGCACTTCAGGTTGCACTCTTTTCATGTTGCGAATGGGCCTCCGGAACGGATCCCGTTCGCAAGCAGAGGTACCACTGTATTTGAAATAAAAAATTATATATCAAATGTGTCCTCCGCAACCCCTCTCTTTCTGGCTCTTTCACCCGACGTGGAACTCGAACCCACGACTTTGAGATAGAGAGTCTTATGCTCTACCGACTGATGTGATGAATCATCCTGCTTGCTTGGGATGCAGAGATGGGCATGTGCCAAGTACTTGATGTTTGGAAGGCTGGCATGTAGCTTACTGTGCCAATGCAGGAGTGGCATCAAATTATCCCACCCACTTTTCCTGGCCCCTCCCACAAGTGGCGTGCAGCCCTGCCCTCCAGCAGCCCTCCCAAAACATCAGGCGGGGGCTCCATGTTGGGGAAAGTTGCTGTGCCTGGCATTCCTTTTAAGAACCGTGCAGGATAGGTTTCTCTCTGCCTAAAAATGGCTCCAGGAGAGAAATTAATACAGGGAGAATCCATTTGTGGGGTGATTTGTCCCTTAAGCCACGAGGGTGTCATTCCTGCAGAGGAGGGATAAGGGAATAGCTGGCAGTGAGCAAAGAGAAATAAATGCTGCTTAAAAGAGATCAGAGTTGTAAGGAGAGCAGCGTGCACAAAGCACATCAGGGCGGCACACCATGCACCCTTGTTTTGATTTCAATGTGCTTTAATTACGTGTTAATTGGGTGCAGAAAGGCTTGGTGCCCAAATTTGGAATTGCAACAATACCAGCAGAGTATGGGCCACGATAAGGGCAGCTGCCTTGGCGGATCCAGACCCAAAATGCAGCCCGTCCAGCATCTTGGCCTGCAGGTTTTATGGCAGGAATCTTTTCCCCGTGCTACCAGGATATTATTTATTTCATAAAACCCACACAACACTGAATTGCAAAGCAAAACGTCAAAGAGTTCACTAAAAGATAATGCAGGAAAACCAGGTAGAGAATTGCAGTTGTTTAAATTAAAACCTACAGGAAATTAAAATACTGAAAGAAGTTAGAGTTCACGTCAAATCATAGAGTTATAGAGTTGGAAGGGATCCCGAGGGTCATTGTTGGACTGGTCATGTTGTACAGGATGCCTGATGATCATCTTCCAAAGCAACTACCGTATTTTTCGCACTATAAGATGCACTTTTCCCCTCCTAGAAAGTAAGGGGAAATGTGTGCGCGTCTTATGGAGCGAATGCAGGCTGCACAGCTATCCCAGAAGCCAGAACAGCAAGAGGGATCGCTGCTTTAGCTGCACTTCGCTGGAGAGGCACTGCGCAGAGAGGGAGAGCTGCGCAGCGCTCCTTCAGCAAAGTGGGAGGAGAAACGGAGCTCCTTCCATTTCTTCTCCCGCTTTGCTGGAGAGGTGCTGCGCAAAGAGGGAGAGAATATTTTTTTCCTTGTTTCCTCTAAAACTAGGTGCGTCTTATGGTCAGGTGCGTCTTATAGAGCGAAAAATACGGTACTCTATTCCGAACTTAAAAGTGGAAAGCGTAATGCTGGTGGTCAACAAAAGAGGTTTAAAAACTGTCTCAAGGCAAATCTAAAAAAAAAATATGAACACTGACAACTGGAAAATACAGGTCTGCGAGTGCTCCAGTTGGAGAACAGCCTTTTCCAAAGGTGTCATGGGCTTTGAAGACACTCGAACTCAGGACGCAAGGGAGAAACGTGCTAAGAGGAAGGCACGCTTGGCAAATCCACACCGGGATCAACTCCCACCCGGAAACCAATGTCCCCACTGTGGAAGGACGTGTGGATCCAGAATTGGCCTCCACAGTCACTTACGGACTCATTGTTAAAACCGTGTTCATAGAAGACAATCTTATTCCGCTACGAGGGATCGCCAGAGAAGAGGAAGAAGAAGGACTACATGACCTCTGGGGTCCCTTCCAGCTCTTGGATACTTAGTCAGTTGCCGGGGATTGATCCTTCTGCAATCAGAGCAGGTGTTTTGCTGCTGAGCTCCTGCCTTTACCTTGCTCCAAACTTTGCTTGACTGAAGGCCCCTCATCCATGGTGGATTCTCTTTTGCCGTTCTCCTGTTTGGCAGCATTTGATCCCATTCATCGACATGTCTCTGGCCCCCGAGGAGAGGGAGGGCCGGGAGGGCGAGCGGGACGTCTTTGTTTGGGGCGCAAAGCTTGCTGTGGTTTCCCGCCGCGAGGGCCGTCTAATCCTTGATAGACTCTCCGGGAGCCTCTAATTGGACAAGCTGTTTGATGGCAGTCGTCGCCACGAGAGACAGGCTCGGTTTGGCAGTCGCCTCCGCCGACGGCGTACAGGTTAATCTGCGCTGATGGGCCTGTCTTTTGTTTACAGCAGTCAGGGAAGACAATTATTGCGAGGACGGTTAGCGCAGAAGGGGAGGAGGGGGAGGCGGAAATTAGAAAGTAATGACAGGCTGCCGACAAAAGCTGGCGAGGCCACGGAGAGCGTGAGCTGCAGTGCATTGTGGGAAACTCTGGGCTTCATTCAGTCTATGGGGAAGGGAAGGGGGACTACTTGGCCAGGTTGGGACCCAACGCGTCGCTGACAAATGTTGGCATGTTAACCAACTGTATGGTGGTGCAGGAGTCCCAGTGCTTGAGACCAGCCTTGGGAAATCTCATCTTCCAGAAGAGATGGGGACAGGTTTTGGCCACAGCTGCCCATCCTTGGCTTCTGGGCCTCGGCGGAACGACCTGGATTCCGTTGAACCAAGCTGGGATTGTCTGGAAGGAGGTGTCCCGCTTTACAAAGGAGCCCTGACTCCCGACACCAGCTTGGGTAGAATGCATTCAGGAGACTTGGCTTAGTTCTGGGGTTGCCCATGGGCTATCGATGGCTACTAGCCCCAATACCAGTGGCTGGTAACCTTAGGAGGGGAGGGCTCTTGTGGTCATAGAATTGTGCCCAGTAGACCTGAAGGAGTGTCTCCACCCCCATCGTTCTGCCCGGACGCTGAGGTCTAGTGCCGAGGGAGCCCTCGGCATCTGAAGGCAGCCCTCTTCAGGGAAGTTTTTAATGTGTGACACTCTGATGTATTTTAATCTTTGTTGGAAGCTGTCCAGAGTGGCTGGGGAAACCCAGCCAGATGGGCGGGGTACAAATAAAAATTATTATTATTATTATTATTATTATTATTATTATTATTATTATAGAATGGTAGACTTGGAAGGGACCACTAGGATCATCTAGTCCAGGGGTCAGCAAGGTTTACCTCGCCTGGGCTAGTGCTCACCAGTGGAGTTCCCTCCGTGGGCCGGATCGCACCTGCGTATGAGCGTGCATGGCTGCGATTTCCGGCGTCTGTACAGACACGATTTTCGGCATCTGCACAGATGCGATTTTTGGCGTCTGAGCATGCACAGGTGCCATTTCTGGCACCGCGGAAGTGAGTCCCTGTGCCGCACTATGCCGGTTTAGCACAGCGTGCGAGGACTTGTCGAGCGGGCAGCTCGCTGGCCAGTTAAATGACCCCCTCCCTGGGCCGCTTGTGGCCCCTGGGCCTTAGGTTGCCTACCACTGATCTAGTCCAACCCCTCTGCAAGGCAGGACTCTTTTGCCCAACGTGGGACCCAATTGGACCCATAACTGAGTTTAAGAGCCCCATGCTCTATCTGAGCTGGTCCAGAGCTTCCATACGTTTGTGGGTTTCCCAGTGTGGCACCTGTGAGAACAGGGGGTTGGGCTAGATGGGGCATTGGCCTGATCCAGCAGCCTCTTCTGATGTTCTTAGGCTGACATTTGACGGCCATAGGCTGCCCTGGAAGTGGTGGCTCCATGACTGTTCTCCTGCAGTGACTTTCCATCCAGCTCATACAGACCGATACATAGCTGCAATTCCTGCATTGCTGGGGGTTGGACTAGATGACCCTTGGGGTCAGTGGCTCTGTGGAGATGCCA
This sequence comes from Podarcis pityusensis, assembly GCF_964106645.2. Taxonomy (NCBI): domain Eukaryota; kingdom Metazoa; phylum Chordata; class Lepidosauria; order Squamata; family Lacertidae; genus Podarcis; species Podarcis pityusensis. The sequence continues at coordinate 1,821,055 of NC_138036.1, read as the reverse complement.
TCAAACCTCCCTCTGCTTCATAGGTACGCTGTGCTTCCTCCCTCTTTCTCCCCTTCCTTCAAGCGCTCTGTTCCCCTTCCTCTTGTATTTGTTCTCCTGCATCTCAAGAAGGTGACGAAGACTTTCCTCTGTGTCCAAAGCACATGCAGACCATAAAATGGAAAGCTGAGAGTTTCCATCAGAGTCAATTGCTTTGACTTTATAGCCACATTTAAAGATGGTGCATTGGAATTAAAATTTAAGGACAGGACTTGGGTGGCTGTTTCCACTCTGCTATAAAAAGGACAAATCTGCAGAGGGCTGGCTCAATTCCTCTGCTGCTTGGAGACCAGAAAATCAAGATGGACCACATTTCCCATGCACAAGGGAGCTGCCTTGGAAGGAAGGTTGGGATACAAATTTAGCAAATAAATTATCTGTTCTCTTCTTCTAGTGAGGCGGGGATGTTGGAGTATATTTGTACAATCAATTTGGCAGGTTAATTGCAAGATAAAATGTTTGGATAGAGTTCTTTCTTTTGGTCAAGTCTTTAGTTGAGTTCAGGAAGCCCAGTAAAGTGCAATCGTGACACCTAGTGACAGAACGTAGTATTAGGTATCTTTGTTAAAATTTTATTTATGTATTTATTACATTTATATATCACTTTTTTCTTCCAAGGAGCTCCAGGAAGTGTGCTTGGTTCTCCTCCTCCCCATATCCCCACAACAACCCTGTGAGGTAGGTTAGGCTAAGCGATGGTGATGGGCTCAAGGTTGCCCAGTGGGTTTTCTGGCTGATTGGGAGAGAGAGAGTTTTGGATTTGATATCCCGCCTTTCACTCCCTTTAAGGAGTCTCAAAGCGGCTAACATTCTCCTTTCCCTTCCTCCCCCACAACAAACACTCTGTGAGGTGAGTGGGGCTGAGAGACTTCAGAAGTGTGACTAGCCCAAGGTCACCCAGCAGCTGCATGTGGAGGAGCGGAGACGCGAACCCGGTTCCCCAGATTACAAGACTACCGCTCTTGACCACTACACCACACTGGCTCGAACCCTGCTCTCCCAGGTCCATGTACCCTGCCTTTTGCTCTTTGGGTGGAAAAGTTAGGATATAGATGCAGCAAGCAAATAAATAACAATGAGTGGAACTACGTAGAGGCGATGTTAACAGAGGCAGCTTTTTTTTAAAGCCTTTGATCTAGTCCATCTGCTCCAAAGGAACAAAATAGCTCTTTGAACTCTAGATACCTCTGGTTTCCTGACCTATTTTATCTGCTGCTTCCCACCCCCTTTGGCTTGGTAGACCCACTAGGGGAGATTTTGAGGAGTTGGGATTCGGAGGATGAGACATTAGCGGGTTAGAGGCCAGTTGCGCTCAGCGCTGGGGCCGGCGTCTGTGGGGAGGCAGAGGGTCCCATCCTGCCTGGGCGGAGAGCCCCAGCGCTCAGCCCCCATAAATATTTAGCATGCTTTTAGTGGCGGAAGGTCTTGCCGCGAGGCTCCCATCCTCTGAAGCGAAGGCCAAGCTTGATTAATGGCCCAAAGTACTCCCGTTTATGGGAGGTTGGGATCAATCCCAGATCTCTGCTAATTTCCTCTGTCTTTAGAGCTCTTTTTACTGGGGGAGGATTTACTTGGCAAAGGTTGGAGTTTTAATAGGGCCACTTTAACGGCATAGATTTTAAGAGAGGCAAAGGCAAAAGAGAGAAAAGAAATCCTTTTATTTAAAAAAGAGATTTAAATGTTAAAGATGTTAAATGAAAAGGAAATTAAGAAGGGGATATATATATATAAAGTTTCACTTAGCACAGGCCATTTTTCCTCCCCGGCGATTTTATGGGATGTTTCCACACACACACACACCAGCTCCATTTGCAGAATTTCCATTTACGGAGACTCCTCCTTTGCACAATCAACGGGGAACGTTTATTTCTTGCAGAGGTTCCAGACTGGTTACTCCAAAGGAGACTGGCCCAGCCCTATGGACCCCACACCCTCATGCAAATTGCCTCAGCTGCTCTCATCTGGGGATGGTGGGGTAGCTTCTGGCAGCGGTGGAGCAATACAACCCAGGTGGTTAAGAAAGCCCAACAGAGACTTCATCTCCTCAGAGTTTTGCAGAAGAATGATGTCGATCAACATTTGATGATCTCCTTCTACCGGTCCACAATAGAAAGTTTCCTTTCATAGTGCATCACGGTGTGGGACGCTGGTTTGACATCATCTGATAGGAAGTGCCTACAGCGGGTGGTGAATACAGCAGAAGATATTATGGGCTGTCCCGTGAATCCCATGGATGAAATAGCAGAAGAACGTTGCCTCAGGAGAGTGAGGGAAATTCTCAGGGATGATTCACACCTTGGCCAACACTTTCTTGATCTCCTGCCCTCGGGCAGAAGATATAGAAGCAGGATTAGTCGCACCAACAGGGTAAAGAACAGCTTCTATCTGTGGGCTGTTAGGCTGCTGGATGAAAAGATAACAACGGGGCAAGTGATTTTCGGGTTTGGTGGGTGTGCGTCAGTAAACGAGGGGAATTAAGACTAAGAGAGCTGAGTGGGGGGTGCTCATGTAATCTCACTGTATACAAGTTGTACAAGTAACAATAAAGTACAGTGGTACCTCGGGATGCGAACAGGATCCGTTCCGGAGCCCCGTTTGCATCCTGAACAGAACATAAGATGCGATGGTGCGACTGCGCGTGTGCGTGTTGCATTTTGCCGCTTCCGTGCATGCGCGTGACATCATTTTTAGCATCTACACATGCACGAGCATCGAAACCCAGAAGTAACGTGCTCTGTTACTTCCGGGTTGCTGCGGAGCACCACCTGAAAGCACTCAACCTGAAGCACATTCAACCCGAGGTATGACTGTATTTCAATTTCAAAACCGATTGGGCGCCTGGGGCAGCGTGCGTGCCCTGCGCCCAGGGGCGGGGCCAGCCACCCGCAGGGCGGGGCCAGCCGGGGCAGGACGCTCCACGGGGCCTCCAAGGAGTCTGCCTGCCTCCTCCCACTCAGCCGCCCTACAGCTGGGAGGGAGGCAGTGGGCGGACCGTTTGGGGCAGCGCGGAGCCTGCGGGCACCCAAGCCACCGCGTCACTCACAGGAGAGACGCGTGGCTCGGGTGTGCAGCAGGCCCCGCGACGCGTGCCGCCTGCCATTTTGTCACCCCTCTCGGTGATGACACCTGGGGCGGACTGCCCCCGCCGCACCCCCCTTCTTCCGCCCCAGGCTTCAGGGAAGACCATCTGCCTTTCTGTGCATTGTAGTGGGTTGGATTAGTTAACCCTTTGGATCCCTCCCAACACTACAGTTTTATGGTTGCAAGTTCAAGGCCGAGTCACCAATAGCATCTCCAGGTGGAGCTGAGAAATATTGGGTAGCTGCTGCCTGCCAGAGTAGGCACTTCTGAGCTAGATGGACCAAAGAATCATAGGACTGTAGAGCTGGAGGGGATCCTCCAGAGCCATCTATTTATTATTATTATTATTTTTTAACATAACATTTCCAACAATTAATGAACATACTTTTATATCTTATACAATTTTTTGACTTCCATCAATCACATGTGAATCTTTTCCAATCTTTTCCACTTAATTTACATTTCTTACTTTCACTGTTACATTTAAATATCATAACTAATATCTCTCTTCTTTCTCTTCTTTGCAATATTTCATATATTCCTCCTTACAACATTCCTTGTAGTCCTACTAGCGTAATTTGTTGATTACAGTTGCTCTTCAAATAATTCGTATATTTCTTCCAATCTTCTGTAAATCTCTGGTCTCAAGGGCCATCTAGTCCAACCCCCTGTAATTCAGCAATCACAGCTAGAGAATCCTTGACCATCCAACCTCAGCTTAAAATCTCCAAGGAAGGTGAGTCCTTCACCTTCCAATGTTGAGTTATCATCTCCTTTCTTGTAACTTGTTTGGGTCCTGCCCCTTGGAGCAGGAGAAAACAAGCTTGATCCATCTTCCAGGTGACATCTCTTAGATATTTGGCTACCACATCTCTCAGTCTTCTCTTCTCCAGGCTGCAAAGTTTGTTGTTGTTTAGTCGTTTAATCGTGTCCGCCTCTTCGTGACCCCCTGGACCAGAGCATGCCAGGCACTCCTGTCTTCCACTGCCTCCCGCAGTTTGGTCAAACTCATGTTGGCAGCTTCGAGAACACTGTCCAACCATCTCATCCTCTGTCGTCCCCTTCTCCTTGTGCCCTCCATCTTTCCCAACATCAGGGTCTTTTCCAGGGAGTCTTCTCTTCTCATGAGGTGGCCAAAATATTGGAGCCTCAGCTTCAGGATCTGTCCTTCCAGTGATCACTCAGGGCTGATTTCCTTCAGAATGGATAGGTTTGATCTTCTTGCAGTCCATGGGACTCTCAAGAGTCTCCTCCAGCACCAGAATTCAAAAGCATCCATTCTTCGGCGATCAGCCTTCTTTATGTCCAGCTCTCACTTCCATACATCACTACTGGGAAAACCATAGCTTTAACTATATGGACCTTTGTTGGCAAGGTGATATCTCTGCTTTTAAGATGCTGTCTAGGTTTGTCATTGCTTTTCTCCCAAGAAGCAGGCGTGACTGCTGTCACCATCTTCAGTGATCATGGAGCGCAAGAAAGTAAAATCTCTCACTGCCTCCATTTCTTCCCCTTCTATTTGCCAGGAGGTGATGGGACCAGTGGCCATGATCTTCGTTTTTTTGATGTTGAGCTTCAGACCATATTTTGCGCTCTCCTCTTTCACCCTCATTAAAAGGTTCTTTAATTCCTCCTCACTTTCTGCCATCGAGGTTGTGTCCTCTGCATATCTGAGGTTGTTGATATTTCTTCCGGCAATCTTAATTCCGGCTTGGATTCATCCAGCCCAGCCTTTCGCATGATGAATTCTGCATATAAGTTAAATAAGCAGGGAGACAATATACAGCCTTGCCGTACTCCTTTCCCAATTTTGAACCAATCAGTTGTTCCATATCCAGTTCTAACTGTAGCTTCTTGTCCCACATAGAGATTTCTCAGGAGACAGATGAGGTGATCAGGCACTCCCATTTCATTAAGAACTTGCCATAGTTTGCTGTGGTCGACACAGTCACATCTTCTCTCAGTCTCCTCTTTTCCAGGCTGCAAAGTACATGGACCCTAATGGCAAGCATGCAACACATGTTGAAACGTCCATGATTTAACATCTGAGTTGGCAAAGACTGATTTAAATATTTTTCCCCCATTGACCATTTTAAGTCATCTCTTACAATGCTGAATCAATTTCCCTTGATTTTATATCAGTCCACTCTGGGATGAATTCCTACAGTCTTGAATCTGGGTAATCCCCTGTTTGGGAAAACTCAGCTCTCTCCTTCCTCTGGTGACTTGAGAGTGCCCACTTCTATGTTCCTGAATTTTCTGCCTCTGGCAATTACAGCCTGAAAATAATTCCTGAAACGTGACCCTCTATAATCCACTGCAGCCTTCCATGGAATGAAATGGTTGGAACCATGCAAGGCTGTGTTGGCGTCATGGGGCGCGAGATGCCTTAAAACTGGGACTGATGCATGTTAAGCCTTGTCCGTTGTCATGACATATCTTAAATCTGTTTGATTGCAGAGGCAATGAGCTTTTGCCAAAGTCTTGTGCTGTGATCTTATAAGCTCAGCTGATTACAAAGCTGATCGTAATGTGTAGTGACTTTTCAATATAAGTTTAGCCGAGAAATTTCAATTTTGTACCGTGCCTTGGACAGCATTGTTTTTTTTTTGGGGGGGGGGGGACAAATCAGAAGATGAAACTTGTAAGGTTCAGTAGTGGGGTGGGGAGAAAAGCAAAGAAGCATTCAGTTTTCTGCGGAAGTCTTCCTCAACCTGGTGTTTTGGATGACAACTGCCAGCAGCTCAGGGCAAGAGATGGCAGATCCCATTTCTCCACCCTATATGTGCATTGCTGAGAATCAGCTGATAGGTGAAGCTAGCAGTACATGAGAAAAGGATGGAGGGGTCTTGGTGGACCCCAAGCTTAGCATGAGTCAACAGTGTGATGCAGCAGCAAAGAAAAGCTAATGCTATTCTAGGCTGCATCAAGAGAAGTCTAGTGTCCAGATCAAGGGAAGGAATCGTCCCACTCTCTTCTGCCTTGGTCAGGCCACATCTGGAGTCCTGTGTCCAGTTCTGGGCACCACAATTTAAGGAGGATGTTGACAAGCTGGAAGGTGTGCAGAGATGGGTGAGCAAGATGATCAAGGGTCTGGAAACCAAGCCTTATGAGGAATGGTTGAAGGAGATGGGTATGTTTAGCCTGGAAAAGAGAAGACTGAGAGGAGAAAGGATAGCCGTCTTCAGATATCTTAAGGGCTGTCACATGGAAGAGGGAGCAAGCTTGAGCCCATGGCTTCAAGTTACAAGAAAGGAGATTCCAACACAATGTTTGGAAACACTTTCTGGCAGTAAGAGCTATTCAGCAGTGGAGCAGACTCCCATGAGATGTGGTGGACTCTGCTTCCTTGGAGATTTTTATGCAAAAGTTGGATAGCCCTCTGTCTTGGATACTTTAGCTGAGATTCCTCCATTGCAGGGGGTTGCACTAGATGACCATTGGGTCCCACCCAAGTCTAAGATTCTATGATTCTATGAGATGTGTTAACTATATTATTATTATTATTATTATTATTATTATTATTAGGTAAACAAGAGCTCCAGGACAGGGCAGGTGGGCCATGCTAAGGCCTTTAACCATTTGCTTCTGCCGTGGTCCCAACTGATCCTGCCCCTCTTCTGTTGCTCTACCTTCCCAGTCGACAACTCTTATTCCATGTAGACAAGGCTGTGAGAAGTGAGACTCTGCTGGTGCCTGCCAGAGCCAGGATTGTCAATACGGTACACTAGATTGTGGTGTGTTTGTGGTGGGGAAATCAATCGATCTGATCAGCTTCTGCACTAAGACGGGTACCGTTCTGCAGGCAGCACACCTTGTGAAAGCTGGAATTTGCATATGCTCTGCTTGTTTTTGCATAATTTCCCTGCCTTGGCTTGTCATGGAGAGAGGCAAGGGGCAATACTTGACCCCCGAGATCCTGCCTCCCTGGGAACTGGTTTCAGGTTTCCCTTTTTGCCACCATGAGGGCTAGAAACATTGGCAGGCGGAAGGGCGAGACCTTTGAGATGCCGAATGTTGTGCCTGATCTTTACGCCCTGCATAAAGGAGGTTTCTGGTTTTGTAGCCCAAGCCGTTTGCCGGTCACCTGACAGGCTGGGAAATGTGGCCCGGGCCACCGTGGTTTTGCAGGCCTGCTCCTTCTCATGCGCCCCTAGGACACACAGAGCATTAAGCCTCTTTTCCTGTTCTGGCCTGACAATCCCCCAAATGAAATTTAATGGGAATTTTGCTTGACTCTTTTGTCTGCGTCAGATCAAAGGCAGTATAAAAAATCAGTTTGAGCTGCTTTGGATCCCGAGTCGGGCTGCAGTTTTGGCGGCCGTGTTTGTCTCTGTTTTCTGCCGCTGCCCCCCCCCCCTGCAAGCTGCCTTCGTTACATTTCTGCGCTCTCCTCTACCCCCCCGCCAGCCCCAGCATCCGTGAACGCGCGAGACCTTGTTGAGCGCTCTCCGACAAAATGTGTTTCATTAGCCACGTATCAAAGTTGTTTTGCTGCTGTCATGCAGCCGAAAAGTTAAACATGCCTGATCAAAGCCGCGTAAACACAGCTTCGCAACAAATGCCTCGGGGCCCTGCCAGAAAACACAAGAGCTGTCGAAAGCTGAGCCCCTTTTTCTGAATACCCAGCGCCGAGTCCCACATGAGCGCCTCTCAAAGAGGATCTGCGAGACCGTGAAATTTCATCTTCGTTCCCCCCCCCCCCCGGTCAAAAGGGCTATTAATACACCCACAAACAGCCAGGCTCCAAGAGGACGCTGCTTTCTTCTGAATGCCAGCATCTCCCGGTGGAAACTCTGGGGTTTCCGGTTGTCTGAAAGATGCGCTGAGGCTGAAAGATGGGTGTTTGGGAGTTTCAAGCATCTGTCAAAGGTTCAATCCTTTTTCTCCCTCTCCACCTCTTGCTTCCATTCTTCCTTCAGGCTGGTTCGAATCGCATAGATCAATCTGTCCATTGGAACCTCCTGGAGCTGCAGGATTCGGTCAAGTTTTTACTGGGTAAGGGTCTTTGCAGCACCACATGCACCCGCACAGACGCACACTTCTAACTTCTAGCTCAGACCCAACTTTTTCTTCTTTGGCAATCCCTCGTAGCCGAGTATGATTGTATTCCATAAACACAGTTTTAAAAAGTGAGTCCGTAAGTGACTTTGGGGGCCAATTCTGGATCCACACGTCCTTCCACAGTGGGGACTTAGGTCTCTGGGTGGGAGTTGATCACAGTGTGGATTTGCCAAGCGTGCCTTCCTCTTAGCACGTTTCTCCCTTGCGTCCTGAGTTCGAGTGTCTTCAAAACCCATGACACCTTTGGTAAAGGCTGTTCTCCAACTGGAGCGCTCGCAGGCCAGTGTTTCCCAGTTGTCGGTGTTTACACTACATTTTTTAAGATTTGCCTTGAGAGAGTCTTTGAACCTCTTTTGTTGACCACCAGCATTACACTTACCATTTTTAAGTTCGGAACAGAGTAGTTGCTTTGGAAGACGATAATCCTAGTATTCTAGCAGTGAGCTAGACCCATGTCCTTGCAAAATGAAAATGGGGGACGGGAATCACTTAAAAAAAGAAAGATAATGTAGATTTATTTGTTTCTTTATTTTATTGGCTCCATTTATTTGCCACTCTTAATTTCCATAAATTACAGAGTGGTTCAGAAATCAAAGATTTGTCAGAGTTGTGCGCTCCAGTGTTGGAGAGAGGAACAGCAGTTATTGAAGAAGCAAGGAGTTGGGGGTATTGGCGAGGGGAGCAATACTTAGGTGTGGTGAGTAAATCCTAGAAGAGCCCAGAAGAGCCATTGTGTGACGTGCAGGGATTTCAAATGGGGACTTGAACATGGAGATGCTGAATTGGGTTGCGCCAAAACTTTTGGTTCTGTCCATTTGGGGACAAATGAGGACAATGGAGTCCTGTCCTGCATACAGCATTTATATACTAATTTGGCAATGTTCAGATGACAGTGTTATCTTCCATCTTGAGAGCTAGCATGGCGGGGTGGGGTGGGGTTAGAGTGTCAGATTAGGACCTGGGAGGTCGAGGTGTTTGAACCCCAGTTGGCTGTGAAGCGCACTGGGTGACCTCAGGGACCAGTCACTGCCTCTTGGTCTAACCTACCTCACAGGGTTGTCATGGGAATGAAATAATAAAATCATAGAATTGTAGAGTTGGAAGGGACCCTGGGGTCATCTAGTCCAACTCCCTACAATGCATGGATTTCCAGCTAAAGCATCCGTGACAGATGGCCATCCAACCTCTGCTTAAAAATCTCCAACAAAGGAGAGTCCACAACCACCCGAGGGAGACTGTATCTGTTACTGCCAGAAAGTTTTTCCTGATGTTGAGTCAGAATCTCCTTTCTTGGAGCTTGAAGCCATGGGTTCGAGTCCTACCCTCTGGAATAGGAGGAAACAATCTTGCTCCGCCTTCCATGTGACAGCCCTTGAGACATTTGACGATGGCTATCATTCATGGGGAGGAGGAAAATCATGTAAGCCACCTTGAGCTCCTTGGAGGAAAGGTGGTTGACACATGTAATAAATTAATAATAATAATAATAATAATAATAATACCAACTGGAAATGGCCATTGCCCTGTTGGTGCATATATTCCAATGTCATTGTCACAGCTTGTGCTTTGTGCATTTCATGGCATTTCAGCCCATGTTTTGCCATCCAATGTCATTGCCCCTTCCTTGTGTACAAGTTCCAGCCAGTGGAGGGTCACCTTCCTATGTACCTGATGAACTGGACTGTGGTCCACGTAGACCAGGGGTCAGCAAGGTTTATTTCGATTTTCAGCGCTGCGGAAGCGAGTCCCCGTGCCGCGCTGTGCCGGTTTAGCGCTGCGCGCGAGGGGCACCTTGGTTCGGGGGCGGCTTGGGGGTCGGTCAAACAACCTCCGCAGGCCACTTCTGGCCCATGGGCCTTGGGTTGCTGACCCCTGATGTAGATGTCTTCTGCCACCCCATATTTGTTGGTCATTGAGCGGCTCTTATTTGTTTCCCAGTCATTGGATTTCAGAGTTGGAGACAGTGCTGGAAAATGATGCTCCTCCAAGCCCCCGGAAAACCCCACACAACCCAAAGCAGTTCTGAGGTCACATCTGGAGTTTTTAGCAGCCCCTCTTAAGAATGCCACACCTGGGATGGACACAATGTTCCTGAAACCCTTTTGTCCGATCTCAAGATTTCTGCATCCGTGAATTTTGGCCGCGTCTGCCCAGCGTTTCAGCATTTGCCTCGCTCGTTGGCTCTGACGGGCGTTGCGGGGGCCTCGTCTGATCTCCGATCAAGCCCTTCCCCGTTCCAAACCCAATGCCCGATGGCTTCAGCGAGGAAGGCCAGACGTAATTGGCGCTCTTCCTCGTTTGTGCTTGTACAATCCTTGGCGTGCTGAGAAGTCCCCCCAGGTGGCCGGGCTTCGGTGAAAGGTCAGCAACCGCGTCAACTTCCATAAATCAACCCTAACGAGACACAACAGAATTTGGTCCGAGGGGCTCTTGACTCTTCCTCCGAAGGCTGGGGGATATGATTCCTCTTCCTCATTATTCTTTTCTCGGATCCGTTTTTTGAGACGGCGGGGGGGGGGAGACGTGTGGGCGAGTTTCACGTCAGCCACCCTGGGAGATGCAGACTCTGGTTATCAGCAGGATCAAGGAGAGCACGTCCAGGAAAGAGAAGGAACAAGCTATAATTAAATGAACCAATCCAAGTATGATTAGGAAATGCAAACGTTTCATTTGGGAGCACAGTGTCTCTTGGAGTCGTTCCCTAGCGAGGGAAACTTAGCGTATACTTGAATTCGCTCCCAAAGGAGGCGGTGAAGGCAACCAACTTGGATGGTTTTAAAAGAGGATTGGGCAAATTCATGGAGGAGGAGAGGGCTGTTGAGGTCTACTCGCCAGGAGGGCTCTGTTCTGCCCCCACAGATGGAGCCAGTGATGCTTCTGAACCCCAGTTGCTGGAAACCACAAGCTAGGAGAGCCCATCACCTCCCAAGGGTGTCCATTCCACTGCCGAACAGCTCTTACCATCAGAAAGTTCTTCCTGATATTGAGTCGGAATCTCCTCTCTTGTAACTTGCAGCCATGGGTTCGAGTCCTACCCTCAGAAGCAGGAAAAAACAAGCATATTCCCTCTTCCATGTGGCAGCCCTTTTTAATTTTTAAATCATTTTTATTGATTTTCCAATAGAAAACATCCAATTAATATATCCAATCATAATACTCCAATTAAAATAAAAAACTAAAATAAAAAAGACCAAATTATAATTATTAATTTTTCGGAGCTCCCCACAGTCTGGATTTCAGAAGCATATGTCCACATCTCAGTCCTGCCTCTCTGCGTTGTTTCCATATTTCCCACATTTCGATTTTAACGCTTTATAATTCTCCGTCACTGAGTCCACGATTCTCAATCATGTCTACCTGAAGGAGCGTCTCCACCCCCATCGTTCAGCCCGGACAGTGAGGTCCAGCTCCGAGGGCCTTCTGGCGGTTCCCTCCCTGCGAGAAGCCAAGTTACAGGGAACTAGGCAAAGGGCCTTCTCAGTAGTGGCGCCTTCCCTCTGGAACGCCCTCCCTTCAGATGTAAAGTAAATAAGCAGCTATCTTATCTTTAAAAGACATCTGAAGGCAGCCCTGTTTAGGGAAGCTTTTAATATTTAATGCTGTATTGTTTTTAACACTTGATTGGGAGCAGCCCAGAGTGGCTGGGGCAACCCAGCCAAATGGGCGGGGTATAAGTAATAATTTATTATTATTATTATTATTATTATTATTATTATTATTATTATATATTATTATATTATGTCAAACATCATATACTTTCATCCGTCGAATACAGCTTTATTAGCGTGGCAGCCCTTGAGATATTTGAAGATGTGTGCTGGTCCAGGGGGGAGGTTACCGTGGGGCGAGGTCCAGGACCTGAGTCGAGGGTCAGCAGACAGTCCTCCACGGGCGAAGCGGGGTCCAAAGCGAGGAGCCGGGCAAGGACAGGAACTCTGGGGGAACAGGACTGGTGCTGGCCGAAACAGCTCTTCAACTCTGCAGCTCAGGAGAGGCCGGTGGGTTACTGGACCCAGGGGGAGACTCACTTTCCCCTGACAGGGCTGGGAGAGGCGCACCTGTAGGCAATGCGTCCTCAATCGCCTCCGGAGCCAGAGTGGATTCACCTGGTACCTGCTCCTGAGGATCCGGCACAGGTGCAGGGGCTTCAGAATCAAGGCCCTGCCCCAGCTCAGCCGGCCCTGGAGGCGGGGACTCCTGTGCAGGCTGGGATTCCTCCGGTTCAGCCTCTGAATCGGATCCCCAGGCCATCACAAGATGGCTCTCAAATCTCTCAGTCTCCTCTTTTCCAGGCTGAACATACCCAGCTCCTTCAACCATTCCTCATCAGGCTTAGTTTCCAGACTGTTAATAATTTTAGTCGCCCTCCCTCCGCACACCTTCCAGCTTGTCAACATCCTTCTTAAATTGTAGTGCCCAGAATTGGACACAGTATTCCAGGTGTGGTCTGACCAAGGCAGAAGAGAGTGGCGATTCTATTACTTCCCTTGATCTGGACACTAGACTTCTCTTGATGCAGCCTAGAAGAACATTAATTAATTTATTCATTTTTTGCTGCTCCATCACACTGTTGACTGATGTTAAGCTTGTGGTCCACCAAGACCCCTAGGTCCTTTTCCTCTTTCATGTGACAGCCCTGGAGATGACTATCTCCTCTCAGTTTCCTCCTTTCAAAAAAGTTCAGAAAGTTCGTATGTTTTAATCTGTTTTTAGTCTACTGCTCTTTAAACTTTTCCAAAGTCTTAGATTAGTGTTGCAAATATTTCTAAGCGATCATTTTATTGTTTTATCTTTTTTGGTAAACCACTTTGAGGGTTTTCTTTGTGGGGGCGGGAATCAATCAGTGTACTATAGATTTTATGAAATACATAGACGATCCTTCCTCAACGTCTCCCATCCCCACCCCGGCTAGAACCATGTTGCCTGCTGAGTATTTATGGGAGCTGCTGGTGATGGAGCAGCTGGAACATGAATGGAATGCAAATGAAGGAAAATTCAAGATGAATCTTGATTGAACACAGACAAGGACTCACTTCAAGGCCTCTTATGTGGCAGTGATAGAAGCGAACAAGAACTTTTCTCTGCCGGCGTTGCGTCTTTTGAATGCTGTTTGGATAAAATTATTGCGGCAATGAGAAGATTTCTGCATTTGGAGCCTCAGAAAGAATAGCCATAACCTTTGGTAGCCCACTGACCCATTTGGCCAGCATTTTGCAGTTAAAACAGGCATAGGCAAACATGGCCCGCCAGATGTTTTGGGAATACAATTCCCATCACCCCTGACCGCTGGTCCTGTTAGCTAGGGGTCATGGGAGTTGTAGTCCCAAAACATCTGAGTGCCTATGCCTGAGTTAAAATTGCTTGTTTTTGCTTGCCTGAAGGTTACCTGCAGTTCAGGGGCAGGATATTCCTGAAGAGTTTCTTCAGTTTGTTGTTGCAGCTAAAGGATGCTTTGAGAGGTCCAGCCTACCACATGTGTATCTGAATTCAGAGACCTTCTCCTCCTGTGGTTTCCAGCAGCTGAGCAGATTCCTCACAGCTAGTAGCCCTTGATCATTGTCTCTTCCATGAATTGGTTTCATCCTCTTTTAAAACCGTCTGGGTTGGTGGCCATCCCTGCCTCATGTGGCAGTGAGTTCCATAGATTCTTCATGTGCTGCACGAAGAAGTCCTTCCTTTTCTCCACCCTGAATCTTCCAACGTTCTGCTTCATTGGATATCAGTAGAGCAAGAGACTCTTAATTTCAGGGTTGTGAATTCAAGCCCCACATTGGGCCAAAAGATTTCTGCATTGTAGGGCGTCCCTCATGGTCCCTTCCAACTCTCCAATTCTATGATTCTATGAGAGGATGAAAACTAGAACTGTCCTCTGTCCACTCTCTCCATGCCATAATTTTTAAAACTTCTATCACGTCTTCTCTCCCTTGCCTTCTCTCTAAACCAAGAGGACCCAAATTCTGCAACCTTTCTTCTTCTTCTTTTGCATTTTTAAAATTTGGTTTTTCAGAATAAAACTTTACATCCACATATTGAACGCACAACATAGAAACAAGATTCCAAGGAATATCCTGGACTTCCCTCCTCCCCTTTTTGGGTCCTGTTGTTAATCATTTCCTCCGGCATCTTTTATGATAATCCACATCTTTTACATCTCCATTGTGTCCAAAATTCACCATTAAACTACAAGTGCTATTCCAAGCCTACTAACAATTTTAACTGTTTACAATGGTTGTTAAGATAGGTTATACATTTCCCCCATTCCTTATTAAAATTTTGGTCTCCCTGATTTCTGATTCTTCTGGTCATTTTAGCCATTTCAGCATAGTCCATCAACTTGATCTGCCATTCTTCTCTGGTAGGGACTTTATCGTCTTTCTGCAACCTTTCTCCTTAGAAGAGTCTCTCCATCTCTCATTTTGATGCAAGGTGCCTGAGCAGGGGGCAGCAGTTGCCCTCCTGCTGCTCTCAGATAATGGGGCGCATCTTGACACATTTCTTTAAAAAAAAAATTCAAAATTGAAACAAAACATATTATCCAAAAACATATCATCCTTGTCCCCCCCATTTTTCCTCCCCCCCCCAAACCCCCCTACTCCCCCCCGACTTCCTCAGTTCCAGTCTTTGGTTTCTCTGAGACTGCTGTTTTCTGCATGTTACAAAGTTGTATAGATCCTCAAACTATTTAGCTGATTATTATCAATAAAAAGTTTGTGAATGTTTATTCAAAACCTGCCAAGGACTCCAGTTCGCTTTGTTGCATCTTCAAATACTTTGTAAAGGGTTCCCATTCATCTTTAATGTCACAGTTATCCTTGTCCCGTAGCTTAAATGTCAGTTTTGCCAGTTCTGCATAGTCTGTCAATTTTTCTTGCCATGATTCTTTAGTTGGGGTTTCTTCAGTCTTCCATCCTTTTGCTATTAGAACTCTCGCGGCCGTTGTCGTGTACATGAAGATGTTTTTCACGTCAATTTTTCACGTCAATTTCCATTTTGATTGAGAGGACCTCTGGACACCTCTCAATCTCACCATAAGAATGGAAGAGGATTCCTGCTGGATCATACCCAAGGCCCATCCAGCAGCCTCTTCTCATACTGGCCAACCAGAAGCCCACAAGCAGGAGTTGAGTGTCATGGGACCTGAGTTCTCTCCCCACTCGCATCACCCAGAAAGTGGTACCCAGAGGCATCCTCCCTGCAACGCTGGAGGTGAAGCATCTCCATCATGGCTTGTAGCCATTGATAGCCTTATTCGGCATGGATTTTCCTTATCCCCTTTAAGATCCGTAGGGACATAGCGGCATCCCTTCTGCCTCTGCCCAAAGGCGGCCCATCTAGTCCAGCAGAGCAGCCGACAAGATGCTCAAATGGGACACCCTTGCGTGTCAATTTCCATCGCACCTTTTCTGGATCCCCTGCTAGGTGTGGGAGCTGGAGACCTTTTGCTCCTCTCTCGTTCCAGAAGGGAGTCTGGAAGGGGGATTTCTTGGCAAGAAGGCCCCAGCGATCTGTAGGGAGGCCCCTAACCCGCCATGTTATTTAACGCTGTTGTATTAACAGGTAGGATATACTTTGTGGCTGCCTCTGGTTCTGCTCAGGTTGGCTGCTGGTGCTGCTTTGATTTGGTTTTCATGGCTGCCTTGAGAGAAGGTTTTATCAGCTGTTGAGTTTTGTACTGAAATTGTATTCTTTGGTTCAGTGGGTTCCATCTTCTTCTGAGCTGCCTTGACTACCCCTTTGCAGCAGAAAGGCGGCATAGGAGTATTTCAGATAAATGGATTTGAGCAGGTCAGAATGAGGGGCAGCCGGGGATTGAGACACCTTGCAACCGGGAAAGGAATCAGATCTCTCCAGGTCAACGCGTAGGGCAATCCTGCAATGCAGGTCTCCTCAGAGGCAGTGAGGCTTCGGAATCCCAGTTCCTGGAAATTGCAGGAGGCAAGGGAGCTCTTGTGGTCGAATCCTGCTTGTGGGTTTCCCAAGGGTATCTGGCTGGCAAGATGCTGGACTGAATGAGCCAGTGGCCCAATTGAGCAGACCCTTCTTACATTCTCATGGATGGATTCTGTTGCTGCTCCTTCATTGTGGAAGAGGCTTTTTCAATGCACACCCAGCGCTCAGAGCGTGAGGACCAGCAAGGGTCAGTGTTTGAGAGGGAGAGAAAGCACAAGCCAGACTAGGTGGAAAGGACAGGGAAACTCCAGGGATCCTGCCCTGCTGTGATTGTCGCAGCAGAAACAGACCCAGCAGTTTGTTGGGTTACTAAGGGGAAGGTGTCTTGTCAAGGGGTTTGGTTGGGGGGCGGGCGGGCGGGGGGAGAAAAGCATAAAAAGGATCTGAATAAAGATGAGTATTCATCCCCCTGCTCACTTCATCACTGGGTCTCTGCAACCGTTTGAATATTTGCAGAACCCCCTTCCATTTCTCCTCCCGCTTCGCTGAAGGGGCGCTGCGCAGAGAGGGAAAACTGTGCAGCGCCTCTCCAGCGAAGCGAAGCCAGGAGAGCAAGAGGGATCGGTGTGCACCTATCCCTTTTGCTCTCCTGGCTTCAGGGATAGCCGCCCGAAGCCTCCGGAGCGCAGCAGGAGCGCTCCCGCTGTGCTCCAGAGGCTTTGCGTTGCTATCGCTGAAGCCAAGGAGCCTGCATTCGCTCCATAAGATGCACACAGATTTCCCCTTACTTTTTTGCAGGGGAAAAGTGCATCTTATAAAGGGAAAAATAGGGTAGCTTTCCCCTGCACCCCCCCCCCCTTTCTCAAGATTAGGGTTTGGGTTAACTTTTTGTCTTAAGAAGAAAAGGTAACTGCTGGGAGATAGCCTTGGGTGCAAGTAAGTTAAAGTTGGGGGGCTGCATTCACACTGTTTTTTCACCCTGAGCAGGGTGCTCGCACACTCCAGGCCTCCGCCCACCCCCCAGTCGGCTTTCTCACTCCATCCCAAGAAACAGTGGAAAAGTTCAGAAACGAAACAGGGAAATTCTGGCTGGGGAAAACCATTCTAATCTACCATTAATCTTCCCAAATCTGCTTGGCTGTTCAGTTTGGACTTTGCGCAAATAAATCTGCAAGGAGCTGTCAAGACATTGCCATCCTTGCTTGGGGCGCTGCCTCTGACGTGCCTCAGTTGGAGTTGATTTTTCTTCCCTGGCGGGGAGGGGGGAATGTGCTGGGACTTGCATGGGAACAGGAGCAGAGACTGCCTGCTGGGTCAGGCCAAAGAGAGCCCACCTAGTCCAGCACGCCCTTCCCAACCAGAAGCCTATGATGGGTATCCCAAAAGCTTGTGTGTGCTTTGGAAACTCAGGTTCTGAAGTCCCTGCCGCCCAGTGACTGGGGACCAAACACAGCCAGAAGTCGGTGGTGAATGATGGACTGGATTTTCTTTTGACATTTCCTTTTTTTTAAAGTGCGGAATGGGCAGATTGGCATAGCGGCGCATGGTGGTGGCGGATAACTCTTTCCCGTTGTGCTGATTTCCTGACGCAACAATAGCAATAATTTTAGGGATGCAGTCTCTCAAATGCTAAGGCTCTTCTCCTCTTCCTCCTCACAGCCAGCCCAGGGGCATGAGCCCTAACAAAATGCCGGAGTCTCTGGCCTTGGGGAATGGTTTTCATTGGGGTGGTGAGACTGGGGGTGGCCTGGAGGTGATGGTAGGTAAAAAAATCTCTGTGCCAGGTTGTTGCAAGAAGAACTGGGGGTTTTGTGCGTGTGGGTATCTCACACCGTGTGTCCCTCTCCCATCACTTTATTGTCTCCCTCGCACACAGCGCCTGGTGTGTAGGAGGCAGGCTCCTGCTGTTCGGAGCCGCAGAGCTAGCGAGAGTCAAACCTGTTCCTTCTACTGCTCATGACAGCTTCCCGGCTGGAGGCAGAGGCAGCAGCGAGGCGGACAGCGAACCTGCCTCCTCTTTCCAGCTTTGCACGGCTGCGTCATAGCTAAGCTTCAGCAGGTACGTAGGTCGACGTCTCCTGCTGCCCCTCGGCCTCCCCCTGTCTCACACATGGGGTGTAATAAACGAAAATCTGCCCTTATTCCCTTATGGGGAAGGCAAGAGCCCTTATAGAGTTCTTCGTAGGTTCTCCATCAGTCGGAGAAAATAACAGAGGCCAACCAGAGAATATTGAGAAGCAAAGCAGCTCGTAAGCCTGATCTTTATTGAACTGTTGCAACAGGGTGCCCCCTTCACACGCAGGAAAGGAAGAGGACCCAGAACGCCGGTGTGCCCGCCCTTATATAGACATTTTAAATTGCCCGCCTTGGAGTCCAAGACTACCCCCAGAAACATCATACCTACATCACAGACAGGGCGGTCTACAGCAGAAATCTGAGGGCATTGTTTACCTCCTGTCTGGCAGGTTACCTGTTAATGCTCACTTGATTGGATACCCTGGGGAGCCTGGCCAGTCTTTTGTAATGGTGAATACTTAGTTTCTGAGCCAGATCACAGGCTCACCCTATTCATACACAGACATACCCTTAAGACAGGATTTGTGTTGGAAAAGACAATGGGGAGGCTTTTCCATCTTCCTTTGACCTTGCAGAGAAAACATTTGGTCAATTGGGGAGTCAAAATGGCTCCAGGGCTGCCCTCCTGTGCTGCCTCAGACATATGGCCCATATATTTATGTACGTGTATGCCTGGCAAATCCATGAACATTATATATATATATACACACACACACACACACAACCTTATTTTTTTTATTTCAGGGGGTCTGGCAATCCAACACTTCCCTGTCCTCTTAATCATAGAATCACATAGAGTTGTAGAGATGCAAGGGACTCCCAGGGGTAATCTAGTCCAACCCCCTACAACATAGGAATCACAGTGAAATAATGTCTGAGAAATGGCCACCTAACATCTGCTTGAAAACCTCCCATGAGGAAAAAAAAAACTCCCACCACCTTATGCTATCAAATGCCTTTTATTGTCAGAATGTTCTCCCTCGTGTTTAGTCGGAATCTCATTTTTTTCCATTTGAATGTATTGGTTCGGGCCCTACCCTCTGGAGCAGGAGAAAACAAGCTTGCTCCCTCTTCCAGGTGACAACCCTTTAGAGGAATGGTTTTCAACCGGTGTGCCGTGGCACCCTGGGGTGCCTTGAATAATGATCAGGGGTGCTGTGGGCAACATTGGCGTCTGTCTCTCTTTCCTGCCCTCCCTCCTCTGATGCCCTCTCGCGTCTCTACCTCCCCAAGGCTTGCACAGCTGTTTGTTGCAGCAGCCCTGGCTACAAGCTCCCCAGGCGAATGTCACCTCTGGGGCTGGCCAAGGAGTGCTGGTTGCCAGGAGCAGAGGCGGCTCAGACACCAAGGGTGGCTGTGGTGGCTGCCTGGAGGACTCCCAAGGAGAGGCGAGAAGAGAGGACGAGGGAACACTCCCCAAGGGAGGGTGTTCGAGAAAGGGTGAGAGGCTGCCAGTTCTGCAGGCAAGGGGGGATATAACTGGGCTCCTGAGTCCCACAGGGGAGCTGCAGAAAGAATGTAGTTGGTCAAGGGAGCCATGGACTCAAAAAGGTTGAAAACCTCTGTTTTAGAGATTTGAAAATGACTATCTCCATCAGTCTCCTCTTCTCCAGGCTAAACATACCCAGTTCACCAGGCCTTGGAGATTTGAATTCCTTTAAAGTACAGTAGTACCTTGAGTTACATACGCTTCAGATTACAGACTCCGCTAACCCAGAAATAGTACCTCAGGTTAAGAACTTTGCTTCAGGATGAGAACAGAAATCGTGCGGCGGCAGCGGGAGGCCCCATTAGCTCAAGTGGTGCTTCAGGTTAAGAACAGTTTCAGGTTAAGAACGGACCTCCGGAACAAATTAAGTACTTAACCTGAGGTACCACTGTATCTAGGTAATCCCTTATGTCAGGGGACTGCCATCAGAACAGGGAAGGGAATCTGAGGGGCAGTTGGGTTACAGGGAACCTCCGAAAAGCTTGCGAAGCAGTTCCTCTTCCTGCGGTGGGGAAAGCCCCACCTCCAGTGGGGAAGAGGGGAAGGGACCAGAGGATGCTGCTGGGAGCCTCGGCACCGCTCCTGGCCAAGCTGGCCAGGAGGGAAGCACGCCTCTTCCGTTGCCCACCCTGCGCAGAGGTGTAAAATGAAAAGAAGGAAGGAAAAGGCTGGGGGTGACGAAGCTCTTAGGTTGGGGGAGGACCCGGAAACAACCACTCCCAGATTCTGCTAGCGATTGAGGCAGACGTGAACTTGTGGTTCTGCACTGTAGATAGTTTTGCACCAAAATAAAACCTGTAAAAGACAGGTCGGAGTCCTGACTGGTTACTCACGAGCAACCACCATTGCCATCTGACACCTTACTACCTCTTTTCCTATCTTGGGCTTCAGCTCCCTCCTTACATCATTTATTCTGTTATCACCAGGTTGGGCATCGCTTTCCTTTTGGATGAAGACAGAGGCAAAGCAGGTGTTGAGCAGTTTCACCTTTTCTCTGTCACCCAACAGCGTTTCTCCGTCTTCTCCACGCAGAGGACCTACCACTTGCTTGTTCTTCCTCTTACTTTGGACATAGCCGAAGAAACCTCTTGTATTATTTTTAACCTCTCTTGCAAGCCTGAGCTCATTCTGAGCTTCAGCCGGCCTGACTTTCCTCATGCAACTATTTGTGTCTACTCCTCCTTTGAGATGTCCTTCTGACATCTCGGCCCATCTGTAAGCTCCTTATGCAGCCGCACCAGTTTCCTGAGATGCCTCCCCCTTTTTCTTCCATCCAGTCCAACCCCCTGCGATGCAGGAGTTGCAGCTAGAGAATCCTAAAGACTTCCTCCATTCTTAAAAATGGAAGAGCTGGCGGAGAGGAACTGTTAGCAGCCCGATACTTGGGGAAATCCCCAGGGTGGGTGGGTGAGGAGGGGAGGGGGGAGAAGGTTGCCCTTCCTGTCACTGTCTCGTCAAGCAAGGCAAACTTCAGGTGGCGAATCTCATTAAAATTCATCCCGCACAGATGGAACCACTTAGGAAGCCCAAACATCTTAATGCAAGCCTGTGAGATTCTCCACCTCCAGCCTCCCATTTCGCTCTGCAGGGGCCAATTCTGCTTCCAGTCGGAATTCAGATAGCCATCCGAGCCGGGCTTAGAAACCTCCGAGGAAGGAGAAGTCCTCCAGCTTTGCAAGGTTGTCCGTTCCCCTGTCAATCAGAACTTACCCTCGGAGCTAACAATTTAGCCTTTTGCTCTCCAGAGGCTTTTTAATTCCACAAAGCCAAGTGCTGGTGTTCCTTTGTGTTTTGGCACTCCAGATGCATTGCAGGGTGTTAGACATGGCGACCCTTCCAGCTCTATCATTCTGTG
The DNA here is from genome assembly GCF_964106645.2 of Podarcis pityusensis. Lineage (NCBI taxonomy): Eukaryota > Metazoa > Chordata > Lepidosauria > Squamata > Lacertidae > Podarcis > Podarcis pityusensis. Next base: position 1,799,561 of record NC_138036.1, on the reverse strand, counting down.
CATCCTTTGCTTCCTCCACCCCTTCTTCTCTTCTGCTGGTGTTCTGCTGGGGACACCTTTTTTGTTTGAGCACAGCAGTCTTACTGGCACTAGCAGTTGCCAGTGCCAGATTTACATAAACAAACCAAAGCTTAGGGCCCCACACTCTTGGGGGGGCCCCTGAAAAAAATGTAAAGGAGAAAAAACAACTGGATGTACATTTTCAAAATATAAGATAAAAAACAAGTATAGTCTTGGGTTAAAGTTGCTTCAGGTTGAGTATTTTCGGGTTGCGCTCCGCGGCAACCCAGAAGTAACGGAACACATTACTTCCGGGTTTCACCGCTTGCACATGTGCAGACGCTCAAAATGACGTTACGCACATGCGCAAAAGCGGTGAATCGCGACCCACGCAGACGCACAGGCGCGGGTTGCGTTCTCTTCAGGATGTGAACAGGCTCTGGAACGGAGGTACCACTGTAAAATAAAACCTACATACAGCAACCGTGTTTTGTGTTGTGCAAGCTCCTTTGATGTAAGTAATAGGCCCCGCCTGCTAGCCTGCTCCCTAAAATATCACAATTACTTTGATCAAATACATATTTTGTTATGTGCAAATGACTTTAGATACCTGTTAGGTCCATAAATCACCATATAGCATATATTCAACACAAAAAAGTGAGAATTTGTTGTTGGCAAAGGACAGCTGGACATATAAAGGGCCTCGTTATCTTCAGTAGCTTAGGGCCTCATCAAACCTAAATCCAGCCCTGGCAGTTGCCTGTGGGTTTACTCCTGGAACTACCAGTGGAGTCCTGTCTGCTTGCCGTAACTCCATGCAGAGCTGCGCAAAGACCCTTTTCCTGGTACAAAGGGAAAGAAAAAACAACTGAGAATATTTTTTTTAAAAAAAATTATTTTAAAAACTCCAGCAGCTGCAAGCGAAGCAGTCTGTCGGTTGCTTGAGCGATGGGCACCAGTGGTTCAGGAGCTGTGAAAATGGCCTCCATGTAAAAACTGCACCACTCCTGCCTTGGCTGAAAAGCACCCCAAGAACGCAGTGTTTGTTTTCAGAAACACAAAAATAAATGGAAATGTTTTTAAAGGCGACGGAATTCCGGAGTTCTGTATCCTTGTAAATGAGTTAGCTAGTTTGCTTCTTTGCTTGCTCACATCCTTCTTTATTGTCTTTCTAGCCCACCTCCCCCCCCCCAGGCGCTGACGGTGGCCTCCTCATTTAATCCCCACAACAACCCTGGGAGGTAGACTAGGCTAAGAGTAGTCACACCCAGCAAGCTTCATGGTTGGGTGGGGATTTGAGCCCTGGTCCCTGGCACTGTAACTACGACTGAAGCTATAAGAAACCTGCAAGCCGAAATGTAGATTGGGTAAGCCGGTATTGCTTATTAGGGAGAGAAGGCTAAATAGCAGTAGGCCTTACAATACAGGTGGAATCTACACACACATAAAAACCGTTCAGAAAATGCTTTTTTAAAAGCATTTTTTAAAATACATAGAATCTTTCATGAGGCTCAACATCACCATCTAGCGTCACATTATAAATTGCACTTAAAACACACTTGAAACGTTTTATTTGCAGTTATGTAGCTGAGTCCTAAGGGACGCAGGTGGCGCTGTGGGTTAAACCACAAAGCCCAGGACTTGCCGATCAGAAGGTCGGCGGTTCAAATCCCCACGACAGGGTGAGCTCCAATTGTTCAGTCCCTGCTCCTGCCCACCTAGCCGTTCAAAAGCACATCAAAGTGCAAGTAGATAAATAGGTACCGCTTCGGCGGGAAGGTAAACGGCATTTCCGTGCGCTGCTCTGGTTTGCCAGAAGCGGCTTAGTCATGCTGGCCACATGACCCAGAAGCTGTATGCCAGCTCCCTCGGCCAGTAAAGCGAGATGAGCGCCGCAACCCCAGAGTCGGCCACGACTGGACCTAATGGTCAAGGGTCCCTTTACCTTTACCTAGCTGAGTCCTTAGTCTCACTAGAGCAGACTTCCCCAACCTGGTGCCCAATCTCTGCCTGCCTGTCTGTCTGACTCTCTGTCTCTTTCTCTCTCTTAACACACACTCCCTGGTGCGTAGACCTGAAGTTGTGGACTGATGGGAGTTGTAATCCAAAACATCCATAGATCACTTGTCTGGGGAATCATAGAAATGTAGAGTTAGAAGGGGCCCTGAGGGTCATCTAGTCCAACCCCCTGCAATGCAGGAATATTCAGCTGTCCCATTTTGGGATCGAGCCTGCATCCTTGGCGTTACCAGCACCAGGCTCTCACCAACAGAGCTATCCATGAAGCCCATCACCTTGTAGTTGATTCTCTGTGTGCCAGTTGGTCTTGTTGGCCAGAAATCTTCTCAGAACCAAGGCCATGGTTTTGTAAGCAGCCTTCGTAAAAAGTCCATGGCCGCATCGGTGGGGCTTCCCTTGCCTTATCAGCATACAACACCTGTGCTCAGAGATCTGCACTGGTTACTGATCTGCTCCTGGGCCAAGTTCAAGTTGTTGCTATTAGTATGCAAAGGCCTTAACAACCTGGGATATACATTTTATGAAATAAATAAAAAACACATGCTGTTTCTTGCTGGGCAGAAGATGTTTCCTCCTTTAAATGAATCTGGCAATTTGGTTCCCAGTTGCTGCTGATGAACGACTCTACTGGTCCTTCAGCTGTACCCAGGGGGTACTTGCCGCTCAATAAAACATTCATTCTTTTACTTAAAAGATTCCCTTCATATTTCCAGGGATGGTGATCGATTTTTGTTCAGAAAAGAAAAGAGCGTTTTGTTTGTTTTTCATCCAAACATAATATCTGGTTGCCGCACTCTGGGCAGAATTCCCTGGAATGTTTCCCTGCGCATGCTGAGCTGAAAGGAATTGGTGCTGTGCAATGGCACAGTTGAGAGCGCCCTTGTGCAGCTCCCCTCCTTTGCAGTGTGTTTTGCCCAGAAAAACATCCCCATGGACTGTGCTGTTCCATTTTCTTTGGTAGCCAAATTATGGCAGGTGAGGACGACACCCATTTTATGTTGGAGCAGAATCCGCGATGGCTGCAGTGACCTGTCGCAAAAGGAGACATTTGATTCAGGTTCCTAGTCTTTTCTCACAGGATGATCTCACCTGTCATGCCACAAAATGTGTGAGCGCTTTTTAGCCAGGCTGCCTTTGGCCCGTGATGTAAAAAATCATAATAAAAAAATTAAACCCTGCAAAAAGAGAGGTGGAAGGAAAGGAAATGGTTTTTAATAAGATTTGGCTTTCTATTGGCACAAGTAGTTATTTTTGGAACGCGAGTCTCTCTTGAAAAGATGGAAGACGTGTCTGAGTGCCACTCTAAATTTTTGTCAGTTCTGACTTGAGTGAAATTGACATGCGAGGGTCACCCATCAAACTGACATTCACACGGCCCTGGAGGCAGGGGTGCGAAATCAGGGCCTGTTCGTGCTGAGCAACAGCGCCTCCTCCTGGCTGCCGTGGCAATCTTTCCTCCAGGCTGCAGGGGCAGCGTTCTGCGCGGCTATAAATGGATCTATGCCCAGTACTCAGAAGGCTTTGAAATCCAGAACAACCACTTGCGTTGCAGATTATTTCTTCAAGAGTTTTATTCCACCTTTTCAAGCACATATTGTTCAAGGCCGTTTGCAACAGTCAGAACAACTCAAGCGCCCGTCCTTGCACGTGAAAGTGAGCCCCATTGAACAAAGCGGAAGTTACATTGTAGTCCCTACACATAGGAGTGCACCATGAAGTACCCAGAATCAGTATAGCAAATAAAACAGCAGCAAGTGGTAATCTCCGTTTCCAAGTAAGGTAGTACAGTGGACGCTCGGGTTGCAAACATGATCTGTGCGGGAGGCACGTTCGCAACCCGCAGTGGCGCGCCTGCGTGGGTTGTGATTTGGTGCTTTGCGCATGTGCAAAGCACGATTTAGTGCTCCTGCACGACCGCCGAAACCCGGAAGTAACCCGTTCCACCACTTCCTGGTTTTGGCGGTCCATAACCCGAAAAAACGCAACCTGAAGCGTCTGTAACCCGAGGAATGACTGTAATCTTATTCCTCACCCTCACCTGAAATGAATGCTAAATATGTAACTGTCTAGCTCCATTTGACTTGCCACCCTGCTTCTTCTCGGGGCATGAAGACATTCATTTTTTCTTATGTTAACTCTGTAAAGTCCCATGTATAGGGGTGCTGCTATGAAAGGTCAAAGGACCCCTGGACAGTTAAGTGTAGTCAAAGGTGACTATGGGGTTGCAGCGCTCATCTAGCTTCAGGCCAAGGGAGCTGGCGTTTGTCCATAGACAGCTTTCCGGGTCATGTGGCCAGCAGGACTAAACCGCTTGTGGCACAATGGGATACCATGACGGAAACCAGAGTGCACAGAAATGCCATTTACCTTCCCACCTATTTATCTACTTGCACTGGTGTGCTTTCAAACTGCTAGGTTGGCAGGAGCTGGGACCATAGCTGTCAACTTTCAGATTTGAAAATAAGGGATCAGCAGCCTCACTTGTCCCGGGGACAGTCTACGGGATATCTAACAATCCAGGATAGCAGCGGGAAGCAGCGGGAAACGGGGCTGGAATAAGGGAATTTCCTGCAAAAAAAAAGGGACAGCTATGGCTGGGATCGAGCAACAGGAGCTCACCCCGTCGTGGGGATTCGAACCGCCAACCTTCTGATCGGCAAGCCCAAGAGGCTCAGTGGTTTAGACCACAGCACCACTCGCTTCCTTCAGGGTGCTGCTATATAAATAAGACAACTGTCATTATTTCACCAGTCGCACACATGAACTTGACTACCAGCTCCGAAGCTGGGTGCAATTTGGAGTGCATTGAAATTGAATGTAACCTCTGGAAGGCTGGTTTTGCCCATATGAGTCGACTGGATTAGGAGGCTGGACTAGATGGGCCATTGACCCGATCCAACAGGCTCTTCTGAGTTTTTCTGGCTGCCTGTGAGCCGGCCAAGTCTTGATGGGGGAAAGGAGAGCCTGGTTGCTGGTGTGTTGATGTCACAGGGTCTGGTCTCCTATCTGCTGCCCCATCCTCACTGTTCCCTGCGTGCAAGAAATGCGTCTGCAGCTTATGCCTGACGGATGCAGATAGAGAAAGTTGTTCTTGCTTAAGCTGCCAAGATGGTCAGACTCTTCCTCTCTCAGCGACGCTGCTGCCGCCCATTCACTTTATCTCCCGGGGCTTTTGGTGTGTAATTAAGCCCGGACCCCCCGAACGCCCGCTAAGCTGCCGATATCCCAACCTAATCCTCTGTAGCTCAGTCTCCTGTGACATTTGCTAGCCGAAAAGCGGCTTAAGTTTTTAGCACGCTTCCTGTTCTGCTCAGTCTCAGCCTTGCAATGGGGATGTGGCAGGAAGGCGAGATCTTTCTGTTGCCTTTGATTTCATTTTTCTGTTTATGGAAGATGACAGCAAGGCCGTGCTGAAACTTTGACTTTGTTTAGTACCAAAAACTGAAGTTCCAGATTCCTTTTTGAAAGAGACTTTGGAGAAGGTTCACTGGCATGTCTATCAAATCAACTTCCATTTTCTGCATCTCTGGGTCTGTCTGAAAAACTACAGTCCCCATCAGGCTCTGCTTGGCTTTCCTCAAAGTCTGTTGAATCACGTTCCTTTTCAGTCACCAACGCTGCCTCTGCTACTAATACCACCAGCTCCCTCACTTATATCTCTGCCTCTACAAAAGGTGACGTGCAAGGTCAGTCGCATTGCAGCGGGTTGGACTGGATGACCCTCGGGTCCCTTCCAGCTTGACAAATCTATGATTCTATGATCATTTCCATAAAAAATTATTCATATCAAAGAAGTGAGGGAAGAAGCAGAAGCTCACCTGCACCCTGTTTTTTATTGCATGGGGTTCCACCCATTAGCAGGGAAGGGAAATCAGAAATCTTGATCTCCCGTTGGGCTTTTCCAAAGCAAATGGATATGCAGACGTCTTTCACCCCATTGGCCCTTGAAGCAAAGAACGCCAATGTTTGGGCTTCTTCCGCCCTTCTGAGAAGAGAGTTCTGGACAAATCCAGTCCACCCACAGTTAACTGGTATTTGTAGACATAATTTGAGCTGCCTCTGGGCTGGCAGCCTCAGCCAGGCAGATAAAAGCCCAGCTTCCTATCAGATAAATCTGATCCCTTGCTGACTCTGGAATAAAAAGCAAACCTGGCAAATGGTCGGGGTTTTTTTGTTTTTTTTTGTAATCCAGAGGCAGATGATGTGGTATCTGTTGGCTTTTTCCTTGGGTATTAAGAATGTGACAATTTAATTGCAGGCTATCCCCTCAAGAAGGGGGCGCAAATCAATAGGTGTCAGGCAAGGCGCTCGTTTTCAGATAAAATCTATTTGTAAATTACAGTCATTTGTCTCCTTGCAGAGTCAAAAGGAGTTAATTGTAAACGGTGTGAGAACAGAGCTCCAGAACGGATTCCCCACCTCACTTCATCCATCCTGAGCCTCTTTCCCGATGCTGGGCAGGCACCAAGAAGCGCCAGACTTTATAGCCACACCCTCCTGGCATGGGGCAGAATCCAGAGCGATAAATCGCTTTTCTTTGCATGCACCTGACATCTCACGGCAGGGACCAGGAAACATGTTGGTTGCAGGGAGGCTGAGAGTTCGATTCCGGCTGGGCCAACGGATCCACTCCCAGCCTCGTCCACAAACCAGCCATGCTGAAATGTGGGACGGACACGGACAGTGAGTGTTTTGTCCTGGGGAATAGGGACCATGGAAGGGGGGATGGCTCAAGATGCAGGGGGTTCCTTATTTCCTTTATTAAATTTATACCCCGCGTTTCATCCAAGGAGCACAGGACAGTGTTCAGTATCATGTACAACAACATCATACACCTTGAGATGTGGGTGGCGCTGTGGATTTAGGGAATGTGAGTGGCGCTGTGTTCTAAACCACTGAACCTCTTGGACTTGCCAATCAGAAGGTCGGCGGTTCAAATCCGCGCGACGGGGTGAGCTCCCGTTGCTCTGTCCCAGCTCCTGCCATCCTAGCAATTCAAAGGCACACCAGTGCAAGTAGATAAATAGGTACCACTGTGGCGGGAAGGTAAACGGTGTTTCCTTGCGCTCTGGTTTCTGTCATGGTTGTCCGTTGCACCACAAGCGGTTTAGTCCTGCTGGCCACATGACCCAGAAAGCTGTCTGTGGACAAACGCCCGCTCCCTCGGCCTGGAGCAAGATGAACATTGCAGCCCCATAGTCGCCTTTGACTGGACTTAACCATCCAGGGGTCCTTAACCTTTACCTTTTTACACCTTGAGAACCAGGTCTTGTGCTAGATGTTTATCCAGTACAGTTGTACCTTGCATCCTGAACGCCTTGCGAGTGAAACGTTTTGGCTCCTGAACGCCACAAACCTGGAAGTGAGTGTTCCAGTGTGTGAACGTTCTTTGGAACCCAAACGTCCGACGCAGCTTCCGATTGGCTGTAGGAGCTCGAAAGCCGCGCCTTGGTTTCCAAATGTTTTGGAAGTCGAACGAACTTCCGGAATGGAAGGAACCACTGTATTTCTATCCTGTATCTTCCCAATCCGTGGAGCGAATAAGTGATTGCTAGAAAAAGCTGCAGAACCCCTTGCGGAACTTCCTTTCACTGCTTTCTGCTAATATCCCTATCTCTGCAACTTACCACTGATCACAATCAACCCTGGATCACATCTCTGAATATACCGTATTTTTCGCTCTATAAGACGCATCAGACCACAAGACGCACCTAGTTTTTGGAGGATGGAAAACAAGAAAAAAAATATTCTGAATCTCAGAAGCCAGAACAGCAAGAGGGATCGCTGCGCAGCGAAAGCAGCAATCCCTCTTGCTGTTTTGGCTTCTGGGATAGCTGCACAGCCTGCATTCGCTCCATAAGACGCACACACATTTCCCCTTACTTTTTAGGAGGGAAAAAGTGAGTCTTATAGAGCAAAAAATACGGTAGTTGCTGCCCTTATCTTAGAGAAGTAGTCACGTTTCAAAGCAGAGTGACTGGCAAAGCCATCTGTTAATGTTAAACTTGTAAGTCTCCTACAGTGTTGCAATGCAGACTGTGGATATCCTGGATCCAGCACACTGGGGAAACAAAGGCAAATGTCCCTGCCCACCTCAGAAATCACAGCTCAGCAAAAAGCTGTCGCTTGGTGGAAGAGAATCTGCTTTGCATTGCAGAAGGTCCCAGGTTGCAGCAACATTGGACTTCTTAGTTTAGAGAAAAGGCGAGGAAGACACAACAGAATAGAAATTTATAGAATTAGGCATGGCATGGAGGAAGAGGATATAGAAAAGCTTTTATCCCTCTTGCGCAGAGGGACAGTCAGCCTCTCAATACCAGCTGCTGGAAACTGCAGGAGGGGAGAGGGCTCTTGTGTTCAAATCCTGGTTTGTGGGCTACCGGTTGGGGACTCTGGCTGGCCCCTGTGAGAGCGAATCTTATCTTCTTATGCTATCTGGGGTGCTACCCTCCTTTTGAAACACTCTCACCAGAGGGGTTTTCCTGAAATGTATTTGTTCCAGTTTTAATATGTGCCTGAACTTTTATTTTTATAAAGAACCAGGGATTATGATGGCTTTCCCCCTGCACTAGCCTGTTTTTTGCTGTGCTTTGAAACTTTCCTTTCCTTTCCCCCATGTCTTGTTGCGTGCTTTGCACAAAATGTCAAAGTCAAGGATGCGAGTTCATCCATCTTTGAAATGAGACCAAATAACTGTGTGTCTGTTTCTAAGGAACGTGATTTGGAGGAAAGCTTACCTAACTGCTTGTCTTGACTTTGGTGGGACTTCAGGATTGGGCCACCAATCTCCCCCGTGGGACTTAGAGGGCGCCCACCAAGACTCATTTCAGGCAGCCCCCCCCAAAGGCACTATCTTCTCTCCCCCCCCCCCCGGCTTCCAAACTGTTGCGAGGAGAAACCCTCCGGCAGGTGACAGAAGATGCTGACATGTTTTTGGAGTCGGCTCAATTGCCTTTTCCTCCAGGCTGCTCCAAACCGCGTTGGTTTAGCAATCGGAAAATAATGTCCGAAAGAGCTGTACCGTCACGTCTGCCCTGGGAGTGACTTTGACCTGGCTGTCCCAGACAGTGCGGAGGGAACATTGCATTTATACAGAAATGTGCGCAGGCAAGGACAAGCAAATTCCACCATCGCCGCCTGCAAAAAAAATATTCATGTAGGAAAATGGCAGGTTTTGAGGGCTCAGAAAAATCCCCCCCCCTTTGCTCCCTCTGAGAGATCAGCCTTTGCCAAGGCTGCAGTACTTGGGACACCTTGAGCCAATCCAGCTGTGCCTGGGAGCTACCTGGCAACACCCCTGATGGGTGTCTTGTCCCTCCCCCAACCAGTAAAACCAGCAGGCCTTCTTAGTTCCTGGTGGTGCCTTGTGCAGGACTTCTGGGCTGTGTTTTGGGTTTAGCCAGCCCTGGGTTGTAGAGACCATGCAGTCTATAGTTTTGTGTCCAGCATGTCTGGAGAGAAGGCGTGTCCCCAGAAAGTGGCTCATAGGGGCTAATGGTGGCTGATAACTCAAGCTAGCGAGCCAACTTGGAGGCAGTGTGGTGTAGTGGTTAGGGCAGGCATGTCTAAAATTGGGGGGGGGGGAGGAAGCTCCACAACTTTGTCTCAACGACTTCAATCCTAAAAAAGGCTCCACAAATTTGGGGTAAATTTGTTAAAAAAAAAAAAAAAAAGCTCAGAAACTTTGGGGTAAAAAGTTTGGTTGGCCCTCATGCATGTTCACTTCATCAAATTTGGCCCTCTTTGAAAAAAGTTTGGTTAGGGTGTCTGGCTGAGAGGCAGTGACTGGCTCCTTAGGTTATACCCCTGAGAGGGGATTTGAACCCTGATCTCTCCCAAGTCCTAGTCTTTGTTCAATTCCCACAACTGCCCTGGGCAGTAGGTTAGGCTGAGAGACAATGACTGGCCCAAGGCCATCCATTGAGCTTCATGACCAAGCTGAGATTCGAACTCTGGCCTCTCAGGTCCTGGCCCAACACTCTAACCATTGCACCACACTGCTTCTTGCCACGCTTCCACCCCTCCGAACCATTCCTTCTCTTCCTCTCTCTCTCTCCCATACGCACGGAGCCTGCGCTTGCCTTTCCCTCAGTCTCTGTGCCTGCGTCTCCCCCTCCGCCGGCTTGGGCTCAGAGAAGCCACAGGAGACCCGCGCAAGTACACACATGACGGCATTCACGCCTCGCATGTTATTGCACGTGCTGATCTAATGCGCTGAGCCTCTCCCCGGGCCCAGAGGAGCTGTCGAGAGGGAGCGCTGGGCGCTGAGCGCTGCCAAAAATCCTCTGGAATCCTCTCCCTTGCGTGGTCTCCTCGCAGGTCAGCGTCAAAGTTCAGGCCGGCAGGTGCTGGGACGATGCTCCCACCCTCCTCTCCGTTCCCAGACCAGAGGTCACTTCCCTCCTGTCACATTTGGTTTCCATGCAGCCTTAGACTTAGGAATGGCGATGTGGGAGAAGGGAGGGGAGGCAAGCAACTGCCCTCAGCCCCGGGCTGGATGCTTTCCTCGGCTGCGACTGGATGCCTCCCCTCTCAAAAACCGGGTGTCAATAAGAACCAGAGAACAGCCTGCTCCATCAGGCCAGTGGCACATCAAGTCCAGCATCCTCTTCTCACAGGAGCCAACCCACGATGGGAAACCAAGGAGCAGGATCTGAGCACAAGAACCCTCTCTCCGCCAGTGGTTTCCAGCAACTGGGTGTCAGGAGTGTGTGCAGGAGCCGGGCCCTGTGACCAGTAGGTCTTTGCAGGACTGGGGCCTTCCTAAGTTTGTTCTGGAGAGGCAAGGCACAGGTGAGGTCGATTGGTAACTCACAGCACCTGGTGGCAAGAGCCGAGAAGGGATATAAGGGCAGCATTTCCCTTCGGTTCTCTGCCACAGCAATACGTTTCCTGCCTTGCTGCATTTGGCTTCTTGCTTCCTGATCCATGGACCTTGGTTCCTTGACTTCTTGCTTCTCGACCCTCGGACCCTTGACTTTGTGATTCCCTGCTTCATGACCCCCGGCCCCTTGACTTCGTGACTCCTTGCTCCTCGACCCTCAGACCCTTGACTTCGTGACTCCTTGCTCCTCGACCCTCAGACCCTTGACTTCGTGACTCCCTGCTTCCTGACCCTCGGCCCCTTGACTTTGTGACTCCTTGCTCCTTGACCCTCAGACCCTTGACTTCGTGACTCCCTGCTTCCTGACCCTCGGCCCCTTGACTTCGTGACTCCTTGCTCCTTGACCCTCAGACCCTTGACTTCGTGACTCCTTGCTTCTCGACCCTCAGACCCTTGACTTCGTGACTCGTTGCTCCTTGACCCTCAGACCCTTGACTTCATGACTCCTTGCTCCTAGACCCTCAGACCCTTGACTTCGTGACTCCTTGCTCCTCGACCCTCAGACCCTTGACTTCGTGACTCCTTGCTCCTTGACCCTCAGACCCTTGACTTCGTGACTCCTTGCTCCTTGACCCTCAGACCCTTGACTTCGTGACTCCTTGCTCCTTGACCCTCAGACCCTTGACTTCATGACTCCTTGCTCCTTGACCCTCAGACCCTTGACTTCGTGACTCCTTGCTTCTTGACCCTCAGACCCTTGACTTCGTGACTCCTTGCTTCTTGACCCTCGGACCCTTGACTTCTTGTCTCCTTGCTCCTCGACCCTCGGACCCTCGGACCCTTGATTTCGTGACTCCTGGCTTCCTGAGGCAGCGATGCTTTTGAATCCCAGTCTCCGTAAACCACAGGAGGGGAGAGCTGCACTTGTGCTCCTTGGTTTCTCACGGGTATACGTTTGGCCACCGTGAGAACAGGAGGCTGGACCAGAGGCGCCATTGGCCTGATCCAACAGCTGTTTCTTATGTTTATGTGCAGGAGAACTTCTGTACATGCAATGAAGCTGCACGTTGGAGGAATTGGAACAGAGAAAAGGAGATACTTCTTTATGCAGTGCGTAGTTCAGCTGTGGAACTCACTGCTACGGGATCGCCTCTCCTGGGATGCCCCGCGGAGGACCTTAAGGTGCACAAATGACAACATTTTGGAGGTCACAAGGTGGTTAGATTGGTCTCAACTAGGGCCAGGGCCTTTTCAGTACTGGCGCCGACGTGGTGGAATGCTCTGTCCCAAGAGACCAGGGCCCTGTGGGACTTGACATCTTTCCGCAGGGCCTGCAAGACAGAACTGTTCCGCCTGGCCTTTGGTTTGGACTTAGTCTGACCCTTATGTTTCCCTCCCCTTACGGTTTTGATCTATGGGCTACTTTTAAAATGAGGCTGCATTTTAAATGGCATTTTAACCTGTATTTTAAATTGGTTCCTCCCCCCCCCCCCCATATTATGTTTTTACTGTGATTTTATTGGTGTGAGCTGCCCTGAGCCCGGCTCTGGGCAGGGTATAAATAAAATTATTTATTATTATTATTGCTGCAGGAAACAGTGGTGGCCACCAACCTTGGTGTTTTTAAGAAAGAATCACACAAACTGTTTGAGAGAGGGCTATCAGTGGCTCCTAGTTCAGAGGCAGAAATATGCCCAAATGCCATTTGCTGGGAAATGCACGCAGGGAGAGGACATCAAGTTGTCCACTGAGAACAAGGTGCAGGACTAGATGGGCTCCTGGCCGGATCCAGAATGATCTCCTTAATGTCCTCATGTCCCCAGCCCCTGTTTGCACTCTGTTGAGCAATCACTTGGACGCTCTGCTTGTTGTTGTTCAGAGCTGAGCTTTGGCAAGGGCAGCCGTGCCGCTCTCCTGGGGAGCATGCTTTGGCCTGCGGGTCCCAAGTGCAACCTTGGACGATGCACGTCATCCCGGGAAAGGCCAGAGCGTGCGCGTTTGTGTGTGCAGGGGGTCCTTTTTGGTTGTGCAAGGGGAAGGTTTTCCCAAAGCAGGAACATGCTCCTCTCTGAGTCCGGTTCCCTGTTCCATCTCCTTGCCTGGTCTTCTGAGCTCAGTTTGCCTTCTCGCTGGGCACTGTGAAAAGTGGACCCCGGTTAATGCCTGGGTCTAGCTAAGTTGTATCAGTTGGAAGAGGAGCAGATTCCCTGCAGGGTTTGCATAGCTGGACTTGTGGTGTGCTAAAGGCCCCAGCTGCCACATCAGACTCTGCTTCCTGACAATTTCGGGTACCCTAGAAAGACCTCGGTGGAACGTTGGACGTATACCACCCATCGTCTTGGCAAGTCAACCTCTGGTCTGTATCTCCGTCGCAGTGGCTCTCCCTCTCGACATCACAGAGCCAAGCTTGGTCCTGCCACCCTCGCAGGCTGGCTGGGTGGGGACACAGGAGAGGGCCTTCTTGGTGGTGGCTGCTCCCTGGCAACTTTGGAACTCCCTGCCTAGGGAAGCCAAACCGGCTCCTTCCTTGTTGTCCAACTTTAATGTTCCAACGGGCTTTTGAGAACTAACTGCTGTGATGATTTCTTTGGGTGAATTATTCTTCCTTGGAGGTTTTAAAGCAGAGGTTGAATGGGAATCTGTCAGCTGAGATTCCTGCATTGCAGGTGGCTGGACTAGATGACCCCTGGGAATCCCTTTCACCTCTTAAGATTCTATGAATTTTGTTTTTTTCCTCTCTCTCTCTCTCTCTCTCTCTCTCTCTCATATTCCATTCATGTTTACTTATTGCTCCTTTCCCCTATGTTTTAAGCTGTTTCTGTTTTATCTGTAAGTCTCTTTGAGTCCCTGACGGAGAATAGTGCAGGATATAAATAAATATAATAAGAACAATGCTCCCAGTATAACTCGGAGGTAGATCAGGTGGATCTGAGGGAAGCCAGGGAGAAAATCAGAAACAGTTATGGGGGAATATCTGCTCCCATCTGATTTGAACTCGGGTCTCTCTCTCTGTTTTAAGCCACCATATTCGGTGAGCTCTTTTTTATATATATTTGCATGATTTCCGAGAACTTTATGAGCAAAACCAAGGAAGGATTCTACTTCTGTTTGAATGTTTATAAGAGAAATTTGCATCCTAGCACATAACCCAAAAGGATGAAGAGAAACTGTTTAAATCCACACTCCGTATTCCGATTAGGGAGACCTTCTCCACCTCGAACATGCAACCTCCCCATTTTGAATCGCATTTCTGCGTCTTCCTTCTCTTCTTGCCCTTTTTCCCTTTCCACGATTGCGAGCTATTTCGGATGTCCCCCCCCCCCCCCACTATTCTTTCCTGGGTCTCCTCCTTTCTTCACCATTGCTTTCCCAAGAAGAGACCTTTCTCCAGTATAATTGGTTTAATTCACACTGAAATGAAAACGCCTGTGTATTAATGGTGGTTTAAAAATGTGTGTTGCTAACATTGGGCTTTGTCCACAGTAGTTTTCTAAGTGGACTTTGAGTTCTTGCTGAGTTGATAATTAGCTCCTGCTAGCTAATACATGAGTGTGTAACCTTAGATCAGGTGATGGAGGTACTGAATTGCAAATTGCTATTGGTTCCTTGTTCTCTCTCCAATTCTGTGGAGTGAGGATGTAAATGAAGCTCTCCAGGTAAACAGGGCTGTGGGGAGAGAGAGACATGTGCTTCTGGGTCTGTTTGAATTATTTCAGATTTCCTAAGATGCGGAGCCTATTCTGGACATCACAAGATATTCTATGGGTTAGGGTTAGGGTTCTTCGATGTGCATTTGATGGTTTCATTCTGTTGTGAAGAATGTTCTGCAGGTAAAACATTGAATAGTATTTCTATGGGCCTAGACAATATTTTCTTCCAAAATATTGTCTAGGCCCATAAGAGTCAGCTCTTATGCTTCCAGGCACTTTAGACTGTGCAATATTAATACCTGCCATATCCTGTAGCAGGCTTCCTCAACCTCGCCCCTCCAGATGTTTTTGGCCTACAATTCCCATGATCCCTAGCTAGCAGGACCCAGTTGTCAGGGATGCTCACCCCGTCGCGGGGATTCGAACCGCCGACCTTCAGATCGGCAAGCTCTGTGTTTTACGTAGAAGTCGGCAAATGCTTCCTCTTTTTTGCTCTTAAGTTCTTAACGTTGTAAACTTTCTAATTTTCTTTCAAAGCCATCAAAGCGAGTGGCCATTGCTGCATCTACACAGTGGGACAGAATTGTGCAGTTTGTGGTTCTTGCATGTTCTAACAGCCGACTCCAGGCAAAAGCTTGGTTTGTGGCTAAGCGAAGATTTGGATTTCTCCTTCCCAAGCCCCACAAAAAAGAGACTTTCGGCCACTTTCTCCCATGAATGGAGCACTTTTTCACTTGCAGAAGGGTCTGCATGGATCTAGGCTGAGTGGGTTCCAGCTGGGCTCCTTCCTCCCTTGGGAGTAATTTTGATCGCCATAAAAACGGGAGACATGAATGTACTGTGGTATTAATTGCCCCTAATTTCGTTCTTTTTTTAATACCAGGATAGGATTGTCTAATAGGCCTTGGCAAAGCCATTTGTTATGTTAATGGCAATCATTTGGGGAGAGATCTGCTGAATTCAGCACTTTGAAAGGACGGCTTTGCCCGTGTCCAGAATTGCTCTGTGCGGGCTGATTAATTGGCTGCAGGATCCCCACAAACGGGAGATGGACCTCCATCCTAGAAGGGTGCAGATTAGACATGTTGAGGGCTTGATTCAGAAGACCACTTATTATCTTACTGTATTTTGGAGGGGCAAAACGTAAAGTTCTTTTGGCATGCTGTTCGTTGGCATGAAAAGAGCCGGGCAGGAACTGAAACATTTGTAGATTGCTTTATTTGGCTGCTTGTGAATATCCTGCCCCTCGATCTGGTGTCTGGACGCAGGCAGGAAAAATCCACCTGGCTGCAGTCGCCTTTAAGACTGAAATGTAGGACTCTTCCTTGTACCCATACAGATGAGCCTAGGACCCTCATACCTATGGGACCGCCTCTCCTGGTATGCCCCACAGAGGACCTTAAGGTCCACAAATAACACTTTGGGGGTCCCGAGCCTCAAGGAGATTAGATTGGTCTCAACTAGGGCCAGGGCCTTTTCAGCACTGGCCCCGACGTGGTGGAACACTCTGTCACGAGAAACCAGGGCCCTTCGGTACTGGACATCTTTCCGCAGGGCCTGCAAGACAGAGCTGTTCCGCCTGGCCTTTGGTTTGGACTCAGTCTGACCCTTATGTTTCCCTCCCCTTATGGTCTTGATTTATCGGCTACTTTAAAATGAGGCTGCATTTTAAATTGCATTTTAACCTGTATTTTAAATTGGTCCCCCCCCCCTCTTTTCCCCCTATGATGTTTTTACTGTGATTTTTTTTTATTGGTGTTAGCTGCCCTAAGCCCGGCTCTGGCTGGGGAGGGCGGGGTATAAATAAAATTTTATTATTATTATTATTGTCAGAGCTGCTTCCAGATCCTAGCTCACAGAGGATCACGCTAGCCAGCGATCATTAAATAAAAGTCTTTATTGAGTTACAGTTTCCATTCTCAAGCTGCTGCGTGCAACCCTACGTCTAATGGTTAGATCGGCGAAGCTCCATCTGAGTCTCCGCCCCTTGTACACCAACTTAATATCCTAGCCTTGCTCCACCTTTTCCGCCTGACTGTTCTTCTCTGGGTCCCTCTGCCCCCCGGGGTCTCTTCCTTCCGGGATTCCTCTGACGCTGACGCTGACCCCCCTGACTCTTCTCCCTCCTTTCGACGGGCTTTAGGACCTGGCTCCCTTTCCGGGCTGCCTACTGCGCCACCTTCCTGTGCATTTGAACTTGGCACGCGCGCCCAACCTTCCACCTTCCGTCTGACCGTTTCTTCGCTCCCCGATGGAGGTGTGGCCACTCCTGACTCGTGCCCTCCCCCCTGTTGTGAGCTGCCAGCGCTTGATCCCTGGCGCCCTTCCTCTTCCCTGCTCTCTGGCGGTGACGCTGGTCCTGATTTCCAACTGCTCCCCTCTGAGTCCCCTCTGGCTCTATCTTCCTGGGGTGTCCCCCTAGGCTCCCCCCTTGCCCTGGCCACTGGTGCTCCTTTCTGTGAATCTTCTGATTCACTGGAAAGACTCGGAGATCTCGGGTCGTCGTCATCACTCATCTTTTCTTCTGCCTCCTCTCCCTCGCTCTCTGTTTCCTCCCTTGCCCTTGCCTCTGCTCCTGAACCCCTGACAATTATTATTATTATTATTATTATTATTATTATTATTTATTATCTACACTTGACTGACAGAGGCTGTCTCCGATGTTTTATGCAGGCAACATTGCCAGCCCTACCTGGAGATGTTTGGGGTTGTATCTGGGACAGTCTGGGTGCAAAGCAGACACTCTGCAGCTCAGCTGTGCCCTTTGGTCCACCAAGCTCAACATGGGCTCTTGAACCCAAGACCCAAGAAATGCAAGGCAGATGCTCAACCCCTGAGCTCTCAGGCAGGGCATCCAGCGAGAGAGTGTGGTTAGGATTCATGGCCAAGGGGGTGGGCTACAAGGCCCCCTGTTCAGCAGCTGAACTCATCCAGTGATTTAGCAGAAACTAAATCAAGTGGTTGAAATTTTATCGTGTCTGCTTTGAACACCCTGTAGGTGCAATATTATTACAGATACTTGTTGGCTTCTGACGAGGTGTCTGAACCTGGGTATCAAATCCGAACCCAGCACTCTAGTCAAATAAACTGAATCAGAGACATGGGAGACAGACAGACAGTCTCTCTCTCTCTCTCTCTCTCTCTCTCTCTCTCTCTCTCTCTCTCTGCGTGTGTGTGTGTGTGTGCGCGCGCGCGCGTGCCTGCAGTCTCACACAAACATTTATTCCCTTGCCTGGTTGCAACCTCAGGCTATTAGCCTTCAAGAGGCTCTCTATTGTCCAGAGATGGACAATGGCAAAAATGCCTCACTTCACACTGTGCCTTGTGAGAAACATATTTTTCCTTTAAAAAAAATAAATCAGTTTTAGTTGCTGATCCACAGCAGCCTCCGACTTTGCTGCAGACATGCTGTGTTATTTACTGTCACTTTGAAAGGGCCTGTCAATTAAATACTGTGTCACTCTTCTTCTTAAAAAGATGTGTCTCCCTAGGCCGCCTGTAGGGAGCCTGAGAATACAGCCGTGCTCCTGGAAGGATCCACTTCTGGAAGGAAAGGTTTTGGTCCTGGGTTTCCCCTTTCGTGATTCACATTTTTTACGAAAGAGCTTGTCGATCCCAAGAAAGCCGAAAGAGCAAGATAATATTTGCATCCGTATGTTTGAGTATTAAATTACTTTCGCATTTGGCTTTTTCTATTTAAATTCATTTATCAGCCACCCTCGTAAACATTTGTTTTAAATGTACACACACTTTGTAATAAGAATTGCCTCTCAGATTTATCTTCAATGGGACTCCCTGAGCTAACTCTGAAAAGAAATCCATTTGTAGGCAGATTACAAAAGCATATGATTTTTATTTTTTTAAAAAAGAAAAGCTGTCAAATGTTTTGCATCTCATTCTCCTTAATCTGCCATTTAGCTGACTCTTAAATATTTCTAGCAGACTGGAGAATTGGAGATGGACTCTTTTCCTTCCTCAAACTTTCTCTGCATTGTGTTTATCTTGGGAGTTTCCTCTCCAAAACCTCTCAAAGAAAGTAAATTATACATGTGCTTGCGTTTACACATCTAAAGATATATATTACACACACGCATAAAATGTCAGCCCTTCTCTAATACGGCTTTAACTAACATACTGTAATTGTTTGCCAAATCCCTGCACTTAACAAGTCCTGCAGAAATAGCATTGTGAAATAATAAACGTTAAGCTCTTGGAGTGCGGCTTGGCTCCTTCTTCCTGCAATGCCTGTAGTCTCTGGTTATGGTGTGGAGGGTGATATCAATATATTGTCCCAAACTGGTCTGAAGTCCATATCATGATAGCAGTTTCATAATTTTTTGACCCGGCAATGTATCATGAATCATCCTGCTTCTGTGTTTGCTATACAAGAATCACAATGTGGGGGAAACTGTGAAGCTTGCCAGTGCTTCGACAGCTCCATCTTTATTTCAGACATCAGATCTATATATATGACAATGTTTAGCTGGTGATATATAATATGATATTGCCCAGCCCTATTGTGCAGGAGGATGCAGGTGGTGCTGTGGTCTAAACCACTGAGCCTCTTGGACTTGCCGATCAGAAGGTCAGCAGTTCGAATCCCCACAATGGGGTGAGCTCCCGTTGCTCTGTCCCAGCTCCTGCCAACCTAGCAGTTCGAAAGCACACCAGTGCAAGTAGATAAATAGGTACCACTGCGGCGGGACGGTAAATGGCGTTTCTGTGCGCTCTGGTTTCCATCACGGTGTCCCGTTGTGCCGGAAGCGGTTTAGTCCTGCTGGCCACATGACCCAGAAAGTTGTCTGTTGACAAAGGCCGTCTCCCTCAGCCTGAAAGTGAGATGAGCGCCGCAACCCCATAGTCGCCTTTGACTGGACTTAAGTGTCCAGGGATCCTTTACCTTTACCTTTACCTTTTTATTGTGCAGGGTTACTGCCAGAGCCCACCAAGGCTGGGCTTGCCAATTGGGCACAGCATCAGAGCTGCCACACAGCTTGGCATCCTTAGTTTGCAGGGGCAGGAGGGTCAGAACAGGAGCATCAGGAGCTAGCAGAGGGGTTTCTTTTATCCAGGATACCTGAAGGGGCGTCTCCACCCCCATCATTCTGCCCGGACACTGAGGTCCAGCACTGAGGGCCTTCTGGCGGTTCCCTCACGGCAAGAAGTTACAGGGAACCAGGCAGAGGGCCTTCTCGGTGGTGGTGGAACGCCCTCCCATCAGATGCCAAGGAAATAAACAACTATCTGACTTTTAGAAGACATCTGAAGGCAGCCCTGCATAGGGAAGTTTTATTCTGTTTTTAATGTTCTGTTGGAAGCCGCCCAGAGTGGCTGGGGAAGCCCAGCTGGTTGGGCGGGGTAGAAATAAAAAATTATTATTATTATTATTATTATTATTATTATTATTTATTTATTATTAATAATTCTGCGCTTGACCTTCCTGGGCCATACAATGCAAAATTGCAGGGGAGAACCTTCCTCTCTCCAGAGCTCCATTCTGCTATAAACTGAGATCTCTTCTGGCTTTTGCATTCTTCGTCTTTGCAGGCAGCTTAGAGGGAGATGCAGGAGGTCTTCTGCTTTGCACCAACCATCTGTGGGGTGGGCAGAAATTCCCTCCCTGCAGGATAATTCCTGCAACCCACCTCTTGCAGGTTCCTGGAGTCTTTTGGGTAGTGCGTTGCCCCAGGGCACCCAGTCCTGCACCCTCTTGGATCAGTGGCACATGTGGCAGAATAGGGGTGATCAGGATCCCATTATGCTTCGAATCCTCCGGGAGTGATGGCCGTGCAGGCGCCGTTGGGACTTGGGGGGGGGGGGGGTTGCTCAGAAACATTAATTTCCCAGAGGGGTGTGCAGTAATGTGTTTTCGGTGGCTGCATCCATTCCCTTTACCTTGAGAAAGAAAAATGATATCTTAGTAAACTTCAATAATCTTAATTTTGATCCCAGGATTTGTTTTGGGGCTGTTGTCTTTGTTAAGTTGATTTAAAGCGCCTGTTCCCCTTGTAATAGACTTAAGAAACAATAAAAGAGATGACTTAGTGTGCTTTGTCAATCGGCAGGGGCGTTCTTAGTTGGGCTTTTGTAATTTCAGAGGGATTTTGTAATAATGCAATTTGATAGGGGGGGAGAAGTGCAAAACGCCATCGATTGTATCGTGTAATTTATGCGCACGCATAGACTCGCACTTAAGCCAATCAATATCTGTTATTAACGAGGTCTGAGATAATTTTTATGTTTCTTTCTCCAAAAGGATTTTGCGGTTAGTTTCCATTGTGAGGTTATTGATGAGAGGGTAGAATTTATTTGGTAGATTCAATGTTTCACACACCGCAGAGAAAGACTTAGCAACCCATGACAAAACACAACAACAGTGATTTCCTTCTCCTCGTTGGAAATGTTCTGTCAATCCAAAATTAGGGATAGTTGGTGGCTTGTTCTTGGTTTTGCCTCTGCTTCTCCCCGCACCCTTCACAGTGTTCCCATCCCAGCAACACACAAGTTTTTCCCAACCCAGTTCCCAGAAAGTATGCCTTTTGATAACCCATTAATGGACTTCAAATTAATAAATAAAATTAGCATCACCAAAGTGACCTACCTGGGACACAAGCTTGGGCAGTGTGCGTGGAGGTCCTGGGCTTCCCAGGTGATAGGACCCCCCCCCCCCTTTTGACCTCACTGAAGGGACCATATAGCCTAGAGAACGATGAACTATCTGTGGGAAGTTGGCAAAGCTCTAGGTAAAAAGGTAAAGGCAAAGTAAGGTTACCAGATTTTTTCAATGAATCCGGGCACATTTTTCAACTTCCTACTAAATAGATGGATTTTGTCAGGGGACTGATTTGTAAATCCAGGGACTGTCCCCAGGAAACAGGGACGTCTAGTAACATTTGCCAGCTCTTCAGAGAGGTTGTTACGCAGCCCTGGGAAAAGAAAGGGGGCTTCTGCCCACTTGTGGGTAATACATGGTACCTCAGGTTACAGACTCCGCTAACCCAGAAATAGTACCTCGGGTTAAGAACTTTGCTTCAGGATGAGAACAGAAGTTGTTCTCTGGCAACAGCGGGAAGCCCCATTAGCTAAAGTGGTGCTTCAGATTAAGAACAGTTTCAGGTTAAGAACGGACCTCTGGAACAAATTAAGTACTTAACCCGAGGTACCACTGTATCTCAGAATGCCTTGGGCTGTGTCTTAAAGGTAAAAGGTAAAGGACCTCTGGACAGTCCAGTCAAAGGCGACTGTGGGGTTGTGGCGCTCATCTCGCATTCAGACCGAGGGAGCCAGCGTTTGTCCACAGATAGTTTTCTGGTTCATGTGGCTGGCATGGCTAAACCGCTTCTGGTGCACGGAGGGCCGTGTCGAGTGCCAGAGAGCGCGGAAACACCGTTTACCTTCCCGTCACAGCAGCACCTATTTCTTTACTTCCACTGGCGTGCTTTTGAACTGCTAGGTTGGCAGGAGCTGGGACAGAGCAATGGGAGCTCACCCCGTCACGGGGATTCAAACCGCCGACCTTCCAATCATGCACCAATCCTGCTGTGGGAGGGCATCACCGCTGGGGGACAGGGAAATCAATTTCCTTCCTCCTTCCAATAACCAGTCCATTCAAAACTGAGAAAGCTGAGCGAGCTCAGTGGGAATATAAAAAGAGCTTGCATGATCAGGCAGTGGCCCAACTAATTCAGCACCCTGTTTTCACAGTGGCCAAGCAGATACCTGTGGGAAACCTACGCACAAGAGCACTTTCTCCTCCTGCGGTTTCCAGCGACTGGTTTTCAGAAGCATCCCTGCCTCCAGCCACAGAGACAGGGGATAGTGGCCCTGGCTCGTAGTCTTTGCTAGCCCTCTCCTCCTTCAGGAATTTGTCCAACTCTCTTTTAAAGGCATCCACGTTGGTGGCCGTCACTGTCTCCAGCAGCTGTGAGTTCCATAGTTACGTGAAGAAGAGACCCACGGGTCAGTAGTCGAGTGCAAAGAGTTCTGGGTTCGAATCCCTGACATCTCCAATTAAAGGTGTCTGGGGAGTGCACCTCTCCCCTTGCCACTTGGGATAGACATACTGGTTCTCAGTGGGCTGGTAGGTTGGCTTAGTGTAAGGGGCCTTCACGTCTTCACCATGGAAGCACAATGAATGGCTCACAGCATTTGCATGTGAAATAACGAGGCCTAACTAGATGCGTTTTACAATCCTGGAACAGGCAGGAGGGGAGTGCCAAATTTAGAATTGTCTTACGGAGCTTCAACAGCTACGGATTTTGTTTTTTTTTGTTTTTTAATCACAGCGCTTTAATAGTGTGAAACAGGACCCCTGGGACAGAGCGCAACCGTCTTTGTGCGTGTAAAATACCAGCACACCATCTGCCAAGGATAGGGAGCTGGGAGTGGTGCCGTTCATCCATAAAGCATGGGAGAAGTTCATAAAAAAGGATATTAGTACAGGAGGAGCAATACATAATCGGAATGTACCTTCTAAGCGCCCTTTGACTGCTGTTGGACTACAAACGGCACTTGGGTGTGATGTTGGAATTGAACTGCTGCTGGTATCCATGTGTCAAAACTGAATCGCGAGTAGTTCCCATTCCTATAAGGGATTGGTGTCAGTTTGGATGTTCCTTTCTGAGTTCATCTCATTCATAGAATCCTAGAGTAGTTAGGGACCTGAGTACAGCCCTCTGCAATGCAGGAATCTCAGTTAGAGCATCCCTGATAGGTGTCCACCTGACCTCTGTTTAAAAACCTCCAAGGTGTGCTGGGCCCGGGGGTAACCCATGAAACGCAGTCCAGGACCGGTCCAGAATCCAAAGGTTCCTCTGGGAGTCAGTCCGACAGGGCCAAGGCAGGACACGAGGCAGGGAACCAGGCAAGGACAGGTACAGGATCTCAGGTAGGATCTGGCATACAGCAATGTTGCTCCCTCAATCTGGACCAGGGTCTGACAGCCTTTTATCGTTGTCAGGGTAACGGCCGGTCCTAATCCCCCGGCGACTCACTTCCCTGTCTTGCCCAAAGGTGAGCACTCCTCCTGGGAGTACTCAGGTCTCTCCTTCTCTCAGACCTCAGTCCCTGCAGCTCTGGAGACGTCGGTGGGTTACTCGACTCAGGGGCCGCCTCAGCCTCCCCTGACCCAACCGGTAGTGGAGCAGCTGTAAGTGATGGCCCAGCTGGAGGCAACGAGGTCATCCCTGCATCTAGAGCCAGGGCAGGCTCAGGCCCCTGACTTGGCCCAGCTGGTGCTTGTTGCAGGGGAACCTGTGCAGACTGGGACTCTTCAGGATCAGGCCCCAGACTTGGTTCAGATGCTGCCTGAGGCAAAGGATCCGGTGCGGACTGAGTCTCCTCTGGCTCCGAGTCCGAACCCGAGACCCAGGCCATCACACCAGGGAGGAGAGTCCACCACATCCCAAGGGGGAGACCATTCCACTGCCAAACAGCTCTTCCTGTCACCAAGTTTTTCCTGATGCTTAGCTGGAATCTCCTTTCTTGGAACTTTAAGCCATTGGATCGTTTCCTACCCTCAAGAGGGTCAGAAAACAACCTTATTCTCTCTCCCATGTGACGGCCCTTCAGATATTTGAAGATGGCTCTCATGTTGTTGTTGAGTCGTTTAGTTGTATCCGACTCTTCGTGACCCCCTGGACCAGAGCACGCCAGGCACTCCTGTCTTCCACTGCCTCCCGCAGTTTGGTCAAACTCATGCTGGCCTCTTCGAGAACACTGTCCCACCATCTCGTCCTCTGTCGTCCCCTTCACCTTGTTCCCTCCATCTTTCCCAACATCAGGGTCTTTCCCAGGGAGTCTTCTCTTCTCATGAGGTGGCCAAAGTCTTGGAGCCTCAGCTTCAGGATCTGTCCTTCCAGTGAGCACTCAGGGCTGATTTCCTTAAGGATGGATCGGTTTGATCTTCTTGCAGTCCATGGGACTCTCAAGAGTCTCCTCCAGCACCAGAATTCAAAAGCATCCATTCTTTGGCGATCAGCCTTCTTTATGGTCCAGCTCTCACTTCTATACATCACTACTGGGAAAACCATAGCTTTAACTTCAACCATTCCTCATCAGGCTTGGTTTCCAGTCCCTTGACAATCTTGGTCACCTTCCTCTGCACACCTTCCAGCTTGTCAATCTCCTTAATCTGGGGTGCCCCAGGATTGGACACAGGACTCCAGCTGGGGTCCATCATCTCTTCATCCAGACATTATCGCAGTTCAGTGACACATTTGCAGTCAGGCAAAGGTGGGGCAGAGTGGGGCCTTTGAGGGGTGGGGCCTGGAGACAGGGGGCTTGGCTTTGGAAGGGGTGTGGCCTCTGAAAATTCCTGAGGGTCAGATGGAGAGGCTTGGGGGGCCACATTCCGCCCGCTGATCTAGTGAGAAGGCTGGCATTTCCTAGTCAGCAAGAAATGCGGTCAAATCTCACCTGAACTATGGAAGGCTCGGTTTTTCCAAGGACTCTTTTGTATCAGCCG
The DNA here is from genome assembly GCF_964106645.2 of Podarcis pityusensis. Lineage (NCBI taxonomy): Eukaryota > Metazoa > Chordata > Lepidosauria > Squamata > Lacertidae > Podarcis > Podarcis pityusensis. Next base: position 1,774,603 of record NC_138036.1, on the reverse strand, counting down.
TTGCGGGATGTAGGTGGTAGATTGAGCTGGATGACCTCTGGGATCCCCCCGTTACTAAGATTTCCAGACTTCTCTGTTCTCAGGCCCTTTCTGCTCCTCCACGTTTATCGGACGTCCCCCACACGCATGCTATGCTTCATGACCCAGCCGTTCTTCTCCCACCGCGTTGCGAATCCAAACTCCACCAGGACAAGCCAAATTCACTTAATTTATTGCGGACGGAGACTCTGGGATTGTTTGAGGGCAGAAAAATTACGGCCTCTCTCCGCACTCTGCAAATGAGCGGTGCAGCGATAGCAGCCAAGTTCTGTGCAGCGAGAGGTTCCTTCGGCCGGGCCTGGTAAATGGCATGTTTAAGTTTGATTGCTGTTGGGGAGGCTGCGATTCCCCCGAAAGGCATTCCTTATTTGCTTTACATTAGTGTTTCTTAACTGGCCCGATTCCTCCAGGAGGGGCAGAGGAAATCTCTTAACAGATAGGAAATGTGAATAAGATGAAAAGAGAAACTGGAGGAGAGCAAGGCAGAGGGAAGGAAGGATTGGCCAAGAGATGTACCTTGCAAGCTTGTCCAGAGAGGGGGTCATTTAAATCGCCCCCAGGGGAAGGAGGAAGAATGTTTTAAGGGCCTGTGCTATTTTCTTACACCCTTCTCTTGCACTAGTTGGCTTGCGCCAGTAGGATTTATAATTTCATTCGCTTACAGCAGCCCCCTCCCCATTTTACGCAGAGAGGCAGTGCGGCATAGTGGTTAGGGAAACACAGAGGAAAGCAAAAGCACAGGCTTGATGTGACGGAGAAGGAATAGCTAGGAAGGATGGCAAGAGGCAGGGCGGTGCAGTGGCTAGAGCGGCTGACCAGGACCTGGGAGGCCAGGGTTCGAATTCTGGCTTGGTCATGAAGCTAAAGGGGTGACCTTGGGCCAGGTCGCTGCCTCTCAGCCTGCCCTACCTCACAGGGTTGTTGTGGGGGTTGAATAGGGAGGAGAACCATGTTCACCGCCTTGATTTCTTTCAGGAACGGTGGGATATAAATGTATTGACAAAGAAATAAGTAAAATTTACATGGCTTCAGGGCAGGTAATGTTGCCATTAACTTGCCCTTGACATCACCCCTTGTCACCTGCCCTCACTTGACAGGGTGCTGAGTCTGGGGTGGCTTCGCCAAAGGGCAATAATTTTATTTCTTTTCTATGGAGGTGACAGTGGCATCATTACCTGTGGTCAGCCGGTACACTCATCCTGTTATGGTTTAATTGGGTTTTGCAGGTTCCTGAGCAGTTTAGAAGGAATTGTTGGAATTCCTGCTTTGCAAACGGGGTTGGTCTAGATGACCCTCGGGGTTCCCTTCCAACTCCAATGGTTCTGTGATTCTAAAGGGTCCTGCGAGAGTTGCCGGCGGGGGCCATTCCTCCGAAGAGCCCCATCTGGCCTCGCGGCAGGCCTGTGCAAAGGGAGATGGAAGGTGTCCTTCTGTCGCTTCAATTGGTGGAAAATGCAACAGGCGCACACCTGTCTCTGCACATAATCGATGTGAGGAGGTCCTCTCTGCAGAGGAGAGCGAACTCAGCAGGCCCGGCGCTTGCCGGAGGCTCACTGCTGCGCAGAGAAGTATAAAATTACGCGATTTGCAAAGGGAAGCCGGCAGAATTGGCAGCAAAGAGCGACTCTCTCGCGGGCTTCTTCTCCCTGTCGTCCCCTAGGATCTCTGCACACCCAGCGGTTCTCAAACTTCCTTCTCTGGGCCTCACTTTCAGAATTTGCTCGTGCCGTCCCTATTATTTTATTCATCGGAAAACAATTAGAAGCAACTCCTAGCAGTGCTCGGTTTACAACGCAGAACACAACTGCTTTATAGTATGACCACGGGGCACCCACAAAGTAGAAAACAATGCAGCTACGTAAGAACATAAGAATTGCTCCCAAATTATAAGCCTCTTACGTATCATGGAATCATAAAATTGTAGAATTGGAAGGGACCTTGGGGTCATCTAGTCCAACCCCCTGCAATGCAGGAATCTCAGCTAAAGCATCCAGGACAGATGGCCGTCGTACGTATTGGAGGTGTGAGCTTGCTTTTGCCGGTAATCTCATTTATATTAGGCCTAATTTGAGACAAATGAACTTTCATCTTCTCACCAACACAAAGAAGCCCGTCTCTTTTCTGATCTTTCGCATTTGTCAGATTTGAATATCCCGGTTCACAACACTATGCCGTGGAGAGAGGTAGAAGAATAGCCAGTGCCCGTAGCTTTGCATGGAGACAGTTGCAGGATCAGACCCTGGCTTGGCTCTCTTGGGAAGGAAGACTGGGAAGCAGCATTTTTAAAAAAGTTTTTTATTCAAAATTAAAACAAGCCATATTATCCAAAAACATATCATCCTTGTCCCCCCCCCCCCATTTTTCCTCCTTCCCCCCACCTTCCCACACAAAACTCACCCACACCCACACCCCTGACTTCCCTCAGTTCAAGTCTTTGGTTTCTCTGAGACTGCTGTTTTCTGCATGTTACAAAGTTGTATAGATCCTCAAACTATTTAGCTGATTATTATCAATAAAAAGTTTGTGAATGTTTATTCAAAACCTGCCAAGGAGTCCAGTTCGCTTTGTTGCGTCTTCAAATACTTTGTAAAGGGTTCCCATTCATCTTTAAAGTCACAGATATCCTTGTCCCGTAGCTTATATGTCAGTTTTGCCAGTTCTGCATAGTCCGTCAATTTTTCTTGCCATGATTATTTAGTTGGGGTTTCTTCAGTCTTCCATCCTTGTGCTACCAGATCTCTTGCGGCCGTTGTCGCATACATGAAGATGTTTTTCAACTTTTTTGGCAGGTCTTTCCCCCCCAGTCCCCAACAAAAATGCCTCAGGTTTTTAAACAAATGTTAAATGGAACATTTTCATCAATTCATTGTACATCATTTTCCAATTTTTTAAAATTACGTTACAATCCCACCACATATGATAAAATGTCCCCTCCTTTTCCTTACACTTCCAACATATATTTGAACTAGTTTTGTACATTTTCCCTAACTGCACTGGTGTTGTGTACCAACTGCACAACATCTTCATGTAATTCTCCTTCAATAGGGAACAATCTGTAAATTTTAAATGAGTTTTCCATAATTGTTCCCAATCTTCCTTCATAATGTTGTGACCTATATCTTGTGCCCATTTCAGAAGCGGCATTTGCACTGCAACCCACAGAGCCACATTTCCGTGGTGTTGAGTCATGACTGGCTCCAGGTGCGAGACCAGGTTGACCCTCCCTGGGCGTGACCTTGGACCAGTCACTGCCTCTCTCAGACCAGCCTGCCTTGCAGGGCTGTTGTGGGATTAAATGAGGAGGGTGGGAGAGCCACGTGCAGCACCTAGACCTCCTTGGAATAAAAAAAAAAAAACAAGTGGGATATAAATGCAAAAAATCAAGGCAGACTGTTCTCAGAATGCTCTATCCGCCAAGGAGCAACCATGAGCATCTGTGGCGATTGTTGTTGTTTAGTCGTTTAGTTGTCTCCGACTCTTCGTGACCCCCTGGACCAGAGCACGCCAGGCACTCCTGTCTTCCACTGCCTCCCACAGTCTGGCCAGACTCACGTTTGTAGCTTCGAGAACACTGTCCCACCATCTCGTCCTCTGTCATCCCCTTCTCCTTGTGCCCTCCATCTTTCCCAACATCAGGGTCTTTTCCAGGGAGTCTTCTCTTCTCATGAGGTGGCCAAAGTCTTGGAGCCTCAGCTTCAGGATCTGTCCTTCCAGTGAGCACTCAGGGCTGATTTCCTTAAGGATGGATCGGTTTGATCTTCTTGCAGTCCATGGGACTCTCAAGAGTCTCCTCCAGCACCATAATTCAAAAGCATCAATTCTTCGGCGATCAGCCTTCTTTATGGTCCAGCTCTCACTTCCATACATCACTACTGGGCTTTAACTATACGGACCTTTGTTGGCAAGGTTATGTCTCTGCTTTTTAAGATGCTGTCTAGGTTTGTCTGTGGTGATAGTCTCTCCTTTTCTCCATTTCCTTTCCTTCTGACCTCACTGTCTGCAATCCTAGATTTCAGATCCACCCAGATTTCAGACCCAAGAGTAAACCTGAACCCAGGACATCCTGCTCTGTCACTCAGTCTCTCTTAGCCCTTGAGTTTCCCCAGCATTTTTGAGGACAAAGGAGAGGCCAGATGTTTTCCTTCGGCGTCCCACATTTTTGGGAAGTCCGAACCCAGATTTCTTTTGGGCTCCCTTTCCTCGCCCCCTCCCCATCGCCTGCCGCCGCAGATACCTTGCCCTGATCCTGTTGATCGACTCTGCGCAAGTTCATTAGAGCTTTGCCATCATCTTCTCATTAATTTGTTCTTTTGCATTTTGCCGTTGTGCGGAGAGGGGGAGATCGATAACTCAGCGGAGCATCAGAGTTATTAATTCACAAACAAACAGTGCCGGGCCTGATGAGAAGCAGGAGGAATGTCAATTTTCCATGCCGCCGTTATTACAGGTGGCCTTGAAAGAGAGTTGATTTAGCAAATCAAGGCCGCCAGAGATGGTTTGTTCTTGGGCTGGAGGGGCAGGAAGAAGTTGCAGGAAGGGAGAGAGAGGACCGTGTGTGTGTGTGTGTGTGTGTGTGTGTGTGTGTGTGTGTGTGTGTTGCACAGCTGATCTGGGTACATGTGGGGAAGGAAAGGGGGAAAGGAATGGTACAGAGGATCGCTGGTCCGCCTTGCCCAGTATTCTCCACTGACTGGGAGCAATAGCCCTCTGGGGTTTCAGGTGGGAGACATTTCCAGGGGTTGAATCAGCTCTGGGGTGTTTTGGAGATCCTGTGGGATCTCACACGGGCATCTCTAGGCTTCCAGATTTGGCATGCTGAGAGGGCCTTGCCCCCCCCCCTCCAGCAAGGCAGACAGCTACCCTGCACGAAAAGAGCCCCACCCCCCAAAATAATGCTTTATTGATTTTCATACAATTTAACAAGTTCAATTCCGTTTCCATACCATAGTCCCGTAACATGTTGACTTCCCATCCCACCCCTTCTTCCATGATGTTTCTGTTCAAATCCTTTATCGGCTACCTTAAATGTAACATATATCCTACCCTACATTCCTTCCTCATTCTCATTCTTTTGCTTGTATCTCAAGTCCTGCCTGCAATTTCATTTGACTATAATACTTTCGAGGGATGCGGGTGGCGCTGTGGGTTATACCACAGAGCCTAGGGCTTGCTGATCAGAAGGTCGGCGGTTTGAATCCCTGCAAAGGGGTGAGCTCCTGTTGCTTGGTCCCTGCTCCTGCCAACCTAGCAGTTCAAAAGCACGTCAAAGTGCAAGTAGATAAATAGGTACCGCTCCGGCGGGAAGGTAAACGGCGTTTCCGTGCGCTGCTCTGGTTCGCCAGAAGCCGCTTAGTCATGCTGGCCACATGACCCGGAAGCTGTACGCCGGCTCCCTCAGCCAGTAAAGCGAGATGAGTGCCGCAACCCCAGAGTCGGCCACGACTGGACCTAAGGGTCAGGGGTCCCTTTACCTTTACCTTTATAAGATTTTCACAGATAGTCCAAAAAAGGATCTCCACTCTTCCACAAAGAAGAGTCTCTTATTTTTGCCACTAATCTGGCCATCTTTGAAAGAGCTTTTTAAGCTCTCCACTTCGCTTTTAAGCTTTCTGGGGTGATTAGAGATTTTCTCTCTCTCTCTTCCACACCCGCTAGGTGCAGGGTGGCACTGACGGTTTGGGTATGCGCAATATTCATGTGCACACAGAATTCTTGGAACCGAACCCCTGCAAAAGGTGCAATTGGGTTCTACTATCTCTCCCCCCCCCCCCCCGCTTTTCCTTCTGTTCCTCAAAAATAGAAAGATCCAGAGTGAAGCCTCAATATTTGTATTTCTGTACAGGCACCATTTGGGTTTCTGTGTGGAGAGGTTGGCGGTTTGGGGAGATGTCTTTTTCGCACTGCTTCCCTCTGACCGGTGGAAGCTGTCACTTTGGAAAGCTTCGTTCAGAGGAGCGAGAGACGAAGGCGCTGAGTCAAAATGGTGCCCACGACAGCAAGCATTAGCTGCAGGCAACGCTTCCTCGTGACAGCTGAGAACCTAAGAGTGCAAAAATAGCCTGCTGGATGAGGCCCATCTAGTCCAGCGCTCAATTCTCACAGGGATTTGAGCTAGCAAGGGCAAGCACACTCTCCCCTCCTGTGGTGTTCAGGAACATTGCCGAACTCTCCCAAGAGTCCCTCTTATAACCTCCTAGACTCCCACAAGATTACAATCCTACAATAAACGCACATACCTGAAAGGGCTTTCCCAGTGCACATACCCATCACTCCAAAATTTGCTGGCTGGAGGAACATGAGGGTGTGTTGAAGATGGGACTGCAGCCATGAAGCCACAAAATGTAGGTTGTAATTTTATGCTGTGAGATCTACACATTTTAATCATCCTCATAATCACCATCTCGGTGCAGGAACATCCTCCCATTAGTGTGGAAAGGAAAACTGCACTCCCTCTCTAATAGCTGTGACTGAAGAGCAGGCATTGGCAAACTCGGCCCTCCAGGAGTTTTGGGACTACAACTCCCATCATCCCTAGCTAACAGGACCAGTGGTCAGGGATGATGGGAATTGTAGTCTCAAAACATCTGGAGTTTGCCTATGCCTGCCAAAGAGGAAGCAAGCTTGATCTAGATGGTAGGACCTGAACTCAGGGGCTTCCAGTGACAAGAAAAGTGTTTCCAACTCAAACTTAGGAAGAGCTTTCTGGTGGCCAGAGCTGTTAAGACAGTGGAACAGACTTCCTTCAAAGGTGGTGGACTCTCCTTCCTTGGGGGGTTTTAAGAAGAGGTGGGGTGGCTGTCTGCAAAGGATGCTTTAGCTGTGATTCCTACATTGCAGGGGGCTGGACTAGGTGGCTCTTGGGTTCCTTCCAATTTTACCATTCTATGAGTCTATGATACTCCAGCGTGCTCAGATAACCCCCTTGTCTTGATTATCCCATCTGTTATGTACTGAGTTGAATAGGATCCAAAAGGCAGCAGTCTGATTGGTCCACAGGAGCCACCCAATCCAACTCCGGGTGGAAGTGAATCCGCAACCTGATTGGCCTACAGGAGAATCCCGGAATTAGCCAATCACGTGGGGCCCATTGTGTCAATAATGTATATAAAGCAGATATTTTGGGGGAACTTCCATTCCTCACTACTATGAGCTGAATAAAGAGCATGAAATCCACTCTCAACTCCGAGTATATTTCACCATCTCAAAGGCTTCAGCTCTGATATTCAAAATAAGCTCTGGAGTTCCTGGGAAACCTTCCAGAGACACTCTCCATGCCCCTCCTCCGATTTGATGAAGACACTTTCCTGGAATCAAATTCTTCATCATCATCTTAACGTTCCTTATCATGGCAGACAGAAGCCCAAAGTGTTGGAACTGACATTTCCAAGCGGATTGTGTGCTCTTTGCAAGCTCCCTCATTAATTTTCGAATTTGGACAGGGGCTTTGAGATGCTAAGTCTGAAATCCTGATGAAATTGGATGACATCTCTCTCCCTGCCCCCCCCCCCCAAAAAAACCCCTGGGCATTTGTGACGGAAAGAAAAGAGGAGTCTGAGTGGCTGCTTCATCATCTTCTGTGGCCGTTTGACGGAGGAGAAATGAAGATGAACAGAAAGGAAGAACTTTTTCTCCCTGCTGCTGCCTTTGCTCATTTGATCCTTGCACAATGCAAGTTCATCATCTTCCAACCAGATGCGGAGTGAACCCAGTTCACAGGTTTGACTGCGCTGTTAAATTTTGGACAGTCAGTTTCCTCTTCTCTGCACTGTGCTGTTTCCAGAACAACACTTGACTCAGTATGCAGAACATACAACTGGCAAGACTTGAGCCTGTATCTGCAAACTCAGAGGCAGCCTGATGTTCACCTTAGCAATGCTGCTGGTGTTTTGCCACATCCCAAGATTGCAATGTACCGTGTGATGCGTTTCTCATCCAATTCTTAAGAAACTTAGGAAGGCTCTCCGCTCCTTTCAGCCTCGCTGAGGTTCAGCTCTCCTGTTTCAGTGAGAGGGTCTGGCAAGGAGGTACGTGGGGCGAAGCAGTAATTAAATTCAAGACCGTCTTGGTAATAAAGCGGGGGAAGCCATGCTCAAAGCAACAAATTGAAATTAAATCAAGGACAACTGTGAAGTATTTTTCTTTTCCTGTGCGTAAGAAGCACGTGCGAGATTAAAGCAAACTGGCCACTTTAGAGAGTGCCTCAAGGTTTGCTCAAGCTATGAAGCTGAAAAAGAGCCAGCAATGTGATGCTGCAGCAAACAAGGCCAATTCCTTTTTAGGGCACAATTCGCCAGGAAAGTTTCCTGCTATGCCCTTTTGCCGCTCCCATTCATCTCAGTGGGCCTGGGGCAGAGGAACTACCCAAGGACTTACATTATTGGGTTTCAGAAATGTTTGCTTTTCTAAATCTTGGGAAGCAAACTTACCGTTTCTGTTAGTACTGGCAGGAAATGATTTGAAAGCTTGCATTCCGTTCCAGGCACCCTAGCTCCGCGTTGACAAGTTGCGAAAGATTCAGAGGTGAGCTGAGAAAACAAATGGCACCAAAGTCCCCAGTCACTCTCTTTTCTAGACTTCTGTTCCCCGAAAGCTCAACATGTGGTTTATGTAATAAAAGAGCAGACAACTTTATAAAACCACATTTTTAAAAAACAAAAAACACAACCCTGACAGTGACGCGGGTGGCGCTGTGGGTTAAACCACAGAGCCTAGGACTTGCCGATCAGAAGGTTGGCGGTTCAAATCCCCGTGATGGGGTGAACTCCCGTTGTTCGGTCCCTGCTTCTGCCAACCTAGCAGTTCGAAAGTACGTCAAAGTGCAAGTAGATAAATAGGTACCGCTCCAGCAGGAAGGTAAACAGCATTCCCATGTGCTGCTCTGGTTCGCCAGAAGCGGCTTAGTCCTGCTGGCCACATGACCCGGAAGCTGTACGCCGGCTCTCTCGGCCAATAAAGCGAGATGAGCGCCGCAACCCCAGAGCCGGTCACAACTGGACCTAGTGGTCAGGGGTCCCTTTACCCCTTACCTTTAACAGTACCTTGATGGACCACAGAATGCTGGCTGATCATTGCCGGGAGCTAGAAATTGTGGGGGAAATGGAATAGAGTATCCTGGGATGGGCACCAGTGGCTGGCTGGCTGGCTGGCTGCCACCCAAGCAGCTCTCCCAAGTGCAACATTTTGTTGCAGGTCCCGTTGGCAAGGCCTAGTTTTCCTCCACTTCTGTAAACTCACAAGTGGTTGGGTTTTAATCTCTCCCTTGGGAAGGGCATACCACAGTGGCAAAGTATTTATTTAGACAGACAGACAGACAGACATCCCCTGCTCATCTGGCTGGGTTTCCCCAGCCACTCTGAGCAGTCCCCAACAGAATATTAAAAACATGATAAAACACCACACATTAAAAGCTTCCCTATACAGGGTTGCCTTCAGATGCCTTCTAAAAGTCATGTAGTTCTTGATCTCCTTGACATCTGATGGGAGAGCATTCCACAGGGCAGGTGCCACTACCGAGAAGGCCCTCTGCCCAGTTCCCTGTAGCTTCCCTTCCCGCAGTGAATAACAATAAATTCAGAATTCAAAAATCAATTTAGGGGGGAAATCCATCCAATAAACATTAGATGATCACCAGGGCTAGCTGGCTAAATTAGTCCTATTAGGGCCAGCGAGGAGACCAGGGGAGAATTAGCTGTGGGATCCCAGAGCGGGTAATCTTCATAAAAAGGGGAGAAGGAGGGAAGGAAGGGGAATAAAAGATCAGGCTGAATTCAAATTAAAGGCCAGGAGGAATAGTTCTGTCTTATTACAGGCCCTGCGGAAGGAAGTTAAATCCTGAAGGGCCCTGGTCTCATGGGACAGAGCATTCCACCAGTTTGGAGCCATCCCTGAGAAGGCCCTGGCCCTGGGGGAGGAGAATCTGACTTCCTTAGGGCCCGGGACTCAATCTTACTGGGTGCAGGTCTCATGTGGAGCTGGGCAAACCGAGTGCCCAACCCCCACTCAGTTGCACCAGTGACTTACCACAGTTCCTGAATTACTGCTTGCTGACACCCCCAACATAGAATCAAAGAACTGTAGAGTTGGAAGGGACCCTGGGGTCATCTAGTCCAACCCGCTGCAATGCAGGAATCTCAGCTCAAGCATCCCTGACAGATGCCCATCCAACCTCTGCTTAGAAACCTCCAAGGACGGAGAGCCCACCCAAGGGAGACCATCTGTTCCACCATGCTCAGAAGGGGGGCGTTTTGCCTTTCTCCAGTGAGAGTAGGAGTTCTTTGTCACTCTTGGGGGTGCAGTTCCATTTTCTGGGTTTGTGATGGAAAGGAGGGAATTTGCAGCCGTTCTGTATCCTGGCGGAGAAACGGCGCTGACCTTTTGCTGCCGGTTGCGGCTGAGGGGGAGGGAAGTGGCGGTGATATGACACACATGTGCGCGAGACCGGCACTCGAGGGCTGAGCCATCAGTCATGCAGATAAAAGGCTTCGCTTTTCCCTCAAGCAGCTGTCCAAGGCCGCAGAAGTGGCTGTCGAGGGCCCTCCAAGTGGCAATTATCAGCTCTGGACCCAGGAGTCCTGGGCTTGAGAGCGCTGAGCTTTCTGGCTAAGAGGCTCTCATTAAGGGGCACCTCGCCACTGAGGCCGGATTCAGGCTCTCTTAAGAGGCACTTCAGCCCCGCCAAAGAGAATCCCGTGGCCCTGTAGGTCGTGGCGCAATGGAGCGGATTCTCCTCGCGATGAGATCAAGCACCAAGCGGGTGAACTCTCCTTGCAAAGTCAGCAGCAGGAGTCAGGAGGAACTCGGGAAGGTCCGTCGCACCAGCTCCGACTTGGTGCAGGCTCCCTCAGAAGGTGGCAGAGGACAAAATTTGGCACCTGCCACTAAATAGTTCCTATTTCCATGCCCTCCTCCCTCTCGTCTTCCACTCTGCGCATGCTCTCAAGTGCGCTGCGTTCTAGTCGTGGCATCTTTTGCGCCTCCTCGGCTTGGTACCCTTTGCAGGAGAACTGCTCAGGCCACCCTAAATCTGACACTGCCTTCATTGGAGGTTTCGGAGCAGAGTTTGGATGGCCGTCTGCCTGGGATTCTTTAGTTGCGATTCCTGGGCCAGATGACTCTCTGTTTCCTCTCAACTCTACAATTCTCTCATACCTCCCCTGGTATGCCCCGCGGAGGACCTTAAGGTCCACAAATGACAACATTTTGGAGGTCGCAAGGTGGTTAGTTGGTCTCAACTAGGGCCAGGGCCTTTTCAGTACTGGCCCCAACTTGCTGGAACGCTCTGTCACAAGAGACTAGGGTCCTGCGGGACTTGACATCTTTCACAGGGCCTGCAAGACAGAGCTTTTCCGCCTGGCCTTTGATTTGGACTCAGTCTGACCCTTATGCTTCCCTCCCCTTATGGTTTTGATTGATGAGCTACTTTTAAAATGAGGTTGCATTTTAAATTGCATTTTAACCTGTATTTTAAATTGGTCCCCCCTGCCCGGGACCTACCTATACTGAATCTTCCGACTTCATAGGATTTCTGTGAATTATGAGAGAGAGGGAGAAAACCTCTCTATTTACTTTCTCCATGCCGTGCGCAAATTTATGAACCTCTTCATGTTGCCTCTTACTTGCCTTGTCTCTAAACAAAAAAGTCCACCGGCAGCACATCTCTTCTTTCTCGTATCCAAAAATGCAAGAAGGGCTTTTACACTCGCCAGAAGCTGAGCTCTGCCCTCGCCGGTCCTGGAAGGATCCTTTAAAAAAGTCGCATATGCTCAGCAACTTTGCACCTGTTCATTGGGGGAGATAGGAAGCCCAGAGCACTTGTTCTTTAGATGTCCCTTTTATGAAGAGGCACGGAGTGAGACCATTGATCCCCTGTTGGTGAGGCTCGCTGACCTCCCGGAAAAGCAAAAATTTGACCTTTTCCTCTTAGGCAAAGATCATAAGATGACCCAGATGGTCGCCAGATTTGGTGTACAGATCTGTAGGTGCAGACCATACCCCGATTCAAACTAGTTCGTGAAGAAAATCCCCAAACTCGGTTCCATGGGTGACTCTGGGTCATATCTATGCGGTAGGTTATCTGAAAGTTGTAAGTGTCTAGATGCGGGTGGCGCTGTGGGTTAAACCACAGAGCCTAGGACTTGCCGATCAGAAGGTCGGCGGTTCAAATCCCTACGACGGGGTGAGCTCCCGTTGCTCGGTCCCTTCTCCTGCCAACCTAGCAGTTCGAAAGTACGTCAAAGTGCAAGTAGATAAATAGGTACCGCTCCGGTGGGAAGGTAAACGGCGTTTCCGTGTGCTGCTCTGGTTCACCAGAAGCGACTTAGTCATGCTGGCCACATGACCTGGAAGCTGTACACTGGCTCCCTCGGCCAATAAAGTGAGATGAGCGCCGCAACCCCGGAGTTGGCCACGACTGGACCTAATGGTCAGGGTCCCTTTACCCTTTACTGCAATCTTTCAGGACATTGGATCTGGCCATGAGCTCCATATAAAGCCTTTGAAGAGGCTACTCAGCATCCTGAATTGTGCTCTGAAGGCTTTGGGGATGCAGTCCTAGCCTTGCTCTTGCACCCGGGCTTGCGGGCTTCGCTTTGGGGCGTCCGCTTGGCTGTTCTTTAGAATAGGACGCTGGACCAGTTGGAGTCTGATCCTGCCAGCTCTTCTTATATTCATCCAAACCCCGAAAGGGTTTTGTGGATGCGGGAATAAAGTTCACTGTAATCCAATCACAGCTTGGCCGCCGAATTCCCCTTACACAAAAGTAAAGGAGGACTTCAAAGAAAACGAAACCATCCAATTTGCTCTGCTGGCTTGGGTTTTTGCTGAGCTGAGCTTTCTCTGGGATGAAGCGAGGAGCTCTTTGCCCAGGCTGATCGCATCCAGCAAAGCCAAAATTGTAAGTGGTTTCCCCGGCCTTTTCTCTCTCTCTTTTACTCTGGAACAGAACGAGCTCCGGAAACCAACCTGCCTGGCTTTTATTGGACACGCAGCAATTTCCAAAGTAAGATTTGCTACTTTTGCAGAGCCCTGGACTGGGCAAAGCATTAGGAAGCAAGGCAAGCTCTTGCAGAGGCCGCCGTGGGGAGCTTTGACAGAAGTTTCCCACCTTTTTTGTATTTCTGGGACTCTCTGAAAAAAATCTTTTCCCCCCACCAAAACCACAGTTCTCTGCACAGAATTGCTTGACTGACCTCTGGCCGCCTTTGAGGAGTCCGTTTTGTCTCATGAAATCCTCCTGACTGAGGCTGGCCAGAGGCGAAAATTATTATTATTTATTTTTATTTCATTTCTATACCGCTTTATATTTTTCTTAGAAAAATTCTGAGATGGGCCATTGGGGAAATTGCCCTGGGAATGAGGGTCTCCAGAGCAATGTGATGATCTCTCCAGGGAATGGTAGTGAAGCCCTTTTAGTTATTCAGTGGGTTAGAATGTGGTGTTGATAATGCCAAGGCTGCAGGTTCGATCCCCGTATGGGGCAGCTGCACATTCCTTCATTCTAGGGGGTTGAATGAGATGATCCTTTGAGTCTCTTGGTTTCTATGATTTCCAAATAGGTTTGCTGCACAACTCGGTCCATAGGGTGCAGGAAGCAGCAGGGGTTTAAAGTAAAGGTATGTTGCTGCCATACCCCTTAATGTAGTTGTCAACTCACCCCTCACCCCTGGGGAAAAAAAGCAATTATTAATGAGGAGATCCTTGTCTCCATTGCCTGGGCTAAAAGAGTTCATTTTATTCATTTCATAGAATTTATACATGGCTTGATTGTAAAATCATCATCATCATCATCCCCTCAAAATAGTTTACAAAAAAAGATAAAATCATCACTAAGAAAACTCAACAACAAAAATTCAAGACTTTCCAAAAGTTAAAACGACATTAGATTAAATTTTGCACCCGCTTTCTAAACCTCTGGACAGACTTGTCTAAACAAGAATGTTTTTAGCAGTAGCTGAAAAGGGGACAGTGAAGGCGCCTTCCTGTTTTCACTAGGCAGGGAGTTCCAAAGTTTTAGGTGCTATCACATTGAAATATAAAATTCTCACGACGACGACGAAGAAGAAGAAGAAGAAGAAGAAGAAGAAGAAGAAGAATTTATTTTTTATACCCCGCCCATCTGGCTGGGCTTCCCCAGCCACTCTGGATGGCTTTCAACAGAATATTAAAATACAATAATCTATTAAACATTAAAAGCTTCCCTAAACAGGGCTGCCTTCAGATGTCTTCTAGAAGTCTGGTAATTATTTTTCTCTTTGACATCTGATGGGAGGGCGTTCCACAGGGTGGGTGCCACTACCGAGAAGGCCCTCTGCCAGGTTCCCTGTAGCTTGGCTTCTCGCAGTGAGGGAACCGCCAGAAGGCCCTTGGCACTGGACCTCAGTTTCTGGATAGAACAATGGGGATGGAGATGCTCTTTCAGGTATACTGGACCGAGGCCGTTTAGGGCTTTAATGGTCAGCACCAATGTTGAATGGGTCTTGTGACAGCGGCAGTTCTGCAGATGAAAGAGGTTGAGAAATGTGTTTGCTAACTCGTGCCCACCTCTCGGACCCTGTCCCAACTGGTGGGTTTCTTTTCTTGTAGGTGCCTACTGCACAGTGCTTTTTTGCTGGGGGGGGGGCGGTACGCAGTACCAGAACCATTTTTTCCTAGAAGAAAAGCACTGGTTAAAAGCGTGGCCCTTACTGTAACTACTTCATGGGGAGTCCCGGCACCTCCCTTGGTCCAGCTCAGTATTTTGGCCTCTGACCAGCCTCAGAAGACTATAGGGAGAAGGGGCTTCTTTTCTTCTAAGTAGATTTTGGGGGCCTGCTGGGTGCCCAGGAAGGAGCAGCTGACTTACGCATGCTCTGCATCTGCCATCTGTCTTGAGGTCTAGCAGCTTGGGCTGTGACCCAGCCCCTTTAAATCCTTTTGCTGCAGTTGAACGAGATGATGTGTGATTCCCAAGTGGTCCCCACACCTCGCTTGAATTCACAGCAGCAACAGCCTGTGTGGAAATGTGTCAGACGCTCCGAGACAACTCCGTTTGCTCCGAGACTTGCAACTTGAGAGATTTCACATCCCGTAACCCCCCAACTCTACTGCTGAAGCAAAACAGGTTTCTTGAGAACTCACAGTCTCAGGCTCCGCAGAAGACAGAGGAAGTTATCTCTCTCTCTTTTGGAGGGGAAGGGGTGCTGATACGTGATTTATTTCCTCTCTGGGAAGCCGAAATCCCTCACAGGAAGCTTTGTCTGTTTTCCGCAATGGTGACATTTTGCCCCTTCCACCTTCTCGCCGTTTGCTCAGCACATTTCCTCCCAGCCTGCTTCTCAGAAAGAGTCCTAGAACAATGCTTAATATTATTACAGAAGCAGGTAATTTAAGATCACATCTGCTTGCAATCTGGGCGCAGGGAAGGGGCGCTGTGCCTCCGCGGCAACGGGCTTGCTCAAAGACTTGGAGGTGGCAGCAAGACTCTCCTTAAGAAGAGACGGCAATTATCATAGAATTGTAGACTTGAATGGGACCCAGGGGTCATCTAGTCCAACCCCCTGCAATGCAGGAATCTCAGGACAGAGGGCCACCCAACCTCTGCTTAAAAACCACCCTTCTGAGGGTGTCTGTTCCACTGTTGAACAGTTCCTACCATCAGAGGTAAAGGACCCCTGGCCAGTTAAGTCCAGTCAGCTAGGTTGGCAGGAGCTGGGACAGAGCAATGGGAGACACCATTGATCCTTTGCCGAAGAGGCTGTCCGATCTTTCAGACAAGTCTAAACTTAATTCTCTCCTCTTAGGCAAAAATCACAAGACGACCTGGCTGGTATCCAGATTCTGCGCCCAGATTTGTAGGCACAGATCATCCTCTAGAATAAAATAACTTACTAGGGAAATGCTAAAAGGGACGCGGGTGGCACTGTGAGTTAAACCACAGAGCCTAGGACTTGCCGATCAGAAGGTCAGCAGCTCGAATCCCAGCGACGGGGTGAGCTCCCGTTGCTCGGTCCCTGCTCCTGCCAACCTAGCAGTTTGAAAGCACGTCAAATAGGTACCGCTCCGGTGGGAAGGTAAACGGCATTTCCGTGCATTGCTCTGGTTCGCCAGAAGCGGCTTAGTCATGCTGGCCACATGACCCGGAAGCTGTACGCCGACTCCCTCGTCCAGTAAAGCGAAATGAGCGCCGCAACCCCAGAGTCGGTCACGACTGGACCTAATGGCCAGGGGTCCCTTTACCTTTACCTTAGGGAAATGCTGAAGTCGTCCTTTGGGGTGCCTCAGGGTCAATTTTTATGGTAGCCCAAATCTCAGTTGTACGGGTGTATGTATATATCTCAATTTTAATTCATGAGCTATTACTGCAATCTGCTCTGATTGTATATTTTATCTTTATGAAAGCTGTTTTTATTGTGTTATGCGAGCTGGTCTTTGGCTGTAATAAATTATCTATCTATCTACCCCTGGACAGTTCAGTCCAGTCGGCTAGGTTGGCAGGAGCTGGGACCGAGCAACGGGAGCTCACCCCATCGTGCCGATTCAAACTGCCGACCTTTCGATCGGCAAGTCCAAGAGGCTCAGTGGTTTAGACCACAGCACCGCCTGCTCCCCTGAGCCAGCCTTTCAGACTATGGTGTTCAATTTCAATGCTCTCCAAAATTGTACCCAACTTTGGAGGCGGTAGTCAAGTTCACTTATGCAACTAGTGGAATAATGATGGTTGCCTTATTTGTATAGCAGCACCCCGGGGGATGAACTCAGGGGTTTGCGAGACTTGTGTTTCTGGCTGGGGAGAAGAATTGTAGGGAGACCTGGCAGGCAAGGAGGCAAATCTTGTATGCACAGTTGCTACCTGGAAATTTTGCGTGTGGGGAGAGAGGCTGGGAGAACTAACTGGGAGCCAATGTGCGAAACAGCCTAAGCCTAAATGTGGATGGTGCAGTATCTTCAAAATGTAGTTTTGAGAGTAAACTAAATTGCCCTCTAATAAAATCAGGCCAAATTTTTTGTCCCAGAGCTTTTGCACCCATTGCATCAGAGTGATAGAAGGGCAGGACACAATTATGCTATGCTGAGCAACCAAGCAGAGAACTGTCTTTTATCTCCAAGAGGCAAAGAGTGGGAAAGGGGCCTGGAGCATCCTAGTTGGCCACTGAGAGAACAGGACATGGGACTAGCCAGGTCTTAGGCTGGACCCAGATTCAGGGCTCTCCTTAAGTTCCTTTCCAACCTCATGAGTGATACCGTAGGGTTGAGAATTATAGGGCTGGAAGGGACCCTTTGGGCATAGCTGTCAACTTTTCCCTTTTCTTGCGAGGAATCCTATTCGGAATAAGGGAATTTCACTTTAAAAAGGGAAATGTTGACAGCTACGCCTTTGGAGTCATCTAAGCCAATGTCAGGCTTCCTTCTCACTTTGACTGTAGATAGGTAAAAAGGTAAAGGACCCCTGGACGGTCTAGTCCAGTCAAAGGCAACTATGGGGTTGCGGCACTCATCTCGCTTTTAGGCCGAGGGAGCCGGTGTTTGTCCACAGACAGCTTTCCTGGTCATGTGGCCAGCAGGACTAAACCGCTTCTGGCGCAACAGAACACCATGACAGAAACCAGAGCAGTGCACGGAAACGCCGTTTACCTTCCCGCCGGAGCGGTACCTATTTATCTACTTGCGCTGGTGTGCTTTCGAACTGCTAGGTTGGCAGGCGCTGGGACAGAGCAATGGGAGCTCACCCCGTCGCTGGGATTTGAACCGCTGACCTTCCGATCGGCAAGCCCAAGAGGCTCAGTGGTTTAGACCACAGCACCACCCGCGTTCCTATTACCTTTTAGCTTCCATAGATAAGTGATGCAAAATGAAGCAGTCTCTTACCAGCAACAGAGATGTTTAATGAATGCAGCAAAAGAACAAACGACCATTCTCACAGTGCAGGTGCTCCCATTTAAGTTCTTCCCACTTCCCTCTAGTCACTTCTATCTTCCCATCTCCTACTTACCCGATCTCTCAACCAATAACCGTTCTGCGAAGTTGCCTTATCCCGTCTCCTAGCCCCGGGACTAAGAGGCTGTATTCCTTCCAGTGAGGGAGATTCGGTTAACTCTCTCTCCTCCAGTTCTGCCTCTTCTGGTTTTTCACCTCCCAGTTCTGCCCAACTCCCATCCTCCGAACTGTGCCCCTCAGCAAACCATCGTTCCAGGTCAATACTACTCTCCTGCTCCTGTGGAGCCCCAGGATCCTGGTTCCACCACTCCTCACCAGAGTAGTGCTCCCCGGCCTGATCCCTGACAACCAACCACCTGCAAGGCAGGAATCAGAATCCCTGAAAGAGGGCTATCCACATCCAAACACAGGGTGTATTTTTGGGGTAGCTTTTGCTGGTTTTGCGACCTGTGCAGGAGCAGTAATGATTGCACACACCAGTGGATCATGTAACCGTGTGGTCTTTCTGGAAGGATCAGGGCTCGCTACTTTTTGAGAAGGGGTTAGATACGCCTTCTGGGCCTCTCGGTTTCCCATCCACATTTCCATTCCCTTCGTTGCCGAGAGAGAAACAGAAAGAGAGACCCTTCGACGTGCGTCGCTTTGGGGTTTGCTCTCCAGGAATCTAGTGGACCTCGCTGAGGTTCCTGCTGAGACCTGGACTAGGAGAAGATGGATTGCAAAGCTCAGTGGAGCCATGAGAGGAGGAGGAATGGAGGAGAGAGAGAGAGAGATGCTCTCTCCATATTGCTGCGTCTTCTGTCTGGCAGCTCGCGAGAGATGGGTCCGGCGGGAGGAAGGACCATTGCCTTGAGTCATCTGCAATGGTCCGGCAAGCGCTTCCTCTCACTGGCTTACGTGGCTCCTCTGAGTGGGAGGACAGATTTGGAGCGCACAGCTGGCTGCGGCCTTTTCCTCAGTGCTGGGGCCTTCTCCCCCTCCTCAAAAAATAAAATAAAATTTTATTGGGTTAAGTCAGGAGTAGGGAATCTGTGGCCCGCTAGATGCTTCAAGGTGCAGTTTATTCGTTTATTCATATCCCATCTTTCTTTCTCCCAAGGAGCTCGGTGGGGTGCCCGTGGGTCTCCCCCTCCTCATTTGCTCCCCACAACAACCTTGTAAGGTAGGCGAGGCTGAGAGGCAACGTGATTGGCCGAAGGTCACGGCCAGGTGGGGATTTGAACCCTGGTCTCCCGGGTCCCAGCCTGACACTGTAACCACTGTGCCAGGCTGGACATGGAGAATGGATACAGACTGATCATCCCTCCTTTTTTTTGCTTTTAAAAATAATATTCTTTTAAAAGAATTTCATTTTTAAAATACTGGTGAAAAGAAAAAAAAGAAGAAGAAGAAAAATGTGAATGAGAATCTAAGTACAAGAAAAATACTCAATTACATTTCCATACATTAGTATACAAATGTGTATAGTCTTATTATCCTGAAACAAATTTATTTATCAATAACCTCATATAAAGTCGTTCCAAATATATTTATCTGCGTCTATAAGTGGTCTGCGTCCATTCATATATTGCCGATATTGTCATGTTGTCAAGCCTTCGATTAAGGGGAAACATATCTCTATTCTTCCAGTTTGTCAGTATCAATATCTTAGCCACCACTACGGCTCATAAAATCCATTTTTGCTGTCCCTGCTGTCACTTCCCATACAACAGGTAAATCATTCAAAAGAATATTCACGTCTGAAAATCTCAACTTTCTCCGTAGCGTCTAATTTATATCGTCCGGCACTCTTTCCCCAAATGTAGGAGCAGCGCTGCCACATTAGGAGAGAAGCCCTGAGCAGGAGGGGAAATGACAGATATCCCCGTTCCTGTTGCCGCCGCCGCCTCTGGCCCCTCTGGCTCTGTGCAAGGTGGTGATGAGGCAGGCAGGTGACTTTTCAGGTGAGTGGTCCATCAGCTGCCGCTCGGAAAGAAGCCATCCTTCTGGCACCAATCAGTTTCCTCTTATCGCTCGGCTTGACAGGGACTTTTATCTTCGCTGCCAAGAGAGCGAGATCGGGCACCTGGGGAAGGTATGCCTGACGCGGCCGATGGTTCCTGAGAGACTCGTTTGTCCTCTCATTTTTTGCTTTTGCTCTCCCGTCACCTCACCCGTCTTGGCTCTGCACAAAACGTCTTCGCTAACTCGCCTCCTACGGCTCCCCAGATTCTTAGGGAATCTCTTTGGTCCTTTTGGAGGTGGCAGGTTCCTGGGGCTGGTTAGGGCTGCAGGGGAAGATGGGAGTGAGGGCGTCCTGCTGCTTTCCCCAATAGCTCTCCCGAGGACTCTTCTCTGGGCCTGATCCTGCCACTGCTGCAAACCCCTCATGGCCTTATTATTATTATTAGTACCCTGCCCATCTGGCTGTGTTTCCCCAGCCACTCTGGGTGGCTTCCAACAAAAGATTAAAAATACATTAAAACATCAGTCATTAAAAACTTCCCTGAACTCAGATGTCTTCTAAAAGTGGTTGCTTAGGCATTGGTTACAACTGTCTCCACCCAGGGACAGAACTGACTTCCACAACCCTGCGGAAATCAGTAAGGGAAAACATTTTGGGGAGAAAGATGGAGCTGAGAACCGTGCCCTCACCTCTCCCCACATGCTCCCAGGGGCTCTTGCGTGGCCCTAGCCCCTTGACAGGGGTTCGGACAAAACATGGCGAGCCCCTGGATTCCTATAACGGAATACCCTTGCAGCAGCAGCATTGGAGGGGCAGGCACAGCCAATCCATGCCCCTCCACCAGCCAATTCATAAAACCAATGCCTAACGGCAATCTTACAAGTTGTAACGATTTGCTACGCAGTTGGCAAAAACTAAATGGCACCAGCCAATCCGTCAAATGGACAAAATTCCTACCAGGCCCCTGCCCCAAAAGCAGACGACCACATGACAGGCATAGCAAGGTCAGACACACAAGCCCTAACTTAGGGAGGGTGGGCGGGTGATCCGATGCACGCAGCAAAAGGGAACATAGAATCATAGAGTTGGAATAGAGCACAAGGGCCATCGAGTCCAACCCCCTGCCAAGCAGGAAACACCATCAGAGCACTCCTGACATATGGTTGTCAAGCCTCTGCTTAAAGACCTCCAAAGAAGGAGACTCCACCACACTCCTTGGCAGCAAATTCCACTGTCGAACAGCTCTTACTGTCAGGAAGTTCTTCCTAATGTTTAGGTGGAATCTTCTTTCTTGTAGTTTGGCTCCATTGCTCCGTGTCCGCTTCTCTGGAGCAGCAGAAAACAACCTTTCTCCCTCCATTAAATGCTGCGTGCTAAGTATATAAACCCTCAAGCCACCCCACAAATTGGCAGCATCATAATTTGCCCAACAACCCAGAATAGCCACTCACAATCCTGGACATCTAAACAATCCCACCCAGCAACCAAGGGAGGGGGTCCTGTTAGACCCCACCGCAACACGTGCTCTCCATGAAGGAGAACACGCCTTGTCGAACAAATCAGCTCCCGTACGCTGCAAACCTGGAAGTGAGTGTTCCGGTTTGTGAACGTTTTTCGGAAGCTGAACGTCCGATGCGGCTTCCGATTGAGTGCAGGAAGCTCCTGCAGCCAATCAGAAGCCGTGCCTTGGTTTTTGGATGGTTTCGGGAGTCAAATGGACTCATGGAACAGTTCAAGTTCAACAAAGGTACCACTGTACTTAAAGAAGGCTTTCATAGCTCTCTTCTAATTCTTTCTGTTCAGCCCTGGCGCTCTCTGATGGATAATTTGTGTATGCCCAGAGGTGTGCAAAAGCACATTTGCAAAACTTCCCAGGTGTTTCTTGAGTAGATTAGAATACCCAGAAGTGCCATTTTCCCCTTGGGCTGTTTGGCCTTTGCACAAGGAAACCCAGCAAGGAGCCTGTGCTCTTTATCCATTTCTGCCTTTAATGGGGTTTCTGGATGCAGCCAGAACTTTTCTCTTTTAGGGAAGGGGGTGGTTATATATTTTGGCCAGTTCCACACGCATCCTCCAGTTGCCAGCAGCTCCCTTTTCTACCCTCCGTCCAGTCCACCTTCCCCTTTCTAGCTCCTCTCTCACTGCAGTTTCCTATCCAAAGAACATTTGTCTCTCTTCTGGGGGTGGTCTGGGGGTCGCCAAAGACTCCCCTAGCACTATCCTCCGATTTGCCAGGATCTGCTCTGGGCTGCAGACCTCCCTCACCCCCCCCCCAATCCAATTTCATTTCACACATTTGAAATGTTGTCAGGAAAGCAGCCGACCTTTTTTGGAGAGAGCCAGGCATGAATCAGTTCAATCGGGGAGATCTTTCTCAATTTCTAAATTGATTAAACAAGCAAAAAACCACCTCTTTGAGATCGATTCCGTAATTTTTGACCAAACGAATAATTTGGGAGGTGAGAATCAATCCTCTATTAATTGATTTTTAAAAGCTGGGGATGGAGGGAGGGAGGAGAGATGAATTAATATCGTTCTTGATGAAATTGCTTTGTTGGTACCTAATAAGAGTAAACCTCAACTTCCCACTGCTCCTGCGCTCAGAGGAGATATTTAGGCAATTGGGTGGAGGTTGACCCCCTGGAATCTCTCGTTTGGGGCTGGGAGGTGGGTGAAACCTTCCATATCCTGCTTTCCACTGAGTTTCACTTCTCCCCCCCCCCCCAAAAGAAAAATCTCTCTTCTGTTTTCTCCCTTCTCCCCGGACCACTTTCTCTTGGCTTTGCACAATAACTGCTAAAGGAAAGGCAATCAGTTACTGATATCCAATCTCACCAGTGACCGGGACTTGGACATGTTGATTTGTAAGAGCGTGGGAAAAGGCCTGAGCTGTTGGCAAAACCAGGTGAAAAATAATTTCACCGGGTTTGGGAGGAAGCAAAGCGGCTCTCTCGCTCTCCATCATACGAAGGGACATTTCCAGAGGGAAAGGAAAGAATTTCCCATTAGAGGGGAGCCGGACAAGTCTGGCTCTGGGGCCCCAGAGTGTGTCTGTGAGCAAAGAAGAACACATATACTCGTCTCTGAACATGTATAAAGGAAAGAGTTCAGGGTAGCCATAGGATGCCCAGACTCTCAGCCTGGGTCTCCTCTGCTGTAGCATCTGAATGCAGAAGCCAGCATTCCTTTGGGGGGGGGGTTAAATAATTTTTTATTAAATTTTACATTTTTATCATAGTAACATCAAATAATAAAACATACAATTCCCAAATCCTGCCCCCATGACTTCCCTCAACTTCTGGTTTCTTAACATATAAACTTCCCCTGCTTGTTTTATTAAATCTTAATATTAAATTCCTTAACTTAAATGTAGTTATCCTTATCTCATTATAACGTTAATTGGTGTTTTCTATATTTTGTCCATTGTAAGTGTTTACTCAAAACCTACTAGTGAGTCCATTTCTTTACATTGTTTCTGTAAATACAACATAAATGGTTCCCATTCTTTTTTAAAGTCTCTGTTGTCTTTGTTGCTTAGTCTTTCAGTTAACTTCGCCATTTCAGAGTATTCCATCAATTTTTCTTGCCATTGTTCTTTAGTTGGTATTTCATTGCTTTTCCATCTTTGGGCTAGCAATATCCTAGCCGCAGTTGTCGCATGCATAAAAAGTTTATTCTTCTCTTCTGTCGGGTCTTGACCTGAAATACCTAATAAACCAAGCTTCTGGTCTCTTAACAAAAGTTAACTTAATTTTTTTTTTCCATTTTGTTGCAGATCATTTCCCAGTAATTTTTAATTATTTTACAATTCCACCACATACGAAAAAAATGTGCCTTCATTTTCTTTCCATTTCCAACACTTATTGGAGCCTGTAAGCCAGCTTCCCTGATCAAAAAGCTATTGGCTTGTAGGAAAGGGTGACACTGAGAGACTCAGTACAGAGAAAAGAAACGACTTCTCTGTACAGCACTTAGTTAACTTATGGAACTCCCTGCCACTTGATGCGGTGAATCTGCTAGCTTCGATTCCCACAGATATCTAGGAATGCTGTCTTTGGTGACTTCCATCAAGTCCATTCTTGTTCTCTTTAAGATTTTGTGATACCATATGGCATGGTTTCTCCAGCTCAAGCAGAGATCAGCGTGCTCTCACCCCTGTTCCAATGGGGATCTTCCAGGAATACTTCGGCACTGAAGACTTTGCAAATCCACCATTCCATTAATACACATTGCCAACGGTTAGTGACACAGAACTTTTTTAAAAAAGCAAACTAATAAAAAAAAAATGTGTGTGAATTAACCCTAAGGCTTTACTTGATATCTTATAAAGCAATGTAGGTGACTAATAACTTGAACATCCTTTTCCTTTCCAAACCTGCACTTTTGTTCTTGGGGAGCTGCGGGATCCTTACTTGGAGAACGAACTCCTTGATTTATTACGGTGCATTTGGGGCCAGGCAGATTCCTCGACCTCTACGGCTGAAATGGGCCATGCTTAGGAGAAACAGTCTTCTCTGCAGATGGTAGGAAGACAGATGTGCTCGGGGGCCATCTGAGATGAGATAAACGGTGCAGCTGTAGGAGGGGACCCAGGGAGCCGGCCTGCGTTTGCACCCCCAGCCTCAGCCTCTGGTTCCCTGACTCAACTGGGTCATTGGGCCTTTCAGCGTTTCCAGATGCAGTTCAGATACGGAGGAAGCATCCGAAATCTTCGGGGGCCGTTCACTCCCAGAAAGTTTCCAGACCAGCTTTGCAGATGCTTCAAAGTTGGAACGCGCTCAAAGGAATAGTGTGTCTCTTTCCCTCTTCTCCCTTTGCAAGCGAGTCAAGCCACACACACACACACACACACACACAGACTTTCCCCTGCAAAAGTCACACTGCAGTGACTGTGAGCGACGCAAGACAGCCAATTTAGCCCCGCACGTTCAGGATAAATCCCTCGTTGCTCATGCCCAGCATGTGGTTAATTGCATCTAATATGTGCACACTCTGTATTTTGCTGAGGTTATTAGGGGAATGTTATCTTGCCCTTAATAAACACCAGTAAAGTTTCACCCGGTGCCCTGGGTACATCGCTGAACATCTCTCCGATGTGTTAGATCTAAAACAACATACTTCATGCTCCCCGCAAAAATTTGGATGTGGCAGAAAGTTTTGAACACCTTGGGCAGTCAAAAGAGGCCAGTATCTGTTCAGGAAACTCAGGCATGCAGCCAAATGTAATGAAACACAACTGTCTGGCAGATTTTGGGGCATGAATGCAGAGCTCTGTAAGGTTCCGGGATGAAGCAGTCAATGGAACTAAGTTTTGATAAAGCAACTTAGCAGCACATTTCACCTGCTCGTTCAGTTTGCTATTCGATAAGTCTGCCATGCACCCAGAATTTCCCAGACATATCTGGAATTCATCCATCAGAAATAGTGTCTGGGCGGAATGTCTGAAGATCGGTAGAAATGCCCGGATAAACATGGGCGTAGGGCAACCCATGTTGGAAGCGTTGATTTTGGGGGGCAAATTTCCTAAAGAAATAGTTCCAAAACTTCATTATTATTTTTTAAAAAACTGGAGATTTTGCAAAAAATGCTCAATAACTTTTGGGTCCGGATTATCACTATTTGATTGCAGGCTCTTCTTTTTTGATGGGTAGTTGGCTTTTGTAGTTGACGTCTGTTTGATAATTTGGTTAAGGCATCTTAAATGATGGGGGTGGACTAGTTGACCCTCAACGCCCCTTGCAACTCTGCAATTCCATGATTCTATAACTGAGGGCTATGCCTGGGCAATAAATCGATATATCGCCCAGGACCGGGAGGGGCGGGGCAGACAGACCGCAATAACAGCTTCACTCAGCGGTATATCGCTGCTGAAACCGTCGCTGCTCTGGAGCCCCTCTGCCCAGAAACAAACTTGCTGGGAGCTGGAGGCAGAGGGAAGGGGGCTCCGCTGAAGTGTCCCCCCTTCCCAGCTGAGAGAGCCCCAACCCCGATCCTGCTTTCACGCGAGTTGGAGTGGGATCGGGGCTGCTCAGCTGCGGATTGCAAAGCCCGCCCTTCCCAACTGAGAGAGCCCTGACCCCGCCGAGGCAATTTTTTTCAACATTGTGGTGTATTGCCAAACCACAATGTTTGGCTGGCGATCCACTGTGATGCTGAAAACCCAGCCCTGCTCAGCTCTACTGGGGGCAAAACAAAATATTAAAACAACCTTAATTGATTGCTAAGTATATTATGAATGCAACACACATAGCCAGACGGGTGACAATTTTCTAAGGGGAGAATCAACTGCAGCCTTTAGCCAAACCCTGAAAAACTTACGTTTCCAGTTCTGCAATCTTCCCTTGTAATTACCTTTTTCTTTCCTTCTGGATCATAGCACCTTAAAGTTTCTTGGTCAGGGCACCTGGGATGCAGCCTTCCTTTGGCTGGCTCATCTGTTTCTTTTCTGCAGGAGATAAAGCTTCGGAGCACTGCTGGAAGTGCTGCAAAAACTATTACTAGGATGGCAATTCCACTAATAATGGGTCTAGCCCATTGGGAACCTCTCTTTCCTGAGTCCCACTGGGAGGAACGAGAGATGCACCAGATATATCAGAGGAAGGCAAGGTTCTTGAGAGATCTGGCGGATGCAGCTGTTATTAGACGCGAAAAGAAGATTCTCCCCTCCTGTCTTTAAAATGCGGCTTTGAAAAATGATTATTGCATTCAGAAATATAAATTATCTAAGCTTAAAATGACTTCAGGAGTGATGGCCATAAACAGATTAGTGTCAGAATTTTAAAAGACGCCGGGAAGAAATTGGTACCCGGATCACGGCATCCTATCAAATACAAAAAAATCCATTATCTCTGAAACAACAAGAATTGTCAGGCTGGCACTCGCTGTATGATGCCCTGGGTGCTTTGTGTTTATTTGTGTGTTTTCTTTCTTTCCTGTGTCTAACTTGAATTTTTAAGCAGGAAACGAAGGGGGTGATAAATAACAACTACAGGGTTTGCAAGGCTTGTCAGAGAATTCACACCTGCGTTTAGTTTGGAGATGGAGCGAATCTGATGTCTCAGGGTTTGTTTTTTACCCTTCCTTCCTTCCTTCCTTCCTTCCTTCCTTCCTTCCTTCTTTCCTCTTTCCTCTTTCCTCTTTCTCTGTGTAGAAGTTCTTCACCAGTTTAACAACCTGCCAAGTCCAGATGGAACAGCCTTCATTTTGGATGGCAGCCCCATTAGAGCCCATAGTCTAGGAAATATCTGTCGTCACCTTGAGCGAAGCTCTTTTAACAGATCTTTCCTAAGTCAGATTTCCTGGTGGCTTGAAGTGAGGAGTTTGCCCTTGACTTTGACATTCTGGTTTTCTGTGCCATTCGCAGGAGACTTTTTTTGTTTTGTTTGCGGGTGTTTGGACGGACGATTGCCTTTGCAGTTGGCAAGACTCTTTCTCCTGGAGCCCCTGGTTATGGATAGGAATTGGGGCGAAAATCATTCCTGCCAGAGCCGTTACTCCACCACCCGCTTGCTGCTCTCTCTGCGCTGTTTGAATGCAAGCGGTATTAATCACCATCCACACAATGTACTTAGAGCAGCTTTCACACTGCTCCAAACAGCAGCAATAACAGAGTCCCACATCAAATCCATCACTGAGCAGAACAACTCCTGCAGAGGCTGAGAGCAAGGAAGGAGATTGAAAAGGCCACATCCAGAGGAGTACCATGGGGTGGGAACATAAGAAGAGCCCTGCAGGATCAGGCCCATGGCCTATCGAGTCCAACACCCTCTTCTAACCTGTGGGAAACCTACAAGCAGGATTCCAGCGTGAGAGCCCTTTCCCCTCCTGCAGATTCTAGCAAATGGGGGAGCATGCTGGGATTCCCTGGGTCCCACAGCATAGATAGGGAACCGGCAGACTTCCAGATGTTGCTACATGCCAACTCCCCTCAGTCAAACATGCCAGTCGCTGGTTACCTGGGTCTTCTCCCTTTTTGAAAATGAGGAGAATATTTGCCTGCCTCATAGTCTGCAGGGATCTCCCCAGTTCTCCCAGAATTCTCGACCATTATAGACAAGAACCTCTCAGATTACATCCACAAGCTCCTTTAATACCCTTGGGCGCAGAGTGAGGAGGGATGTTTAGTTCATAGAAATCCTATGATATGGCAGCTTGAGTGAAATATACTCGGAGTTGAGAGTGGATTTCATGCTCTTTATTCAGTTCATAGTGGTGAGGAGGAATGGAAGTCCCCCCCGAATGTCTGCTTTATATACGTTATTTACACAATGGGCCCCACGTGATTGGCTAATTCCGGGATTCTCCTGTAAGCCAATCCGGTTGTGGATTCACTTCCACCTGGAGCTGGATTGGGTGGCTCCTGCGGACCAATCAGACTGCTGCATTTTGGACCCTATTGTTCTAGGATCAATCAGACTGCTGCATTCTGGACCCTATTGTTCTAGGACCAATCAGACTGCTGCATTCTGAATCCTATTGTTCTAGGACCAATCAGACTGCTGCCTTTTGGATCCTGTTCAACTCAGTACATAACATTGAGGATGATAGCAACAGACTTGCAGCCGGTTCATGGCTGGCTGAGCCAAGGCACAGAGACCCCGGTCCCCTTCTCTGCCTGCGGAGTCCCTAAAATTCGAGATGTGGGCTTGAGATGCATCTTCTCTCATGTTCCCGACCTTGCCTTGGAAACGGTTGAGAGCGCGCCAGAAAGGGAGTCTATTTTTTATTTAGTAAATACTTCTCTCTTTTTTTAACAGAACTGCGGTTTTGATTTATAGGCACCTCGGTGGTGCTCCCAGGAAGACTCGTAGAGGTTTAACTACATTTTCTCAGCATCACACCAGGCCCAATAAAGCGGCGTCCATGTGCGCGGCACACATTCTCACTCCCAATATAAATCGGGTTTTACGAGAGTGGAAGGCCCCTTGGCTCACCGGAGCATAGCGTGTTGGTCCAAGCCCCCTGCGTAGTGGACTCTCTCTCTCTCTCTCTCTCTCTTTTACTCGCTCTTCCTCTTCAAGTTGTCAGACTTCAGTAACGTTTACAGCTATTTAGCTATCAAACTTTATGTGCGGCTCTGAGAGAAAACGTGTCTCTTAACTACCGCAGTGTCATAAATGGCAGTCTGTTAAACCGCGCCAATTCAACAACTGTTTCGCCAAAGCCGCCAGCACTGGAGAGGGCGCTGATTACTCAAGAGGAAGCTTGCGTGCCAGGAGTTGGCATTCCTTTGCCGGCGCCTCTAGTCCTTTGGCCCTAATCCGCCCTGCTTGGTTTTCACGTGGAGAATGAGGGGGTTCACTGCTGCTCCACCGAGCCATTGGAAGCCCATCAAAAACGGTCTATCATCTATCTATCTATCTGCAGTGGTAGCTCGGGTTAAGTACTTAATTCGTTCCGAAGGTCCGTTCTTAACCTGAAACTGTTCTTAACCTGAAGCACCACTTTAGCTAATGGGGCCTCCTGATGCTGCTGCTGCTACTGCTGCCGCTGCCGTGCGATTTCTGTTCTCATCCTGAAGCAAAGTTCTTAACCCGAGGTACTATTTCTGGTTTAGCGGAGTCTGTAACCTGAAGCGTATGTAACCTGAAGCATATGTAACCCGAGGTACCACTGTATCTATCTATCATCATCATTTATCTATCTATTTTCCTTCATTTCGATATTGCGTTATATTTTAAGTGGAGAGGGGAATCTCAAAGCCAACATTTACCAACCTTAAGTAAAATAATCCAGAATAAAACATTGCAGGATACAGAATGGGATAGCTCAGTAAGTAGAGCATGAGATTCTTAATCTCCGGTGTTGTGGGTTTGAGCCCCATGTTGGGTGAAAGATTCCTGCATTGCAGGGGGTTGGACTAGATGACCCTCAAAGTCCTTTCCAACTCTGTGATTCTGTGAGAATAAAGTCAAATATAAAGGATACTTTCAAAGCAGCATAATTAACAGAAAACTGAAACATTACCTTAAAGGTTATTATTAGGAAACGCAGTGGATGTAGCCTACCTTGATTTCAGCAAGGCATTTGACAAGGTGCCCCATGATATTCTTGTAACGAAGCTGGTAAAATGCGGTCTTGACTATGTTACCACTCAGTGGATTTGTAACTGGCTGACTGACCGAACCCAAAGGGTGCTCATCAATGGTTCCTCTTCATCCTGGAGAAGAGTGACTAGTGGGGTGCCACAGGGTTCTGTCTTGGGCCCGGTCTTATTCAACATCTTTATCAACGACTTGGATGATGGACTCAAGGGCATCCTGATCAAATTTGCAGATGACACCAAACTGGGAGGGGTGGCTAACACCCCAGAGGACAGGATCACACTTCAAAACGACCTTGACAGATTAGAGAACTGGGCCAAAACAAACAAGATGAATTTTAACAGGGAGAAATGTAAAGTATTGCACTTGGGCAAAAAAAATGAGAGGCACAAATACAAGATGGGGGACACCTGGCTTGAGAGCAGTACATGTGAAAAGGATCTAGGAGTCTTGGTTGACCACAAACTTGACATGAGCCAACAGTGTGACGCGGCAGCTAAAAAAGCCTATGCAATTCTGGGCTGCATCAATAGGAGTATAGCATCTAGATCAAGGGAAGTAATAGTGCCACTGTATTCTGCTCTGGTCAGACCTCACCTGGAGTACTGTGTCCAGTTCTGGGCACCACAGTTCAAGATGGCCACTGACAAACTGGAACGTGTCCAGAGGAGGGCAACCAAAATGGTCAAAGGCCTGGAAACGATGCCTTATGAGGAACGGCTAAGGGAGCTGGGCATGTTTAGCCTGGAGAAGAGGAGGTTAAGGGGTGATATGATAGCCATGTTCAAATATAGAAAAGGATGTCACATAGAGGAGGGAGAAAGGTTGTTTTCTGCTGCTCCAGAGAAGCGGACACGGAGCAATGGATCCAAACTACAAGAAAGAAGATTCCACCTAAACATTAGGAAGAACTTCCTGACAGTAAGAGCTGTTTGACAGTGGAATTTGCTGCCAAGGAGTGTGGTGGAGTCTCCTTCTTTGGAGGTCTTTAAGCAGAGGCTTGACAACCATATGTCAGGAGTGCTCTGATGGTGTTTCCTGCTTGGCAGGGGGTTGGACTCGATGGCCCTTGTGGTCTCTTCCAACTCTATGATTCTATGATTCTATTATTATTAACTAGTTAAATTTGCATACCACCCTTCATCTGTAGATCTCAAGGCACTTCACAACATCATAAAACATTAAAATAAAATAAAAAATTACAAAGGAGATCAACTACAGAATGCAAGCCTAGGGGGGGTTGACAAAATCTCAGGTGGGCAGATCGGCGTGGCGGTGCTCGCACCCCTGGCGGCAGAATTTTGCTATTGGCGTGATCGTTCTGCTCATGTTCTGAACAGAGCTCTGGAACAGATCCCGTTTGCAACCAGAGGTACCACTGTATCAGGAAACGGCATTTGGGTTAACGCTCCTTGATGGCATGAACACTGAGCCACAGGAAACTCAGGAAGATGGCTTGGATGGGAAGAAAAGGTGGCTTGATAGGGGCTGGGTGTGGGGAAAGTCTCTTTCCTCCCTCCCTGCTCTGACCTACTGGCTTTAATGCAAGTCACTCTTCCAGGAAGGAGTTGCTTCTGCTAATCGGCTGCCACTCGCCTCCAGCGATATCTGTCCTGCCTTTATCCTCCCAGCGGGGCTGACCAAGCTTCTCAGACATGCTCTGCATTCCGGAGATGGGCTTCTGCTCCATGGTTAATAATTCAGCTGCGTACCAGGCTGGGCCCTGCAGGAACAGGCTTTCTTCTAACAAGGTTTGGGGTTGGAGCTGTGAGCCAAATTTGCTGGAGTGACAATAGGCGGCAATAGGTGTTTGCACTACTCCATCGCTGGTAGAAGAAGTTTCTCATCTGGTCCAGCATCTCACAATCAGATACCTGTGGGAACCCCACAAGCAAGTCCTGAGCTCAAGAGCCCTCTGTCCTCCTGCAGTTTCCAGCAACTGGGATTCAGAAACATTTCTGCCTCCGACTGTGGAAGCAGAACATAACCATCATGAGTAGTAGCTGCCGATGGCCCTCTCCTCCATCCATGAATTTGTCTAGTGTTCTTTTAAAGCCATCCAAGCTGGTGGCCATCCAGTGGCAGGGAGTTCCATAGATGAACGATGCACTGCATGAAGAAACAATTTTATTTGATGTGTCCTGGATCTTTTTTGTTTGTTTTTAAATTCAAGCTTGGGTAGAATTGGTGGGAGATTCATCCCTCCAGCCATGGATCTAACCGGTCTTCAGAGTGCTTGGTTATAGACACCTGGTGGGGTTGTGAACAAGTCCTACCTCCCAAGCAAGGGAATGAGTCGAGCCTTGGGAAACTTGCTGCTTCCTCCTCCTCCTTTTATTAAAATGCTTTTTAATGGTGTTTCATTTAATACAAACAGAAAAATATACAGTAACAGTCAACAATCATTTACCTACCTTTTCCCCCTACACTCTGCTGAGCATTGACTTCCTTCCCTCCCTTCAACAGGTTTTCCTATGTCAGTTACTTTTCCACAGTTTCTTATTGTATCCAATCCTATCTACATCGTAAGATTTATTTCAGTCCTGCCAGAGTCTTCAAATTTCTACAGCTATCATTTATGTACTCCATAAATTTACTCCAATCTTTTTGGAATTTTGCTTCCTCCTGATTTCGGATTCTACAGGTCAGATTTGCTAGTTCTGCGTAATCCACCATCTTCCTCTGCCACTCCTCTATTGTTGGTAATTCTGGTACTTTCCATTTTTGGGCTAACGAAGTTCTGGCAGCAGTCGTAGCATACATAAATAACCTTTGATCTGCTTTTTCTATTTCCTCCCCCATCAAGCCTAGCAAGAAAGCTTCCGTCTTTTTCGGGAAAGTGTATTTAAATATCTTTTTCAATTCGTTACAAATTTCGCTGCTTCCTCCTTCAAGGTGTTGCTTCTCTTAGTCTCTCACAGCATTCTTCCCTAACCTGCTACCCTTTAGGTCTTTTTGCTTTGCAAGCCCTGGGAAGACAGACAGGCCAAATCCTATCTTCCCAGAGCATCTAACCTTCGCTTCCTCAGTTAGGAAAGGAGAAAGCTGTCAGACCCATCAGTATGTCTAGCTCGGCGTTGCCCACATTCTCCAGGGTTTCAGACTGAAGTCTCTCCTAGCCCTGCCAGAATATTATAGCATTGTAGAGTTGGAAGGGACCCAAAAATCATCTGGTCCAACCCCTTGCAATGCAAGAATCTCTCTCTTTTTAAAATACATTTTTATTAATTTTTTAGCATATCAGTTCCAACAGTCATACAACATAACTTCTCATCTTATGCAATGTTTTAGACTTCTGTCAACGCCTTTGATGATTTTCCATTTTTATCACTTGGCCTGCATTTCTTAGTTTCTATGTTGCATTCAATTGTCCTTAACTAATAATTCTTTTCATAGTCTTTCTTGTAATATTTCAGATAATCCACCTTACAAAACATCTTGCAGTCCTACTAGCGTAATCTGTTCATCACAATTACTTTTCAGATAGTTGATATATTTACTCCAGTCCTCTAAGAATCTCTGATCCGGCAGGTTGCGAATCCTTTCTGTTGATTTATCTAGTTCTGCGTAGTCCATCAACTTCGTTCTCCATTCTTCTTTTGTCGGTAGTTCTTCTTGCTTCCATTGCGATGCAAGAATCTCAGCTAAAGCACCCATAGCGGATTCAACTTCTGCTTAAACAACTCCAATGAAGGAGAGTTGTTCCCCCAAGAGAAACCATTTCCACTGCCCAACAGCCCTTACTGCCATAAAGTTCTTCCTGATGTTGAGTCGGAATCTCCTTTCTTGTAACTTGAAGCCATGGGTTCGAGTCCTACCCTCCGGAGCCGGAAGAAAACCAAGCTTCTTCCTTCTTCTATATGACATCTTCCATGTGACAGCCCATAATGGCATGCCAAGCAAATGCTCCTCTCACCCCGATGCCTGTTCCACAGCTTTCCTCCTTCCCTGCTTTCTTCTTCCCTGGGAAAGAGTCTCCCTCTTCGTTCTGGTATTCGGAAGCTGCTCTCCGACCGGCCGCCATCTTCGTTTCTGCGAGGAGTGTGCTGTTGCCGCGAGAGGCCGGCTTCCTCAGGAAGTCCATCACTTCCGATCGCCGTCTGTGGCAGCTCCGAGTTTTACCCTTTAGCCGCACGGCACATTCCCTTCCCTCCCCAAATGGGGGTCTTGCCTGCGAGCACAGATGGGAACTTAAATTATTCAGAAAGGAAAGGTCAGGAGGCAGCCTGCTCATGCCTGGGAGCGTGGCAGTTCTGCCGGCCTTTGTACCGCGTGTAAACAGGGCTTGGCAGCGAAAACCAAAGCAGGCTCTAAACCTTCAGAAAATCACAGAGAGGAGAGGTGGATAAGATCCTTCCCAATGAGGCAGGTTGGAAACACTGCATTTTTTAATTATTTTTTTTTAAAAGGCAGCAAGCTTTGCAAACTTGTTTGCATTGCTACACATCTTGATGATCAGACGTTCCCTGCTCTGGTTTCATGACTTGCCCAGGGAGACCCTGGGCTTCCAATTCTGCTACAGAGGCAACCTGTTAGTTTCTGTAACAATTGTCTGCCTTGCGTAGGCATCACAACAAACTGTTAGAATCATGGAGCTGGCAGGAACCCCAAGGGAGATGTCGACCAACTGCCTGCGATGCAGGAATCACTGCTAAATACTCAATGGCAAAGGGCCTTCCAGCATCTGGTTAAAAACCTCCAAGGAAGGAGAGACCAATGCCTTCTCAGGCAGTCTGCCCCACTGTCAAACAACTCTTAGAATCATAGAATCATGGATTTGTGGAGTTGGAAGGGGTCCCAAGGATCATCTAGTCCAGGGGTCTGCAACCCACGGCTCCAGAGCCGCATGTGGCTCTTTTACACCTTTGCCGCGGCTCCGGGGCAGATACTAGCGAGGGGAGGAGGCGCATTGTGCGCCCTGACACTCCCCACTGTGGCGGGCGCTGTACTGGCTGTGACGTCGCATGGGGGCAGTGCGTGCATTAGTCACGCACCGTCCCGACGTCACCTTCCCGCCCGCTGTCAGCTCGGAGGGCAGCGGCGCGCATGCAATGGTTTTGCGGCTCCCAGGTTTTTTTTCTTCGGAAACGGGTCCAAGTGGCTCTTTTTGTCTTAAACGTTGCAGACCCCTGATCTAGTCCAACCCCCCTGCAACAGAGGAATACACAACTACCCCATACAGGGATCACACCTGCAACCTTGGTGTTATCAGCACCACGCTCGAACCAGCTGTTTAGTTGGAATCTCCTTTCTTGTAACTTGAAGCCATGGGTTCGAGTCCTCCCCTCCAGAACAGGAGAAAACAAGCTTGCTCCTTCTTGAGATGTTGGAAGATAGCTCTCCTATCTCCTATTTTTCCAGGCTAAAGTTTCCTGGCTCCTTCAACCGTTCCTCATCAGGCTTGGTTTCCAGACCCTTGATCATTTTGGTTGCCCTCCTCTGCACACCTTCCAGCTTGTCGACATCCTTCTTAAACTGTGCTGCCCAGAACTGGAGGTCGCAAACCACAATGTTGCAGAAGGTGCTGGTGCACAAGGCAAATCTCAGGCAGCCAGTGATGTTCAGAGGCAGGGAGCCCAAAGGAGAGGATTGTTGTTGTTGAAAAGCCATCTTTGTCAACAACAAATTGTCACTGTTCTTTGTGTTGAATATATGCTAGATGGTCATTTATGGATCTAATAGGTATCTCAAGCCATTTGCCCATGTTGCCATGCAACTAGTCCATGCAGAATATAGGCACCCTATATATAGAAAGGAGCAAACCAGGGATATTTTAGGGAGCAGACGAGGCCCATGATTTACATCATAGGTGCCTACACAACACAAAACACTGTTGCTGTATGTCACGTTTTATTTTATTTGTTTTTTATCTGATATTTTGGAAATGTACATCCAGGGGGTTTATTTCCTTTATTTTGGGGGGGGGGGCAAGAGAGTTGGGCCCTAAGCTATAGCTTGTTTAGCTTATACGCACCGTATTTTTTGCTCCATAAGGCACACTTTTTTCCTCCTAAAAAGTAAGGGGAGATGTGTGTGCGTCTTATGGAGTGAATGGCGCTGTGCAGAGTGGGAGAGCTGCGCAGCGCCTCTTCAGCGAAGCAGGAGGAGAAAGGGTGTGTCTTATGGTCGGGTGCGTCTTATACAGCGAGAAATGCGGTAAATCCAGCACTGGTGATGGGGCATGTCTCATGTGGCTAAGGATGACCGGGCTCACAGGACCTTGCAGGCCTCACCCTGTGCAGCTTCTCCTTGCAGGATGCAGCCCTCCCACTTCCGACAGAAATCCCAGAAATTTGTCCGTGCTTTTGCACAGCTCAGTAAGCAAAGCTGCAAGCTTGACTCACAGCTCACAGCTCGGGGCTTTCCCCTAAGAACCACCCTGTGCCTGACATCCGTCATATTCATTCTCTCCTTGCAACGGGACTGATCCTTCCTCCCTTCCATCACTCCACTGCTGAATCTTCTCCTTCCTTGTCAGTCTTTCAGCCCCCGCCTCCCCAATTCCTTGGCTGGCGGAAGAGCACAGTTACAGTAACTCGTCGTAGGTGATGCGGACGACTTTGATGGAATATTTCCCCCTCCTTTAATTTTGCAGAAGGGCATTAGCGAAAGCTTGCGCCCGGTTTTAATGGATTGTCTGACTAATGTGGTCTGAAAGGGCCGACCCCGGGGGGAATAGATTCCTAATGGCCCTGTCAAACTCTGAAGTGAGGCAGGAAAGGAGTCGAGTGGGGGGGGGGGGACAGGGGCAAAGGGAGAAATCTTCAAAAGTTTATAACTTGCTCCAGAGCGAACAAAAAAGCACACCCCCCCATGCCCCCATCTCTCTCTCTCTCGCAGGAAAGGGAGGCCAGCGAGTCAGGCATGTTTTGGTTTGAAACTGAAGCTGCCTTTTCTCTCGCTGCCGTCCCAGAGGACGGAGAGTGGCTCAGCGCCGTTAGGAATGTGGCCCTTTGCAACCTTTCGTCCGGAAGGGAGGAAGGCAGAGGAGAATGGGAGGGGGCAGGAAGCAGGACCTGGCAGAATGTGCCGAATGCGAGTCTTAGGGTGCCGAATGCTGCAGCGCATGTCAAATCCCACACTTCGCCAGCGTTTTTAAGCAGAGTTTGGGGGGCCATCTATCAGAGATGCTTTAGCTGCGATTCCTGCATCGCCGGGGGGACTAGATGACCCCAGGCTCCCATTCCTTTCAATAATAATAATAATAATTTAATATTTATACCCCGCTTCCCCAGCCACTCTGGGCAGCTTCCAACCAAATATTAAAATACAGTAATACATCAAACATTAACAGCTTCCCTAAACAGGCCTGCCTTCAGATGTCTTCTGAAAGTTTGGTAGTTGTTTATCTCTTTGACATCTGGTGGGAGGGCGTTCCACAGGGCGGGCGCCACTACTGAGAAGGCCCTCTGCCTGGTTCCCTGTAACTTGGCTTCTCGCAGCAAGGGAACTGCCAGAAGGCCCTTGGCTCTGGACCTCAGTGTCCGGGCAGAACGATGGAGGTGGAGACGCTCCTTCAGGTATACAGGACCGAGGCCATTTAGGGCTTTCAAGGTCAGCACCAACATTTTGAATTGTGCTTGGAAACGTACTGGGAGCCAATGCAGATCTCTCAGGACCAGTGTTACGTGGTTCCGGCGGCTGCTCCCAGTCACCAGTCTACCTGCTGCATTCTGGATTAATTGCAGTTTCCGGGTCACCTTCAAAGGTAGCCCCACGTAGAGCGCATTGCAGTAGTCCAAGCGGGAGATAACCAGAGCATGCACCACTCTGGCAAGACAGTCTGCGGGTAGGGAGGGTCTCATCCTGCGTACCAGATGGAGCTGGTAGACAGCTGTCCTGGACACAGAATTGACCTGCGCCTCCATGGACAGCTGTGAGTCCAAAATGACTCCCAGGCTGCGCACCTGGCCCTTCAGGGGCATAGTTATCCCATTCAGGACCAGGGAGTCCCCCACACCTGTCCCCCCAAAACAGTACTTCTGTCTTGTCAGGATTTATCCTCAATCTGTTAGCCGCCATCCATCCTCCAACTGCCTCCAGACACTCACACCAGTGCTGCAACTGACCAGTTGCTGGTTTCTGCCTTTTAGCAGAAACCCGATTAAGAATCTGTTTCCACGCTCAACCCTTTCTCTAGCAGCCCGCATGGAGAACGTCAGACTTTGCTTATCATGAACCTTGTTAGGCTTCTGCGCAGTTTGGGTCTGTCTCCAAACATCTGTCTCCTGCTCCTCCCAGCCCATCTGCTGATCCACACAAACAACATTTCCTCCGGTGTCTTGGAAGTAAACAGAACTCTGCTTCCTTTGGACGTTGGTGAGACCAGGAACCAGCCAAAAAAAGGGGGGGGGCAGCAGGTTGGCAGATCAGCAAAGGTTGCCATTTGTGAAGCAAATGTAAAATCAGATTTAATTAAGGATGGGTGAATCTTGTCAACTTTGCTTTGTTTCAGTTTCTCATGTTTCCCCAATTTGATTCATTTTTGTATGCTGTTTTAACTAGTAACAGACATTCTTATGCACACTTCCCCCATGTTTTTATATGCAATTTTTGGTTGGAAGACCATGTCAGAAAATAGGAAAGGTCTTCTGCCACGGGGCAGCCTGGCCTCCAGGAAGCTCTGTCGTCTTCCTCACTTTCCTGTGTGCTGTTACCTGGCCTGTGAGCACAGCTTGCACTAAGAAACCCCACCCTTTCCGCTTTTGTGCATTTGTTTATTTATCTCATTTATTTACGCAAGACTTCCTATAAAACATCCCAAAGCAATTTAACAATGAAAACAGTCTTTTATGCAGATACCAGACAGGGATTATGATTATTTAATTCAACTTAAAAGGCTTGTTAAAAAAGAAAGGTCTTAAATAGGCAATAGAGTTGTTCCTGCCTGATACCTAGTGGCAGGGAGTTCCAGAGGGCAGGTGGTGCCTCACTAAAGGCTCGATTCCTGCATCATATGGAGCAGACCTTCTGATAAGATGATTTCTGCAGGGTTGTAGAGTGCAGTGATTGACAGGATATATAAGGAAGGATCTGACCTCTTAAGCGACCTCTTCCCAGGCTGTATAGGGCTGTATAGGGTATAGAGTTCTGCCCCTATAATTCCCCAAAAGGTTACTGTGTGATACTGAATTTCAGTATCTGTATAGAAATTTATTCATTATTCAACTACAGCGGCAAGAATGTTATCTGCCCAAAAAATGGAAGGAAGAGTAGAAGTCCCGACGAAAGAAGAATGGATACAAAAACTTATGGAGTATGCAGAAATGGTGAAACTTACTGGAAAAATAAGAAATCAAGATAACAAACTTTTTATAAAAGGAATGGAAATGGTTTATTGAATATTTGCAAACCAAGTGTAAACAGACAAGAACATTGGCAGGATTATTGTAATAGCCTGCAGAGTATATATTTAGATGAATAAATTAATTTGGAATATGCAGGAAATATAAAAAATAAATTTAAGGAACTGCAGAAAGAGGGGGAAGGAAGTTGAGTTTCGAAATGTTAAAAGGATTTAAAAACCATTGAAATGTATGTAACTGAAAATCATTTTTTAAAAAAATGAAATTCAGTATCGCACTGGGACACCATTTCCATTGACGATTAACGATGAATTTTATTTATTTTCCACGTGTCTTCCCAAAAGAGCCCGGCAGGCTTCTGAATTGAGTGTTTCCCACTTATTTGAACTATATAGTTGTAAGATTCAGCGCAGATAAAAGAAACCACTTCTTGATGCAGCGCTTGGGGGAACTGTGGAACTCTCTGCCACAGGAAGCAGTGGTGGCCACCAGCTTCAAAAGAGGAGAGGGCTATTGATGGCCACTAGCCAAGATGTCTATGCTCTATGTCTGCAGTTGCAGTGCTTCTCAAGGCCAGTTGCTGGAAACTGCAGGAGGGCAGAGGGCTCTTGGGTTCGAATCCTGCTTGCATGTTTCCTACTAGCATTTGCTTGGCCTCTGTGGGAACAGGATTATGGACTAGATGGGCCATTGGCCTGATCCAGCAGGCTCTTCCTATTATATTAAAAACATGAGATAAGGAACTCTGACCACAGATCCTCCAGTCTGGACTTCAGCCTATGTGAACTTTAGAAATCTTTTCTTCCACTTTAGGTGCATAATGGCTTTGTAGCCTCTTTTCCCCCTGTGTAGGAAGGAAGCCTCTCCTTTGTGCATATGTTGCTGTTATGTGGGGGTTGCCAAGGTCACCCAGGAACAGCCATGCTAGCGCTGCCATCTGCGCATTCGGTTTGAGCATCAAGGGCACATAGCTTGCTTATGCAAATCAGCTTGCGTCCCTGGTGTTAAGCCAATTCAGCGGGAGAGGAGCGCAGCTCTTGCAAAGTGCCGCCGCCTTGAGGGAGAAGTCCGACGGTGGCAAGGTTTACCTGGCTCGGCCTGCCGATGGCGCTAGAGGGTATCCACACTGCAATGATCGTGGGGAGAGATATGCCTCTAGGTTGTCGCAGGTTTAAAATAGATAAACGGGACCTACTGAAACAAGGCTCGGTGTGATGGCCTGTGAATCTGATTCAGAGGCTGAACCTGAGGAATCCCAGCCTGCACAGGATTCCCCGCATCCATGGTCGGCTGAGCCGGGGCTGGGGCTTGAGCCTGAAGGGTCCTCACCTGTGCCAGATCCTCAGGTGCAGGCATCAGCTGAGTCTGCCCTGGCTCCTGAGGTGATGGAGGACCCATTGCCTGCAGGTGCTCCTCTCTCAGCCCCGTCAGGGGAAGGTGAGGTTGCCTCTGGGTCCAGTAACCCTCCAGCCTCTCCTGAGCTGCAGAGGCTCAGGGCAGAGAGGTGGAGGGAACTAAGTTCTCTCAGGAGGAGTGCTCACCTCCAGGCCAGGAGAGGCAAGTCACCTGTGGATCGGGGCCGCCCTATGCCTCCAAACGTGCCCACCCACAACACAGGGTTAGGTTTACAGGTCTCACCGAAACATGTGCCCTCTTTAAGGGAGGACCCGATTTGCCTTCCTGCCGCAACGGTACCAATTTATCTACTTGCGCTGGTGTGCTTTTGAACTGCTAGGTTGGCAGGAGCTGGGACGGCACAACGGGAGCTCACTCCATTGCGGGGATTCGAACCGCCAACCTTCTGATCTGCAAGCCCAAGAGGCTCAGTGGTATAAGAGGGTTGGAACTGAGCCAATGAATTCAAATGGCAAGGAAGGAGATTCCGACTAGACCTCAGGAAGAATTTTATGGTGGCAAGAGCTGTTCGACCGTGGGAACGGTCTCCCTTGGGAAGTGGTGGACTCTCCTTCATTGAGGGTTCTTACGCAGAGGCTGGATGACCCTCTGTCATGGATGCTTTAGTGGAGATCCCTGCATTGCAGGGAGTTGGACTAGATGACCCCTGGGGGTATGTCACCCATCTGTACAATTCTATGATTCCTTCCTTCCTTCCTTCCTTCCTTCCTTCCTTCCTTCCTTCCTTCCTTCTGTCTTCTGAATGTGTGTGCTGGTATTGGGAAGACAGCTGTCCTTAGAACAACCTCGACCCCAGGAGCTGCAGCAGAACAGCTGGACAACAGCAGCCAGAGCCTGCGGGCATCTCGCTGTGAGCTCCTGGCCTGTCTCATCCCATGAGCAAGAGCGAAAGTGATGGGGGAGGGGAGCATTCATGGATCAGCATGCAATTTCCACGCAGGGGGTGAATGGGGTGGGTAAGGGTGGCAGGGCTCGCGAATCCCACACCTCCAGAAGCAGACGAAACTCCCAAAAAAGAGAGCCGACAAGATCCAGGACGTGCTTTGATCACATCTCGGTCCCTGGACCTAGAGGGCAGACCTCTTTCCACCCCCCTGTTTAGGAATGAACCCTTTGGGTGCCATTGAGAAAGCCACTTCTGCCCTACGGAGGAGGTGGGGTTGCGGGCGTCACGGCCCCGACACAAACGCAGCGGCTGGAACCTGCCACTGCACGGTTGGGGGGATTCCCGGCCGCGTCACCCCCTGGACAGCCGATCGGCAGGCTCTGGGGGCGTGGCCTGCCCTATTTAAGGCAGGATGCAGCCGGGGATCTCCCTCTTTGCCGCCTGCCAGCTGTTCCTGCTTTTCCCACCCTCCTGCCCTATAAGGTTTTCGTTCCTTGACCTTGCTATGGACCTCGGTTGGTCGCCACTGAGGGGCCTGGTAGGAATTTTTCCACTTGGCAAATTGGCACCAGCCACTTAGTTTTCACCCACCTCCTAGCAAATTGTCACAACTTCCTTGGTATTGGCGGTTAGGCATTGGTATTGCTCTGGAGATGGAAGAGGGGAGGAAGCGCCATCACCTGCCCCGTATATTGAAGGGTAGTCCGATAAAGGATTCTGGGGGGGTGCGGCCCTGTCCGAAGCCTGGGGAGGTGAGGGCCTAAGGCACGCCCCCTGGCGGTGACCCAGGGGGGGTGTTTCCTAGTTGCTGTGCATCAGCAGGACTCCCCCCACTGGTGGTTGACCCTTCCCGGACTTCAAGCGGACGGGCTGAATTCGGATATAGTCGGTTGGGACCAATGCCTAAGCCAATACCGCTCATTACCTGTAACCAAGAAAGTTGTGCTCTTATTTAGCTCATTAACCTTAATAATCGTGTCATGTGTCATT
Source organism: Podarcis pityusensis (assembly GCF_964106645.2). NCBI lineage: Eukaryota > Metazoa > Chordata > Lepidosauria > Squamata > Lacertidae > Podarcis > Podarcis pityusensis. Next base: position 1,732,069 of record NC_138036.1, on the reverse strand, counting down.
ATTTCCACTGGGGGTGCGGCGGGAACTCGCCACACAAACCTCTTTCTGTAAAATGGGGACACAGGTGGTCTGCTGCATGAGGTGGCGGCTGTGAAGGTGGGGAATATCAGGACTTGGCAGGGTTTAAGTAAAGGTAAAGGGACCCCTGACCATTTGGTCCAGTCGTGGCCGACTCTGGGGTTGCAGCGCTCATCTCACTTTATTGGCTGAGGGAGCCGGCGTACAGCTTCCAGGTCATGTGGCCAGCGTGACTAAGCCGCTTCTGGCGAACCGGAGCAGCGCACACAAACGCCGTTTACCTTCCCGCCGGAGCGGTACCTATTTATCTACTTGCACTTTGATGTGCTTTCATAGAATCATAGAATCATAGAATCATAGAGTTGGAAGAGACCACAAGGGCCATTGAGTCCAACCCCCTGCCAAGCAGGAAACACCATCAGAGCACTCCTGACATATGGTTGTCAAGCCTCTGCTTAAAGACCTCCAAAGAAGGAGACTCCACCACACTCCTTGGCAGCAAATTCCACTGTCGAACAGCTCTTACTGTCAGGAAGTTCTTCCTAATGTTTAGGTGGAATCTTCTTTCTTGTAGTTTGGATCCATTGCTCCGTGTCCGCTTCTCTGGAGCAGCAGAAAACAACCTTTCTCCCTCCTCTATGTGACATCCTTTTATATATTTGAACATGGCTATCATATCACCCCTTAACCTCCTCTTCTCCAGGCTAAACATGCCCAGCTCCCTTAGCCGTTCCTCATAAGGCATCGTTTCCAGGCCTTTGACCATTTTGGTTGCCCTCCTCTGGACACGTTCCAGTTTGTCAGTGTCCTTCTTGAACTGTGGTGCCCAGAACTGGACACAGTACTCCAGGTGAGGTCTGACCAGAGCAGAATACAGTGGCACTATTACTTCCCTTGATCTAGATGCTATACTCCTATTGATGCAGCCCAGAATTGCATTGGCTTTTTTAGCTGCCGCATCACACTGTTGGCTCATGTCAAGTTTGTGGTCAACCAAGACTCCTAGATCCTTTTCACATGTACTGCTCTCAAGCCAGGTGTCCCCCATCTTGTATTTGTGCCTCTCATTTTTTTTGCCCAAGTGCAGTACTTTACATTTCTCCCTGTTAAAATTCATCTTGTTTGTTTTGGCCCAGTTCTCTAATCTGTCAAGGTCGTTTTGAAGTGTGATCCTGTCCTCTGGGGTGTTAGCCACCCCTCCCAATTTGGTGTCATCTGCAAATTTGATCAGGATGCCCTTGAGTCCATCATCCAAGTCGTTGATAAAGATGTTGAATAAGACAGGGCCCAAGACAGAACCCTGTGGCACCCCACTAGTCACTCTTCTCCAGGATGAAGAGGAACCATTGATGAGCACCCTTTGGGTTCGGTCAGTCAGCCAGTTACAAATCCACTGAGTGGTAGCATAGTCAAGACCACATTTTACCAGCTTCTTTACAAGAATATCATGAGGCACCTTGTCAAATGCCTTGCTGAAATCAAGGTAGGCTACAACCACTGCGTTCCCTTCATCTACCAGGCTTGTAATTCTGTCAAAAAACGAGATCAGGTTAGTCTGACATGACTTATTCTTCAGAAATCCATGCTGACTATTGGTGATCACAGCATTCCTTTCTAGGTGCTCACAGACTGTTTGCTTAATGATCTGCTCCAGAATCTTCCCTGGTATTGATGTCAGACTGACTGGGCGGTAATTATTTGGGTCCTCTCTTTTCCCCTTTTTGAAAATAGGGACAACATTTGCCCTCCTCCAGTCTGCCGGGACTTCACCTGTTCTCCAGGAATTCTCAAAGATGACTGCCAGTGGTTCTGAGATCACATCTGCCAGTTCTTTTAATACTCTTGGATGCAGTTCATCTGGCCCTGGAGACTTGAATACATCTAAACTAGCCAAGTATTCTTGTACTATCTCCTTAGTTATTCTGGGCTGTGTTTCCTTTGCTGAATCATTTGCTCCAAATTCTTCAGGTCGGGCATTGTTTTCTTTATCGGAGAAGACTGAGGCAAAGAAGGCATTGAGGAGTTCAGCTCTTTCTGTGTCCCCTGTTTGCATTTCACCATCTTCTCCTCTGAGTGACCCCACTGTTTCTTTGTTCTTCCTTTTGCTAGGGACATACCCATAAAAGCCTTTTTTGTTGCTTTTAACCTCTCTAGCAAGCCTGAGTTCATTCTGTGCTTTAGCTTTTCTGACTTTGTGTCTACACGTGCTGGCTATTTGTTTGAATTCCTCTTTGGTGGTTTCCCCCCTTTTCCATTTTTTGTACACATCCTTTTTTAATCTTAACTCGGTTAAAAGTTCTTTAGATAGCCACCCTGGCTTCTTTAGGCACCTTCCATGTTTCCGTCTCATTGGTATTGCCTGACGTTGTGCTTTTAGTATCTCCCTCTTAACAAACTCCCAGCCATCATGAACTCCCTTTCCTTTTAGTATTACTGTCCATGGGATCTCACCCAGCACTTCCCTAAGTTTTATGAAGTCGGCTTTCTTAAAGTCAAGAAATTGAGTCCTAGTATGCTTGGCTGCTAGTATGCTAGTATGCTAGTATGCTAGTATGCTTTCGAACTGCTAGGTTGGCAGGAGCAGGGACCGAGCAACGGGAGCTCACCCCGTCGGAGGGATTCGAACCGCCGACCTTCTGATCGGCAAGTCCTAGGCTCAGTGGTTTAACCCACAGCGCCATCCACGTCCCTGTGGCAGGGTTCTTCTCAAAATAGGGAGGGATAGACTTCGTGTTGGAACAGTTTCTCCATGTTTCTAGTGAACTGTGTGTGCAAGAGTGTGTGTGCAAGGTGGGAAAGCAGGAGCCTCCCAGTCCCCTCAGATTTAATGGGGTTAATAATTTGCAGTGGGGAGCTCTCTGCTCTTCAGTTGCTGAAGCTTCTGTGTAGCTTTTGGTGTATTTATTTTCCTCTTTCCAGATTTGCCTGTTTAATTTAATTTTATCTGATTTAGGGATCCGACAATGAGTGGTCTGATATGACAGTGCCATCAGCCTTGGCTGTGTGACGATGTCTGTCACTAAGGCAAGTGATCACCATGGAGAGTAAAAACAAAAGAGGGCTCTCTCCATGAATAAATTGCCATTTTTGCTGGGGAGGGGGGGAATGCTGTAAAAGGGAAGTGCTTTTCAGTACCCCTGAAAATGTTTCTGAGGAATGAACAGTAGTTTGGGCTTAACTAAAAAAAAAGGGGGGGGGGATCCAAGGTTGCAGTAAGGATGTGAGGAAGTCTTGTTGAATTTAGTCAAGCTAATCTGCAAGTTAATGTGCATGAGATTGGGCTACATATCTAGCATTTTTCCATTCTAAATTCTGTTACATTTGAAAAGATTGTTAAAAACCTACAAGCATCCCTGAGGCCTTCCCCGCCTGGTGGTCTGGGATGGTATCTCCCGTCTGCCCCCCACCCCCCATTGCAATAGCCATGCTGGCGGGGGTTGATGGAAGTGGTGGTGCAAAGGAGCCAGAGGGCATCAGGTTGGGGAAGCTTTCCATGCCACTGGAAGCAGCCCACCTTAGGCATGTTTTCCTCTCTCCACCTAACTTGAGTCTTGCAGGAAAATGCTTCCTTGAAAGCTGTGTTGGGCTGTGGGCTGGTTGAGGTCACAGTCCACAGAAGCAGATGGTTCTGTGTCCTTGATAAAAGACATTTCCTTTCTGAATCTGAGCAAAAGGTTGTTTGCCTCCTGCTCCCTGCCCAGCTGCTCCTGGCCAGTTCCTTTATCTCTGAATTCCATTTGCCCTAAACACAGCACTGTCTTGATGGCTTTGGTCGGGATTTGTTGGCTCGGGCATCTGAAGGGCAGAAGGCTCAGCTCTTGTCTGTGGCTTGATGTTGAGTAAATTACCTTGCGCGCAAGCTGACAATTGCACACAGTTTCCCCGGTATCCATTCTGAAACGGGAAGCTATAGCGAAAATTCATTGCATGCTTATTTCAGACCAACATGTTTGCGGTTTGCAGCAAAAGAAACCCCTGCACGATTTATTGAAACGCCAGTATCCATGTCTAAACAAAACAGAACGGATTAGGCAGCCCTTTCCTTCCAGCTGTGCTTCAGTGCTCTCTGCATCTCCTATCATGCTCTGCTTTGATGAGACCTCAGGCTTGCGCTGCCTGTCATATTGCAGCGTTTGGGACTTTGTAGTTTAGGGGAATTGTGGGGAAGACATAACATAGTGGAAGCTTATAAAATAACGCACCGCGTAGAGAAAGTGGGTGGAGAAGGTGGTTGATTCGCCTTCCTTGGAGGTTTCTTAGCAGAGTTTGGACAGCCACCTGTCAGGGATCCTGTAGCTGTGATTCCTGCGTTGCGAGGGGTTGGACTAGATGACATCAAGGGGTCCCTTCCAACTCTACAATGCCATAGGTCTATGAATGTGGTGATTCAGAGCCGCCCATCATGCCACCCAAAGTAGACTGACCTCGTGCCAAATTTCCCCAGTTGCCAATCCTCCCATCCTTTGCCTTTCTTGCCCCTGGGCTATAAAAGACTGGGCAAGATGTGATGCTTCTCAGTCGCCTGGCTTTGCTCTTTGCTCCTCCAGTTGAAGAGTCTAGGATCTGGGCTTCCCCCATGTGGGTGCATAGGTAGGAGTGCTTTGGAGAAAAAGGATGCGTCTTTGGTGCCATCCTCACAGCTACAAGACCACAGTTTCTCTCTCTCTCTCTCCCTCTCTCTTTCTTTCATACAACATATCCAGTGCTTTATTGCCCCCCCCCAAAAAAAACCCTCAAAGCAGTTTATGAAAAAGATAAAACAATAACATTACCAATAAGAAAAATCAACAACAATAATTTAAAACTTTCAGGAAGGTGAAATAACGATAGACTAAAAACAAATTAAAACTCACAACGGCTTTCTAAACACCTGGGCTGCCTTATCCAAACAGGAACCCTTTTAGCAGGTGCCGAAAAGAGTACAGTCATACCTCGGGTTGCAGCCGCTTCAGCTTGTGTTTTTTCAGGTTGCACACCCACCGAAACCCGGAAGTACCAGAACGGGTTACTTCTGGGTTTTGGCGGTTGCGCATGCACAGAAGTGCTAAATCGCGCTTTGTGCAGAAGCGCCAAATCGCAACCTGTGCATGCGCAGACATGCCACTGCGGGTTGCGAACACTGCGGGTTGCAAATGTGCATCCCGCACAGATCACGTTTGCAACCCTAGCGTCCACTGTACAGTGAATGTGCCTGTCTGATGCCAGTCAATAGGCAAGGAGTTCCGAGGTTTAGGCACTGCCACAAACAAAGAATGAGTTATTATATAAATGTGGAATGGGTATTTTGTGAAAGCTGTAAAAGTCTCAGTAAGTTTCCTAGTGAGTTTTTTCTCCTCTTGCCCTTAATGGGTTAGGAGAACCGGTCAAGGCCTCCAGCATCTCTGAGCAGCCACTGATAGCATCACAAATGCAGTCCTTCATCCGAGGAGGACTTTGGGGTCAGGGATCTTGCCGGCTGTCTAGGCAGGAGTTCTCCCTACCTCTTGTGGCTCGGAAGGGGAACTGCCTTCCTGCGTGTGTGTGCGCGCGCGCACAAACACCTGGTTGCAACACACACACTCACAATTGTGTCTCCAAAGGTTCAAAGTCTTTCTGGGAAGCCTGCATTGCATCCTTGGATGTTGGTGGTGGGTCTACAGGGAGCCACAGGAAGCACATTTATGATGATAGAGCCAAGGTGTGCCGCTGTGGTTGGGGCAGAGGTCAGGCGAGGGCAAGAGCGCAAGGCAGGCTCTGGCTGAATTATGTCTCTCTCCCGGCTTTAATGCACGGAGCCTTATGAGCTGAGTGGTGATGCTGTCCAGATGGTGGGGGCAAAAGACACATATGGGGGATGTTGGCGGCTGAGCCTGCAAGGTACTACCGTGAGCGCTGGGAGAGGAGAGGGAGGAAGCCTGGGCCAGAGAGCATCTGCAGTTGATGAAAGGGAAAATACTCTTCCCCAAGCCCTCTCAAAACATCTCCCTGGCCATCCTGTTCCAGTTGTGCTCACCTCTGGAAAAGTAGGTGGATGGGAGAACCTCCACAACATCTGGAAGCAGGTCCGGATTTAGGTTTGATTAGGTTTACTGAAGGTAATGGGGCCTTTTATATGTCCAGCTGTCCTTTGTCAACAACAAATTGTCGCTGTTTTGTTGTGTTGAATGTATGCTATATGGTAATTTATGGACCTAATAGGTATCTAAAGCCATTTGTAAATAATAATAATAATAATAATAATAATAATAATAATAATAATATTTATTTATACCCCACCCTCTCCAGCCAAGACCGGGCTCAGGGCGGCTAACAACCAACAATAAAAACAAGTTGATTAAAATACAATTTAAAAAACAAGATTAAAATACAAGATTTAAACATTAGGATGCAGCCTCTTCACAGGAGGAGAAAGGAAAAAGAAAGAGGGGGAGGGAATCAAACTGATTCTAAGCCAAAGGCCATGCAGAATGTCGGCACCCTATATATAGAAAGGAGCAAACCAGGGATATTTTAGGGAGCAGGCTAGCAGGCGGGGCCCATGACTTACATCATAGGAGCCTACACAACACAAAACACGGTTGCTGTATGTAGGTTTTATTTCATTTGTTTTTTATCTTATGTTTTGGAAATGTACATCCAGTGTTTTTTCCCTTTAAATGTTTTGGGGGCCCCCAAGAGAGTGGGGCCCTAAGCTAGAGCTTGTTTAGCTTATACAGTCATCCCTCGGGTTACAGACACTTCAGGTTGTGTGTTTTTGGGTTGTGCACCGTGCCGAACCCTGAAGTACCGGAATGGGTTACTTCCAGGTTTTGGCACTCACACATGCGCAGAAGTGCCCAATTGCAACCCGACGTGCGCAGACGTGGCGCTGCAGGTTGTGAACGCTGCGGGTTGCGAATGTGCATCCCACACAGATTACATTTGCAACCCGAACGTCCACTGTGCGTAAATCTGGCATTGTCTGGAAGAGTTCAGAACTAAAAAGAACTCTGTACATGTGTGGAGGGAATTCTCAAGCAAATGGTCTTGGCACCAGCTAATTCGAATGTCCTTTTTAGCATTTATTGGCTGGAAACCACAGAAGGGCAGGGGGCTCAAATCCTACTTGTGGGTTTCCCAGAAGGGGCTTCTGGATGGCCACGGGGAGAACAGGATGTTGGAATAGCTGGGCCTGATCCAGCGGGCTCTACTTACATTCTTACATTTTGTTTTAAATTGCCCGTTTTAACAGTTTCAATCCAAGGGTTAAGACTTTAAGCTGCCTTCCTTTTCTTTTTAAAAACCTGTTCCTCGAGAGTGACTCTTGAAAGCTGTGCATACCAAAAAACCCTGGATTCAGTTTCCAAATTTCACCCAAATGTCAGTTTGCATTGGATATTATTATTGATTTATCCATTTGGTTCGCATCCCATCCTGTCTCCCAAGGGAGCCCAAGGCAGCAATATTCCCTCACCAGCTACAGTTTTATTGCTTGCTATGTGTAGAAAATGAATTGTATTTTTACATCACCTCTGGTGCCTTCAAGTGGCATGTGATTTTTTTTAAAGAAGTATTTTCCAAGCAAGGCTGAGATTCAACACAATCCTTTTTGTTGCTCCTCAACAAGCATTGAGTAGAGGTTTTTGAAAGGGCCAACAATTCTTCAAATAAACGGAGGGCTGTCACCTGGAAGATGGAGCAAGCTTGTTTTGTTGTTCCAGAAGGGAGGATCTGAACCGGTGGAGTCAAATGACAAGAAAGGAAATTCTGATTAAGAAGTACATTCTGACAGCAAGAGCTGTTCATTAGTGGAACCGACTCCCTTGGTTGGAGGTTTTTAGCAGAGCCTGGATATCCACCTGTCTTGGATGCTTTAGCTGAGATTCCTGCATTGCAGGGGGTTGGACTGGATGACCGCCAGGGTCCCTTCCACCTCCAAAATTCTATGCTTCTATGATTGATCCTGTCCCACATTTGCCTGTTTCCTTTTTATCCCAGTTGTCCCCCGCAACTTTCCCAGGCAGGGAGTTCCCAAGCCCGCTTGATTCTTAGGGGGGAGAGGTCCCGTCCTTCATCTCCTCGCCTCTCCCATCATGTGATGGCCTGGGACTCGGACTCAGAACCAGAGGAGTCTCAGTCCGCACCGGATCCTCTGCCTCAGGCATCATCTGAACCAAGTCTGGGGCCTGATCCTGAAGAGCCCCAGTCTGCGCAGGTTCCCCTGCAACAAGCACCAGCTGGGCCGAGTCAGGGGCCTGAGCCTGCCCTGGCTCCAGATGCGGGGATGACCTCGTTGCCTCCAGCTGGGCCATCACTCACAGCTGCTCCACTACCGGTTGGGTCAGGGGAGGCTGAGGCGGCCCCTGGGTCTCGTAACCCACTGACGTTTCCCAAGCTGCAGAGATTCAGGTCTGAGAGAAGGAGAGACCTGAGTACTCGCAGGAGGAGTGCTCGCCTTCGGGCGAAACAGGGAGGTGAGTCGCTGGGAGATCAGGACCGGCCATTACCCCGACTAAGATAAAAGGCTGCCGGACCCTGTCCCAGGTTTGGGAGCAACATGCTAGATCCTGTGCCTGTCCTTGCCTGGTTTCCTGCCTCGTGTCCTGCCTTGACTCTGTCGGACTGACTCCTAGCAGAACCTTTGGATTCTGGACCGGACCTGGACCGTGTTTCACAGGTTACCCCCAGGCCCAGCACACATCAGTTGTCCAACCTGCTTCCTGCGAGCTCTTGTTCCATGAAATAAATTAAATTGCAAAAACCGCTCATTGGTTTTTATAGACCACCATCGCGCTCCCTTCTCTGCTGCCACCCTTCATTTAGACTTCGCCTTTTCAGTTGTCACTTGGTGGGTTTTAAACAATCAGTTATTTACTCGTTTTGTTTAGCCGGGAAGCGGCACATCGGTGTGGCGCTCCCTGCCAGCTGGGCAGCCTGTGGCCCTGCGGCTGCCAAGACTCTCTCTCTGCATGGTTGGCAGAGCAAAGGTCAGCTGTGTGGTCCAGGGATCTCTGCCAACTGCCGCCCCCCCAACCTAAAGCACCCCCCCCCGAGGTTCTTCTGCACAGCCAGACTTCCTGGAAATACCCAGGCAGGCTCCCGAGGCGTGAAAGAGCAGCTTCCTTCCTGAATCGGAGCAATCCACGTCCTCTATTGCTCCGGGAAGAGGAACGAGTTGCTATTTTTGGACGGATAGTAATCATCTCCATTTTTAAATAACCATATTAATCTCCACTTATTAAACTACTTACAGTTGCAATGTATCTCGAGAGTGTATTCCGGCTGCGTACTGAACTGAGCTGGGGGGTGGGGGGTGGGGGCTGTAATCACAAGCAGTTTTCTATGAACATAGAAGAGGCTTCTGGATCAGGCCAAGGCCCATCTAATCCAGTTTGTCTAAGCCGTCTAGGTTGGTCTCCTGTTGGAGCGCTGTAGTTTATGCACTGCATGAAAATGAGGCTTCTTTTTTCTCTCTCCTGAACATTCAGCTTCATTTATTACCTTCATTTGGAAGGTAATAAAACCAGCATCTAAAATTAGGTCTGTAAACAGACTGGAAGCTGGTGGAGAAGGTAAAATTGTAATGGAGTTGTGTGCTCCAGGAAAGCCACTTCTGCCCTGCAGAGGAGGTGGGATTGTGGGCGTCACGGCCCCAGCCCCCACGCAATTGGGGGAATCCCCGGCTGCATCATCCCCTGGCCGGCCAATTGGCTGGCTTGGGGGGCGTGGCCTGCCCTATTTAAGGCAGGCGCAGACGGGGATCTCTCTCTTTCCCCTCCTGCCAGCTGTCCCTGCTTTTCCCACCCTCCCGCCCTATAAGGTTTTTGTTCCTTGACCTTGCTATGGACCTTAGTTGGTCGCCGTTGAAGGGCCTGGTGGGAATTTTTCCACTTAGCAAATTGGCACCAGCCACTTGGTTTTCGCCCACCTCGTAGCAAATCGTCACAACTTTCTGGGTATTGGTGGTTAGGCATTGGTATTGCTCTGTAGATGGAAGAGGGGAGGAAGCGCCATCACCTGCCCCACATATGGAAGGGTAGTGCTGTAAAGGATTCTGGGGGGCGTGGCCCTGTCCGAAGCCTGGGGAGGTGAGGGCCTAAGGCACGCCCCCTATCAGTAACCCTGGGGGAGTTCCTAGTTGATGTGCAGATGTTTCCTGCTTGGCAGGGGGTTGGACTCGATGGCCCTTGTGGTCTCTTCCAACTCTATGATTCTATGATTCTAGCAGGACTCCCCCTACTGGTGGTTAACCCTTCCCAGACTTCAAGCGGATGGGCTAAAGTTGGATATAGTTGGTTAGGACCAATGCCTAAGCCAATACCGCTCACCACTTGTAACCAAGAAAGTTGTGGCCTTTTTTAGCCCATTAACCTTAATAATTGTGTCATGTGTCTTTATTTCCACGGGGGTGGGGGGACTTGCCACGCAAACCAGCTCCCATCAACACTTTACCTGTTCCTCTTTGCACCAGTTTATAAACCCAGGTTGCATTTTTCTAGCATTATTGTCTTTACCATACAATTTGAGGCTGGTGTTTGGATCCAACCTTGTATCTTCCTTTCAGCTTTGCATACATAGGCTTAGTTACGTTTGTACAGTGGTGCCCCGCAAGACGAATGCCTCGCAAAACGGAAAACCCGCTAGACGAAAGGGTTTTCCGTTTTTGAGTTGCTTCGCAGGACGAATTTCCCTATGGGCTTGCTTCGCAAGACGAAAATGTCTTGCGAGTCTTGAGATTTTTTTTTGCTCCCCCCCCCTTTTTCTAAGCCGCTAATCCGCTAATAGCCTTTTAGCAGCTAAGCCGATAAGCCGATAAGCCTTTAATAGCCGCTAAACCGCTAATAGCGCTAAGCCGCTAATAGGGTTGCTTCGCAAGACGAAAAAACCGCTAGACGAAGACACTCGCGGAACAGATTAATTTCGTCTTGCGAGGCACCACTGTAATTCCTTGCATTGTGGGGAGTTCGGCTCGATGAGCCTTGTTCTCCCTCCCAGCTCTGTGCGTCTTAAGTGCAACCTGTTGCTCAGACCATCGTCCCGATTTCCTCTTCCTTTGTGATCTCCGTATTTGTGTGCTGCAGCCGTGACCGCTGCCGTTCTCTTTCCACTTTAGCCCTGCTGTGTGTACAATTTCTCTCTCCCTTCACTGTGCCAGCGTGTCGTGTCTGCGCTGAAATATCATCAGATTCTGACTTCAGAGAGATGTCAGCGGGGTGGAAATATTTCCTAGATGGACGCTCTTTTCTCAGTCTTGATTGCTGCCACTTTCTTCCCGGGCGACTTCTGCTCTCCTTCCGCCTCTTACAGCTGACGTTTTCCTCTCCATCCTGGCTCAGTCACAGGGGTGATCCCAGCCAGCCAGGGATCACATAGCATATATTGGGACAGCGACAACGAGGAGCCAGTCAGATCTGTGGTTGCATGGAAAAGCCATGTGTAGATGAAGGCTGTGCAAATGAGAGGCCTTGCATTTCTCAAGGAATGTTTTTGCATTTCCCTGGGAATGCAAGGTATCTTTGAAAACCTGGGAATCGCTATCAGTAGCTAGGATTTCTGTTGCGCAAAAGTGGAAAACATTGAGTGGTTTAAATTGAGTGGTTTAAATCTTACATTGTGGTGCAAACATACATGGGCTCTGGCAATTGCTAAAGAATCCACAATCTGTGCATGCTTAGAGGTAAAGACTCTACAGAACACTTTTTCTCTTTCTTTCTCTTTGGCAATCCCTCACAGCCGAGTAAGATTGTCTTCCATAAACACAGTTTTAACAATGAGTCCATAAGTGACTGTGGAGGCCATTTCTGGATCCACACGTCCTTCCACAGTGGTGACATTGGTTTCTGGATGGGAGTTGATCCCAGTATGGATTTGCCAAGCATGCCTTCCTCTTAGCACATTTCTCCCTTGTGTCCTGAGTTCGAGTGTCTTCAAAGCCCATGACACCTTTGGTCAAGGCTGTTCTCCAACTGGAGCACTCACAGGCCAGTGTTTCTCAATTGTTGGTGTTTATACTATATATTTTTTTGGATTTGCAGTCTTGAAACCTCTTTTGTTGACCACCAGCATTACGCTTCCCATTTTTAAGTTCGGAATAGAGTAGTTGCTTTGGAAGACGATCATCAGGCATCCGCACAACATGACCAGTCCAACGAAGTTGATGTTGAAGAATCATTGCTTCAACACTGGTGATCTTTCAGTACACTGGCACTAGTTCGCCTGTCTTCCCAAGTGATGTGTAAGATTTTTCGGAGACACCATTGATGGAATCTTTTGAGGCGTTGGAGATGGCGTTTATAAGTGGTCCATGTTTCACAAGCATACAGTAAGGTTGGTAGTATAATAGGAACACTTTTACGCAATATAGAACCATAGAATTATAGAGTTGGAAGGGATCTTCAGGGTCATCTAATGCCATAGCTGTCAACTTTTCCCTTTTCTTGCGAGGAATCCTATTCAGAATAAGGGAATCTCCCTTTAAAAAAGTGAAACATTGACAGCTATGTCTAATGCAGGAATCACAATCCCTACCTTCCAACCTGGAGCCACTTAAAAACCTCCAACAAAGGAGAGTCCACCACTTTCCAAGGGAGATTGTTTCACTGTTGAACAGCTCTTACTGCCCAAAAGTTTTCCTGATGGTGAGTCGGAGTCTCCTTTCTCATAACGTGAAGCCATTGGTCCTAGAACAGGAGAAAACCACCTTGAGATGCCCTTGAGATATTTGAAGGTAGCTATCTCCCCTCAGCCTCCTCTTCTCCAGGCTAAACATCCCCAACTCCCTCAACCATTCCTTGCAATGTTTCCATTTCTTCATCCTCTTCGTTTCCCTCCTCTGCACCCCTCCCAGCTTGCTGGATCTCTCTGCTGCTCCCCTTGTTGCGCCAAACCAAAATGTCCACCCATCTGAAATTGGCCTTATTTGCTCCTCACTGTCTGTTCCTCACTGCCTCCCGCCAGCCTGGTGCCAGCCTTTCCTTCTGCCCCCCCCCCCCACTGCCAGGGCTGCCATTGTTCCTTCCAGCTGGTGGATGTGGCCCCCGCTTGCCAAGCCAAGCGTATTTTCCAGCTGGTTCACAGTCTGCTGACGGCGCTCCATTGTCACAACCCAACAGCCATTAACCGTAGACCTTCAGCCGACACTCGTTCTTCCAAACGGATGAGTGGAATTTGGGTGCCTGGGACTTCCCCAGCAGTGCCAACCCTCCTTTCCTTGACTCTTGTGGTCCTCGCCCCCCATCCTTTGTGAATTTTTATAAATGAAAAAGAGAGAGAGGAGGGATCTGGCAGGCTTCTCCTTCTTGTAATTGTCTGGATCCTCCGGGCCTTTCCCAGCTCCTTCCGTTGACAGGCGGCGCTTAAATCAGATTAAAGGTGCCCTTTCAAGTGGGAGCAGGGCTGACCCCGCAGGTAAGACTTTTTCTGAAGAGCTTGGCGGCACGGCCTGCTTTTTCTCTGGGGTTCGACGCTGACAAGCTCTCCGCAAGCACCCTGCGGCTCGAGTCCTATTAAAGGGAGACTTGTTGGGACTCTGGGACGAGGAGAGAACACCAATGGGCTTTTTCATCCTGCCAAAGCCTTTCATCCCTGGATCTGAGGAAAAGGAAATGAGATGATGCAGAGATTGGGGGGGGGGATGTTTCATGTTCCCCCAATGCCCCTGGCACCGACACTTCCCCTCCATCAAACACACACACACTTGCCCCACCTTTCCCTTGCTAAAGGTGTGCTTGCAGGTGAGCCGTGGTGCTTCGCTGTGGATTTGGGGCTCGAGGAAAGATTGGGAGAGGATTTGCACGGGACGCCTTACACGGGCCAGTTCTCCCTTGGGACTGAGGTAGGCATGGCTCAATCCTTCCTCTCCCTTTGACCCTGACCCCTCTCTCCACAAAAACACCACACCAGTGTTCAACCGGCTAAGATTATAGTAGCTGAAAAATTGGGAGTGGGTGGGTGGGAAGCATATCTCTTGAATGGATTGTGGAAAAATTGGTCCACAGCAACTGTGATTTAAGCAAACTGATTGCAAAATAATACAGTCATACATCGGGTTGAAGTTGCTTCAGGTTGAGCGTTTTCGGGTTGCGCTCCACGGCAACCCAGAAGTAACAGAACACGTTGCTTCCGGGTTTCGCCGCTCGCGCATGCGCAGACGGTCAAAATGACTTCGCACGCATGCGCGGAAGTGGCGAATTGAAACCTGTGCACGCGCAGACGCGGGTTGCGTTCGCTTCAGGATGCGAATGGGGCTCCGGAATGGATCCCATTTGCATCCAGAGGTACCACCGTATCTATAAACCAGCCTGAAAGTTTTGTGAAAGAATTGCTATTTTTTGAAATGTTTTCCAACAGCAAGATGAATGGTGCTGTCCGGCCCTTGCAGCTTTCAACCTGCTGTGACAGTGTAACTTTATGCTCTTTCACTTTTGTTTATTTATAAAATAATATTTATTTCTTTAAACAACCATCAGAGTAGAGAAAGGGACACTTTCATTTGTCCCGTGGCGTCTGAGAGGGTTTTTCCCCGTCCCACCGCAGGAAAGCCCACTGATTCCCAGTGAATTAGAAGAATCCCCAATCGGGTTTTCTGTGGGTTGACATTGGTTCTGTTTCAGTGGTAAACCAGGGTTTTCTGGAGAAAGCAGCTGGACAGAAGAAAAACCTCTCGTTCATGTGCCTAGAAGTTGCAGGAGAAAAGGATTTGTGGATGAACTCATAGGGGGAAGTAGGCAGTGATGGGAGCTCTGAATCCATGGCAAAGTGTTTCTTCTCCTCTTCCATCTCCTCGAGGCAACCTTCCTTGCCCCGTGACCTTGGTGCTTCCAACTTAGCCCACCCTCCCTGCTGTGTTCCCCTCCCACTGAGCCTTGTGAGAGCAATGGAGGAATGGGCTGGGGGTCCCTCTGATCTCCAGGGGGTCCCTGGGCAGTGGGACCTGGCTCTGCCAAACTTTGGCTCCAGAAAAGTACCTTGGGAGTGTGCTACCTGCAAGCCCCAGTAAAAGGGCCCCATCGGGGACAAACAGCAGCCTCTTGATTACTTGGACTGCCAGGGCGAAACAGGTGCAAAACGCCGGCACCCTGTCTACAACTTCATTAACATCCATCTGGACGCGGGTGGCGCTGTGGGTAAAACCACAGAGCCTAGGGCTTGCCAATCAGAAGGTTGCGGTTCGAATCCCTGCAACAGGGTGAACTCCTGTTGCTCAGTCCCTGCTCCTGCCAACCTAGCAATTCGAAAGCATGTCAAAGTGCAAGTAGATAAATAGGTCCCGCTCCGGCGGGAAGGTAAACAGCATTTGCGTGCACTGCTCTGGTTCGCCAGAAGCGGCTTAGTCATGCTGGCCACGTGACCAGGAAGCTGTACGCCGGCTCCCTTGGCCAATAAAGCGAGATGAGCGCCGCAACCCCAGAGTCGGTCATGACTGGACCTAAAGGTCAGGGGTCCCTTTGCCTTTTCAACTTCACTAGCATCTCTTGGTATTGTGAACAACACCAAACTTACCTTTTGTTGGTATCTTCGTGAACTTACCTAAAAAGATAAAGAAAACAACAGACTGAGTTAAGCACCTGAAAAATCTATTGAAATCAGACATTATAAGTTCATCTTAGGGTGGGTAGTTCTCAAGTCTCTGTGGCTTTGCACAAGGTTTTGTATTTTTCTCAGAAGATTGATAAAGAATGCATAATCATTTTGGTAATTATTGTGTGTATATTAGTCGCCAACGTGTTGCATGAGTCATACTACAAACTTTGCCACCAGCCCGGAGGAACCCAGAGGCGATGGTACTGATAGGTTTTGCCTCTCCTGCAGTGGCCCTTCGTGGAGCTGGCCTGCCAGTTGTGCGCACACTTGCCACCCCTCTCGCCTTCCACGCGACTCGCTCTCATCCACGCTCCGGATTGTGACAGCAGTCGCTTTATCCTGAACACCGCTGCAAAGATTCTCTTTTAAAACAAGCCTGTAGAAGCAATTTGAAGTGCCGCCAATTGACAAGAAGTGAAACATTTAGACACGAGGTGTTCCATTTCCGCTCCTTCTGTGACATTTTCACTCAACGTAAAAGAAGAGCCATTTCTTCTGAAAACATTGATTTTTTTGGGGGGGGGGTGGAGCGGGGGGGGTCAACCTAGGAGCTTTGTGGAGAAATCTCTTCTTCCCTGTTCCTCTGCTAGTTTTGAACCGTTCTGTTTTCTCTCTCATTTCTATTTTTAATATTATTCCCTGATTATGCATGTTAGCCTCTGAGAACTTATCCACACTTCTGCAGGCCTCAGGCCCCCAAAGCACGGGTTCAAGCAGCTTTCTCCTTTCCCAGGGAAAACCTGTTCTTTAGTGCTAAATTGGAGGCAAACATTCACCCGGAGAAAACCCAAATTGCTGTTTGTTCCAATTTAGCACTAAAGAGCGGTTTATCTGGCTTTCCTATAGAGCAGCTTTTCCCAACCTGGTGCCTTCTTCCTGTTTTGCACCACAACTTTCATCAGCCTAACAGATCATTCCTTTCCTTGCCTCTGCCTGTTTCATGGGCCACTACCAGAAGTTTGGTGGTTCAAGCCCACCCAGGGACAGCTGGGGGCATGATTTCCACATTGCAGAAGGTTGGGCTTTCCCTTTTTTGCACTACAACTCCCATCAGCCTCTGCCAACACAGCTCTGCTGGAGCAGACAGTAGTGATTCACTGGCTGGGGCTTATGGGAGTTGTAGTTCAAAGATCCAGAAGGCGCCAAGATGGGGAAAGTCTGGTCTATGCAAGTAGTTAGCTCAGCACCCCTCTTCTCTCCTTGAGGTTTCTTGGTTTTCAGCCCTCAATCCAAGAGGGCATCTTTCTGGCATCTTTTGGGGTTCGCGGAGAACGCCACGGTTTTGTATTGACCACACAATGCCCTTTCCTCTAATCTTGTGAAGACGGAGCGCGCATTTTCAGGTGACGCAACACGTGGGGACATGTGGGTTGCTGAGAGGGACAAGTCAAAGGGAATGCAGTCGGATGCCAGCTGCAGCACCTCTGAATCAAATTAAGACCTGGGAGACACGGGTTCGAATCCTGACCGTGGCACTGGGCGGTGACAGGCAGATCTCTCCACTGGCCTTTGCCAGCCATGTGAGAAAAGGAAAGAGAACCAGGGTTGAAGCTGTTTTGCCCAGTTCTTGTGATGCTGCAACCATTTGTGAGCTCATTTCTTACTGATTATTGCTTCCTTCTTTCCTTCCTCTCAAGTTTTGGTCCCACTGACCCCTCGCTGTTGTGTGTTTGCTCCTGCAGATGGCTTACCCTGTGTCGGCTGCGTGTTACGTGGTGCTAGCTGCGGTGGTGGTCGTTTATGCTCAGAGGCACAGCCAGCAGGGTAAGTAGTTGCCTCCTCTCTATCCCAACATCAGTGGGAGATTTATGGTTATTTTACTACTTATTTATATTCCAGCTTTTCCCCAGACCAGGTCTCAAGGTGGCTTACAGACAAAGTAAAGCAGCACAGATCAAAACACAAAAATCAAAACACCTATAAAAAAAGGCAAGTCAACTCTAAGTTGAAACAATATAAAAACAAATCTATTGAAACACAGACCATAAAAACACCACGGTGTGATTTGAAAGCCCCTGTCTCAAAAGAAACAATCAGTTCCCAAAGGTCCTGTCAGGATAAAACAGTCTTCGCTTGCTGGTGGAAAGACAAGGAGGAAGCCAGTCTGGCTTCTTTCGGAGTCCCAAAGTTGTCTGGGAGCCACCACCGAGAAGGCCCTGTCCCCTGTCCTCGCCCAGCATGCTTGTGAGGGTGGTGGCATCTAGGAAAGTGCCTCTCTCAAAGATCGCAGAGCCCAGGCAGATCTGTCTGGAAGAATTTGGTCCTTCAGATATTCTGGGCCTAAGCCAGAGCAAGAGATTTCTGCAGGACGAATGGCCAAGGCAGTTTCTTGTTTGCCCAGCAAAGACACTCCAAGACAGTGCTGGGGGGCGAGTTGACTGAATCTGAGCTTTTCTGTGACACATGGTGAAGCATCCAGGTGGCCACCTGGCCGGGTGTCCAACTCCTTACTCACATGGCTTGTGTAAAAAGAGTAGATGTCAATTGCATGGTGGATTACAAGGTGTTTTTCTACACCAGAGAGCTAGCACCTAAAGAGTAGGGTTGTGTCCGTGTAGGGATATTCCACAATTTCTTCCAAGTACCGTATTTTTCGCTCCATAGGACGCACTTTTTCCCCTCCAAAAATGAAGGGGAAATGTGTGTGCGTCCTATGGAGCGAATGCAGGCTTTCGCTGAAGCCTGGAGAGCGAGAGGCATCGGTGCGCACCGACCCCTCTCGCTCTCCAGGCTTCAGGAAGCTATCCGCAAGCCTTGCAAGCCCGGTGGGAGTTCCCGCGGGCTCACAAGGCTTGCAGGCAGCAGCCTGCAGCCCCGGCGAGTGTCCGCAAGCCTTGCGCGCCCGGCAGGAGGTCCCGCCGAGCGCGCGAGGCTTGGGGCAGCAGCCTGTCGCCCGAAGCACGGGGAGCCCTCCGGAGGGCTCCCCGTGCTTCGGGCGAGTGTCTGCAAGCCTTGCGCGCCCGGCAGGAGGTCCCGCCGAGCGCGCGAGGCTTGGGGCGGCAGCCTGTCGCCCGAAGCACGGGGAGCCCTCCGGAGGGCTCCCCGTGCTTCGGGCGAGTGTCTGCAAGCCTTGCGCGCCCGGCAGGAGGTCCCGCCGAGCGCGCGAGGCTTGGGGCGGCAGCCTGTCGCCCGAAGCACGGGGAGCCCTCCGGAGGGCTCCCCGTGCTTCGGGCGAGTGTCTGCAAGCCTTGCGCGCCCGGCAGTAGGTCCCGCCGAGCGCGCGAGGCTTGGGGCTGCAGCTTGTCGCCCGAAGCACGGGGAGCCCTCTGGAGGGCTCCCCGTGCTTCGGCCGAGTGTCTGCAAGCCTTGCGCGCCCGGCAGGAGGTCCCGCCGAGCGCGCAAGGCTTGGGGCTGCAGCTTGTCGCCCGAAGCACGGGGAGCCCTCCGGAGGGCTCCCCGTGCTTCGGGCGAGTGTCTGCAAGCCTTGCGCGCCCGGCAGGAGGTCCCGCCGAGCGCGCGAGGCTTGGGGCGGTAGCCTGCAGCCCGAAGCACGCGAGGCTTGGGGCGGCAGCCGCGGGGGGGGGGGAATAATTTTTTTTATTCATTTCCCCCCCCAAAAAACGAGGTGCGTCCTATGGGCCGGTGCGTCCTATAGAACGAAAAATACGGTACTTCACAGCTTCTCTCCATGGCTGAAGAGGGGAACTTGCTGCAACTCTGGAGTAGCTGAAATCCCTGCGGATGGGGCCCTCCGAGGTCCATCTAGTGGAGAAGCCAAGGGCATGCTCTCTCCCTGTTTCGATCAGGCAAATGCCAATTATGGGGCATTCTGCCCCCCCCAATGAAGACATCCCTTAATATGGTTCATACTGATCACTGCACTGATTTTACTGGGTTTTATTCGTGTATTTCTTTTTTTAAAAAAGAGGGTTGTTCTGTTTTGTTTCATGTTGAAAAAATAAGAGACACAGGCTAGCACACTTCGTTTTGTTTTTATTTTTGAAAGATGTCTTAGCTGTGGGCGAGTCGTTCCAAACAGCTTGCATATTACAATATTCCAGGGATACATATGTGGAACTCATAGTCGCTGGATGTCCAGAGGGCTCACCAATTCTGTGATTCTATGTCTTCTTTTTTAAAAAAAAAAGGAAAGAGCATTAGATAACTACATGGAGGATGCAGTCTTTTAGCTATGACAGCCTAAAATGCAATCACTGCCTTTAGAAACAGCTTAGCCTATTGGATGCGGTTGTCGATGGGCGTAGGCAGATTTTGCCTTGGTGTCCAGTTTGTGAATCTCTCCAGGGCATCTCATTTGGGGTAAGCAGAAGAGAGCATCATTCACATCCAGGACATCTCCTCTTACATTCTAATGGTGTGGTGTATGGTGGTAGCAAAAGTCCTGTAAACGCATTTCCTGGTCCAAAAAAGAGGGAAATCCAAGAACTATTAGGAGTTCGAATAGCTTGGGATTTTGCAGGTGTTTTACTGTGGTTTTAAAATTTGTTGGATGCTGCCCAGAGTGGCTGGGGCAAGCCAATCAGATGGGTAGCATATAAATATGATGATGATGATGATGGTGAAGTTCTGCCCCTTTTAGAGACAGAGGCTGGGCTCCGACAGAACTTGCCTCGAACCTGCTGTGGGGTTGTTGTTTTTCGCCTTCTTCTTTTGAGTCCCTTCTCCATAATTGAGTCCTCCCTGGGTCTCGCATGCGCCTCTCCTCGCCTGGTGATTTCTCTATTTTTAAACGAGTAATTCTCCACTATTGATCAACACCTTGGCTGAATTAACTCACATTTAAATAATAATTATGTTTTCTCCCTGGAGAACGGAGGCAAGGAGGGAGATAAACACCCTTGGAAATGAATGAGCTTGTTCGGGCTGCATGCCGGGGTTAATATATTGATGGGTGTCCGAGCGGCTGCCATCCCGTAGCTTAGTAACCAGCAATAAGCAATTAGGCTCCGTCATTATTCAAGCAGAGGGAGGGCGATTTGACTTTCTCAGCTCCCTCCTGCCCTCCCTGCTTACAACTCTGGCGCTAATCTTTGCCAATCAGCTCTGCTGCAATGCCCCATGGAGAGGTTGGAGTCGGGGGGCTGCAGGTGCCGTGATTGTGCTGCGGGCAGGGGGGGGGCATTTCTGAGAGCAAGCGTAATCCTCAGGATGCAAGGCAAGGGATCCATCTGATGCCCCCTGCCTGCCCGCCAGCAGCCAGGTGCGTCTCTTGCCTTCCCCTTGGCAGGAACACTTTCTCCTCTAAAGAAGAAAGGCCAGAAGCACGCAGGCCAACTCCTAGGGGCTGAGGCAGTTTGCTGTTGTCGTTTCGTCGTGTCCGCCTCTTCGTGACCCCCTGGACCAGAGCATGCCAGGCACTCCTGTCTTCCACTGCCTCCCGCAGTTTGGTCAAACTCATGCTGGTAGCTTCGAGAACACAGTTCCACCATCTCATCCTCTGTCGTCCCCTTCTCCTTGTGCCCTCCATCTTTCCCAACATCAGGGTCTTTTCCAGGGAGTCTTCTCTTCTCATGAGGTGGCCAAAGTCTTGGAGCCTCAGCTTCAGGATCTGTCCTTCCAGTGAGCACTCAGGGCTGATTTCCTTCAGAATGGAGAGGTTTGATCTTCTTGCAGTCCATGGGACTCTCAAGAGTCTCCTCCAGCGCCATAATTCAAAAGCATCTATTCTTCGGCGATCAGCCTTCTTTATGGTCCAGCTCTCACTTCTATATATCACTACTGGGAAAACCGTAGCTGAGGCAGTTACCCCCCCCCCATTGTCATTTTTGAGGTAGCTGAGCCCCCTCAATATTCAGGGGGCATCCGGCTCCACTCCCTGGCTCCTTTCGACAATCCCACCTGGAGTCCTGTGTCCAATTCTGGGTGCCACAATTTAAAGAAGGATGTTGACAAGCTGGAACGGTTGCAGAGGAGGGAGACCAAGATGATCAGGAAATGAGGCCTTATGAAGAATGATTGAAGGAGCTGGGTATGTTTAGCCTGGAGAAGAGGAGACGGAGAGGAGATATGAGAGCCACCTTCAAATATCTCAAATATCTGTCACATGGAAGATGGAGCAAGGCTGCTTTCTGCAGACCTGAACCTATGGCTTCAAGTGACAAGAAAGGAGATTCTGATTAAACATCAAAAAGAACTTTCTAAGAGCTGTTTGACAGTGGAAGGGTCTCCCTCGGAAGGTGGCGGGTTCTCCTTCCTTGAAGGTTTTTAAGCAGAGGTTGGGTGGCCATCTGAAGGAGCGTCTCCACCCCCATCATTCAGCCCGGACACTGAGGTCCAGCTCCGAGGGTCTTCTGGTGGTTCCCTCACTGCAACAAGAGAGGCTACAGGGAACCAGGCAGAAGGCCTTCTTGGTGGTGGCGCCCGCCCTGTGGAATGCCCTCCCATCAGATTTCAAGGAAATACACAACTATCTGACTTTTAGAAGACATCTGAAGGCCACCCTGTTAGTCCTGTTTGAAGTTTTAATCCGTTTTTAGTGTTCTGCTGGGAACCGCCCAGAGTGGCTGGGGAAACCCAGCCAGATGGGCGGGGTATAAATAACAAAATTATTATTATCATTAGACGCTTTAGCTGAGATTCCTGCATTGCAGGGGCTGCACTAGGTGATTCTCAGGCATAGCTGTCAACTTTCAAATTTGAAAATAAAGGATCACCTGTCCTGGGGACAGTCTACGGGATATCTAACAATCCGGGATGGCAGCGGGAAGCAGCGGGAAACGGCGCTGGAATAAGGGAATTTCCTGCAACAAAAGGGAAGGTTGACAGCTATGTTCTCAAGGTTCCTTCCGACTCTGCAATTCTCTGGAAATGAGGCAAGAATAAAGCAGCCTCAGAAGATATCAGCCCAGCACAACCCGCTCTCCAAACGTTGGACCTTGGCAGTCCTTTACGGTCCTGTCTCTTTCCGTTTTCCTGACGTGTCTGCTGCAGAGAGCCAGCCGCCGCTCAGGCCCTGCCAGGACGAGAACTCCCTGCCTTCCCAAGCTGTCACACACACTCTGCTTGCGAGCCTCGGCTGGTACACCTGCCAGCGCGCAAACACACACCCATGTATATTTTAAAAGCAGGAAACAGCCTCCGGGCCGTTTTGTGTCTTGCGTCTCTCTAATACTGAATAATGGAATTCCCTCTTGCGTGTCTCGGCTGGCAGGCCAGAGGCAGTGAGCTGTGGGCTGCCGGCCGGAATCGTCTTCCCGCTCTCCGAAAAGCCACTGAGCAGACTGGAAGAGGCACAACTGGAGCATGGGAGGCCAGCTGGTGGGCTTCGTTGGACGCTGGGTTATCCAGGGCAAGTGCCCAGGCTTGCTGGCCCAAAAAGGCCCTCCCTCTGAACCTCAGAGCTTCTGAGCCACTAAGTCGCTGTTTGGGCTTCCCATCTCTTGCGGGGGCTCGATTAGTGCCAGCACCTTCTGTCAAGAGCTTGGGTGTAACCTTCGACGCCTCCCTTTCCATGGAGGCGCAGGTTGCAGCCACAGCAAAGTTCACCTACGGGACCGCCTCTCCTGGTATGCCCTGCGGAGGACCTTAAGGTCCACAAATGGCAACATTTTGGAGGTCCCAGGCTGCAAGGTTGTTAAGATTGGTCTCAACTAGGGCCAGGGCCTTTTCAGTACTGGCCCCGACGTGGTAGAGCGCTCTGTCCCAAGAGACCAGGGCCCTGCGGGACTTGACATCTTTCCGCAGGGCCTGCAAGACAGAACTGTTCCGCCTGGCCTTTGGTTTGGACTCAGTCTGACCCTTATGTTTTCCCTGCCCTTATGGTTTTGACCTATGGGCCATTTTAAAATGAGGCTGCATTTTAAATTGTGTTTTAACCTGTATTTTAAATTGGTTCCCCCCCCCCCCATTATGTTTTTACTGTGATTTTTTTGGTGTTAGCCGCCCTGAGCCCGGCTCTGGCCAGGGAGGGCGGGGTATAAATAAATTTATTGTTATTATTATTATTATTATTATTATTATTATTATTATTTAATACGAGGACAAGGACAGGGTGGTTGTTTCCTGCTGTGGAGAGAAGGCGTTTAATTTATGCCAGTCTCCCCCAAAGTGGTCCCCTCCAGATATTCATAGAGTCACAGAATTGTAGAGTTAGAAGGGATGCCAAGGGTCATCCATTCCTGCCCCCTACCATGTTATGGGACCCCAGCCCCCATCAGCCAGCAATCCCAGGGGTCAACAGTGGTGGGATCTGCCCTCCAAGAGCATCTGGAGGTCACCACATTGAGGGAGGGCTAATGTCATTATTGTAATCAACAAGGTTTTTACATTTACTCACAACATTTCATAGGACAATAGAATTGTAGAGTTGGAAAGGAGCCCCCAAGAGTCATCTAGTCTATCCCATTGCAATGCAGGAATGTCAACTAAAGCAACCATGACAGATGGCCATCCAACCTCCGCGTAAAAACCTCCAAGGAAGGAGAGGCTGCCACCTTCTGAGGGAGACTGTTCCACTATTGAACAGCTGTTACTGCCAGAAAACTCTTCCTAATACAGTGGTACCTCGGTTTTCAAACTTAATCCATTCCGGGAGTCCACTCGACTCCCGAAATGGTTTGAAAGCCAAGACACGGCTTCCAATTGGATGCAGGAGCCTCCTGCACTGAAGCGGAAACCGCGTTGGACATTCAGCTTCCAAAAAAGTTTGCAGACTGGAACACTTACTTCCGGCGCTCGGGAGCCATTTTGTTTGGGAGAGCCACTTTTGCCCTTCAGAGGAGGTGTGGTTGTGGGCTTCATGGCCCCACCATGCGCGCAACGGCTGGAACCCAGCCTCCGCGCAATTGGGGGGATTCCCGGCCACGTCACCTCCTGGCCAGCCAATTGGCTGGCTCTGGGGGTGTGGCCCACCTTATTTAAAGCAGGACGTGGCCGGGGATCTCCCTCTTTGCCGCTTACCAGCTGTTCCTGTTTCCCACCCTCCTGACCTTTAAGGTTTTTGTTCTTTGACCTTGCTATGGACCTTGGTTGGTCGCCATTGAGGGGCCTGGTAGGAATTTTTCCACTTGGCAAATTGGCACCAGCCACTTGGTTTTCACCTACCTCGTAGCAAATCATCACAACTTTCTGAGTATTGGCGGTTAGGCATTGGTATTGCTCTGTAGATGGAAGAGGGGAGGAAGCGCCATCACCTGCCCTGCATATTGAAGGGTAGTCCGGTAAAAGATTCCGGGGGGCGTGGCCGTGTCCAAAGCCTGGGGAGGTGAGGGCCTAAGGCACGCCCACATTTGGTGACCCCCCAGGAGGGGTTCCTATTTGATGTGTATCAGCAGGACTCCCCCCACTGGTGGTTAACCCTTCCCGGACTTCAAGCGGAAGTCGGATATAGTCGGTTAGGACCAATGCCTAAGCCAATACTGCTCATCACCTGTAACCAATACAGTGGTGCCTCGCAAGACGAAAAACTCGCTAGACGAAAGAGTTTTCCGTTTTTTGAGTCGTTCCGCAAGACGAATTCCCCTATGGGCTTGCTTCGCAAGACGAAATGTCTTGCGAGTTCTTGTGAGTTTGTTTCCTTTTTCTTAAAGCCGCTAAGCCGCTAATAGCCGTGCTTCGCAAGATGAAAAAACCGCAAGACGAAGAGACTCGCGGAACGGATAAATTTCATCTTGCGAGGCACCACTGTAAAGTTGTAGCCTTTTTTAGCCCATTAACCTTAATAATTGTGTCATGTGTCTTTATTTCCACTAGGAGCGGGGGGGACTTGCTATGCAAGAAAGGAGATTCCAACTAAACATTAGGAAGAACTCTCTGTTGGGAAGAGCTGTTTAAGAGGGGAACGGGCTGAAGTCGGATATAGTCGGTTAGGACCAATGCCTAAGCCAATACCGCCCATCACCTGTACTAATGCTGTCATGTGTCATTATTTCCACTGTGCGGGCGGGAGCTCGCCATGCAAGGGAGCTTGCCTTCCAGCACCTGCCCTGCATCTCCCTTCCGCCTGCAGACTGAGCACCTGACTCGGACCCCCTTGCGTCCTGCAACAGGGAGGGACTCTTTGCAGGCACCCAGAGGCCACGACCCCCCCTGCCGCTTGGTCAGTGTTGCAAAGGAGTGTGCAGGGAGCGCTAGCAAGGAACAGCGGACTCCCAAAATAGCAGCCAGAGAAATGTGACCCCATTTCTTCGCAGGCCTCTTGCCCTGCTGCTCCGTGAGGTCAGCCTCTGGGGTTTAACTGTAATTCACCCTGCATGTCTTGACAGGGAAAGGGCAAAGGTTCAGAGCAACGGGTGAGGGGCCACCTCTCTTGTTCCCGGACGCACAGGCATCCCAGGAGCTGCGCTTTGCCCAGGAAGGCAGAACGCGGAGCAAAGTTCTCAGATGCAGCAGAGCCTGGAAGTGACTTGTCCTTTGCAGAAGGTCTTGACTCTCCCTGGGGCCTTGACTGAGGCTACGGACCTTGCAATGGCAGCAGATCACTTATGGGTTCCCCGTCCTGATGGGGCCTTGCAAGTTTCCGGTCGGATTAATTGCTGATTTGTCCCTTGCACAGTACTCCCCGTGAGGAAAGGTTGCAGTGATTGAGACTTTTCAGTTCAGAGAAAAAGCAAGCAAGAGGCAGCATGATAAGATATTTATGAAATAACGCATGGCACTGAGAAAGGTCTCCCTCTCTCATAATGCTAGAACACGTGGACATCTCATGAAGTTGCCATCTTCAAATACCTGGAGCACAGTTTCATGGGAAATGGAGCAAGCTTGTTTTTTGCTGCTCCAAAGGTGAGGAACCCAAACCAGTGGACTCAACAGACAAGAAAGGAGATTCCAATTAAATACAGTGGTACCTTGGTACTTGAACACCTTGGTTGCTGATTGGCTGGCCAGGGGATGACGTGGCCGGAAATTCCCCCCCCCCCCCAATTGCACAGCGGCTGATTCCTGCCGCTGAACGCATGTTGGGGCCGTGACGCCCGCAACCCCACCTCCTGTGTAGGGCGGAAGTGGCTTTCTGGACAGAAGCAGGAAATGGGTTTGCAAATCTTTTTACTGACACCTCCCTAGCATCATTCATTCATTCATTCATTGCATTTATTTTCTGCATTTCCATTCCACCTTATTCTCCAAGGAGCTCAAGGTGGTTGATATCCCCACAACAACCCTATAAGGTAGGATAGGCTGAGAAGTGATGAGTGACCCCCAAGGTCAGCCAGTCAGCTTCCTGCCAATGGAAGATTTGAGGCAGAATTTGAAGTGAGCTTCGTGGCCAAGTGGGAATTCGAACCCTGGTCTCCAAGGTCCTAATCCAGCACCCTAACCACTACACCACACTGCCAGTATCAACTCAACCTAAGCTCTTGGCATAAAATTTGCTTACCAAAATTGCTTACCAATGCAGAGTTTTAGTTGGTGAGCAAAGTGGGAATTCGAACCCTGGTCTCCAATGTCCTAGTGCAACACCTTAACCACTTAGCCATACTGCTGTTGTGTGTTGTGCAGAACTAAGTGGTTCTGGACCAGTATAGCAGGCTGACCTCATGGGTGGTGGTGGAGAGAGAGAGAAAATCAAGCCGTTCCTCGTTTACAGGACCAAAACCCAGAGGTTTTCTGTCTCTGGGCTGTTCTCCTTCGTCCAGAGGGTGGGCAGAACCCAACTTCCCCTGTTCTCGGGCAACGTGGAACGGATGTCCCTGCATAGCCTGTGTCTCCAAACAACCTACAGAGGGGCTATTATTATGAACAGTTATAAGGGATTATATGTACTTGGCATGCAGTTTGCTCCAAGAAGGAGAAGAGAGAGGAGGGTGTGCGTTGGTTCTGCTCTGGTGATGTTTCTCTTGTTGTTTTGAGCTGGAGGAGCTGAGATTGCAAACCAAAACAAGTTCCCTTAGACGGAAGTTCAAGGTGACCTAACTCTCTGGTTAATAGGTCTTTTATAGAGAATACATTATAGGTAACAAATGTGAATTTATTTATAATTTGTTTAAAAATTTAAATATTAATTAAAATATCCTATATATATCTGTGTGTGTGATTTTTATTAATATTTTAAAATGGTTATAGAGGATTCTGCAAAATACAATATTATCAAACAGGGACTGATTATGATATACATAGTCCATACAAAATTATTGATCGCTGTTGATCTATAATAAAATTAATAAACCACAGGTATGTGAATGCGTGGACTAGAACGATTTATGGTGTAGACTTAATGGCTAAGACAAGGTTACAAAACAAGAACCCTGTTATACCAAGAGAAATAAATCTAAGCATTCAAAAGCCCTGACCTCCTGCTTCTGCCATATTGGGTTATAGGCCAAGGGGATTTTTGGCCATCTCCCTCCTTGCTTACAAATGAAATAAATTCAGACCAAACAGGTGCATAATCGTCCTTTTCTCTTTGGTCTGTAGGGACTCTCTGCTTATTAGTTAATAGATCTTTAATTCATCATATATAGAAAGAGAGAGAGAGAATTTTAATTTTATTGGCGCTTAATTGCTTTTTAAATATTACTGTATTAGTTTTTAGCAGTTTCTATTTGATCCGTAACCCGCCTTGAGTCCTTGTATGAGAAAAAGGTGGAATAATAATGTAACGTAACGTAACGTAACGTAACGTAACGTAACGTAACGTAACGTAATATAATATAATACGGTCATACCTCGGGTTATAGCCGCTTCAGGTTGCGTTTTTTCGGGTTACGCACCTGCTGAAACTCGGAAGTATCAGAATAATAATAATAATAATAATTGTAATAATAATTGTAATAATAATAATAATTTATTTATACCCCGCCCATCTGGCTGGGCTTCCCCAGCCACTCTGGGCGGCTTCCAACCAAATATTAAAATACAGTGGTACCTCGGGTTACAGATGCTTCAGGTTACATATGCTTCAGGTTACAGACTCTGCTAACCCAGAAATAGTACCTCGGGTTAAGAACTTTGCTTCAGGAAGAGAACAGAAATCACGCGGTGGCAACGGGAGGCCCCATTAGCTAAAGGGGTGCTTCAGGTTAAGAACAGTTTCAGGTTAAGAACGGACCTCTGGAATGAATTAAGTACTTAACCCGAGGTACCACTGTACAGTAGTCTTTTAAACATTAAAAACTTCCCTAAACAGGGCTGCCTTCAGATGTCTTTTAAAAGTAAAATAGTTGTTTATTGCCTTGACATCTGGTGGGAGGGCGTTCCACAGGGCGGGCACCACTACTGAGAAGGCCCTGTCCCTGTTCCCTGTAACTTGGCTTCTCGCAGTGAGGGAACCGCCAGAAGGCCCTCGGCACTGGACAAACCCCCCAACTCTGTTTCTTTGTTGCATCCCATCCCTTTCTCAGCAGGCCAGGCTCTTGCCGTGCCACCAAGAGCCGAGTGTGGAAAATGAGATGTATTTTCAACGATGCCATAGGAAGGTCTGGGCATGGGATGGCACCGCCACCCTCTTGCAGCCAGCACCCCAGGGAGGCTAATCAGAGCGTGAGCCGAGCGGAGAGGGCCAGGCTCTCTGCAGCGAGGCGGGAGGTGTCCTTGCAGCCATCCCGGCGTCTGGGGCCATTGATCCCGCCATGCTGAGCACGTTGCCGGCGGTTGTGCTTGTGTTTTTTAGCTCAGGTGCAGAAAGTTAATTGCTCTTTTCACTTTGTTTAATGGGGATGCTGCTGCCAGAACTACTCAGGAGGAAATTACTTTGGCAGGATGGTGACATTGCAGAGGGAGGGGGCCAAGGCAGGGTGGGCGATGAACCGAACACCCTTCTAGCTGAAAGCCTTCATCTCCCAGGCGGGAGTGGGTGTGAGAGAGAAGCACAAGGGCGCCACACTGGGAATGTCAAATCCTGCCCAGGCAATGGAGCAGGGAGACAGAACTTCCACCCCCTGGAAGTTCAGTGGCTTGATTTGATTTTTGCAAGCTTTCTGTTCTCTTGCTCCTCCTCATTCTTGGAACTTGGAGCCATGGGTTCGAGTGCTACCCTCCAGAGCAGGATAAAACAAGCTTGCTCCATCTTCCATGTGACAGCCCTTGAGATATTTGAAGATAGCTTTCATATCTGATCTCTTCTCTCCTCTTCCCCTGGTCTAAACTACCCAGCTCCATCAAGCGCTCCTTGTATAAGGCCATCTTGGTCACCATCATCTGCACGCCTTCCAGCTTGTCAACATCCTTCTTAAATTTGGGGTGCCCAGAATTGGCGTGGTATTCCAGGTGTGGTGTGACCAAGGTAGAATAGATTCAGTAAAGGTAAAGGGACCCCTGACCATTAGGTCCAGTCGTGGCCGACTCTGGGGCTGCGGCGCTCATCTTGCTTCATTGGCCGAGGGAGCCGGCGTACAGCTTCCGGGTCATGTGGCCAGCATGACTAAGCCGGAGCGGTACCTATTTATCTACTTGCACTTTGACGTGCTTTCAAACTGCTAGGTTGGCAGGAGCAGGGACCAAGCAACGGGAGCTCACCCCATTGCGGGGATTCGAACCGCCGACCTTCTGATCGGCAAGTCCTAGGCTCTGTGGTTTAACCCACAGCGCCACCCGCATCCCATAGATTTAGTGGTTCTCGCTTAATCCCCACAAAAGCCCTGCAAGGTAGACTAGGTTGAGAGGCAGTGCCTGACTCCCAAGGTCAGCCAGTGAGCTTCCTGGCTGAGTGAGGATTCGAACCCTGGTCTGGCAGGTCCTGGTTTGGCACGCTACCCACTACAGTGTATGGTGCAATTTTAGCTATATGGCATATGGTCGCCTGGCCTTGCTACTCGTGAGGAGGGCAGGAAGGACAGGGACTTGACAGTGTATTTCATCTGTTCCCTCTGGCTTTTAAGATGACTGTAGCAAGCAGCACCGAATATACCCTCCAACTTATCTTTGGACCCTTTTGGTCTATGGAGTTGCTTGGGAAAAAATCCAGAAATACCAATGGAAGCTGAAACTAGGTGCTCCATGTCAGGTTTTCTCTGCAATCTTCCTGCAACTTCCCTATGACATCTACCCATGAACAAATGGATTGGGGCTCAGAACACAAGTGAGAGAGAACGGTAGGTGGGAGAGGAAAAAGCCAGAATAGATTGAGGCAGGGAAACAAGGAGACTTTGCATTTGTTTGCTTGTTTGTGAAATTTATATACCATGGTCATTTAGTAAAGGGCACAAGATACAGTAAATAAATAACGTAATACCTGGAAAAATGGCCTTACTCCAAATATGCCCCCTTGAACACTTCAGGAAGGTCGGCGGTTCGAATCCCCACGACAGGGTGAGCTCCCATTGCTCTGCCCCTGCTCCTGCCAACCTAGCAGTTCGAAAGCACACCAGTGCAAGTAGATAAATAGGTACCACTGTGGCAAATCTGCCCCCTTGAACATTTCAGTCTGTGGAATTGGCACGGGTGCCACACAATACCCATTATGCATCAGTAAGAAATCAACCTTCTAGTGTGGTGGTGTGTTTTTAGTTCATTACTGGTTTCAAATGTTTGCATGTCTTAATTGTTTTTACTAATGATTTTATTGTTCTATTCTTTTTATAAACCACTTTGAGGGTTTTCTTTTTACAAACCAAGCAGTATATAAATTTTATGAAATATATACAATCAAAAATAGCCTGTGTCCCCTGCCCTCTCTGTGTTGGAAAAAAAGAGGTTTTGCAGCCAGTCTCCTAATTTGCCTGTGTCCCAGTCCCGTTGCTCTGGGACTTAGTGGGATTACTGTACCAATGAGCCTCTTGGGCTTGCTGATTGGAAGGTTGGCAGTTCGAATCCCCACAACAGAGTGAACTCCCGTTGCTCAGTCCCAGCTCCTGCCAACCTAACAGTTCGAAAGCATACCGGCAAGAGTAGATAAATAGGTACCACTGCGACGGGAAAGTTAAACGGTGTTTTCATGTGCTCTGGCTTCCATCACAGTGTCCCGTTGTGGCCAAAACCGGTTTGGTCATGTTGGCCACATGACCTGGAAATCTGTTTGTGGGCAAACGTCGGCTCCCTCAGCCTGAAAGCAAGATGAGCCCCACACCCCATAGTCACCTTTTCCTTTAAATATGCCCAGCCTGTGTGTGCCATTTTTCCACCACACAAGTGGCTTCAAAGCAGCTGACAGTCCCAGTCCTTTTCTAAGGAAGAGAAAGAGAGACAGAGAGAAATCACACCTCATCCCTCAATAAAATCGCCCAACATCTATAATGAAACAGCAGGTAAGACGATAGCAGTGGTTATTCTCGATTAAATGAGCCAAAGTAAAAGGACCTTGTGGCACTTTTAAAGACTAACAAATGTATTATGGCCTAAACTTTTATGGACGGCAGTTCATGATGCAGCCCGCAAAAGCTCAACGCCGTCATCAATTCATTTGTTTTTAAGGTGCCTCACAAGGCTCTTTGCCGTTTTTGCTGCCCCTCTGGAATCAGTAAACGGCTGCCAGTTTTGAGTTAGTGCCCCCAGAGCTTTGGGCTTTTGGATGCAGCAGCGAGGAACCATTTCTGAACCTTCTCCCATTTCCGTGGACGGGCTTTTCTGGGCTGCAGTGTGTGACTGAGTCTGGCAGATTCCAGCCCATAATTAATTAGCATCGACCGCCCTGCGCTTAGAGCAATAAGGAGGGATCTATAGCAAAATTAGGCAGGGAGGTGTGATGGAGTGCTAGGAGATTATATGTGATGGGAACGGCTCAATTCTTCGCTGGAGTTGTCTGGCAGTGTGATAGCGGGCGGGTGGCGAGGGGGGCCCACGGAAGCCATTTATATCCACCCCAAAGGCAGAAGGAATTATCTGGGCCCTCTAAGGAGGCAGAGGCTGTGTGGGGAGAGGGGTTGGGAAGAAGGAGTGGGTGATGTCTTCCATTGTGTGGTGTCTGCTGGTCCTCAAGCACCTTAGATGGCTTATTCTTCCGTCCGGTATTTGTGAGGTCCTTGGCTTTCCCAGGGGCTTGGCTTTTGACCTTCGCTGCTGTTTGTGGCTTGGCTTGCAAACATAAAGAACACGAAAAGAGCCTTCCGGATGAGGCCAAATGGGGTCCATCTAACCCGGCTATAGAGAAAGGGGACCAGTTTACTTTCAAAGCTATGATATTAGAACGAAAGGCAACGACAGCTTTAGGCTGGAAAGACAGAGAAAAATGGACAGTAGAGGCATGGAACAGTTATTTGTTTGAACTTATTCAGTCGAACATTGTCGCAATAATGTCGCAGGAAACAACGTGGAAGGTCAAGTCCACCACGATAAGGAACAGATGTGTTATGTACTGAGTAGAATATCTTCAGTGGATAGAAATTACTGGAACAAAAGACATTCGGTGGAAACTAAAGACCCTGTGCCCGTGGCTAATTGTTTGAACCCTTCCAATGGATATGGAGGGGGATGGAAGGGAGGGGAAGGAAAAATTGTACGGGAAATTTGAAAAAATTGGAAGGAGATAATATAATGTATGTAAAAATCCCAAAATGCTGTGTTTTCCAGCAACTGGTATTCCAACGCATTGCTACCTCCAACTGTGGGATCAGAGTAGAGCCCTCCTGGCACCCATAGCCTTCCCCTCCTCCATGAATTTGCCAAATCCTCTTTTAAATCCAACTAGTTTAAAAAGCAGAGACATCACCTTGCCAACAAAGGTCATATAGTTAAAGCTCTGGTTTTCCCAGTAGTGATGTATGGAAGTGAGAGCTGGACCATAAAGAAGGCTGATCGCCGAAGAATGGATGCTTTTGAATTCTGGTGCTGGAGGAGACTCTTGAGAGTCCCGTGGACTGCAAGAAGATCAAACCTCTCCATTCTGAAGGAAATCAGCCCTGAGTGCTCACTGGAAGGACAGATCCTGAAGCTGAGGCTCCAAGACTTTGGCCACCTCATGAGAAGAGAAGACTCCCTGGGAAAGACCCTGATGTTGGGAAAGATGGAGGGCAGAAGAAGAAGGGGACGACAGAGGACGAGGTGGTTGGACAGTGTTCTCGAAGCTACCAGCATGAGTTGGACCAAACTGCGGGAGGCAGTGGAAGACAGGAGGGCCTGGCGTGCTCTGGTCCAGGGGGTCACGAAGAGTCAGACATGACTAAACGACTAAACAACAACAACAAGTTTGGTGGCCATCACTGCCTCCCAGGGGTGCCAGCTCCTGGGGCCGGAGAACCTTGGGGAGAGGAGCCCACCGATGTCCCCAGAGTGCTGTGTCGAAGAGCTGAGTGCAGCAAGGCTCCAGTGGCCAGGTCCTTCCCCTCCTGCCATGGGGTCAAGCAGTGGGGTCCCACTGGATGCAGAATGAAAAGGATGTCTGACATTGACAGATGTTCTGCCGCAAGTCTCCTGGAATAAAGAGGCCTTCAGTTTGCTGGGTTTTCTCTCCCGGTGGGGAGATCCTCTCCGCCGTAAAGGTGCAACGCTTTGGCAAAGGATACGCTGGAGCACAAGAATCTTGGGATGCCTCGCGCTCTCTGCCCACGTTTCCATTCCTTCCTCCAGGTTTTTGCAATTATGTTTTTGGCAGCTCAAACGGAGATGTCCGTTTCGTTGGCGATCCTCCTGTGGGATTTCATCTTGCGTCCTCAGGAGACCCAGGCCAGGATTAAGGTGGCAGGCCTAATCCCACTGCCCTGTTCACCCTGCCCTAAATCAGAGCGTGGGAACGAAGACCAGATGGAGTGGGGGGAGGTAAATCACCCAAGTGAGCTTCATGGCTAAGTGGGCATTTGAACCCAGGTCTCCCAGGTCCAAGTCTGACACTCTGACCACTACATCACACTGTCAGTATCAATTCACCTAGTTGAAATAAATGAAAAAAATGTCCAGTAGCACCTTAAAGGTATAGGGACCCCTGACCGTTAGGTCCAGTCATGACCGACTCTGGGGTTGCGGTGCTCATCTCGCTTTACTGGCCAAGGGAGCCGGCGTACAGCTTCCGGGTCATGTGGCCAGCATGACTAAGCCACTTCTGGCGAACCAGAGCAGCACACGGAAACGCCGTTTACCTTCCCGCCGGAGCGGTACCTATTGATCTACTTGCACATGACGTGCTTTCGAACTGCTAGGTTGGCAGGAGCAGGGACCAAGCAATGGGAGCTCACTCCGTCACGGGGATTCGAACCGCAGACCTTCTGATCGGCAAGTCCTAGGCTCTGTGGTTTAACCCACAGCGCCACCCGCATCCCTCATAGCCTATAATCCCCATCAAAAAGGTGGTGTGGAAACTAGCAACTCTTATGGCAATACCTTGTGGCAGTGAGTTCCGTGAGTGAATTGTGCCTCAGGTTGCCATTCTCTGTTCTTGCTGCCCTGCTCCCTCGTGGTCCTTCTGTTTGTGTGAATGTCGTTGCTGTGTTTATAATAGAAATAACCACAGCTCCACAGAGTCTAGAGCCTTTGCAAGCAAATCTGCCTTTCCCAAACCATTTCCAATCTATCTCCCATTAAAGCTTGCCTTTTGAAATGATGAGCATAGAGATATTTTATGACAGAAAGCCAAATTATTTTAAATTTTTGCCCAGATACCTGCTGGTTGTTTGCCAGGCGAGCCCTGTATTATTAACTGAAGCAAGCGCTTAAAGTTGAGCCTGTGCGTAAGATGCCACAGGACTTTGCAGAGTGGCAGAAACCTCGTTTTCCCCCTTTTTTTGCTGAACTGGAGGTTTTGTACGCCAGGAAAAG
Source organism: Podarcis pityusensis (assembly GCF_964106645.2). Classification (NCBI taxonomy): domain Eukaryota; kingdom Metazoa; phylum Chordata; class Lepidosauria; order Squamata; family Lacertidae; genus Podarcis; species Podarcis pityusensis. Next base: position 1,696,993 of record NC_138036.1, on the reverse strand, counting down.
AGGGAGCTGGAGAAAGAGGGAAATTTGGGTCGGGAGCCTCTCGCTGCTTCGGGTTTCGCCAGCCGGCTCTGGAACTCTCATTTGGAACAGGAGAGAGAGAGAAAAAGATGAAAAGTAAGGACGGCACATTTTAAAATTAAACAGCAGGGAAGAAAAGGAGTCCAGAGGGAAGAGGGAGAGAAATTCACTGAACAAATGGAACATTTCACTGTGGAATGGCAACTCAAGCTCCCCTCACGTGGCTGGCTGAGCTGCCTTGTCCCCTTAAAAGAAGGTAGTTTTAGACACACACACACACAGAGAGAGACACACATTTTTTTCTAATCTGAGTGTGATTTCAGCCGGGAGTTTGAAGGGAGAAATTCTTGGCTTTGGTAATGGGTGGAGGGGTTGGAATAAAAAAAATCTTGAAATGAGACTGCTGTGAAAAGGTCGTTAGAAGCCGGAGAATGAAGATGAAGTAATGAATAATAATAGCGAGGCAAGAAAGCCGTTTCCAGAGACGGAGGGAACAAAACCCAGGCACAAAAGCAGAAACCATCAAGAGACGAGCCGGTCTGGACACAAAAGTGAGGGAAGCAAAAGGCCTGGCTTTTGCATCAATGCAAATCTATGCGCCGCTGCATGGAAATGCACCATCAGAGAGAGAGAGAGAAATGCCTTTTCGGAGTCCTTCGGCACAAAACAATCCTTTCAAACCTGGTCGCCAAAGAGAAAAGCTGTTCTCGCACGAGGCGAGAGTCGGAGATTTTTGTGTGTGATTTTGGTCCTGCAGGAAAAGGAGATGTGTGGGTCTTTCCAGGGTGCTTGGGGGGTAGAAGGCAAGCTTGATCTAGGGGTCCCCTCTTAAATTATTTGGGCTCACGGTGGCAGAAATGAACCCATGATGTTCCGCCATGGCTGTCTGCCAAGGTGAGGTCTGAAAAGGCTGGGGAGGGGGGCGTTTTGTGTGAAAGGGGACACAGCGAAAGAAGGCAGGAATGGGTGATTCCTACAGGGAGATGAAAAGGGAGAGGCTCAGAACCGAACCATGCTTGAGTGGTGTATACATTTTCTAAACAACTACAACAGCAACTTATTTTTATATCCTGCTTTCCCCCAAGTCATGACTCATGGTGGCTTATACAAAGGGAATAGAAAAAGCTAAAAGCATAGAAAAGACCATCATTAAACGCTAATGGAATTAAATTAGTATTTAAAGATCCATTAAAAACACAGGCAATAGCAATAACCACATCACAGTACCTGCCCTTTCCTTAAAAACAAGTCAGTTCCCAAAGGCCTGTTGGAATACAGGCACGCCCAACTCAGAAGAGACTGTGACCTACTCCCAGTATTAAAAAACTGGCAGTGATCTACCCCTTGTCATTGGAGGGATGAGGAGCGTGGGTGGGATTGCCCAGGGTTGTTGAGCTTTTGGGGGGTAGGATTGCCCAGAATTCTTCAGCTTTGTATTTGTTAACTTTCAGTAAACTTTTTTAGTCCCACAATTGATAAGGATCAGCCGGGGTTGTACCGGTAGATCGTGATCTACTGGTTGGACATGCCTGGAATAAAGCAATCTACACCTGCTGGTGGAAGGGCAAGGAGGGAGCCAGTCTGGCTTTCCCTAGGCAGGGAGTTCCAAAGTTGCTTGGGAGGAGCCACCACCGAGAAGGCCCTCTCCTGCATCCCCATCCAGCGTTCCTGGGAGGGTGGGGGGGACAGAAAGAAGGACTCAGAGCCTGGGAAGGTTTGTAGGGGAGAATATGGTCTTTCTGGTGGTCTAGCCCTAAGCCATGTAGGGCTTTATAGGTCACAATCAGCGTTTTGAATTTTGCCAAAAAGCAGGCTGTTAGCCCATTGAGCTGCTGTAATGTGAGTTGTCTGCTCCCCATATTGTGGGGGTTTGCTCCCCATATTGCGGAGGTCCCAAGCCCAGAAGATGAGTTTGCTGGATCAGGCCAATGACCAATGTCATCCAGCATCTTGTTCCCGCAATGGCCAACTGTTGTCGCAATCATCCGCCCAGGGATCTTCACATTTACTCAGTCACACTTACTTAGGATTTCCCAAACTTGGGACTCCAGCTGTTTTTGGACTACAACTCCCTTCATCCCTAGCTAGCAGGACCAGTGGTCAGGGATGATGGGAATGGTAGTCCAAAAACAGCTGGAGGAGACCCAAATTTGGAGGAAATTAGACTAAGTCATGGCTCGCTGTGAGATTTTCTTGAAGGATTTGCTTCAACATCTTTGACCTGTTGTGGTGTTTTATTATTTTATCCTTGCAAATGGTAATCGTGATATCCAACACTTCCTTGGTTAAGATGATTCTGAAACAGAAGTCAGGAAGGGGGCACCTTGTTAAGCCTCCCATTTGCTGTGATCTGAACCGGTGCTTGACCGTGTCCAGATAGTTTTGCAATTCAGTTGGGTCCTTTGTCATGATGGCGATCTGTTGTCACTTTTTGTTCTTTCTCTTGCTATACTGGTTGCCTTTGAATGCCTTTTTATAATCATCATCATCATCATTTATTATTTATACCCTGCCCATCTGGCTGGGTTTCCCCAGCCACTCTGGGCGGCTTACAACAAAACACTAAAATACAGTAACCTCTGCCTGGCTCCCTGTAACTTGGCTTCTCGCAGTGAGGGAACCGCCAGAAGGCCCTCGGTGCTGGACCTCTGTGTCCGTGCAGAATGAAAGAGGTGGAGACGCTCCTTCAGGTATACTGGACCGAGGCCATTTAGGGCTTTCAAGATCAGCACCAACACTTTGAATTGTGCTTGGAAACGTACTGGGAGCCAATGTAGGTCTTTCAAGACCGGTGTTATATGGCCTCGGCAGCCGCCCCTAATCACCACTCTAGTTTCCAGGTCACCTTCAAAGGGAGCCCCACATAGAGCAGTATTGCAGTAGTCCAAGCGAGAGATAACCAGAGCATGCACCACTCTGGCCTCTGCAGGCAGGGAGAGTCTCATCCTGCGTACCAGATGAAGCTGGTAGTCAGCCGCCCTGGACACAGAATTAACCTGTGCCTCCATGGACAGCTGTGAGTCCAAAATGACTCCCAGGCTGCGCACCTGGTCCTTCAGGGGCACAGTTACCCCATTCAGGACCAGGGAATCCCCCACACCTGCCCGCCTCCTGTCCCCCAGAAACAGTACTTCTGTCTTGTCAGGATTCAACCTCAATCTGTTTGCCGCCATCCATCCTCCAACCGCCTCCAGACACTCACACAGGACCTTCACCGCCTTCACTGGTTCTGATTTAAAAGAGAGGTAGAGCTGGGTATCATCTGCATACTGATGAACACCCAGCCCAAACCCCCGATGATCTCTCCCAGCGGCTGCATATAGCCACCCTTCCTTGAATTCTGACTCAGCGTAGCTCCGCTTACCTCCGCAACCTTCCCCCAAACCTGATACCATCCAGATATTTTGGTCACTGTCAGGCAGCATTACCAGCTCCTCCTAAGCCAGGTTGGCTGAGACAGAAAGGGGTTGTGGTCCAAAAGATCCCATTGGAGGCAGTGATGACCACCAACGTAGATGGTCTTGGAAGTGGACCAGACATATTTATAGAGGAAGAGAGGCTCCTAGCCACAGTGGCTCTGCTTTGCCTGGAGGCAGTGATGCTTCTGAATACCAGTTTCTGGAAACCACAGGAGGGAAGAGTTGCTCCTGTCCTTAAATTCTGCTTGCAGGTTTCCGACTGAAGCATTAAGTTGGCCACTGTGAAAACAGGATGCTAGACTAGATTGGCTGTTGGCCTGGTCCAGCAGGTTGCTTGGCAAGTCCCCCCCCCCCAGTGGAAATAATGACACATGACACAATTATTAAGGTTAAAGGGCTAAATAAGGCCAAAACTTTATTGGTTAGAGGTGATGAGCGGTATTGGCTTAGGCATTGGTCCTAACCGACTATATCCGAATTCAGCCCGTCCGCTTGAAGTCTGGGAAGGGTTAACCACCAGTGGGGGGAGTCCTGCTGATGCACATCAACTAGGAACCCCCCGGGGTCACCAATAGGGGGCATCCCTTAGGCCCTCACCTCCCCAGGCTTCGGACAGGGCCACGCCCCCCGGAATCCTTTATTGGACTACCCTTCAATATGCGGGGCAGGTGGTGGCGCTTCCTCCCCTCTTCCATCTACAGAGCAATACCAATGCCTAACTGCCAATACCAAGGAAGTTGTGATGATTTGCTATGAGGTGGGCGAAAACCAAGTGGCTGGTGCCAATTTGCCAAGTGAAAAAATTCCTACCAGGCCCCTCAATGGCGACCAACCAAGGTCCATAGCAAGGTCAAGGAACAAAAACCTTATAGGGCAGGAGGGTGGGAAAAAGCAGGAACAGCTGGCAGGCGGGAAAAGAGGGAGATCCCTGGCCGCGCCTGCCTTAAATAGGGCAGGCCATGCCCCCAAAGCCAGCCGATTGGCTGGCCAGAGGGTGATGCAATCGGGGATTCCCCCAAGCGCATGGAGGCTGAGTACCAGCTGCTGCGCGCGTGTCGGGCCCGCAACACCACCTCCTTTTGCAGGGCGGAAGTGGCTCTCTTATCAGAGAATCCGGCTACCCTCGTCCGGCCACCGTTGGCCAACCAGATGAAGCTGGTGGAAGGCACTCCTAGCTGCAGAGAACACATGGGCCTTTGGTTGAATCCAGGAGAGAGCCTCTGCCAGTGGTCTAATTCGGCATAAGGACAGCTTTTTATGTTCTCGTGTCTCAAAGGAAGGTTAAGGACCCATGGATGGTTAAATCTAGTCAAGCTTGACTATGAGGTGCAGCACTCACCAGGCGGAGGGAGCTGGTGTTTGTCCACAGATTTCCGGGTCATGTGGCCCGTAGTTCAGGGTTACAGCATCTGTCTTGCATTCAGAGGGTCTCAGGTTCAAGAGGCAATTCTGTGCTGGATGAATCAGTGTTGCCTGACACAGGGCTTATCCACACTGATCCTGGCCCAGGTCACAGAATCACAAAATCATAGAACTGGGAAGGGACCCCAGGGGTCATCCAGACCAACCCCCTGCAATGCGATGTTCTTATGTTCATTTGCTGATCTGGTTCAGGCAGCTCAATGTTCCTCAGCTGCGGCCCCCCTCTAATGACCTGGTTCTGGGGGAGAACAAGGTACAGATGCCCCCCTCTTGCCTCGCACCACAGGAGGGGAGAGGGTTGCTCTTGCGCTCGGATCCTGCTCGCTGGTTTTCCATTTGGGCATCTGGTTATCCACAGGATGCTTGACTTAGATGGGCCATTGGCTTGATCCAGCAATCCCTTCTCCTGTTCTTATGAGGGAAGCTGGTTGGGGATGAGCTAACCAGACATGGGTTTTCCAGCTCGATGCTGCGCAGAGTCTGTGACTGTGGGAAGACTCGAACCCAGCACTTGCAGGGCCACCCAGGTAGACCACACATACATCTTTGTCCCCTCTCCTGTTAGCGATCCAAGATTTCTATTTCTTGTCTAGCAAGGACAGGATGTACGTTCCGGCCCTATTTTTCAACAGGCGACCTCCCCCTGTTTATGTGGGCTGGGATTAATTTCTCCTTTTAAGCAGCTCTTCAAAAATAAATATTTTCCTTTCCCAGCCTACTTTCCTTACTCCGAGCTTAATTGAGATGTGTGTTTGTGCTTTTTTTTAAAATAAATAAATAAATAAAATAAAGCTGATCTTTAGTAAGTGACAAAACACCAGATGCAAAGCCAGCAAACAACGAGGCAGCAAATCTACTCAGGGGAGGAATTTTAAAAGCAATTAAATGAACAAGGAGAAAGCAGTGCGGGGAGAGTGGGGGGGACGTTAATTCTACGTCACGGTTATGATTTCACGCGCCCCAGAGCCGCCGAGCAGAGCGCTCCGCGTCCGCCAGGCAGCCATAATGTGACCCCGCGCAGGCGGGAGGGTGTGTAAAACGAGAGCGGAGAATGTCGAGGCAAAATGCACCGCGGGGGCCAATCCTGGCTTGGCCGGGAAGAGTGTGTTTTGGATGGGACCCAGTAGATCTTTTACACTTTCTCTAATGCTGCGGTTCTTTATTTGAGTTTCGTTTTAATGTCCTCGTAAAAAAATGATTGCATACACAGTCCATGTCATCCCTGGTGCAATGGAAAGAGTGTGTGTGTGTGTGTGTGTGTGTGTGTGTGTGTTAGCCAAGTGTAAGGCTGACCTCCAGGCAGGTAAAGCAATGTCCGTGCAGAGCAAACCATTGTTCTCATCAAGTCTCAGATGGCTTTAGAAGCGGAGTATCCATATTGATGGAGGAGAAGACTTTCGGTGACGACCAGCCACAAGGACCATTCTCTGCCTCCATGGTTGGAGGTGGATGTGCTTCTGAATACCAGTTGCTGTAAACCACAGTGTGATGGCCTGGGACTTGGGCTCAGACTCGGAACCAGAGGAGTCTCAGTCTGCACGGGATCCTCTGCCTCAGGCAGCACCTGAACCAAGTCTGGGGCCTGATCCTGAAGAGTCCCAGTCTGCACAGGTTCCCCTGCAACAAGCACCAGCTGGGCCGGGTCAGGGGCCTGAGCCTGCCCTGGCTCCAGATGTGGGGATTCCCTCATTGCCTCCAGCTGGGCCATCACTTACAGCTGCTCCACTACCGGTTGGGTCAGGGGAGGCTGAGGCGTCCCCTGGGTCTAGTCACCCACCGACGTCTCCCGAGCTGCAGAGACTGAGGTCTGAGAGAAGGAGAGACCTGAGTACTCGCAGGAGGAGTACTCGCCTCTGGGCGAGACAGGGAGGTGAGTCGCTGGGGGATCAGGACCGGCCGTTACCCCGACTAAGATAAAAGGCTGTCAGACCCTGTCCCAGGTTGCGGGAGCAACATTGCTGTATGCTAGATCCTGTACCTGTCCTTGCCTGGTTTCCTGCCTTGGCCCTGTCGGACTGACTCCCAGCGGGACCTTCGGATTCTGGACTGACCTGGGCCGCATTTCACGGGTTACCCCCAGGCCCAGCACACACAGGAAGGGAGAGGGCACTTGTGTTCAGATCCTGGTTTGCAACTTCCCTTTGGAGCATCTTGCTGGCCGCTGTGAGATCAGGATTCTGAACTAGAGAGCCCATTGGCCAGATCCAGCTGCAGTCTCTCCTTATGGTCTCAGGTTCTTCAGTGGAAACAGCTGAACGCCCAGGGTGAACCCTACAAGGCCTGCCCTCCTCCTCTCCATCTGACCTTCTTCTCTTCTTCAGGGCCTGGCGAAGATGCTGGATTCTCTCCTCTTGCCCCCAACATCTGCGCAAGCCCACAGGGCAAGTTAACTTTGAGATTCCAGGCTGTCAAGAATCCCTCTGAGGGACCTGCAATCCAGGGTTTTGGAAGGATCCCTGTCAAATCGTAAAATCCCAGAGCTGGAGAGGGGACCTTGTGGGACCCTCTGAGTCCAGACCCCCCCCTCCTGCTCTCAGTGGAGGAAATCCTGAGCTCAGAGTGTCCCCATCCCAAGCAGATGGCCTTGCTTGAAGACCTCCAGGAAGGGAGAGCCCCCCCCTCCCCTCTCCGAGATAACTGGTTCTGGTCTTGTCGTCAAGACATGTCTCCTCCTGTCTAACTGAAATCTGCCTTCTTTTCACTCAATTTGGTCCTGCCATCTCTCTGTTTGACGTCCAAACTCTTAACACATTCAGGCCGATGGACCCTCTTAGTCCAGCATCCTGATTTCAGGGTGGCCAACCCAAGGCCCTCGTGGGAAGCCCCAAAACAGAATTTGAGCACCAGAGCCTTCTCCCTTCTGTGATCCTTGTTGGGATGCGTCCGGGGAGACGGGGGCAATTGGCAGGCCCCCAGCTGGCTCCAGCCAGCAGCCGGGTGAACTCCGGTTCTCAGAACAGCATCTATCAGCTACTCGAGCCTCAAAAGCCTTCAGAGACTGAGCATGCTCTAATCAGCAGAGTGAATAACTTTTCACAATGGAAGTGGCAGACAGAGGCATATGTAAGCATATTTACAGGCATTTATTCAGCATCAGAGGGATGCGGGTGGAGCTGTGGGTTAAACCACAGAGCCTAGGACTTGCTGATCAGAAGGTTGGCAGTTCAAATCCTCGTGACAGGGTGAGCTCCCATTGCTCGGTCCCTGCTCCTTCCAACCTAGCTCGAAAGCATGTCAAAGTGCAAGTAGATAAATAGGTACCGCTCCGGCGGGAAGGTGAACGGCGTTTCCGCGCGCTGCTCTGGTTCACCAGAAGCAGCTTGGTGATGCTGGCCACATGACCCAGAAGCTGTACCCAATAAAGCGAGATGAGCGCCACAACCCCCGAGTCGGCCACGACTGGACCTAATGGTCAGGGGTCCCTTTACCTTTACTGAATCTATTCTGCCTTGGTCACACCACGCCTGGAATACCACATCCAATTCTGGGCAGCACAATTTAAGAAGGATGTTGACAAGCTTTACCTTTACCTTTAGTCAGCATCAGGAACAAAGTAAAAACATGTCTGCTTCCCTTTGTGTCCAAGCAAACAGCAGTATAGCAAAAGGTATATACAACGGACGTTCCCAGCAGACTGTCTTGGAAGTAAACAGACGTGTGACATACAACAACTCCACATGCCTGTTCTAAAGGTGGAACGGAACTATATCCTAACAATCCCCAGCAATTCAAGCATTGCTGCCTCTAGCTTTGGAGGCAAAACATTGCCCTCTCGTCCATGCATTGGCCGTTGTCCTGGCTGAAAAGTAAGCCTGCCAAGTAGAAGCAGCCAGAGGGTAAATCAAACCCTTCATCTTTTTTACATAGCGTGGGAACCATTTGTTTCATTTATGTACCACAAAGACCAAATGAGAAAGCCACCTCAAACTCATGGAAACATATGGAGTGATCTACTAGAGTAAGGATTCAGTTTGCCACTCTCCTCTTTCGCAAGCCTATGCAGATACCAGGTTGTCTGTTATACAGTGGTACCTCGGGTTACAGATTCTTCAGGTTATAGACTCCACTAACCCAGAAATAGTACCTCGGGTTAAGAACTTTGCTTCAGGATGAGAACAGAAATCGCGTGGTGGCAGCGTGGCAGCAGCGGGAGGCCCCATTAGCTAAAGTGGTTGTTGTTGTTTAGTCATTTAGTCATGTCCGACTCTTCGTGCCCCCTGGACCTGAGTATGCCAGGCCCTCCTGTCTTCCACTGCCTCCCGCAGTTTGGTCAGACTCATGCTGGTAGCTTCGAGAACACTATCCAACCAACTCGTCCTCTGTCGTCCCCTTCTCCTTGTGCCCTCCATCTTTCCCAACATCAGGGTCTTTTCCAGGGAGTCTTCTCTTCTCATGAGGTGGCCAAAGTCTTGGAGCCTCAGCTTCAGGATCTGTCCTTCCAGTGAGCACTCAGGGCTGATTTCCTTCAGAATGGAGAGGTTTGATCTTCTTGCAGTCCATGGGACTCTCAAGAGTCTCCTCCAGACCAGAATTCAAAAGCATCAATTATTCGGCAATCAGCCTTCTTTATGGTCCAGCTCTCACTTCCATACATCACTACTGGGAAAACCATAGCTTTAACAGCTAAAGTGGTACCTCAGGTTAAGAACAGTTTCAGGTCAAGAACGGACCTCCTTAACGAATTAAGTTCTTAACCCAAGGTACCACTGTAATCCTCTTAACAGAATGAACAATCGGCCGTTTTTGCCTTGGTGCCATGGTTTATCTCTGTTTTTGTTGTTGCATGTGCTGGTTTTGAGATGTGATTTATTTCTTTTTTAATTGCCTTTTAAACCATCTAGATTGGTGGCCATCACTGTCTCCTGTGGGAGGGAGTTCCATAGTTTAATTAATGCTCTGAATCGCCTAACATTCAGGACACACACATCCACTCACCGAGCAGATCTGCAAATGTTATGACGTGTGGTTTGTTGAAAGCCATCTTTGGTGAACCTCGGAGAAGCCTGGTCCAACTCCCAGCATGCCTGTAGGTCCGCTTGGGGGCTGTGAGCCGGTTCTGTTTCTCTTCCTCATCTGCGAAAGCAGAATGAGCTTGACTGTTTCACGGGGCGGATGGGAAAAAGCACAAAACGAGGTTTTAGTACAGCTTTGTTCCTATGTTTGCAGGCACACATGTCTCATCAGCTTTGTTTTATTTCTTTGGCAAGATGCAGCTTGGGTTACAGCAATTTGTTCTCCAAATGGGTCGCATTTAAGAGAAGAATAAAATGCCCATAAAATCATACAAATCCCAATAAAAACCTCCTAAGCGGGGCGTATTGAAATAGAGAGTCAACAATAAAATCATATCTGACCATCAAAGTTCCGGCGATACGATAGCCATCCTCAAATATCTCAAGGGCCATCACATGGGAGAGGGAGCAAGCTTGTTTTCTCCTGCTCTGGAGGGTAGGACTTGAACTCGTGGCTTCAAGCTACAAGAAAGGAGATTCCGATTAAACTTCAGGAAAAACATTACGAGGGTAGGAACCCTTTGACAGTGGAACAGACTCTCATAGAACGTGTTGGACTCTCCTTCCTTGGAGGTTTTTAAGCAGAGGTTGCATGGCCAAATGCCATGCATGCTTTAGCTGTGATTCCTTCATTGCAGGGGGTTGGACTAGATGACCCTCGGGGTCCCTTCCATCTCTTAAGATTCTATGATTCCATATAGTGGCAGTGGGAGGGGCAAAAAGTGCCTTTATTTTGTACTGCCATCATGTCAGGCATTGTGTGGAAGAGCGGCGGCTCAGGTAGCTCTTTTGAAAAATGTATAAAGCACCAGCGAGGCCGGCGTTCACTTGCAGCAGAAACATCATCTTCTTCTTTTTTGCAACACTTTCCCGTTTTAATTTCCCAGCTGAAGAGCTCCATTCCCCAACCAACCCGCATCTCCCACAATGGGTTTTCAGAAAGAGTTTTCTGTTGCCCCAGGAGCAAAACTACCCCACACGGCAGCATTGAGCTGAGCTGAAAAGGCTCTTTAGAGAGAGGTTTGGCAATGATCTGATAGAGCTGGTTTTCAATAGAGGATGTTTCCTTCCTCAGGCTCAGCACAGCTAAGCCCTCTAGATCAGTGTTTCTCAACTTGCGGGTCCCCAGATGTTGTTGGACTACAACTACCATCATTCCTAGCCAGCATGACCAGTGGTCAGGGATGATGGGAGTTGTAGTCCAGCAACATCTGGGGACCCACAGGTTGAGAACCGCTGCTCTAGGTCCCTTCCCAGCACAATACCTGGCAAGCTGGATCCCCCACAATGGCCCAACCAGTCCGGGTTCTTCTTTCCCACAGGGCCAAGCAGATCCCTCCAGGGAGCCCAAACGCAAGGCATGTGGGAAGCAGCCTCACCTCCAAAAAGGATATTGCAGATTGGAATTTTAAAAATAAGTCAAATATCTAGGTATTTAGCTAACGACGAAGTGTATTAACTTACATCAAGACAACTACGTGAGGACCTAGAACAAGATAAAGATGAATTAAGAAATATGGAGTAGACTACATCTATCCTTTAGGGGAAGAATTTCCACGGTAAAAATGAATGTTTTGCCAAGAATTGTTTTTTTGTGTTCCAGACCGTTCTGGTATTATGAAGTGCTTTAAAGGTTGGCAAAGAGATTTATCACAGTTTAGTTGGAGCGGGAAGAGACCTAGAACAAAACATAAATTGTTAATTGATTTCAAAGAGAGGAGAGGTTTCGCACTACCGGACCTCCAACTATATGATGATGTAGCCTGTTCATCCTGGATCCATGATTGGATAATGCTACAAAATATGGACTTACTAGATATAGAGGGGTTTGACAATAAGTGTGGTTGGAATTCCATTTTGACATATGACGAGGTGAGAGTACATAGAAGTTTTCTAAACCATATGATAAGAAAATCTCTATGTAAAGTATGGATGTGAGAGAGGCAACATGAGCAGAACAGGGGAGCTGTGATTTCCAAGTGGGATTCAGAAGCATGGTGACTCTGATAGTGGAGGGAAAGCATAGCCCTAGTGGATGCTGAAAGCTCTCGCCTCCTCCTATGAATTTGTCTAAACAAGGCAAAAATGACAGGAAGAATCAGAAATCAGGAAGAGCAAAATGTCAATAAGGAATGGGGAAATTTTATAATTCGTCTTAAAAATCAGTATAAACAGTTAAGATCGTTAATAGGATTGGAATAACACTTGTAGTTTAATTTGGATTATTATAAAAGATGCAGGAGGAAATGATGAACAATAGGACCCACAAAGGGGACGATGGAAGTCCAGGAGATTCCTTAGAATCTTGTTTTTATGATGTATGTTGGACATGTGATTGTAAAACTTTAATTTGAAAAACCAAATAAATTTATTTTTAAAGGGGGCGGGGCGATTTGTCTAATCCAAGTTAGTGCTCATCACTTCCTCTTGTGGAAATGAGTTCCACAGTTTAACTCTGCGCTGAAGGTGCAAGTCTTTCCTTTTATCTGTCCTGAACGTTCAGCTTCGCAGGATGTCCACAAGGTCTAATGTTATGAGGAAGAAAAAGAAGGACTTTCTTTCTTGTCCTGAATCTTCCAACATTCAGCATCACAGGGTGTCAATGAGTTCTAATGCTATAGAATCATACAGTTGGAAGGTACCCAACGGTCATCTAGTCCAACCCCCTGAAATTCAGGAACCTTTTGCCCAATATGGGGCTCAAACTCACAGCCTTGAGATTAAGAGTCTTGTGCTCTACCAGCCGAGCTATCCCAGGCCTGCTTAAAACTTCGTTGGTTTTCTCTGTGCCATACATAATTTTTATAAAATTCTGTTGTGTCTCCTCTTCCTCGCCTTGCCTCTAAACTCCCAAATGTGGCAACTTTTCTTCGTTAGGGAGTTGTTGCATCCCAGTGATCATTTGGGCTCCTCTTTTCTGGACCGTTTTTCAAATCTGCAGTATCCTTTTTGAGGCGAGGCAACCACAGCTTTGTGGCAGAGGCAGGATTCGAACCCGGAGTCTCTTGGGCCCTAGCTTGGGACGCTTAACCAGTGCTGCCCCCGGCTCCTCCTGCCTCTCCCGGCCTTGCATTTAAGGAGCCGGCCTGATCCACAGAGCCGTTCCTGGAGGGGTCCCCTTGCACACGGCCGCTCCCCGAAATGGACGGATTAGGTAATCCTGGGGTCGGTTTCACGGCCATTTCCTACTGGAAACCAGACCCCTCCGAGCGCCGTCCTTCACTCGCAGCCGAGGAATAATTGGACGCCGGGGTCCCGTCAACACGTCCGAAAGCCCAGCCACTCCGGGGACGGCGTCCCGAGGAACCGGGAGGTGTTTGTGAAGAAAGGCAAAGGGGAGAGGCGGCTCTGGTCCGCTTGACGTTCCTGTGGTTTACGGCTTCCCTTGGCTGGGAAGGGGAAAGGGGCTCTGGAGGACGGGGGCGCGAGGCAGCTGCCTCCGTCCCAAGCCTGGACGTCCTGCACAGCGTCAGAGGCAGGCAGGCTCTGTCCCAACCTTCCTGCAACGGGACGGAGGAGAGGGAAGGGAAGAAGGAGGCAGAGTGGAGAAAGGGGGCGATTGCTGGGTTGGAAGGAGAGGGGGGTCAAGCCGGTCCAATATGCACCCCTTCAGCCACAGGGATCACACAAGAGGCCTCCTGGGCGCCAGGCCAAAGGCCAAGCAGATGCCCACAAGCTGGTCTTCAAACTGGCACAGAGTGACAGTGCCGCGTAGTGGTTAGAGGGCCAGACTAGGACGCGGGAGGGCAGGGTTCGAATTCCCAACTTGGGCATCAAGCTCACTGGGTGATACCTTGGGCCAGTTGCTCTGCCTTCCAGCCTTGCCTGCCTCGCAGGTTTGTTGCGAGGATAAAATACGAGGAGGGGAACAGTGTAAGTCAGGGGTCAGCAGACTTTTTCAGCAGGGGGCCGGTCCACTGTCCCTCAGACCTTGTGAGGGGCCGGACTAAAATGGGGGGGGGGGGAATGAATGAAATTCCTGTGCCCCACAAATAACCCAGAGACGGATTTTAAATAAAAGGACACATTCTGCTCATGTAAAAACACCAGGCAGGACCCACAAATAACCCAGAGATGCATTTTATATAAAAGGACACATTCTGCTCATGTAAAAACACGCTGATTCCTAGACCGTCTGCGGGCCGGATTGAGAAGGTGATTGGGCCGGATCCTGCCCCCAGGCCTTAGTTTGCCTACCCAAAGGGGAGAAAGGCTGGGTGTCATGAAACAAAACAATAACCACGGCTAGATCCTGTGTCTTGGTGCCCGCAGCCCTGATCCTCTCTGAGTTGGCCTGATCCCCCTTTAAAGGCATCCAACTCAGTGGCTGTCCCTGCCTCCTGAAAGGCCCTGAGCTGTATGCGGATCCTGGAGAGGAGACAGGATCTCACCCCCAGCCCCCGCTCCCCAGGTCCTTCCAAGGAAGCCTGGATTTTGCGAGCAACACCCTCCCCTTTCCCAGCCTTGGAGGGAGAAAGCAGCGTCTCCTCGTCCCCTTTAGCAATTCATCTGGAAGAGGCATGGGCATGTTGCGTGAAAGTTAATGCAACATTTGCGGGGGATCTCCTTGACAGGAAGGGACAATTGGGCAGCCAGATAAATATGCTCTTGTCACAAGAGATAAGATGCTCCAGAGCCGCCCCCACACGCCGGGCTGGCAGCAGAACGGCGGCGCCAATTAGGAGGGGAGTTTCGTAAGAGTTCTCCGCGCCGAGAACAACTGTGTGTGTGTGTGCAAAGGGAGCCGGGGGTGGGCAGGCCAACCAGGGGGGTCTCGGAGAGTGCGAAAGATGCCATTGAGTTATGGATCAGACTGTTGCCACGGTGCTGCTTCCCTACCAACCGCTGCTGAATTGCTTGCCAAGGATATCGACAGAGCCCAAGCCTGCTGGGATGTTTGCGCCCCCACCCCAACCTAAGCCAGGAAGACTAATAATAATAATAATAATAATAATAATAATAATAATAATTTATTATTTATACCCCGCCCATCTGACTGGGCTTCCCCAGCCACTCTGGGCGGCTTTCAAAAAATATATATTAAAATACTGTAATACATCAAACATTAAAAGCTTCCCTAAACAGGGCTGCCTTCAGATGTCTTCTAAAAGTCTGGTAGTTGTTGTTCTCTTTGACATCTGGTGGGAGGGCATTGCACAGGGAGGGCGCCACTACCGAGAAAGCCCTGTGCCTGGTTCCCTGTAGCTTTGCTTCTTGCAGTGAGGGAACCACCAGAAGGCCCTTGGCACTGGACCTCAGTGTCCGGGCTGAACGATGGGGGTGGAGACGCTCCTTCAGATATACTGGACCGAGGCCATTTAGGGCTTTCAAGGTCAGCAGCAACACTTTGAATTGTGCTCGGAAACGTACTGGGAGCCAGTGTAGGTCTTTCAGGACCGGTGTTATATGGTCTCAGCGGCGGCTCCCCGTCACCAGTCTAGCTGCCGCATTCTGGATTAGTTGCAGTTTCCGGGTCACCTTCAAAGGTAGCCCCACGGAGAGTGCATTGCAGGAGTCCAAGCGAGAGATAACCAGAGCATGCACCACTCTGGCAAGACAGTCTGCAGGCAGGGAGGGTCTCATCCTGCGTACCAGGTAGAGCTGGTAGAGAACTGCCCTGGATATAGCTGCCCTGGACTTTTTTCCTAATCTCAGCTGTAGGAGGGAGCTGTGGTTACGCGGTAAGGAAGGCAAGGCACTCTGCACATGCTTAGCAGTGCTCTCTCCTCCTCAGTGTTTCAGACATTCTGAGACTGGCACGGGAAACAACAACAACTTATTATTATTTATACCCCACCCATCTGGCTGGGTTTCCCCAGTCACTCTGGGCGGCTCCCAACAGAATATTAAAAACATGATAAAACATCAAATATTAAAAACTTCCCTAAACAGGGTTGCCTTCAGGTGGCTTCTAAAAGTCAGATCAATGGGAGCTCACCCCGTCGCGGGGATTCGAACCACCGACCTTCTGATCGGCAAGTCCTAGGCTCTGTGGTTTAACCCACAGCGCCACCCGCGTCCCACTCATGACCTGGTAATTATTCCTAATTCTCTTTTATTGGATTCTTAATATGTACAGCCCTTCCAAAGAGCTCGATACACCATACAGATTCCACCCCCCCACATAATTTTATCTTACAATGAACCCTGCAAGGTTGGGTTGACAGATAATGGTGGTCTTATGAAGAAGTGTGTATGGACATTAACCTAGCCAGGCTAAAGATCATTCAGGACTTATGTGTGTACTCTCTTTGGCATGTTAATCTTGCCCATGTCCTGAGAAGACTCACGAGTGGTTGCTGAAACAGACTGCTACTCACACTGCAGTGGTCTTAATAGCAGTAGAATCATAGACTCACAGAATCCTGGAGTTGGAAGGGACCACGAGGGTCATCTAGTCCAACCCCCTGCTGTGCAGGAATTTTTTGCCCAACGTGGGGCTCAAACCAACAAACCTGAGATTAAGACTCTCACACTCTGCCGCCTAAGCTATCCAAATCCTTTAACAACTGGGAACCAGTTGACCTGTGAGGTTTCCTTGCCCCTCATTTGCCCACCAGTCTGTTTCGATCGCCACAACTGGACCTGTTACAGGTGGCATATAATATTCCTTCTGCATCTGCAAGAACTCGATCATTTTGCACCTCTGGAACTCCCTGCTGATTGAGATCAGGCAGGTGCCGTCACCGAACTCTTTCCAGCCCCTCTGGAAGCACTTTTGTTTAGACAAGCTCACTGAGACATTTAGAATGCCAATGCAAGTTTTAATATTTTTTAGTCTACAGCTATTTTAACTTTTCCAAAGTCTTAAAATAAGGTTGCTAATTTTGTTGTTTAATCCTTTTTGCAAAACACGTCGAGGTTCTGTCCGTTAACTCTCAAGTGGTACGGCAGGAATTTCAGCTAAAGCATCCCTGACAGGTGGCCGTCCAAACACTGCTTAAAAATCCCTAGTGAAGGAGAGTCCCCCGACTTCCGAGGAAGTCCATAAGAACCTAAGAGGAGCCTGCCGGATTAGGCCAGTGGCCCATCTAGTCTGGCCTTCTGTTCTCAGATTGCCCAACCAGATGCCTTAATGGGAAGCCTGCAAACAGGATCCGACCACCAGCACTCTCTTCTGCAATTTCCAGCAACTAGGATCCAGAGGCATCACTGCCTCTGACTGTGGAGGCAGAGAACAGTGATCCTGGCTCTGTGAATTTCTCTAATCCTTTTTTTGAGCCATCCAAGTGTGTGGCCATCCCAGCCTCTTCCGTGAACAAGTTCCATCGTTTAACTGTGTCCAGTGTGAAGATGGACTTTCTTTTATCTGTGCTGAATCTTCCAACATCCAACTGTGCACAATTTCTCATTCTTGTTTTATCTGTAAGCCCCTTTGAGCCCCAGGCAGGGGGGAAAGTGGGGTATTATGAATAATAATAATAATAGAGGGCCTTCTCGGTGGTGGCACCCGCCCTGCGGAACACCCTCTCACCAGATGTCAAAGACAACAACTACCAGACTTTTAGAAGACATCTGAAGGCAGCCCTGTTTAGGGAGGCTTTTAATGTTTAATAGATTATTGTATTTTAATATTCTGTTGGAAGCCACTCAGAGTGGCTGGGGAAACCCTGCCAGATGGGCAGGGTATAAATAATATGATGATGGTGATTATGATGCCATGACTTCTTTTTCTTCTTTGGCGATCCCTCCTAGCCGAGTCAGATTGTCTTCCATAAACAAGGTTTTAACAGTGAGTGCATAAGTGACTGTGGAGGCCAATTCTGGATCCACATGTCCTTCCACAGTGGGGACATTGGTTTCCGGGCGGGAGTTGATCACGGTGTGGATTTGCCAAGCGTGCCTTCCTCTTAGCACGTTTCTTCCTTGCGTCCTGAGTTCTAGCATCTTCAAAGCCCATGACACCTTTGGGAAAGGCTGTTCTCCAACTGGAGCACTCGCAGGCCAGTGTTTCCCAGTTGTTGGTGTTTATACCACATTTTTTTAGATTTGCCTTGAGAGAGTCTTTAAACCTCTTTTGTTTTTTTTTTTAAAGCAATTTATTAAGTTTTACAATAAAAATAAACATAATAAACAATGTAACATTGATCTTAACATATTTTCACATTTTCTTTAGACTTCCTCACATCTCCCGCTCCCATTTTCATCGTTATAACGTTTTGTCAGCAATTTATCATCTTATTTTAAAATTCTTATATCCCTTATATTTCATAATCTTATAGTTCTCAAAAGGAGCTAAGTTTCACAATCTTACTTATTTTCTTAAAAACTTCTAAATTTAGTGGTGCTCAGTTATTTTGATCTAGCGTCTTGTTTAGCATTCACTCAAATTACAATACTTTTGTAAATAGTTCTTAAATTTCTTCCAGTCCTCCTCGATCCTCTCTTCTCCCAGGTCACGGATTCTGCCGGTCATTTCAGCCAGTTCCATGTAGTCTATCAGTTGTGTCTGCCATTCTTCCAGTGTGGGTAGATCTTGAGTTTTCCAATATTTTGCGAGAAGTATCCTTGCTGCTGTTGTTGCATACTTTAAACCTCTTTTGTTGACCACCAGCATTATGCTTTCCATTTTTACGTTCAGAATAGAGTAGTTGCTTTGGAAATCAGGCATCCGCACAACATGACCAGTCCAACGAAGCTGATGTTGAAGAATCTTTGCTCCAACACTGGTGAGCTTTAATGCCATGACAGAGAGAGAGAAAGAGAACTTTTCTCTATGTACTTTCCGCATTTTATAAACGCCTGTCGTGTCTCCTCTAACTCTGCCTTTTCTCTAAAATTAAAACGTCCTAGGCCAAGCTACCCACCGAGACCCCAATGTTTCATTCCTGGTGTGCTGCTGCCAGTTCAGACCCCCTGAGCTTCTGTGTAAAGTTAAGGGGCTTTTTTCGCCCAAACATTCATCACTTAAGCTGGTTTCCAATGAACTGTTTTTCCCATTTTACTTTTCATTCATGCCGTTTGGCGAGGTCCTTTTGGAGCTCTTCACAAGCTCTCTTTGTTTTAAACACTGGATGTCTCTGGCATGTCTTAGCAGCTCAGAACTGGGCTTGTTTCCTGATGGCCTCTGGCCATCCTAGAAGCAATCTGTGCCTCTTTGGCCCCAGCAAAGGCACATTTTATCTCACCTGAGGCTTGCTTTTTCTCCCCGCTATTTTCACATCCCCTTACAGCTGCCCCTCTTACTGATGTAAAATGCATCATGTTGGAGTTGTCTGCAATATTTCCTCCGTAACGGATTTCTTCCCGTAGATTGTACCACTGAGGGCTTGTCCACATTAAAATTTTAGCACGGTTCAGTGATGGGCTGGAGTTGATTTAATGCACATCTGGCCCCCAGTGTCTACACTGGAAACATCTGGTAATAGATGTGGGCTTGAATTTCTATCAGAGACCCCCCTGCCCTGCCCTCCTCTGTCCTAGGGATGCAGGGGGAGGAAGTGCCTGTTTTGTCTCAGCCCCACAATTTGCGTTATTTTGATTTTTTCACTTGCTTTCTCTTCCTTCCCCGCCTTTGCTGGTGGTTGTTGGTTTTACCTTTCACTTCATTTGCATCTGTAATATATGGGTGTGCTTGCCTTGGCCTACCTCAGAGGCCTGTTAAGGAGGTTTATAAGGTATGTAAAGCACTCTAGGGCAGAATTAAGCTGCGTGAGGAAGAAGGAAACCTTGCTGCAGGCTCTCTTCAGTTTCACTTCCTTACCAGAGCAGGGAAATGAAATAAATAAGACCTTTGCTCAGCAATCCAGATCTATTTGCCATCTATCTACCTATCCAGCTCAAGAAATAAGGTTATGTGAAATCATAGAATTGTGGGGTTGGAAGGGACCCAAGGATCATCTAGACCAGGCATGGACAAACTTGGCCCTCCAGCTGTTTTGGGACTACAATTCCCATCATTCCTGACCACTGGTCCTTTTAGTTAGGGATGATGGGAGTTGTAGTCCCAAAACAGCTGGAGGGCCAAGTTTGGCCATGCCTGATCTAGACCAACCCCCCTCAAACCCACAACCCCAAGATTCAATATACCTGAAGGAACATCTCCACCCCCATCGTTCTGGCCGGACACTGAGGTCCTCCTCTGAGGGCCTTCTGGCAGTTCTCTCACTGCGAGAAGCGAAGTTACAGGGAACCAGACGGAGGGACTTCTTGGTGGTGGTGTCCGCCCTGTGGAACGCCCTCCCTTCCGATGTCAAGGAGATAAAGAACTATCTGACTTTTAGAAGACATCTGAAGGTAGCCCTGTTTAGGGAAGCTTTTAATATTTGATGAATTATTGTATTTTAATATTTTGCTGGAAGCTGTCCAAAGTGGCTGAGGTAACCCAGCCGAATGGGCTGGGTAATAATAATAATAATAATAATAATAATAATAATATGCCTCTTTCCAGCAACTCCTGCAGCCAAGCTTCTGCCAGTCATCTTGCTCTGCTTTCCTTGGGACCACATCAGAGGGGTCTTGTCATCTGGGCAGCCCAGGACCTCCAGACACACTGCCCAGGCTTGCGCCCCCGAGAGGTCCCTGGAGTGCTGCTGGTGCTGCAAAAACAACACAGGAGGCAGCAGTTGCAAACCTTTGCAGCCGCAACAGGCTCTGGGATTCTCCAGTATTTAACTTCATGCACAGAGACACACTCCATTGTCTCTTGAGACGGACAGGTGCTATCAGCATAATTTTATGTGGTCGGTCCATAGCCTGTCGCATGTGCAGTGGTTCTGTTGCATCCTCAGTGGCGTCTGTGGGAGAAATGCCACTTTGGGGGGGGGGGGCTTCTCTCCCTCCCTGGAGACTGAGAAACATGCAAGGTCATTAGAGGACCTGCCCTGTGTCCCCCTCCCCTTCAAACTCCTGCCCAGCCTTCTTCCGAAGAAAGACAACCGCCGATGGGGCCATGGAGGTAAATAGAAATCGAGCCACTGGCTGTCTCGCAGTGATTAAGTGGAAGTCCGTTAGCACTCATCTGTTATCTCTTAATTAAAGTTCCTTGCTAATTATTTTCCCCTGTCAGGAGAGCAGGGCTGCTGACTCCGGAGATTTCGGCAAACAAACGGAGGCTTTGCTCACCACCATTCTTCATTAACGAACAAATTAAACCTGGAATGGCTCATATCTCTGGCTTCATTGACACCATTTCATCACACCTGTTTCCCCCTCAAAGAAGAAGCGAGTCCTTTCAAATCAAGGCCGCAGCAACACTTGCTGTTTCCACAAGGCCCAGCCTTCTCCCTCAAAGGGATGCTAAATAATGGACACGGAAGCTGATGAAAAATGGACTGAGAAGCTGAGATTCCTGCATTGCAGAGGGTTGGGCTGGATGACCCCTGGGTTCCTTTCCAGCTCTAAAATTCTATGATTTTATGATAAACAAACGCAAGGCATTCCTTTAGGGTTCTCACATCCCATCAGGTTGAATTTCCACAAATTCAGAATATTGCTTTGACAATTCTAATGGGAGCATAAGGACAGAGCCTGTGCTGGATCAGGCCCATGGCCCATCTATTCCAACCTCCTGTTCTCACAGCAGCCAAGCAGATGCCGCAATGGGAAACCTGTGAGCAGGATCCGACTACAAGAGAGCCCTCTCTCATCCTGCAGTTTCCAGAAACTGGGATTCAGAAGCACGGCTGCCTCCGAACTGGTGTTTATCAATTCTGGTAGTGTTATCAAAACCGGAGGTGCGCTCATTGCATCGGTCACACACTCAACCCTACTTTTTTTTTAAGCTGTGGGAAAAATTCAGCGTGAGCCCTCTGTGTTTTTATGCTTTCAGTGTTAAAACCAAATCGCTTCCTGTGATTGCACCCCTATCACAAACACTCCACATCACGTGATGTGGCGCAAACAAGCATGGTTAAACACCCAGGCATAATACGGATCCAGGATTTTTTCTTTTGCATTCTTAAGTTTTTGGCATCCTATATGCATGGGCGACAAAAGTATATGGATGCAGTTAGGGATTTGTCAAATTGACCGACATTTCAAAGAACCTGTGATCCCTGCTTCTTAATAGGTTAACCTGGAACAAATTCCTCTGGAAGAAGCGATTGTTAAGAGAGAATTATCATGAAAATGCTTGGAAGGGAAATCATCTATGTGAAAGCATTGTTGGTCGTAAGATAAAAGTGAAAAGTGACGAATTAAGTTTTTTGGATTCTGAAATGCAGGACCTCCCAAATTCAGAGCTTTAAAATCATTAGGGAAATGGTTCGGAACTCAAACATGAAACACCGAATGTTCTTTTTCTTACTGAAATCCTGCATGTTCCTCTTTGTTCTGAAGGGATTTCAAATGCAAATGCGTTTTTTTGAAAAGATCTTCACAGGTCTAAGTAGCCGGAAAATTGGACACCTGCATTATTACCTGTCACACTGCTCAGCCTTTTTTATTTCACAAAGGTGTTTTGCTTTCTCCTAGTGCCTGTTTTGTAAGACTGTTAGCAACATTGATGATAGTATTGTTCCTGTAGCATGTTCTGCATACCTTTCACAGCTGTAGGGGGGGAAAGGAAGAAAAAATGGGACCCTGTCCCAGAGGGTTTGCAAATCTAAAATACGGAATCAGGGAGAGAAAGAAAGAATCCCCACTTGGCAGTATCTCCAGGTCGGGCTGAGAGAGCCCCTCACCCAAAACCCGGGCAGTCTGCTGCCAGCCAGTGTAGACAAAACGGGTCAAGGGTCTGACTCAGTGACAGGTGTTTCTGCGTTCCTAGCAGGGAAAGGATGGGCGAGAGAGCAAAGGCTGCAAGGAACAAAACCAAATGCAAAACGTCAGGCTCTGAGATGAGCTTTAAAGGCTGGAAGGCCAGACACCTGCAAGAATCACATTTCCAAGCACAATAGCAACAAATTTAAAAGCCGCAGCTCGGTTTGAAGGCCGTTGAGCCTATGAAGATTTGCTTTGTATGTCCCTTTTGGCAATCTAAATTAAAAAATTATCCAGTAGCACCTTCGAGACCAACTAAGTTTGTTCTGGGTACAGTGGTACCTCGGGTTAAGTACTTAATTCGTTCCGGAGGTCCGTACTTAACCTGAAACTGTTCTTAACCTGAAGCACCACTTTAGCTAATGGGGCCTCCTGCTGCTGCTGCACCGCCGGAGCACGATTTCTGTTCTCATCCTGAAGCAAAGTTCTTAACCTGAAGCACTATTTCTGGGTTAGCGGAGTCTGTAACCTGAAGCGTATGTAACCCAAGGTACCACTGTATAAGCTTTTGTGTGCATGCACACTTCTTCAGATACCCCAAAGCACGCACACAAAGGCTTATACCCAGAACAAACGAAGGTCTCTAAGGTGCTAATGCAGATGGTGACAGCAGTCACGAAATTAAAAGACCCCTGCTTCTTGGGAGAAAAGCAATGACAAACCTAGACAGCATCTTAAAAAGCAGAGACATCACCTTGCCAACAAAGGTCCGTATAGTTAAAGCTATGGTTTTCCCAGTAGCGATGTATGGAAGTGAAAGCTGAACCATAAAGAAGGCTGATCGCCAAAGAATGGATGCTTTTGAATTCTGGTGCTGGAGGAGACTCTTGAGAGTCCCATGGACTGCAAGAAGATCAAATCTCTTCATTCTGAAGGAAATCAGCCCTGAGTGCTCACTGGAAGGACAGATCCTGAAGCTGAGGCTCCAAGACTTTGGCCGCCTCATGAGAAGAGAAGACACCCTGGGAAAGACCCTGATGTTGGGAAAGATGGAGGGCACAAGGAGAAGGGGACGACAGAGGACGAGATGGTGGGACAGTGTTCTCGAAGCTATGAACATGAGTTTGACTAAACTGCGGGAGGCAGTGGGAGACAGGAGTGCCTGGCGTGCTCTGGTCCAGGGGGTCACGAAGAGGCGGACACAGCTAAACGACTAAACAACAACAACAAGGTGCTACTGGATTTTTTAATTTTTTTAATTTTTATTTCTACTGCGTCAGACCAACACAGCTACCTACCCGAACCTTTTGGCAATTGTAATCTGGAAGATTGCCAACGTTTCCTTACGAGACCTGCTGTCTTAATTCTAATTCAGAGCAGGGACATTCTGGGTCACAAAGGGGACTCCTAGGGTGCAGGTGGGTGTGCCTCACTCTCTCCCTGCCCCCCCCCCCTTCTCGCTCTGTTTCCAATAGCTGCTGGGCCCTTGCCGATCGCAGGCAACATTCGCCTCCGACAACACCTGCCAGTTAAAAGTCTGCGGTTGTGGAATCTGCAAATTCCGCCTGATCAGCCTTTAGAAGCCAGTCGAGTCAAAAGCCTTTCATCTCCTGCAGGAACAGCACAAGGGAAGTGACAAAGGATATCACAGCAGACGGGAGCAGAGGAATGCCTGATCAAAGAAAACCTTGCCTTGGGAGATGTCTGCCACTGTCTCTTGTCATGTTAGGTTGCGTGCGTGCGTGGGTTTTACCCACCATTATCTCCTTTTAGTTTTTGTTTTGTTTTATCACTGCAAGAAAAATGATCAGCTACATACAAAACGGCAAGCCTTTTCCACAATGGGCTCCGGAAGAGATCCGGGCGTATTTTCTTTTATATTTATTGCAACTAAGATAAGCAGCAACCTGTAACGTGTTTGATCCTGGAGTTTCGAAAAGAAGGGTGCAGTCAAGGAGCACACCAGATTATTTTCTGCATCTGCAGTCTCGGCTTGGACCTTCTCAGTCTGCAAGGCCTGCTGAGATATTTGGGGCGATTCTTTGGATCAGTCCCTGCCATATTTGTTAAATAGGACTAATTTAGCCAGCTAGCCCTGGTGACCATCTAATGTTTATTGGATGGATTTTCTCCTTAAATTGATTTTTGAATCCTGAATTTATTGTTATTCATGTTTTATACAGTGATACCTCAGGTTACAGACGCTTCAGGTTACAGACTCTGCTAACCCAGAAATAGTACCTCGGGTTAAGAACTTTGCTTCAGGGTGAGAACAGAAATTGCGTGGCAGTGGCAGCGGGAAGACCCCATTAGCTAAAGTGGTACCTCAGGTTAAGAACAGTTTCAGGATAAGAACGGACCTCCAGAACGAATTAAGTTCTTAACCTGAGGTACCACTGTATTGTATTTTATGCTGCTTTTCGTTGCATCAATTAAGTGTTTTAAATTTGTTATTAGCCGCCCTGAGCCCGGTTTTTTGAACCGGGAAGGGCGGGGTATCAATAAAAATTTATTATTGTTGTTTATTATTTCCTGGTTATGCCGTGGCTGCTTTGCCGTCCCTGACATCCAGCTGCCAGCCCTCTCCAGGGTGGGGAGGGCTGCCAAGGGAGGTTCTTGGGGCTTGAAATTTGCAGGTTTCACATGGTCCCCCTGCTAGCAACGCCCTGGGATGTTGTTGCTAGGAGTGGCCCTGGCAGGGTCGTTGCTGGAGTGACGGGATCTGCCACCTGGACACTGGAATTGAAGATTGATAGACAATTCACATTCCCCACTCTCCCCATTAGGCAATTGTAGATTTCACAAGAGGGTTGCCTGACTAGGACTTGAACCCCTACGCCGATTTTTAACTACCTTATAATAAGGTTACCAGATTTTTTTCAATGAATCCAGGGACACTTTAAATAAATAAATACTACCCATTCGGGACATTGATGCTGCAGCGATGGCTGTGGCAGAGGGACGGCCGCCACCTTGACCTCAACCACCATGTTTCCCCTTCCTCTGAGGTTTCTATCTCCTTTCTCCATGAGCCTGGGCAGCCCCTGAGTTGTTGGTTCTTCGGTGGTGGTGGTGGGGAAGTGGTGCGTGGTGGGTCAGGCATGGAAGGCGGAGAAGGAGGGCCGAGAGCGGCGGTGGCGGTGAGGCTCAGGCAGCACGATGCCTCCCTTCCCATCAGAGTAGCCCCAATCCCATTCCTACTTGCGTGCAAGCAGAGGGGGCAAGGATCCCTCAGCTGAGAAGGGAGGCTTCCTGTTGCCTAACTGAGAGATCCCTGCCCCCTCCTGCTTGCACGCAAGCTCTGATAGGCAGCAGGAAGCCTCCCTTCCCAGCTTAGTTGCTGGGGTCAGGGAAGGTGGAGGCATCCCAGAAGCTGCATCTTAGAGCCCCTGCACCACCATCATATGCGGACTTCCGAGCACCTCCTGAAGCCAGCCAGAGCCAACTGCTCCGGGCTGCTGAGACTGCCGCCACTGCGTTTCCCGGGTACATTAGATGAAATCCAGGGACATTCCGGGGATGGAATTTATCCAGAGACCTATTTGCAAATCCGGGGACTGTCCCCCGGAAATAGGGTTGTCTGGTAACCCTTCCTTATAACCCCATGGGAGGAGAGAATAAGGGGCAGGCACTCCTGGTCTCGCCTTGAGCCAATCACGAGCTGCTTGGAAATGGCGAAAGAGCATGGGAAGAGTGTCTTTCAGCACAGCATAACCAGAGCTGGCCTCCACGCATCTGGAAACAGTGAATCTAAAAACCGTAGAGTTGCTAGGGATCCCAAGGGTCATCTAGTCCAACCCCCTGCAATGCAGGAATCTCAACTAGACATCCGTGGCAGATGCTTTTCTGTAGGGAAAGAGTCCTGCTTCGCACAACTCGGTGGCAGAGCAGAGGTAACTGTGCGGCCAGAAGGTGTCGGGGGCAGCATCACCAGGCAGGGTAGGGTCACATCTCTGCTTGAAATCCTGGAGAGCAGCTGCCGATCAGCATGGGCAATACTGAGCTAGATGGTCTTCCATGGTCTGTCTCAGGAGAAGGTTTTCTTCCTATTCTGCTAGGCCTTCAGGCGGCTGGTGTGAGTTTGGGTCCCTTCCAATTCTGGGCATCTTGCAAGAGTTAAAATCTAAATCGGCTCCACTTACCTGTGAGGAGGAGTTGTGGTGGACCGCGTGGCCACCACCTCACCTCCGGGGGCGGGGGACAATGTCCCCCGTTGCCTGGGGGATCCCGGATGCGTCAGCGCCAGCTGGCCAATCCGGTGGTTTGGGGGCGTGGCCGGGAACAATTTAAACAGTGGCGCGAACTTAATTTTTAGGTTTTCTTCTTCATTGTCCTTGCTATGGATCTTGGTTGGTCGCCGTTGAGGGGCCTGGCAGGAATTTTTCGACTTGGCAAAATTGGCATGGGGCCATTTGGTTTTTGCCTACCTCGTAGCAATTGTCACAACTTTGCAAGGTTTTGCGGTTAGGCATTGTTTGACCTTAAGATGGGGGAGGGGAAGTGTGGCCATCACCTGCCCCTCCAAGCTTACGGGTATTCCGTTAAAGGAATCTGGGGGTGTGGATCTTGTCCGAAGCCCGGGGTGGGGCTAGGGCCATGACATGACCCCCACGTGAACACCAGGGGGAGCTCGAGTTGGTCTGCGTTGATGGGGCTCCCTCTTCCAGTGGTTTACCCTTACTGGACTCCCTGCGCAGCGGGCAGGAGTCAGATATAGTCGGGTCCATTCAATGCCTAAGCCAATACTGCTCACAGTCTGCAATCAATAAAGTTGTGGTCAAAATTTGCCCAATAACATAAACTTAGTATCTGTGTCCTTGTGCCTTTACGAGGGGGTGGTTGCGGGGTCTCGACATGCAACAGAGGATTCCATTGCCAAACTAGTCAGATAAGTTTCTTTGTGACCTTAGCTGGTCACTTAAATGCCCCCATCAGCACCCCCAAAAAGGTGAGTCAGGTTGCAAGAGCTTCAGCTAAGAGATGGGACCCTTCAGACTGAATAAAACCACATATCCTGAAGACTGTCTTCATTCCAAGGAAATTGAACCCACGCAAGCGCCATAAGTCCCTGTGGTCTCTCACCACTTGGAGATTAAGGTGACGTGCAACACTCTGTTCCTGTACTTTCCTTGGCCTCCCTAGGGGGGATTTCCACCCCAGGCCCAGAGGGGAGGGGGCTTATTTCCCTTGGCATCCTCACATCTTGTTCGTTTTGTAAGCCGCAGGGTTTGGAGCCTGCGCTTTTCATCTGCCTGTCAATCTCTTTGCACACCTGTGACTCTGTAAATACAGCATCCATTATGCATGCAGCAGCAGCAGAAACATGCCAGCGAGATCTAATTAGGCAGCGTGCAGATTATCTGGTGAGTCTTCGCACTCGTACCTTTAGCACCCTCCTGCTCTTCCACAACGTGGGCACTTAGGAACGGCAGTTTTTGGTCATAAATTAAGGCAAGAATGTAATGAGCTGCATTAAGTGGACAGGGAAAAGTTTTGCTGCCTCTCTCCCAACACTCGAACTGAGAGGCATTCCGTGAAGCTGAATGTTGGGAGATTTGGGATGGATAAGAGAAGGCTCTTCTTATTGCATTGCACAGTTAAACCAGGGAACTCCCTGCCATGGGGATGGCCACCAACCTAGACAGCTTTAAAAGAGGATTATTCCATATTTAAAGGGACGCAGGTGGCGCTGTGGGTTAAACCACAGAGCCTAGGGCTTGCCAATCAGAAGATCGGCGGTTCGAATCCCTGTGACGGGGTGAGCTCCCGTTTCTCGGTCCCTGCTCCTGCCAACCTAGCAGTTCGAAAGCATGTCAAAGTGCAAGTAGATAAATAGGTACCACTCCGGCGGGAAGGTAAGCAGCTTTTCCGTGCGCTGGTCTGGTTCGCCAGAAGTGGCTTAGTCATGCTGGCCACATGACCCGGAAGCTGTACGCCGGCTCCCTCGGCCAGTAAAGCGAGATGAGCGCCGCAACCCCAGAGTCGGTCACGACTGGACCTAATGGTCAGGGATCCCTTTACCTTTATTCCATATTTAACTGGAAATGCAAGGGATTTGAACTCAGAACCTTCTGCATCAAAATAAGGTCCTTGATCAGCAGAGTTGTGGTCCCTACCCTGTTAGTTGCCTAAATTCTAAAAAATGGGTGCAAACCATCGTTTCTCCCTTCTGCAGTCTGGTGATCTGGCGAACTTTCAAAATACATACTAAATTTGAGTGTTGATGCTGGTGAAATAGGGGGATGCTTTAGTTGAGATTCCTACATTGCAGGGGGTTGGACTGGATGACCTTTAGGGTCCCTCCCAATTCTATGATTCTATGGAGCACATTGCAATAATTGGCAGGTGCGGAAGGGATCCAGCCCCCCTTTCCTGCATATATCTCTGTGAAGGTGCGGCTGAGGCCCTGAGGTTGCCAAGGTCCTCTAGCAGGAAGGGCTGAGCTCAGGTTGAACTGCACGTCAAGTCAAAAGCCTGTGCCTGTTTGCGCCGGATCTCCCCTTCTGTTGCAGCCGGGCCCTTTCCTCCCATCTCCTGTCTCTTCAGAGCTCCTCTGGAGTGGAAAGGCATTGAGGTTCCCCAGCTGGAGCAAAGAACCGCAAATTGGCAGCAGCTCCAGCAAAGGATACAGATTTATTAGTTGTGCAGATAAACACGCAGAAATCAGGGCAGAGTCAACACAGCTTTCGTCGAGAGAGAGGTCACGCCTCGCCAGTGTGGAGGAATTTGGTTGTGAGTCCCCAAAAGCACACAGAGAAGGGGTTATTCAGAGGTGATAATCTACATACCCGGACATCTGTGCAGTTTCATAGGACCGGGCGGTTGTTGGGTTGCAAAGGAGACAGTGGCTCATCTGGTCTATCCCAAAGCAAACCATCCAGAACCCAAACGACCAGGCTTTAGGTGGGTTTTTTAAATCCAATGATTGCTTTGCTTTCTTATCCAAGCAGCCTTTTTTTTTAAAAAAAGTGCTTAAATGTATGTGCTCCCAGGAATCCTGGCTTCGTGAGTGTCACTTTCAGCCACAAAATCAGGAATGTGCAGAGCTGCCCTGGGAGGAAGAATTCGCACCGTGCAGCGCACCGGTGCAACAGTTCCCAGACACAGGTGGGCAGAACATCTCCTTTGCATGCAGGAGGTCCCAGGTTAATAGGGCTGAGGATGCCCCTTACCTGAGAGCCCTAGAGGCCCACGGCCAGGTGGCGCTGAGCATACTGAGTTAACTGGACCAATGGTCGGACTCTGTATGATGAGTCTTCCTATTTTTCTGTGGCTTAAATGAAAAGCTGTAGATCAGAGTTAGAACATCTGCTTTGCATGCAGAAGGTCGCTCTCCCAGTAGGGCTGGGAATGAGACCCCCTGTCTGAAAGCTGGAGGGCCACTTCCAGTCAGCACAGGTGACACTGAGATAAACGAACCGGTAGTCTGACTTAGTATAAGGAAGCTCGTTCCAGTGGCATCTGCGACTTACTTGGGAATCACTGTTTTTTTTATAAAAAAGGTAAAGGACCCCTGGACAGTTAAGTCCAGTCAACGGTGACAGTGGGGTTGCGGCACTCATCTTGCTTTCACGCTGAGGGAGTCAGCGTTTGTCCACAGACAGCTTTCCGGGTTATGTGGCCAGCAGGACTAAACCGCTACTGGCACACGGAGGACCATGACGAGTGCCAGAGCGCACAGAAACACCGTTTACCTTCCCGCCACAGTGGTACCTATTTATCTACTCACACTGGCATGCTTTCGAACTGCTAGGTTGGCAGGAGCTGGGACAGAGCAACGGGAGTTCACCCCGTCGCAGGGATTTGAACCACCAACCTTCCGATTGGCAAGCCCAAGAGGCTCAGTGGTTTAGACCACAGCACACCCGTTTATAGTCACATACTAGTTTATAGTCAGGCAGGGAATGAGAATGTTTGGCTGCCCCTTCCTCTGGGAGGAAAAACTCAGTTCAGATATGTTATCATCATTATTATTATTAATTATTATTATTATTATTCCACTCTTCATCATAAGATCTCGTGGCAGTTCACATAATGAAATACAGGATAAAAACAAATAAATAAGTAAAACAAAAAAGCAAATTAACAACCCCCCCCCTACAGACACATTTAAAAGGCTGTAGAATATTAATCAGCCCAAGGCCTGCTTGAAGAGGAACGATTTTGCCTGGCACCTAAAAATATATAATGAAGGCGCCAGGCGAGCCTCCTTGGGGAGAGCGTTCCAGAAACAGGGAGCCACTACAGAGAAGGACCATTCTCGTGTTGCTGCCCTCCAGACCTCTCGAGGAGGCAGATGAAGAAGAGTTATGCTTCTGCCTCCACAGTTGGAGGCAGTGATGCTTCTGAATCCCATTTGCAGGAAACTGCCGGCGAGGAGAGAGTTTTTCTGCTCAAATCCCTCTTGCAGGTTTCCCTTTTGGGGCACCTGGTTGGCCACTGTGACGACAGGATGTCGGGCTAGATGGGCCGTCGGCCTGATCCAGCGGGCTCTGCTTATGTTCTTAAGACACACACAAAAATGATCCATTGCATCTTTGAACTTCTCCTGCCCCTCTTGTCAGAGGGGGAAAGTTGATCTTTCCTGGCTGGCCGGCAGCTTGAGCAAAGGAAGCCGCTCAGCTGCCCAGGGTTCTCATTTAGCTAATGTTCTCCATCAGCACCGATGGAGGTTTAATGGGGATTTATTGTCCTTCGGAGTGCATGGTAGTTTGTGCATCTATTCGCCCCGCCGTTCCTGCAGCACCACAGAGGACGTTCCATCATCTCGTACGAAAGAACTCATGACAGCAGAACTAGTATGTGCAGAGTGAGGCGATGGGGTCAGTAGAGTCTCCGCTGGGGCACCCTGGCTTTCAGGCAGGCTCTGGTGTTGTGTTTCCTAGCTGGTAAATATTTCCCCTACTGTTTTTTCAACTCGACTGATGATGCCTCCAAAGGAACGCTTTCCCTCTCTTTACTGCAGACACAACAGGTCTTGTGGCACCTTCAAGACTCGCGTGCTTGTTGTTGACCTGTGCTGCGGTGTGTGGCCTTCTGTACCCAGGAGCGAAAGCTGTCATGTGCGCTGCTGCAGGAGGGGGTCAGCATCGGTCACGAGCAATTTAGCAAGAGTCAGGGCTGTCAGAAAAGGTTTCTCTTAGAGATGCCCATGCAGTCAATCCGGCAGGTCTGATTTCTGATGTGGACGCTGTCGCTCTGCTGGTGACAAAACACACCTTTGGTCCAAATATCTTGCTATCTGAGCCACTGTTCCAGGATAATTATCCATGGTGAGATGTGCAAACTCTTTTGCAGTCCAACAACAGACCGTATTTTCCAGGGACAGACCCAGATTTTCAGAAGCTGTCCCAGTTTCTGATTTGATCCCAGAATATCCCACTTTTCCTTAGGACGTCCCTATTTTCATCGGAGAAATGTTGGAGGGTATGAAGTCATGTAACCCCCAAGCCAAGTAGTTTAGTAACTATACAACCTTTAGAAGACATCTGAAAGCAGACCTTTATAGGGAAGTTTCTTAATGTTTAATGTTTTATTATGATTTTATATATGTTGGTAGCTGTCAGGAGTAACTGGGGCAAGCACAGTTAGATGGGCAAGGTATAAATAATAAAATTGTTGTTGTTGAATAGGACACCTTCTTCTTTGGCGATCCCTCATACCTGAGTAAGACTGTCTTCCATAAACACGGTCTTAACAATGAGTCCGTAAGGGACTGTGGAGGCCAATTCTGGATCCACGCGTCCTTCCACAGTGGGGACAATGTTTTTCGGGCGGGAGTTGATTACAGTGTGGATTTGCCAAGCGTGCCTTCCTCTTAGCACGTTTTTCCCTTGTGTCCTGAGTTTGAGTGTCTTCAAAGCCCATGACACCTTTGGGAAAGGCTGTTCTCCAATTGGAGCACTTGCAGGCAAGTGTTTCCCAATTGTTGGTGTTTATACCACATTTTTAAAAATTTGCCTTGAGACAGTCTTTAGACCTCTTTTGTTGACCACCAGCATTACGCTTTCCATTTTTAAGTTCGGAATAGAGTACTTGCTTTGGAAGACGATAGTCAGGCATCCGCACAACATGACCAGTCCAACGAAGTTGATGATGAAGAATCATTGCTTCAACACTGGTGATCTTTGCTTCTTCCAGTACACTGGTATTAGTTCGCCTGTCTTCCCAAGTGATGTGTAAAAATTTTCAGAGACACCATTGATGGAATCTTTCGAGGAGTTGGAGATGGCATTTATAAGTGGTCCATGTTTCACAAGCAAACAGTAAAGTTGGTAGTACAACAGCTTTGTAAACAATGTAAACAGATGTGGAACAGGTATAAGGTGGCACCTGTAACTAGTGCCAGTTTGCCGATGGAAGTGACTGAGTGGGAAAGGCAATGGGGCAGGTATGAATGAACATCTTCTCTTCTTTGATTCCCAGAATCCCACATTCACTATGCGCAGTTGGGGACCGACGTGACGCTACAGTGTGGGTCTGTGGACAGGGATGCCGCGGTCACTTGGACGGCCAACAGCACCGACCTGGATGCATCCCATCTCAACGGCTCCCGTCTCGTCCTCCGGAACGTGGACCTCTCCCACAGTGGACAGTACTCCTGCTACGAGGGCTCCTCCTGGCATCTCAAGTACCGGGTCAACCTCAAAGTAGGAAGTGAGTAAATGGCGCCGGGAAGTTCGTCCTCTTGCTCCTCTCCACACCCCCTCCCCTTTGCGTTTTGTGCTTATGAAAATGCACCCTTGGGTTTTATTTATCCTTTTTTCATTCTTTTTGGTGTTTCCATCCTCCCTTTCTCTGAAAGAATATGCTCAGGGTGGTAAATAAAATGACAGCAGTGTTTTAAAAAAGCAAGTAAGAAACCAATAGCACAAGGGACTGGGGAAACCCAGCCACATGGGTGAGATGTTGTTGTTGTTGTTGTTGTTGTTGTTGTTACAGTGGAACCTTGGCTTACTTGGGTAACGTAAACTTCGGGTTGCAAAAGCGGCAAACCCGGAAGTATACTTCCAGGTTTCACTGCTTGCGCATGCGCAGAAGCACTTTACACACATGCACAGAAGTGACACCTCCTGTTGCGGAAACCTCAGGATCCGGCCAGAGCTCTGGAACGGATCCTGTCCGCAACCGGAGGTACTACTATATTATTATTATTAAATCAGCAATCATGGCAAGTGTTCACATAAATGCAGCTGCAGTCAGCATTGCAGAAGCTACTTTTTGAAAGTTCACTGGAAGAGGGAATTGCAAATCTGTTGTTGTTTAAGAAAGAGCAAGAAGTCTCTCTTGTTTCCTAGACAATTATTACAGTCATACCTCGGGTTACAGATGCTTCAGGTTGTGAGTTTTCGGGTTGCGCACCATGCCGAACCCGGAAGTACCGGATCGGGTTACTTCCGGGTTTCGGCACTCATGCATTCACAGAAGCTTCTGCGCTTTGCACATGCGCAGAAGCGTCAAATTGTGACCCGCACATGTGTAGGTGCTGCGGGTTGTGGACACTGCAGGTTGCGAACGTGCCTCCCGCACAGATCACGCTCACAACCTGAGCATCCACTGTACTGGGGTTTTTTGCAGCAAGGGGAAGGGCACACTTTTTGCAGCAAGGGTTGAGCAATGGAGTGTTTGCTTAGGGGTGCAAATCCTGGAGGAAATGAAATCTCCCATGCCACGCTCCTCAGCCTTCTTTTCTACCATGCCCACGGATGAGCTCTTGCACCATTGTGTACTTCGCCAGCTGCAAAATCTGCATAATAATACTTGGTGTTAGTTGTGATCCTTTAGTTTGGCTCTTATTTTCTTACCTTTGCTGGGCAGACGAAGCAGTGCTAGGGGGAGATGGCTGGCTAGGTTCCCAAGGACAAGCACAGATACATATCAAAAGTAGAAGTTAGCATGCAACTGCCTGACTCTGATCAGATCTGTGTTGCAAACCTTCTGTGTGGATAAGAATTGGGAGTGCATGAAAGGAGAGAGCAGAGATTCTGTTCTGCAGTGACAGTGGGGAAGATATGGAAATAGGGAAGGGGGTGGAGGCGCAGCGCAGCAACTTATCCGCTCTGGAATTGGTGCCAGGAGGAGTGATCAAGGTTTAGCCTCAGATAGTATTTATCTATTTCAGTATCTGAGCTGTGTCCTGGACAGTTGCTAGCAAGTGCATAGAGCAAGGGTCTCCTCCTGCTGCCCCTATCTTACCGGTGCATAGAATCATAGAATTGTAGAGTTGGAAGGGACCCCCAGAGGTGCTCTAGTCCAACCCCCTGCAATGCAGGAATCTCAGCTAAAGCATCCAAGACAGACGGCCATCCAACCTCTGCTTAGAAACCTCCGAGGAAGGAGAGACCACAACCTTCCATAGGAAGTCTGTTTCGCTGTCAAACAGCCGTCAGAACATTGATTCTGATGTTAAGTCTTGAAACTTGAAGCCATGGGTTCGAGTCCTGCCCTCCGGAGCAGGAGGAAACAAGCTTGTTCCCTCTTCCATGTGGCAGCCCTTGAGATATTTAAAGGTGGCTCTCATATCTCCTCGCAGTCTCCTCTTTTCCTTTTTTTGGTTGGGGGAGG
The DNA here is from genome assembly GCF_964106645.2 of Podarcis pityusensis. Lineage (NCBI taxonomy): Eukaryota > Metazoa > Chordata > Lepidosauria > Squamata > Lacertidae > Podarcis > Podarcis pityusensis. The sequence continues at coordinate 1,661,916 of NC_138036.1, read as the reverse complement.
GGAATTATTTTTATTGGTTTTAAAAATGTAAAATTATAACATTCCAAATACATATCCATATATAGCGATTACTCGTGACTCCCCCCCCCCCTCCAGGGGTCTTATTATCAACATTAAAAACTGCATATTATTCCATGATCTACATTTTATATCAATTCATATTATCTATGGTATTTGTTACATTACAAGTGGGATTAAAACCCTCCTAATGTTTCCATCTGCTTGCAGTGGTCGCCTAGATAAATTATAAATTCTCCCCCTTGTTTTTTAAAGTTTTTGTCCTCTTGATTGCTGAGTTCTCCAGTCAGCTTTGCCATCTCAGCAGAGTCCATCCGCTGCGTTTGTCTTCTTTGGGCTAATACCATCCAAGCAGCTCTTGTCCCGTACATAAGTCTTTTCTGATCTTTTGGGACGTCGGTACCTTTATTTCCTAATAAAAATTCTGGTCTTTTAACAAAGGTTATTTAAAAAAAAAAATCCATTTCATTATATATCATCTCCCAGAAAGCTTTTATTACCTTCCACATCCACCACATATGATAAAAGGTACCTTCTTCTTCTTAACATTTCCAGCAGGTATTTGTACTTGTTCTATAATTATAATTTATTATTTGTACCCCAGCCACTCTGGGCGGCTTCCAACAAAGATTAAAAATACATTAAAATGTCACACATTAAATACTTCCCTAAACAGGGCTGCCTTCAGATGTCTTCTAAACGTCAGATAGTTTTTATCTCCTAGACATCTGATGGGAGGGCATTCCACAGGACGGGCGCCACCACCGAAAAGGCCCTCTGCCTGGTTCCCTTGTTCTATACATTTTTCCTAACTTGCTAGGAGTCAAATACCACTGGTACATCAATTTTCATATAATTTTCTTTCAGTGTACAACATGCCATGAATTTCAGGTCTGTTTCCCATAACCTCTCCCAATCTGCCATCTGAATCTTGTGTCCCAAATCCTTTGCCCAGTGTATTATTACCGATTTGACCTGGCACTCACTGCACTGCAGCTTTTGAACTAGAGGCAGAGGGTGGTGAGGGGTGGGTGTGGAGAACGAGGACACGATGCTGTGAGTGCGAATCCTGCTGGTTCCCATTAGGGTAGGGTTCACCTGCAGCTCTTCCCAAGGGGGGCGGGTGACAGGTGAGCTCCATCCGAAGATTCTCAGCATCAGCTCACAGAAGGGTCTTCAGAACAGCAGCAGAACTCTTGGCGGTTGCCTTGCAATTAAAGATGCATGGCGCTAATCAGGTGAGGCGCTCTCAGGGCAATTAATTTAATTGGCAGGATTTTAATCTAACACTCTCCCGCCCCCGGTGCATGATTAACGGCACGGCACTGCGATGGTCGCTGCCCCTACGCAAAGTAGCTCCAGCATCTTTTGAGAACAAGTGTCTGGGAGCCAGGAAATGCATTTTGGCTGCTTGGTTGTGTCGCACTCTGACTCAGTTTCCCATAAGTTGAATGGGAATCGGCATAATCTGACTGGGAGAGCAAAGGCAGCTGGGTGGCAGGACACGTGTTTGGCATGCAGAATGTCCCAGGTCCAGTCCCCACCATAAGGACATAAGATTGTGCTGGATCAGCTTGAATAAGATATTGAATAAATATTTGAATAACTTGAATAAAATATTGGGGGGGGGGGACACAGGTAAGCACCACCCTGCATTGTCAATCACAAGACCCAGCACATGCACCATTTGAATGGCAACGCCCATCAACTTTTTTGGGGGGACAGCCCCCTCAAACATTTTATGGGGGGGCTGAAGGGACCTCAGCCCCTAGGAGTTGGCTCCCGTGCTTGTTGTTGTTTAGTCGTGTCCGACTCTTCATGACCCCCTGGACCAGAGCACGCCAGGCCCTCCTGTCTTCCACTGCCTCCCGCAGTTTGGTCAAACTCATGTTCGTAGCTTTGAGAACCCTGTCCCACCATCTTGTCCTCTGTCGTCCCCTTCTCCTTGTGCCCTCCATCTTTCCCAACATCAGGGTCTTTTCCAGGGAGTCTTCTCTTCTCATATGTGGCATGGAGAAAGTGGAACGAGAAAAGTTTTTCTCCCTCTCTCATAACCAGAGCTTTCTTTTCAGGAGGATTTCACTGGAACTTCGTTCCAGCCCCTCTCAGGTGGGTGCCATTGTCATTCTAAGAGAATGAGGGAGGTGTTCCTGGTGATTTCCAGCACCTCTTTTTTAAGAAAAATGGCACTGCTCATAACACTAACGGACACCCAAAATTGCTTGGATGGTTTTTGTCAGGGGACTGCCCTCAGAACAGGGGAGGGAGGCAGGATGTTGGGGGAGAAACCAGAAGGGGCCACTCCCGGAATTTGCAAGTGACTAAGATGGACATGAACTTTATGGTTCTGCACTCTATATAGTTTGCACCAATAAAACCTGTAAAAGACAGGTCGGAGGTCCTGCCTGGTTACTCACGAGCAACCACCACCAGCGCCTGACATTTTTAAAAGGGCGTAGGACAAATTCATGGAGGAGAGGGCTACCGCTGTCCATGCGGCGCAGAGTTAAACGGTGGAACTCGCTGCCACAAGAGGCAGTAACGGCCACCAGCTGGGATGACAAATTCGCGGAGGAGGAGAGGGCTCTCGAAGGCTCCTGGCCACAATGGCTGTGCTCTGCCTCCAGGGTCGAAGGCAGCGATGCTTCTAAATCCCAGTTGTTGGAAACTGCAGGAAAGGAGAGAGGGAAACAAGCAACTGTTTGGCCACTTACGAACTCCCTGGCGCTCCCTCTTCAGAGCAAGTCACTGCTGGAGGCCGCGGTCGTGCTGTTCCCACTTAGGCAGCACTCTCAGAAGAAACACTGCAATTTGAAATGCTGGTTTCAGGGGCAGGAAACACAGGTTTCCTCTCGGTCCTGCCTTGCCACTGCCACCACCACCACCCCCTCCAGGTTGAAGCCCTGCCGCGAGCTCTTTGGCGGGGAGGTGGGGGCCGGATTTAGCCATCCTGGGCCATGTGTGCGTAATTGTCTGCAGAGCAGGTGGAAGCCAGGATCAATTCCAGAGCTGGGGGAGCTGGCGTGGAGCCACACGCTGCAGCCGTAAGGGGGGGCGGTCCTCTCTATGGGCTCTCCTCTCCACTTCCAGCCTCGCCCCCCCCCCACTTCAATCTGTCACTAAAAAGCTGGCAACGGGAAGGGAAAATGTGTGCGGTTTGACAGAAAATGACATGGAAAAAGCCAAGCGAATCAACAGCAAAACAAACAGACACAGCAGAGCCAGGAAGCGATGGGGGGGGGGGTTAAGCATCAAGGGAGGAGGGGTGGAAAGGCAGATCTATTGCTTGCCTGCGGTTTGGGCCAGGCTGTGAGCAATCCTGGGGCCTCCCCGCCTGCCAGCCTCTGATTATCAGGTGATCAGCCCTTAGTTGCTAATAAATATGGATTTCTCCCCATGCCATTGGAGCTGGTTCTATCCCTCAGCTGGGCACCAGATGCAGCAGGGAATATGGAGGTTGCTTTCTTCTTCTCCCCTGAGCCAGAAGACTGTATTCCACTTGCATTTCTTTTAAGCAATGATAAGTTGCTGGAAGAGAAGGCTGTTGATGCCCACTTGTTGTTGTTTAGTCGTTTAGTCGTGTCCGACTCTTCATTACCCCCTGGACCAGAGCACGCCAGGCCCTCCTGTCTTCCACTGCCTCCTGCAGTTTAGTCAAACCCATGCTGGTAGCTTCGAGAACGCTGTCCAACCATGTCATCCTCTTCTCCTTGTGCCCTCCATCTTTCCCAGCATCAGGGTCTTTTCCAGGGAGTCTTCTCTTCTCATGAGGTGGCCAAAGTCTTGGAGCCTCAGCTTCACGATCTGTCCTTCCAGTGAGCACTCAGGGCTGATGTCCTTCAGAATGGAGAGGTCTGATCTTCTTGCAGTCCCTGGGACTCTCAAGAGTCTCCTCTAGCACAAGAATTCACCAGCATCAATTCTTCGGCGATCAGCCTTCTTTATGGTCCAGCTCTCACTTCCTTACATCACTACTGGGAAAACCATAGCTTTAACTATACAGACCTTTGTTGGCAAGGTGATGTCTCCTTTTTAAGATGCTGTCTAGGTTTGCCATCGCCTTTCTCCCAAGAAGCAGGTGTCTTTTAATTTTGTGGCTGCTGTCACCATCTGCAGTGATCATGGAGCCCAAGAAAGTAAAATCTCTCACTGCCTCCATTTCTTCCCCTTCTATTTGCCAGGAGGTGATGGGACCAGTGGCCATGATCTTCGTTTTTTTGATGTTGAGCTTCAGACCATATTTTGCGCTCTCCTCTTTCACCCTCATTAAAAGGTTCTTTCATTCCTCCTCACTTTCTGCCATCAAGGTTGTTGATGCCCACTAGCCATGGCTATCATGCGTTCTGCTCCTTCAATAAGGGCAGCCGTGCTTCTGAAGGCCAGTTCCTGGAAACCCCAGGAAGGGTGAGTTGCTCTCGTGCTCAGATTCTGCTTGCAGGTTTCTCAAAAAAAGGGGATTTGGTTGGCCACTGTGAGCGCAGGATGCTGAACTCAGTGGGCCATTGGCCTGATCCAGCAGATGTTGTTCTCACATTCTGATGGAAACCACAGAAGAGGGTAGGGCTCTTGTGATTGGACCCCTCTTGCAGGTTTCTCTTTGGGACATCTTGTTTTCTGCTACAAGAGCAGGATTCTGGACTAGATGGGCCCCCTTTGGCCTGATCCTGCAGGCTCTTTTGGTGCTGGTGCTGAGCCTCTTGTGCTATCCTCAGGGGCTGCTGCATTGCAAGGGGCGCTGGGCTCAGGAGAGGCTGGTCTCTTCCTGACCGACAACAATGCAATGCCATTGGCCACCACAAAATGTTGCCTCCAGCAACCCCAGAGACCCACAATCTCCTGTATCTCTTTTTCCCCCTCAATTTGTTTTATTGATTTTGAAAATTTAAAACATCCCATAAACACATACAAACATAAAAACAATCAACAAAGAAAACACAACAATAAACTAAACACGTATAAAAAATATTATTTCTTCTAATACCCAACTTCTTCACATTAATAGGTCACTTCCTCAAATCCCCTCTAACTGAATTTCATTATTTCACTTTTATAGCAGTTCTCCAAATCATATTTCTAATAATATTAACCCTTTTCATTTACAAACTTCTTCTCCTTTACTATTATTCCAATTCTTAATACTTATGAACACCTATTCTGATTCTACCCCTACTTCCAAGAATTTTCTATTTATCTTATACCACAATATTTAGCTAAGAATTCTTTAAATTTCTTCCAGTCTTCTTGTGTCTCTTCTTCTTTCTGGTCGCGGATTCTCCCAGTCAGGTCGGCCAGCTCCAAAAAGTCCAACATCTTCCTCTGGCATTCTTCTATTGTTGGTATACGTTCTCCTGTATCTCAGTGGATGATGCAGCAAGAGAAAGAATGGATTCACATGCAGCCGCCAGCAGGCACATTGCAAGGCTGCTCCCACAGCTGATGTCCAAATTGTCTCATAGCAAAATGCAGTGCCAAGAGAGAATTGTGCAGCCCTTGTTCAAGAAGGAGGCCCCGCTCCATCCATCCATCAGCCATAAACGAATTAATGCTGAGGATGTTCCAAGCCAGGGAGATGATTGCATTTATTGGAAAGTTCCTTGATCAGCATTTTGGAGAAGCCTGACTTCCACCCGGGCGGCTTCTCTTACATGGAGAAGTTTGTGGCCTCAGCAGTGGGCTTCTTCCTCAACCTCCCTTTGGGAATTTTGCCTCCTCTGTACCTTCTCAAGTCATCAGCCAGGGCTGGCCAGGAGAGAGGAATCTGGTCCTGAGCCTAGACCCCCTTGAGGTTCTGCCTGTTAGGTGGCCCCGGGACAATCGCTGACTTTCCGCTTCTATCTGTAAAATGGGAGTGAGTGGTCTACCCTGCAGGGCCGTTGTCAGGACAAAATTAAGATTAGATTTGCAGATTAGATGTGCCACAGACGGGGACACATAACAAGTTGAATTTGTGCACCTGAACTGCAAGGATTGATGGCAGGAATGGGAAATGAAAGCTCTTCCAAGAGCCAGGAGTGGACTTTCCCAGACCCTGAATTACCTCTGTGGAAAAGTTGCAGTGTTTGGGACTTTTTAGTTTAGAGAAAAAAGGGGAGGGGACATGATAGATGGTTGTAAGATCATGCCTTGGATAGAGAAAGCCTTTTCTCCCTCTCTCATAGCGATGGAAGAAGCTGGTTGTTGGAAGATTCATGACTGTTAATCTGTGGAACTCATTCCTGTTAATCTGTGGAACTCACTTCTTCACACTGTTAATCTGTGGAACTCACTCCTGTAGGAGGCAGTGAGGGCTGCCAACCTAGGTGGCTTTAAAAGATTAGGCAAATCCATAGAGGAGAGCAGGGCTGGATTAACCATTCAGCAAAATAAGCACATGCTGAGGGCATCAAGGGAAGGGGGTACTGCAGAAATTTCCCATTGCTAGATATTTAACATGAATGTTCACAAATTGCTCAGCTGAGCATTCATTTTCTCAGTTGAGGTATATTAAAAAATCCCAACAGAACAACTATGCAGCAAGGCAGGCTAGAGAGATGCCCCTCATATCTACTTAGCATAGAAGCAGGTGTGCGATTGTAATAATTAGTTTTGAGGTTCTGATCAAAGGACTTTGCAATTAGAAAAAGTAGGAGGGGGAAAATTCAAATATTAAGTGGAAGTACAGTATACAAAAATCAACATTATTTTCCATCTTGCTGTAGCTTCTGTTTCATTTCAAAAAATAAAATTCTATTTTATGGTTTATTGTTTTTTTCCCCATTTTGAATTAGATATATTGGGGGGGGGGGCACCAAAATCTTTTAAGTGCTTAGTGCCTCTAAAGGTCTTAATTCAGCCCTGGAGGAGACGGCTGTTGATGGTATCCAGCCAGGATGGTAGCAATGCTTCTGAATCTCAGTAGCTGGAAATTGCAGGAGGGGAGAGTTGCTCTTGTTGCATGGCGGGTTCCCCCCCCCCCCGGTGGAAATAAAGACACATGACACAATTATTAAGGTTAATGGGCTAAAAAAGGCCACAACTTTCTTGGTTACAGGTGAGGAGCAGTATTGGCTTAGGCATTGGACCTAACCGACTATATCCGACTTCAGCCCGTCCGCTTCAGTCCGGGAAGGGTTAACCACTAGTAGGGGGAGTCCTGCTGATGCACATCAACTAGGAACTCCCCCAGGGTCACCAATAGGGGGCGTGCCTTAGGCCCTCACCTCCATAGGCTTCGGACAGGGCCACACCCCCCAGAATCCTTTACCGGACTACCCTTCAATATGTGGGGCAGGTGGTGGCGCTTCCTCCCCTCTTCCATCTCCAGAGCAATACCAATGCCTAACCACCAATACCCAGAAAGTTGTGACAATTTGCTAGGAGGTAGGCGAAAACCAAGCGGCTGGTGCCAATTTGCCAAGTGGAAAAATTCCTACCAGGCTCCTCAACGGTGACCAACCAAGGTCCATAGCAAGGTCAAGGAACGAAAACCTTATAGGGTGGGAGGGTGGGAAAAGCAGGGACAGCTGGCAGGCGGGAAAAGAGGGAGATCCCCCACCAAGTCCTGCCTTAAATAGGGCAGGCCACGCCCCCTGAGCCAGCCGATTGGCCGGCCGGGGGTGACGCAGCCGGGGATTCCCCCAATTGCACGGGGGCTGGGCTGTGACACCTGCAGCCCCACCTCCTCCAAAGGGCGGAAGTGGCTTTCTCAAACCCGGCTTGCTGGTTTCCCCTGGGGCATCTGGTGGAGAACAGGATCTGAAGAGAATTGGTATCTGAAGAAGTGTGCTTGCACACGAAAGCTCATACCAAGAACTAACTTAGTTGGTCTTAAAGGTGCTACTGGAAGGATTTTTTTTATTTTGAGGATGCCCTGAGAACAGGATGCCGGATTAGGTGGCTTGCCAGCTTGATCCAGCAGTCTCTTCTGATGTTCTTACGACATGCTCTGGAGCAGGTCTCAATTTCTCCTTCCTCCTCTGTTCCTCCTGGGGCTTCCCAAGAGTTCGCCTGCAGCATCGCCCGAAGAAGCTTCCTCGGCTCGCTCAGCAAAACATGATAATCCGGGGCAGCCGGTGTCACAAACAATCAAAATATCCTTCCCTCCTCCTTTGTAAACAATTTTCCGGGCCGCTGCTGTTGGGGCTGAGAGATGGGGGTCGGGGTGGGAGGGAGCCGTGGGGCTACCAGAGGGCATGTAAGCCTGCGAGGAGGAAGGATGGTTCCCCCCAACTCCCCTCCGATCACCGACGGATTTAGAAAGCAGAAAACATTACAGGAAAGTCACAAGGCCAGGGCATCTCTCAGAAAATGAAGATGGAGAGAGGACGGGGTAATGGTTTGCAAATACACCGTGGGCTGCAATGAAGACCGCCCCCTTTGCCCATACACTTGAAATATGAAGGCCCCTGCTTTGCTGAGGTTAGCTTTAGGTTAAGTAAGAGAATAGGTTTTCTGGCAGAGAGATTGGAAGAAGGAAATGGGAAATGTTATCCGGCGAGGGAGAATGGTCTTGCGAGATAGGAAGTTCGGAAAGATGGCCGGCGAGTTCAGAGCCCTGAACCATCCTTCATAAGCAGGGCAGAGGAAGGACGCTGCCTTATCCTGAGGGTTATCCATCCTCACCTTTCCTCCATGCTTCCCAGGCATGGTCCAACTCTGTCTAAGTTCCATTTCAATTTGATTCCCTCCTTTTTCTTTTTCTTTTCTCCTCCTGTGATGAGGCTGCATTTTAATTGTTTTAATGTTGTATTTTAATCTTGTTTTTAAGTTGTATTCATTCAACTCATTTTTATTATTGGTTGTTAGCCGCCCTGAGCCCGGCTGGGGAGGGCGGGGTATAAATAAAATGTATTTATTATTATTATTATTATTATTATTATTATTATTATTATTATTTCTTTCCCTCCCTCTTTCCTTGCAAAAACTGCAGTCCACAGGAAACACAAATAGCCATTTGCTCCAATTCAGCTTTAAAGAGTGGATTTTTTGCAAGGAATTCTCTGGAGAAAAATAGAAGGTGCTCAGACATGGCGTTTTAAAGCACAGAGGTTTTTAAGCAGAGGTTGGGTGGCCCTCTGTCCTGGATTCTTTAGCTGAGATTCCTGTGTTGCAGGGGGTTGGACTAGATGACCCAAGGGTCCCTTCCAACTCGTAAGATTCTGTGAGTCTATGATTCTGTGACCTGGACCAGGATCAGTGTGGATAAGCCCCACATCAGGCAACACTGGTTCATCATGGGTAGGCAAACTAAGGCCCGGGGGCCAGATCCAACCCAATCGCCTTCTCAATCCGGCCCGTGGATGGTCCAGGAATCAGTGTGTTTTTACATGAGTAGAATGTGTGCTTTTTATTTAAAATGCATCTCTGGGGCATAGGAATTTGTTCATATATTTTTTTCAAAATATAGTCCGGCCCCCCACACAGTTTGAGGGACAGTGGACCGGCCCCCTGCTGAAAAAGTTTGCTGACCCCTGCTGGTTCATCCAGTTCAGAACTGCTTCTTGAACCTGAGACTTTCTGGACGCAAGACAGATGCTGTAACCCTGAGCTACGGGTCACACGACCCGGAAAGCTGTCTGTGGGCAAACGCCAAGTCCCTTGGCCTGAAACGAGATGAGCGCCGCACCCCATAGTCAAGTTTGACTGCATTTAACCATCCAGGGGTCCTTTACCTTGACCTTCCTTTGAGACACAAGAACATAAATTAATGCTGTATTGTGTTTTTAATATTCGGTTTATTCGGTTGGGAGCTGCCCAGAGTGGCTGGGGAAACCCAGCCAGGTGGGTGGGGTATAAATAATAATAATAATAATAATAATAATAATAAGTTGGCCTTATGCCAAATCAGACTGCTGGCCCACGTAGCTGAGTATTCTCTACACGGGCTGGCAGAGACTCTCTCCCAGGTTCCACCAAAGGCCCACTCTGCGGCTAGGAGTGCCTTCCACCAGCTTTATTTGGTTGGCCAACGGTGGCCATTCCTGGATGAAGGTGGCCTGACCACTGCAGTCCATGCACTGGCAACCCTGAGGCTGGATTTCTGTAATGCGCTCTGTGTGGGGAGTCCCTTGGGTCTCGTTTGGGAGCAGCAGCTGCGCAGAATGCTGAGGCCAGATTGCGGGCAGCAAGGCTCCCACTCGCACCTGGGCCCCCACTCACAAGTGCTTCCCGAAAGACCCCTCCAGCATCATGAGATTTTTGAGCCAGAGATGGAAATAGCCAGGAATCGTGTCCACTAGAAAAATAGAAACGAAAGAAACCCAATAGATCTGCAGATCTGCAGCCTCATTCTCTGCACTTAATTTCTCTGCAGGGATCTAGTGAAATAGACTTTGGTGAAAGTAAACTCAGTTTTAACTTTGGGTTTTAAAAAGGCATTCCTGCCTGCAACATGTGTGCGGCAGATGCCCCACAGATGCCCCGACATGTAGGGCAGAAGAAGAAGAACCCCTTGCTTTATAGTAAACCCCAGACCCCTTTTGTTTTGTTTTTGCGGGGCTGCCTTCCGCCTGACGGATGATGCTGCCTTGGCCGTGCAAATGGACAGCGGCCCAGTTTTTCCTCTTGTGTCCTTGTTTATCCTTGTTAACATGACAAAATCAGCGAAATAATTAAAGGATCCAAATGGCTGTGTAAACAACTCCCCCACAGCCTTTTCCCCCAAGAAAGCTGATCGCTGCAGGGACGGCTGAGGCCCTTGCAGGGTGCAGTCCTGCCTGGCTGGCAGCATCTCAGCCTGGCAAAGGTGATCTCTCCAGGAGCCTCTCCTAGCCAGTGCTGACCAGTGGTGGGCAGGTGTCACGCTCCAAATACCTGCGTGGGTAGCCATGAGCTGCCCTCTGGGACAGGGAAGCGGCAGTCTGCATTGGGGGCCAAGCCGTGGCCTTTCCCTGGGACGGTGCCAGGTTCTTTGGCTTCAGCCAGCTCCACCAGGGCTCCCAGCAGCGGCCGGCTGGATCCGCGTCTGTCTCCTGCCTCTGGAAGGGGCTGATGCTTCTGCGGCATCCGATGACAGATCTCTAGCAAAGCCGCCCCTGGGACAAACTCGCTCTAATCCTTCCCAGCCGTAGATGGTCTCCTACCAGCAGAGTTGGGGTTTTTCAGGTTTGTGCCAACTTTCTCAGCGTTAATTGGTTTCGCTCTGAATATAAATGAGTTTTTCTTGTGCGGGTTTCTTCTTTTTTTATGCTGAAAGTTCCCTTGTCTCGCTTTTGAGAACGGCATCTCATTAATCCATGTACAAATAAATGATCATGGAGATGCCCAACTCAGCTTTCCATTTGCAAAGATGGCATCCTCTGGCATTGAGTTCCTCTGGATAGTTGCCTGCCTGGCAAACTACACTGCCCCTCCAGATTTCCAATAAAAGTTGCCCTTTGTTTTGGAAGAGGTAAAAGGCCACTTGCCTTTTGTGTGGGTAGATTTCTCCTGCAAGGTCCAAAGTTCTCAAAAGCCCACTCAGAGCAGGGCCTTTGTCGTGACTGCCCCTATTCTGTGGAGAGTTTCTCCTGAGATTTGCCCACTGTCTGTGCTTTCCAGAAACGACTGAAGACATGTTTGTTCCAATAGCCTTTTCCAGCTGGACAAATGGGACTTTTAGCCTGCTGTTCATGTGTGTGTTTTCAAGTATTTCAGAAGGCGATTAATAAATTGGCAATAATAACAGACCGACTTGCGACATCAGGGAGGGGAGGATGGTTGGAGTGGGGCCGGCTTGCCGATGGTCTTGCTCTCAGGGGACCCCCACATTGGCTGTGCAGTGTGCCAGCTGGCGGCTTGCAAGTCTCAGCCCAGATGTGACTGGCAATCACGAAACCTGTTGCAGACAAGATGCATGATCTCTTGTGGTGCCTGTTGCTGCTTTGGTTGTGTGACTAGGGGATTCTGGCCACTTTGAAGGCTGGCCTGAGGGACTGTGCAAAAAGGCACAGCTGAGGCTGTTGGGAGCTGTGGACTAAAGTTTCTGAAGGTTGTCAGGTCTACAAAGGATGCTGTAAGGAATCTTCAGAGCTCTCCTCCACCATTGCTAGAGGCTTATATGGCAGAAGGCAAAGGAGAAAGTTGAAGAACTGCTGTTGTAGCCATCCATCTGTCTTGAGAGACAGTGGACTGCTCCACCAACAATCTCCAACCCCCGGATAATAATGTATGTAAAAACTTTTTTAAAAAAAAACACCTAAGAGAGACAGTGGGACGGGGGTGGCGCTGTGGGTTAAACCACAGAGCCTAGGGCTTGCCGATCAGAAGGTCAGCGGTTCGAATCCCCGCGACGGGGTGAGCTCCCGTTGCTCGGTCCCTGCTCCTGCCAACCTAGCACGTCAAAGTGCAAGTAGATCAATAGGTACCACTCCGGCGGGAAGATAAACACCATTTCCATGCGCTGCTCTGGTTCGCCAGAAGCGGCTTAGTCCTGCTGGCCACATGACCCGGCAGCTGTACGCTGGCTCCCTCGGCCAGTAAAGCGAGATGAGCGCCGCAACCCCAGAGTCGGCCACTACTGGACCTAATGGTCAGGGGTCCCTTTACCTTTTCCTTTAAGAGAGACAGTGGAGTGCTCCTCTTGGGGTGAAGCCAAACCTCTGTGTTAGCAGCACCAAAGTGATCTCCCTGGGTGCAAGCCTGGGCAGTGTGTCTGGAGGTCCTGGGCTGCCCAGAAGACAAGACCACCACACCCAGCCTTGCTGATGTAGTCCAAAGGGAAAGCACAGTAGGACGTTTGACACCAGATTTGAATAGGGTTTACTCCTCAGCTTTTTCTACTCCTGGAGATATCCCGCCAGGCCACAGAGGTTTAGGATCAGAGTGTTCCTTCTCCTGGGGGGGGGGGGGGAGAGAGACACAGAGAGAGAAAGCACATTTGTTGCAGCTTTCTTTCTCCCTAGGCGGCTCTGTGCCCGTGCCCCGAGGGGGCCTGGCGCTTTTCCGCAACAGCATCTCTTTCCCCTCCCGGAGCTGTCAGCCCGAGTCACGGAGGCGGGCGCGGGACAATTCCCAGCCGCTCTGGCTCCCGGCACTTTAATGCTGTTTAAACAATTACGCACTTGATAAATTTTGACAAGACGAGATAGAAATAGCCCAGGAGAGTGGAACCGAGTGGAAATGCTCTAAACACATGCCCCTCTTCTCTTGCCCGGCTCCCTCGGGGGACTGAGCATTGCCTGCCAAAGAAACAAGGCGGCCCTGCTCAGAGGTGGCGGCGAGGGAGAGTCATGCGGTCGGCAGGGAGAAAGGCAGCGGAGGCAGGAATTAATCCCTTCCTCAAAGGGTTTGTGCTGTGATCCCGGCAGGGTCAGGCTGCTGCTGCGGCTCATGCGCTTTTCCACTGAGGTCCATCTCTTGGTGGCTCGGCAGGAGAAAGGAAAGCTGCCACCGCCCTGGCAGGAGAGCCACTGAACCGCAGGACCTCAGAATCCCAGTCCTGCAGTTGGTGCAGAAAGTTGGCCTGGGTGGTTTGCTGCAAGCAACCGCCTGCAGCGCAGCACATGGAACTGCCACTGTGGGTGGGGAGCATAAGATTATCATCTTCCAAAGCAACTACTCTATTCCGAACTTGAAAATGGAAAGCGTGATGCTGGTGGTCAACAAAAGAGGTTTAAAGATCCGCCTGAAGGCAATTTTTTTTAAAAAAAAATGTAGTATAAACACCAGCAATTGGGAAACACTGGCCTGCGAGCGCTCCAGTTGGAGAACAGCCTTTACCAAAGGTGCCGTGGGCTTTGAAGACACTCGAACTCAGGACTCAAGGGAGAAACGTGCTAAGAAGAAGGTACGCTTGGCAAATCCACACTGTGATCAACTCCCGCCCAGAAACCAATGTCCCCACTGTAGAAGGATGTGTGGATCCAGAATTGGCCTCCACAGTCACACACTCATTGAGATCCAGCGCCGAGGGCCTTCTAGCAGTTCCCTCATTGCAAGAAGTGAGGTTACAGGGAACCAGACAGAGGGCCTTCTGGGTAGTGGCGCCCGCCCTGTGGAGCGCCCTCCCATCAGATGTCAAGGAAATAAGCAGCTGTCTAATTTTTAAAAGACATCTGAAGGCAGCCCTGTTTAGGGAAGTTTTTAATATTTAATGCTGTATTGTTTTTAACACTTGATTGGGAGCAGCCCAGAGTGGCTGGGGAAACTCAGCCAGATGGGCAGGGTATAAATAATAAATAATAATAATAATAATAATAATAATAATAATAATTATTATTATTATTATTATTATTATTATTATTATTATTATTAATATATTGTTCAAACCGTGTTTATGGAAGACAATCTTACTCAGCTACGGGTGATCACCAAAGAAGAAGACCTGGGATTGCCCAGGTTGGCCCCCACCAATGACACAGGCCCACTGGGGATGCAAAAATGCCAGCTCCCCCTTCTGGCTCAGAGCGGCTAGGAGCCCACCCACCCATTGTGCCCTCCCTGGGCAGCTGCTCTGGGTGGCTGGGCGAGACACACAGACTCCTTTGGGCGCCAAAGAGGAAACCCCTGGCAGAGTGCGAATGGTGACAAAAAGCAAACTTTTCCTTGCCCTGGGCACAAGGGATGGGGGTGCAGCGGGGGACACCAATAAGTCTCCTTACAAGGAGCCTCAGCACGCCTCTCATTTCAGGGAGTTGGATTAGACAACCTTGCTCTGCAATTCTGTGCTTCTTTGAAATGCATGCAAATCTTCAGATAAAATTCCGCAAACTGATTTGGAAGCGGAGAGAACTGAACGTAATCCTGGGGGGAAAATGAGAAACAGAAATAGGCAGATTTGTCTTTGCCTGGGATCAGGATTCCTATAGGATAATCTTGTTTTTTTCCCATGCATACCTAAGGAGTTGTTTGTGGGAGCCAGACTCCTGTTGCTTTGTTTTGGTCCCTGGAGTTCTGTTCATCCTAGGAAGCCATATGGGCACCCAGTTTTGTTGAAGGTGGCCCCTTAAGGAGAGGGACGCTTTGGAGGTGCCCTTGTGGGTGGGGGTAAGGACAGCCCCCCTCCTGCTCTTTAAAGTAAGCCACAAAGTTTTGGCCTGTCAAATGCATCTCTGAAGCTGCTCTGGGCTGAGGCTGCAAGACGTTAGGAGATCTGTAGCCAAAGTGTTCCTTGAAAAGAGGATGGTAATGACTTGTTTGACCTCCATCTGCAATTGGAAACAGAAGACAGGCCCGGTGGGTGAGTGAGGGATGCGGTCTGCGAATTGATGCTCTGGATTAGGCAAAGTGGTCTAAACATCCCATATGGACACTGTTAGCCAGCTTCAAGGCAGGGCCTGTTACTGTTTATCTTGAAAGCCTTTTGCATTTAACCAGAAAATAAACTACCTTTCATCTCTAATTCCGTGGCCGCGCTGAATTTTTCTTTCTCTCCCTTTGATGGTTTTTACATTCACACCTTTCGGGTGAGCCCGGATGGATTTCTGCAACGGAGACTAATGTGGGGTTTGCAGACAGAAGTTGCCAAATAACTCGGTCAGGTCGCTGGTTTCTCCTCTTACTCCTTCGCTGCCTTCTGTTTTTATTATTCACCTTTTTTTTTCTTTTTTTTTGCATTTCTTACCCACCCCTTCCCTAGGCGATCCCAGGTTGAGCTGCAGCATATAAAAACACAATTAAAACAGTAAAAACAAAACAAAAAAAACCAGCCCAAAATCAATCATCGATATACAACACAAATAAAGGGAAGACCCCAAATCTATTTCTGCATAGCAGGGGGTTGTCCCTTCCAACTCTCCCACTTCTATGATTCTGTGAATTCTTCGCTTTTCAAAGGCCAGGGGAAAGAGGTGCAACTTGGCCCCAGTGTTTTCTTCAGATGTGTTCCAAGCTCTGAGATCTTCCATTCACCCTCTGAGCCTTTATTCACTGTAGAGTCCAAAGACTTGAACTCGGGACCCCTCTGCGTGCAAAATATTTCCTCTTTCACTGAGCTTGTGTGAGCCTGTTTGAGAATGGGGAAGGAAAACTTCTGGGTGTTGTGAAACGAAGCGACTCTGTTCTCATCGTCAAGGAACAGGGCAGGGTTGGGCCAGCCAGGAGTTTTGCACCAACATTGAGGTTTAATGATTGGAGCAAGACGACTACTTGCTATAAAGTGAGGGCCCATTCAGACTTCCCTCTGGGCTGCAATTCTAGGCACTTTGAAGCTTCGTGTCCAAGCCTTTTTGTGTGTGTCGCTGTTGAATTGGAGCAAACAGCAATCGGTGCAGAACCCGCTTGCAATTTGCTCTGATTCAGTGTTAAAAAGTTGCTTTTCCTGGGAGAAGTGGTAGAGGGGGGAAACGTGCTTGGGCATGGACCTTTGAAGAGTGGAACTGCACCTAAAAAGTGTGGGGCAAAAGGTTAGTGCGGCTGACCCCCTTGCGTTTGTGTGGGAGTGTGTGTGTGTGAGACAGAGGTGTTATTCCTCTTTAAAAAAAAGAAGTATCCCCACTCATTTAGACTAAAAATATGCACATCATTTCAAAATATATTAGAAGAGTAGGCTTCTGCATAAAATGCTTTTCCTAGCTAAAAGCAGCAATTAAATGTTTCTTAAATGCATTGCAGCATCAGGAAGGCAGATAAAAGCATAAACAGATCACATTGGTCTCCATGTGGGATGCTGCACTGATCTGGGAATCCTGATTCTCCTTCCATTGGTGCAGAAACGCCTTCTGCCAGACTCTGTCTGATTTCCTTCCCAAGCAGAGGAAGAGGAGTGAGAGGTGCAAAATTGTCCGCAAGCCAGCTTTGCCCACGGGTTCAGAAATAGGCCTGCGCACTCAAATGTCTGCGGTGCTGAAAGCACATTCTGATGCACCTCCAAAAGCAAGGATGTTAGAGATACTCCACAAAGATTTTCTTTAGATATCTGAAAGCTTAGGGAGAGCAGGCAAGTGCAAGGAGGCTGCGCTTTGTATATCCCCCTTGGCAGTGTTCAAACCTCCACTAAACCATAGAGTGGGCAGGATGTGAGCAAGGACTTCCTTCTCCCCTTTTCCTTCTGCATAATTTCCCTGTTGTGGTCGCCATGAAGGTCTGTGTCAGATGAGACCCACAATGTAGGCTTCGTATTGTTGTAGAAAAAACTCCCTTTCCTTTACGGGGTATTCCAGAGTCCTTAAGTGGGTTCCATAGACCAACCAGAGTATATTGAGAAGCAAAGCAGCTAGTAAGCCTGATCTTTATTAACTGTTGCAACAGGGTCCCCACTCACCACATGCAGGAGAGAATCCAGAACAATAGTGCACAAGCCCGTATCCTCAAGAAAGCTTTCGGGAAAGGCTCATAACTTCATAGGATTTGGAGAACATCTCCTGCTGGACCCATCTAGTCCAGCATCCTGTTGCGTGGCGAGTTCCCTCTCCCCCCCCCCAGTGGAAATAAAGACACATGACACAATTATTAAGGTTAATGGGCTAAAAAAGGCCACAATTTTCTTGGTTACAGGTGATGAGCCGTATTGGCTTAGGCATTGGTCCTAACCGACTATATCCGAATTCAGCCCGTCCGCTTGAAGTCCGGGAAGGGTTAACCACCAGTAGGGGGAGTCCTGCTGATGCACATCAACTAGGAACTCCCCCAGGGTCACCGATAGGGGGCGTGCCTTAGGTCCTCACCTCCATAGGCTTCAGACAGGGCCACGCCCCCTGGAATTATTTACCGGACTACCCTTCAATATGCGGGGCCGGTGATGGCATTACCTCCCCTCTTCCATCTACAGAGCAATACCAATGCCTAACCGCCAATACCCAGAAAGTTGCGACGATTTGCTACGAGGTGGGCGAAAACCAAGTGGCTGGTGCCAATTTGCCAAGTGGAAAAATTCCTACCAGGCCCCTCAATGGCGACCAACCAAGGTCCATAGCAAGGTCAAGGAACGAAAACCTTATAGGGTGGGAAAAGCAGGAACAGCTGGCAGGCGGGGAAAGAGGGAGATCCCCGGCCACGTCCTGCCTTAAATAGGGAAAGCCACGCCCCCAGAGCCAGCTGATTGGCTGGCCAGGGTGTGACGCGGCCAGGGATTCCCCCAATCATGCTGGGGCTGGGCTCCAGCTGCCGTGCGCATGATGGGGCCGTGATACCCACAACCCCACCTCCTCTGCAAGGCGGAAGTGGTTTTCTCACAGTGGGCAGCCAGATGTCCCCATGGGAAACCTGCAAGCAGGAACAGAGCCCAAGAGCAACTCTCCCCTCCTACGCTTTCCAGCAATTGGCATTCAGATGCCTGGGAGCAGCCACCACCAAGAAGGCCCTCTTCCACATCCCCACCACTGTGTTTTGGAGGGTGGGGTGGGGAACAAGGGAAGAGCTTCCCCCAAAGACTTCCAAGCCCGGCCAGCTACGTATGGGAGGAAAAGGGGTGATTGGAGTTGTACCCATTTGTGGAGCGCCTTGTTGGCTTCTCCTGTCTAAGGTAATTTGCTAACAGCTGAAAGCCCTTTGAGGATTTCCCTCGTGATCCTGCCTTTCACTAGTCGCTTCCTATTAGGATTTTTCAATTTAAGGGCGAAAAGGTAAAGGTAAAAGGCAAAGGACCCCTAGATGGCTAAGTCCACTCAAAGACGACTGTGGGGTTGCTGCGCTCATCTCGCTTTTCAGGCCTAGGGAGCCGGCATTTGTCCACAGACCATTTTCCGGTCATGTGGCCAGCAGGACTAAACCGCTTCTGGCACAACAGAAGCCAGAGCACATGGAAACGCTGTTTACCTTCCCATCACAGTGGTACCCATTTATCTACTTGCACTGGTGTGCTTTTGAACTGCTAGGTTGGCAGGAGGTTGGACAGAGCAACGGGAGCTCACTCAGTTGAGGAGATTCGAACTGCCAACCTTCCGATCGGCAAGCCCAAGAGGCTCAGTGGTGTAGACCCCAGCGCCACCCGCACCCCTAAATAAGGTAAAGGAAGACCTTATTTGGCACCGCTTTGTATACCTGTGTCAGCAGCCCTAAAGGTAAAGGGACCCCTGATCATTAGGTCCAGTCGTGGCCGACTCTGGGGTTGTGACGCTCATCTCGCTTTATTGGCCGAGGGTGCCGGCGTACAGCTTCCGGGTCATGTGGCCAGCATGACTAAGCCGCTTCTGGTGAACCAGAGCAGTGCACGGAAATGCCATTTACCTTCCCGCCGGAGCGGTACCTATTTATCTACTTGCAGTTCATGATTTCGAACTGCTAGGTTGGCAGGAGCAGGGACCGAGCAACAGGAGCTCACCCTGTCGTGGGAATTCGAACCGCCGACCTTCTGATCGGCAAGCCCTAGGCTCTGTGGTTTAACCCCCAGCTCCACCTGCGTCCCTCACCTTTCCTTAGGACGTCCCTATTTTCATCGGAGAAATGTTGGAGGGTATGAAGTCATGTAACCCACGTCCCCTGTCAGCAGCCCTACCAGGTTTTAAAGCTTTCTCTTAAATGCCCTTGTTGGATATATTCTTAGAATGAAACCTTCCTGCAGTTTCCGTTCCGAGAATTGAGCATGGGACCATTCCTCTTCTCCGAAGGCCACAGCCTTGTGGATGCTCCCAGAAGAGTAAGACCCATTCTGTTCTGATCTCCTGGAAGGTTTGATTTGAGCTCCCCAGAAGTGACTGGTTTGCTTGAGAGACATGTGCCTCTGAGCATGAGCAGAGTATCTTCCCCCTCATTCCCCCCCTTTTTTTGAAGGATGGGCCTTCAATCCTAAGCTCCCTATTTCCACCTGCCCCGTTCTCCCTTCTGCTCCAGCTCTTTTTTAAATCTCTTCTCCCCCCCCCCCTCGCCTTTCTCTCTGTCCTACTTCAAACTGCTCCAAGCTGCTGCGAACTCCAAGGAGGTCCGGCTGGGGAGCTGGACAGAAGCCCAGAGGCTGTTCTGGACTCTGCACTGCTAATGCGATTAGAGGAGGGAGGCGAAAGCCCATGGGGGGGGGGAGGCGCATCTGAGGCAGCCACATGGGGGGGTTACTTGCTGCAGGCAAAAACATCTGGCTGGGCCTGGACAGGCTGTTGAGGGGGGAAGCAGCAAAGCCCCCTCCTGCGTTTGCTATCATTGGGGGGGGGGGCGCACCTGCAAGAGTTGGCTTGTGTATGGGGGGGGGGGCAGACCGGGACACAAAAGCATTTCCAGCAAGTTATTTGTCACTTCTTTGCTTTCTTGATGATTCTCAGAAAGGCATAAAAAAGCACAATTATATTATTTCGTACGGCCAAAAGGAAAACAAAACCGCTGTGCCCACTGTAAACTTCCAAATGTGAAATAACGGCCAAAAAGCTTGCAGCCAAAAGATGCTAGCGTGCATTTCAGGATTTGAAGCTCAGCCCCCGCAGATACACCCCCCTCCCCCCAAAAATGCTGTCTCTCTTGGGCCACAGCCCTGCTTCCTTCCCCCTCCCTTTCTGCCAGCAGCATCCAGCCCTCAGGCTGTTCTGCTTTCACCTTTGCTGCAACCTTTTCCATTCTGTTTTGACATTCCATGGCTGGTCCTCTTCCCTCAACACTCAGAATGTTTTTGAAGCTCCCATGGCGTCCCAGTCCAAGTGAGACTTGCCAGAAATCATGGCTGGGTGAGGGGGTGACTATATGTATACATTTTTATTGGTTTTTTTTAACATATCATTTCCAACAATCATATAACATAGCTTCTTATCTTATACAATATTTTAGACTTCCGTCCACGCCTCTGATGATTTTTCGTTCTTTATCACTTATTCTGCATTTCTTAATTTCTCTATTACTCTTAATTATCATTAACGAACAACTATCCTCATAGTCTTTCTTGCAATATTTCAAATAGTCCTCCTTACAAAACTTCTTGCAGCCCTACTAGCATAATCTGTTCGTTACAATGACTTTTCAAATAGTTCATATATTTACTCCAGTCTTCTAAGAATCTTTGGTCCCGCAGGTTTCGAAGCCTTCCTGTTAATTTATCTAATTCTGCATAGTCCATCAGTTTCATCTCCCATTCTTTTTTCGCCGGTAATTCTTCTTGCTTCCATTTTTGTGCCAAGCATGAAGATCTATTTTGCTCCAGACCCGACCAAAAGTCAGAGCTCATCAACAGTGGAGTGGATGACCTTCAGAGGTGGCACAAACTCATTCATTGGAGAGCAGTTGGGTGGTCATCTGTCCGGGATATTTAGCTGCGATTCCTGCATTGCATGGGGTTGGACTAGATGACCGCTGGAGGCCCCGTCCAACTCTAAAATCCTACAATCCCATTATTCTATGAGATAAGTGCTTTCCTTCTTTCCTGCCTCTCGCTCTTTCACACCCAGTCCCTTTTCGCTCCAGCACCTGTAGGGAGAACCTTCGTTTTATCAGCCGCTCTCCAAAGCTTTGATGTACTTTTCGTTGTTTGGGCTGGGGACCTGGCTCTGAGCCAGGCCGTGCAAAGGAAGAGGGGGTGTTCTGAGGCTAGAAGGGGGGCCGGGTGGGTTTTACATATTGATTTGAATTTACCCACTGAATTTTTGGCTGCGAGCCTCCGGCGATTATTTAATCCCGCTTTGTCAGTGCACATGGCACATTGCAGAAGATAGCATAAGCAAAAGACAGATCTCTGCCTCCAGCTCCCTGGCTAAATTTAGATGGTTTAGGAGAGGTGGGAGACGACAACAGCAGGAGGGGGGGGGAGAGGCAGGCAGAGGACCAGGATGTGAGCAAAGGCAGTCGCCCACATTTTGAGGCTCTTCTGGGCTCCAAATCAGTTCCCCAGGTACAACAAAGTGGTTTTTTAAAGGAAGGCATAAGCAAGGGAGACCAAGAGGGAGAATCGGGTAGCAGAGCATAAGAATATCCCTGCTGGATCAAGGCCCATCTAGTCCGGCATCCTGCCCTTGTTCATTCATTCATTTCAGTTGTTTGTTACATTTATGTACCACCGTTTTCTTCAAAGGAGCGCAAGTTGCTGTTCACGGCTCTCCGTCTCCCCATTCCATCTTCCCAACAACCCTGTGAGGCGGGTTTGGTAACGAGATGATGACCAACCCTAGGTCACCCAGTGAGCTTCATGGCTGATTCGAACCCAGCTCATAGTCCAACTCACTGACCAATCAGATGCGAAGCCTGCAAGCAGTGTGTGCACACCAGAACCCTTTGTGCTCCAGTGGTTTCCAACAACTGGTAGTTTCAGAAGCATCATCCTGGCTAGAAGCCATCGAAAGCCCCATGAAGTTGTCTAATTCTCCTTTAAAAATGTTTGGACAGCTGCCTCCTGTGGAAATGAGTTCCATAGTTTAGCTGTGTGCTGTTTGAAGAAGGACTGGACTTTATCTCTTGAAGCCTCCAACATTTGGCCTCATTGGAGTCCACAACCTCCCAAGAGAATCTGTTCCACTGTCAGACAGGTCTTACTGTCAGAATTTCCCCCCTGGTGTTCAGTCAGACGCTCTTGTAATTTGAAGTTCTGGGTTCGAGTCGTCCCCTCCAGAGCAGGAGAAAACTAGGGTTCTCCGTCTTCTCTGTGACAGCCCTTGAGAGATTTCAGGATGGCCACAAGATCTCCTTTTCTCCAGGCTGAACATACCCAGCTCCTTCAACCGCTCCTCATAAGATTTGGCTTCCAGACCTTGATCATCACCTTCCTGCTCAGTTCTGTCGACACTGTCCAGGGTTTCGGAGGGAGGGTTTCTTCTAAGCCACATGGGAAGATGGGACAGTCCTGTCCTTGGCTGCCGTCCTGGGCGCTGGAATCCAGCAAAAGCACCAGGAGGATGCCAGCGCCACATTCCGCACATCAAAGGGAGTGTCTGGCGTGTGAGATTCCTTTGCCACTGGTGTGGCCTTTGAGGATCTGCCAGTGGGATGCAAAGAGGTGTCTTGGCGGTCAGGAACGTTCCGCAGTTTGCAGAGGACAGAGTTTGAGGGGGAGAAGCTCTTCCCCCACCGCTGAGCGCCTGTAAACAATTCCTGTTGTTGTTTTCCCCGAATGCAATTTGCTGCATCATCCTCAGGGAACCTGATTCCACTTCTTCTTAAGAAATTAGCTGTCCCAGGCTGCGTGCCAGGGGCTGGCGGACCTCCTAGCTGGGCCGATTCCCCCTCATCAGGCGACCTCCGGGGACGTTCGTATTCTCATCCCAGCCTCTCCCGTTACTGCCTGGACGGGGCTTGTTTAACCAAAGGCGGGTTGCGATGCCGTTGGCAGCTGGTGGGCAGCGGTGGTGGTGGAGTTTAGGCTGGGTTGATCACCCCATATAACCTCTCTTCTCCCTCCCTCCCTCCCTCCCCAGCCCATCCATTTCCCAGAAACTTGTGATGGGAAGGGTGAGCAGCAACCTAGATATTGCCTTCAGGAGAGGAGAGGGACGCAGGAGACCTTCAGCGCCTTTAGAGGTTACAGGGCAATCGGTTGTGGGGTGCAGGGAGAAATAGGGGCAGGGACCCAGAGGTTGGCAGGCAGCTGGCCATATGGGAAGGTCATTGGCAGCCGACCCTCGCCATGGGGACTCTCTCCGCAGCGCCACAGCAATGAAGAACTGCAGAAGAGGCTCCTGTATCAAGCCAGTGTTCCATGTAGTCCCGCATCCTGTTCTCACAGTGGCGTCTGTTGTAAACAAAATCTGCCCTTTTCCCTTATGGGGTATCCAAGAGCCCATATAGAGCCCTTACGTAGGTTCCCTATTGGTAGGAGAAAATCACAGAGGCCAAACAGAGAATATTGAGAAGCAAAGCAACTAGTAAACTTAATCTTTATTGATCTGTTGCAACAGGGTGCTCCCCTCACATGCAGGAGGACGGAGGAGGAACCCAGAACAATGGCACGCAAGGCCTTATATAGACATTTTAAATTCCCTGCCCTGGAGCTCAAGACCACCCCTCCATACATCATACATACATCACAGAAGGGGTGTAACCCAAGACCACCCCCTACATACCTACATCACAGAAAGGGCGGTCTACAGCAGAAATCTGAGTGCTTTGTTTACCTCCTGTCTCCAGGTTACCTGTTTAATGGTCACTTGATTGGATTGCTTGGGGAGCCTGGCCAGTCTTTTGTAATGATAAATACTTACTGTAGTTCCTGAGCCAGGTCAGACTCACACCCTATTCATATCTTAAATGTGCCCTTAAGACAGGATTTGTGAAGGAAAAGACAATGGGGAGGCTTTTCTATTTTCCTTTGACTTTGCAGAGAAAACATTTGCTCAGTTTGGGAATCAAAATGGTTCCAGGTTGGTCTTCCTGTGCTGATCTATGTACGTGCTTGGTTGGTACACTTATGAACATTTAACATATATCTAAGACCTCAAAATTCCTATCACACCAAGCCGATGCCCCAATGGGGAACCCAAAAGCAAGAGCAAGGCCCCTCTCCCATCCTATCCTACAGAGCCATCCATAGCCCTCTCCTCCTCCATGCATTTGTCTAATCCTCTTTCAAAGTCATCCAAGTTGGTGGCCCTCACTGCCTCCGGTGGCAGGGAGTTCCACTGTCTAACTATGGTGCTGTGCGAAGGACTTTTATTTTACCTTTCCTGAGTTTTTCCTGCATTGTGGGGGGTTGGACTGGATGACCCTCGTGGTCCCTTCCAACACTGCCACTCCATGACTCCAACATGCTCTGGTATTGGGTGAGAAGGAGAAATAGTTACCAAGGCAGGTGGCCACACAGGAGGCCAAACCTCAGCATGCAGACTTCACTGAGCCTCGAAGCAATAGATGAGAAGGTTGGTGTGCAGGCAAAAAGGGCATTTCCGGTTCCTCAGGTGGTTGGCAAGAGAATAAAGAGGGAGGGCCTTCCTTCCTTCCTTCCTTCCTTCCTTCCCTCCTTCCTTTCTCTCTCTCTCTCTCTCTCTCTCTCTCTCACACACACACACACACACACACACACACACACAACACATGTATTGTTTTTAACACTCAATTGGGAGCCGCCCAGAGTGGCTAGGGAAACTCAGCCAGATGGGCGGGGTATAAATAAATTGTTGTTGTTGTTATCATCATCATCATCATCCCTGGCCATCCCTGTTCCTAGAAGCTAAAGGCTGAAAGGACCCAATAGTGTTTCTTGAACAACATAATGCAGTAAAGGATTGTAACAAAGGCAGAAGAGGCAATGATTTTGAACAGCCCTGTTTGTGTTGTGGATGAACAGACCAGATTCACACACACACCCGGAAGCGCAGGGTCTTCAGTCATGAGAGCATCATGCCTGGTTGAAAGCTAACTACTTGGAAGCCCCTTTAAGCAAACATTGCCTGCAGTCAACAGAAAGCTCAGCTGGAGAGAGCAGAGCAAAGCAGGGAAAGGCAGGCAAAGTTATCTTCCGCAATCGACCAGGAGTTGCCTGGTGAGTTCAATGGCCAGCGTGGCCCCACCACCACCTCAGCTGCATTTCCACATGAGCTGAAAACTGCCCTCAGCACCTGATTTTCTTGAAATTGCAATTCTAGGCAGGGGGGGAATTCATGGAGACTCGAAAAGCAAACTACAGCTGCCTTTAGCCATCGCTGATGCATTCCCCACGTCCAGATTTAAATGGATGTCAGATATTACTCGATTGCTAGCAGTTCGGCGGGGGGGGGGGCGGAGGGAGCAAAGGGCTTCGGAGAGATCCAAGCCTTCTCATCAGTAGTGCCTTCCAGCACTGAGCGTGTGGATGGCAAAGACCCACACAACACAGTTAGCGCAGCGCTGCAGATTCCAGAATGAGCAGCCCACCTCCTTCCTAGGAATGCGCCGTTCTTGGGCAATTGGCATGAACAACGCTTTCTGGATTTGAAATTCAGAGGAAGACAGGGGTTTTAAAAAATAACATAAGAAGAGTTTGCTGGATCAGATCAATGGCCCACCTAGTCCAGCCTCCCAGAATCCTAGAACTGTAGAGTTGGAAGGGACCCCAAATGTCATCATTCAACCCCCAGCAATGCAGGAATCTCAGCTAAGGTATCCTGTTTTCACTTTAACCAAAGTGATGCCTTTGGGAAACCGACAAGCAAGATTTGAGCACGAGAGCAACTCTCCCCTCCTGTAGCTTCCAGCAATTGATTTTCAGAAGCACTGCTGCCTCCAACTTTGGAAGCAAAGAGCCCTCCTGGCTAGTATCCATCGATAGCCCTCTCCCCCTCCATGAATTTGCCTAATCCTCTTTTCTTTTTCTTTTTTCATTTAATCATAAATAAATAAGAATAAAAATGTGCACCCCACCCCTGAGACCATCCCATTGTAACTATCCAACCTTCCAAAATGTCAACACCTCTTGCAATGGTTTGACCCCTTTCTGTTTTGGAGGTCCCAGGTCGCAAGGGGGTTAGATTGGTCTCAACTAGGGACAGGGCCTTTTCAGTACTAGCCCCAACTTGGTGGAATGCTCTGTCCCAAGAGACCAGGGCCCTGCAGGACTTGACATCTTTCCGCAGGGCCTGCAAGACAGAGCTGTTCCACCTGGCCTTTGGTTTGGACTCAGTCTGACCCTTATGTTTCCCTCCCATTATGGTTTTGATCTATTGGCTACTTTTAAAATGAGGCTCCCAGTGGGAGACCTGAGCTCCGCCATGTGGAGCAAGGATATTTTTGCCACCCAGCAGAAAAGGTGGGGGCTTCACCTTGGGCCAAAGTCATGGTGCAAAGGTTAGGGGGGAGATGCAAGGGGGAACTGTCCATGTGTTGCCAACTCAGCGCTAGCTGAGGGGTGGGGAATGTTGGTTTGGGGCTGCAGAGGAAGCTAAGCATTGCATTTAATTATGACTTGCCACTGAAGCCTTGCAAGGTCATTAATGATCTCGTAAAAAAAAAAGAAAAGAAGGTTCAATAAATGCTGTCTCTTGGAGGGGCTCCCTGGTCACCTGCCCGGTGCCCGACTGCATGATGGGTCAATGCGAGGGAGTGAAGAGGCGGGTGCAAATCATCCTTGCCCATTTAATCGCATTGTTTATCAACTATATAGCATTGTTAAGTGCACTTTGCATTTCTTATCCTGCTTGCCCTCGCAGGAGCCCTGGAAAGTGGTTGGGAATCATAGCGGCTCATGGCAACGTGGAATTGTAGAGTTGGAGGGACCCCAGAGGGTCATCTAGTCCAACCCGCTGTGGTGCAGGAATCACACAGCTCAGCCGAGGCTGCTCTGTTAAGTATCCCTGATCCAAGGACCATTCCGGGTCTCAAGGCCATTGATCTGAGCACAAGTATGTTGTCTGCTCTCTCCAGGATTCCTATACAGTCATACCTCGGGTTACAGCCGCTTCAGGTTGCGTTTTTTCAGGTTATGGGCCGCCAAAACCTGGAAGTCCCGGAATGGGTTACTTCTGGGTTTTGGCGGTCGCGCATGCGCAAAAGCGCTAAATCGCACTTTGTGCATGCACAGAAGCGCCAAATGGCAACCTGCGCATACGCAGACGCGGGTTGCGAACGCTGTGGGTTGCGAACGTGCGTCCCGCACGGATCACCTTCACAACCCAAGCGTCCACTGTAATTGGGAGTCTTCCTGTTCAGCATGAGAACCGAGGACCGGGTCTTAGTATTAATAACAGGCTGTTGTGCACATATCCTTATTTTATCCTTGCAACAGCCATACTGCCTCCGTCCGTGGAGGCAGAGCATAGCCATTGTGGCTAGTAGCTATCGATAGCCCTCTCCTCCATAGATTTGTCCAATCTGTCACGGACCCTTTGGCTGTGATTCCGGCATTGAAGGGGGTTGGACTAGATGGCCCTTGGGTTCCCTTCCAACATTATGATTCTGTGAGGCTATAATCGTCTTTTAAAGGAATCCATATGGGTGGCCAGCACTGCCTCCTGTTGGAGGGAGTTCCACAGCTTAAAGGTGGGCTACATGAAGAACTTGTGTGCAAAAGGGCTCTGCTCAGCTCAGCTATGGCACTGCAAACAGATGCCTCAGCTCAGAATGCACTCTGAGGCACTGTGCTCTTTGAAAATAGCCACCGTTAACGAAGACTTGTAGAGTTGCAAGGTGTGATGGCCTGGGCCTTGGGCTCAAACTCGGAACCAGAGGAGTCTCAGTCTGCACGGGATCCTTTGCCTGAGGCATCACCTGAACCAAGTCTGGGGCCTGATTCTGAAGAGTCCCAGTCGGCAAAGGTGCCCCTGCAACAAGCACCAGCTGGGCCAAGTCTGGGGCCTGAGCCTGCCCTGGCTCCAGATGCAGGGATTCCCTCCTTGCCTTCAGCTGGGCCATCATTTACAGCTGCTCCACTACCAGTTGGGTCTGGGGAGGCTGAGGTGGCCCCTGGGTCTAGTCACCCACCAACATCTCCTGAGCTGCAGAGACTGAGGTCTGAGAGAAGGAGAGACCTGAGTACTCGCAGGAGGAGTGCCTGCCTTCGGGCGAGACAGGGAGGTGATTCGCCGGGAGATCAGGACTGGCTGCTACTCCGACAAAGATAAAAGGCTGTTGGACCCCACCCCAGGTTGCGGGAGCAACATTGCTGCTTACTAGAACCTGCCTGAGATCCTGTACCTGTCCTTGCCTGGTTTCCTGCCTTGTGTCCTGCCTTGGCCCTGTCGGACTGACTCCTTGCGGGACCCTTGGATTTGGAACCGGACCTGGACCATGTTACTCGGGTTACCCCTGGGCCCAGCACATAAGGGACCCCAGGGTCATCTAGCTCAACCCCCTGCAATCTTTTGCCCTTGGCTCTGATCGGTAGATCTTGGATTTCTGGTAGCAAGTGCTTGACTGATCTGCAGCCTGCCCTCTCCCCACCCCCGGTTTCAGGCTCGCTAGCAAATTCTTATGGCTACGGAATTGTGTGCTGCTGAGAAACCCCAGCTGAGGTCCTGCTCCTTCCTTGAGCACTCTCTGACAGGCCACTGTTAGAATTCCTGCTCCGTGATTGCAGTCATGGGATTGTTGTCTTTCCTATGATGGTGTATGTTTTGACTCCACAGAGTGGGAAGTGACGGAGACAGGGTGTTTGTGTTCCTGTGTTCCTTGAAGTGGGACTACTGTCCTTTGTTCTTTGCTGTCTGATGCTAGAGAGAGAGGGAGCCATGTTGCAGTGCTCCATGTGTGTTTATATGTAAATAAAGTAGATTAGCCAAAATGCTGAGTTGCTTAGGTCTGTCACACAAGTTGCGCAAACTCTGCGGATCCCTAAGTGTGCCGGTGTCGGCTGGCATCAGTCGCTGTGATGTTCAGGCAGAAGAAAGCTTTTGAAGTTCCCGATCGACCAGGAGGGAGAGAACATGCCAGTCAGGCATGTGTCTCTGCCAGGGTCCTACTCGAGTGTAGGTTGAACTCCTGACAGTCACCCCTCCCCAACCTGGTTTCCATTCAGCGCAAACAGTGACTAACCTCCCAAGGCTGTGCAATAGAATGCAGCAAGTAGACGTTCTGCCCTTTTGCAAATTAAAAGTGCTGTATAAATGATATGCAGCCATAACCGAAGCCTTTTAAAAAGTAACGCATTACGGTGTGCCACAAACGGTCCAAGTGCAGGGTGTGAACATAAATTAGAGGTGTCCGTGAAAATAAAACTATCACCGTTGTTTATACGGTGGGAGTAAGAGGCGAGTTTTGCTCTCCGCTGCCTTTTAATTCAGTTTTAATATCTGGCTGGTCCAGGTGTTTGGGCAGGGAGGACTCCTGAAAGGTCAGCACAGCCCCGAGGCATTAGGGGTGATCGAATCAACATAGAACCATAGCATCATAGAATTATAGACTTGGAAGGCACCCCAAAGGTCATCTAGCCCAGGGAAGGAATCACAGCTAGAGGATCCTTGGTGTGATGGCCTGGGTCTCGGTCTCAGACTCGGAACCAGAGGAGTCTCAGTCTGCACTGGATCCTTTGCCTCAGGCATCATCTGAACCAAGTCTGGAGCCTGATCCCGAAGAGTCCCAGTCTGCACAGGTGTCCCTGCAACAAACCCCAGCTGGGCCGAGTCGGGGGCCTGATCTTGTCCTGGCTCCAGATGCGGGGATGACCTTGTTGCCTTCAGCTGGGCCATCACTTACAGCTGCTACACTACCGGTTGGGTCAGGGAAGCTGAGGTGGCCCCTGGGTCCAGTAACCCACCGACGTCTCCCGAGCTGCAGAGACTGAGGTCTGAGAGAAGGAGAGACCTGAGTACTCACAGGAGGAGTGCTCGCCTTTGGGCGAGACAGGGAGGTGAGTTGCTGGGGGATCAGGACCGGCCGCTACCCCAAAGATAAAAGGCTGTTGGACCCTGTCCCAGGTTGCGGGAGCAACATTGCTGTATGCCAGATCCTGCCCAAGATCCTGTGCCTGTCCTTGCCTGGTTTCCTGCCTCGTGTCCTGCCTTGGCCATGTCGGACTGACTTCTAGCGGAACCTTTGGATTCTGGACCGGTCCTGGACCACGTTTCATGGGTTACCCCCGGGCCCAGCACACTTGACAAATGGCCATGCAACCTCGGCTTAAAAACCTCCAAGGAAGGAGAGTCCATCACCTCCCATGGGAGACGGTTCCACGGTTGAATAGCTCTTACTGTCAAAACGTTCTTCTTAAGGTTCAGTCGAATATCCTTTTTGGAACCCATTGGTTTGAGTCTTTCCCTCCAGAGCAGGAGAAAACAAGCATGCTCCCTCTTCCCGGTGACAGCCCTTGAGGTATTTGAAGATGGCTTTCATATCTCCTCTCGGTCTCCTCTTCTCCAGGCTAAACATACCCATCTCCTTCAACCATTCCTCATCAGGCTTGGTTTCCAGACCCTTGATCATCTTGGTCACCCTCCTCTGCACACATTCCAGCTTGTCAATAGGTGGGGAGACAGAGCCACGCTTTCCCCCAAGAAGAAAACTCTTAGAAATAAGCACCATCATCTGGAAGCCAGGCATCGACCCTCAGCTGCCCAACTGCAGGAGTTCACTACACACAGGGCTTGTTTTCTAGAGCAAAGGGAGTGAATGTCTCGATTGGAGGTCTGGCGCAGCCTCCCAAAATCACATCCTGCTCTGTCGAGACCCCTTTTCTTTTGATGTGGGAGGGGAGCGAAACATTTCATTGATTGCTGCAATCATATCTCACCTTTTCTCCAAAGAGCTCAAAGCGTCTTATAGCGCTCCTTCTCCCCATGTTATCCTCACAGCAACCAGCGCCTGGACAGCTCAGTTGGCTGGAATGTGGCGCTGATAATGCCAAGGTTGCAGGTTCAAGCCCCCCCATGAAACAGCCGCATATCCCTGCATTGCAGGGGGTTGGACTAGATGATCCTCAGGTGTCCCTTCCAACTCTACAATTCTGTGGTTCCACGAGGTAGGTGAGGCTGAGATCAAGTGACTGGCCCTTGGTCACACCCAACAAACTTTACGCCCAAATGAGGATTTGAACCCTGGTTTCTCAGGTCATAGCTTGGTTCTCTAACCACTGCACCACACTGCCTACCCAATTCCGGATTGCAGACGGCTGCTAAAACACCCCTCAGAACTTCACTGCTTGGCCTCTGCTGGCTGAAAACAGAAAAGATTCCTCTCCGCTTGGAAAGGGGGAGGGGGAATCTTCTGCCGTCTCCAAGATTTGCTTTTTGAAGAGCTGCTGCACATTGGGCAGCCCCTGGTCAATTTCCTCATTAGCCAGAGATCAGGAGAGCTCCCTCTCATTACTGGGAACGGCACTTGTTATTTCCTCCCCCGACTCCTTCCTTTCCATCAGGCTTTCTCCTCATTGCCTTCCTGTCTGCTGCAGACACCTTGACAATAAAAGCTGCCCTCTCCGGGTCTCTCCGCCTGTCTGCTTCCGCCAAATAAACTCTGGAGCGCAAAGGACCTCATCAGTAGGCAAAGGATGGAGGAGCCTGTATGTGCAGTACGTGGAACACTTGTAAGAACATCAGAAGAGCATGCTGGATCCGGCCCATGACCCATCTAGTCCAGCATCCCATTCTCACAGTGGCCAACCCAATGTCCTAGTGGTCTTCAGAAGCCTTGCTTCTGCTTCTGTCTAGAAAAGCAGAAGTGAAAATCTGGTCAGTTGGTCACATTTGGAAAACCCACCTTTCTCTTTTTCTCCATGTCCCTCTGGCTGAGGATGCTGTTATAAGGGAAAAAACTGCTTCTTTTTCCCTTATGGGGTATCTAAGATCACCGAAGAATGGATGCTTTTGAATTCTGGTGCTGGAGGAGACTCTTGAGAGTCCCATGGACTGCAAGAAGATCAAACCGATCCATTCTGAAGGAAACCAGCCCTGAGTGCTCACAGGAAGGACAGATCCTGAAGCTGAGGCTCCAAGACTTTGGCCACCTCATGAGAAGAGAAGACTCCCTGGAAAAGACCCTGATGTTCGGAAAGATGGAGGGCACAAGGAGAAGGGGACGACAGAGGACGAGATGGTGGGACAGTGTTCTCGAAGCTACCAGCATGAGGGAGGCAGTGGAAGACAGGAGTGCTTGGCGTGTTCTGGTCCAGGGGGTCACGAAGAGGCGGACATGACTAAACAACAACAAAGCGCCCTTATAGAGTCCTTATGTAGGTTCTCTATCAGTAGGAGAAAATAACAGAGGCCGACCAGAGAATATTGAGAAGCAAAGCAGCTCGTAAGCCTGATCTTTATTGAACTGTTGCAACAGGGTCCTCACTGACCCCACGCAGGAGGAAGGAGAGAAACCCAGAACATTGGTGTGCAAGCCGTTACATAGACTTTTGAAATTGCCCACCCTGTAGCTCAAGACCACCCCCCAAAACATCATCCATACATCACAGAAAGAGGTGGTCCCCAGCAGAAATTTGCGTGTGTTGCTTCTCTCCTGTCTGCCAGGATACCTGATAATGCCTTATCTGATTGCCTTTTCTGGGTAGCCTGGCCATTCCTTGGGAGATGGTAAATATTTAGTTCCTGAATCTCTTATGCATATTGAGAGTGTGCTCAGCTGAACAGATACTTGCCAGACTGTATCTGAAAAGGGAGGTGTAAGCAGCCCCTACAGTCCAAAGACCATTGGAAAGCTTCCCCCATTTCCTTCCTCCTTGCAGAGAAATATCTGAGGTCCATTTGGGAGAGTCAAAATGGCTTCAGGATTGCTCTCCTGTACTATTTCAGACACGTGGTTTGTGTACTTATGTGTGTGTTTGCCTTGTACATTTATGAACATTTATTTTTTATATATAAGACCTTAGAATTCCTACAACAATGCCCTTGGCGTACAAAAGGGCTTCTTCGCGATTGCCATCATCGGCAAGCGATCAGATAAGAACTAAAACCGTCCCTCCCATTAATGTGGCATGTCTAATCTCGCATCCAGTTAATATCCTCCGTGCTGGGGGCACAGCCAAGGGCTAAATCCTGGGAATTAGTTTTCGGGCAGGAAGAGCAAAGGGAAATGACGGGGGACAGGGGGCTAATTGTAACTCCGTCCCCGTATGGGAAGGCTCCATAATGCAGTGGAAGAAGAAGCCATTTGCTTGCGTGAGGCCTCAGATGGAGTCCCCGTCCTCTCCAGTTAAAAGACCTGGGAAAATAGGGCTGAGCCTTCAGAGAGACGTCGTCGTTTGGTTGGAGCTAATTTCCCAGGACAAGGTAGAGCAAAAGGCTGGCCCTGGATAAGGCAACCGCCAATGGATCTTGGCAGGTGGAGAGTGTCTTTGGACTCCTCCAGATTCCCCTTACCTGCTTGTGTGAGGCTTGCAGAGAGGTTAGAGTATATCTGTTCTTTATTGAGCTTTCATTCTGCTTTGTTGGCAGGGCGATTACAGTCATACCTCGAGTTAAATGTGCTTCAGCTTGAGCCTTTTCGGGTTGTGCTCCACGGCAACCTGGAATTAACGGAACACATTACTTCCGGGTTTCGCCACATGTGCAGATGCTCAAAATAATGTCATACACAGAAGCGGCGAATCACGACCCGCGCAGATGCAGGTCTCGTTCTACTCAGGATGCAAATGGGGCTCCGGAACGGATCCCGTTTGCAGCCAGAGGTACCACTGTATATGAAAATGAGCCATTGTCCTCCACGCCTCCCAATTTTCCCGCAGGTGTTTGCTAGGCTTCCCATTTGTCATTGGTTCATAGAGTTGGAAAGGTTTGCAGAAGGGGTGAGCAAAACGATCAAGGGGGTGGCAGGACTACCCTATGAGGAAAGGTTGCAGCATTTGGGACTTTTGCATTTGCTTCTGAATGTCAGTTGCTGGAACCCACAGGAGGGGAGAGGGCCCTCGTGTTCAAATCCTGCTTGCTCGTTTCCCACAGGCACCTGGTTGGCCTCTATGACGACAGGATGATGCTCTAGAGACAGGTGATTGGCTTGATCCAGTTGGCTCTTTTTAGGTCCTTGTGGTTTACCTGGTTCGGGGACAGACCATCTACCTTGCAGAATTTGCACTGGCAAGGGATACTTTTTAAAACATTTTTTATTTTATTTTATTTTATTTTATTTTATTTTATTTCCCATTCTTTATAATGCCACTTTCATCCAGTGATCTCGAATAACTTACAAAAAAATATCATTCAGTCGGAAATCTAACAATAACATGCATCAGAATCATCCTCCTGTTACTTATACATAACAGTATATACTTTTGTCCCTACTCATTTATCCTTTCCCCCCTCCTCCCTCCCCTTTAACCCCTCCCCCCAAAACTTGTTCTCTCTTCAAATCTTTAATCATGTGCACAGATTATTCATTCTAGTTGCTTGGGTCGGCTTCCCCTCGTGCTATCCAATTCCTATATCTTCTCCATTTATTCAAAATCTTTTGACATTTGTTTTCCCATGTATCTTCCGTCATGACCTGTTCAAATATATCAGATTGTATATATTCAAAAACATAATCATTCCATTTTTCCATTGTCCATTTATCCTTTTCTTTCCATCCTGATGCAATAACAAGCATACCAGCTAAGATCATAATTTTATACCAATCTCTGGCAAGGGATACTTGACTCAGGCCATTGAGAAGGTCTTCGGACCTCAACTGCCGCAGAAAAAGAGAGGATCCTGCAGTGAACTCTGGTGCCATTTGTTGTTGTTTGCTTCCGGGCAGCCTTTTTGTTGAGCATTCATCCGGATTTCTTTGTAGGGAGGTCAGAGGAAGTGTCGCCCCACACTTCCCACCACGTTATCCTGTCATTTGCCTTTTCTCTTTGCAGGGAAGTGGGTTTCTTGTGCAAGACTTATGCCAAGTCAGCCTCAGTGCCGTGGTTGGACTAGGGCTTGGGAGAGACCTGGGTTCAAATCCTCTCCCCCGGCCACCGGGTGAACTTAGGCCAGTCGTTGCCTCTCAACTGAGCTTACCTCACAGGGCTGTTGTGAGGTTGAAACAAGGGAATAACTGACACCTTGAGCTCCTTGGAGAAAAAGGTGGGATATAAACACAGCAAATAAGTAACAAAATAAAATTAAATAACAGAGAAACGGCCTGATTTAATTCCATTCTTAGCTACCACTCCTAATATAAACTGTCCAAATTCCTTTTCATTCTTTCTCACTTTACAATATTACATGTGCTCACTCACTGCAATTCCTAAACTTCTTTGAATGTTCTGCAACACCAAATAACAACTTGTTTTTGCTTCCTTTTATTTTACTGGGTTTCTGTCGCTAAATTATTGGCCTTTATCTGCCTCCACATCCCACGACTTCCTAACTAATTCTATCTTGCTTGGGCTCACGTTTCTAAAGCAATATGGATTCTCTCTGCTTCTAATCTGAAACATTGACTTGATTTCGATCTTGCACTCCTATTCCAGCAGCGCACAGCTCTGCTATCCTGCCCCGCTGGTTGGGGAAGGGAAGCGGCACCTTCTGGCCCAATTCTGCTGATGCATTGGCCAAATTTAGCAACCTGGAGGACGTTTGGTCACAGGAGAAGCTGCAGTTGGGCACGTGCAGAGTGCCTTTCGTTCCTTCACTGCAGATGCACCTAAGAGACAGGAGCAAACAATCCTGTTGGTGAACTCTCCTTCATTGGAGGTTTTAAAAGAGAAGGTCTTCTATCAGGGATTCTTTAGCTGCGATTGCAAGGGGTTAGACTAGATGACCCTCAGGGGTCCCTTCCAACTCTGCAATTCTATCATTCTGTTCCTCACTAGGCTTGACATGTTTTCCCCCTGTTAAAGGTAAAGGGACCCCTGACCAGTCGTGACCGACCCTGGGGCTGCGGCACTCATCTCACTTTACTGGCCAAGGGAGCTTCCGGGTCATGTGGCCAGCATGACTAAGCCGCTTCTGGCGAACCAGAGCAGCGCACGGAAATGCCGTTTACCTTCCCGCCGGAGCGGTACCTATTTATCTACTTGCACTTTGACGTGCTAGGTTGGCAGGAGCAGGGACTGAGCAACGGGAGCTCACCCCATCACGGGGATTCGAACTGCCGACCTTCTGATCGGCAAGTCCTAGGCTCTGTGGTTTAACCCACAGCGCCACCCGTGTCCCTCCCTTTTCCTTAGGCTGTCCCTATTTTCATCGGGGAAATGTTGGAGGGTATGAAGTCATGTAACGCCCAAGCCAAGTAGTTTAGTAACTATACAACCTTTAGAAGTCATCTGAAAGCAGACCTTTATAGGGACGTTTCTTAATGTTTAATGTTTTATTATGATTTTATATATGTTGAAAGCTGCCAAGATTGACCGGGGCAAGCACAGTTAGATGGGCAAGGTATAAATAATAAAATGGTTGTTGTTGTTGAATAGGACATCTCAATTTTCACGGGAGGAATGTTGGAGGGTATGCACCTGGTGGTTTCAGAATGGGGGTGGTGGTGCAGTGATGTCATGGACTGGTTGGACACTGAGGGATTGGGGGGGCTACAAGCTGGTGAACCCCCAAGGGAAGAAGACTCGGAGCGCAGGGATTTGGGGTGAGACGGTGATGAGTGGCCAGAGGAAGAAGAGGGTAGGTGGCGCTTGGGATCTCTTCCAGTTCTATGATCCCATTACCATCTTTCGGGAACTTCCTTGTTTGGGCCCCAGCTAACAAGATGGGAGCGGCTCTCCCCTAGGCACTGCAGCCCCCTCCATCCCACTAGCAGCCCCCACCCCTGGAAGGAAGGATTCTGCCCCCCCCCCCCGAGTGCAGAGGCTGGCTGCCCCCTGCGAATGCCTCTTTACGACTATTCCGCAGCCCTGGCACAGCCCAGGAGGACGGCAAGCCCAGGCTGCACTCTGCCTAATAACCGCCTCAAATGGCTCCTAATTGACAGATAAAAACGTTGCTAACTCTGTTTCTGGGGGGATAATAGATGGCTGGGAGCAGCCGCGCCGTATGCAAGGCAGCCCTGATCAATTATTTCGACGCTGAAAATCCATAATCCGCTGACGTGCCATCAGAACAGTGGCATGTTCTGGCCGGCTGTTTGTTAGAAAGTTACTTGAATCACTCGGGCAGGCCGGCGCCGTGAGCTTCCTGGGAACCGTAGTTTCTGCGGCAGCTCTGATCAAGCCCAGCCTTTAATTTGCAGCATTTGCCTCGCTGGGAGCCTGACTGCTGTCCTCTGGGAATCTTGCTCCTCAACCTTAGAAGCATGGGGTGCGGCTCCAGGTACCTGCTGAAGAGGGTAAGGCACTCTGCATTTGCTCAGGGGTGTCAGGGGTGCATGCAGGGGCCAGGCCCTGTGACCAGTAAGGCTTCGCAGGACTGGGGCCTTCCTAAGTTTGTTCTAAAGAGGCAATGCATGGCCTCACAGGCGAGGCCGATTGGTAACTCACAGCACCTGGTGGCAAGAGCCGGGAAGGGATATAAGGTCAGCATTTCCCTTCGGCTCTTGGCCACAGCAACACGTTTCCTGCCTTGCTGCGTTTGGCTTCTTGATTCCTGATCCTTGAACCTCGGCTTCGTGACTCCTTGCTTCTTGATCCTCGGACCCTTCACTTCATGACTCCTTGCTTCCCGACCCTCGGACCCCTGGCTTCGTGACTCCTTGCTCCTCAACCCTCAGACCCTTGACTTCGTGACTCCTTTCTTCCCGACCCTCGGACCCTTGACTTCATGATGCCCTGCTTCCCGACCCTTGGACCCCTGGCTTCTGGACTCTCGTTCCTGCTCCCACCCCGCCATCTTGCCCCCGGTCCTGATGTCCCCTGCCGGGACTTTGATCGCCCGTGAACCAGACTGTGACAAGGGGGTCCTTTAAGAGACGGTGCATGGAGGGAGGCAGGCTGGCGCTGCAGAGGATGGATGACTAAGAGCCCTAATGCTATCTGCTTCCAAGCCCACCCCACGGTGCTCACCCTGGCGTTTAAAGCCTGGAATGACTTGAGCCCCAAATCACAGCAAAAGTCCCTCCTAACCTAGATGTCAGGCAGGATGATACAGTCTGCAGGGGCAGAGACTCTTCTTGGAGGCGTAAGGGCCAATGGCTGGTGAGAGAAATGCCACCTTCTTGGCAGTGGCCCCCAAACTGAGCCATGTGGTTTCCGTTTTTTCAGATGGTGGGGAGAGCAAATCGAGCTGGCCCAGGGTGCCTCCATAGTCGCCAGGTAAAGGTAAAGGGACCCCTGACCCTGGGGTCCAGTCGTGGTCGACTCTGGGGATGCGGCGCTCATCTCGCTTTACTGGCCGAGGGAGCCGGCATACAGCTTCCGGGTCATGTGGTCAGCAGGACTAAGCCACTTCTGGCGAACCAGAGCAGTGCACGGAAATGCCGTTTACCTTTCCACCAGAGCAATACCTATTTATCTACTTGCACTTTGA
The DNA here is from genome assembly GCF_964106645.2 of Podarcis pityusensis. Lineage (NCBI taxonomy): Eukaryota > Metazoa > Chordata > Lepidosauria > Squamata > Lacertidae > Podarcis > Podarcis pityusensis. Next base: position 1,623,436 of record NC_138036.1, on the reverse strand, counting down.
CATGCTTTCAAACTGCTAGGTTGGCAGGAGCAGGAACCGAGCAACGGGAGCTCACCCCGTCGTGGGGATTTGAACCGCCAACCTTCTGATCGGCAAGTCCTAGGCTCTGTGGTTTAACCTAGTGCCACCCGCGTCCCTAGTCGCCAGTGTCACTGTAAATGTTGTTTTGGTGGTGGTGAAGCTCCACGTTGTCTGTCCATCCCGTTTCAAATTTGACACAGTTGCCTTGGCAGCCCAATATTGGCTGGCAAAGTGACACTGAGGCTTAAACTTTCCTTGGAAGCCTGGAGGCTCTCTCCGTATTATTGTGTCTGCAAAAAGAGCTCCCAGTCTCCCTTCTGCAGGCATGGCAAGAGCCCATCGCACGTCGCTCAGGAGTGGAGGGCAAAATGTATCACACTCATGAAATGCCCTCCTCAGTCTCATGGGCAGATAATTCTGTTCATTCATCCAGGAAGAGCAGTTGCCTCTCTGGCAACATTTGATTTGATGCGATCTGATCCTTGTTGTCTTTTGGCCTTCCTTGATCTTTGATGACCTTCTAAACGTTGCACTTCTGTTTGATGTGGCGCATGAAATTGTGCAAATAATCAGCCGCCTTTAGATCGAGGGGCTCGTGGGTGTTGGTTAAGTCCAGAGAATGACCTTGTGCATGTCAGTTTTATTCCAACGCATCTCATCCTCTGTGCTGAATGAACCATGTGGGACTGTGAAGAAGGGTGAACGTGTGAAGCTGCCTTCTGGTTTGGGCCATTGGTCCATCTTCCCTGGTCCTGAATGGTGATGACTCTCAGATGTCTCAGTTTGAGGTCATAGAATCATGGAATTGTGGAGTTGGATGGGACACTGAGGATCATCTCCTCCAGACATCCCCAAACTCGGACCTCCAGATGTTTTGGGACTACAACTCCCATCATCCCTAGCTAACAGGACCAGTGGTCAGGGATGATGGGAATTGTAGTCCCAAAACATCTGGAGGGCCGAGTTTGGGGGTTCCTGATCTAGTCCAACCCCTGCAATGCAGGAATATTCAGGTGCCGTGTATGGGGATCTAACCTGAAACCTTGGAGTTATCAACACCACGCTCTTACCCAGGGGTCAGCAACCTTTTTCAGCCATGGACCGGTCCACCATCCCCCAGACCATGTGGTGGGCTGAACTATATTGGGGGGGGGGATGAATGAATTCCTATGCCCCACAAATAACCCAGAGTTGCATTTTAAATAAAAGCACACATTCTGCTCATGTAAAAACACGCTGATTCTTGGACCGTCCGTGGGCCAGATTTAGAAGGCGATTGGGCCGCATCTGGCCCCCAGGCCTTAGGTTGCCTACCTCTGCTCTAACCGACTGAGCTATTCAGGCTCTCCTTCTCAGCCCTACTATTTAAAACGCTTCCCTAACTGGAAATGAGACCAGTCTCTCCTCCAAGGAAAGCGTGTGTTCTACCACTGGGTTACAACCCAAAATGGTACCCCTTCCGGAGGAGAACACCCAGGCTTCCCTTTGAAGACCAAGGCAGGATGTGTGTGGAGCATTAAAGCCGTCCATCATTTTTAAGGAAGACTTTAGTCGATGAATCTTTTGCCTTACGAGAGCCTGCGAAGAGCCAGCTAGAGCGTTGTAGCCTCCAGCTGTGAAAGCGCATTAACTTGTCGTGCATTAATCAATTAAATATATCTGCATTTTGACAAAATCTCAAGATAAGCACCTTTTCAAGGAACTGAAGGGTATGTGGGATGACTTACAATTGGACAAATCAAATCCTGTGGTCCGTGTTTTGTGCCAGGAACTGCCCTTGTGGTGTGGGCCAGGTGTTTTTGGAGGGCCTCTCCCAACACCACTGACCATTCAGATCAGGCTGAATTCAAATTGAAAGCCAGGCGGAATAGCTCTGTCTTACAGGCCCGATGGAAGGAGGTTAAATCCTGAATGACCCTAGTCTCATGGGACAGAGCATTCCACCAGGTCAGAGCCATCACTGAGAAGTCTGACTTCCTTAGGGCCCGGGACCTCTAAACTAGGATTATTCATGGACCTTAAGGTCCTTTGCAGGGCAGACCAGGAGAGGCGGTCCTGTAGATACGAGGGCCCTAAGCCACAGAGGGCTTTAAAGGTCCAGCACCTTGAACCTGACCCTATACTCCACCGGGAGCCAGTGCAACTGGTAAAGCACTGGGTGAATATGCTCCCATGGCAGGGACCCCGTGAGGAGCCTCACTGCAGCATTCTGCATCCGCTGGAGTTTCTGGGACAGTTTCAAGGGCAGCCCCGCGTAGAGCGAATTACAGTAGTCAAGCCTGGAGGTGACCATTGCATGGATCACTGTGGCCAGGGTGGAGCGGGAAAGGTAAGGGACCAACTGCTTCTGAGGAGCACTTGCTGAAAACCATAGGCAGGGAGAGTTTCCCCAGCCACTCTGGACGGCTTCCAATCGAGTGTTAAAAATAATATAGCATTAAATATTAAAAACTTCCCTCAACAGGGCTGCCTTTAGATGTCTTTTAAAGATAGGATAGCTGCTTATTTCCTTCACATCTAAAGGGAGGGTGTTCCACAGGGCGGGCGCCACCACCGAGAAGGCCCTCTGTCTGGTTCCCTGTAACCTCACTTCTCGCAATGAGGGAACCGCCAGAAGGCCCTTGGCGCTGGACCTCAGTGTCCAGGCTGAACGAAGGGGGTGGAGACGCGCCTTCAGGTATACTGGACCGAGGCCGTTTAGGGATTTAAAGGTCAGCACCAACACTTTGAATTGTGCTCGGAAACTTACTGGGAGCCAATGTAGGTCTTTTAGGACGGGTGTTATATGGTCCCGGCGGCCACTCCAAGTCACCAGTCTAGCTGCTGCATTCTGGATTAATTGCAGTTTCCAGGTCACCTTCAAAGGTAGCCCCACGTAGAGCGCATTGCGATAGTCCAAGCGAGAGATAACCAGAGCATGCACCACTCTGGCCAGACAGTCTGCAGGCAGGGAGGGTCTCATCCTGCGTACCAGATGGAGCTGGTAGACAGCCGCCCTGGACACAGAATTAACCTGCACCTCCATGGACAGCTGTGAGTCCAAAATGACTCCCAGGCTGCACACCTGGTCCTTCAGGGGCATAGTTACCCCATTCAGGACCAGGGAATCCTCCACACCCGCCCGCCCCCTGTCCCCCAAAAACAGTACTTCTGTCTTGTCAGGATTCAACCTCAATCTGTTAGCCGCCATCCATTCTTCAACCGCCTCCAGGCACTCACACAGGACCTTCACCACCTTCACTGGTTCTGATTTAAAGGAGAGGTAGAGCTGGGTGTCATCTGCATACTGATGAACACCCAGCCCAAACCCCCTGATGATCTCTCCCAGCGGCTTGATATAGATATTAAAAAGCATGGTGGAGAGGACAGAACCATGTGCTCGGATCCTGCCTGCTGAGTTTCCCACGGGGGCATCTGGTTGGCTGCTGTGAGAATAGGATCCTGGACTGCAGCCCCCCTCCCTTTGGTCTGATCCAGCCGCCGGCTCTTCCTGTTTTCTTATGAGCAGCAAAGGACCCTCTGCGTTTTCACAAGAAAGGCAAAAGTCCTTGCCGATGATTTCCTGCCTGATCAAAACTGAACAGAGCAGACTCTCCATTAATATTTGAGATACTCCCGTGCGTTTGCCTGAATTTGCCAACGCTTTTACAGGGAAACACAGATGGTTTGGAATCAACAGAGCCTGGTGGGCGGCTGGATGCCAGCGGCTGGCTCTGCCAGGTTCAGACCAGCCCAGGCAGCGGAGGTAACACTTCCTGGCAGGTGGTAGCCCATTTCTCTCACACACACACCTGCCAGGTGGCTTCTCTGAGGACACAGACAGGAGCTGCTAATTCATCAGAGGCAGGTGCAAAGTGGAAGAAGCTGACACCTGGATCTCGTCCCTCGCTGGGCATCCCTGGCAGAGCCTCATCCTGTGTGTTTGCTTCAGACCTAATTCTTCCAAAGGCATCAGATTACAGTCAGCTTCGATAGTGAAGGGTGACTGTTTACCCAGGGAAACAAGCTGTGTTTTCTTCCGCTGCAACAAAAAAACCTGACAGCTTTTCTCCCTGACCTTGTTCCAAGCGTCACTCATTTGTCAACAGCCGCTCTACATATTTGCTTCTTCAGATAACCAGAGCAAAGGGGGGCTGTTTTCTTTTGAGGGCTTCTCCAGAACATTTTTAAGGGAGCTAACAGATTGAGGTTGAATCCTGACAAGACAGAAGTACTGTTTTTGGGGGACGGGGGGTGGGCAGTTGTGGAGGACTCCCTGGTCCTGAATGGAGTCACTGTGCCCCTGAAGGACCAAGTGTGCGGCCTGGGAGTCATTTTGGACTCACAGCTGTCCATGGAGGCACAGGTCAATTGTGTCCAGGGCGGCTGTCTACCAGCTCCACCTGGTACGCAGGATGAGACCCTAACCTGCCCGCAGACTGTCTCGCCAGAGTGTTGCATGCTCTAGTTATCTCCTGCTTGGACTACCTCAATGCGTTCTACGTGGGGCTACCTTTGAAGGTGACCCGGAAACTACAACTAATCCAGAATGCGGCAGCTAGACTGGTGACTGGGAGCAGCCTACGAGACCACATAACACCGATCTTGAAAGACCTATACTGGCTCCCAGTACGTTTCCGAGCACAATTCAAAGTGTTGGTGCTGACCTTTAAAGCCCTAAACGGCCTCGGTCCTGTATACCTGAAGGAGCGTCTCCACCCCCATCATCCAGCCTGGACACTGAGATCCAGCTCCGAGGGCCTTCGGGCGGTTCCCTCGCTGCAAGAAGCCAAATTACAGGGAACCAGACAGAGGGCCTTCTCGGTGGTGGCACCCACCATGTGGAACGTCCTCCCTTCTGATGTGAAGGAAATAAACAGCTATCTTATCTTTAGAAGACATCTGAAGGCAGCCCTGTTTAGGGAAGCTTTTAATATTTAATGCTGTATTGTTTTTAACACTTGATTGGGAGCCGCCCAGTGTGGCTGGGGAAACTCAGCCAGATGGGTGGGGTATAAATAATAAATTAAGGTAAAGGTAAAGGGACCCCTGACTGTTAGGTCCAGTCGGGGACGACTCTGGGGTTGCCGCGCTCATCTCACTTTATTGGCCGGGGAGCCGACGTACAGCTTCCAGGTCATGTGGCCAGCATGACTAAGCCGCTTCTGGCGAAGCAGATCAGCGCACAGAAATGCCGTTTAGCTTCCCGCCGGAGTGGTACCTATTTATCTACTTGCACTTTGACATGCTTTCGAACTGCTAGGTGGGCAGGAGCAGGGACCGAGCAACGGGAGCTCACCCCATCGCAGGGATTCGAACCGCCGACCTTCTGATCAGCAATTCCTAGGCTCTGTGGTTTAACCCACAGCACCACCTGCGTCCCTCTAAATAATAAATTATATTGTTATTATTATTATTAGGGAGTTCTCTTCCAAGTTTTTATTTTATTTTATTTTTGAGTGGAGTTTGAATTAGTTTCTCCCTCTCCTCAGTATCTATAGGGAGCTCTGGCATCCACAGAGAACATCTATCAGGGAATCCATATCGGGCATCCGACCTGGCCAGGGACTTTGGGTTTGGAATGCAACTGACCAATTTGCACCAAGGAAAAAGCCATGTCAAATTTCAAAAGCTTTCCAGCTTTCCCCAAGATCCAGAAATCTTGAATTTAGGGGCTCTTACTCAAGCTGCCTCTTATCTTCTAGACTTGATGGAAGGTCTGTGCCACAGGCCATCTTTTGCCAACCAGCTGCTTTGGCCTCTCTCGCATCTGCCCCTGCCAGCAAAGCAGACCTTGACCACCTACCACCTCCCTTTCCTAAATGCTTCTGCCTTGACATAACCATGGTCTGAGCAAGAGCTCTCCTTGGGTCTCCTCTTGCTCATTGAAGTCGCTTGTCTTCCTCATTTGTTCCTATCCTACAGATGACTCTGATAGACCACATAGCAGAGCTTGGGGGAGCTGCTGCAGTCTCCCAAGGCCTAAGCGATAGATAGAGAGAGAGAGAGAGTGTGAGAGAGAGATAGGTAGACAAACAGACAGAGTGCTTTTTTTCGGGGGGGGGCTGCGATTACTCCACCCAGAGCACACACCGCCAAGCGCAACACTCTGTGAGTGGACGTGGGAAAAGCAGAGGCAAAGGCCAGTGTGCCGGACATCCGTTCTCACAGCATACTCCTAAACATTTTGTGAATCTAAGTTTGGCCTCATTGAAGGACAGTATTTCAATATGAGTAGGAAAATTAGAGCACCCCTAAAAAAATTTTTTTAGAAAAAAAGCACTGGAGAGAGAGAGAGAGAGAGATGATGATAGATAGATAGATGATAGAGATTTAGGTTTCCATTTAAAATGTTCCGTGTATATATAAAGAGCAACAAAGTACGACCACCTGTCATGCATGCTTTAGTTGAGATTTCTGCGTCACAGGGGGTTGGATTAGATGAGGCTTGGTGGTCCCTTCCGACTCTATAATTCTATGAATCTCTGATTCTGTGGCTTGTGCCCCATCTGCACCATACATTTAAAGAACTATGGCACCCCTTTAAACTGGCAATCCTTCTCCTAGAAAAACGTGGGGACTGTAGTTTTTTTTTTAAAAAAAGGTGCTTGTTTGGAGTTGTTAGGCGACACAGAGCTACAATTCCTAGAGTGGTTTAACGGTCGGCCCCTTTTCCCAAGTGCTGGATGGGGCCAAAGTCCACCTGGCCCAGCAACCAATTCCCAGCAGAGGCCAACTGGATGGGCGCCAGGGGGGGGGGCGTGAAGGCAGTCACCCTTGCTTTGCTGTTACTATTGCTAGTTTGTATAGATAAAGGTAAAGGGACCCCTGACCATTAGGTCCAGTCGTGGCCGACTCTGGGGTTGCGACGCTCATCTCGCTTTATTGGCCGAGGGAGCCGGCGTACAGCTTCCGGGTCATGTGGCCAGCATGACTAAGCCGCTTCTGGCGAACTAGAGCAGCGCACAGAAACGCCGTTTACCTTCCCGCCGGAGCGGTACCTATTGATCTACTTGCACTTTGACGTGCTTTCAAACTGCTAGGTTGGCAGGAGCAGGGAACGAGCAACGGGAGCTCACCCCTCCTTGGGGATTCGAACCTCCGACTTTCTGATCGGCAAGTCCTAGGCTCTGTGGTTTAACCCGCAGCGCCACCCGCGTCCCTTGGCTTGTACAGGTAGACTGCCACTGAGCTATGAAGCCCCAGGCAGTCTTCACGGCTAAGAGCAGCTGATGTTTGAGACCCCTCCCAAATGACTCTCTCGGGAAGAGACCTCCGACTAAGTTCTTCTGCTTGCATTATGTGTTGGGGTTTGGGTGCCCCCCCCGCTCAATGTCTTTGCTTGCGGGGATATATTGTTGGAGTTCCTTTTAATACCACGTACGTGATATGGAACAGCAGAGACCACTCTGGCTGCGGCCAACACATTATAAATCTTGGGGAAAACATGCGAGGAGAGAAGTAGGGGGGTTGTCTGGGGAAGGGACCCCTCTCTCAGAGAACAGGGGAAAAAACCCTGCAAAGGAAATGAAGACGGGAATCCGAGTCTTTGCGGCTCAGCAGGATCCAACCCGTGGCTTTTTATTTATTTTAATATTTTTGCTTTTTGAATAAGAAAAGCCGGGAAACGTTGCTTGCGAGGAATGGTTGTGGGGCGTCTGTGCAGTGGCCGTAAAAAGCGGATAGGAAAAAGTGGGCTGGGGGTGTGGGGTGGAGAGAGGCGTCGCTGAGAGGCTGCAGAAGTCACGTCCAGTCATAAATCAAGGAGAGGGGATCCGTCCCCTCGAACAGACCCCCAAACATCTGCTCAGGATGCAGGGAAACGAGAGGAAACGTGTTGGTGTGTGAGGGGAGTGGGGTTCGAGGTGACTGGTGACCCATCAGCCAGGATGAGCCAACCCACCAGACGCCACCATGTGCATCTGATGCGCTGAGAAGGAAATGTGCATTTATCCAGCTTTGCTGAATGACCCCTGTCTCCCTGTTGCTGCTCAGTCAAGCTGGGCAAGGGAGCGGAGCAGGAACCCCAAAGACTCAGATGGGGAGAAACTTGCTTTAAATAAATAAATAGGCCAGATTGCATCTCAGTCTTTACCTATGGACCCAATCATGCCCCTTTTATCACTGTTTGATGGTTCAGAAACGGAGGTTTCTAATAAAGAGCTACTTTGGTTTCTGTATGCAGCAGCCAGCTTTGTTGCAGCCAAACGCAGGAGACATGCAATACTTTTGTTCGCTCCAGACCAGAGGTAGGCAACCTAAGGCCCGGGGGCCGGATGCGGCCCAATCGCCTTCTCAATCCGGCCCATGGATGGTCTGGGAATCAGCATGTTTTTACATGAGTAGAATGTGTGCTTTTATTTAAAATGCAACTCTGGGTTATTTGTGGGGCCTGCCTGGTGTTTTTACATGAGTAGAATGTGTGCTTTTATTTAAAATGCATCTTTGGGTTAACTGTGGAGCATTCATTCATTCCCCCCCCCAAAAAAAAAATAGTCTGACACCCCCCCCCCCCACACACACACAAGGTCTGAGGGACAGTGGACCAGCCCACGGCTGAAAAAGTTTGCTGACTCCTTCTCCAGACCATTGCTCTGGTGGAAAAGTTAGCAAGAGAGATACCCAAATGCTACACCATCCAAAAATGAAGGACACCTTTTCTTAAAAGTTTGGCATCCCATTTGTTGAAGGCATTTAAGTAACATGATTTTCAGCAGCCCTCTCCTTGTGAATTCCTTTGGGAAAACATTCCTGGATAATTTGCTTGTGAAGGGCCATTGTCTGGGACTGTAGGGCTGTTTTGGGAGCACGACCTGATTCCTTCCTCTCTTCCTTCCTTCCTTCCTTTTCTTCTCCTTTCTTGCTTCCGTCTTTCCCGTTTTCCTTTATTGTCGCTATTATTGCTTTTTTGTGTATTAGAAAGTGAGAATGAAAACGATTACCAAAAAGGAAAAGGAAACCTTTTCACGGAGGCAAGGAGTTCACTGGTCACTTATGCCCAGTTTTTGACCCCTTTCCAGGCCAAAGAACCCATAATTCCCAGATATTCTTGCCAGATCTGAGCAGCCGCAGCATGGTAAGGCGCCCTACTCCGCAGGGTCATTTTTTCTCACTTCTCAGACACCTTTCCTTGGTGTTCCAGGCCTGGATTTCGCTTTCTGATAGCTGCCAGCAGCCTGTTGCTTGCTCTTCTCGTTGCAGTTCCTAATGAAAGGTCTCTTAAAAGTTACGGTTCCTATATTACGCTTAACAAGACTGAACTTGGGTTTAACTACAAAAAAACAACAACTTTGTAGTTAAACCCTATGTTCTGGACCTGATGCCAACAACGCAGGAGCTTTTCCAGTTTCCATGAAGCATCACTGGTAAGCCGCACTGGGCCACTGGTGGAAAAAATCTTTTGCACCAATCCCGGGAGCACAGAGCGTTTTTACAAAACAATTCTTTCTCGCTTGATCTGGAGGGCTACTGCTACGGAATATCCTTGCTTCACGCTCTCCTCGCTGTGAAGTTGATCGGCGTTGCCTTAAGCTAAATTCAGACATCACACCAAGCCATAGCAAAGGAAGCTTGACTGTCGTTTGGTGGGATGTCTGAATTGACAGGCTGTGATTTGGGGTGAGCCGAGAAACCAGAATCGATGGGTGCATAGAGTTATAGCTTTGCAAGGCATGGTTTGTGCTATTGTTTGGCACGATGTCTGAAGGGACAGATTTTAGGTGCTGGCAACGCTCTGAGCTGGTGGGAAAGGAAAGCAGGAGCAATGGTCAGAGCCATCTCTTTCCCCTTCATCTCAGCTTTGCATGTGTTCATTCACAAGCCCATCCCAGTCTGGTTCTATTTCAATCTCCAAATTCACACACATCATTTTAATCTTGTACATATTTTCCCACAAAATATGTATTGTTGTACACATTTCATCCTAAAATATGCTTTACAACAAAATCCTTTACAACAAAAGCCTAACCTTCTAGGGGTCAGATCAAAACAGCCAAGGCTGCAAAGCCCTTGGCAAATTATTTAAATTGCAATAACTATTTATTATATTTATTTATTTTAAAGCCTGTGTCCTGCCCCTCTACTAATCAAGGGCGTGCTTGGGGCAGCTTAGAGTCAAAACAAGATTAAAATTTAAAATATATGAACTTGAATCAATATTAATAGACGTGACTAATGATACGAATAGAAATGATAAATCGTAGCTTTATTGGGCTTGCCAGAATCAGATGTTGCCAGAGTGCTTAAGTCAGCTGTCTGAAGGCTCAGTTGCGAGACTGGCATGTGAGCCGTGGATTTATTTATTATTGCTATTATTTATTTAAGCTTTAGACAAGTTGGCAGATTCCCTCGATTTGCCACCTGATCATTTGCAACGCGGGCAAACAACTGCCACGGCCTTTCCAAGATTCTGCTGCCAGATTGGCTCAGAATGCAAGTATGGCAAGCATTTCCCTTGCATATCAACATTCCCCACCCTTTGCATAGAATCACAGAATTGTAGAGTTGGAAGGGACCTTCTCAGTTAATGAATTCCTAATTGATGGCCACCCATGAGGAGATTTCACCCCTCCCATATCCAAGAATCTGCTGATGAGTCTGCTGATTCTCCAGAGAGGAGGGGCAGTTTTCTGCTCTCTACTTATTCTGCTCCAGCACCACATCAGTCAGTCAGTCAGTGTGTCGGAGAGAGAGAGACTGAGTGTTAGAGATTGTGTGTATAGATAAGGTTGCTGCTAAGAGCAGCTGCAGACACTCAATGCAGCTCAGCTTTTTCATTTAGCTCTGTATATAGTTGTGTATTATAGTTGTAGATAGAATAAAGAAGATATTCTACAGAGCTGCTCTCCGGGTCGTTTATGCTCTGCTATACTCTGCTGTGCGACGACTGTCTTCTTGTGGGAGTGAATCCGGTGCTCACAACACTAAGCTGTGAGTCCACAGCACTTTGACCTGTTCCTGTGCAGAAGGTGGTCTCTGGAAGTGCTACCCAGCTCGCCTAGCCCAGTCGGGGCTGAAGTGGATGAGTCCAGTTGGTGGCACTGGCTCAAGGGCGATGCTGACAACCCAGCCTCTGCTTAAAAATCTCCAAGGAAGGAGAGTCCACCACCTTCCGTGGGAGTCCACTCCACTATTGAACAGCTCTTACCACCAGAAAGCTATTCGTGATGTTGTCTTGTAATTCGAATCCACTGGTTTGGGTCCTTCCCCCTTTGTTGTTGTTGGTTGTTGTTGTTTCGTTGTGTCCGACTCTTCTTGACCCCCTGGACCAGAGCACGCCAGGCCCTCCTGTCTTCCACTGCCTCCCGCAGTTTGGTCAAACTCATGCTGGTAGCTTCGAGAACACTGTCCAACCATCTCGTCCTCTGTCGTCCCCTTCTCCTTGTGCCCCCTATCTTTCCCAACATCAGGGTCTTTTCCAGGGAGTCTTCTCTTCTCATGAGGTGGCCAAAGTCTTGGAGCCTCAGCTTCAGGATCTGTCCTTCCTGTGAGCACTCAGGGCTGATTTCCTTCAGAATGGAGAGGTTTGATCTTCTTGCAGTCCATGGGACTCTCAAGAGTCTCCTCCAGCACCAGAATTCAAAAGCATCAATTCTTCGGCGATCAGCCTTCTTTGTCCAGCTTTGTTGTTGTTTAGTCGTGTCCAACTCTTCATGACCCCCTGGACCAGAGCACGGCAGGCACTCCTGTCTTCCACTGCCTCCCACAGTTCCTCCTGCCAACCTAGCAGTTCGAAAGCACATCAAAGTTCAAGTAGATAAATAGGTACCACTGTGGCGGGAAGGTAAAGCGAGATGAGCGCCACAGCCCCATAGTCGCCTTTGACTGGACTTAACCGTCCAGGGGTCCTTTACCTTATGTCATGTCACCGTTTACAGTCATACCTCGGGATAAATATGCTTCAGGATAAGTATTTTCGGGTTGCGCTCCGCAGCGACCCAGAAGTAATGGAGCGCGTTACTTCCGGGTTTCGCCACTTGAGGTACCACTGTACTTGCCTTTTCTCTACTCTGAAGAGTCCCAAACGCTGCAAGCTTTCCTTTAGAGGAGTCCCTGCACCAGCCCCTTGATCATTTCACGTGCTCTTTTTTTAAGCTTTCCCAACTCCACAGGATCCGTTTTTCAGTGAGATAACCAGAACTGTATTTCAAACGCATTCACAGTCTAGGTTTGCATCATGGCCTTAAGATACAGACAGCTTCATTCTCGACTCATTCCCTGATGATCCCAGCATGGAATTAGCCTTTTTCACAGCTGCCACAGCTGAGTTGATGTCTTTGTTGAGGTATTCCCTGTGACCCCCAAGGTCTCGCTCTTGGTCATTCGCCACGGGTTCAAACCCCCTGAACATATACGTGAAATTATGATTAATATCACCTTGATAATTATTCTCTTCTGCCATATGGCACTGTAGTGCGATTCAAAAAAAAAAACATTCCAGCAGTAGGAAGCCTTTTCCAGACATGCATAAAGGAAAAAAAATCCCACAAAGTCTTAAGACAAGATGGTTAGGAAGCCAAGCCTGATGAGGAATGGTTGAAGGAGCTGGGTATTTTTAGCCTGGAAAAGAGGAGACTGAGAGGAGATATGAGTCATCTTCAAATATCTGAAGGGCTGTCACATGGAAGAGGGAGAAAACTTGTTCCATGTGGGTCAGACTTGAACCCATGGCTTCAAGTTGCTAAAAAGGAGATTCTGACTAACATACCGAAAAACTTTCTGGTATTAAGAGCTGTTCAAAAGTGGAACAGATCCCCTCAGGAGATTGTGGGCTCTCCTTCCTTGGAGGTTTTTAAGCAGAGGTTGGGTGGCCATCTGTCAGGGATGCTTTAGATGAAATTCCTGCACTGCAGGGGGGTTGGACTAGGTGACCGCTGGGGTTCCTTCCAACTCTGCAATTCTGAGAGTCTATGATTATCTGTTGCTCTCCTCGTGAATCCTCTCCCAGGTCCAAGGCCGCACCATGTTTTCCAGAAGGTCAGATCTTTGCATTCAACCTGGGTATTTTCTGCTTCATAACAACACAGTGGAAACTGACAAACCTTTTCTGTTGTGGGCGCAGCAGGGGCGGGGAGTGATTATTTGCTTACTTATTTATGGCCCGCTTTTCCTCCAAGGAGATCATACATGGTTTGCCCCATCACAATAACCCTGTGAGGTGGGCTAGGCTGAGAGACAGGGACTGGCCCAAAGTTTGATGCATTACTTTATTTTAATATTGTGTTGGAAGCTGCCCAGAGTGGCTGGGGAAACCCAGCCAGATGGGCAGGGTATAAATAAATTATTATTATTATTATTATTATTATTATTATTAGTCACCCAGTGAGCTTCATGGCTGAGCAGGGATTCAAACTCTGGTCTCTCCCAAGTCCTAGTCTGGCACTCCAACCAGCACGCCATGGCATCTCCTGAAAGCCCAGATATGGTACATACAGCGTGGTTTTGCCCCCGCCTGCAATTCAAGGACTTGCCCTTCCTCTGCCCCACTGTGAATAGTTTGCAGTGAATGTGGAAACAGGGCGATGGGGAGATGTGATATCTTTGGCTCTCTCTTCTCCCCCGCTGCCAATCTCTGCCCTCCCCACTGCCTCCTAGTAATTTCCTGTGAAATCCTTCAGAGAGTGCAGAGAAATCCTTTTGAGCCCCTGATAATACTCCCTACTAAACCTTGCCTGGCTTTTCGTCTCCCCTCAGCGTGAAGCCTCGTTTGGAGCTTGCTGAAGTCTCAGCCAACGCCTCACAGAGTCAAAGGGGGAGCCGTGGAGAAGAGAGGGAGATGCTTCGCCCTGGGGTGGGCAATGGGGGGGGGGAGCTGCCTTTGCTGCTTCTGCTTTTGGAGGCTCTTTGCCGCAAAGCCTCGCCTCGGACATGGACCTGTTTGCTGCCTCTGGGCTCCCCAAGTGGAACCCCGGGGTTCTCTGAGCATGTTAAGAGTTGGCTGTAAGTCATTAAAGTAGGGGGAAAGTCATTTAAATTGAAAGCCTATGCAGATGATCTGGTAATAACATTTGAAGATCCAAAAAATTCTCTTCCGACAGTGTTAGAAAGAATTCAGGTGTTTGGGCAAGTTGTTGAGTTGTTTAGTGGTGTCCGCCTCTTCGTGACCCCCTGGACCAGAGCACGCCAGGCACTCCTGTCTTCCACTGCCTCCCGCAGCTTGGTCAAACGCATGCTGGTAGCTTCGAGAACACTGTCCCACCATCTCGTCCTCTGTCGTCCCCTTCTCCTTGCGCCCTCCATCTTTCCCAGCATCAGGGTCTTTTCCAGGGAGTCTTCTCTTCTCATGAGGTGGCCAAAGTATTGGAGCCTCAGCTTCAGGATCTGTCCTTCCAGTGAGCACTCAGGGCTGGTTTCCTTCAGAATGGATCGGTTTGATCTTCTTGCAGTCCATGGGCCTCTCAAGAGTCTCCTCCAGCACCAGAATTCAAAAGCATCAATTCTTTGGCGATCAGCCTTCTTTATGGTCCAGCTCTCACTTCCATACATCACTACTGGGAAGACCATAGCTTTAACTATACAGGCCTTTGTTGGCAAAGTGATGTCTCTGTTTTTTAAGATGAACTTGTTTGGGCAAGTAGCAGGTTTTAAAATAAATAAAAATAAAACCAAGTTATTGGTAAAAAAAAATATATTAAAAGAAGTAGATAAAAGGGAAGTGGACCTGTGTGATGCCTCTGGGCTCCCCAAGCGGAACCCCAGGGTTCTCTGAGCATGTTAAGAGTTGGCTGCAAGTTATGAATGCTCGGGGGACCCCAGGATTTGCTCGGTCCCTGATAGAAACCCCACAGACTTTGGAAACAAGGCTTAGGAAACGCCTTATTCTTATTCTGCAAAACTTGCATCATTCCCCAGATTTGAGCAGCGTACTCATCTAGTCAAGCAGAGTCGGTGGGATGGCTGCAGCTTCCAGGCTGAGATTCTTCTCCTTTGAGGATAAATGCCCACCGTCCATTGCACATCTGAGTCTGAAGACATCACTGTCCTGGTTACATTTGAACATTGTTGTTGTTGTGGCTACATTTGAACATAACTGTTGCTGCTGCTGCTGCTGCTAATGTCTTTAATGTACTGTACTTTTCAGTGTATAAGACGAGATTCTTTTACGTTAAAATGGGGGGGATGGGGTCATCTTATACACGGGTAGTGTAAAAGGGGGGGCGGTGAATTGTTTCCTGCTGCGAGCAGTAGATTATCACTGTCGTTAGTGTGATTGATTGGCGGCTGTGGCAATGGCTGCTGCTGATTGGTGGCTGCTACGGCAATTGGGTGGGTGATTGGCGGCTGCTGGCAGCAAGCGGTAATACGATTGGAGGCTTATGTGTCTCGTGGAAGGCGGTGGACGACTCTTCACTGGACGTTTTTAAGCAGAGGTCGGAAGGCCTCAGGGCCGTCTTTCCCCGAGGGTGCAAGGGGTGCTGTGCACCCAGGCGCGGAATTCTGGGGGGCACCAAAATGTTTAACTACTGCATACCAGTCCCTCTCGGTCGGTGGCGGTGAAAAGCAATGGAGAGGAAGTCCCCGCCCCCCCTCCGTCACTCTGTTACTCCGTAGCGTCAAACAAAAGCAGTTTTGCCCGCTGCATCGTTGTCACAGGTGAGCGATTCTCCCCCCCCCCCCAAAAAAAGCTCAATTGAGTCCCAGCCCCCTGGCACTGGGTGGATCTTTGCACCCTGGTGGCACGTATGCTAAAGAGGGCCCTGGATGGCCTTCTGCCACAAAAGCTTTAGTTGAAATTCCTGCATTTCAGGGGGTTGGACTAGATGACCCTCAGGTCCCTTCCAGTTCTACAGTTCTTTGATTCTATGATTGGTGTGACTTTGTGGGCTGCAGGGCATTCAAGGCATGACTCTGGGCTCAGGCGTCGGACGAAAGGTTGCACATGGTTGGCAGAGCCTTTGGAGAAAGTGTGTTCTCCTTCATGAAGAGCACGTGTTGCAGTGGAGTCTTACAACACATCCCACTGTTGCTGGGCGGGTAAAGGTAGTTGGCCACCATTGCGATTGGGCTCCTCTTGTCATTGGGGAGAATTTGATGTTGCCATTTTTTGATTGATAGCCAAGAAGTTTTATATTCCCTGCGCACAGTGTTGAGCTTCCTCTTTTTGCTGCGTGCATCGGATCACCCGTCCACCCTCCCTATATTTCGGGTTGTTTGCATTGACCTTGCTATGCCTGTCATGGGGTTGTCTGCTTTTGGAGCCTGGTAGGAATTTTGTCCATTTGGCGGATTGGCTATTGCCATTTGGTTTTTGCCTACTGCGTAGCAAATCCTCACAACTTGTAAGGTTGCGGTTAGGCATTGATTTTATGAAATGGTTGGTGGAGGGGCATGGATTGGCTGTGCCTGCCCCTCCGATGCTGCTGCTGCTGCTGCAAGGGAATTCCATTAAAAGAATCCAGGGGCTCGCCATGTTTTGTCCGAACCCCTGTCAAGGGGCTAGGGCCACGCAAGAGCCCCTGGGAGCATTTGGGGAGAGGTGAGGGCACGGTTCTCAGCTCCGTCTCTCTCCCCAAAATGTTTTCCCTTTCTGACTTTCGCGGGCGTGCGAATGTCAGTCCGTCCCCGGCTGGGGACAGATAGTCGCAACCAATGCCTAAGCAACCACTGACATTTTTTGTATTTGAATAGAGTTGTGGCCAAAATTATGCCAAAAACCTTAAACAAAAAATCTGTGTGAGTTGTGTTTTATTGGGGTGGCTTGGGGACCTCGACACACAAAGAGTGCGTTAGATGCTTCCATCCTGTGCAGAGAAGGAGAAAGCGAGAATATGGTGAAGGGGGACGCCAGAGAGATGCCATTTCCTGAGGTTATTATCTTCCGGGCTAATCAGAGTCGTGTTTTCTCCTTTCCTCCCTTTTGCCTGCAAGTCACCCCAGAGAGCTGCCAAGGAAGGGGCCTGTGAGTCGGCCCACACTTAAATCACTTGACAGAGAAGGATTGGTGCGCTCACTTTGCATTAAGCAGACGAAGAGCACATGGAAGGGAGAGACCAGCGCCAGAGGAACGGCTCTCTGCATCCTGGTTCTGGGAGAGGGGAGGCTCTCAGCGTTGACCTCAGCCATATCCGTCCCCCCAAAACACCCACTTGCCGATTTGTCACATCGCACCTTGAACGCCAAAATATTTTGAACGCTGGAATTCGGAACACACATGAGGCTTTGTTTATGAATTTCCTTGCTTATCTATTTTTAAATTAAAATGCCGTTGTTTCTTTGGCAGGCCTTCAACAAAGCTTTTGGGGCTCGTACAGCCTGGAGAGTGAATCGTAGAACGGTAGAGTTGGAAGGGACCCTGAGGAACATCGAGTCCTGTGGTTCCCAACGTGGCGCACATGCCCCACAGGGGAGCAATTTGCTTTTTAAGGGGGGGTGATTCGAGGAATGAGCTATTAACAGTTCATGGCCTTTTAGGCTTCCTCCACGGGAATAGGAGTTCACTTTTTGAATACAGTCATACCTTGGGTTGAAGTTGCTTCAGGTTGAGCGCTTTCAGGTTGCGCACAGCGGCAACCCGGAAGTAATGGAACACGTTACTTCCGGGTTTCGCCGCTCGCGCATGCGCAATCAAACTGACGTCACGCGCATGCGTGGAAGTGGCAAAACGCGACCCACGCAGACGCACGGATGTGGGTTGTGTTTGCTTCAGGATGCGAACGGGGCTCCGGAACGGATCCCGTTCGTATCCAGAGGTACCACTGGATACCACAAGTATCCAGAGGTACCAAAAGAATTATATGTCACGGGGGGGGGGGGCAATTGGGATTTTATAGGTGCTTAGGTGAGGCATGGCCCCAAAAAAGATTGGGAACCATTGATCTAGTCCAACCCCCTGCAATACAGGAATATGCAGCTGTCCCTTGTGGGGATCGAACCTGTGGCCATGGTGTTATTAGCACCACACACTGACCAAGTGGCATCGGGAAAGTTGATGGGGGGAAGTTTTTTGCACTCGTAGCATTAGAATGCAGTGGGGATATCCAGATGAAGCTGAATGTTCAGGGCAGATAAAAGAAAGTCCTTCATGCAGCATATTGTTAACCTGTGGAACTCCCTCCCACAGGAGGTAGTAATTGTTTGTTTGTTTGTTTATACCCCGCCCATGTGACTGTGTTTCCCCAGCCACTCTGGGCGGCTTCCAACAGAATATTAAAATACAGCAATGAATCAAACATTAAAAGCTTCCCTAAACAGGGCTGCCTTCAGATGTCTTCTAAAAGTCTGGTAGTTGTTATTCTCTTTGACATCTGATGGGAGGGCGTTCCACAGGGAGGGCGCCACCACCGAGAAGGCCCTCTGCCTGGTTCCCTGTAACTTGGCTTCTTGCTGCAAGGGAACAGCCAGAAGGCCCTCAGAGCTGGATCTCAGTGTCCGGGTAGAACGATGGAGGTGGAGATGCTCCTTCAGGTATACACGGCCAAGGCCATTTAGGGCTTTCAAGGTCAGCACCAACACTTTGAATTGTGCTCGGAAACGTACTGGGAGCCAATGTAGGTCTTTCAAGACCAGTGTTGTGTGGTCTCGGCAGCCACTCCCAGTCACCAGTCTAGCTGCCGCATTCTGGATTAGTTGTAGTTTCCGCGTCACCTTCAAAGGTAGCCCCATATAGGGTGCATTGCAGTAGCCAAGCGGGAGATAACCAGAGCATGCACCACTCTGGCCAGACAGTCTGTGGGCAGGGAGGGTCTCATCCTGCATACCAGATGGAGCTGGGAGACAGCTGCCCTGGACACAGAATTGACCTGCGCCTCCATGGACAGCTGGGAGTCGAGAATGACTCCCAGGCTGCGCACCTGGTCCTTCAGGGGCACAGTTACCCCATTCAGGACCAGGGAGTCCGCCCCCCACCTGCCCGCCTCCTGTCCCCCCAAAACAGTACTTCTGTCTTGTCAGAAACATACCTCTATATGTAGAGATTCTCCGAATCTTGGGACTCCCCCCCCCCATCCCCTCCTTGGAGTCTCATTTTAAACATCTACAACTGCATATTCACCCATACTATTTTTATATCAAACCATATTGTTCATAATAATCTTTACACTGCAAGTGAATCAAACTCCTCCTCTTGTTTCCATCCGCTCCCAGTGGTCTCCCAAGTAACTAATAATTCCCCCCCCCCCATTCTTTTATGAAGTTTTTATCCTCTCGATTGCTGTGTTTTCCAGTCAGTTTTGCGATGTCAGCATAGTCCATCAGCTTGCTTTGCCATTCCTCTCTGGTTGGGACTTTGTCTTCTTTCCAACTCAGGACTAATAACATCCGAGTGTCTGTTGTTCCATACATGAAAAATCTTTTCTGCTCTTTTGGCATGTGGGTACCTGTAATTCCTGATTTAAAAAAAAGCTTCTAGTTTCTTAAGAAAATTTATTTTAAGCATTCCCCCCCACATTTCATTATATATCATCTCCCATAAAGTTTTTATTACCCTACACATCCACCACATATGATAAAAGCGACCTTCTTTTTCTTTACATTTCCAGCAGATATTTGAACTTGTCCTATACATTTCTGCTAGTTTAGTCAGAGTCAAATACCCGGTACATCATTTCCACATGCCGTATTTTTCGCTCCATAAGACACACTTTTTTCTTCCTAAAAAGTAAGGGGAAATGTCTGTGCGTCTTATGGAATGAATGGGTGGTCCCTGGAGCCGAATTGCCCAGGGGCAAATAGCAGATCATGCTTTTTTTTTTTTTTAAAAGAGGGAAGTGGGTGTTGAAACAAAGCCGCTGATCAGAAAGTGATCAGGAGGGAGATAAGGGATGCTATAAATAAAGGAGACTGCCTGGGAGGGGGGAGGTAAAAGCCCATGGATCCTCAGGATTTTTGCACTGGGTCACCCCAAATTCACCATCAGATCACATAGCATGTCCATGGCTACAGCCTGCACCAAAAAAATCACGCACCCACTGTTTCGTCAAGCCGCAATGGCACAAAAACGTGGTTACAAAGCACAGATCCACATGGATTCTCAGGATTTTTGTATTGGGGTACCCCAAACTCACCGTCAAATCGCATGTCTGTAGACACAGCATGAACCACAAAAATCATACATCCACTGTTTCGTTCAGAATATTTTTTTTCTTGTTTTTCCTCCTCTAAAAACTAGGTGTGTCTTATGGTCAGGTGCATCTTATGGAGCGAAAAATACGGTAACTTTCTTTCAATGTACAATGGCATCTGCTTGATCCTTCTGGTCCCCCTTCTCTGAACCTTTCTGAACTCTACAACA
Organism: Podarcis pityusensis; assembly: GCF_964106645.2. Taxonomy (NCBI): domain Eukaryota; kingdom Metazoa; phylum Chordata; class Lepidosauria; order Squamata; family Lacertidae; genus Podarcis; species Podarcis pityusensis. The sequence continues at coordinate 1,603,209 of NC_138036.1, read as the reverse complement.
TCCTTTTGGAGGTGAAGCAACAGAACTGTTCTCAGTGCTCTGGTCATCAGGAGCACATCCGCCAGGAAAAAAACCCTAGAGGTTTCTCGCGAGGAGGAAGCAGCCTCTCATTGGTACCCATAGGCCTGTTCCACCTGGTTCCGAAGCATCTGTTAGAGGTCCCCTCTGTTTGGAAGAAGGATGCTTAGGCTAAGTAGATTGTGGGGTCTTACATGGCGTCCTTCGCTCTGCACCCGCCTCTCCAGAGCCCCCTCTGTCCGCCTCGCCCCCCCCCCCCCGTTCAACAGCTGTGTGTGGGTTGTCACAGCCAGCGCGTACCTGCCGGCCATTAACAACACGTCTCTTTTTCTCGCCCCCAAAGTGCTAAGCATGGAGGTTGAAGGGTCTGGTCCTGTGGGCTGGGAAACAGCCTGTTTGCTCAAAGGGGCAGCCAAGGGTTTTTGGCAGCTCCTTCCTCCTGGAAGGGAGCCTATGCGCCGCGATGCAAAGTGAGAGAAATGTGCATGTGCGCACTGGTGCGTCAGTGTGTGACCTGCGTTAGGAACCTCGCGGCTCCGTCCTGGGAATTCTGGCTGTTTCAGGTGAGCGGCTCGGGGGCAGGAAAGGAACACCCTGAGCTCCGGCAGAGGAGCTGGGTTGCTGCTGCCGGCCCCTGCCTTGCACGCCTGTCTATTTCGAATCTGCAGCTCATCGCTAGCAAGGGACGCAACAGCTACACTACACTTCCTCTAATCCCTTCCTAGGTATTTATCTCCCAGCTCCCTGTCCCAGAGCCAGCAAGCAGTTGGCCGCTCGCCAGTCCTTGAAGAGTGTCCAGAACTTGCAGACTCCTTTTTTTCCCTCCTCCAAAGTTCCCGAGCCCTATAAATTTGTCACTGAGACTAAAAAGCTCAGCTGGGAAAGGGATTATGATAATGAAGGGCTCCCGTAACCAAGCAGAGCTGCAATGGAGCTCATGCGCTGTGCCCTGCGCTCTCCCTCTCTTCTTCCAGAGGTTGCCAGCCCAACTTGACGACAGGAGCTGTAGGAGATGCCATGGGAGAATGAAGCGTTGCAATGGGGCGACTGCGCCTGGCTGGGCCCGTAAGCACCTGACAGGGTGGAAAAGCTCCCACAAATTACCTCATTGATCACTTGGACTGGCGGAACTGGTCCTGTTACAGCATGAGTGTAGGCAAACTAAGGCCAGGGGCCGGTTTGCCATTGGGGCCTCTGGTTTGCTGCCGTGAAAACAGGGCGCTGAACCACAACTTTCCCCCCTCCTCTTTCTCCTTGCCATGCATCCTTTTATAAATTTACCGTATTTTTTGCTCTATAAGACTCACTTTTACCCTCCCAAAAAGTAAGGGGAAATGTGTGTGCGTCTTATGGAGCAAATGCAGGCTGCACAGCTATCCCAGAAGCCAGAACAGGAAGAGGGATCGCTGCTTTCACTGCGCAGCGATCCGTCTTGTTGTTCTGGCTTCTGAGATTCAGAATATTTTTTTTCTTGTTTTCCTCTTCCAAAAACCAGGTGCGTTTTGTGGTCTGGTGCGTCTTATAGAGTGAAAAATGCGGTATATCGTGTTGCCTCTCACCTGTTCCGCACCAAGTGATCTCAGGCAGCGACGGGGGAGGCAAGCGCAACACAGCTTGGCGTTTCTGGGTGGCGTTCGTGGTTTTCCTGTAGTAATGATAATATTATAATAATTAATTATTTGTACCCAGCCCATCTGGCTGGGTTTCCCCAGCCACTTTGGGCAGCTTCCAACAAAGATTAAAAATACATTAAAATGTCACACATTAAAAATTTCCCTGAACAGGGCTGCCTTCAGATGTCTTCTAAAAGTCTGGTAGTTGTTGTTCTCTTTGACATCTGGTGGGAGGGCGCCACTACCGAGAAGGCCCTCTGCCTGGTTCCCTGTAACTTGGCTTCTCGCAATGAGGGAACCACCAGAAGGCCCTCGGAGCTGGACCTCAGTGTCCGGGCAGAACGATGGGGGTGGAGACTCTCCTTCAGGTATACTGGACCGAGGCCGTTTAGCCAGAAGACGCTCTGGCTTCTTCCTGCAAGAGAGTCAGGTCTTCCCAAATGCATGTTGCGCTCTCTCACTCTCTCTCTGAAATATACTTGGAGTCGAGTGTGGATTTCATGCTCTTTATTCAGCTCATAGTAGTGAGGAGGAATGGGAGTTCCCCCGAAACGTCTGCTTCCCCCGAAACGTCTGCTGTTCGACAGTGGAATTTGCTGCCAAGGAGTGTGGTGGAGTCTCCTTCTTTTGGAGGTCTTTAAGCAGAGGCTTGACAACCATATGTCAGGAGTGCTCTGATGGTGTTTCCTGCTTGGCAGGGGGTTGGACTGGATGGCCCTTGTGGTCTCTTCCAACTCTATGATTCTATGATTCTATATACATTATTTACAGAATAATGCCCCACGTGATTGGCTAATTCCAGGATTCTCCTGTAGGCCAATCAGGTTGCGGATTCACTTCCACCTGGAGTTGGATTGGGTGGCTCCTGCAGTCCAATCAGACTGCTGCATTCTGAATCCTATTGTTCTAGGACCAATCAGACTGCTGCAGTTTGGATCCTATTCATCTCAGTACATAACACTCTCTTTACGGGGTGGGACGAGGGCAGCCTATAGCCTTCCTAAGCCCCGAGCCTTGAAGAACGACTCAGTTCTCACGCCCAGCACCAGCCCATGACCTGGGGGACGGAGAGAAGCTCAGCGCAGGTTGCGGAGGCTGGAAAGGGGGTCCCAAGCGCAGCAGCCTCCTGGCAGCACGTCCTTCCCAGCCCCTGCTCCCTCTTCCATTTAGCAGGTGAATAGAGGTGATTTTGGAGGGGTTTTTAATTAAACATCTGGAGTCCTTGGCAAGCCTCCTGGATGTCTAATTGCTGCACCTCTGGCCGTCCCCTGAGGCTGCGAGAGGAGTTCCTCCCAGTCTTCAAATTTAGGGGAGGGCACTGCAGCGTGTAACTCTTTCCGCTCCCTCCTGGAAAAAGTGGGGAGATCAAGGCTTTGGGAAGGAGCCACATCCGGGCAGCAGCGTGAGGAGGAGTCAGGATCATGCACTGCAGGGAATCTTGCCCCCTGGGGGTGACGGCACAAGTTGTTACCTCCTTCCCTGCCCTTTGCTGGACTGGACGCTTGGACTGCCTCCCTAGGAGGAGTCTCTCCCTAGAGTTTTTAAAGTTTCCAGTGTCCTTTAAAGGTGGCTAAGCCCCAGAACTCAGGCAGCGTATTTGGAAAGGAGTGGAGCTCTCATTTCCTGCCCTCTCAGTTCTGTGTGTCCTGTCCCTTTTGTGTTTTAAATATTCCTTGTATTTTCTCTGAATGTACTTTCATCCAGTTTCCTCTCATTAGTACGGGACAGGGGTCAGCAAATTTTTTCAGCAGGGAACCGGTTCACTGTCCCTCAGACCTTGTGGGGGGCCGGACTATTTTGGGGGGGGGGAAATGAATGCATTCCTATGCCCCACAAATAACCCAGAGGTGCATTTTAAATTAAAGGACACATTAAAAGGTAAAGGGACCCCTGACCATTAGGTCCAGTTGTGGCGGACTCTGGGGTTGCGGCGCTCATCTCTCTTTACTGGCCGAGGGAGCCGGTGTTTGTCCACAGACAGCTTCCGGGTCATGCAGCCAGCAGGACAAAGCCGCTTCTGGCAACCAGAGCAGCGCACGGAAACGCCGTTTACCTTCCCACCGGAGTGGTACCTATTTATCTACTTGCACTTCGTGCTTTTGAACTGCTAGGTTGGCAGGAGCTGGGACCGAGCAACAGGAGCTCACCCCGTCGCGGGGATTCGAACCGGCGACCTTCTGATCGGCAAGTCCTAGGCTCAATGGTTACACTCATGTAAAAATATGCTGATTCCCGTACTGCCCACGGGCCAGTTTTAGAAGGCAGTTGGGCCAGATCCGGCCCCCGGGCCTTAGTTTGCCTACTGGCTGTCAGCTTGGTGCAATGGCTGGATCAGTGCTGGCAGGGGCTGATGGGATTTGTAGTCCAAAACTAGGTTGGCAAACGCTGATCCAAGGCTAATGCCTGTTTTTTATCCTGCTGCCTTTATCGTTGGTCTTGTTCTGCTGATTATTTGAAAGTTACTGCTGTTCCGAGTTTATTGCTTTGCTGTTTTGTTAGCCGTGGTGGGAATATTTATCCTGAAGGGGTGATAGGCAATTTGTACAAGCAAATACATGAATATGCTACATTTTTCCAGCAATTCCCAGAAAGACACATTTTGTACAAGGAAAGCAGATAAGGAAAGGAGAAGATAGAAATCCCCAGTTGGATTTTAGGGCTCCTGGCAATTGTCTTCCCTCTATGCTCTCCTCCTCGTCCTCCGCAGGGAGACCTCGTGAGAATCTATCCTTGAGGAGCGCACGTCTTTCCTTTGCATGATGAACAGCTTGCCTGGTTCCTCCAGGGACCGCCCCCCTCTCCCCAATAAATCTCCCACTTCCAGGAGTTTTTGGTGGGACACCTTCTCCGAGACGCATGACTCTTGTTGATGGGTCCCGGTTGCCTCTGATTATTCCTGCTATTTTCCCCTTGTCATATCCATCCAGAGCGGCAGCGAGGATTGATAGTCTCCTTGGAAGCCGGAGCAAGGTAACAGAGGGGGCAGGGAGGCCGTTGCCGGGGATAAATCGCAGCCACTCTCTTGCTGGGGAGCGCAGCCTGAGTTGGAGCTGTGGGATTGGGGCAGAGGGGCTTCTGGGACCCCTCGGGAGGGCAGGGTGGGAGAGGAGCATAAAGCACACGGCCAGGACCCCCCTTGGTGACACTTCTGCTATTCCTGTGCCAAGAAAACACGGGTCTAAGCAGTGTTCCCCTTGCCACGCTCCTTTTCCAGGGAAAACTCACTCTTTAATCTGCAGAAAACCCGATTGCTGTTGGCTCCAATTGAACACTAAAGAGTGGTTTCCCTGGGGGAAAGTAGCATGACAAGAGGAAGTGGGGATGAGACCCTTGTTTGTTTGTTTGTTTGTTTGTTTGCTCGCTTGTTTTTATTGAGTTTTATAAACAAGAGTAACGTTACACACACAAGTATACGAAGTTTTATCATGTCATTTGTACATCACAAAAATAGCATAATAAATGTGGAAAAATATCTACAACATATGTTTCATTATTAGTGGTCAATGTACAGGTTCTTGGCTCATGAATTGGTTTAAACAGTTAAGAGAGAGGGGGGGAGAAAGAAAGAAAGAAAGAAAGAAAGAAAGAAAGAAAGAAAGAGAAAGAAAAATAAAAATGGGAGAGGGGGAGGGGGAATGGTGAGTGGGGTGGGGCCGGGTGGTTATATTTCTATTCTTCTACCTAGTGGGGGATGATGAGCCCCTAGCTGAGGTGGAGAGGTTCTCAACAGAGGACATTCCAGGCAACCCCTGTTGCTGATCTTCCATTCACAAGTTGCTGTGTTTCTCTTCAGCCATCTTTGCCAGCCTGGCACCATCGAGACGTTTTGTGCTGCAGTTCCCATCAGTCCCATCCAGCACAGAGCAAACAGAGCCATCCTCACCCCAGAATATGCTGCTCTTTATTAGTGGAGAAATTCAGCTCCTTCTACATTTTAATATGAGTCTCCCTGCTTTGCTTTATCTGAAACGATGCACAAACCGGAATGGTGTTCATTTCTTTCCTTGCTTGTTTTATTTCTGGCCTGCCTTTTTCTCTGAAGAGCCCAAGGTGGTGGACAGCCTTCCTTGCCCTCCTTCTTGTTTTACCCCCACAACAGCCCTGTGAGGCAGGCTAGGCTGAGCGGCAGTGACTGGCTCAAACCCACCCAGCGAGCTTTGTGGCTGAGTGGAGATTTGAACCCTGGTCTCTCCCAGGTCCCAATACGACACTCTTACCACTGCACCTCAGCGGCAGCACTGCTGAACCACACTTGGTTATCCTTTGAAATTTGCACTTCCCTGAATTTTCTGATGCAGTTCTCCAACTGGAAAATGTGTATAGTAGGGTAAAATGTCTATCTGCAATGGGGGAAATGTACTAAAACCCTGTTTTTTTTTGTATAAACTCTTTTTTTTAATTAAAAAAATGCAAACAATGCAAAAATAAGAACTGAATTTTGTAAGGGGAAAAGGAGAGGAACCCTGAATGACTTATTTGCCCATTCCACAGATAAGATTCACTCCTGGAACGTGTAGACAAATTGGAGGAGATTTCTGGAATTTCTAGGTTTGCGTTGCACCCCCTCTCCAGAGCCCTCCTTCAAGAGGGACGGCAGCTTGAGCACCTTGGAGGGCTTTTGTTTAATTTGGGGGTGGGGGGGCACCGTGAGTAGCTCAGCCCAACCTGAGAGCGGCTTCCCTGAGCTGAGATGGACTTCTGTCGCTCGGCTGCATTAAAGAGGTTTCTGAAATGGATGGGTTTCAGTTTCCTTCCTTGGGCCGCGGGAGCCCAGGGATATTGCAGCTCATCCATTTCACAAACCTCTTTAACGTGGCCTGCAACAACTTTCTCGGTAGATGGATGCTGCTGCTTCCGGTCCCATTATCTGATGACCCGGCTGGCAGGGCTGCGAAAGTTGCCGTCGATCATTCTTAGCGATGGGCTTAAAGCAGGTGGGGACTCTGCTGCTGCCACTCAGGCAGCCTGCCGTTCAAGATGGAGCTGTGCAGATCCAGGGGCTGGCCAGGGTTAGAACAGTCGCTGTGCTAGGCTGGCCTGGCCATCGTTCAAATCAGCATCGGCCAACTTGGTGCCCTCCAGGTGTTGCTGTTGTTTGGGGGGGGTTCAATGCACATCAGCAAATAAGGCTGTTTTCATTTTTTAAAGCAGTTTATTTTTATGAAAGATTTCTTTGTTTACAGAAGTATGTGCAGTAGTGTCTCTTTTTTCAGGTTACGTTTTCTATGGATCAGTTTGTTGTGGGACATTAGTGTTACATTAGGAAGAAAAGGGAAGGGACGCGGATGGCGCTGTGGGTTAAACCACAGAGCCTAGGGCTTGCCGATCAGAAGGTCGGCGGTTCAAATCCCCGCGACGGGGTGAGCTCTTGTTGCTCGGTCCCTGCTCCTGCCAACCTAGCAGTTCGAAAGCATGTCAAAGTGCAAGTAGAGAAATAGGTGGGATTTATCCGGTGGGAAGGTAAACGGTGGGAAGGTAAATGGCGTTTCTGTGCGCTGCTCTGGTTCGCCAGAATTCATGCTGGCCACATGACCCGGAAGCTGTACGCCGGCTCCCTCGGCCAATAAAGCGAGATGAGCGCCGCAACCCCAGAGTCATTCGCGACTAGGGGTCCTTTTAGCTTTACCTTTAGGAAGAAAAGGGGGAAAGAGGTGGAGGGGAAAATGGTATTTGGGGTGGGGTCAGGTGGCAATGCTTCTATTCTACTTAGTGTATCTGTGAGGTTTTGTGTCAGCGTCACTTGTGTGGGTCTCCTTACTATTCACTTGTTGTATTTTGTTGGTTGTGAGAGAGGTTGGGGGTGGCCAAGGGGGTGGTTGGTTGTCTTTGGTTGGCTGTAGTGAGATTTGTTTTCACTTGTGAGTGGGGTGGGGGTGGGGGTGTTTAGATCAGGTTAGCCAGATGGATTTGAATGCTGTTGGTGGATTCTTGTCGTTTTCTTGTTGGGCTGCATATGTGATGAAGGGGAGCCATACTGGGGTGAAGGCATCTTCTTCTGTTTGTCCCCGTGTCAGTTTCAGTTTGTTGCTTAGTTTTTCTAGTAAGGCTGTTTCCCATACTATTTGGTACCATTGGTCCATGCTTACTCCTGACAGGTCTCTCCAGTGTCTGGCTATAATGTTTCTGGCTGCTGAGAGTAGGTGGGTTATGAGCTCTTTGTGATGTGAGTGACCATTATTTTCTTGGAAGATGTTTAGTGGGGCCAGTTCTGGGGAGACTTCTAATACAGTCATACCTTGGGTTACAGATGCTTCAGGTTGCGTTTTTTTGGGTTGCGGACTGCCGAAACCCGGAAGTACCGGAACGGGTTACTTCCAGGTTTCGTCAGTTGCACATGAGCAGAAGCGCCAAATTGCAACTCATGCGTGCAGAGACATGCCGCTGCAGGTTGTGGATGCTGCAGGTTGCGAACGTCCCTCATGCATGCATCACATTCGCAACCCGAGCGTGCACTGTACTTGCTTAGTTATTTTGCATATTTCTTGTAGGACTGATGTCCAAAAGAGTTGGGCTGTTTTCATTGTTAGGCTGCCATCAGCCATTGCCAGCCATTGACAGATGGGATCTGTAGTCCAGACCTGGATGACGCCTGATTGACAATAGGTGCGGCCGAGTTGCAAAGCAGCATAGGACCCAAGTGGGCCATTTGGCCTTGTCCTAAGACAATAACCTGATGCACTCATTTCTGGCAGGTCCCTGGCCACCAGCCTTTACTTGGAAGTCGATTCTGCAGCCCCCTGGGGAGAGCTTCTATTACTGCTGAGCTGTCCGTTGAAAGTGAGACAGGACGTCTTGTTTTGCGGCTGGGGAGAGGGGTGGGCCGTGCCAGATCTGGCAGCCAAAGCTGCTCTCAGCGCCAGCAGCACTCAAGCTTGGAGCTTGCCAAGATATGACGTGGCGCAACTCACCTTTGCTCATGCATAGAGCATCTTTTCTCTTTCCCGGCTATCCCACAGCCACCGCCATGAGCCAGGAGAGGAGAAACCTAATTTCTGACGATGGCCTTCATGGTCCCTTCCAACTCTGCAGTTCTGCAATTGTAAGATAAACACAAAGTATCAAATGTGGTGACAGTAATAATAATGCAACAAAACAACAACACCACAAACTGGCTTATAAGTATAAAACCAAATTTACTAGAATAGAGATAGACTTGTAACCATTCAAGTATATAACGTTTATTGCACATGTAACCTGTTAACTTGTTAGGGACGCAGGTGGCGCTGTGGGTTAAACCACAGAGCCTAGGACTTGCTGATCAGAAGGTTGGCGGTTCAAATCCCTGCCATGGGGTGAGCTCCCGTTGCTCAGTCCCTGCTCCTGCCAACCTAGCAGTTCGAAAGCATGTCAAAGTGCAAGTAGATAAATAGGTCTGGCGGGAAGGTAAATGGCGTTTCCATGCGCTGCTCTGGTTCGCCAGAAGCAGCTTAGTCATGCTGGCCACATGACCCGGAAGCTGTATGCTGGCTCCCTCGGCCAGTAAAGCGAGATGAGCACCGCAACCCCAGAGTCGGCCACGACTGGACCTAATGGTCAGGGGTCCCTCTACCTTTACCTAACTTGTTAAGATACAGTTGTACATTTATCCACTCCATGTTTACAGTATCTCCTGGCTTTGTTTTGCACATGGCACCTTAGTATGTTTGTTGTTTGAATGGTTACAAATCTATCTCTATTCTAGTTATTATTCTAGTAAATTTGGTTTTATAAGCCAGTTTGTGGTGGTGTTGTTTTGTTGCACTACAATTGCAAGAGCCATTCGGAAGTGGAGCCGACTCCCTCAGAAGGGGGTGGACTCATTGGGTTTTAATCAGAGGTGTGCTGGCCACCTGCCAAGGATCCTTGAGCTGTGATTTCTGCATTGCAGTGGGTTGGACTAGATGAGCCCTTGGGTTCCCTTCCAGCGCTACAATTCCATGTGGGTGGATAGGGCTGAGCATCAGAAGGTGTGGCTCAAAAGTGCTCCTGAGCCTCATCACCTCATCTTTCAGCATCTGCCATCCTTAATAGTTATTGCATTGCCCTGCTCCACAGCCACCCTTCGTCCCATCCTTCTGCCACCAAGGGAGACGTTTTGTTTCATCAGCTGTTGGGAGCTGAGTGCCTGGAGTAGGAAAACACCCTCCTTCTTCCTCCTCACCTGCCACTCATCTCCCCATCCCTCTCTTCTCCCCCCCTCCCCGGTTCTTAGTAACCTGGCATTTCTCCAGAAACAGCATTAGGTTCCCCCTCCCCATATTGATTGGGCTTTGCTAGTTGATCTTCTCCTTCTAATGCAAAACTCTTAACTGGTATTGGGGGGGGGGTGGAATGAGGAAAGGGAGGTGGGGAGAAATGCTGACTTAGCACAAAGGTTGCCAACTTCCCTTCTTGTCTCTAGCTCTGCAGTTTCATCTGCAGACATGAGCTCATGCTGGCGATAAAATGCACCTGCTGATTCCCATGCATCAAACTGGCTTTTTTTCCTGGTCAGTTGGCAACCCTAGATAGCATAAACCAGGGGTAGGCAAACTAAGGCCCAGGGGCCAGATTCGGCCCAATCGCCTTCTAAATCTGGCCCACGGACGGTCCAGGAATCAGTGTGTTTTTACATGAGTAGAATGTTTGCTTTTATTTAAAATGCATCTCTGGGTTATTTGTGGGGAAGAGGAATTCGTTCATTATTATTATTTTTTCAAAATATAGTCCACCCCCCCCCCACAAGGTTTGAGGGACAGCGGACTGTCCCCCTGCTGAAAAAGTTTGCTGACCCCTGTAAACTCTTCCTAACCTGGTAAGATGCCCAGGGATTCATTTTTCTATTTCCCTTGGAGAAAAATAGTTAATAGCTGCTTAAGGACATTCACACAGAATGGGTCTCTCGATGACTCCTACTCAGAATCCGAGTTGCCAACTACTCAGCCAGCCTTTGCAGATCCCACTAACCAAATCCACAGCCCTTAGCAGCTGGTAATTCTTAGGCTTCTCCTGTCCCATCAAGCTGAGATTAAGCACATAGGTGCAGGCTGGGCTTGTGCTTTTCCTGGTCAGTTGGCAATCCTGGAAGGTTTTTAACACAGGACAGAGGAAGTGAGCTTTGAAAGTGGCTTTCATTCCTTGAGTGTGAGAGTTGGTGCGTGTTGGTCGCCTTTGTCTCTCCAGTCGAACCTCTGTTTTCGAACATAATCCATTACCCGGAAGTCCGTTTGACTTCCAAAACGTCCGCAAACCAAAAAGCAAAGGGCTGTCAGCAAAGGGAATGGTGAAAATGAAAAAAACATGCTGTGGAAGCCATTCAGCTTCCAAAAATCATTCGAGAACAGGAAGCATTCACTTCCAGGTTATTGGCGATCGGGTTCTGAATTGTTCAGCTTCCGAAGCATTCAACAACCGAGGTTGCACTGTACTGGGTGCTGTAAGGGTGCTTTTTTGTTTATGGTGTGTGTGAGAGAGAGAAGCTAGCCTAATAACTAAATGCACAGAAATACAGAAGTTGAGCAAGCTTGCAGTCGTAACCCTCTTACTGTCTTACACGGGAGTAAGCCCCGCAGAGCTTACTTCAGAGTAGAGATGCACTGCGATTCAACCTTGCGTTTGCATGAGTTCAAGGTGGGGCTGGGCGTTGGGAGTTTTCCCTTCTGCTGTCCATATATCACCCAGGCAGGGGGCTCTCTCTCGGGACGGAAGAGCGGCCAAATATTATTGTCTGAGCATACTTTGCCAAAAACACCACCTGATATCAGACCCCGAGGAAATTCCTGCCTGCAGGCTCTCCGTTCCCCCTCTCCCTAGCGCCAGCCCCTCTTGGCTCTTGTGCAAAGTCTTAGCAGATGTAGCCCTGGTGTTTGCACTGATACACCACCAGACCGTAATGTTTGCAAGGTGTTAATGGAGGAAGTCTAGCTTTTAAGGCACTGGGTGGATTTCGACTTTGCCTGGAAGGCAAACCCCACCTCCACTTGGCGCGGCCATGTTTCTCCCTGTCCTGCCCCCCACCTCCCACCCCTCTAGCTATAGGAGCCAAAGTCAGAAGCAGGAACGCATGCAACACTTTTCCTGTCTGTTGCATTGGTGAACATGTGTGATAATAGCATGTGGAACTCATTGACACATGGTGCAAGGGAAACAGACGACTGAGGAGGATGCCAGAAAGCATCAAAGATCATGAATGTTGAAGGAACTCCCCCCCCCCCATGGCAGAGCAGTGGGGTGTGCCCCTTGTGGGAGACAAGGCGAAATCTCCAGGTTTTCCGCTTTCCCAGGTCCCCCGCCTGTACTACTAAATATTCCAATAGAGCCTGAGAAGCAGCTCAGTTGAGGGGTGGCCTTTCTGCCCTGGACACCAGCCAACGCCTGAAACAGAACATCTTCCAAAAGTGGATTAAAGTTTTATTTTTTAAAAAAGACTGCATACACATACAAATGTGTTCCTAAGCTTCTGATGGACAGGGGTAGGATAATGAATTATAGAATTGTAGAGTTAGAAGGGACCCTATACCTGAAAGAGCATCTTCATCCCCTTCACGGCCTAGGACCCTCGTACCTACGGGACCGCCTCTCCCAGTATGCCCCGCGGAGGACCTTAAGGTCCATAAATAGCAACACCCTAGAGGTCCCGGGCCCCAAGGAAGTCAGATTAGCCTCAACCAGAGCCAGGGCCTTTTCAACACTGGCCCCGGCCTGGTGGAATGCTCTGCCTCACGAGACCAGGGCCCTGCAGGATCTGATTTTTTCCCTCAAGGCCTGTAAGACAGGGTTGTTCTGCCTGGCCTTTAGCTTGGAATCAACTTGATTCCCTCCCCCTTTTTCCTTTTTTCTTTCTCCTCCTGTGATGGAACTCCTATTTGGGGACTTCCCTGGCTTTTTTTCTGGCCCATGTAGGACCAGTCTGGATAGTTGGCCTTGGAGAAGACTTGACGTTTTCATCCCCCCAAAAGTTTTTGATTTGAGTTTCCATTGAAATGAGGCTGTATTTTAATATTTTAATGTTTTAATATTGTATTTTAATCTTGTTTTTAAGTTGTATTTCAATCAATTTGTTTTTATATTAGCCGCCCTGAGCCTGGTCTTGGCTGGGGAGGGTGGGGTATAAATAAAAATTATTATTATTATTATTATTATTATTATTATTATTATTATTTTCACTTGCTTTTATATATAAATTTTTATTAGTTTTACAAAATTTTTAAGACAATACAAACATATAAAAAGACATACAAACACGTATAGTTTCATGACCTTTTTTTTCATAAACCTTCTTTCTCGGACTCCCCCATACCTCCCCTTTCTGCATCCCAATGTCCAAAATTTTCCAGCAACTTCTAAATAGTTCTGTCAAACATATGTCTTCTTAATCTTCCCTTCAGTCTAATCTTATATCGCTGTAACCCTTTCTTTCTCAAAACCTCGACATTCTAACATTCATCAAGTTTATAATAGTCCTTAAGATAGATTTTAAATTTCTTCCATTCTTCTTCCGCCGTCTCCTTCCCCTGGTCGCGGATTCTGCCAGTCATCTCAGCCAGTGTCATATAGTCCATCACTTTCATCTGCCATTCTTCCAGAGTGGGTAGGTCTTGTGTCTTCCAATACTTTGCGATGAGTATTCTTGCTGCTGTCGTAGCATACATAAAAAAGATTCTATCTTTCTTTGACACCAATTGGCCGACAATGCCCAAGAGAAAGGCTTCTGGTTTCTATTATTATTATTATTATTAGTCAGGCCAGACACTGAGGTCCAGCTCTTCTGGCAGTTTCCTCTCTGTGAGGAAACCAGGCACAGGGCCTTCTCAGTAGTGGCGCCCTCCCTGTGCAATGCGCTCCTGTCAGATGTCAAGGAAATAAACAGATGTCTGTCTTTTAGGAGACACCTGAAGGCAGGGCTGCATGGAGAAGTTTTTTATGTTTGAGATTTTGTTGTGTTTTTATCTCTGTTGGAAGCCACGCAGAGTGGCTGGGGCAACCCAGCCATATGGGCATGGTGGAATTATTATTATTATTATTATTATTATTATTATTATTATTTGGTCCAACCCCCTGCCATCCACGAATCTCAACTAGATCATCCATGACAGATGGCCATCCAACATCTGCTGAAAGCCTCCAAGGAAGCAGAGTATACAACCTTATGAGGGGGTCCGTTCCACGACTGAACAGCTCTGACCTTCAAAAATATCTTCCTCACGTTTAATTGGGATCTCGTTTATTGTCATTTGAATCCATTGGTTCAGATCCCCTCCTCCAGAGCAGCACAAAGCAAGTTCAAGGGGTTTAATACATTTAAGATAATGGGTAGGCAAACTAAGGCCCGGGGGCCGGATCCGGCCCAATCGCCTTCTTAATCCGGCCCACGGACGGTCCAGGAATCAGCGAGTTTTACATGAGTAGAATGTGTCCTTTTATTTAAAATGCATCTCTGGGTTATTTGTGGGGCCTGCCTGGTGTTTTTACATGAGTAGAATGTGTCCTTTTATTTAAAATCCGTCTCTGGGTTATTTGTGGGGCATAGGAATTCGTTCATATATTTTTTTCCAAAATATAGTCCGGCCCCCCACAAGGTCCAAACGACAGTGGACCGGCCCCCTGCTAAAAAAGTTTGCTGACCCCTGTTTAAGATGCACTCACACGGAGTTGGAAGTGTATATCTCTGATTTTAGCAAGCAGGTGTGTAAAACTATATACTATATACATTTTAATTGACTTGTTACCCACCCTGAGCCTGTTGAATAGGACTGCTCTGTGGTAGTATGGACCTCAGCCCCCACTCACTTCTCAGGCATTGATCAGGAGCAACCAGAGTCATTTCTCATGTATCCTGTTTACATCTAGGAATTGAATTCAGATTCTGGCTTGGGCTTCTAGGGGACCAATTATGCCACTGCAGAAAGGAGCCCCGGTTTGCCATCTCACTTCATGGGAAACAGCTGTGGTCGCTCACTGGTAGAGAATCGACATTGTGTGCAGAAGGTCCTGGGTTCAGTCTCCAAAGGTATCCCCACATAGGACTCCGACCTGAAGCTCTGGAGAGCCAGTGCTAGTCAGTCTAGTCCCTGCTGAGCTAGACAGACCAGTGGGCTGACTCTGTCTTCCTAAGGATGGCCAATGTCAGCTGGGAGGGCTCTACTCATGGCTCAGTGTCAAGTCACGGATGCTATCCTAGGCTGCATCAACAGAAGTCTTGTGTCCGAGTCAAGGGGAGTCATAGTCCCACTTTGGTCAGACCACACCTGGAATACAAGGCCCAGTTGTGGGCACCACAATTTAAGAAGGATCTTGACAAGCTGGGTGCAGAAGAGAGCGACCAAGATGACCAAGGGTCTGGAAACCAAGCCTGATGAGGAACGGTTGAAGGAGCTGGGTATGTTTTGCCTGGAAAAGAGGAGACTGAGAGAAGATATGAGAACCATCTTCAAGTATCTCAAGGGCTGTCACATGGAGGAGGGAAGAAGAAGAAGAAGAGGAAGAAGAAGAAGAAGAATTTATTTTTTATACCCTGCCCATCTGGCTGGGTTCACCAGCCACTCTGGGCAGCTTCCAACAGAATATTAAAATACAATAGAGAGAGCAAGCTTGCTTTCTCCTGGTCTGGAGGGGAGGAGTTGAATCAATGGCTTCAAGTTACAATAAATGAGATTAGGGGGCAGAATGTAGGGCAGACAGCCCCCCCCCCCATCCTTTCCATCATTAGCTGGAGCAACTGGGCAGAGCAGGAGGACTGTTGTGAAGAGAGCATGCCCTTCCTTCATTTTCAGGAGGAGAAGAGCCCATGTTTGCTAGCGAAAAGGAGCAAGTTTCTTTAACCTTAATCCAAGGTACTCATTGGTTAAATATTCCTGCATTGCAGGGGGTTGGACTAGATGATCCTTGGGGTACAATTTTGTGATTCCATGAAATATGAAGTGGTGCCATATGTAGGGAGCCTGTGATGCCCTTCTGGAGACAATTGCGTTGGCTGCCCATGTAGGTTTCCTGGCCTCAGTCAGAGTGCTGGCAGTGGCTTCTGTGATCTAGCACCCTCTTGCTTGTCCCAACATCCCTTCGCTGGGACCAACTGGGGGCCTTTTCAGGGACTCTGGGATTGCCCCCTTCTTTGGGCTCCTCTTCCTTATCCTTGATGGCTTCCTCCACATTGCTGCATCCTTCCTCTTCAAGAACTCTTCAGGGACATGGATGGTTTTCGAGTTCCTGCGCTGATTGGTTTTTAACTTGCTCTATTGAATTGTTTCTGTGGTTGGAGGATATTTAATAGTCCTAATAGATGCTTGCGGGGGATTTTTGTGTGTGTTTTGCCACTCTTAGAAATTTTGCAATCTCATTTTCATTTGTTTTAACTTATGGCTGGCTGCTGGGAGCTTTTGAAAGGAAAAGCGGGCTGCGCATGCTGCTTTAAAAAGAAGTAATTGTAAATAAATGCAGCGTTGCGGCAATTTCAAAAACACCCTCATCCCCAAAAAATTATATTTCATTGCCAACCTAAGTGAAGTACTTGTCCACACTTTGTCCTGCTGTTTACCCCTGGGAAAACCTGTGAATCAGAACAAATGGCGATTGGGTTTTCTGTGGATTGCCATTTGTTCCAATTTAGCGCTAAAGAGCGGGTTTTCCAGGGGAAGGTGGCAGGGCAAAGGCAAAACTGCTTGGACCCATGTCTAGACGGCACGGGAAAAGTAGAAAACCACTTGGATCTGTGCTTTCTAGGCAGTGAACAAGCAGAAGTGTGGATGAGCCCAAAGTGCCATTTCTTTGAGACCCGATTTGTAGTTTCACCTGGGTCTGCTCTTGCAAACATTCCTGCTACAAATCAGTACGCTGTAGTTGTGGGCCAAGAAGGTTGAAGTCAAAACAGAAGCTGTGAAGATGAGAGAGACATGGAGGAAGAGAGAGAGAGAGTGAGAGAGAGAGAGAGAGCGCACAGGGAGCAGGAGCAAGCTGCGGAAATCACCTCAATTAGCTCTGGGTCTTAGAGGACACCGTCTTGGGAATTTCACTCCTGAATTGTTGATTTAAAGCATCTTTATTTTGCAAGGATCTTTTGCCATATCCACCGTGTTTTCCCTCCCAACCAATCTGTGCAGTAGGCTATGTTTATTTCTAGTTCATATGCGGAAGGGTGAGTGTGTTGACTACCAGGTGATGGAAACCGCAGGAGAATACCTTTGTGCTCAAATCCTGGTTGCAGGTTTCCCATGATGGACATGTGCTTGGACCCTGTTAGAACAAGATGCTGGACTAGATGGGCCATTTGATCCCACATTCTTATGATTGTAAAAAGGTAAAAGGTAAAGGACCCCTGGATGGTTAAGTCCAGTCAAAGGCAACTATGGGGTTGCGATGCTCATCTCGCTTTCAGACTGAGAGAGCCGGCGTTTGTCCACAGACAGCTTTCCAGGTCATGCGGCCAGCAGGACTAAACTGCTTCTGGTGCAACAGTACACTGTGACGGAAACCAGAGCACACGGAAACACCGATTATCTTCCCGCCACAGTGGTACCCATTTATCTAATTGTACTGGTGTGCTTTCGAACTGCTAGATTGACAGGAGCAGGACCGAGAAACAGGAGCTCACCCCGTTGCGGAGATTCGAACCGCTGACCTTCTGATCGGTAAGCCCAAGGGGCTCAGTGGTTTAGACCACAGCACCACCCACACCCCACTTCTTATTATTGTACCACACACTAACACCAGAACTGGCAAAAACAGATCCCAAGATGAAGCCCGTTCTACCCCCAAAAGGTTGTCAGGCCTCAGGTCCCCTGCAGACAACCTGTTTAGTGTGCATTCATCCTGACTTCCCTGCACAAGGCTTGCACCCAAAGCCTGCTGCTGTTGTCTTTTAAGTGAATTTGCATGTTAATCTCCTTGAAATGCACAAACGTAAAGTTCTCGTACGCTCTTGAATCCCTGCCCGCAAAATATTGACAATTTGGAGGTGCCCCTAAACTCCCCAGTAAAATGACAAGCACCCAAGGATTAAGGCTTTCTGGGAGATGATTTATAATGAAATGAAAAGGGTATTTAAATATACCTTTCTGAAGAAACCAGAGGCCTTTCTCCTGGGCATGGTCGGCCAAATGGTGCCAAAGAAGGACAGAACTTTCTTTATGTATGCCACAACAGCAGCAAGAATACTTATTGCAAAGTATTGGAAGACACAAGATCTACCCACTCTGGAAGAATGGCAGATGAAGGTGATTGACTACATGGAATTGGCGGAAATGACTGGCAGAATCCGAGACCAGGGAGAAGAGTCGATGGAGGAAGATTGGAAAAAGTTTAAAGACTATCTACAGAAATATTGTAAAATTAATGAATGTTAGAATGATGTTGGATAGAAACTAAGCGAACTTTAGCTGAAAGGTTACAAGGAATATGATAAAATGGATTATTAATATGAAAAAATCCAAAAATATAATACTTTATGATTAATGATTAGGATACATAAAGAGGGGAGGGATTTGCTGAATGAAATAATTGAACTGGAATACAAAAAAGGGAGGTGTGAGGAGGTCCTGGAACTAAGCAAATGAAGGTTAAGTAATGGAAGGAAGGAATTGTTTTTAAATATTTTTATTTTGTATTTTCTTTTTTGTGTGTGTGTTTTGTAATATCTTGAAAATTTCAATAAATATCTTATAAAAAAAAATGACAAGCGTTGAAATGTAAAGACAGTGCTGCCTATCTTGGTAAACCAGGAATGCCTGGGCAGAACAGGGACTTGCCCTCCCTGTGGGCACATTTTTAGTCTTCCTGCACAAAGGCTGTGCATTGGAGTCTCCTACACACTGGGACCCAAAGCCCAGAGCAAAGGAGGGGGGCACCTCAAACAGCCCCGCTTCCCATTTGGAGCAGACCCAAAGCGACAATGAGTTTGAAGCGAGGCCTGCTCTCTCCAGGTCTTAGGGAAGAAAGGAGGCTGATTGCCAGGTCTCATTAACAACACAAAAGGCGATGGAGGCATTTTTGGATGGGCTAATTAAAGAGCCGCTGTGATGGGGCCGCCCTGGTGCTGGGTCCCTGCAGACAGGATCCAAAGTATGGCAGCTTTCAAGCTGGGCTTTGCAGAAGGAGCACTTTGAAAAGTGATAGTTTCACAACACATACGCTTCCAGCAGAATCCCTGACAGGTGGCCATACAAGCTCTGCTTAGGTAAAAATAAAAGGAACCCCTGACTGTTAGGTCCAGTCACGGACGACTCTGGGGTTGTGGTGCTCATCTCGCTTTATTGGCCGAGGGAGCCGGCGTACAGCTTCCGGGTCATGTGGCCGGCATGACTAAGCCGCTTCTGGCGAACCAGAGCAGCGCACGGAAACGCCGTTTACCTTCCGCCGGAGCAGTACCTATTTATCTACTTGCACTTTGACCTGCTTTTAAACTGCTAGGTTGGCAGGAGCAGGGACTGAGCAACGGGAGCTCACCCCATCGCGAGGATTCGAACCGCCGACCTTCGGATTGGCAAGTCCTAGGCTCTGTGGTTTAGACCACAGCGCCACCTGCGTCCCCAACCTCTGCTTAAAAACCTCCAATGAAGTTGAGTCCATTGTCTTCAGAGGGAGACCGTTCCTCTGCCAAACAACTCTTACTGTCAGAAAGTTCTTCCTGATGTTTAGTCAGAATCTCCTTGTCATGTGAATCCATTGGTTCATGTCCAACCCTCTGGAGCAGGAGAAAACTAGCTTGTTTCCTCTTCCAAGTCACAGCCCTTCAGAGCTTTGAAGATGGTCACTAGATCTCCTCTCAGTCTCTTCTTTTCCAGGCAAAACATACCCAGATCCTTCAACTGCTCCTCATCAGGCTTGGCTTTCAGACCTTTGATCCTCTTGGTTGTCCTCCTCTGCACACCTTCGAGCTTGTCAATATCCTCCTTAAACTGGGGTGCCTGGGGGGGGGGGGAGAGAAGGAGGTCCCCAATCCCAATCATCTCCCAACGCTCCATAAATCACCAGTTCTGGTGTGCTGCAACTCCCTTGTGGTTGTCACTGAAACGTGCGCCAGGATGCTGTTTTCAAGCTGGTATGCTCCGTGGTTTTATTATCCTCCCGGTTTAAGCTGGCATTATGTGCTTATTTAGGGGGATTTTTTTCAAAATTAGTTTTGTGCTTCATAAGCCATCTTTTTAAACAAAAATAAAAAAATCCCAGGCGAGGTGCCGCTGAAATAGATTGGGATCCAGGCATCCGGATGATTGGAGAAAGGTTGGACCTTGGCTGCCCTTCAGGGCTTGCGAAAGCATTTAAAAATTGCCTCCCTGTGGATGGCACTCAAGGCCTGTTGCTTTGGCTCAGCTGGGACCGGGTGACGACTCCATTGATCTGCTGGCGTTGGGGCTTGCAGGGGAGGGGCCACAGTAGCTCGCTAGTAGAACAACTGCCTTGGGTGCAGAAGGTCTCTGTTTCAAGCCCTGAAGACATCTCCAGGCAGGGTAATATTATTATTATTATTATTATTATTATTATTATTATTATTACTATTTATTATTTATACACCGCCCATCTGGCTGGTTTCCCCTGGGTGGCTTACAGCAAAGTATTAAAATACAGTGGTCTGTTAAACACTAAAAGCTTCCCTAAACAGGTCTGCCTTCAGATGTCTTCTAAAATTCTGGTAGTTGTTCTTCTCTTTGACATCTGGTGGGAAGGCGTTCCACAGGGCGGGCGCCACTACCGAGAAGGCCCTCTGCCTGGTTCCCTGTAACTTGGCTTCTCGCAGGGAGGGAACTGTCAGAAGGCCCTCGGATCTGGACCTCAGTGTCCGGGCAGAATGATGGGGGTGGAGACGCTCCTTCAGGTATACTGGACCGAGGCCGTTTAAGGAACCCTAAACTCTAGGGAACCCTAGAGAGCTACTGGCAGTCAGTGTAGACACATCTGTGCCAGATGAACCAAGGGGCCTGACTCCGTAAAAGGCAGATGACTACAACGCGTGGTTTGTGGGGCTGCCTCTGAAGACAGTTTGGAAGATCCGGCTGCCGTGGAATTTGGCAGCGCAAGAGGGGAGAGGGATCTCATGTACTTGAATCCCGCAGACCCTCAAACTGCCCCTATGTTCCAGGGACAGCGCCAGTTTCACAGAAGCCACCCCAGTTTCTGATTTGATCCCAGAATCTCCCGCTTTTTCTTAGGACGTCCCTATTTTCATTGGAGAAATCCTTGGAGGATATGGAACTATCTGATCCCCGAGCCATCTGAAGGCAGCCCATTTAGAGGGTAGTTTTTTAACATTTTATGTTTTATTATGTTTTTACATATGTTGAAAAGCCACCCAGAGTGGCTGGGGCAACCCAGTCAGATGGGTGGGGTATATATAGTATAATTACTGTTATGGAATAGGATGTCCCTGTTTTCATCGGAGAAACGTTGGAGGTCATGATCCTCTTTGTGTTTTCCAAAGGCACCTGTTCAGCCCATGTGAGAACAGGATGCTAGACTAGATGTAAGGGACCCAGGGAGTCATCTAGTCCAACCCCTGCAATGCCATCTTCTTATCTTCCTTTGCTGCTGTGGCTCAGACAGCACCACGGTCCTCAACTCCGGTCCTCCTCTGATAATGTGATTCTGGGGGGTGCAGATGCCCCTCTCTTGCCTTGCGCCAGCGAGCTAAACTGTGGCTTCTGGGCAGAAGCATCACTGAGGCAGGTGGGCTGCTGCTCTCCTCCCTCACAGCGGTGCTTATTTCCTCCTGTGCAGAGAGCCAGACCCCTTGTGGAGCACTGCCACCCAGCGGTAGAATCCTCAGGAACTCAAAGCCTTCCTTGCTTTGGGGGTTTTTATTATTTTTATTTTTTGCTGTTGTTTTGCAAAAGCAGAGCAGCCTGTCTTCCTTGTGCAAGCAGATCAGAAAGGGCTGAGCTGGGGTGTGTTTGCCCAGGGGACGCTCCTCTCCCTCTCTTTAAATTCACAGCTGCCCTTGAGCTGATTCCCCCATCTATCCTGTAGTGGGGGGGGGGGGGTGTTTTTTGGAGGGGCTGTTGAGGAGCACCTGTAGCAGGAGAGAGGGAGGCGAGAGCATTTCTGGCCTCGATGTTCTTGTTTTTTTCTCTCTCTCTCTCTCTCTTCTGAACTTGCTGCGGGTCTGTTTGAATAATCTCTCTGTCAGACTCATTATCCTGTCTCTGGCCTTCGTCTGGTGTCTGAAGGCTGAAATAGCCATTAGCAGAGATGCTCGCCTCATACTAGAGCAGGGAGTGAAATGATTAAGGCAGGAGGAAGGATGCATCTCTCTCTCGCTCTGTCTCATAGATTTTAAGCAATGCACCACCCCCAGGTCAGGTCTCTATCTGGCAGCTCGGATTTTGAGACAAATTGCTGTGCAAATGGGTGAGGGCTTGTAAGGTGCTTCAGTGCCTGTCTCTGGGTCAAACCTATCTCCCAGTGACAAAGGAAGCTACCTTGCCAGACCACATGTCTGTCTAGCCCCAAATCACCTGCTCTGATAGCAGCAGCTCTCCAGGAGCTATAGTAGAATACAGTGCTACCTTGGGTTAAGTACTTAATTTGTTGCGAAAGTCCGTTCTTAACCTGAAACTGTTCTTAACCTGAAGCACCACTTTAGCTAATGGGGCCTCCTGCTGCCCCCGTGCAGTTTCTGTTCTCATCCTGGAGCAAAGTTCTTAACCTGAGGTACTATTTCTGGGTTAGTGGAGTCTGTAACCTGAAGCATCTGTAACCTGAAGCGTCTGTAACCTGAAGCGTTGTTGTTTAGTCATGTCCGGCTCTTCGTGACTCCATGGACCAGAGCACGCCAGGCACTCCTGTCTTCCACGGCCTCCCGCTGTTTGGTCAAACTCATGCTGGTAGCTTCCAGAACACTGTCCCACCATCTCGTCCTCTGTCGTCCCCTTCTCCTTGCGCCCTCCATCTTTCCCAACATCAGGGTCTTTTCCAGGGAGTCTTCTCTTCTCATGAGGTGGCCAAAGTCTTGGAGCCTCAGCTTCAGGATCTGTCCTTCCAGTGAGCACTCAGGGCTGATTTCCTTCCGAATGGAGAGGTTTGATCTTCTTGCAGTCCATGGGTCTCTCAAGAGTCTCCTCCAGCACCAGAATTCAAAAGCATCCATTCTTCGGTGATCAGCCTTCTTGATGGCCCAGCTCTCACTTCCATACATTGAGGTACCACTTAATTGAAGTCTCCTCCAACCCCCTTTGATGCAAGAAACACAGCTGATCTGATGAGAACTAATGAAGAGAACAGAGTTCCCAAGTGAGTGGGGGGGAGGCTTAGCACCCACCTTAGCCCCCATTCCAGGTGGGGGAACTGGCCGCTCTGGGTGTTGTCTCCCTCTTCTGCCTCTGCCAGCACCTACAGAGCCCAGTTCTGCAGCTGCTTCACCCTCCTGTTTGATGAGCTGATAGGGTCTTCCTGGAGGTAGGAAGGGTGTTGCAGCACCCTGCCTTTGCTCTGGGATTATAGGGATGGGTGGGGCTGTGGTCTAAACCACTGAGCCTCTTGGGCTTGCCCATCAGAAGGTTGGCCATTTGAATGTGCACGACGGGTGAGCTCCCATTGCTCTGTCCCAGCTCCTAGCTGTTCGAAAGCACACCAGTGCAAGTAGATAAATAGGTACCGCTGCGGCGGGAAAGTAAATGGTGTTTCCGTGCACTCTGTCGATGCAGCCTGGAATAGTGTTGGCCTTTTTTGCTGCTGCATCACACAGTTGACTCAAGTCAACTCACGTCACTGTTGAGCAGTGGCGTAGCGTGGGTTGTCAGCACCCAGGGCAAGGCAAGTAATTTGCGCCCCCTAACCCGTGGATTTTAGCAGGGGGCAGAGAGCTGCGAGCGCGTGCCCCCCAGATGTTGCGCCCGGTGCGGCCAGCCCCCCCCTGCACCCCCCACGCTACGCCACTGCTGTTGAGTAAGCGCAGGATTTGTAGGGTCACCAAAAATATATATAAGGCAAAGTCCCTGTCTATTTAATAGTTGTGCAATAGGCAGAAGTGGAGCAGGAACTCTGCAGCTTTTTCCAGCATGGTGAAGCAGTGATTGAAAAGTCTTTCCTGTTAAAATAATAATAATAATAATAATAATAATAATAATAATAATAATAATAATAATTTATACCCTGCCCATCTGGCTGGGTTTCCCCAGCCAGTCTGGGCAGCTTTCAACAGAACATTAAAAACAGAATAAAATTTCCAACATTGAAAACATCCCTAAACAGGACTGCCTTCAGATGTCTTCTAAAAGTTGGATAGTTGTTTATTTCCTTGACATCTGATGGGAGTGCGCAGGAGTCCCGAAACCCTGCAAATCTGGGAATCGGTTTTCTGAAATCTAGCCCCCAACCCTTTGCAAACAACGTCCCCTGAAGATGGAAGTGGTCTGGGCGTCACTATTTATCTGGCTGCCAAGAATGCAAAAAGAGATCTCCAGAGCCAGGTAGGGGAGAGAATATGCAAGTGTTTGACTTTCGCATAACTCTTCATCAGACCTTGATTCAGGGAACAACATCATCCTTCATCTCTCCTAAGCTCTGGGACAAGCATGACAGCTCCTGAAGAAGAATAAATATGTGTGTGGTGGTTTGTTTTCTAGAAGCCCATCTGAAGCAGACACTTTCCCCCAGAGCTGGCATCCTCGTAAGAAAGTGCTAATTGCCTTGTTCCTAAGCGAAGGCAGGCTTCGCTCAAACCCAGTCACCTGCCAGGAATTGGAAGGCTGTGCCAAAGGATCCCCAGTTCAGATTTCTGTGGAGGCAGCAGTCTCCAAACCCATCGATAGATAGCTGCTGCTTCTGCGAGTTTTATCTTGCACTTAATTCCACTGCTATGTCTGTCTGCTCCTCCCCAAACATAGAGGCACTTAGTCCTTGCATGCAAAATGGATTTTCTGGGAATTTGCAAGTAAATCCATTCATTAGTTTGGGGCTTTAAATTAATTAAAGGACCTGGAGTCTTTTTAAGGAATTTAACATCTGTGTCAGTCTCTGTAATAGAATAAAACAGACTCTGAGGCTTATTTGGAATTTTAAGCTGTCATGGCCAGAGGCTGCCTTCAAAGTCACAAGGTTGCCAGTTATTTTTAACTCTTCTTACCAGAAAGCTCACGCGGGTTTTTTGCAAATCGAGCTCATCGCTTATATCGATGCGCTGCTCTCTGGCAAGGCCTGCTGCGGACCAGACCGCCGGGTCTCCCCGAGCCCTGCTTTGGAGGAGAGCACCCATAGCATGTCTGGGAAGAATGGTTTTGGGTGCAGGTCTGGGGTTCTGCCAGCTTCTGAGTCCCAGCTGCTGGAAGCCACAGGACGGGAAGAGTGGGCCTTGTGTTCGAATCCTGATTTCAGGCTTCCCTTGGGGGCACCTGGCTGGCCCCTGTGAGAACAGCAGGCTGGACTGGATGGCCCACTGGTCGGATCCAGCAGTTTCTCCTTACAGTCCTAAAACAGGACCGTCGGGCATTTTGGGTCCCTGTTGTAGCTGAGTGTTCCCGAAGCACTTTTAACATCTCTGAAATTAAAAGCTGTAATTCTCGGTTTTACTGGAGCTACACCGAGTGTGAGCAAAAGGCATCTTTACAATCTTTTAAATCAAAACGACTTTTTTTTTTTTTAAAGGATTCTGAATTCAGTGACTCATACTAAATTATTTGCTTGCGGTCCAAGGCGGTTGGGCTTCAGACTCCCAGGTTTCTGGTGGAGAGACCCTGAGCTCTGCCTATGGATAAATGAGGTGCTAGATGAGAGGCAGTGTGGCATAGTGGTTAGCGTGCCAGACTAGGATCTGGGAGAACAGGCTTCAGATACTCGGCCGTGGATCTCACTGGATGGCCCTGGGCCAAGCACTGCCTCTCAGCCTATCCTGCCTCACAGCGTTGTTGTGAAGGTTAAATGAGAGGAGGGGGAGAGCCATGTATGCAGCCTTGAGCTCCTTAAAGGAAAAGGTGGGGTGTAGATGCAATAAATAAAACAGTGCCGATTCAGACTGCAGGATGCGCTCTTTGAATATCATAGAATCATAGGGTCGTAGGGGACCCCAAAGGTCCTCTAGTCCACCCCACTGCAATGCAGGAATCTCAACTAAAGCATCCATGACTGATGAAAACAAACAAATGAGCAGCCTCCTCGCCAGAAGACAGATAGTGTAACAGGGAGCAGACTGTGCTGTTTTAATTTTATTTATTTATTACTTTCAGAGATGGACATTTTAATATTTTGATTATATATTTTGTGGTTTTATATTTTGATGTAGTTCTATGAACCGCCCTGAGACCTCCATGTAGAGGGCAGTACAGTCATACCTCGGGTTACAGGTGCTTCAGGTTGCGTTTTTTCGGGTTACAGACTGCCAAAACCCGGAAGTACCGGAAGAGGTTCCTTCCGGGTTTCGGCAGTCACGCATGCGCAGAAACGCTAAATTGCACTTTGCGCATGTGCAGAAGCGCCAAATCGCAACCCTCGCGTGCGCAGGTGCGGGTTGCGGATGCTGTGGGTTGCGGACGTGAATCCCACACGGATCACGTTCGCAACCCAAGCACCCACTGTATATAAATTCAATAGATGATGATGATGATGATGTTTGAAAACAGCACACCACACCTGTAGCCTGAAGTGGTGGGATCCATTCCAATACCTTGGGATCCATTCTAGACACCTCTTCAGCCTGTTATCGGACAAAGCCTCTTCAGGCACAGACCAGGCGACCAAAGTGAGCAAATGGGTCTTTCAAAATTTTGCCCTTTTTAGTTCAAAAAACGTTAGAACAAAGAGTTTTTCCAGGTTTAAGCACTGTGAAATCCTCTCTCCTACGCGATGATTAACCTGTTGCAGGAAGATAAAAGGAAAGGACGATAAGTTCCTGATATTAGCCGGCAAATTGCATAGATGGGGGTCGTAGCTTTGACAAACGCTTTATGGAATAGTTAATGGCTTGGAAATGGAACAAGCTCACTGCCTGAGATTCCTCTACGTGTCATTATGGATGAATAAGACAGAAAGCCCCTCTACAAATTAAAAGTAATTTGTTATTATCCAATTTGCTAACTGTTTGAGAGACAGTCAGCAATAATCTTCAGCTTTGAATTTTTCCGGCAATAATCTGTTTATATATAACCCTGAATTTAATACATAGCAGAAATTACAAAATTTCACAATATAGGAAATAGGTGATATTGGTGATCTGTGGGTCTAATTTAAGATGAATGCAGTTCTGACGTGTGATGATATTAAATCTATATTAGTGCTTTCAATCCTCCCTGGTCTGAGTAGTATCAAATTAGATGGTGTCTTACAAAATTGTGAAAAGAATAATTACATAAAAGGCTTCTCAGATGATGAACCGAATTTGGTGACAATGAGAAATTTCCGGTCGGTGGCAGCAGTGGGGCGGGGGGCTAATTTGGGGGTGCCTCTGTGGAGGAAAGAGTTAAATTGCCCCTCCACAAATGATCTCATCCCACCCATTGTCACTGCCCACAACTGCTGCATTTTGCATTTCTAAAACAAACTTTGGAATTCCCTGTCTATTGACACCAGGGAGGCAGTTTCATTGTTCCCTTTTGGGCACCTGCCAATAATAATAATAATAATAATAATAATAATAATAATAATAATAATTTATTTGTACCCCACCCATCTGACTGGGTTTCCCCAGCCACTCTGGGCAGCTTCCAACAAATATTTAAAAAATCCATTAAAATGTCACACATTAAAAACTTCCCTGAACAGGCCTCTAGAAGTTAAACGTTCTTCATTTCTTTTTAGCTGTTGCTGCTGTTGATCATCTCTTGACTGTTTATAAGCACCTGATTTTAACTCGTCTGTTATCCATAATTTTAAGGTTTCCGTTTATATTTTTGTAAACTGCTCGGAGGTTTTCTTCCAAGCGAGCGGAATATAAATCTTGTTAAGTAGAGGAAAGCAGTAAGAAGAAGCAGCAGCAACATCTGCACTCCAGGTGCAAAGGTGCACTTGAAAGGGGTTGTGAATGAGCCAAGGGGACTTGCAAGGAAACACTCCTAACAGGAATGATGCCAGCCACTCACACTGAGACAGTATCCTGCTCTTCTTTTTGCAAACCCACACTCCAGTCCTGATCTTTCCTAATTCCCCCCCCCACACACACACACACCTTACATGCAGAATTCCACAACTACTGAGCACGCTCAGTAAGGCTATATCTTTTTCTAGAGTGGTACTTCATCATCATCATCATATCACAAGCAGGATCCGAGCACAAGAGCCTTCTGGTTGGATGGTGGCTAACAGATTGAGGTTGAATCCTGACAAGACAGAAGTACAGTGGTATCTCGGGTTAAGTACTTAATTCATTCCGGAGGTCTGTTCTTAACCTGAAACTGTTCTTAACCTGAAGCATCACTTTAGCTAATGGGGCCTCCCGCTGCTGCCGCACTGCCGGAGCACGATTTCTGTTCTTAACCTGAAGCACTATTTCTGGGTTACTGGAGTCTGTAACCTAAAGCGTATGTAACCTGAAGCATATGTAACCTGAGGTACCACTGTACTGTTTTGGGGGGACAGGAGGCGGGTGGGTGTGGAGGACTCCCTGGTCCTGAATGGGGCAACTGTGCCCCTGAAGGACCAGGTGCGCAGCCTGGGAGTCATTTTGGACTCGCAGCTGTCCATGGAGGTGCAGGTCAGTTCTGTGTCCAGGGCAGCTGTCCACCAGCTCCATCTGGTACGCAGGATGAGACCCTCCCTGCCCACAGACTGTCTCACCAGAGTGGTGCATGCTCTGGTTATCTCCTGCTAGGACTACTGCAATGCGCTCTATATGGGGCTACCTTTGAAGGTGACGCAGAAACTACAACTAATCCAGAATGCGGCAGCTAGACTGGTGACTGGGAGCGGCCACCGAGACCATATAACACCAGTCTTGAAAGACCTACACTGGCTCCCAGTACGTTTCCGAGCACAATTCAAAGTGTTGGTGCTGACCTTTAAAGCCCTAAACGGCCTCGGCCCAGTGTACCTGAAGGAGCGTCTCCACCTCCATCGTTCTGCCCGGACACTGAGGTCCAGCTCCGAGGGCCTTCTGGCGGTTCCCTCGCTGCGAGAAGCCAAGTTACAGGGAACCAGGCAGAGGGCCTTCTCGGTGGTGGCGCCCTCCCTGTGGAACGCCCTCCCACCAGATATCAAAGAGAACAAGAACTGCCAGACTTTTAGACGACATCTGAAGGCAGCCCTGTTTAGGGAAGCTTTTAATATTTGAGGCATTATTGTATTTAAATATTGTGTTGGAAGCCTCCCAGAGTAGCTGGGGAAACCCAGCCAGATGGGTGGGGTATAAATAAATTGTTGTTGTTGTTGTTGTTGTTGTGTCCCTCCCACGGTTTCAAGCAACTGGTTTTCAGAAGCATCGCTGCCTCCGACTTTTCCTCCTCCGTGAATTTGCCCAGTCCTCTTTTAAAGCCATCCAAGTTGGTGGCCATCACTGCTTCCAGTGGCAGTGAGTTCCACAGTTTTAACTATGCACTGCGTGAAGAAGGACTTCCCTTTAGAGCAGAGCTGTTGCTAGCTAAACAAGAGATATCATAGCCACAGGCTTTTAAAAAATCTATACATATAAATAATAAAAAGTTGGAATGTTTGTCTGAAGGAGGAGAGAGGCTGGCTGAAGGGAGCTGAGATTTGAGGCACCCTTTTTACCTCTTGCCTGGGAATGTGATCTGGGACAGGCAACACTTCGGCTGCTAGGTATCTGTGGTCCTCAGTGGAGGGGCCTGAGATGCTTCTTGTACCGAGATGAAAGCTGTACTTATGTGGGATTCTGTCCTCCGACAAGCCCTGTAGGGGGCTAATGTGGAGGCTTGATGTACGCTTGTAATTACTGGAGGTTCTTTAGCACCCCGTGTTCTACAGGACGGCAATAGATGAGTCCCTCGTGACCTTAAATTCAGTAAATCTGTGCCGTTATGGAGAAGGGGACAGAGAGAACCATTCTCCTCCCTTTCCTATTGCTGGATCTCACAGTTTAGCCAGTGAAGTGGAGGGGCTGTCGATTCAGGGCAGACAAACTTCCTTCCGGGACCCGTCTCTGACTCACGGAGTTGGCTGCCACGAAACGGTTGCAAAGGTTGCAGAGCAAAAAGTGCAGGCAATCTTGAAGCAATCGCTTTGCAAGACGTGAGCCGGCGCCTGCCTTTCAAGTTTTCGGTCAATGAGTGAAGTCTGAGTGTCATCAATGAGTGTAAAAAAAAAATGGTAAAAGACCCCTGGATGGTTAAGTCCACTCAAAGGCGACTCTGGGGTTGTGGAGATCATCTCACTTTCAGGCCGAGGAAGCCGGCGTTTGTCCACAGACAGCTTTCTAGGTCATGTGGCCAGCAGAACCAAACTGCTTCTGGTGCAACCTGACACCATGATGGAAACCAGAGTGCATGGAAACACCGTTTACCTTCCCACCACAGTGGTACCTATTTATCTACCCGCACTGGTGTGCTTTTCAACTGCTGGGTTGGCAGAAGCTGGGACAGAGCAACGGGAGCTCACTCCATCATGGGGATTCGAACCACCGACCTTCCGATCGGCAAGCCCAAGAGGCTCAGCGGTTTAGACCACAGCGCCACCCGTGTCCCAATGAGTGTGGTGCTGACCAACTGAGCCTTCTGATGGAGGCTTAGCTTGGTGAGAATCGAGTGTATGCTTCCAGAGTTAACACCAAACGCATCACTTCTGACAGAAGAGCCAACATAGCTGCTAGAGGGGTGTGAAAAATTGTGTCCCTGACTTTTTAGACTCATCTACCCATATACGTGGGTGGCGCTGTGGTCTAAACCACAGAGCCTAGGATTTGCCAATCAGAAAGTCAGCGGTTCGAATCCCCACAACGGGGTGAGCTCCCATTGCTCGGTCCCTGCTCCTGCCAACCTAGCAGTTCGAAACCACGTCAAAGTGCAAGTAGATAAATAGGTACCGCTCCGGCGGGAAGGTAAACAGCGTTTCCATGCACTGCTCTGGTTTGCCAGAAGCGGCTGAGTCATGCTGGCCACATGACCCGAAAAAACTATCTGTGGACAAACACCGGCTCCCTCAGCGAGATGAGTGCCACAACCCCAGAGTCATCCACAACTGGACTTAGCTGTCAGGGGTCCTTTACCTTTACCTTTTTTACCCATATACTATCTGAAACCATGGGATGCATTGGTTGCCAGATGTGAAGTTTTTTCCAGCTCTCCTACTGGATTCACACTGCGTTCACACACGAATGCAGCCGGGGTTGTGGGGTGTTAAGTTGATAGTAGCAGCAACGTGGAGAGGAGGAAGGATGGCTAAATTTTTTTTTTTTTTTTAATGATATTTATTAAGGTTTCAAAAGAAGGATACATAAATAAGAAAAAGAAAAATAGAAAAAAGAAAAATACAAAATACAAAAAAAAAAAAAAACAATTAAAAACAATTCCATCTTTTCATCACTTCTCTTACATTTACTTGTTTCCCGGACCTCCTCATACCTCCCTTTTTTGTATTCCAATTCAATTTATTAGTCCAGCAATTCCTTTCCCTCCTTTTTAATCCTGATCTTTAATCTTAATATATTATAGCATTAGGTTTTTACATATTGAAAATCCAATTTTTCCATATTCTTTTATACCATTACAGCTAGAAACCACTTGACTTCAATCCAACATCATTCTAACATTCATTAATTTTACAATATTTCTGTAAGTAGTCTTTAAATTTCTTCCAATCTTCTTCCACCGACTCTTCTCCCTGGTCTCGGATTCTGCCAGTCATTTCCGCCAATTCCATGTAGTCCATCATTTTCATCTGCCATTCCTCCAGTGTGGGTAGATCTTGTGTCTTCTAATGCTTTGCAATAAGTATTCTTGCTTCTGTTGTAGCATACATAAAGAAAGTTCTGTCCTTCTTTAACACCGATTGGCCGACTATGCCCAGGAGGAAGGCCTCTGGTTTCTTCAAGAAGGTATATTTAAATACCTTTTTTAATTCATTATAAATCATCTCCCAGAAAACCTTAATCCTTGGGCACGTCCACCAAAGGTGAAAGAATGTACCTTCAGTTTCTTTACATTTCCAACATTTATTATCGGGCAAATGGTAGATTTTTGCAAGCTTGACTGGGGTTATGTACCACCTGTATATCATTTTCATAATATTCTCTCTTAAGGCATTACATGCCGTAAACTTCATACCTGTGGTCCATAACTGTTCCCAGTCAGCCATCATTATGTTATGTCCAACGTCTTGTGCCCATTTAATCATAGCAGATTTCACCGTTTCATCCTGAGTATTCCATTTCAACAGCAAGTTATACATCTTTGACAAAATCTTAGTTTTGGGTTCTAACAATTCTGTTTCTAATTTTGATTTTTCCACCTGGAAGCCGATTTTCTTGTCCAAATTGTATGCCTCCATTATCTGATAATAATGAAGCCAGTCTCGCACTTTGTTTTTTAGTTTTTCAAAACTCTGCAGTTTCAATCTATCTCCATCTTGTTCCAAAATTTCCCAATATTTGGAAGGATGGCTAAATATAACACTGGGGACTTATATTGATATCACATCCTTTTTTGCTCAACAATCAAAGGAAAAGAACAATGGAGAACGTTGGCTGTTGACCTGCGCTTATCACTTTGCTGTAACTATTATGAGGTATACATAATAAATAGCCGCAGCAAATGCTCTTAGGATTCATTGGCTTGCCTTATAATGCTTTAATCTTGATTTTATCCAAGCACGGGCACCTGAATCCTGGTTGATTTAAAGCAGCGGTTCCCAAATTTTGGGAGGGCCGCCCTTTGGTTCCATAAACCCGTCCCCAGGGCCTCCTACACCACCCTCTAAAAAGCGTCATGCAGAATAGAAGTTTGCATGGCCCACTGGGAAGGTAGTAACACAATCAAATTCAGAACGGTAACAATGGATTGCACATTTATTCAATATCCAATTAAAACCTGTTGGTTTAATTAATTCAAGAAAATTGGTGGACTTGACCTAGTGGTGATACCAGCTTCTTGAAGTCTGGTAGTCATTTGCACTTCCAGAGCCCCCGCCCAAGCCCTCCCCCCTTAGGGCTCCTGCAAGCTTCCTTTGTGCCCCACTTTCCAGGCACAGGTCTGTGCTATAAAACAGCTCAGTGTCTGATTGTTTGTTTGCGTGTTTCCCAGAAAAAAACATGTTTTACTGCTGAATCGGAGCAAATGGCGATTCGCCGAAAGACCGATTGCTGTTTGCTCCGATTCGGATGCAGAACTTCAAAGTCCTCTGCAATTCCAGGTTTGGTTGTGCCAGCCTGACAGCAACCATCCACAGAACTAAAACAAAAGGACAGGTTCACAGCTAATGGCACCTAAAGGGCTGAGGGTTGTCACTCTGGCAAACCCAGGCTTCTTGGGCATTGAACAACTGCAGGCAGGAAGTTTCTACAAAAGTGAGGAAAGATTAAGCTTTTTCTGGTATGGAAATATAATCATCGGGGAGTTTTGCCTGTTGCCATCTGTTAGACGTGTTCTGTTCTTTTCATGTGACACCAGTGCTCTTCTTCTTCTTTTGCAAGTGGAGCAGAGGACTCGACACACGTTTACCATGCGTTGAGTCCAAAGTGCTTTCCAGGGTTCAATCTGGATTGCTTGGCCCTTCTTCGTTCTGCATCCAGAGCAGCGTTCGATCTCAGCACAGAGAGCCTGGCTTGACCACCCCTTTCTCTTTCCCAACAGCGCCGCCCAAGGAGCCTGCATTGATGTGCCGGTCGAACAATTACCCCAGCGGCTTCTACTGCAGTTGGCACATGCCCATCCCGACGTACATTCCAGACACCTTCAACATCACCGTAATGTGAGTAGGGCCTCGAGGGAAGGCATTCCTTTGCGGGGTGGGGGAGAGCCTTCCCAGAACAAAAACACAGGACTGGGCGCATGCGACCTTGACTGGCCTGGCTGCTTTCATGAACATCAGCTTTAAGGCTGAGATCGTTCCACAGGCATTTGTGCCCCTTTCCCAGCTGCTTTTACTGTAATTTTATCAAGCTTTTGAATTGCTAAACCAGCAGTTCTCAACTTGTGGGTCACCAGATGTTGTTGGACTACAACTCCCGTCACTCCTAGCTAGCAAGGCCAGAGCTCAGGGATGATGGGAGTTGTAGTCCAACAACATCTGGGGACCCACAGGTTGAGAACTGCTGCTCTAAACAGAGTGTTTTTAGGGCAGGGACAGACTCTACGAGTTGGAAGGGACCAGAGGGGTCACTCAGTCCAGCCCCCTGCAATGCAGGAATCCTTTGCCCATCGTGAAGCTCAAACCCGCAACCCCGAGATTAAGAGTCTCGTGCTCTTATCGACTGAACTATCCCAGCAGTTAATCCAAGGGGGAACCTGTGGCGTTCCAGACATTAAATACATCAGAAGGACCTGGTGGGTGAGGCCAATGGCCCATCTGGTCTGGCTGCCTGTTCTCGCAGTGGCCAAACAGATGCTCGTGAGAAACCTGCAAACAGGATTTGGGCACAAGAGCCCTAGCCCAGTACGTTTCCGAGCACAATTCAAAGTGTTGGTGCTGACCTTTAAAGCCCTAAACAGCCTCAGCCCAGGATACCTGAAGGAGCATCTCCACCCGGACACTGAGGTCCAGCGCCAAGGGCCTTCTGGCAGTTCCCTCGCTGCGGGAAACCAAGTTACAGGGAACCAGGCAGAGGGCCTTCTCGGTAGTGGCACCCATCCTGTGGAACACCCTCCCACCATATGTCAAAGAGATAAACAACTACCTGCCATTTAGAAGACCTCTGGAGGCAGCCCTGTTCAGGGAAGTTATTAATGTGTGGCATTTTAATGTATTTTTAATCTTTGTTGGAAGCTGCCCAGAGTGCCTGGGGAAACCCTGTAACCTCACTACTCGCAGGGAGGGAACCACCAGAAGGCCCTTGGAGCTGGACCTCAGTGTCCGGGCAGAACGATGGGGGTGGAGACTCTCCTCCAGGTATACTGGGCCGAGGCCGATTGGGGCTTTCAAGGTCAGCACCAACACTTTGAATTCTGCTCGGAAACGTACTGAGAGCCAATGTAGGTCTTTCAAGACTGGTGTTATGTGGTCTCGGCAGCCGCTCCCAGTCCCCAGTCTAGCTGCTGCATTCTGGATTAGTTGTAGGTACAGACACCAAGTATCAAGCCTGGGACCTTCGGCATGCAGACTCTGGGAATTCACTTCCAGGAGGTGTTGTCGATGCCCCGCTAGATAGAACAATGGTCCGACACACCATAAACAGCTTCCTGCAGAGCACAAACACAAGCCCTCAATTATATAAAAATGATAAGGAGAAAGCACAATTGGCGAAGATCCAGACAAACACACCTGGGTATACAGCCCCCATTAAAACAATACATAAGCGTACCACAGTCCGAAAGTATGGGAGAAATATACAGCAATGTATATATAAATAACCGATCAATATTAGATGAGAGTCCAGATAGTGTCTTGCTTCTAAACCACTTTATCAAAACATGTTTGCTACAAAATGCCTTTGTAACCGCATATATTACTTCACCAGTCCTATGCTCTCGGAGGCATAAATCTTCCTTAATCGTGCTGCGGGGACCAATTCTCAAAGATAGCATGGGGAAGAGAAAGCAATGTGCTCGGTCACTGAGCTTCAGCCCACCCCAGAGTGGGGCAGGACTCCTGATCCTTGGCGAATTTTGTAGAAGAGGAGAAACTGGGTAGGCACAGCTCATTGTGACCTTCTTGGGGAGGGGGGAATCAATGTCTCCCCGCTTGCCGTAATGCCCTCTCCTGCAGTGTGATGGGAGGTGCAGGAACCCAAAAGTGCTTCACGTTTGGTCAGTGAGTTGAGGATCCTGATCTTTGATGGTCAACCAGGGCAGTGGCTGGTAGATTTACTTCCTCTGAATTAATTCAGCACTCCCTTGCAACAGAGAGTGCCGCAAGTTACCGTCATGTGAAGAAATATTCCCTTTTGACAATTTTAGAGGTGCGCTATCCCCAAGTAATTTAGCCAGCTTCATCAAAATTATTTGCTTCCTTCCAGATCCTCCTGTTACTTGGCCTGAACTGGAACTTCCAGAGACGGCTTGGGATTTCACTTTAGGTGAAATCTGGTGGCAAGTGCTGATGCGGAGATTTCCTCCCACATGTCAGGATATTGTCTGTGTCCACTGTTATTTGTGCTGAACAACAGCCACCGACTTGCTCTCCTTGTGAAGGGCTAAAAAAAAGAAAAGGCCTGATTATGAGGCGGGTGAAAACATAAATTCTATTTCCAGGACAGCAGCCCGAAGCCTGTTTCCTTGATAAACAAGGACTGTGGTGCCTGTTCTTGTGAGAGTTGACAGGGTCAACATGATGTACGCATTCAAGGTTGGAGAGAACATGATGCTTTCATTTGAACTTTCCCCTTCTCTTCCCACCTCAATCTTTGCACCCCGCAATCCAAAATATCATCCCTGATATTTTGCTGAAACCCTAAGTTTAAGCCGGACTTTCCTCCGTCACTTGAACCATCAGGTTGGTGATAATGGAGAGTGTCTCTGAGCATGTGCAGAATGTTACTCCTTCTTTTGAGTAGCTACCGCCCTGTGTGATAGTACAGGGAGGGTGTGAAATCCCAGACTTGAAATTCAGCCCTGAATATGGGCCCTCATATAAAACCCCAATCTGGCCACTTTCTACAAATATACGAAGCTGGCGTTTATATCTGTTCATCTCAGTCTTATCACCTGCGGACTCGCCTTCATTGGGTGTTTTTAGGCAGAGGCTGGAGGTTCAACGGTCCAGGATTCTTTACCTGGGATTCCTACATTGCAGAGGGTGGACTAGAGGACCCTTTAAGACCCCTTCCAACTCTACCATTCCATGATGCTGTGATTGGCAGCTGCTCTCCGAGGCCTCGGTTCTCCCGTTGGCCAACACCTCTTGCTGCCACTTTTCTGCATTTCAAGCAAACAGAGGCATTTCTGCCTGAGACTCCTTAGGAATTACTACAAGTGGGATCTAGGTGAAACAAACTGTGTTTATTTCCCCTTGAAATGGAGCAGGATGTCAGTGAAGTCATGGCTAACCTTTCACGGTGATTTAAATGGGATATAATCTGGATTCAGAAGTAACATCTTTCCGCAGGGCCTGCAAGACAGAGCTGTTCTGCCTGGCCTTTGGTTTGGACTCAGTCTGACCCTTATGTTTCCCTCCCCTTATGGTCTTGATCTGTGGGCTACTATTAAAATGAGGCTGCATTTTAAATTGTATTTTAACCTGTATTTTAAATTGTCCCCCCCCCCCATTATGTTTTTATTGTAATTTTACTGGTGTTAGCCGCCCTGAGCCCGGCTCTGGTCAGGGAGGGCGGGGTTATTATTATTAACAAAGGAGGGTGTATCTACCTATGTATGCAGCGAAGAATTTCCTACCTGGTGGAGGGTAAAGTGGTATTTCATTATATCAATGTGGTTCTGAACTGTGGTTATTTGGGGAAAGTAGGGGTAAGGGAGGGATGCGGGTGGCGCTGTGGGTTAAACCACAGAGCCTAGGGCTTGCTGATCAGAAGGTCGGTGGTTTGAATCCCTGCAAAGGGGTGAGCTCCCGTTGCTCGGTCCCTGCTCCTGCCAACCTGGCAGTTCAAAAGCACCTCAAAGTGCAAGTAGATAAATAGGTACCACTCTGGCGGGAAGGTAAATGGCATTTCCGTGCGCTGCTCTGGTTCGCCAGAAGCGGCTTCGTCATGCTGGCCACATGATCCGGAAGCTGTACGCCAGCTCCCTCGGCCAGTAAAGCGAGATGAGCGCCGCAACCCCAGAGTCGGCCACGACTGGACCTAACAGTCAGGGGTCTCTTTACCTTTAAGGGCTAAGGGACAGATCGCCCCACCGAGCCCCGGGGCTGCTTCCAGACTTTCCTCCCTGTGTCATCTCAGCCTCCTTCTCGACTCTTCTCTTTCTCCAGGCACGACTCCAAGGAGATTGTGTGCGATATGGACGTCTCCCTCAAAAACAGGTGCTACATCCGGTACCTTCACCTTTTCTCCAGCAAAAAGTACAAGGTGACTTTGACGGTCACAAACGCTCTGGGCAGCAGCTCCACCTCCATCTCTTTCGACGAGTTCGCGATAGGTAAATATGGCGGCCGGTCCCGGCATCCGCCTTGGGAGAGGCGTCGCACTTTTGCATTTGCAAAATGCTTTGCAATCTGTTATTGTTAATATTTACTTGTTTGTTTGTTTGTTTGTTTTTTTGCCACCCATCTGACCGGGTTGCCTCACCCACTCTTGGGCAACTTCCAACAAATTAGTAATTTCATTTTATCTGTTTACGCTTCGAAATATATATTGCGCACGCCTACTACACACAAATGTATGGTGCTTGATACAGTATTGATCGGAATGCGGGACAAAAATATATTGTACATTGGACCGAATATATACATATTATGAGGTGCAGTTTAAATCACTTGGTGAATGGAAAGCGAGGGAATAGTTATATTGCCTTTCATCCAAAGATCACGAGGTGGTTTACAAGTCTGAACTGGATTCAAAGAATCATAGAATTCTAGAGTTGCAAGGGACACCCCAGTGGTCATCTAGCCCAACCCCCTGCAATACAGGAATCCCAGCGAAAGAATCCCTGACAGATGGCCACCCGAACTGTTTTTGTAAACCTCCAAGGAAGATTCCTTCTTACAACAGCCACTCTTAGAGGTGGGTTGCTAGTATTCCTCCCTCTGCCCATTTTACAGAAAGCACCTTTTGCAAGGCCACATTTCAGGGCAGAAACAAGGCTTGAACCTCCCCCTGTAAGCAAGT
The DNA here is from genome assembly GCF_964106645.2 of Podarcis pityusensis. Classification (NCBI taxonomy): domain Eukaryota; kingdom Metazoa; phylum Chordata; class Lepidosauria; order Squamata; family Lacertidae; genus Podarcis; species Podarcis pityusensis. The sequence goes on along the minus strand of NC_138036.1, from coordinate 1,564,887 downwards.
AATAATAATAATAATTTGTTATTTATACCCCACCCATCTGGCTGGGTTTCCCCATCCACTCTGGGCAGCTTCCAACAGAACACCAAAATACAATAGCCTATTAAACATTAACAGCTTCCCTAAACAGGGCTGCCTTCAGATGTCTTCTAAAAGTCTGGTAGTTGTGGTTCTCTTTGACATCTGGTGGGAGGGCGTTCCACAGGGAGGGCGCCACTACCGAGAAGGCCCTGTGCCTGGTTCCCTGTAACTTGGCTTTTCGTAGCGAGGGAACCGCCAGAAGACCCTCGGCGCTGGACCTCAGTGTCCAGGCAGAACGATGGGGGTGGAGACGCTCCTTCAGGTATCATAGTTCTAGATTGTTTCCAGCGGCAATAACATACTTCCTGTGATAAATGCAGCTTCCGTTCTCACCCAGCAGGTGTCCCCTGACAGCCTGGCTGCTTTCTACTCCCCTGCTGGCAGTGAAGTGTAGTGGTTAGAGCGCTGGACTAAAACTCTGCCATGAACCCCTCTTGGGTGTGACCTCGGGAGCCAGTCCCTGCCTCTGAGCCTAGCCTGCCCCACAGGTTTGTTGCGGGGATAAAACGGGGGAGAGAGTGCAAACCGGTGTCCCAGTTCCCTGGAGGAAAGATGGGTTATAAACTGAATAATAATAATAATAATTTATTATTTATATCCCGCCCATCTGGCTGGGCTTCCCCAGCCACTCTGGGTGGCTTCCAACAAAATATTAAAATACAGTAATGCATCAAACATTAAAAGCTTGCCTGAACAGGCTGCCTTCAGATGTCTTCTAAAAGTCTGGTAGTAGTTGTTCTCTTTGACATCTGGTGGGAGGGTGTTCCACAGAGCAGGTGCCACCACCGAGAAGGCCCTCTGCCTGGTTCCCTGTAACTTGGCTTCTTGCAGGGAGGGAAGCGCCAGAAGGCCCTCAGCGCTGGACCTCAGTTTCTGGGCAGAACGATGGGGGTGGAGACGCTCCTTCAGGTAAACTGGACGGAGGCTGTTTATGGTTTTAAAGGTCAGCACCAACACTTTGAATTGTGCTCGGAAACATACTGGGAGCCAATGTAGGTCTTCCAAGACAAGTGTTATGTGGTCTCAGCGGCCGCTCCCAGTCACCAGTCTAGCTGCCACATTCTGGATTAGTTGTAGTTTCCGGGTCACCTTCAAAGGTAGCCCCACGTAGAGCGCATGGCAGTAGTCCAAGCGGAAGATAACCAGAGCATGCACCTCCCTGGCAAGACAGTTCGCGGGCAGGTAGGGTCTTAGCCTGCGTACCAGATAGAGCTGGTAGACAGCTGCCCTGGACCCAGAATTGATCTGTGCCTCCATGGACAGCTGTGAGTCCAAAATGACTCCCAGGTTGCGCACCTGGTCCTTCAGGGGCACAGTTATCCCATTCAGGACCAGGGAATCCTCCACACCTGCCCGCCCCCTGTCCCCCAAAAACTTCAACTTCAATCCATTAGCTGCCATCCATATAGATTGTGGAATAAATAGATTGTGGCATCTTGTCTTGGTGGGAATGCGTCTTCCCAGGCTTTCCTTTGCTGGACCACCCAGTACGAGGGATGGAGCGGGGAGGATTCTCCAAATGTAAAGGTCCCCAGGGGATGATCCAGCCTCCTCTGGCTTGGAGAAGGCTCCCTGTTTGGAATATCTGGCAGAACGTTTCCTTCCCCGCCAGAAAGATGGAGGAAGAGCACTCAATCGCCTGGAAAATGAGAGATGTGTTCCTTTGATCTCTGCTGCAGCTGCACACCAACAGGAATGAGCTGCTCGCTGTGCGGAGTCGCGGCACATTTCCATTTTAAATGGCGGCAGAAATATGCGCTGTTTCTCCGACGTGTCCGGCCTTCCGCTCCGCTCTCCGTCCCGCCAGAATTGGTTGCTTAATGATGCCTTCTGAGCAAACAGAGACCCACGATGGGCTCTTTGCCAGGATGGAAGAAAGGGACCCGGCAAGCTCAGCCTTGCTCTTTGCTCGGAGGAAACGGAGGGCAGGCGAAGAAGGAAGGCTTTTCCAAGCAGCTGCGTGAGCGATCAGAACAGAACGAGGGCCCTGGATTCAGAAGGAGAGAATTAAGAAAAGCTCCAGAGTGGCAAACCTCAGGGTCCTGCTTGCCACCGCCTTTTGGGTGACGTTAAGCCTCACAGCGTAGTGAAATGTGCAAAAGCAGTGCAGGCTCTCATCAACCAGGGAGCATCAGGGAATGCAGGGATAACCAAGGACAGCTGCTGCATCACATGCAGTATGAAAGGTATTTGGCGCGAGTTGTGCAAGAAAAGATTCAGAAGCTATGCAATGGCAGGGTTTTCCAAGAGGGTGTTTAGATTTGATTTATTATATTTCTAAGCTGCTTTTCATTCAAGTGAATCCCAAAGCGGCTTGCAAGCGATAAATGACAATAACACGGTAGAGTGACGTGAAACATCACGAATGCTGCAAGAGTCATATCGAATAATCAACAAATCATCTGTGAAACAGTTGCAATCTATAAAACACTGTTAACAAAGCGATAGCTAAAAAAACTAAGCTGCACGTCACAATTAAAGCAAAAGTCATGCTGTACAGTTAACAAAGCTGTGCAGCATTTATAACCTATAAAACAATATTAACCACATTAACAAAATAGCAGCCAAAAAATAAACTTAAGCAACGTTAAGTTCATGCACACACACCCCATGACTCGAAATCCTCCGCTCTATTCAGTGCATTAAAATGCACATTCCTCTAAAGTCTGTGACAGCAACTCCCTTCCGAAGGCTCCTTGGGCTGGAGGTGGGGCAGCACAGGTGAGACCACCACCCCACCCCACCCCCTGATGGCAAACGGAGTCTCCCCCCCCTCACAGTTCAGCTCCCTTATAGAGTGAGTCTCCAGCCCAGCACTCTGCGAGCTGGTGGATTTCCGCAGCACGGCATCACCCCTCTCTGGCCTACCTGAGCTTCCCCTCGCACAGGGGGTTGGTCTAGATGTCCCTTGGGACCCCTTCGGACTCTGCAATTCCGTAGACACTGGGAGTGTGACGGGGAAAGGAAGCAAGTGCTCACCCACCTTCCCAAGAGCTCAGGGAAACATACAGTGTTCCCCACCACCAGCAACGCCCATCAACGTGTTTTTGTCTTCACAACAACCCTGCGAAGTGGGCCAGGCCAAGAGCGAGGGACCCTCCCAAAGTCTCCCAAGGGGTTTGGTGGCTTAGTGGGGATTTGAACCTGCACCGCAGGAGGAAGGTGCAGGAAGATGACCTCGGCTTTGTTTCTGATTTGTCTTCCCTTCTGAGCCTGCTTGGCAAAGCCCGCCCACGACAGCCGTGTATGGCACACCCTCATGTATAAGACGCCCCCTAGTTATGAGGACCAAAAATGTAGAAAATGGCGGGGGGGGTGAGATTGCCCACAGTTGTTGAGCTTTTTTGGGGGGGGGATTGCCGGGGGGAAAACTCACTTGCGCACATCGCAAAAACTTCCTAACATCTGTCCCCTCACCAGTAGAAGCAGCCTATTACCTGCCCAATTGCTGCAGCAGCAACCAGTCAACACCACCCCTTGCCACAGACACCAGTAACACACTACAGACCATCTCTGACTTGCAGTGTCAATCAATACCACGTCTCCCTCCCCCCCAGGCACCGCCAGGAGTTCAGCCTACACTCGAGTAGGACCCTGGCAGAGACACATGCCCGACTGGCATGATCCCTCCCTCCTGGTCGATCGTTCGGGAGCTTCAAAAGCTTTATTCAGCCTGAACATCACAGCGACCGATGCCAACAGACACCGGCACACTTAGGGATCTGCAGAGTCTTTGCGCATCATGCGTGACAGACTTCAGCAACTCAGCATTTTGGCTAATCTACTCTATTTACACATAAACACACACGGAGCACTGCAACATGGCTCCCTCTCTCTCTCTCTCGCATCAGACAGGAATTCTAACAGGCACTACCCATGTGTAAAACGACCCCCAATTTTAAACATTGTTTTCTGTGGAAAAAAACCTAGTCTTATACACGGAAATATACGGTAGTTAATGGAGAATACTCTGGAGTACTTCTGGAATACTCCAGAAACGGATAGATTGAGTCCTGAACTCACTCACTGAAGTGCTCCTAAACTGGGGTCAACATGCCAGGATTTGCAGGGACAAGTTTGTTGGGTTCCACATGCTCTGAGTGGGAAGCAGCTCAGGAGACTTTTGTCTTAGTGTTGCAAATGTGTCTGAGGGAGCTCTTGGCTGCTGCTCTGCAGAGCATGGGGCCAGGGCGAAAGCCGAGCCACATCAATGGATCCTGATCTGCTTTTCAGGAGCCCTAATGGCTCGCACAGCCTTGACAGATGGTGTTTACATTCTGGTTGCAAAGGAGAGAGCACATTGAGAGAGCGCACACTTCGCACCCCACCCCACCCCACCCCCGGTTTTCTATTGGGGGCCTTGGGCGAATTGTGGGAAGAGAACACACAGCATTAAAAAAGCAGTATCCTGGCCCGGCTAATTATTCCGCATATCAAAAGGCGATTGGGGGGACGCCACCTCTGATACTCCATGTGATGCGCAGATGACGGGTCCCTAATGCGCCAAGAGAGACATCTGGGGATAGTTTGAGGTTTTATTGCCCTCCAGCCAGCGGGACGGATCCTCTCCCAGGCACTGGCTCGTGAAAGAAGGAGCAGGGAGGTCAGGACAGGACAGGGGGGACAGTTTCAGGGGTGCTCGACTGCATCCAGCCCCCCCCCCTGGACTTGCTGTATTTGTTTGTTTATTTATCACTTACAGTGATTATTTATTTATTTATTTATTTATAGAAATTTTGTTTACAACATAACATAAACCCCCCCACCCCACCCCCAATACAGAAATCCACCCTCATTGAACGTGAACATAACATACAGCGAGCATAACATACAACAACACAAACAGCCAAATAAAAGACTTCCTTTATGCTGTATCTGGCCTCCTTATTTACTTCTTATAAGCTGTTTCCTTTATGAATAATTATTCAGATTTTTCTAATTATCACTTAAATATCCACAAAGTCTCCTGCAGACGTTAATCGAAACAAGTCCAGGTGTGTATTTTAGGGCACTGTTTTGTGAAGTATTCTCTGCATTTTCCCCACGCTTTTTGAAACTCTTGTCTAGTGTGATCTCTAATTGCCTCTGTTAATCTAGCCCGTTAAATATACTCTAACAGTTTGTCTTGCCATTCCTTTTTTGTTGGCACAGTTTCTTTTTTCCAGTTTTTAGCAGTGAGGATCCTTGCCGCTCCTGTGGCATAGAGGAATATTTTCTGATCTTCTCTTGCTATATCTGTGTCCGTTATCCCTTGTACAAAAGCTTCTGTATTTTTCATAAAGTTATACTTAAACATTTTTTATATATAGTGATTGTTGTATACCTCCATGTCAAAGTGGTTGACAGCAATAAAAATGGAACAAGCCATACAATTACAACCACATCAAAGTTAAAAACACACATAAATTGCCCATCGCAGAAAGATGTGTTCTCAATTGTCTGCTGACTCTCCAGTGGCAGAGAGTTCCACAGGACTGGGACAATGGTACTAAAGGCTGGGTTTCTCATTGTCTGATGAGCCTCACCAACTTGAGGAGCAACCAACAGTTCTTCTTCGGCAGATGATCTAAGCGATCGAGCTGGGATAGAAGTGTTTGGGCGATCTCTGGCATGCCCTGGACCTAAGTCTTCCAGAGCTTTGTAAATCCATAGCTGTCAACTTACAGATTTGAAAATAAGGGACCAGCAGCCTTGAAAATAAGGGACCAGCAGCCAAAATAAGGTATTTTAGCCAACCAGTTAAAAGGGACCAGATAATTTTGGAGAGCAGCGCCGGTATTTAGCCCTTCGTTTCCAGAGGCTGCTGCTCAAGACACCAGCCGATGAAACACTGCAATTAAATAACTACAAGCAGCAACCACTTTTCGCGCAAAACGAAGTCCAAGCTATGAAGATGCTGCTGCAGTTCTGTATCTTTTCTCTCGTGCTCCATCTGCAGCTCTCAGGTGGGACAGGAGGAAGGGGGGGAAAATAGCGCCCGAAGTAAACCCGCAGATCAGACCATATATGCTAGTCTACCACTACAAATCTACGGGAGAAGCGCTTGCGGTCCTTCCCTTGTAGCCCTTGGAACACCTGCCCGCGCCTCCGCCTCCTCCTCTTCCTCCTCTCTCTGAACTGCTTTCTCTACGGTTGCCCTCGCTCTCCTCTCAAGGCTCCTCATCAATTCATAGGCCATGCCAGGCTGTTCATAGGCCATGCCAGGCTGCCCATCTCATCCGGGTCCTTCGGAGGCACAGCCGAAGTACGGCCTAGCGGGAGCGGCGGTGACGGGCAGAGGGGAGGCCCCAGGCAGAGACGCTCAGTTTGGTGGCCGTGAGGAGGATGGTGGCGGAAGGGCCCGAGGCTCCCACCAGTCCCGGTGGGGAGGGGCTCCCGGGGGCCGAGGCTGGTGAGAGGAGGCCGGAGGGGGCAGGGCCGGGCAGCCAAGCAACACAGTTGGAGCCTCCCTCCTCCCTGGCTGGCAGGCAGGGAGGGAGAGGAGCTGCTTCCTTTGCAACCCGGGAAATTTAAGGGACATCCATCAATAGGGGACAGCAGCGGGACATGGCACCGGGATAAGGGACCGTCCCTCCAAATAAGGGACGCTTGACAGCTATGTGTACATCGCTACCGGAACCTTGAACGCGGCTCGGGGCTAAGTGTGCAGCCAGTAGTTCTGCCTGACAGTGATTCTGCAGGAGCTGTCCTATCCTAGGGCTGCTGCTTCAAAGAGAGCTGTCCGTGCAAGGTGGTCGTCTGATGAGGGTTTCAGTGCTGCTCTCCAGTCACCTTGAACCTGTGGGATAAAGAATTTATAAATATGCATGAAAAGAGCCGTTTGCTCTGGGAAGAAAGAGGAGACTTTGCTTCTGAGCTTCCTTTACTCCTTTTAGAAGTGTGCTTTTCCTGACAGCACTTCTTTTTACTGTCCCACAGATACATGTATTCGTTCGCCTCGAATAGTTAAGGTTAACTTTTGGCTTAGAAAAGAAGCGAGTCACAAGTAGCAGGAGAGAAGTTTATCAAATGATGCCTAGTGTGGAGGAAATGGATAGAGGGAAAAATATTTCTCTGTGTCTCATAAAACTAGAAGTCGTGGACATCTGCAATGCACTCTATGTGGGGCTCCCTTTGAAGGTGACCCGGAAACTACAACTAATCCAGAATGCGGCAGCTAGACTGGAGACTGGGAGCGGCTGCAGAGACCACATAACACTGGTCCTGAAAGACATACAGTGGCTCCCAGTACGTTTCTGAGCACAATTCAAAGTGTTGGTGCTGATCTTGAAAGCCCTAAACGGCCTCAGTCCAGTATACCTGAAGGAGCGTCTCCACCCCCATCATTCTGCCCGGACACTGAGGTCCAGAGCCAAGGGCCTTCTGGCGGTTCCCTCCCTGTGAGAAGCCTAGTTACAGGGAACCAGGCAGAGGGCCTTCTTGATAGTGGCGCCCGCCCTGTGGAATGCCCTCCCATCTGATGCCAAGGAAATAAACAACTGTCTGACTTTTAGAAGGCATCTGAAGGCAGCCCTGTTTAGGGAAGCTTTTAATGTTTAACAGACTACTGTATTTTAATACTTTGTTGGAAGCCACCCAGAGTGTCTGGAGAAACCCAGCCAGATGGCGGGGTACAAATATTATTATTATTATTATTATTATTATTATTATTATTATTATTATTATATCCCATGAAGCTGAAAGTCGGAAGGTTCGGGACAGATAAAAGGAAGGGCTCCATTGCACAGTGCATAGTTAAGCTATGGAACTCATTGCCACAGGGGGTAGGGATGGCCACTGAAATGATTGGCTTTCAAAAAAGATTAGACAAAATCATTGATGGCTCCTTGATAAAACGGCTGTGCTCTGCCTCCATGGATGGAGTCAGTGATGTTTCCAATTCCCAGTTGCTGGAAGGGTGCTCTTGTGTTCGAATCCTGCTTATAGGTTTCCCAGAAAAGGCATCTGGTTGGCCATGGTGAGAGCAGGATGCTGGCCTAGATGGGTCATTGGCCTGATCCAGCAGGCTCTGGCTCAGCTGGTAGAGCAATAGACTCTTAATCTCGGGGCTGTGGGTTCGAGCCCCACTTTGGGGAAAAGATTCCTGCACATAGCTGTTAACTTTTCCCTTTTCTTGCGAGGAATCCTATTCAGAATAAGGGAATTTCCCTTTAAAAAAGGGAAAAGTTGACAGCTATGTTCCTGCATTGCTGGGGATTAGATGACCCTCGTGGTCTCTTCCAACTATATGATTCTGTGATCTGCGTCCTCCTGTGCCTTCCCTTCCAGTCAGACACCCACCTGCTAAAATCTCTCCCCACATCTGGTCCCTCTCCTCTCCTCCTCTCCCTCGACTCTCGCTGTACCATCGTCACATTAATGTGGATTTTCAAAACTGGAACCCGACTGACACCAAGGGAGACATTGGCCGCCCTGCGGAGGAGCAAACACCTGGAAAAAGTTGGCGCATGTGATCTTCTCCCTCATCCCAGGGTCCACTGCCGAGCTGGTGCAGCCTTCCTTATCCTGGGGCTCCGTATGTGCAGCCTCGGATGTGGAGCTGCATTGCAGAGTCACCCGGTGTGATGGCCTGGGATTCGGACTCGGATGCTGAACCTGAGGGATCCCAGCCTGCACAGGATTCCCCACCTCCAGAACCAGCTGAGCCGGGGTTGGGGTCTGAGCCTGAAGGGTTCTCACCTGTGCTGGGTCCTCAGGTGCAGGCATCAGCTGAGTCTGCTCTGGCTCCTGAGGTGATGGAGGACCCATTGCCTGCAGGTGCTCCACTCTCAGCCCCGTCAGGGGAAGCTGAGGTTGCCTCTGGGTCCGGTAACCCTCCAGCCTCTCCTGAGCTGCAGAGGCTCAGGGCAGAGAGGCGGAGGGAACTAAGTTCCCGCAGGAGGAGGGCTCGCCTCCAGGCCAGGAGAGGCGAGTCACCAGAGGATCGGGGCCGCCCTATGCCTTGGGGCAGATAAAAGCCAGCCAGCCAGCCCCAGTCCCAAGTTGCGGGAGCAACATTGTTGGTAGCCTGTTCCTGCCTGAGCTCATAACCTGCCCTGGCTTTGCAAGCCTGTTCCTGACTTCACCCGACTCCCTGCCCTGCACCCAGCTTCAGCTACTATGGACTGCCTCCACGTTGCACTTTTGACCACGGACCGGACTTGGACCTTGCCTCTCGGGTAACCCACGGGACCAGCACACCTGGGTCCGTTCAGCTCAGCCAGTGCTGGATTTATAACCTTCCTGGTGTGCCGGGACCCTGGAGTCCTTTCGGTGGAAGTCAATGTCCTCTGTTCCCCACCCCAAGACCTGGACTTGGAGTTTCAGAAGGGGGGCGTGTGGACATCTGGAGCACATCCACTCCCCTTCCCCCTTTTCTGAATGGAAGCCACAGCCACTGGAGAGGAATGACTCCTGGCACACAAACCAAGCCTGCTCTCAAGTTCCAGGAGGGCTGCCGGACCTCGGATGTGCGATTTGAACCACTCACACCTGGAGTCCAGTTCTGGGCACCCCAGTTTAAGAAGGATATTGACAAGCTGGAAGGTGTGCAGGAGAGGGCGACCAAGATGGGCAAGGCTCCAGAAACCAAGCCTTGCAAGGAATGGCTGAGAGAGTTGGGGATGTTTAGCTTGGAGAAGACGAATCGTGGAATTGTTGAGTCAGAAGGGATTCTTGGAGTCTTCTAGTCCAATCCCCTTCAATGCAGGAATCTCAATGAGACTGAGAGGTGATATGAGAGCCCTCTTTCAATATCTGAAGAGGAGAAGGGATGTGGGTGGCGCTGTGGTCTAAACCACTGAGCCTCTTGGGCTTGCTGATCTGAAGGTTGGTGGTTCAAATCCCCACAACGGAGTGAGCTCCCTTGCTGTGTCCCAGCTCCTGCCAACCTAGCAGTTCAAAAGCACACCAATGCTAGTAGATAAATAGGTACCACTGTGGCGGGAAGGTTAACAGCATTTCCGTGTGCTCTGGTTTCCATCACGGTGTCCCGCTGTACCAGAAGCGGCTTAGTCATGCTGGCCACATGACCTGGAAAGCTGTCTGTGGACAAACGCTGGCTCCCTCGGCCTGAAAGCAAGATGAGTGCCACAACCCCATAGTCGCCTTTGACTGGACTTAACTGTCCTTTACCTTTTTATCTGAAGAGGAGCAAGCTTGTTTTCTGCTGCTCCAGAGTGGAGGACTCAAACCAATGCATTCAAATAACAAGAAAGGTCCAGTCAAGCTTGCGAAAATCTATCACTTGCCCGATAACAAATGCTGGAAATGTAAAGAAGTTGAAGGTACATTTTTTCACCTTTGGTGGACGTGTCCAAAGATTAAGGTCTTCTGGGAAATGATATATAATGAATTAAAAAAGGTATTTAAGTATACCTTCCCTAAGAAACCAGAGGCCTTTCTCCTGGGTATAGTCGGCCAAATGGTGTTAAAAAAGGATAGAACTTTCTTTATGTACGCAACAACAGCAGCAAGAATACTCATCGCAAAGTATTGGAAGACACAAGAACTTCCCACGCTGGAGGAATGGCAGATGAAACTTATGGACTATATGGAACTGGCTGAAATGACTGGTAGAATCCGTGACCAGGGAGAAGAGTCGATGGAGGAAGACTGGAAGAAATTCAAAGACTATCTTCAGAAACACTGCAAAATTAAGGAATGTTAGAGTGATGTTGGACTGAAAACAAGTGGTTTCCAGCTGCACAGGTTAAAGTTATGGAAGTTTGATATTAAAAGGGAAAACTTTAAAGTTATATGATATTAAGATCAAGGACTAGGTTAAAAAAAAAATTCGAAGTTATATATTTTAGCATTTTATTAAATTAAAGATTGGGAGTAAAAAAAAGTGGAAAAGAAATTGCTGAACAAACAATGTGGACTGGAATACAAAGGAGGGAAGTTTGAGGAAGTCTAGAAAATAAGTCACTTAAAATTGGAAATGGAAAAGAGAGTTCGTTTTTAATTGTTGTGTTTTGTGTTTTTATTGTTAAGTTTTGTATTATTTTTATGTGAGTTTTTCTGTTCTTTTTTGTGTTATGCTGTTTTAAACTTTAATAAAAATTATTAAAAAAAAAAAAATAACAAGAAAGGAGATTGTGACTAAGGAAGAACTTTCTACATGCAGATTTTATGCAGATTCGCTTCCTTTCTTGTCTTCTTTTGTGCTGCAAACCCTCTTTGGGGAGAATGCATATCTTTCTGCCCAAGGCTGAAACTGCTCCCATACCTTCTGATCTGTACTTTTCTGTGGAGATCGATGGGACAAAAACCTTGCAGCAGCGGCAGGTCTGTACTCCAGTCATACCCTAGTTTAACTTCCATGGCTTCCTGCCAGTGAACTGTAGAGATTTTCCTTCTGCCAGAGGAAGGGAGAGAGGCTACCGTCCTTCTCCTTCATACAGAACCCCGGTTCCCAGCCACAGCTCCAGCTTGAAACCAGATTGCGTTGGTAACAGCTGCCCTAAATCTTCAAGCCTCAGCTTGCATGAGAGAGCAAAGCGGTCCGCTGAATTGCAACCGGGATAAGTTTTGCAAATGAAGCAAGCTGTATAATTATTTGCAAAGTTCGAGAGCAATAACATACAATTACAAATTATTTGCAAAATTCAAGAGCGGTAACGTACAATTACAATCATAAATAAGATAAGCGTTGCAACAATTAAGCAGCCATAAAAAGCGAGCAGGCCGTGTTCTGCCTCTTGGAGCCGCAGGCCAGGATGCAGAAACGGAAGAGCTCTTGTCATTCTGCCTCCATCTTCTCCTCGGAGGCCAGAGCACTGCTGAGCCTAGAGGACCACCCCTGGGCTCTCACTTGTGGGGTGCCTCGGGGATCTGTCCTCTCCCCCATGCTTTTCAACATCTACATGCAGCCACTGGGAGTGATCATCAGGGGGTTTGGACTGGGTGTTCATCAGTATGCGGATGACACCCAGCTCTACCTCTCTTTCAAATCAGAACCAGTGATGGTGGTGAACGTCCTGTGTGAGTGCCTGGAGGCGGTTGGAGGATGGATGGCAGCTAACGGATTGAGGTTGAATCCTGACAAGAGACAAGTACTGTTTTGGGGGGACAGGGCGTGGGCAGGTCCTGAATGGGGTAATTGTGTCCCTGAAGGACCAGGTGTGCAGCCTGGGAGTAACTCACAGCTGTCCATGGAGGCGCAGGTCAATTCTGTGTCCAGGGCAGCTGTCTACCAGCTCCATCTGGTACGCAGGCTTAGACCCTCTCTGACCGCAGACTGTCTGACCAGAGTGGTGCATGCTCTAGTTATCTCCCGCTTGGACTACTGCAATGTGCTCTACATGGGGCTACCTTTGAAGGTGACCCGGAAACTGCAACTAATCCAGAATGCAGCAGCTAGACTGGTGACTGGGGGCGGCAGCCGAGACCACATAACACCAGTCCTGAGAGATCTGCATTGGCTCCCAGTACATTTCCAAGCACAATGCAAAGTGTTGGTGCTGACATTGAAAGCCCTAAACGGCCTCGGTCCAGTATAGCTGAAGGGGCGTCTCCACCTCCATCGTTCTGCCCGGACACTGAGGTCCAGCGCCGAGGGCCTTCTGGCAGTTTCCTCATTGCGAGAAGTGAGGTTACAGGGAACCAGGCAGAGGGCCTTTTCGGTGGTGGCGCCCACCCTGTGGAACGCCCTCCCTTCAGATGTGAAGGAAATATGCAGCTATCTTATCTTTAAAAGACATCTGAAGGCAGCCCTGTTTAGGGAAGCTTTTAATATTTAATGCTGTATTGTTTTTAACACCCAACTGGAAGCCGCCCAGAGTGGCTGGAGAAACTCAGCCAGATGGGTGGGGTATAAATAAATTATTATTATTATTATTATTATTATTATTATTATTATTATTATTATATCTGTTCAGTTGCCTGCCTCCTTTCTCCCCACAGCCTCCCAAGTTTTCTGCCCTGGGTTTTCCCAGTGCCATGTCTCCTCTGATGTAACAGATGTTTCGTACTACAGCTCCCATCAGCCACTGGCCCTGCTTTTGTGGCACCATAATTTGGCAGTGTGCCAAGTTAAGAACATCACGAGTCCGGCATCCTGTTCTCACAGGTGCCAGCCAGGTGACCCCCCTGGGAAGCCCCTGAGTGCAAAAGCACCCTCCCCTCCTCCAGTTTCCATAAGGGCATAAGAAGATCCTGTTGGATCAGGCCAGTTGCCCCCGGGCGGTGTGCAAGGGATACAAAATGTAGAATCATAGAAACTTAGAGTTGGAAGAGACCCAAGGGCCATCTAGTCCAACCCCCTGCGATGCAGGGATCTCCCCTAAAGCAGCCCAGACAGATGGCCACATTGAAGAAGAAAATCTGTTAAAACTGCAAAACCAGACTTCATTTAAAATGCCAGCTGGAACAACAAAACCAGGGCTGGCATATGTGGTACCGGGGTGCAAAGATCTGACCAGTGCCCCCAAATTTAGTTTAGCTGCCCCCAGGTTTTTTTTAGGGGGGGGGCAAACTCAAAGTTGTTGAGCTTTTTGGGGGGAGGAAAATCTATCACCTGTAACAACAACACAGCAGAAATAATAGCTTTTGTTTCCTGACTTGTTGGGAATATTTGATACAACACATTGACAGGGGCAGGGACTTTCGCTCCATTGTTTTTCACTGCCGCCAATCAAGAGTGACCGGTATACAGTAGGTATACAGTTGGCGCCCCCCAGAATTCAGCACCCCTTGCACCCCCCAGGTAAAGACGGCCCTGACAACAGCAAAAAGGATTTAGTTGGCACCAGAGGCTCAACAGGGAGGGGGGCTGTCACAAGGGGAAGGGAGTGCCACAAAATTGGGTGCACGATACACAGTGCAGCCAGGTGGGTCCTGGTGGATCTGAGCCATAAATCCGAGTCCTGGGAGACCACAAACAATGACTCCCCCAAAGACCTCAGCGATCAGACAGGGATATAAAAGACCCCATGGTCCCTCTTTCTCTGTAGGCCTAAGCCAACTCCCTTTCTCCACACCTCTCTGTTGCATATGAGCGGGGCCTGGGTTCAAGTCTGCGCAGAGGTCCCAAAAGTGGACGCTTTTGCTGAAAGAGCCTTCCTCTACCCCCTGACCCTGTGATCCCTCTCTTTCCAAAGCTGAGAAGCATCTGGTGGTTGCATGACTGGCACTCTTTCAGACACAAGGACTGACCAGGTCACCTTCCCCTACAAAGGTGGCATTTTTCCATCTCTGCCGTATTAAGCAGTTGGTCCCTTACCTTTCTGGCCCTGATCTGGCCACAGTGATCCATGCGATGGTCACCTCCAGGCTTGATTATTGTAAGTCGCTCTATGTGGGGCTGCCCTTGAAGCTGACCCAGAAACTCCAGGGGGCAGAATGCCGCAGTGAGGCTCCGCACGGGGTCCTCTCTGCGGGACCACATTCATCCAGTTCTTTAACAGCTGCACTGGCTCCCGGTGGAGTACAGGGTCAGGTTTAAGGTGCTGGTTTTTACCTTTAAAGCCCTACACAGCCTAGGACCCATGTACCTATGGGACCGCCTCTCCTGGTATGCTCCACGGAGGACCTTAAGGTGCACAAATGACAATACCTTGGAGGTCCCAGGTCGCAAGATTGGTCTCAACTAGGGCCAGGGCCTTTTCAGTACTGGCCCCGACTTGGTGGAACGCTCTGTCCCAAGAGACCAGGGCCCTGTGGGACTTGAAATCTTTCCGCAGGGCCTGCAAGACAGAGCTGTTTTGCCTGGCCTTTGGTTTGGACTCAGTCTGTGTAGGAGTGCAAATATCCAGAGATGTAGTCATCAGGTGGGATTGCTATGAGGAATTATAACAAATATAGAGTAAGCCATCTGTGTCAGTAATGGAAAGCATTGCGTTGACTGGGTTTAAACTATTTTGATATGATTTTTGATCAATCTACACCTCTGCATCTCTGGCCCTTTTGACTCTACTGCCCATTTCTCTCTCCTCACGTCACGTACACAGCAGTACACAGCAGTTGCTTCACCAGGCAGGCATCCTGTGCCATAAAGATAGTGGGCAAGTTACCTTGATGTAGTTTTCTTATATATAATCTTAAAATGTTAATCTTGGAGCCAGGAAACAGATCTCACATGAAGGCGGTAGTGATCTGGTCTTTCTGGCCATCCTTCTTATGTTTATTTCTCACCTCTGGGGTTGCCAGAAGCACCCCTTTGTAGTTCTCAACTTATTTACCCCAAAATATATGCTAATCAGTGTTGTAGTGTAACTTTTTCCCCACGTGGGGTTTGATGACATGCTCAGAGGAAATATGATTGGTTCTTACGAGCACTGTGTAAAAGATTCTTTTGCTAATAAAATGGCCTGGCGAGGGGTGTGGTGGACGCACTTTTCTCTGAGAGCCTTGCTGGTCAAAGCCTCGTGTCTTGATTTTTAATCAGGGTCCAATCCTTCCTTTACTTTGCGAACGCAACAAGTCTGGCCCTTATGTTTCCCTCCCCTTATGGTCTTGATTTATCAGCTACTTTAAAATGAGGCTGCATTTTAAATTGCATTTTAACCTGTATTTTAAATTGGGGTGGTTTATTTCTCCCTCTTTTTCCCCCTATTATGTTTTACTGTGATTTTATTTTATTGCTGTTAGCCGCCCTGGGTCCGGCTCTGGCCAGGGAGGGCGGGGTATAAATAAAATTTATTATTATTATTATTATTATTATTATTATTATTATTAAAAGAAGACTCTTGCCTTTACTTCCTACCCAGAACCACTTGGGATGTTATTATTATTATTATTATTATTATTATTATTATTATTACTCGCTAGGCCTGTGGGAGACTCACAATCGGTATTCGAACTCAAGGCCAACTCTCCCCTCTTGGGGTTTCCAGCATAGCAGAGCTATCCCGCTGATTGCTTCTAGTCTGTTTCCTTTTACACCTTCTCAACCCACAACCTCTACCAAGTCTTTCTACTCTGCTCACCCCCTCTGAGCACACACACACCCTGCTCATTAAATCCGTGGTCCCCAGAGCTGAGCAGAATCGAGCCCCAGCCCCCCCCCCCCGGGCTGCAGAAAACGATAGCAGTGAGTCACCAAAGCTGCGGAAAGGTTATCAGCTCCGCCAGCCAGGAGGTCGGGGGGGGGGTGTCCTCTTCCCAGCACCGTCCTCCCCTGGGGGGCCTTGGCAACCCCATTGATTCTGCAGTGGCTTTGCCCATTGAATCGGGGCTTCAAAGCACTTGGCGGTTCTCTTGTTTGGGGCATTGTGCCCCTGGGCGAGAGAGAGCTCACGTGTGCGCTGGTTCCGCATGAATCGCTCGGTGACACTTTCCCACAGCGGCGACTGGGAAAGTTAGAAGGCAGCAGTAGAGCCAGCAAAGCAAGATGGCTTTGCATTTGCAGGAGGGATTTGATGATGATGATGATTAGAAAGCCAGCTTTCCTAGCTGCCGCCTGCTTGCTTGCCAGTCCCTGCTGTGCAGCACACAGACGAAGATTGCAGGGGGTTGGAATGGATGACCCCCAGGAGTCCCTTTCCAATTGTATGGTTCTGTGGTTCATTGGAGGTTTTTAAACTGATGTTGGGTGAATTCTTTACCTAGGATTTCCGCATTCGGGGGGGGGGGCTTGGCCTAGATCCCCGTTGGGGATCCCTTTGAGCTCTTTGTTGTTGTTTAGTCGTTTAGTCGTGTCCGACTATTCGTGACCCCCTGGACCTGAGCACGCCAGGCACTCCTGTCTTCCACTGCCTCCCACAGTTTGGTCAAACTCATGCTTCGAGAACACTGTCCCACCATCTCGTCCTCTGTCGTCCCCTTCTCCTTGCGCCCTCCATTTTCCCAACATCAGGGTCTTTTCCAGGGATCTTCTCTTCTCATGAGGTGGCCAAATATTGGAGCCTCAGCTTCAGGATCTGTCCTTGCAGTGAGCACTCAGGGCTGATTTCCTTCAGAATGGAGAGGTTTGATCTTCTTGCAGTCCATGGGACTCTCAAGAGTCTCCTCCAGCACCAGAATTCAAAAGCATCTGTTCTTCGGTGATCAGCCTTCTATATGGTCCAGCTCTCACTTCCATACATCACTACTGGGAAAACCAGAGCTTGAACTATACGGACCTTTGTTGGCAAGGTGATGTCTCTGCTTTTTAAGATGCTATCTAGGTTTGTCATTGCTTTTCCTTTGAGCTCTACAGCCCTACAATTCTGAGAGGCGGTATTTACACTGAAATGTTTCTTTTCTCACCAAGGTTTTCTCCTCCTCCTCCCATGTCTTGTTTCCTTGAACAGTAAAGCCGGACCCTCCAGAGAACGTGGTGGCTAAGCCCATCCCCAACAATGCCCGGAGGCTTCTGGTGACGTGGCAGTACCCTTCCTCGTGGCCCGATCCAGACTCCTTCCCCCTCAAGTTCTTCCTGAGGTACCGGCCGCTCATCATTGACCAGTGGCAACACGTGAGTGGCAACCTCTGCTGTTGTTGGTCCTGCTGGGGGTGGCGGAGGAGAGGGTCCTGCGCAGTTGGCAACAGAGTAGGTCTCCACTCCTGAGGTTTCCAGCAACTGGAATTCAGAGGCATTTCTGCCTCCAGAGCCGCTGTGGCTAGTATAATAATAATTATTATTTATTATTTATACCCTGCCCATCTGGCTGGTTTTCCCCAGCCACTCTGGGAGGCTTCCAACAAAGTATTAAAATACAGTGGTCTGTTAAACATTAAAAGCTTCCCTGAACAGGGCTGCCTTCAGATGTCTTCTAAAAGTCTGGTAGTTGTTTATTTCCTTGATATCTGATGGGATGGCGTTCCACAGGGCGGGTGCCACCACCGAGAAGGCCCTCTGCCTGGTTCCCTGTAACTTGGCTTCTCACAGCAAGGGAACCGCCAGAAGGCCCTCAGAGCTGGACCTCAATGAAGCCAATGTAGGTCTTTCAAAACCGATGTTATATGTTCTTGGCGGCCGTTCCCAGTCCCCAGTCTAGCTGCCGCATTCTGGATTAGTTGTAGTTTCCGGGTCACCTTCAAAGGGAGCCCCACATAGAGTGCATTCCAGTAGTCCAAGTGGGAGATAACTAGAGCATGCACCACTCTGGCCAGACAGTCCGCGGGCAGGGAGGGTCTCATCCTGCGTACCAGATGGAGCTGGTAAACAGCTGCCCTGGACACAGAATTGACCTGCGCCTCCATGGACAGCTGTGAGTCCAAAATGACTCCCAGGCTGCGCACCTGGTCCTTCAGGGGCACAGTTACCCCATTCAGGACCAGGGAGTCCTCCTCACCCGCCCGCCTACTGTCCCCAAGAACAGTACTTCTGTCTTGTCAGGATTCAACCTCAATCTGTTAGCTGCTATCCATCCTCCAACTGCCTCCAGGCACTCACACAGGACCTTCACCGCCTTCACTGGTTCTGATTTGAAAGAGAGGTAGAGCTGGGTATCATCCGTATATTTATGAATGCCCAGCCCAATCACAAGGTGGAGGCAGAGCTCAGCTCCACAACGAGGTGGCGTCGTCGAGACGAGAGCTCCCCTGAGCATGCAACTGAGTGGCGTTTCTCCAGCCCTTGGGTCAAAGCATCCTGAATTGGCTAGGGAATTGCTGTTTGCCATTCACAAGCAAGCCTTCCAGCTCCGTGGGCATCCCTGTCTTTGCCCTGGATGGAGGGCAAAATACACAGTCAGGGGCTAAGTGGGCAAAACCTGGCAGCTATTCGTGGGACAAGTGACCGGCAGTGAATCATTCAATCAGCTTTGTGATTCGTTTAAGGCAGACATGTTCAACCGGTTGGCCACGATTGACAGGTACAGTAGACTGCCAGTGTGATCCTGATCGATCGCGGGGTGATCCTGATTGATCGCTGCAAAGGGGGAGAATGTGGGAGTGCAGGCGCAATTGTCATCTTTTATCGAGAGGGTGATTGGTGGCAGCGGAAAGTGTGCTGTCATTTATCGGATGCTGTTGGCGATTTTCGGTGCGGGGCTTTCTGGTGAGCGTTTTTTGACACCCCCCAGGCTCAACAACTCTGGGTACTCCCCCCCAAAAAAGTTCAACAGCTCTTGGCAATCCTCCCCTCATTTCTTAATTTCTATGAGTAGATCACTGCCTTTTTTTAATACTGGGAGTAGATCTCAGTCTCTTGGGAGTTGGACATGCCTGTTTTAAGGGAAGCATGAGGGCAGGGCCTGGGTGGAAGAATCACTCAGTGAAGCTGTCAACCTGCTAAGATGAACACATTCGAAAAGCCCCTTTCCATGGAGCCAGCCTGTTTCTTTCAAACAGGGTGGTGCCATCAAGAAACCTCAAGGCTTTCTGCCTGAATGAGGGCGCGGTGTCCAGAGAGTCCCTTTTTTACTTGCTTTCCCCATTCTCCTTTTTAAAAGCACTTTCACAGAACGCTTGTAGAGTTAGAAAGGGCACCTGAGGGTCATCCAGTCCAACCCCGTGCAAGGCAGGAATACGAAGCTGCCCCATACGGGGATCAAACCTGCAACCTTGGCATTCTCACCATGACACTCCAATCCTGGTGGATATGGGGAGGAACTTTGGAGAACAGGGAAGGAAAACAAGAAAGTCTCTGGCCGTTAGCCTCAAAGGAAAAATGGCGGCTGAAAACCTCGGAATACGCAGCGATGGCAGAACTGACAGCGCTGATAAGAGACACAGATTTAGAATCCTTTAAGGAGGACTGGAGATCTTTTTCGGTCTATTTTAAAAGTTACTTTCCATATGTGAAGTCTACAGCAGGGTTTGGAGTTAAAGGGGGAAAGAGCAGAACCTATTAAGAAACCTGTTAAAGAGGATGAAAATGGATTTGGTGGAATTATAAAATGCAATTGTCTGAAATCATCACTGATGGGTGAGCAGGAAGTCATTAGTATTGAAGAACTGGATATAACTGTTAAGTGACAAAATGTAACTTTTAAGCTGGAAATAAAATAAAATATGAATGGGAGGCAGGGAGAAAGTCGCTGGCCACCAGCTTGGGAGGAAAATTAAAATTTTTATCCTCCCCCAACGCATTTCTATTTAGAACTTTTTCAATTACAAGTCCAGGTGGATCAAGGAGCATTAGAAAAAAGAGTTTTTTCTTACCTTAAAAAAATTGCATGTCTATTTAAAAAATAATAAATAACCGTGATTAGTTGAGATTCGCGAGGGGGTTGGACTAAAGAACCCTTGCAGTCCGTTCCAGCTGCACAATTACACAATTCTAACGTGAGGAGACGGGGGGGTTGTGCCTAGTCCCAAGAAAATCCACAAACGATCCAACATTTGCAAGGGGTCAGGGTTCATGAGGACTAGCCTCGCTCACAATTCAAGGAACCACAGCGATTCTGCCTGGCCGCTTTCCCTGCCCATGCTGCTCCTCTGACATCTCTTTCCCTCCTGAAAATCCTTTCAGAGCTGGCACAGAGTGTTCCTTCTCTCCTTTGCCTCCTCCTCAGTGCCAGTTTGCTCCCACCTCAAAAAATTTTTTAAAAAAAATCCTGCATGCTTTCCTTTAGTTCTGCAGGTCATTAGAAAGCTCCTTCCTCAGCCACCAGGGATCCATCCAGCTCTTTCCAGCTCTCCTTTGCATCAAAAAGAGAGGTTCCAGTTTGTGCGTCTGATATTGCCCCCTTTTAAAAAGCTCCGTTTATGCTGAGCTGCCAGTTTCCCTTTACGCTTCCTACGCAGGAAGCCTCTGCATTTAGTCCTATGTCAGTCTCCCCCCACCCTTCTTCTTTTTTCAAAGCCCCGTGCCCTAATTTTGCAGCTCTTGCTCTCCCCCAAGAGAGAAGAACGGCCTCCTTTTACAACCGCCGTTTCTCTGAGCTGCTCATCTCGGCCACCTCGTCCTCCGCTAATTCCTCCCAAAAGGTCACCTCGCTCTAAATACCGTCCCGTCTCCTGTGGGATCGCAGCCTTCTCTGAAGCTGCAATTTGCTCTGCTCTACAGGTTGAGAGGCTGCTGAATATTCGCAGTTCTGATCTCGCATTCCCTCAGATTATTTGAGCGCTGGGTGTGCCCTGCAGTATTAAGCACACACAAAGGGGAAAAGTCCTCTGAAGACCTCCAAGATGAAAGGACTCGCACAAACCAAACAAGCTTTCTTTCGCAGAACGGCAAAATAGCACTTGACAAGGTGCAAAGTGCTGGAGTCCCAGAGGTGACTGTAGAATCATAGAATTGTTGAGATAGAAGAGACCCCCTGCAAGGCAGGAATCTCAGCTAAAGCATCCAGGACAGATGGCCATCCGAACTCTGCTTATAAACCTTCAAGGAAGGAAAGTCCACCACCGTTCCCCTGTTAAACAGCTCTTCCCAACAGAAAGTTCTTCCCAATGTTTAGTTGGAATCTCCTTTCTTGCGTGGCGAGTTCCCGCTCCCCCCCCCTGTTGAAATAATGACACATTACACAATTATTAAGGTTAATGGGCTAAATAAGGCCACAGCTTTATTGGTTACAGGTGATGAGCGGTATTGGCTTAGGCATTGGTCCTAACCGACTATATCTGAATTCAGCCCGTCCGCTTGAAGTCTGGGAAGGGTTAACCACCAGTAGGGGGAGTCCTGCTGATGCACATCAACTAGGAACCCCCCAGGGTCACCAATAGGGGGCGTGCCTTAGGCCCTCACCTCCCCAGGCTTCGGACAGGGCTACGCCCCCCGGAATCTTTACCGGACTACCCTTCAATATGTGGGGCAGGTGATGGCGCTTCCTCCCCTCTTCCATCTACAGAACAATGCCTAACTGCCAATACCCAGAAAGTTGTGACGATTTGCTGTGAGGTAGGCAAAAACCAAGCGGCTGGTGCCAATTTGCCAAGTGGAAAAATTCCTACCAGGCTCCTCAACGGTGACCTACCAAGGTCCATAGCAAGGTCAAAGAAAAGAAAACCTTATAGGGCGGGAGGGTGGGGAACAGGAGCAGCTGGAGGCAGGAAAAGAGGGAGATCCCCAGCCGTACCTGCATTAAATTGGGCAGGCCACGCCCCCAGAGCCCGCCGATTGGTCATCCAGGGGGTGACGTGGCCGGGGATTCCCCCAATTGCGCAGGGGCTGGGCTTCAGCCGCCGTGCGCGTGTTGGGGCCGTGAAGCCCGCAATCCCAACTCCTCAGCAGGGCGGAAGTGGCTTTGTCACAAAGCCATGGGTTTGAGAAAACAAGCTTGCTCCATCTTTCCTTTCTCCATCTTTTCCTTTCTCCTATATTTGTGCCAACTCGCCTGCTCTGCACGAGTCGTATCTGCTTTTTGGAACTGACTTTTCCCTTCGCTTGGAAAATCTGATGGTTGCTTTTGTTGCACTCTCTTTCCCTTTATCGCGCAAAAGAATAAGAGCATGAGAATAGCCCTGCTGGATCAAGCCAGTGGCCCATCATGAAAGGCAGTGTGGTGTAGTGGTTAGAGTATCAGACTCGGACCTGGAAGAGACCAGGGTTTGAATCCCCGCTTGGCTGTGACCTTGGGGTCCAGTCACTGCATCTCAGGCTAGCCTACCTCGCAGGGTGGTTGTGGGGATTAAATGAGGTGGGGTAGAGCCATAAATCTATTCCAGCATCCTGTTCTCACAGTGGCCAAGCAGATGCCGCAAAGGGAAACTCGCAAGCAGGATTCGAACGCAAGACCAGAACTCTCCCCTCCTTTCATTTCCAGCAACCGGTGGTCAGAAGGATAGGAAATCTGTTCCTTTTGGTTTCTCTCTGAAATCTATCAACCTTTAACTGTGCAGTTCTTTATGTTTGCAGCTTTGCCTGGTATACATATTTTTGCAAATAGCATTGCCTCATATGATGCGCCTTTGAATGTCCTTTCTGCCATTAGATCGTTTTTACACCCATTTTTGGGCCCGAGAATGACAATGCAAAATCCAGAGCAGTGTGCATTTTAAAGGATAGTTGAGTCTTGTTCCGAGACATGTGACTTTGGTGGGTTCACACTGCAAAACAAACTGAACCAAACCATTTTTTTTACTTTAAATACATTTTCTAAGCAGCATCACTAGCAATTAAGGGACACGTTTAATGGATAAGGAGGGAGCTGTTCATGAATGGAGAAGAGGGTTTTGGGTGCAAGCTTCTGAGAGCTAAAGCACAAGAACCAAAAGCAAATGTCATAGAATCACAGAATCAGAAATGGAAGAGGTTCCGGGGGTCATCTAGTCCAACCCTCCACAATGCAGGAATCACATCTCTTTTGGCCAGATCCCAGCAGCTTCTCCCAGTTTCTCCCTGAATGGCCCAGACTGAATTCAACCCACACTTGGTCAACCTATGGGATTAATGGCTGAGAGATCTGGTGGCCACCACTAAGTTAGGCGGCTTCCCAATTAGGCATCCTGGAACCGAATCTGTGCCAAAGGCCCACAAAATCTATTTCTGCACGTACGAGCGAGAGGATGCCCTGTTGCAACGCTGCCTCGGTTGTGTCAGGCGGACGCAATCTCTGCTCTTAATTTTAGTAACTGCAAAAACATATTTCTAGATGCTGTCGATGGTGATTCATCGTTTCTGAAGCTTGTAAGATTGCATTCCAGGAAAATTGGTGAGACGAAAGCAGATAAATGAATAACGAGCGTGGTTGCGAATTCACTGGACAGGCGAACAATTTGCCTGTTTAGTGAATAGATACCGGTGGTCATTAATGAATTTCAATATCAGCAGCCATGTACTAAGAGCTGCTGTGCTGCTTACTCAAAGCAGGGGCTCCTTGTCTTGAATGGGCTACCCAGAGCCATCCAAACCACATATAAAACAAGATGTTGGTCTGGACATGCCTTTGGTCTGATCCTGCAGAGCTGCGCTTAGGCGCTGCCAGGGCTCTGGGGTCCCGATTGGCCTGTGGGATACCAATCCAGGGGGCCGCAAGACAATTCTTTGCTGGATGGACCCATCTGAGGGGCCGGCGTCTTGGGCGATGCCCTTGGACGGCAACCTCTTTGCCCACCCAGCACCTTCCCACGGCTGCCGGGAAGAACTTCACTTCCAGGAGACGGAAAGATTTGGGGGGGGCGTGGGAAAGGCAGCCGCTGTCACCTTGAGGTTTTCCTCCTTTCCTTGGGCTGGTTTTCCTGTTCTGGCTCCTTAAACACAAAGCATTAAATATTTAGGGCACCGTTTCTTTCCCCTCCCGGCTTTTAAGTGTGTAACTCAAGCCAGCTTGGCCCCCGCTTCCTCCTGCTGCCTCGCAGCCACGTCCTGCCCCTGCCCGAGTGCGCTTCTAATGCGCTCAGATGTTCCTTTAATGGATTACCTAGCCAGGAACTGGATACCTCGCCCTAATGGATCGCTAATAGCCTGTTTCTGGTTTCGCAGGCTCCGCTGGTTAACTCACACCATCCGCCCCAGCTTCCTGGCCTCCCAAACATGTTGCCCGTCACACTGACACATCTCCCGAAACATGCGCTCCTCACCTGCGGCCACAAGGGTTCGCAAGAGTAGCCAGCGCATTGAGCACCGTCCTGTCCGGAGGGGTGTCCTTGGGGAGTCTGAGTGATGAAAGTGTTGGCAGTGTGTAAGGGGAAAGCACAAGGGTTTTTTTTGGGGGGGGGTAGACGCTTTTCTCAGGACACACCATCCAGTTGCAGAAAAGGGGAGCCAAAATGTCAAGGGGCTGAGATAACTCCTCTGCCGGGAAAAGGGTGCACAGTTTGGAAGGAAAAAATGAGCAAGGAGGAACACTGGAACGTGGGGGGGGGGGTCGTGTAGTGATCATGAAAGGGGGCAAATAGTTGCTGTCTCAGACAGAACTTAAGAGTCCACCACCTTCTGAAGGAGTCCGTTCCACTGTTGTTGTTGTTTGTTTTTGTTTTTTAAAAAAATTATTAAGAATTTCAACATAACAATTTATCAAAAACATATCATCCTCATTTCCCCCCTATTTTTCCCTCCCCCTCCCCAAACCAGAAACCCCCACCCCCAGACTTCCCTCAGCTCCTCTCTCTGATTTTTCAGCACATGTTAATCTCTGCATATTACAAAACTGTAAAGATCCTTAATTTATCTTATCTATATGTTACCAATACAGTGGTACCTCAGTTTACATACGCTTCAGGTTACAGACTCCGCTAACCCAGAAATAGTGCTTCAGGTTAAGAACTTTGCTTCAGGATGAGAACAGAAATCGTGCTCCGGTGGTGCGGCGGCAGCAGGAGGCCCCATTGGCTAAAGTGGTGCTTCAGGTTAAGAACAGTTTCAGTTTAAGTACAGATCTCCGGAACGAATTAAGTACTTAGCCTAAGGTACCACTGTAATAAATTTGTGTATGTTTATTCAAAACCTGCCAAGGAGTCCAATTCAGTTTGTTGTTTCTTTAAGTATTTTGTAAAAGGTTCCCATTCTTCTTTGAAATCACAGTTGTCCTTATCACGCAGTTTGTGTGTCACTTTCGCCAATTCCGCATAGTCCATCAGTTTCTCTTGCCACAATTCTTTGGTGGGGATTTCTTCGTTCTTCCATCCTTGTGCTATTAAGACTCTTGCCGCCGTTGTCGCATACATGAAAATGTTCTTCAATTTCCTTGGCAGGTCTTTCCCTATAATCCCTAACAAAAATGCTTCAGGCTTTTTTACAAATGTTAATTGGAACATTTCTTTCAACTCATTATATATTATTTCCCAGTAGTCCGTTCCACTGTTGATCAGCTCTTACTTTCAGAAAGTTTTTCCAAATGTTTAATCGGCATCTCCTTTCTTGTAACTTGAAACTATGGGTTCGAGTCCTACCCTCCAGAGCAGGAGTAAACAAGCTTGCTCCCTCTCCCATGTGACAGCCTTTCAGATATTTGAAGATGGCTATCATATCTTCTCTCAGTCTCCTTCTCTCCCAGCTCCTTCAAGGGCTCCTCCTAAGACTTGGTTTCCAGACCCTTGATTACCTTGGTCGCCCTCCTCTGCACACCTTCCAGCTTCTCAATAACCTTCTTAAACTGTGGCGCACAGAACTGGACACAGTATTCCAGGTGTGGCCTGACTAAGGCAGAAGAGAGTGGGACTATGACTTCCCTTGATCTGGACACTAGACCTGTGTTGATGCAGCCTAGAAGAGCACTGGCTTTTTTTGCTGCTGAATCACACTGCTGACTCAAGCATTAATCACTATACTTGAGAAAAGAGTGATGTAGCGTTGCAGCTTGTCACAGGAGAAAATGGGTTTATGTGCATGGGTTGGAGAGCCCTAAAACCTAAAGCTTCTGTCATTTGATCAGGGACTAGCACCATGCCATTGCTCCAACTGGAAACATCCCCGTGTACAACAGCACGCAAGAGGTTCTCTGAGGTTACTGAAGTTTTCCACAGGGTCAGAGTGCTTCATTTCTGTTCTCTGCAGCCGACTTGTGCTATTCTGTTAGCAATTTCTAATCCAGACATTACCAGCATAATTTGCTGGAAAGTTCAGAAACTCTGCTGAACCCAAACTGCTGGATATCTCAGTCCAAGGTCTTTTCGCGGGACCTTAAATCTGACCTTCCTAGCAGGACAATTTTAACAAAGTTAGCTAAGACAGCTTGCAAACAAGCCGAAATCTGTCCGATTTGAGTTGTCCTGCCAAGTCGTGCTTTGATTAGGCAGACAGCTCTTAAAAGGCTTTCCGGATTATTTTGGGAAACTGCACGTCCTGGTCAAATTGACCAGGACAACACAAAATGGGGTGATGACGTTTTGGAACTGCTTTGGTCTCTCCCCATCTCGAAATGGAAGGGCTGGCAGAGAGGCAAGCCTTGGAACTGTCTCTGAGCAATGGCCTGCACGCAGTCAGCTCATGCACGAAGGCGAAACCAGCCTCTAATCTTGGAGAAAGGAGAGGCATGGAAAGATGATGGTTGGGGGACTCATCTGAACAAGCAAGAGAGCCTAAGGAGAGCGTGTGAGCATCTTGGAATTTGGGGGAAGAGTCTTCAGTAAGAAAGCAAAAGCCCCAGACTCTGAGTCGTGCCTTCTAATAAGAATAGTAACAATACAGTGGTACCTCTGGTTGCGAACGGGATCCGTTCTGGAGGCCCGTTCGCAACATGTAAAGAGTGAAACCCGCAGCGGCACGTCTGTGCACGTGCGGGTTGTGATTCGCCGTTTCTGCACATGTGCGTAACGTCATTTTGCACTTCTGCGCATGCGCGAGCGGCGAAACCTGGAAGTAACCCTGTCTGGTACTTCTGGGTCGCTGCAGGACATAACCTGGAAGAACGTAACATGAAGCAAACGTAACATGAGGTACGACTGTAATAATTTTACTATTTATACCCCGCCCATCTGGATGGGTTTCCCCAGCCACTCTGGGGAACACTAAAAACAGAATAAAACTTCAGACATTAAAAACTTCCCTAAACAGGGCTGCCTTCAGATGTCTTCTAAAAGTCAGATTTCCTTGACATCTGATGGGAGGGTGTTTCACAGGATGAGCACCACCACCGAGAAGACCCTCTGCCTGATTCCCTGTAACCTTGCTTATCACAGTGAGGGAACTGCCAGAAGGCCCTCGGAGCTGGACCTCAGTGTCTGGGCAGAACGATGGGGGTGGAGATGCTCCTTACTGGGCCGAAGCCTTTGCCAGTCCCTGGTCAGTTTTGTCAAGTGAGCAGTTCAGTTGCATCTGGGCTTTAGTCCTGGGCTATTAGCAGTTCCTTCTGCTTCCTAGTCATCTAACAGAGTCTTCCTTCTAACCCTCCAGCGACCCTTTCCCTTGACTGACAACGCCTCTTCATTCTCTTTCTAGCAATGGAGCTTTTCACCCATTCACGTGGAGCATGCAGATCAGGGGTCTTGTGCGTTACCTATGAACCACCTATGAACCCCCCAATCCAAATACCATTTATATCAATGGTTCCAGCATCTCTCCTCTCCCTTCAGCAAGGAGGACTTTGCAGCAGTCCCAGCTCCTCTCTTGCCTTTGTTAGTGGAGATTATGATTTGGTTTCTATTGTCCAATTCTGATTTTTTTCTATTTTATTTTATTTTACTATTATTATTTTAAAAAACAAACAAACCCAGAGTTGTCTAAGAGGTAGCCTAGGTGATAGGACCTGAGCTGGGGGTAAAATGGTTCACTGTTGCCCACCCAACCCGGCCCCAATCCGGGCACCTGCCTTTCCAAAGCTAATGATTCAGGAAAGCCGCTGCTACCATTATTCTGGAAGTGCCAATTTTGTGAGCTTTCTTTTTTTTTAAAGGGCCCAGAAGAGGCCTAGTATTAGGTGTGCATTGTGCAACTCACTCATTTATTGAGTGTATAATGGGGGGAGGCGGAGCAGTTATTCTGTGAAAATTCCCTGCAGTGGAAATGTCCCTCTTTTCAAGGTTGATGGCTGATAACTTCGATGAGCAGGAATGGATGGGGTGGGCTTGGGACTTTAGGGAAAGTCATTTGGAAAGAGGTGCACTTCCTCTCAACTGGCCTTCCCCAACTGGTGCCCTCCAGATGTTGCTGTACTACAACTCCCTCCAGCCTCTGCCAGCACAGCTGCTGCAGCCGTGGGAATTGGGGGGGCAGTCCAGAAACACCTGGAGTGCAACAGGTTGGGATAGATATAGAAAAGCATTTCACTGGATGGCATGCGCAGGGCCTTGCAGAGCCAGGCAGAGGCCCGGGCCAGGTAGATAATGTGCCCCCCCTTTTTTTTTACCCTGGGGATAGCTGAAGTCTTATAAATAAGTAACTATATAAATAATTTTCACAAAAGTTATGCTGACAAATAATTTTATTTCAAGGCTTGAGCCGTATCTGCATATAAAGACAAAATGGAAAATATAGATATACAATGTTGTTGTTGTTTAGTCGTTTAGTCGTGTCCACCTCTTCGTGACCCCCTGGACCAGAGCACGCCAGGCACTCCTGTCTTCCACTGCCTCCCGCAGTTTGGTCAAACTCATGCTGGTAGCTTCGAGAACACTGTTCCACCATCTCGTCCTCTGTCGTCCCCTTCTCCTTGCGCCCTCCATCTTTCCCAACATCAGGGTCTTTTCCAGGGAGTCTTCTCTTCTCGTGAGGTGGCCAAAGTATTGGAGCCTCAGCTTCAGGATCTGTCCTTCCAGTGAGCACTCAGGGCTGATTTCCTTCAGAATGGAGAGGTTTGATCTTCTTGCAGTCCATGAGACTCTCAAGAGTCTCCTCCAGCACCAGAATTCAAAAGCATCAATTCTTCGGCGATCAGCCTTCTTTATGGTCCAGCTCTCACTTCCATACAGCACTACTGGGAAAACCAGAGCTTGAACTATACGGACCTTTGTTGGCAAGGTGATGTCTCTGCTTTTTAAGATGCTGTCTAGGTTAGTGCTTTTTAAAAATACATAGGGAATGTATGCTGACCGAGGCCCCCCTTTGGAATCGGAGGCCTGGGCCAAGTGGCCCATATGGCCCCCCCCCCCCTCTGTCTGTGCCTGGGCATGCAATCCCCAATACATTTACCCAAGAGTAAGCCCTGTATAGCTGGATTTACATACACCAAAAAGGTTTGTTTCCTATCATCCAGAAAATACTGTATCTGTTTGTCTGTTTCTCTATGGTTTGGCTCTCATGCCAGTTACTGCTCCTCAAAACCTAGCTGGGTTGGGTGCCAAGTTTGCCAGCCTAGGAATGCCAATCAAGATGCTCTCAGGGGCTTGTCATGGCTTCCAGGTGGCACTTGGCAGCTTCCTAACCTGTGCCATCGGACGTTTGGGCACCCCCAGTTCTGCGCGGAGCCATGGCCGCAACATCTCACCCCCAAGAGGTGCTGGTCGCTGTGAATTCATCGGCAGCCACCCCCCCAATGACCCTCCCCTTCTCCCCCTTGCAGGTGGAGCTGTCGGACGGGACGACCCACATCATCACCGACGCCTACGCGGGCAAGGAGTACATCATCCAGGTGGCAGCCAAGGACAACGAGATTGGCACGTGGAGCGACTGGAGCGTGGCCGTGCATGCCACGCCCTGGACTGAGGAGCCCAAGCATCTCACCACGGAAGCCCAGGGAGCAGGTGAAGCCATGGAGATGCAGGACGAGGAGGGTTTTCCGTGGGGATGGGAAGAGGGAGTCATTTCTGGGGAGGAGGAGATCTCGCTCAGGAAGGGCTAGCGCCAGAGATGGAGTCAGATGATGCAGAGGCCCTTAGCAGTGACGTTGAGCCAGTGTGGTGTAGTGGTTGAGAGCGGTAGTCTCCTAATCTGGGGAACCGGGTTCGCATCTCCGCTCCTCCACATGCAGCTGCTGGGTGACCTTGGGCCAGTCACACTTCCTTGAAGTCTCTCAGCCCTACTCACCTCACAGAGTGTTTGTTGTGGGGGAGGAAGGGAAAGGAGAATGTTAGCCGCTTTGAGACTCCTTAAAGGGAGTGAAAGGCGGGATATCAAATCCAAACTCCTCCTCTTCTTCTTCTTCTTGTTCAAGGAAACCAGACACAACTCAGCAGCAGTAGGTCTTGCCCCTGTGGAGCAGTTGGTCCCCACTTTCCACCCTTCCTCAGGCTCCTCCTCTCCTAATAATAATAATAATAATAATTTATTACAGTGGTACCTCGGGTTACATACGCTTCAGCTTACAGACTCCGCTAACCCAGAAATAGTGCTTCAGGTTAAGAACTTTGCTTCAGGATGAGAACAGAAATCGGGCTCCGGTGGCAGCGCAGCAGCAGGAGGCCCCATTAGCTAAAGTGGTGCTTCAGATTAAGAACAGTTTCAGGTTAAGAACGGACCTCCGGAATGAATTAAGTACTTAACCCGAGGTACCACTGTATTTATACCCCGCCCATCTGGCTGTGCTTCCCCAGCCACTCTGGGTGGCTTCCAACAAAATATTAAAATACCGTAATGCACCAAACATTAAAAGCTTCCCTAAGCAGGGCTGCCTTCAGATGTCTTCTAAAAGTCTGGTAGTAGTTGTTCTCTTTGACATCTGGTGGGAGGGCGTTCCACAGGGTGGGTAGTAATAGTAATAGTAATTTATTATTTGTAGCCCGCCCATCTGGCTGGGTTTCCCCAGCCACTCTGGGCGGCTTCCAACAATTAAAAATACATTAAAATGTCACACTTTTAAAAAATTCTCTGAACAGGGTGCCACTACCGAGAAGGCCCTCTGCCTGGTTCCCTGTATCTTGGCTTCTCACAGTGAGGTAACAGCCAGAAGGCCCTCGGATCTGGACCTCAGTGTCTGGGCAGAACGATGGGGGTGGAGACGCTCCCAAATATTTCCCAAGCATCTCAAACTGCATCTGCTCACTTCTGGGATCTGGTTGTGCCCTTCTTATTATCCTGTGCATTCTTAGAGACCAGGGTGGGAAGGGAACTTGTTGCGGCCAGAGAGGGAGGCTCCTGGGATTATTCAGCAGCCTTTTGAAACACACACCCTTTCCACTTCATGCTGTGATTCCTGCATGTTCGGGGGTTGGACTAGATGACCCTCGGAACCCCTTCCAATTCTTCTGTACTTCTGTGTAGTCCGTTTTGTAGACCAGGTGGGAGATTCCGCATCAGAACGAAAGCGGTTGGAGGGTGGCAGTCAGGCGGGCCACATCCCCTTTCCTTCTGCGGGTGCTGATATTGTCTGCGCCTGAGGCCCACCAGAAATGGAGTCCTCGGCCAACAGGGAAACAGGTCCCAGATGTGGCCGACATCTGGGAGGTCCTGTAGCCAGCTTTGAAAGTGGAGGAACTTGCAATGCATGGCTCGCCGCAGCCAGCCCTGTAACACCCAGGATTCCTGAAGGCCACCACAGTTGCTCAGAGATAAGGAGTTTTACAAAACAGCCGCTTCTTTCCATGCTGGCATAAAGGGCAGTGCTGGCATAAAGGACTTTCGAACTTTTGCAAGAATCCACCCGTTTTGCTTTGGAAGGAAAGTGGTGGTGAGCCGGGTGCTTGCCTATGGGGTGCTTTGGGAGTGGGCTTCCTGCTCTGCCAGGGGGCTCAACGAGAGACCCTTCCCAGGGCTATGATTCTGTGTCCCTGAGGAGTTTCTGCCCTGCTGCCTTTGGAGTGGCTCTTCCGGGGTTAAGGTGCCCTTTTTGAAGGGCGAAGGCATGGAACCACGGAAGGGGAGAGGGCTCCTGCGCTCCAATCTTGCTTGCAGATGTTTCCCATTGGGACGTCTACATGGCCACTGTGGGGAGAGGATGCTGGACTGGGTGGGCCATTTGGCCTGATCCAGCAAGCTTTCTTTATGTTCTTAAAGGACCCCTGACCATTAGGTCCAGTCGTGGCCGACTCTGGGGTTGTGGCGCTCATCTCGCTTTACTGGCCGAGGGAGCCGGCGTTCAGCTTCCGGGTCATGTGGCCAGCATGACTAAGCCGCTTCTGGCGAACCAGAGCAGCGCACGGAAACGCCGTTTACCTTCCCGCCGGAGCGGTACCTATTTATCTACTTAGACATGCTTTCGAACTGCTAGGTTGGCAGGAGACCGAGCAACGGGAGCTCACCCCGTCGCGGGGATTCGAACCGCCGACCTTCTGATCGGCAAGTTCTAGGCTCTGTGGTTTAACCCACAGTGCCGCCCGTGTCCCAAACTCTTTATGTTCTTACATGAGGGTAAAAACAACTATGACTACATGAATGATGCCCCTGCCACCCCAAAGTGGTTTTTCCATTGGGGTGCCCATTTCTTCAGCTCTGTGCTGTGTCTCTTTAAGTGTTTCTGGCTGGTACACCGTTCATTAGGCTTGCAAAGTCCCCGTTTCTCTTGACAGCACCACCACACAATACAACTCTCCTCCTTCAAAAGAGGTTTTTGCTTCTACCAATACCCCCCAACAGTAACAGCTCTGCTGGCCAAGGAGATAGGCTTGCACAGAACTTCACAGGTTTATCAAAGGAGCTGAGGTCCTGCAATGACTTTATCCGTGTACAGAATTCCAGACCCCAAGACATAGCGATGGCCCTTGAAAAGGAGTCACACAAGTTCAGAGGAAGTTGCTTTGGGCTTATCCTCTTGTCCCGCTTTCCTCTAGAGAAAACTGCTCTTTAGCACTTAATCAGAGCAAACAGCCATCCAGGTTTTCTGTGGATTGCTGTTTGTTCTGATTCAGCACTAAAGAGCAGGCTTTTTCCTGGGAGAGGAGTGGGGCAAGGAGGAAACCACTTGGACCCATGCTTTATAGGCACAGAAGAAGAGGAAGTGTGGACAAGGCCTTTGGAAGAACTTTCCAAGGGTAAGATCTGTTAAAGAGCAGAACGGACTCCCTTGGAAGGTCTTGATCTCTCCCTCTCTGGAGATTTTTAAGCAGAGGTTCTCCAGTGTCTCCTGAGACAGTTGTTTGCCAACAAGGATGGCCAATGGTAAGGGATTATTCAGCTGAGAGTTGGACTAGATGACCCTTGGGGTCCTTTGCATGATCCTGCATGCAAATCCCATGCTCTGCCCACTGGGCTAAAGTCCCTCTCCCATCATGGAGGCAGAGAGGTCTTTTAACGGCTGTGAACCACGATAATACAATGGAACTTCCTTGTTCAGATGCAGTCTACCTCTAATGCCGGGGATGGAGGAAAGATCAGCCAGCCTCATGCTCTTCTTGCGACC
This sequence comes from Podarcis pityusensis, assembly GCF_964106645.2. Classification (NCBI taxonomy): domain Eukaryota; kingdom Metazoa; phylum Chordata; class Lepidosauria; order Squamata; family Lacertidae; genus Podarcis; species Podarcis pityusensis. The sequence goes on along the minus strand of NC_138036.1, from coordinate 1,531,429 downwards.
TTCCCAGCGGCTCATGGTAGGATCAGAACACAGGATCAGATGGACCTGGGTCTGATCCTGCAAAGCTGCTCTTCCGCCTACCACTTGCCAGCTGGCTATGCTCTCCCCACCAGGAAAGGGCAGCGGGGTTTCAGGAAACATGGGAACCAGAACAGGCCGTGTGCTTCGCAAAATCTCTGGCAAAAGGCGCTGTCCAGTGTGGGTTTTTGTAGCAGCACACAACGGGAAGCCTGTTAGCGAGGAAAGCCGCAAAGTTAACAACTCTCTGTTTCTAGGAAAGAGCTGGGCTGGCTTCCAAGTGCATAATGTGATATCAGCCTCTGGCTTCCCAGAAGCAGCCGTGCAGAGTCCGGGCTGGTCCCCTCAGCTGGCACCGGCGCTCGTGGGGTTGGGAAATCGAGCAAAAAAAAATGCTGTCCACTACTAGGAAAGCACCGGGAGGCCTGCCAAAGACCCTCGGGGCGTCTGGTTGTGCGCACACACACACACAGGGGAATGTGCAAATTATCGTGCTGCCCGGCTGCACGACAGCCTTTGTAGAGACGGCACATTTTGGCACGCCAAGGGGGTCAGCTCTTAGGGGCTGCCATGCAGGTGAAATCACCGGCCCTGACAGATTCGGAGAATGTTGCAAACTGCATAAACCCGGACTGTGCAACATCACCCATGCTCCCCTCTTTGGTCCTGTTCAGGTGACCATTGGTGTGTTGGGGACAGGCTGGGGTCTCTCTGCGCCTGATATGTCTTTGGATGCCCCTTGGTCCAGAAATAGCCAAAGTCCAAGCCTGAACATTATTCCCACCTTTCCTTGGGTTTGCTTTTATGGTTATAGGAAGCGGGTAGCGCTGTGGTCTAAACCACCAAACCTCTTGGGCTTGCCGATCGGAAGGTCAGTGGTTCAAATCCCCGCGACGAGGTGAGCTCCCATTGCTCTGTCCCAGCTCCTGCCAACCTAGCAGTTTGAAAGCACGCCAGTGCAAGTAGATAAATAGGTACCGCTGCGGCAGGAAGGTAAATGGCATTTCTGTGCGCTCTAGTTTCCGTCACGGTGTCCCGTTGCGCCACAAGCGGTTTAGTCCTGCTGGCCACATAACTCGGAAAACTGTATGTGGACAAACACTGGCTCCCTCGCCCTGAAGTGAGATGAGCACCACAACCCCAAAGTCGCCTTTGACTGGACTTAACCGTCCAGGGGTCCTTTACCTTTTTACCTGTTTATGGTTAAGCAAGTGCAAGTCGCTTTCAAGAACTACACCGAATAGTCACATCAGTGCAAGACAGAGGATTTCAAGGCTGGAGATATTTTGCAAGTGTCACATTCTTTTTCATCTTTTTCTCTACCTGTTCATTGGTTTTGATTGCCTTACACTGTTATTTTGGGCCCCGTTTTGTTTCCTTAACGCTGGTGTGACGAAGCGTCCCCGTGATATCACCCCAGCCAGTTTTGGACCATGCAGCCAATGTTACAGTGTCACAGTGCAACATACCCAATTAGCTTAGGTTGTGTGATGATGGTCAGTACCATAAATGCATGCCTCCATGCCCTCCCCCCAAAAGGCAAAACAAGTAACTCTTTGTGACCATTTTGTGACCAAGAAAGATTGAACAAGGGACTCAGTGATGGTCAGTGTCCTGCAACTTGGACTTTAGTGTGAGCAGAGACTGCCCTCTGGTGGCCATGCGGCTTGGCATGCAAATAGGAAGGGCAGCAGGCATCTTGCAAGAGTTCATTGCAACTCTGAGGCCCATTGACGCCAATGGTATTAATTACTCTCCTAATGAATGTCGTTTAGGAATGTTCTCCAGTGGGTTGCACTTCCTCATCCGTCTCTTGGTGGTCCCTGTGTGGTGCTGTGAAAATAGCACCCAACATTATTATTCATGTTAATATTATTCATTTCATCCTTATCCTGCCATTCCAACATGGAGAGCAGGGCAGAGTACATTCTCTCCCCCCTCACAACAACCTTGCAGAGTAGGGCTGGGTGAGAGACAGCAGCGTTGGATTTCATGGCTGAGGGAGGAGACCTTACTTGGAAAATCAATACAACCCAGGTGGTTAAGAAAGCCCAACAGAGACTCCATCTCCTCAAAATATTGCGAAAGAACAATGTCAATCAACATTTGATGATCCTTCTACCGGTCAACAATAGAAAGTGCCCTTTCATAGTGCATCACGGTGTGGGACGCTGGTTTGACATCAACTGATAGGAAGTGCCAACCTAGCAGTTCAAAAGCATGTCAAAGTGCAAGTAGATAAATAGGTACCACTCCAGCAGGAAGGTAAACGGCGTTTCTGTGTGCTGCTCTGGTTCGCCAGAAGCGGCTTAGTCACGCTGGCCACATGACCCGGAAGCTGTACGCCGGCTCCCTCGGCCAGTAAAGCGAGATGAGCGCTGCAACCCCAGAGTCGGCCACGAATGGACCTAATGGTCAGGGGTCCCTTTACATTTACATTCTGCATGGACTAGTTGCATGGCAACATGTCAAATGGCTTGAGATACCTATGAGGTCCATAAATTACCATATAGCATCTATTCAACACAAAAAACAGCGACAATTTGTTGTTGACAAAGGGCAGCTGGACATATAAAGGGCCCCATTACCTTCAGGAGCTGAGGGCCTCATCCATCCCAAATCTGGCCCTGACTGTACATGACTCCATGGGGCAAGGGGGGGCCCTGGACGCCCGCTCTACCTGTGCCCCTGGCATTAATCCCTTTCCCTTACTTTCCCCCTCTCCTTCAGAGACGACGACCGCCAGCACCTCAGCCTTTGTGGTCCCCACCACCAGCAGCATCGGGAACTCGGAGGAGCAAGGCAGCAATGGAGCCATCACCCTGTCCTGGGTGGCTAGTCTGCTATTGGTGGCTTTCAGCATCCACTTTATTTAGTGAGTGTCTATTAGCACCCTCCTTGTGGGGCGAAGGGGGCAGGGGGAAAAGGGGAAAGAAAACAGGGGGGGTTATATGGAAGCTGGCATCTGTCTGTCTCGGGAGACGCTGGAGGGGTCTGCCTTTGGGGGTGAGGTCAAGCCGTGGGGAGGTTGTGGTTGTTGGGACCATGGACCGCTCTCCCTGTGGACTCTCCTTCCTTGGAGGTTTCTCAGCAGAAACTTCTTCCTGATGTTTGGCCCCGTGAGAACAGGATGCCGGACTAGACAGGCTCTCCATAGGATCTTTTTTTTGTTAGATTGTTTTTATTAATTTCCCAATAAAAGATATTCAATTAACATATCAAATCATAATCCAATAAAAATAAAAAAATAAAATAAAAAGGTCGAATTATCTTCCGAATTGCAATTATTAACGTATTTTTTGCTCTATAAGACGCACTTTTTCCCTCCTAAAAAGTAATGGGAAATGTGTGTGCATCTTATGGAGCGAATGCAGGCTGTGCAGCTATCCCAGAAGCCAGAACAGCAAGAGGGATTTCTGCGCAGCACTCCCTCTTGCTGTTCTAGCTTCTGGCTTAGCCCCTCAGTCCCTTCCCCCACCTCCCGGAAAAGCCCCCAAGAGCCGCGCGGGCTGCCCTTCTCCCTCCTTGGGGAAAAGCCTGCAAGCGCCGCACACACGCTCCATGCGGCTCTTTAAAGGGAGCGCTGAGCAGAGCCTGGGATGCAGACAGGTTCTGTTCAGTGCTCCCTTTAAAGAATATTTTTTTTCTTGCTTTCCCCCTCTGAAAACTAGGTGTGTCTTATGGGGCAAAAAATACGGTAATTTTATGGCTTCCCATAGTCTGCACCTTGAAGCATGCCCAAATCTCAGTCCTGCCTCTCATCAGTTTTTCCATATTTCCACATCTCGATTTTAACTCTCCAAGGCTCTCCATAGGATCTTGTGGCAGCCAATTTCCTCCTCTTTGCATTTGTCCAGTCCCTTTCTAAAACCATCCAGGTCTCTCACCATCGCTGCCCCCAGTGGCTGTGAGTTCCAGGGTTTAACAAGAGGCGGTGACGACAGCCACCAATTTGAATGGCTGCCTCAGAGGTTGGCCATTGTGGGAACAGGATGCTGGATGAGGGGGGCCACTTCTTGAATTCACTTTCCCTTTCCCTCCCCCTTACTGTAGACTCGGCCTCGGAGCCCCGCTGAGGAGGTCCCCGACTCACCGGAACGTCTGTCTTTGCTTCTGTTTTGCACATGGTCTGAAGGACGTGTTCCGTTTCTCTTCATCGCTGCACTCCCCGGAAGGCCGAGGCCCCCCCCCAAAAAAGGTCCAAGGGGGCCCAGGCTCTCCGCCTGCCCGCCCACCCACATGCCACCCAACCAACTACAAACTTTCCCGGAACTTTGCAAAGCCGCCTGACTAAACCTTCAAAAGGACAGAGGAGCTCTCCTCGCACGCGAAAGAGACAGGCGGGAATGTGGGGTGGGATCGGGGGGCGTCTGAGCGGGGGGAGGAGAAAGGCAGGCCTGAAGTGGGGAGGGAGGGAGGGAGGGAGCAGCAGCCTGGAGCACCAGCCACCCCCCGGCCCTGGGTTCAGATCATACAGCTAAACCACCACGCCAAAGACCCTCTGCTGGGCATGCTTCGAACCCGCAGCCCGGTTCCTGGACACAGGAGCGCGACAGACGGACGGACGGACAGGGCGGCTCCGGGAGGGGAGGCCACGAACCTGATGCCCAGGGGACTGCCCCACAAGGCCGGCGTTCCTCTTCCTCCCCTTCCTCCTCTTGGCAGCTGTGAGAGAACGAACCTTTGAGCCCTCGGCCGGGCAGAGAGAGTCAAATGTGCCCGGGGAGGCATCGCGGCTCTGCCCCACACATCACGGTGGGGGGCGGAATAAAGCAAGCACCCCCACCGGGAGCCACGAGACGGGTGCGTCAAGGCGGCTGGCGGGTCTTTGTTTTTTAAAAGAAGCCGTTCGTAACTGTCCCACCGAAGGAGACGTCGGGAGGGGGTCCCATCTTGGAAAACACACGCTCACCCCTTCCCTCCTGCCCCATTTGTAGCTGTGTGTCCCCTTCCGTTTATACAGAGAAACTCCTTAGGTTTGTGTATTGGTCTTATTATTGGGGAGTGGGATGTATACCCAATGGAACTGTAGCTAAACTAAGATGTCCTCTTGGCCCCCCACCCACCCAAAACTGCCCTGTTCCCTCTCTTCGCCCCTTCCCCAAGTCCTGTTTTGTAAGAATCCGGCTTCCCCAAATTCCCTTCCTCTCCCTCCCTCCCCTCCTTTCAAAGTGCAGTATTGAACACCCTACGCCCTATTATTCCAAAACGATAATATGCTGTATTTGAACTTTTTATAGATGTGTATATATAAAAAAAACTTTTAAAATCACACACACTTCACTGAAGGAAAAACAAAAAAACAAAACACCCGCGCTCACACAAGAGAGAGATTGTTCATTAAATGTGACCATTTCATTATGGCTTTTTTGTGAATGTGGTAAATGGTTTGGTTTGGAGCCTTGGAGCCAGGAGCCTTGAAACGAGGAAGAAGAAGGAGGACCTGCCGTCTCATAAACGAAGGTGCCAAGGCAATAAGGGGGGGCACATGGGACAGGACACACACATAAGGGGCAAACTTCGTCCCACCACTAGGAAGAACTTTCTGGTGGTAAGAGCCCATTGACGGTGGAGCAGACTCCCGAAGAAGGTGGTGGTCTTGTCTTCCTTGGAGGTTTTTAAGTAGAGGTTGGATGGCTGCCTTCCAGGTGTTGTGATTCCAGGCGTTGGAGGGGGTTGGCCTAGATGACCCTCAGGGTCCCTTCCAGCTCTGCAGCTCAAATATTCAATCATCATCATCAAACCTTTATTGGCATCACTTACAAACATTCAGAATAAATAGGCCAGTGCAATCTCGTCATGATAATAATAATAATAATAATAATAATAATAATAATAACAATAACAACAACAACAACAATACAGTGGTACCTCAAGTTACAGACGCTTCAGGTTACAGACGCCACTAACCCAGAAATAGTACCTCAGGTTAAGAACTTTGCTTCAGGATGAGAACAGAAATCGTGCTCCAGCGGCGCGGGAGGCCCCATTAGCTAAAGTGGTACCTCAGGTTAAGAACAGTTTCAGGTTAAGAACAGACCTCCAGAACAAATTAAGATCTTAACCTGAGGTACCACTGTAATAATAATAATATATTTCTACCCTGCCCATCTGGCTGGGTTTTCCCGGCCACTCTGGGTGGCTCCCAATAGAATATTAAAAACACAATAAAACAATCAAACATCAAACAGTAAAAGCTTCCCTAAACGGCTGCCCTCAGATGTCTTCTAAAAGGCTGGTAGTTGTTGTTCTATATGACATCTGGTGGGAGGGCGTTCCACAGGGCAGGTGCCACTACCGAGAAGGCCCTCTGCCTGGTTCCCTGTAACTTGACTTCTCACTGCGAGGGAACCACCAGAAGGCCCTCGGCGCTGGACCTCAGTTTCCGGGCTGAACAATGGGGTTGGAGACGCTCCTTCAGGTATACAGGACTGAGGCCGTTTAGAGCTTTGAAGGTCAGCACCAACACTTTGAATTGTGCTCAGAAACGTATTGGGAGCCAATGTAGGTCTTTCAAGACCAGTGTTATGTGGTCTTGGCAGCCACTCCCAGTGGCCTGTCTAGCTGCCACATTCTGGATTAGTTGCAGTTTCCAGATCACCTTCAAAGGTAGCCCCACGTAGAGCGCATTGCAGTAGTGCAAGCAGGAGATAACCAGAGCATGCACCACTCTGACAAGACAGTCTGTGGGCAGGTAGGGTCTCATCCTGCGTACCAGATGGAGCTGGGAGACAGCTGCCCTGGACACAGAATGGACCTGTGCCTCCATGGACAGCTGTGGATCTAGGAGCAACATACCAAATTTCCTCACTTTTTCCTCTTGAGGGTTGGTTATTGGGGGCTCTTTTGCAAAGCCATCATGGAGGAAGTGTGACCAGCATCCCAATCTCTCTTCTGGTTTATCAGGAAGTGATTGATAACGGGGACAGGGAAATGAGTGTTTCCAGAGCTGGGTGACAAGGCACCGTTTGCACTGGCCCCGAGAGCAACGTAGGGGGTCCTTTGGGGGTGGGGGTCTGGCCAGCGCCGGCTTCAGTGATCCTCTTCCTTCAGCTGAGCAGGGAAAATGACTCTTTCCCCATCCAGATCCCCATTAACAAGTCCCACCCCTCCTGGAACGAGGTCCAGGAAACGAGGATTAGGAATTAATTAGGGGCCCCGGTGCAGCTTTTATTGCACTGCTAAAAGTTTTTAGGGCTCATTGGAGGGATGTGAGAGCCCACAGTGGGGTTGATGGGAAGTTTGCCCCTTGGCATATTGAACTTCCATGCTCCGAGCTCCTTGATGCGCGCGCACTGCTGAGATCAGGGGAGGAACGGGGAGCGGAGGAGAAATATGGCTGTGGGGTGGGAGACGTTCAACAACGGGACCAGATGTGGATCTCAGAATACGGCTCCTATCCCTTTTGGCTCAAACGGTCTTCACAGACAGGTCAGGTGGTGAGGAGTCACATGAGTGCATGCAAGTTTCAGCTGCAAGGACCGAGTCCAGAGCAGTCGGAGTCTGAGCTCTGGAGAGACATCGGTAGCAAAGTCTCACTGCCTGAAGGTTGTTCATTAGTGGGTTTTCAGAACCAATTTTGAAAACCCAGGACCCATCCGAAATGCAAGGCTAGTACAGTCATACCTCATGTAACGTCCACTTCATGTTACGCTCTTTCAGGTTACGTCCTGTGGCAACCCGGAAGTACCAGAAGGGGTTACTTCTGGGTTTCGCTGCTCGCGCATGTGCAGAAGCACAAAATGACATCACACGCATGCACAGAAGCGGCGAATTCTGCTGGGAGCCGCCGGGAAAACTCAGCCAGATGGGTGTGGTATAAATAATAAATATTATTATTATTATTATTATTATTATTATTATTATTATTATTATAGAAGATAAGACTTAGGGCTCATTCAGACTCTCTCCTCTCCTGGCATTTTCCCAGAAAAGCCTGCATTTTCCCACTGAATCAGCAAATATCAAACTGCTTTTCTGCGGATTGCCATTTGCTCCAGTTTAGTGGTAAAACACCCATTTGGACACAGAACTTTAAAACGCAGATCTGTGCTGGAAAGCACAGTGGAAAAGGAAGTCTGGATGAGCCCGAAGTCTTCTCTTTTCCAGGTGAAACATCCCCAACTCCCTCAAACGTCAGAGAGAAGATGGAGCCAGCTTGCTTTCTGCTGCCAACGTTTAGCAGCCGTATAACATGGGAATATAGCTTGTTAGATTTTCTTACCTCATTTGGTTGCATGCAACACTCCACTCTTTCTAGCCTTCTTGCAATGAGTTTAAAATCCTTTACTTACAGAATGCTCCAAAGGTCAGATTCATGCATTTATCCAGGCAGCAGCAAGGAGAACACAAGCAGAATACTCTGGGGTAGAAAACACAGAATATGTGCTGTAAGCTGGGAGCAAAACTTAGACACGTCTTCCTTGGTCAGTTACATGGAGAGCGAGCAGGAAGACAAGGCTTCACCTCCACCCTCATTTGGAGAGGAGGGGGCGTGGCCTAACTGAGTCTAGGAAACACATCTCTATTGTCTTAACCCTAGTTGTATTTGACTGCAGGCTCCCACAAAGAGACATTCACCGGCGAAGAGATAACCTTGGAAGGCAGTGGACTCTGCTTTGGTGGAGGCCCATCTGTCAGTGATTCTTTAGCTGTGATCTGGGTCAGACTAGATGACCCCAAGGTACTAAAGCACCCATGACAGGCAGCCACGGAACCTCTGCTTAAAAGCTTCCAACAGAGTCCCCCTTCTGAGGCAGTCCATTCCACTCGGAAGGTGGAGGGCTCCCCTTCCCAGCCATGTCTTGCCCTCCCTCTCCACTTACTCACCAGGAGACCTCTCCTTTTTTCAGATCCTCTCCCCCCCCCCAACCACAGGAGAGGAAGGACCTCCAAGGAAGGCGAGCAAATTAGCCGTCTTCTCCTCGCAAGCTGCCTTTTAAATGCCCCATTACCAGGCTGCACCGCTTCATCATTTATTAATGTTTCATTAGTGTTGAAAACATCTGGTAATTAATTATGCGCTAATTATAGATTCACGGCCCTGGGCCCTGAAAGCCCGGGTGATTTATAACAGCTGACGGCTCTCCATCCAGCCCCCTCCTCACGGGAAGCGCTGGTGAGTCATGTCTGCTCCCAACCAGGGCTTGAGCCTTCGCTTTGTCAGAGGCACGCAGAGCCGGTTCGCAGGGGCAGCGCAGACTCAGAACCCAAGGAGAACCTGGTGGGTCAGGCCCAACAACCCATCTAGTCCACAGAGTCTTCTTGCTACCTTGAAGAAGTTCTGATGGCCAGAGCCCAAGGCAGGAGCGGCTAGGGGGTGAACTCATCCTGGGACCCAGGCTCCAAATATTTTCCTTAACTGCCCAAGTGGTTCTAGATAGGAAGTGAAGTCAAGAGTCTTCTCTTAATAATAATAATAATTTATACCCCGCCCTCCCCAGCCAGAGCCGGGCTCAGGGCGGCTAACACCAGTAAAATCACAGTAAAAACATAATAGGGGGGAAAGAGGGGGGGGAACCAATTTAAAATACAGGTTAAAATGCAATTTAAAATGCAGCCTCATTTTAAAGTAGCCAATAAATCAAGACCATAATGGGAGGGAAACATAAGGGTCAGACTGAGTCCAAACCAAAGGCCTGGCGGTACAGCTCTGTCTTGCAGGCCCTGCGGAAAGATGTCAAGTCCCGCAGGGCCCTGGTCTCTGGTGACAGAGTGTTCCACCACGTCGGGGCCAGTACTGAAAAGGCCCCGGCCCTAGTTGAGACCAATCTAACCACCTTGCGACCTTGGACCTCCAAAGTGTTGTCATTTGTGGACTTTAAGGTCCTCTGCGGGGCAGACCAGGAGAGGTGTGTGGGTCCTAGGTCTTGCATTTTGTTTTCTAGAAAATGGCCCTTGGAGGTAGACTGTCTCTGATCCTGGAGGCTCCCTAGATCCTTTGTGGCTACTGGCCCTCATATAGACTGGCTTCGGGCTTCCATTTAATAGCAAACCTAGGGATGAAAGATGCAACCTTCGCACCCTCCCAAGGTCCTTTCTTCCCAGATACGCCTCTCCATTTCCCACCCAGAGGGGTGTCTAGTTGGGCCACGGTCGCTCATAGGATACTAGACTCCTGCATTTCAGGGGGTTGGACTAGATGACCCCGTGGGTAGCTTCCAACTCTCTGCTTCTCTGGAGGGGTTTCCCTTGGCCTGACACCCACAGGTCTCATCCTATGCAGGGCCTTCTTTAGCATATGCGCCGCCGGGGTGCAAAGATCCGCCCGGTGCCCCCACATTTAGTTTAGCCCCCAAATTAACTTTTATGATGATGTAAGAGTTAATTTCGCATGCACAGCACTGTTGAGACTGACAAGCGCCGTCGTGAAGTCTGACAAGTGCTGCCGCTGGTGTGGTGCATCTTTGATAAATGAGCGCACAAAGTCAAAGTCCTTTAGTGAATCAGTAGGTATACATTTCGGTAATACATAGGTACAGTGGTACCTCTGGTTGCAAACGGGATCCATTCCAGAGGCCCATTCACAACATGAAAAGAACGCAACTCACAGCGGTGCATCTGTGCACGCGCGGGTTGCGATTCACCGCTTCGGCACATGCACGTGATGTCATTTTGTGCGTCTGTGCATGCGCGAGCAGCGAAACCCAGAAGTAACCCTTTCTGGTCGCCGTGGGATGTAACCTGAAAGAATATAACATGAAGCGAATGTAACATGAGGTATGACTGTATATATGAATTTTGTTTTTCTAGCTTGATCAAAATTATTTATTATTTCATAACAGGTAGATAGTTAAGGGGGCGTGGGTGGCGCTGTGGGTTAAACCACAGAGCCTAGGACTTGCCGATCAGAAGGTCGGCGGTTCGAATCCCCGCGATGGGGTGAGCTCCCGTTGCTCGGTCCCAGCTCCTGCCACCCTAGCAGTTCAAAAGCACGTCAAAGTGCAAGTAGATAAATAGGTACCGCTCCCGCGGGAAGGTGAAGGGCGTTTCCGTGCGCTGCTCTGGTTCGCCAGAAGCGGCTTAGTCATGCTGGCCACATGACCCGGAAGCTGTATGCTGGCTCCCTTGGCCAATAAAGTGAGATGAGCACCGCAACCCCATAGTAGTCTGCGACTGGACCTAACGGTCTGGGGTCCCTTTACCCTTTACCTAGATACTTTTTTCCTCCTAGAAAGTAAGGGGAAATGTCTGTGCGTGTTATGGAGCGAATGCCTATGGGTGGCGGGGGGGGGGATCTGCTGCAGTCGTGAGCAGAGGATCCATGGTTCCCCTTCCTTCCCTCCTCCGTGGCTCGCTTTGAAACAGCAAAGCGGGAGAAGAGCCGCTGAGTGGGGAGGAGAGAGGGACAGAGAGCCTGCTTCTTTAAAGGAGCAAAGCGGGAGAGGAGAGGAGCCGCTTACATGAGTGTAAGTGGCTCTTGTCCGGTTGGCTCCTTTAAAGAGCCCGCGCGTGTTCCTTCTCCCCTTAAACCCCTCGCCTGCATTATTAGCAGCATCCTTCTCCACCCACCCCACGCGTGTTCCTTGTCCCTTGAGTGCTTTTCCTTCCCTCCCCACTTAAAACGTGGTTACAAAGCACGGATCCACATGAATCCTCTGGATTTTTGCACTGGGTCACCCCAAATTCACCATCAGATCACATAGCATGTCCATTGCTACATCTTGCACCAAAAAAATCACGCACCCACTGTTGCCTGGGGCCGCAGTGGTGCAAAAACGTGGTTACAAAGCATGGGTCCACATGGATCCTCAGGAATTTTGCATTGGGCTACCCCAAACTCACTGTCAGATCACATGTCTGTGGCCACAGCATGAACCACAAAAATCATACATCCACTGTTTCGTTTAGAATATTTTTTTTCTTGTTTTCCTCCTCTAAAAACTATGTGCGTGTTATGGTTGGGTGCGTGTTATAGAGCGAAAAATACGGTAGTTAAGAGCTTAGGCGACTTCAACGGCGGGCACCTGGCGCCCCCCAGAATTCAGCGCCCAGGTGTCCTGCACCCCTTGCACCCCTGGGTAAAGATGGCCCTGATCCTATGTCACAAGAAGAGGCTGCTGGATCAGACCAAAGGCCCACCAAGTCAAGCACCCTGTTCTCCCAGAGGGCAGTCAGAAGCTTGTGGGAAACCTGCAAGCAGGATTCAAGCACAGGAGCAACTTTCTTCTCCTGTGGTTTCTGGCATTCAGAAGTGTTTCTGCATCACGAGGAGGCAGAGCCAAGCCATTCTGGCTAGGAGTCATCGATAGCCCTCCATGAATTTTTCCAATCCTCTTTTAAAGCCATCCAAGTTGGTGGCCATTGCTGTCTCCTGTGGCAGGGAGTTCCACAGTCCAGCTCTGCTGCCTGAAGGATTTTCTTCTGTCTTCACGCAGAAGGACCTATTATTGCAGGCCTGGACTGATAATCTGGCCGCCATTTTGCCTGGAGGTGGGGAAGTAAATTATTCAGTCAAGAGTTCTTTTGAGCTTTGCGCAGAGAGAACCCTCTCCCCTGACGCTGCCTGTCGAAGCTGCCTCTGGCTGGATGGATAATCGACTCCTGCTCTGCTTTTCCAGACCACACCCCAAAGGGATCCTTCGCAGGCGCCATCTGAGCAGGCTTGGGAGAGGGGTGGGAGGGGGAGGACATTGCTCACCCCAAAAACCCCACTCCAGGTTTCCCTGCTGCTGCTCATAGCAAGGGGGGGCCATGGAATGAACTGGTCACCAGTTTATCATTTTATAATCACATTTAGATTCCACCTCGTCTTCCAAGGAGCTGAAGGTGCAATCGCTGAGCGGCAGTATCATTATTTGCAAAAATAATATTACTCCAGGCCCAGTTTCCTTGGATGGAGGTCATCAGAGACTGCAGTGCCTTCAGGATGCAGAATTTTATTTGCACATCTATACAATCTGAGCATAGGATTTTTATTTTTTAAAATGGGTTTATTTGATTTTCCATATTAAAATTTACATCCACACCACGACATACTACATAAAAAACAAGATTCCCAAAAATCTCCTGGACTTCCCTTTGTGAGTCCTTTCCTTCTGCATCTTTTATAATGATCCAGATTGTTATATCTCCACAATGTCCGTAGTTCTTTGTTACGTTACAAGTGTGATTGCAATGCCACTAATGGTTTTAACTCTTTGCAATGGTTTTTAAGATCAATGGGGAGGTGAAGCTCAGATCTTGTTCCTCTAGACAGGGGGGAACGAAGGCGTCGTGACACCCGGGGCAGCAAACCGCAATGTATGGAGCATGTGTGGCCTCACTATGTACGGCGCATGCCCCGCACGTAGCGACACCACACATGCGCCGCACATAGCACTTTGCCAATGCCGGCGCTCCAGCACCATACAGACAGTGCCAGGATCCTCTGTTTGCGGCTGTAGTGGTGACGGAGGGATCCCACTGCCGTCTGTACGGCGCTTGAGTGGCGCCGCCGGCAAACCGCTATGTACAGTGCATGCGTGCGACGCCGCACATGCGCTGAACATAGCAGTTTGACGCCGGCGCCAGGATCCTCTGCTCGTCGGCTGCGGGATCCTCCACATGCGGCTGCAGTGGCGCAATGGCTGCTTGCACCGCTGCCAGCGCGCATGGGTTGCCTTCTTGTCACACACCCCCAGATATGGCACCTAGGGCGCACCACCCTCCCGTTGCAACGCCACTGCCTCTAGACCAGGGTTTCCCAAACGTGAGTCTCCTGCTGCAGTTAGGCTACAACTCCCATCATCCCTAGGTAACAGGAGCAGTGGTCAGGGATGATGGGAATTGTAGTCCAAAAGCAGCTGGAGACCCAAGGAACCCTGGTCTGGACCAAACAGATGCAGTCGCGCGAGGCTACTGGTCCTTTCGTGGAGAAAATCTGCTAGCACTTTGTCGAGGTTGCCACACGAGGGCCCCTGTGAGCATATTCCAGCCTTTATTTATTTTATTTAAATTTTTTATTTCATTTTTGAAAACTACAGAGAGAAAATAAATTAAAAGTTACACGCAAATACACAAAAAGAAAAGAAGGAGAGAAAAGGAACAAAGAATACAAAAAAGATACACACAATTGTTCAAAGGATACAAACCATAATTTGAATATTCTATACAAAAAGCTCCCAGAAAGGAATTACATTAATATTTCTTCTTCTCTTTCTTTCCTTACAATCACTTTCTTTCTGTTCCACTAAACTTGTTTGAATCCTTGATATGTTAATCGACTTCCCTCTATCTCTTTGCCGCTTCAGCACTTCTCATTAGTTACCAATAATCTGTATTCCTTTATTCAAATCAGTCCCCCCCCCATTATTTCTATGAAATTAATCTAAGCACAACGAAGTATTATTTGTGGAACCATATTTAGTCCGTTAGTTTGCTTTCTGCTCCCCAAGTCCCTGGGGGAATAGAGGAATTTCCAGGGCACCTTTGAAGATCCTCTTTGCTTGTGAGCAGAGAGAGATCTGGGGATGCCCAACTCCAATGTCTGCAGCCTTATGCCAGAGCAAATGAGAAACGGAGAGCTGGAAGGGACCACAGAGCACATCTATTCCACCCTCTGCAATGCAGGAATCTTTTGCCCAACGTGGGATTCAAACCCGCGACCCTGAGATGTTCTACCAAGCGTGGGGTAAGGTTATTACTTATTATTATATTTATTTATAGCCCACCTTTCTTCTCCCTGACTCAAGAAGGCTTACATATAAAACAGAAATGGCTAAAAACATAGCAGGGCGGAAAATAATCATCGAAAGCAATTAAACATTAATAGAATTGATGATATATTAAAAGGTACAGATAATGACAACCTAAACATAAGCAGAGCCTTCTGGATCAGGCCAGTGGCCCATCTGGTCCAGCATCCTGTTCTCACAGTGGCTGACAAAGTGCAAGCAGAACTTGAACCCAAGATCACCTTGCCCTTCCTGCGGCAACTGAGATTCAGAAGCCTTGCTTCCTCCAGGTGTGGGGGCAGAGTAGGGTCACCAGGGCTAGTTGCCATTGATAACATCCATGAATTGATCTCATTCCCTTTGTTGTTGTTTTCTGTTATGTACTGAATAGGATCCAAAATGCAGCAGTATGATTGGTCCTAGAACAATAGGATCCAGAATGCAGCAGTCTGATTGGTCCTAGAACAAAAGTATCCAGAATGCAGCAGTCTGATTGGTCCTGGAACAATAGTATCCAGAATGCAGCAGTCTGATTGGTCCTAGAACAATAGGATTAAGAATGCAGCAGTCTGATTGGTCCTGGAACAATAGTATCCAGAATGCAGTGGTCTGATTGGTCCTAGAACAATAGGATCCAGAATGCAGCAATCTGATTGGTCCTAGAACAAAAGGATCCAGAATGCAGCAGTCTGATTGGTCCTAGAACAATAGGATCCAGAATGCAGTAGTCTGATTGGTCCTAGAATAACAGGATCCAGAATACAGCAGTCTGATTGGTCCTAGAACAATAGGATCCAGAATGCAGCAGTCTGATTGGTCCTAGAACCATAGGATCCAGAATGCAGCAGTCTGATTAGTCCTGGAACAATAGGATCCAGAATGCAGCAGTCTGATTGGTCAGCAGGAGCCACCCAATCCAACTCCAGGTGGAAGTGAATCCGCAACCTGATTGGCCTACAGGAGAATCCTGGAATTAACCAATCACATGGGGCCCATTGTGTAAATAATGTATATAAAGTAGACATTCTGGGGGAACTTCCATTCCTCCTCACCACTATGAGCTGAATAAAGAGCATGAAATCCACTCTCGACTCCGAGTATATTTCAGCCATCTAGGCTGGCGGCCATTACCACCTCCTGTGGCAGGGAGTTCCGTAGTTTATGAGAGTGAGCTGATTTGCAGTGCTGGTGTCAGGGCTGGGTGGAAGGAGGGCTTAAGCCCTGTGCAGAACCTGGTGTGGGGATGTTTTGCAAGCCCTGACCATCAGCTCTGGGTTTGCAGAGAGTGGAGCTTCTGTCCACCTGGCTTGAGATCGAATCCCGCAGGCCCTGCAAGAGTATTGTTAGCCCAGAAATGGAAGCAAGAAGAAATTCCGACGAAAGAAGAATGGCAGACAAAATTAATGGACTATGCAGAATTGGATAAAATGACAGGAAGGATTCGAAAGCTGCAGGACCAGAGATTCACAGAAGATTGGAAGAAGTATACGAACTATTTGAAGAGCAATTGTAACAAATTACGCTAGTAGGACTACAAGAGGTTTTGTAAGGAGAAATATAAGAAGTGTTACGAAGTAGATAAAGAATGGAAATATTGGTTATGAGTTTTAAATGTAATAAAAAAAGTAAGAAATGTAGACTAAGAGATTAGATTGGAAAATTTCCAGACAGGACTGATTGAAGTAAAAAAAAATTTGAATAAGATGTAAAAGTATGTTTAATTACTGTTGAAAATGGTATGTTTATTGCAGGAATTTATGTATAGGTTGGGGGGGGGTTGCCCCTCCAGCAGATATCATGCACATGCAGCCCACTACCAAAACCAGCACAATCACTTTTGTGACTTTTGTGATTTGTCCCCGCAAAACACTTCATGACAGTTTCTTCCTAGCTATTCAAAGGGCCTCTGCTGCACAATACCAAATGTATGAATTCACTGATAAATGTTCCTATATACTGGCTCACTGGGAAAACTTCAGAAATTCATATAAACATGTGAGCTCAGCTACTCAGCAGCCCCTCTGCCTGAGTGATAATTCCTGGCATCCTGATACCTGAGACAGGTAGCCATTCCAGAAATAACAAACCCAGATGAAGACAAAAGGGTGTGATGAAGTTGGCTGGGAAACAGGGAAATGTAAATATCCTTTTTGTTACACTTGATGGGTGTTTGGTGGAGGGCAAGGGGAACCATGGGGCAGGGTCCAGGATGCTCAGATTCCTGCCACCAGACCTCCCCTTTCAGGATGTAACTGTGATGTATGAGTGATGTAGTTTGGGGTGGTGTAACATGGGGATTAGCAGCTAATAAAAGTTTGGGTTCTCTTTTGTTCTGGGCTTCCATCTTGTTCCACCTGGTGGGAGTCCTGTCGCGACAGTCTTCAATCAAGACCAAGCCTACTGGCTGCTGTTTTGCTCTGGTATTCCTGGCTGGGGTCCTTGTTTTTTGTCCAAGGGACCCTCAGATTTCTCTGTTAACATGTTAAAACTCCATCTCTAAAGCTTTATCCAGACTCCTCCGACAGTCTCCTGGGTTCCTTGGCAGGTGCTTTGCTTGCTCGATGCAGATAAAATTCTGCATGCTGCCGATACAACAATAAAAGCTTCAGAAGCTGAGAGAATAAAAATAAGGAATGGGACGTTCCTGTATTTTAATCTGCAGGAAAACAGCCCAGAGTTCAGCAAAGTGGCAGAGATTCCTTCCAGTCTTTAGTACCCTCTTGTGGACATATTTGGTAGTGGTCCACAGTACAGCAACATACACTCGGGGTCGTGTTAGGTGTTGGGGTGCCAGAGTTTTGTGGATGCAAGGCTAATCCTTAGAATTAGTAAAAATTAAGAATGAATCAATGTTTGATTAAACCATGCCAATCACAGAAACTCCAGGGTTTAGCTTTTGCAAAAATAAAAAAAGCTAAAGCAATTCTAGGCTGCATCAACAGAAGTCTAGTGTCCAGATCAAGGGAAGTAATAGTGCCACTCTATTCTGCATTGGTCAGACCACACCTGGAGTCCTGTGTCCAGTTCTGGGCACCACAATTTAAGAAGGATGTTGACAAGCAGAGAGGTGTGCAGAAGAGGGCGAACAAGATGGTCAAAGGTCTGGAAACCAAGCCTGATGAGGAGTGGTTGAAGGAGCTGGGTCTGTTTAGCCTGGAGAAGAGGAGGAGGAGAGAAGATAGGATGTTGTTGTTGTTGTTTAGTTGTTTAGTCATGTCCGACTCTTCGTGACCCCATGGACCAGAGCACGCCAGGCACTCCTGTCTTCCACTGCCTCCCGCAGTTTGGTCAACCTCATGCTGGTAGCTTCGAGAACACCGTCCAACCATCTCGTCCTCTGTCATCCCCTTCTCCTTGTGCCCTCCATCTTTCCCAACATCAGGGTCTTTTCCAGGGAGTCTTCTCTTCTCGTGAGGTGGCCAAAGTCTTGGAGCCTCAGCTTCAGGATCTGTCCTTCCAGTGAGCACTCAGGGCTGATTTCCTTCAGAATGGAGAGGTTTGATCTTCTTGCAGTCCATGGGACTCTCAAGAGTCTCCTCCAGCACCAGAATTCAAAAGCATCAATTTTTCGGTGATCAGCCTTCTTGATGGTCCAGCTCTCACTTCCATACATCACTACTGGGCTTTAACTATACAGACCTTTGTCGGCAAGGTGATGTCTCTGCTTTTTAAGATGCTGTCTAGGTTTGTCATTGCTTTTCTCCCAAGGAGCAGGCGTCTTTTAATTTCATGACTGCTGTCACCATCTGCAGTGATCATGGAGCCCAAGAAAGTAAAATCTCTCACTGCCTCCATTTCTTCCCCTTCTATTTGCCAGGAGGTGATGGGACCAGTGGCCATGATCTTTGTTTTTTTGATGATGAGCTTCAGACCATATTTTGCGCTCTCCTCTTTCACCCTCATTAAAAGGTTCTTTAATTCCTCCTCACTTTCTGCCATCAAGGTTGTGTCATCTGCACATCTGAGGTTGTTGATATTTCTTCTGGCAATCTTAATTCCTCAAATATCTTCTGGAGCCTTAGGGATGGTGGAAAGCATGGACCGTCAGTCCTGGCAATTGCTCCATCAGGGCAAGACCTACTGGGAAGTGTTGCTGAGTTGTCTGTTTGCTTCCTTGAAAAAAGAGTGAACTTCACTGACAATGGAGGTCTGCTTCCTTTATTGCTGACCTGTGTCTGACTCCAGCCCTGACATATGGGGTTGTCAAGCCAGCTCCTCCATCCTAGACTGGTGCGTCTTTGACTCGGATATTTATGTCTGCACCCCAATTGTGGGATTTTGCATGGGTCTCTCTTGTCTCTCATCTTCTTGGTTTCCTCCCAATGTGCCCATGGGGTTGGACTAGATGGCCTTTGGGAGTCCCTTCCAACTTCGTGATTTTATGATTTTATGATTCTTGCCTGTCAAAATAATTCTGGATCTTGTGGGTCGTCTTTGCTGTGATCTCGCTCTCCCTCCCACTTCATGCTCTCTGCATCTCTGATAAGCACCTCTTCTTCTTCCTCCTCCTCCTTCATCCAAGTCGTTTACAGAGACCTTGGAGCAGCCTGGGACCTTGGGAAGATGCTCTGAGCCTCCTCTTGAATCTCCTTGACGCAGAACCGTCACCCACTGGCTGCAGAAGTTCAGCCAGCTCCGAATCCATCTAAACTTGTCGCAGCCAAATTAAATAAGCCCCCGCTGTTCTCTTTATAGCTTGAAGAAATGTCTACATTTGGAAAATGTGCTGTTTATTGTTACGGTTAATGCATTCTTACCCCTCATTCTTCAGCTGACAAAGCAGCCAGAACAGCTTTCATAAGAAAAACAGTTAACAAATCATTAAAATAGTAAAAAGTGTCTCATTTGCTTGTTTTCTTTTTAAAGCAGTCTATTTAAAGAGGTGGCGGTTGGTTGCTGCTGCCGCCGCCATCCAGGGCAGGTTCTCAAAGCCTCGCTATGTCCCGTTTTGAAAATTGTACATTATTTTGGAGGTGGGGGAGAGATAAGGCTGCAATCCTAATCTCAATTACCTGGGATTTAGCCCCACTGAATTCAGTAGGACTTGCTTCTGACTAGACATGACTAGGATTGCACAGTCTGTAAATCTTTTTCTGAACCAACAGGTCGCTGCAGAAATAAAATTTAAAAAATGGTGCCCACTGTGGATCATGCAAGAAACGACCAGCAGAGGGCAGCATAAGCCAGTATTCCAGTCCCTCTGAGCTGGAAAAAGGAAAGAAAACCCTAAGATTTCGCCTTTTTTATGATTTAAGGGAAGGTTTAACCCTTTCCTTTCTGAAAACAAGGTTCTTAATCTGCCTCCATGAATGAGAGGGTGATGTGGATGCGAGACCAGAGAAGCTTACACAAATATACATTTTAAAGACATCAGCAGAAGGCCAGTAACTGCATTTTCAGTTTATGAACGATATGAGCATCAACGAAAAATCACATTATGCATAAATGAATGTTGGGGGGGAGAGAAATATGCAAGGAAGAGTAATGATTATATTGATTGTGCAACTTAAACTTTTTAACTCTGTGCAGAAGAGCGATAAGCAAATTGAAGTGAAGTGCAACTTAACCTTCGCTGAATTCTACACGGGACCACCTACATTCTTCCAGGCCTCTTGTTAAAGCTTCCTACATTATCCCAGCTGCCCCCAACCACATGAAATTCCAGAAATTTGGGCTCTGGTGGTCTTAGGTGTATGCTGCTAGAGATCAGTCCAGGATGCAGGAGCTAGGAAAATCCAAAAGGAAAATGAGTCCAAGCAATGCTATTTTTTTTAAAAAAAAGAGGTGCCAGAACTCACCAGGAACACCGCCTTGTTTTCTTATAATGGCAATGATGCCCACCTGAGAGCTGTCAGAACTGAGTCCCAGTGAGTTCTGGCTGGGGTGGGGGGAGCCCTGAGTCCAGGTAAGAATTAAATAAGTGTTTAAAAATAGAACAGGGAAGCCCAACCTCACCCAGGAACAAAAGTATGTACATGTCTGTCTAACTTTCTTCAAAGCTGCCCATCAGCTGAATCTCAAGAAAACCCAAATTCTGCAAAGCAATGACAAGGAATGGTTTTGATAGGTGAGAACTCTCAACTATCCTCCAAACAAGGAACAAAGATTTAAAATTTTTGCACCATAACACTCACTTTTTTCCTCCTAGAAAGTAAGGGGAAATGTCTGTGCGTGTTATGGAGGGAATGCCTATGGGTGGCATGCCTACGGATTTTCCTCCTCTAAAAACTACGTGCGTGTTATGGTCGGGTGCGTGTTATAGAGCGAAAAATACAGTATTTCAGAATCTTGGAACTGTAGAGTTGGAAGGGAATCTCAGCTGAAGCGTCCATGACATGTGGTCATCCAAGCTCTGGTTAAATCATTGCATACCATGAGAATGGAATCTATAATCAAACTTTTCTTTTCTTTTTCTGTGTGTGTTCCAGAGAAGGGGAAAGTTGCAGCACCAAAAGACGTTAGAAAAAGCTGCTTCTGTAGGGGAAAAAAATATGAGGCTAATATTTAATCGGGGGGGGGGGGAGGGAACGCTGCAACTCTTCTCTATTCCCCAACATCTCAGAAATATTGTTTCTGATTACTATGTTCTTCTTCCCTTCCCCACCCATTTTGCTCACACCTAAAATTAGTTCTGTATTGGTCAATGGCAGGTCACGGGACAAAACTGCTTTCCATTCTTAAATTGCAAGGGGCTGGACTAGATGACTCTTAGGGTCCCTTCCAACTCTCCAATTATGAGCTCCCATTGCTCAGTCCCTGCTCCTGCCAGCCTAGCAGTTCGAAAGCACATCAAAGTGCAAGTAGATAAATAGGTACCACTTTGGTGGGAAGGTAAACGGCGTTTCCGTGCGCAGCTTAGAAGCAGCTTAGTCATGCTGGCCACATGACCCAGAAGCTGTACGCCGGCTCCCTCGGCCGATAAAGCGAGATGAACGCCGCAACCCCAGAGTCGGCCACGACTGGACCTAACGGTCAGGGGTCGCTTTACCTTTACCTTTACGGGGCTGACAAAATCCCAAGCATTATTTGGGTGCAGGGAGGCTCACGATGCCCCTCCAGTCCCTCCGAACCACATTTCTTCACTTGGCTGCATAATCTGCCTTGTCAGGATTTATGCCCGGCAGACAGACATTCTTGCCCAGCCGGAGTTTCTTGGCAGATGCTTTCTTCCATACCAGTGGCAAGCAGGTTTGCAGAATCACCTCCGACTAACTTTGAAGCAGCTGTCTTATTTGAGAGGGTTTCTGAAGCTTGTTTTGCAGAGCTGAATATCAGCACAGGCAGAATTCCTCATCCACCCCCTCCCATCTCTGCAGACCTAGACTAAACTTGTGCTGCCCTCTGCTGGCTGTGCTTGGTGCTGCAAAAACAGGGATCCCAATTTTGTGCAGCTTCAACTCAGCTGCAGAATTTTAAACATTTCAATTCAAAGACTGCTCTAGGGTTTGTGGGGGTTTTTATACTGGATTTTTAGATTTCATTTTTCAATCTCTTCTTGCCCCAGGCATGATCTAACCTAACGAAGCCCAGAAAGCATCTACTCCAAGCCATCTTTAGACCATTGAAAGATATAAACAGGAATTTTTCCTGTTTCACCAACACCCTTCTCTCTTCGCCCCCCACCCACTTCTACTCTTTTGTTTGTTTGTTTGCTTAATATCCCCCACCTTAGGCTTTCCTGTTGCTTTTTCTGTTGCTTTAAAAGAGAACTGAACACTCTCAACAGAGTTTTGAGAAATTAAAAAACAAAGTGCGAGACTGGCTTCATTATTATCAGATAATGGAGGCATACAATTTGGACAAGAAAATTGGCTTCCAGGTGGAAAAATCAAAATTAGAAACAGAATTGTTAGAACCCAAAACTAAGATTTTGTCAAAGATGTATAACTTGCTGTTGAAATGGAATACTCAGGATGAAACGGTGAAATCTGCTATGATTAAATGGGCACAAGATGTTGGACATAACATAATGATGGCTGACTGGGAACAGTTATGGACCACAGGTATGAAGTTTACGGCATGCAATGCCCTAAGAGAGAATATTATGAAAATGATATACAGGTGGTACATAACCCCAGTCAAGCTTGCAAAAATCTACCATTTGCCCAACAACAAATGTTGGAAATGTAAAGAAACTGAAGGTACATTCTTTCACCTTTGGTGGACGTGCCCAAGGATTAAGGCTTTCTGGGAGATGATCTATAACGAAATGAAAAAGGTATTTAAATATACCTTTCTGAAGAAACCAGAGGCTTTTCTCCTGGGCATGGTCGGCCAATTGGTGCCAAGAAGGACAGAACTTTCTTTATGTATGCCACAACAGCAGCAAGAATACTTATTGCAAAGTATTGGAAGACACAAGACCTACCCACTCTGGAAGAATGGCAGATGAAGGTGATGGACTACATGGAATTGGCGGAAATGACTGCCAGAATCCGAGACCAGGGAGAAGAGTTGGTGGAAGAAGATTGGAAGAAATTTAAAGACTATCTACAGAAATATTGCAAAATTAATGAATGTTAGAATGACGTTATATTGAAGTTAGGTGGTTTAAGCAGTAATGCTATAAAGGTGTATGAAAAAATGGATTGATAACAGGTGAAAATTCAAAGCTATAGTATATTAAGTTAAAGGATTAAGAGAAAATAAAGAGGGAAAGAAATTGCTGAATTAACTAACTGAATTGGAATACGAAAAAGGGAGGTATGAGGAGGTCAGGGAAACAAGGATATGAATGTAAGGCATGGAAAGATTGATGTATTTTTAAAGTGTTTTTTATTCTTTTATTCTGTATTTTGTATTCTTCCTGTATTTTTACTTCTGTTTATTGTCTTTGTTTTTTTGTTTTTTCTCCTTTTCTTTATTTATGTAATTCCTCTTTTTGAAATTTTAATAAATATCATTTAAAAAATAAAAATAAAAGAGAACTGAACAAAGGCAAGGAGGTCAGGGCAATTGGAGGCTACTAGCCATGACTGCTATGCAGATGCAGTAAATCAGGGGTGAGCAAATGTTTTGAGCAGGGGACCGGTCCACTGTCCCTCAGACCTTGTGGGGGCGGCGGACTATTTTTCGGGGGGGGGAATGAATGAATTCCTATGCCCCACAAATAACCCAGATATGCATTTAAAATAATAGCACACATTCTACTCTTGTAAAAACACGCTGATTCCCGGACCATGTGCAGGCTGGATTTAGAAGGCGATTGGGCTGGATGCGGCCCCCGGGCTTTAGTTTGCCTACCCATGCAGTACAGTGGATGCTCGGGTTGCGAACGTGATCCGTGCAGGAGGCACATTCGCAACCTGCAGCGTTTGCAACCCGCAGCACCACTTCTGCACACGCGTGGGTTGCAATTCGGTGCTTCTGCACATGCGCAAAGCGCGATTTAGCACTTCTGTGCATGCACCAGCGCCGAAACCTGGAAGTAACCCATTCTGGTACTTCTGGGTTTTGGCACGTCCATAACCCGGAAATGTGCAACCTGAAGCGTCTGTAATCCAAGGTATGACTGTGAATGCTTCTGAATCTCAGTTGCTGGAAACCACAGGAGCTGAATCCTGCTTGCGGGTTTTCCATAATGGGCATCCGATTGGCCACAGTGAGAACAGGATGCTGGACTAAATGGGCCACAGTGAGAACAGGATGCTGGACTAAATGGGCCATTGGCCTGATCCAGCGGGCTCTTATTTATATTTCACCAACAGCAGCAAGAATCCTGGGAACTGTAGTTTTCCCCTTGCAGAGATGCAGTTCCCAGCATCCTTGATAAACTGCTTTCCAAGATTACTGGGGGAGATATACTTTAAAATAGATTATATATCCGCATTCCTTGGCCCTGGTCCAACTTGAGTTAAAGATGCCTAAGTCCAGTGCTTTTTTTTCTGGGGGGACGCAGGGGTGTGCATACCCCTAAACATTTTGTGAATCTTAGTTTGGCTTCATTGAGGGTCAGTATTTCAATATAAGTAGCAAATTTGTTTATTTTTTTTTTTAGAAAAAAGCACTGCCTATGTCCCACTGACAGTGAGAGATTTTACTTTCCATGATCACTGCAGATGATGACAGCAGTCACAAAATTAAAAGATGCCTGCTTCTTGGGGAAAAAGCAATGACAAACCTAGACAGCATCTTAAAAAGCAGAGACATCACCTTGCCGACAAAGGTCTGTATAGTTAAAGCCCAGTAGTGATGTATGGAAGTGAGAGCTGGACCATAAAGAAGGCTGATCACCGAAAAATTGATGCTTTTGAATTCTGGTGCTGGAGGAGACTCTTGAGAGTCCCATGGACTGCAAGAAGATCAAACCTCTCCATTCTGAAGGAAATCAGCCCTGAGTGCTCACTGGAAGGACAGATCCTGAAGCTGAGGCTCCAAGACTTTGGCCACCTCATGAGAAGAGAAGACTCCCTGGAAAAGACCCTGATGTTGGGAAAGATGGAGGGCACAAGGAGAAGGGGACAACAGAGGACGAGATGGCTGGACAGTATTCTCGAAGCTACCAGCATGAGTTTGACCTAAATGCAGGAGGCAGTGGAAGACAGGAGTGCCTGGCGTGCTCTGGTCCAGGGGGTCACGAAGAGGCAGATGCGACTAAACAACAACAAATGTCCCACTGAAATCAATTGAACCGATGGCGTAAGTTTCATTTTAACTTGTTGTTGTTGCATTGATTTCGATGAGACCACGTTTGGCTGGCTCGAAGCTAAGAAGATTTACTGAGGCTTGCACTTTCAAGGCAGATGGGAGAGAATCTCTTCTGGGTATTCTGCAAGAACCTTGGACCATCTCTCCCCAGACAAGCAGCAACTTATCCAGAGGGCCTTCTCTGCCCCCCGCCCCCGTTCAAAGAAGGATGGTCAGAATCTCTCTCTGTTGCCCCTTTCCTGACTCTCCAGGACAAGCCTAATGCTGATTATTTTATAATGGGTGGGAAAGCAAGATTTATGGCTGTACAGAGACACATGGTGGAGAGAGAAATGGCAGCATATTTTACTGTCTTGTTTATGACTCTTTAAATCAGAGACTCAAACGGAAGTCTCAGGCTGCAAAGCTTATCCTATTGCATAATATTTGTCATTGTGAGTTTGACCATCTTGGCGGCTTCGTTTGTAAGATTTGGCCTCTGCGTTCCAGATGCTCAGGATCACTAATGCAGAGGTTGCTGTCGTGCCCCAATCCGCTTGCAAGTTTCCCACATTGGGCACCTGGTTGGCCACTGCAAGGAAGAGACCGCAAGGCTAGATGGGACCCCTTTTGGCCAGATCCAGGGCTGCCAGATCCAGGGCTAACATATGAGAGTGCTGGGGGTGAAATAGTTAAACCAGTTACCCAATCAGAACCCAGGGGGTGGAGTCAGAGGGACTATAAAACCAGCTCTGGGAGGGGCGAAAGGGGAGTTCGTTGGGAGTTGGGTGGTTGGTTGGAGTGGGAG
Organism: Podarcis pityusensis; assembly: GCF_964106645.2. Lineage (NCBI taxonomy): Eukaryota > Metazoa > Chordata > Lepidosauria > Squamata > Lacertidae > Podarcis > Podarcis pityusensis. The sequence continues at coordinate 1,505,323 of NC_138036.1, read as the reverse complement.
TGAATGGGGATAGAGTCTGTGGGGAGGTTGAGTTAGGTAAAGGTAAAGGTAAAGGTAAAGGTAAAGGGACCCCTGACCATTAGGTCCAGTCGTGGCCGACTCTGGGGTTGCGGTGCTCATCTCGCTTTACTGGCCGAGGGAGCCGGTGTACAGCTTCCAGATCATGTGGCCAGCATGACTAAGCTGCTTCTGGCAAACCAGAGCAGTGCACGGAAACACTGTTTCCCTTCCCGCCAGAGCGGTACCTATTTATCTACTTGCACTTTGACATGCTTTCAAACTGCTAGGTTGGCAGGAGCAGGGACCGAGCGACGGGAGCTCACCCCGTTGCGGGGATTCAAACCGCCGACCTTCTGATTGGCAAGTCCTAGGCTCTGTGGTTTAACCCACAGCGCCACCCGCGTCCCCGGTTGAGTTAGTGTAGCGAAATAAGTTGAGTCAGGAACAGTTAGGAGCTAGGAAGTCAAGTAAATATCTGAGAGGTGGTTTAGTGAGTGAGAGCAGGTAGCGGAAGTTATAGGTCTGGATAGGCACCCCATGATTGTAATGGACCGATACTGTTTATGAAACCACACGCTTGTTAAACTGCATTAAATAAACTGGACTCAGTATTGTACCAGGTAGGGTCTGGGTGGTGGCAGCGAGAAATCAAGTGGTTGCACAGGGATCAATAGACAGTGAAACGTCCGGGGACCCTCTGTGATCGCCGCAGCCTATCCCCCAAAAGTTTTTGATTTGAGTTTCTACTGAAATGAGGCTGCATTTTAATGTTGTATTTTAATCTTGTTTGTAAGTTTTATTTTAATCAATTGTTTTTATACCTGGTGTTAGCAGCCCTGAGCCCGGTCTTGGCTGGGGAGGGCAGGGTATAAATAAAATTGATGATGATGATGATAATGATTATTCTCATTTTGGGGACAGAACAAAAGAATGTAAATATTCCTTGATTGCCGAGGATCTCTCTCCTGCCATTGGAATGTGATACCCATCAGAGCTGGGAAGACGAAACCCTCCTGTTTGCTTTCCTCGCAAAAGGTTGCCAGGTCAATCTCCAACATCTCTGTATGAGGCACCTTCCTATGTTCTTGTTGTTGACCTTTGTGAAGCCTTTTTTCAGGTTGTAATAAAAAGTCCTGGCTGCTGGATCCGGCCCAAGGGACCCACCTAGTCCAGTGTTTTTGCTCTTGCCGTGGCCAACCAGTTGTGTCTGGGACGCCTGCAGAGGCTGCTGGCACCCTTTTCATTCCCCCGCCCCATGGAAAATCCAGCAAGGATAATTGATATTTCCACAGACACGGGAAAGTGGGGCTATTTATAGCTTTGAAAAATCTGAAAATACCAACATGTCAAGTTCCGGAAATTAGAAAAGTGATTCAAAATTAAAAATACCATTTGCAACCCAATGACCCGCCCTGGTGTGATGGCCAAGCCCTTCTCAGCTTTTGCCAGGCTTGAGAAGCTCTCAAGCTTCCTCAGTTGACTCCAGAAGTCTCATTAATTGAAGAACATAAGGAGATCCTGGTGGATCCAGCCAATGGCTCACCTAGTCCAGCATCCTGTTTTCACAGGGTCCAACCAGATGCCCCAAGGGGAAACCCACAAGCAGGATTCGAACACGAGAGCAACTCTCCCCTCCTGCAGTTTCCAGCAACTGGTATTCCAAAACATTTCTGCCTCCAGCTGTGAAGGCCAAACATAACCATCATGGCTCGGAGCCATGGGCAGCTCTCCCCTCCATGAATTTGTCCAATTCGCAGGAAATAATACGTTTTAAGTGTGTTGTAAAGTGCATTATACAAATGTGACACTAGATGGCAATGGTGAGCTATGGCAAATTCAATATATTTTTCAAAAACATTTTTTAAAAAACAAACAAACAAAAACATTTTCACAATGTTTTTTATACATGTCTAGATTCCACCCTAGTGTTTTGAGGGAGGGAGAAAAGCTGTTCTCTATTCGTTTTCTCCATGCCATGATTTAAGTCAGACTTCCCCAACCCGGTGCCTTCGGGATAATGATAATAATAATAAATGTTTATTTATACCCTGCCCTTCCCGGTTCAAAAACCGGGCTCAGGGCGGTTAACAGCAAATTTAAAACACTTTAAAACGCTTAATTATAAAAGCAGCATAAAATACAGTATAAAAACATGAATAACAATAAAATTCAAAAATCAAAAATCAATTAGATAATCCCCAGGGCTAGCTGGCTGAATTGGTCCTACTTAGGCCAGCGAAGAGGCCAGGGGAGAATTAGCTGTCGGGTCTCAGAGCGGGTAATCTTCATAAAAGGGGAGGGAAGAGAAGGGAAATAAAAGGTCAGGCTGAATTCAAAATAAAGGCCAGGCGGAATAGCTCTGTCTTACAGGCCCGACAGAAGGAGGTTAAATCCTGAAGGACCCTAGTCTCATGGGACAGAGCATTCCACCAGGTCGGAGCCATCACTGAGAAGGCCCTGGCCCTGGTGGAGGATAGTCTGACTTCCTTAGGGCCCGGGACCTCTAAACTAGGATTATTCATGGACCTTAAGGTCCTCTGCGGGGCAGACCAGGAGAGGCGGTCCCGTAGATACGAGGGCCCTAAGCCACAGAGGGCTTTAAAGGTCCAGCACCTTGAACCTGACCCTATACTCCACCGGGAGCCAGTGCAGTTTGAAAAGCACTGGGTGAATATGCTCCCATGGCAGGGACCCCGTGAGGAGCCTCACCACAGCATTCCGCTGGAGTTTCTGGGACAGTTTCGAGGGCAGCCCCGCGTAGAGCGAATTACAGTAGTCAAGCCTGGAGGTGACAGTCACATGGATCACTGTGGCCAGGTCGGGGATGCGCTGGACTACAACTCCCACCAGTCCACAGCTACCACAGTGGCTTGATGGGAACTGTAGTCCAAAATATAGATAGCACCAGGTTGGAGAAGAAGACTCTCCTGCCTGTATCATTCCTTCCCCGGTGGATTTAAGGACTGTAGCCTGACTCGGGTTGAAGGTTCTCAACGGCTGTCCTAATTTTGGGGTCTCTTCAATGGAGACAAAGTGAAGGGCTTCAATTTCCAATTACCTTACAATTAGATCAAACTTGGGGAGATGGGGCTGCTTGCTCCACTGATTCTAAGGTCTGCTAATAAACCAAGAGAAGAAAATGGAATCAGAGATGTTCTCCTGCGCAATCCCATTGGAAGAGAAGAAGGACTGGCAAGGAAAGCCCAGGGTCGCTTTGGAGAGCTGGGCCCTTGTGCAGCGGGCTTGTGCAGGAGAAGAGCCCACTGGGTTGGCCCCCTCACACCCGTGGAAATGCGTCTTAGGCATAGCCGTCAACCGTCCCTTATTTGACGGGACACTCCCTTATCCCAGCGCCATTTCCCGCTGCTGTCCCATATTGATGATGTCCCTTAAATTTCCCGGGTTTCACGCTCGCCCGGCTCGGGAGGGAAGCAGCGGCTCGGGGTCCTCCACCTCGAGAGAGCGCGCGCACACGAGCTGCCGTGTCTCCGTCTCTCCCGCTTCCCCCTCAGGGGCACGTCGTGAGGAGACGGGTGGTGGCGGGTGGGCAGGCAGCCCCTCTCTTGCGAGACGTCCGCCGCGCTGCCAGGGGAAGGCGGAGGCAGTAGCGGCAGTGGCGGCTGAGGAGGCAGCCTGAGGGAGGAGGAAGAGGAGGGGATGGGGAGGGACGCAGAAGGGCGGCGCTTCAGTGGCCGTGGCGGCACCGCAACCACCTCATGCCGGGCTCACGGGCGGCGTGGGCAAGAGTCTCCCTCCCTCCCTCCCTCTCTCTTGGGCGGGGAAGGGCCGATGGAACTCCTCGCGCCAGGACGACTGCCGACGTGCTGCTTTGCGTACCCTCCAACCAGTGCAGCATTTTAATGTAGTGATTTCCCCCTCTACATCCCTTTCATAACTCTATTTTTATAAATCATCTGTCCATCCATAGTTCAAATTTTTACTACAAGTTTTCTGTCAATCCTACCAATGTATGTAACTCTTTACAAACAGCTTTTCAACTGAATTATAAACTTTCCCCATTCTTCATTAAAGAGGTCCTCTTCCTGGTTTCTAATTCCGCCTGTAAGCTTTGCCATCTCGACGTCCTACATCAGTTTCGTCTGCCCCTCTTCTTTGGTGGGAGTTGTAGACCCTTAGGATCATCTAGTCCAATCCCCTGCAAAACACAGTCAGTGGCAGCCAAAGCAGCATGGCTTCATCAGTGGTGGATTTCTGTATAAGCTAAGCCAAAATCCCTTATTTTGGCTGCTGATCCCTTATTTTCGAGGCTGCTGGTCCCTTGTTTTCAAATCTGTAAGTTGACGCTATGGTCTCGGGGCGCAGATCAGGAGAAGGCGGCCAGTCACCCGTCCGGGCTCCCCTCTAGCTACCCAGCCAGTTGGGTAGGCAGCGCAGCGCGCCCGGAGAGGAGCCGCCGCTCGCCCGGCGGGGACTGGCCGTCCCTCCTCCGCCAGACACGCCGCCTTCGCACGCCAGGATTGGCCGCGCCGGCGGCGGCAGCGCGGGGCGGGACGGCGCGGGCGAGCGAGCGAGCCAGCCGGAGGCAGCCGAGCCGAGACACCGGCACCCTCCGCCGGCCGGCCGGAGGCAGCAGAGCGCGGGCAGCCGCGGCCAACTTGCGCGCCTAGCAGCCCCGGGACCGCGGAGGAGGACGAGGTAAGGCCCGCGGGGACGGGATGGGCGCACGGCGGGGAACCACGAACCTCTCCAGCGCGCGTCGCATTCCCCGGCTGCGCTTTCTCCTCCCAGACAGCCAGCCATCCTTCCTTCCTTCCGCTCCCCATTCCCAAGGAAAAGCCCCCTCCCCATCCGAAGGGAGGCCCCCAGTCTGGAAGTTATGTCCAAACGCCTCCCCCCCCCCCCGGTCCGGAGGCACAGACATTGCGAGCCTCCCCCTCCCGGGGGAAAAAATAACTTTCCACTGCTTATTTGCTGCCGCGTGTCCGCGCCAAGAGACGGGCTGATATTCTCCCGGAGAAGCAGGACTTTTCAAGCCAGCCCCCACCCCGTCCCGGAGAGAGATGCCCCCTCCCGTAGCGCGTTCCTTCCCACCTCTCCCGACCCATAAAGAGCAAGGCAGACGCCTCTCCCCCTGGAAAAGGCATTTCTCCTCCCCCAAGCAACTGGCCTTTTATCTTGGACTTGTGTGGCCTGGAATGGAGTTTTCGGGTGATGGGAATCCCAAGCTGGCTGGACTTTCCGCCGTCCTGGCCAGCCAGACGCAGGGGAGAAGGCCAACTTCTTGCCTGGCAGGACGCGTAAACAGCTCTGCAAAAGCCGCAGCGTGGCGCGGGGGGGGGGGGGAGACTCTCTCTTTCTCCCTCTCTCCTGCCCCCCCCCTCCCTGGGAGTCCCTGCTCTGCACCCCGGAAAGGCCTTGGGGGTCTCTCCTGCCTGCCCTCTCCAACCTCCCTGGCAGCCGTCCTTGGAGACTAAGCAGCCACTTTCTCCCCCCATCTCTCCATCCCCCCCCCAATCTCCCGCTCAGCAGCTGCAGCTGGCAACCCAACTTTTATTACTAGAGAGAAATAGGCAGCTCACTGCCCGTAAAATGCCAGGCAGGAGGAAGGGAGGGGGCGGGGGAGAGACGCAGCGGGAAGGGGGGAGCCTTTTTGCCAGCCAGCCAACTCTCTGGGTCCCTGGTGCGACTGTCAGAAGGGGGGGGGGAAGCAACTGAGCACTAACAACAAAAACACCGCTTAGCACACAGTCCGTGGCCTCCCCGCCTTTCTGGAATTGGGAAATGCTTCGCCTTTTATTTATTGTGATGGGAAATGCAGAGGAAAAGGTAAACTCTGTGGACACAGTTGTTTAGAGATCTGCTGCTTTCCTTCCTTCGCTCAAGTACACAAACACTCGTAAATCTCTCCCAGAGGCTTCCAGGCCTGTGACTACTGGTGCACACAAGCGTGCAAATCGTTCTCCGTGCACGCCTGGAGTCATGGCTGCCGCAGGGACACGGCGTGGCCCCGATCTCAAGGCGGCTGCTTGCTTTGGAGGAAGGCTCAAGAGTAGATCAATGGGTTGTCTTTCGGTGACAGGCGTCTTTGAGTGTCCGCTGCCGGACCCCCCACTCACTTCTGGAGAAGATCTGGGAGGGGGGCGAGAGTTTTCTGGACGGTTCTTTGCAATTCCAGAGAAGACACACTGCAGGATTGGGCTGGCAAAGAGGGTCTTTATAATGGACCCTGTGGTTTTTGTGCTAACAGGCCACAAGGCTATCTGGTGTCCAGCGATAAAGAGCCCTAATGGCCGGCAAGTGGGAGAAGAAGATGGCTGGAGTCTTGACCTTAGGAGTGTATGTGTGGTCCAACCTTTGTGGACTTTAGGCCTTGACCAAGAGTCACAAGGTGTTCATTTTGCTTGTCAATTCCAGGGCCAAGGTAACTTAGGCTCAGGAGCCAAATACAGCCCCCAGGGGTCTCTGTCTGGCCCTTGGGAGTTTCCTCCCGCTCCCTCCCACCCCCACCACATCCCTCCCCAAGCCTGATCTGCTTATTTCAGCCTGTGTCTTTTATCTCCAAAATGGGAAGGTTTATTGATCTCATATTCTGCAAGAGTTTGGGGGAAGGAAATTGAGTAATAATAATATTTATCATTTATTTGCTTATTTACTATCTGTTTCACAAAATAAGTGTACACCGCTGGATTGTACAAAAGCAACAACCTCATAAAGAGGTGTAAAGGTAAAGGTAAAGGGACCCCTGACCATGAGGTCCAGTCGCGGATGACTCTGGGGTTGCGGCGCTCATCTCACTTTATTGGCCGAGGGAGCTGCCGCACAGCGTCCGGGTCATGTGGCCAGCATGACTAAGCCGCTTCTGGCGAACCGGAGCAGCGCATGGAAAAGCCGTTTACCTTCCCGCCGGAGCGGTTCCTATTTATCTGCTTGCACTTTGAGGTGCTTTTGAACTGCTAGGTTGGCAGGAGCAGGGACTGAGCAATGGGAGCTCACCCCGTTGCGGGGATTCGAACCGCCAACCTTCTGATCGGCAAGCCCAAGAGACTCAGAGGTTTAGACCACAGCGCCACCCACGTTTTGTAAAGAGGTTTACAAAAAGATAAAAACATCAAGCAAAATTCATGGCAATGCTTAAAAACCTACAGAAAGTTAACATACCCAAGCAGATTAAAGCTCACACCAACTTCCTGAGCTTCTGGGTAGGCTTGTTGAAGCAAGAATGGTTTTAGTAGGCACAAGACAGTGAAGGTGCCTGCTTGATATCAGTAGGCAGGGAGTTCCAGAGGGCAATAGTCATGTGCCCAAGATTCGCACCCACTGCTGTTTGGTGGGAGCAGAGCCTCTCTTTCTCTGTGGAAGGGCTGGGCTTTATTCCACGCCTCTCCCAGAGACAACTGCTCTTGGTTCGACCTTGTGGAGTTGTGGAGCATGCCAGGGTTGCCCTCGGTCCTGGTTGTGAACAAGGCAGCTCCTTCTGTGCCTCCTTATTTTCCTGACTGGGCTTTATTCTCTGATATCCTTGTAATGGAAAGTCAGGCAAACCGACCTGCTCAGTTTTGTGGCCCCAGAACAAGGAATGTCAGTAGAGGAGCAAATGCTGCAGAGGTCCTGGGAATGAATGAATCTCGCATAGTTAAACTATGGAACTCACTCTGACAGGACTTTGGGTGCCTTGAAAAGAGGATTAGACCAGGATTAGAGAGCTGTATTCTGAATGCTTCTGAATACAGTGGTACCTCGGGTTAAGTACTTAATTTGTTCCAGAGGTCCGTTCTTAACCTGAAACTGTTCTTAACCTGAAGCACCACTTTAGCTAATGGGGCCTCCTGCTGCAACCGCACAATTTCTATTCTCATCGTGAAGCAAAGTTCTTAACCCGAGGTACTATTTCTGGGTTAGTGGAGTCTGTAACCTGAAGTGTATGTAACCCGAGGTACCACTGTACAGTCAAACCTCGGTTGCTGAACATAATCTGTTCCAGAAGCCTGTTCAGCTTTTGAAATATTCAAAAACCTAGGCAGGGATTCCAACTGGTTGCAGGAGCTTCTTGCACTCAAGCAGAAACCGCGTCGCGTGTTCGGCTTCCGAAAAATGTTCGAAAACTGGAGCATTTACTTCTGGGTTTTCAGCGTCCGGGAGCCACAACGTTCCGAAACGGAGGCGTTCAGGATCTGAGGTTTGACTGTACCAGTTGTTGGAACCCGAGGGCTCTTTCATTCATGCCCTCATTGCATCGCCCAGGCATCTGGTCAGCCACTGTGAGAACAGGATGCTGGACTAACGGAGCTGTTGGCCTGATCCTGCAGGCTGTTCTTATGGGCTTCTATGACTCCCAAGGGAGGAGAATTCCTCCTCTTGTGGTGTGATTAAAGGCCTTTCCTCCTTGAAGGAGCCATTCAAAGTGCTGAGGCCTTTGCTTCACATGAGCATCATGTATCTCTCTCTCTCTCTCTCTCTCTCTCGCACACACACACACACACACACACACACACGTCTGTGTGTGCCAGTTGGTCTTTGTGGAGGCCTTGCCTTGCCAGCCTGCAAGGATGTTGGCATCGCATGCCCATCTCCTCTCTTGATCCAACCCCTTTGCACTGCAGGAAATTTTGCTAGTTGCCATTGGATATGGAGCTCAGGAGGGGAGCATTTTCTTGCATAATGCTCCTTAAGCTTGTTGTGTGAGTCATCTGTGGCTATTCTGCCCCACAGCTCCCTCTCTGCATTGCACCTTGACTCTGCATGTGGTGTGGACAGAATGAAGTGTGGGCGTCTGGATCAGAGGGGGAAATTCATACCTGTAGGCTCGGGGGGGTGGGACACTCCAAGATAGGGGTCCTCAAACTACGGCCCATGGGCCAGATCCGGCCCGCCGAGGTCCTGAACCCGGCCAGCCCAGCAATTGCAGAACCCACCGCTGTCTAACGGGTCTATGGCGAAAGGAAGTACGGTGTCCCATGCAGGAGCGCAACCTGTGCACCCAGCGTCCGTTGATGCCGCGAGTGTTTGGTTGGTTGGTTGGTTGCGGGGAGGGGAGGCGGTGCGCATGCAAGAGGAGGGATGATGCAATCCTGCGCACATGCAGCAAGCTGGCCAGCGCTTTTGCATTCTCTCTCTCTCTGGTCCGTGGCTGAGAGTTCCTTTGGCTGCATTCCGTGAGGTGAGCGACTTGGGTGAGGCAGCCGCAGGGAGGAGAGAGGTTGTCCGCCCCCCGCTTTCCCTTTTCAGCCATTACGCTCTGAGGTGGGAGCCTCATTCCACTGCCTGGCAGAGCAGATGGGAGGAGATATTGACCATCTCATTAGCCAAAAGCCGGCCCATACTTCTCATTGAAATACTTGTAAGTTTATATTGATTAAAACCCTTCTTCTTTTAAAATACAGTGGTACCTCCGTTGCAAACGGGATCCGTTCTGGATGCCCGTTCGCAACATGAAAAGCACGCAACCTGAAGCACCGTATCTGTGCAGGTGCGTGGCACAATTTAGCGCTTGTGCACATGCGCGAGCGGTGAATCCCAGAAGTAACCCTTTCCGGTACTTCCGGGTCACCGTGGGACACAACCTGAAAAAACATAACATGAAGCAAACGTAACATGAGGTATGACTGTATTGTATTGTTTTTTCTTGTTTTTGTGCACCACAAATAAAATATGTGCAGCTTGCATAGGAATTCGTTCATATTTTTTTCAAACTATAGTCTGGCCCCCAACAGTGTCTGAGGGACAGTGAGCTGGCCCCCTGTTTAAAACGTTTGAGGATCCCTGCTCCAAGAAGAAGGAAGTATTCGGTTTACTCCTTCGCAACTTGTGAAATTGGTTGTGTCTGCAAGGTGTGATGGCCAACAGAGCAGGCAGATTTAGGATGGGATGAGTTTGCGGTGAAAGAGGCTTGGCAGCTGTTGCCAACCATGAAAGCTCTCCTCTGGCCTCCAGGTGTTTTGGATCACAACTATTTAATAAGAAAATGCACAGCCAGAAGTATCAGGGTTGGGAGAGGAGATCATCAGGCATTCTGGAAAAAAGAGTGACGAACTGGACAGACAAAAAACCAATGACAAAACAAAGCAAAATACAGTGGTGCCTCGCAAGACGAAATTAATTCGTTCCACAAGTTTTTTCGTCTTGCGGTTTTTTTCGTCTTGCGAAGCACGGTGTTGGAAAAGTTTTGGAAAAGCTTCAAAAATCACCAAAGTCTTCAAAAACCTCAAAAAAGGCTACCACACCGCGTACAATGAGTTGCTCCTCGAAGTCAAGTCGCAACTGTATTAACGGTTTTAAGAAAAAGGAAACAAACTTGCAAGACGTTTCCGTTTTGCGAAGCAAGCCCATAGGGAAAATCGTCTTGGGAAGCAACTCAAAAAACCAAAAACCCTTTCGTTTTGCGAGTTTTCCGTCTTGCGAGGCATTCGTCTTGCGAGGTACCACTGTACAGACACATACATAGGGGCCTGAGATCCACAGAAGGTAGCCTTAAATCATATTCCCATTCTGGCTGGACCTTTCTAGCAAAGTGTCCTATGGTGTTGCCCAAAACCTGCTTATTTCTCTTCAGGATTTATTCTTAGGAAGTCACTTTAGATTTTAATGTGTTCTATAGAGAAACGTTACTAATAGTAGTAACACATTAAGTTTACTCCAAGGTGGTTGTGAAATTTGCAACCACTTCAACCCTCCTCCACCCCACCCCCCATTTTTCAGGATAACAGATTAAAGAAAAGGTGTCTACTTTTTGTTTGTTAAATAGTGGTGATGTTAAACAGTATCACCAACCCAAGCCGGCCCATGTAAACCTTAGGAAGAACTTGCTGAAGGTAAGAGCTGTTTGGCTATGGAACGGACTCCTTGCGATGGTGGTGGACTCTCCTTCATGGGAGATCCTTGAGCAGTGGTTGGATGGTAGCAGGAAGCTGGCAAGGGTGCCTTGGGAGAAGGCGGGCTGGAGTCTGACTCGGGAGAAGGGGGCAGAGGTCTGTGGGGACCTGTGCCAGCCAGGAGGCGAGAATCAGAGGCAGGAGAAGCTTCAGAGCTGGAGGAGGAGGAGGCAAGCCAGTCAAGTGAAGTTCTTCTTCACCCTCTCCAGCACCCCTGTCTCCCAGAACCAAGAGAGAGCTGAAAAGGGAAGAGCAGAGGAAGCGCTCATGAGGCAGGCATAGTCTCTGGCTATGTGTGCTCAGCCTGTCAGGGGAAGGAACATAAACTGGTGGAGGGGGAGTGGTCCCCAGTTCCTGCAACTGCACGGACCTGGGAATAGGTGCCTAGGTCATGTGTAGGCAACCTAAGGCCCAGGTGCGGCCCAATCCCCTTCTAAATCTGGACCGCGGATGGTCTGGGAACCAGCGTGTTTTCACATAAGTAGAATGTGCCCTTTTATTTAAAATGCAACTCTGGGTTATTTGTGGGGCACAGGAATCCGTTTATTCCCCCCCCAAAAAAATATAGTCCAGCCCCCCACAAGGTCTGAGGGACAGTGGACCGGCCCCCTGCTGAAAAAGTTTGCTAACCCCTGGCCTAGATGCTAGACTGGCGTGCCCAGATCTCCAGAGCGGTAGAAGCAACTGTAAGTGTTATCTTTGACCATAAATCATTAATTGCATTCCTTTGGCTGAGAAGTGCATTTGACAGATAGATGTTCACCTGCCAGGGATGCTTTCGCTGCGATTCCTGCATCGCGCATGTGGGGTGGGCAACATGACTCGCGAGGGTCCCTTCCAACTCTGCAATTCTGTGATTTGATGAGACTTGGGAGAGGGGCCAGCAGGGAGGCCTGGCAGCAGCAGCAGGTAACAAGAAAGGAAGAACTGGACTGAGGATGCGGAATCTGCCCCGGCGGACCTCCAATGGGGTCGTTGCTCTGGAGATGACCCAGACGTGTGTGAGACGCCCCCCCCCCCTTGGCGGTGACCCTGCGTTACACCCGCTCTTCCCACGCATGGGAAAGTCCAGGGTTGGGGTTGGGAAGAAGCGATGGCAACGCACGTCAGTTAAGCAACTTTCTCTTTGCTGTAATAAAATCTTCTCGCTGTGGCAGCTGGAATAGGGGGGGCAGTGGGGAGGGAGAGACCGAGGCCTTGGCTCCTTTGCCCTCTCTTATGAAGCATGAATGAATCAATGAATGAATGGGAGAGCGAGCCGGTGACTCAGCCCGCCACCCGTCCCCTCCGAGGCCGAAGAATATTGGAAGCCGCCCAAGTTTCCTCTCCCGTCACTCTCGCCTTATCGGAAGCCTGGCTGCCTTGATTTACGGCTGATCTGCCCGCCTTCCCGGCTCCTTGTCCTTCAAGTGCCCCTGGGGGCATGTGGCAGCAAAGCAGCGCCCAAGGCGGTCCTTGCCAGGGAAAGGAGACAAAGTAGAAGAGGGGCTGTTGATGGATACAACTGGTCAGATGGCTGTGCTTTGACTGTATGGTCAGAGGAAGCGATGCTTCTGAATATCCGTTGCTGGAAAATGTAGGAGGGCAGAGTTGCTCTTGTGCTGGGATCCTGATTGCTGGTTTCCCACTGGGGCATCTGGGTGGCCACTGTGAGAACAGGGTGCTGGACCAGATGGGCCATTGACCTCATCCAGCAGGCTCTGCTTATGAGCCCCAGACTCTGCCGGCAGCAGCAGGAGGAAGCGTGTGGTCCTGAGCGCAGGGACTTTGGGGCTCCACCCTGTTGGAGCACATTTCCTCCAGGGCAGGGGTCAGCAAACATTTTCAGCAGGGGGCCGGTCCACTGTCCCTCAGACCTTGTGGGGGGCCAGACTATATTTTGGGGGGGGGGGAATGAACGAATTCCTATGCCCCACAAATAACCCAGAGATGCATTTTAAATAAAAGCACACATTCTACTCATGTAAAAACACGCTGGGCCGGATTTAGAAGGCGATTGCGCCGGATCTAGCCCCTGGGCCTTAGTTTGCCTACCCATGCTCTAGGGCAGCCTTTCTTAACCTGTGGGTCCCCAGATGTTGTTGAACTACAACTCAACAAGGCCAGAGCTCAGGGATGATGGGAGTTGTAGTCCAACAACATCTGGGGACCCAGAGGTTGAGACCCGCTGCTCTAGGGGATAAAGTGGTAGTATTGTGTGAGGCAGCATTGTGCAGTGGTCAGATCAGAGCAAGACTGCTGAGTTATGGGTTCGAATGTGCACTCAGCCGTGCAGCTCAGTGCGTAACCTTGAGCCAGTCAGTGTCCCTCAGCCTGGTTATTTTTGTTCATTTTATTTATTACATTTGTATACAGTACCACCCTTCATCCGCAGATCTCAGGGTGGTTCACAACATAAAAATACAGTATAAAAACACAACATAATGAAAACAACAACAAACAATGAACCCCCCTCCCACAAACATCTGATCTGTTGCACAGGTTTGTTGTGATGATGAAATGGCGACAGCGGGGAGAACCACACATCCCACCTTGGGCACCTTAAAAGAAAAGCAGAGTATAGATGCAGTAAAACAAATCCTGCAACCCCTTTTCCCAAGATAAGACCTTCTTCGCCTTGGCTCTGGTTGACTGCAAGAAAGACTGACTATGATTCATCTGTAGGTGGCTCCAGTAAGTGAGCCAAACCGCAACATAGCACTTCCAAATTTCAGAATGCTTTGCGATCTTTTGGATTGTGTCTCCCCTCATCACAAGCTTGTCAGGTAGGCCCTGTTTTCATTGGTGGGGAGTTATGGCAGAGAAAGAGAGACAGGGGGCTCGGCTGGTCATTCAGTGAATTCGTGGCAACGTAGGACTCGAACCTTGAACAACCCATCTCTCACTTCTGTTTCTCTTGCATGCACTACAAGAAAATGCAACCTCACAGATGCAGCTGGGATCTGCAGCTGAGTTGGGAGGGGCGGGGTGGTTGTGGCTGGGAATCCTTTTCTTACTACAGATCATGAGGCGATTGATCTGTGTGATTAATTTTCCCCATGTTCCGTCTCAGTCACTGCAGATTTCTGTAGGCTATTCGTGACTCGCCCATTCGCCTGCCAGCAAAGTCAGAACCCTCTCCTCTTGGAGACTCACCAAAGCCTGAGCATGAGAGCATGCATGGTGCCATGTGGCCTAGTGGTTAGTGCCCAACTTGGACCAGGGAGGCCTGGGTTCAAAGCTCACTGGGTGATTGGGAGTCAATTGCTATCTCTTAGCCAAACCTATCTCACACTTTGAGGGATTACGGGTGGGGCGCACCTGTTTTTGTTTATTTATTTTCTTGTTTATTTGCTTAATCAAATTTATATAACGGTTGATTGTAGGGGGGGAACCCTCAAAGCAGTTCACAAAAAGATAAAACGCTGAAATTATCACTAAGAATTTACAACCCTGTTGTAAAACATACAGGAATTTAAAACCGGAATGAGGCGAATTAAATTTGTTTAAATAAATAAAATGGTGTTTGTTTGTTTGTTTATTGCATTTATATCCTGCCTCTCCCTCCACCCCACCCCAAGGAGCTCAGTTCTCCCCTGCTTCATTTGATCTCCACAACAGCCCTGTGAGGTGTTGCAGGAATTTATGTATAGGTGGTGGTGGGGTTTTGCCCCTCCAGCATATATCAAGCACATGCAGCCCACTACCAAAATCAGCACAATCGCTTTTGTGACTTTTGTGGCTTGTCCCCACAAAACACTTCATCACAGTTTCTTTCTATCTATTCATAGGGCCTTTGCTGCACGATACCAAATGTAAGAATTCACTGGTCAATGTATCTATATACTGGCTCACTGGGAAAACTTCAGAAACTCATCTAGACATACGGGTAGCCGTGTTGGTCTGCCATAGTCGAAGTAAAAAAATTCCTTCCTGTAGCACCTTAAAGACCAACTAAGTTAGTTCTTGGTATAAGCTTTCGTGTGCATGCACACTTGGTATCTGAAGAAGTGTGCATGCACACGAAAGCTTATACCAAGAACTAACTTAGTTGGTCTTTAAGGTGCTACAGGAAGGAATTTTTTTACTTCATCTAGACATAGTTACAGATAGGTAGCCGTGTTGGTCTGCCATAATCAAAATAAAAAAAAATCCTTCCAGTAGCACCTTTAAGACCAACTAAGTTAGTTCTTGGTATGAGCTTTCGTGTGCAAGCACACTTCTTCAGATACACCAGTACATCAGTATCTGAAGAAGTGTGCTTGCACACGAAAGCTCATACCAAGAACTAACTTAGTTGGTCTTAAAGGTGCTACTGGAAGGATTTTTTTTTATTTTCATCTAGACATGTGAGCTCAGCTCCTCAGCAGCCCCTCTGCCTGAGTGATAATTCCTTGCATCCTGATAGCTGAATGCCAGACAGGTAGCCATTCCAGAAATAACAAATCTAGATGAAGACAAAAGGGTGTGATTAACTTGGCTGGGAAAGAGGGAAATGTAAATATCTCTTTTGTTACACTTGATTGGTGTTTGTTGGAGGGCAAGGGGAACCATGGGGCAGGGTCCAGGATGCTCAGATTACGGCCACCAGACCTCCCCTTTCGTGATGTAACCATGATGTACGAGTGATGTAGTTGGGGAAGTGTAACGTGGGGATTAGCAGCTAATTAAAGTTTTGGGGGCTCTTTTGTTCGGGGCTTCCATCTTGTTCCACCTGGTGGAAGTCCTGTCGCGACAGTCTTCAAGAAAGACCAAGCCTACTGGCTGCTGTTTTGCTCTGGTATTCCTGGCTGGGGTCCTTGTTTTTTGTCCAAGGGAGCCCTCAGATTTCTCCGTTAAGAGAGGTCAGTTCGGCTGACAGGTCAGTCTGACTGGCCCAAGGTCACACCCAGTGAGCTACATGGCTGAGCCAGGATTTGACCCCTGGTCTCTCCTGGGTCCTAGTCCCTCACTCTGACCACTACATGACACTGCTTTCTCTTTGTATATTCCATTTTCGGATAGACATTTTCTGAATGTGCCAGAAGTCCTTGTTTGGCCAGGCCGCTAATTGTTGCAGATAAACCGGTTCTGAGATTAAGTGGGCTTGGTCTTTTTAAAAGAAACAACTTTGATTTAGCTACTGACCAGTGGCGTAGCGTGGGGGGTGCCAGGGGGGCCGGCCGCACCGGGCGCAACATGGGCGGGGGGCGCGCTCGCACTAGCAGCTCTCTGCCCCTACTAAAATCCACGGGTTAGGGAGCCCGCGCTCGCTCGGCTTGGCGAGGAGGTCGCGGAAGGGGGAGAGCGAAGCCTTCTGCCGCGGGCAAAAAAAGGAGAGGAAGCCGGGTGGGCGGGCGGGCGGGCTGGCTGGCGGGGGTCTGGCTGCGCCTGCTGCTGCCGGTGCAGGGCAAGGCAAGCAGAGCGAGGAGGAGAGAGAGGGGAAGGGGGGGGGGAGCAGCTAGGAAACGCTGCGGTGTGGAGGAGGAATCAATTAAGGAGAGAAAGCGAAAAGCCTTGGAGAAAGGGAAAAAAGGAAAGAAAAGAGGCAGCTTCAGGAGAGCGCGGGGGAAAGAGAAGCCTCGCTGCTGCTGCTGCTTGGGAGAGTAAATTACTGTACTTGCCTTGCCCCGGGTTAGGGGGCGCAAATTATTTGCCTTGCCCCGGGTTAGGGGGCGCAAATTACTTGCCTTGCCCCGGGTGCTGATAACCCACGCTACGCCGCTGCTACTGACTCCACAGAACAGCCAGACCTCTCCTGGGATGCTTTGCCAAAGGGCTTTGTTCATGTCGGTGGAAGGGTCCTGAGCTTTGGAGAAACCGCTTGAGGTCTAAGCTTGGAGTCTTTTTTGCGGCTGCAACTCCTGAGGAAAGGCAGTCGTTCTCTGGCCTTGCTCTGTTGACTCCCCTGGACTGCAGCCAACACCTTGACAGCTGTTATTTATGCCTCCAGGTTTTAAATGGTTGTAATCTCTTGTGGGAGGACAGGCGAAAGAAATGTCTAAAGGCATCCGCTGCCTTCAGGGACTGCAAGACCTTGCAGCCATTCTTAATTTGCAAGATAGTTAAGGAAATTCAGCTGCCACCTGCCAGCTCTCCTGTCCTCTGTGACTGGCCAGGTGTTACCTGTGTATTCAGGGTTTCCGGAGCAAGGCTAAAATTTAGTGCCCCTCCAAATGAATCTCCTCAGTTCTGGATCTTTGCCATTTTGCTCCCCTTCAGTGTGGCACCCTGACTTGCCCTAAATCCCAAACTTGCCCTAAATCCAGCACTGGTGTATGTCGTAGAGCAGAGGTGCTCAAATCATGACCCATGGCCTCTAAGAACAGAGGAAACAACTTCACAATGAATAATAGATCATACAATTGGAAGGGAGCCCCAAGGGCCATCTAGTCCAGCCCTCTGCAATGCAGGGCTCGAATCCATGACCCTGCAGGGATCTATTCTACTGCAGGGGTCAGCAATGTCTAGGCAACACGATGACCATGCACATATGCAATGAACAATCTTTTATAGAATTCCTTCAAACCATGGCAAGTCCAAAATGAAATCTTTAGTCTCAAGGTCTTTGAAAATCTTTAAATAGACTATATCCGGAATCACTGTTCAGTGCTGGATATCATATTTGCTGAATACACAAAGCTTCACAGCTTGTCTGTCATCGTACATTTAAAGATTTTCAGAGACTTTGAGACTAAAGATTTCATTTTGGACTTGTTTTAATTTTGGACTTGCCTAGACATTGCTGACATTCTGTTTGCAACACAGGGGTTTATTTGGTTACCTACTGCAGGGGTCTGCAAGGTTTACCTCACCAGGGCCAGTTCACTCCAGCAGAGATCCCTCTGTGGGCCGGATTGTGTGCACGCGTGAGTGCGTGCTGTGATTTTCGGCGTCTGCGCATGCACAGACACGATTTCTAGTGCCACGGAAGCGAGTTCCCGTGTCATGCTGCACCGGTTTAGTGCAGCAGAGGTACCACTGTACAGTATCTTTTTCCAGCCTCCAGTGTGCAGGGAAGGTGTATAGACAGAATCCCCGCGATGGGTGAGCTCCTGTTGCTCGGTCCCTGCTCCTGCCAACCAAGCAGTTCGAAAGCACGTCAAAGTGCAAGTAGATAAATAGGTCCTGCTCCAGTGGGAAGGTAAACGGCGTTTCTGTGTGCTGCTGTGGTTCGCCAGAAGCGGCTTAGTCATGCTGGCCACATGATCCGGAAGCTGTACGCCGGCTCCCTCGGCCAGTAAAGCGAGATGAGCGCCGCAACCCCAGAGTTGGTCATGACTGGACCTAATGGTCAGGGGTACCTTTACCTTATCTTACATCTGAGAAAGCCCGTGTAATTCCAGAGCTCCACAAAGCCCTACACGGCACGCTTCTGTTTTGGGTTGCAGATGGGTCTTTCCTGAATTCAGTCTATGGAGAGTGACTTTGGGGAGTGCTCCCATAGTTTGACAATGTGGAAGCACCCTGATATTTGGCAAATGCAGAAATGTGGGACTTAGCAGAGAAGGTGGCAGAGCCTAGGCATCACGGCAGCCCTGAAGCCCAAGCCAAAGCTTTGTGGCAACCGAGGTGCATGACACAGAACTCTCTGGAGAACAGCTTTGCACACTCATTGTGGCGTCTCCAGCAGCAGTGAGGGTGCAATATCTGATAGAAGCCACTGATAGTCCTCTCCTTCTCCATGAATTTGCCTAGTCCTCTTTTAAAGCCATATAGGCTGGTGGTCCTCACTGCCTCTTGTGGGAGGGAGTTCCACAGATCAACTATGCGTCGCGTGAAGAAGTCCATTTCGCAAAACAGCAAACCCAGATTTGCCGCCAAGCATTCCCTCAGCAGGGAGCCATGTTCAGCCACGGATCCCTGGTCGGACACAAATGCAAGGTTGCATCAATCGATTGCACACATTCCTTGCTGTTTCGGTACATGCTTTAGATGGCGACGGGTGATGAACGGAAATGATTCTGCATTTTGGTGGGTGGGAGCAGGTGTCCTGTGAGTCGTTGCTGTGACATCATTTGCAAAGGCCTGGGAATGTGGATTCTTCTTGCAAAGCATCTCGTGAAAGCAGCTGCAATTTCTGGATTTTTGCACAGATTTTGAGAAAGAGAGAGAGAGAGAGGCCCTTGTGTGTGAGGGGTGTTAAGTTCCAGAAGGCAGGATGGCTGTGAGCAGGGGTGGGTAAACAGAAGGGAGGCCTCTAGCGCAGCAGGAACCCCGTCCAAACATCTCCCTTTGTTCCTGTTTGTTTAACGTTGTCTAGGAAATGTGGGCTTACCCGACTAAGTGTGTGCTGTTCCCAGCTGAGCCACTAAACAAGTTAATCATGAGGCTGCGTTTATTAAATTGCTGTTAAAGGTTTTAGTACTGAGATACAGTTTTTAAGGGACGCGGGTGGCGCTGTGGGTTAAACCACAGAGCCTAGGGCTTGGCGATTAGAAGGTTGGCGGTTCGAATCCCCTCGACGGGGTGAGCTCCTGTTGCTCGGTCCCTGCTCCTGCCAACCTAGCAGTTCGAAAGCACGTCAAAGTGCAAGTAGATAAATAGGTACCGCTCTGGCGGGAAGGTAAACAGCGTTTCTGTGTGCTGCTCTGGTTCGCCAGAAGCGGCTTAGTCATGCTGGCCACACGACCCGGAAGCTGTACACCGGTTCCCCCGGCCAATAAAGCGAGATGAGCGCCGCAACCCCAGAGTCGGCCACGACTGGACCTAATGGTCAGGGGTCCCTTTACCGTTACTACAGTTTTTAAAGCAAGACATTTGTATTGCTGGCACGAGCTGAGCTTGGGACCCTATCCGTTCCGCATTGTCCACTGGCTTTAAGCTTCTAGAGTCCTGTTCAGGTGTCCAAAGAACACAAGGGTGTGCAATGGGTCATAGTTCTGAGTGCACAGAGTCTACACATCGGTACACTGTCTCGCCCCCTGGAAAAGGCTGAGTGCCCTTCACTGGCTGTGTGTTTTTTACATGCATATATGCATAATTTTATTTGCATGCAGCTTTTCCATAGCTCGAACCATGCTCAAGGCAGCTTATGACATGGGGGAAAAAAAGATTCTGTGAGTCCCACATTGCATGTTTGGGATGTGTACACCAGACAGTCCATGTGCACGTGATGTGTGGAGATTGGGGCAGAGTCAGCAGATCCCAACTCCCCCTGCCCCCTAAGTGCGCACCAGTTTGTACATGTTGCACCACTTGGCTCGCGTTTTCCACACTGCGCATGCAATCCAATGCGCCGGGCGCTCCCATTAAAACAAATGGGCCCCAGGCCTGCTTGCTGGAATGCGCTCAATAAAAGTGATTTGTTTGTGTTATTAAGTCAATAGAAATGTCCTCGGTATATCACCTGCTCTGAAATACTGTAATATATTATTTTAATGGGCTAATGAATCTGCTAATCGGTTAAAGGCCCCCAAAAGCAGTTGATAGTTCCCCACAAATGCCTTAATTTGTTACAGGCCTAAAAAACTCTGGCGAAAGCCCCAGAGGGATCTTCGTTCTTCTCCTTCCACCCAGTGGCACGGCTTGTGAGAGTATGCAAGATGGGGAAAAGGCTGAATATTGTATCCCCCCACACACCTGCTCCTGCGCCTTGTCTTTGGGCAAATTGGATATTTGATGCCACGTTGGGGTTTTGTTTTGTTTTTAAATGTAGCCCAGATGTTTGAATGCAAGTAGAGCTTGCTGTGATTCAGCTAAAGGTTTTAAGAACCTGACTACCTTCCCCCAACTCGTCTCTCTCTTTCTGGGCAATTGTCCCTTCTCCATCCCATGGAAAGACCTTAGCTCTCTGGCAGAGCACCTGCCCAGGTTCCATCCCCGGCAGTGCGGTGCAGTGGTTAGCGTGTCAGACTAGGACACCGGGAGAGACCAGGGTTCGAATCCCCACT
Source organism: Podarcis pityusensis (assembly GCF_964106645.2). Lineage (NCBI taxonomy): Eukaryota > Metazoa > Chordata > Lepidosauria > Squamata > Lacertidae > Podarcis > Podarcis pityusensis. Next base: position 1,484,643 of record NC_138036.1, on the reverse strand, counting down.
CAGCCATGAAGCTCACTCTCTCAGCCTTCCTTGTCCTCACCAACAGAAGGAGGTACCAGACAAGGCTCCATAGCATTAGGTTAGAGGTGTCCAGTTGTCACAGGGGCAGGATGCTCCTCTGACAACCTACTCAGGCCACCTTGGCTTCCAGATCTCCTCTTCCCAGGCGCTGGATGCCTCACTGAGTTCAGACACTTCTTGATGTCCTGATTCCATCCTGCTAGAACTCTTTCCAGTGTCCTCCAGCTCCAACTCTCCAAGCTCCTCCCATTCCACCTTGAGATGCAGCCATCTCCTCCATGACACCTCCATGGGACTCACAATATTCAGCAAACATGGCAGCCATTCCCAGCTGTAATGAGGCCTTAGTTAGTGCCCGTAACTGCATTTGTTCGCATTCATCTTCACTATCCTTGTCTCTTCCCTTCCTGTTGGCATCTCCTGCACAATGAAAAAAAAAAAGTATACTACTACTACTAATAATAATAATAATGAAGCTCAATGGCTGATGCTGGGGGGGTAGTCACTGCCTTACAGCCTAATCTACCTCACAGGGTTGTTGTGGGGGTCAACTGAGTGAGCGCCTTGGAGAAAAAAAGAGTGCTATAGATACAATTAATAATAATAATAATAATAAATTTTATTTATATCCCGCCCTCCCCAGCCGAAGCCGGGCTCAGGGCGGCTAACAACAATCAAATAATCAAAAAATCAAATAATCACACAATCTAAAAATATTTCATTATAAAAATTAATTAAATCAAATTGATGGCAACCAATTAAGCAAAGTTCTGTGCAGGTTGCCAGAGGAGGGAGTCAGGCTGCGCCCTGATCAAAGGCCTGGCGGAACAACTCTGTCTTGCAGGCCCTGCGGAAAGATGTCAAGTCCCGCAGGGCCCTAGTCTCTTGTGACAGAGCATTCCACCAGATTGGAGCCGCAGCCGAGAAGGCCCTGGCTCTAGTTGAGGCCAGCCTAACCTCTCTGAGGCCTGGGACCTTGAGGATGTTATTATTTGCAGACCGTAGGTTTCTCTGTGGGGCATACCAGGAGAGGCGGTCCCGTAGGTACGAGGGTCCTAGGCTGTATAGGGCTTTAAAGGTTAAAACCAGCACCTTAAACCTGATCCTGTACTCCACCGGGAGCCAGTGCAGCTGGTATAGTACCGGATGAATGTGATCTCGCAGCGAAGACCCCATAAGGAGTCTCGCCGCGGCATTCTGCACCCGCTGGAGTTTCTGGGTCAGTCTCAAGGGCAGCCCCACGTAGAGCGAGTTACAATAATCCAGTCTGGAGGTGACCGTCGCATGGATCACAGTGGCTAGGTCAGGGCGAGAGAGATAAGGGGCCAACTGCTTAGCTTGGCGGAGATGAAAAAATGCCGCCTTTGTTATAGCTGTAATCTGCGCCTCCATAGAAAGGGAGGTATCAAAGATTACACCCAAACTCTTAACGGACGGTGCTGGCACTAATTGCACCCCCGCAAGAGATGGGAGTTGCCCCCTCAATCCCATATCGTCCCGACCCAGCCAGAGGACCTCTGTCTTCGAAGGATTTAACTTCAACCGGCTCCCACGTAACCATCCAGCCACAGCTTCCAGACATCTGGTCAGTGTGTCTGGGGCCGAGTCAGGATGGCCATCCATCAACAGACAGAGTTGGGTGTCATCAGCATACTGATGGCAACCCAGCCCAAAACTCCGGACAAGCTGGGCGAGGGGGCGCATAAAGATGTTAAAAAGCATCGGAGAGAGAATCGCACCCTGAGGCACTCCACACACCAAGGAGTGGCGCGATGACAATTCCCCCCCAAGCGCCACCCTCTGTCCCCGACCAGAGAGAAACGAGCGCAGCCATTGAAGGACTGTGCCCTGGATCCCCACGTCGGCAAGGCGGTGGTCCAGGAGTTCGTGATCGACCATGTCAAAGGCTGCTGACAGATCTAGAAGAATCAGCAGCCCCGACCCACCTCGATCCAGCTGCCTGCGGAGATCATCTGTTAGGGCGACCAGAGCCGTCTCGGTCCCATGACCAGCGCGGAAGCCGGACTGGAATGGATCCAAAGCAGATGTTTCATCCAGAAACCTACCAAGCTGTTCAGCAACCGCTCTCTCAATCACCTTACCCAGGAATGGAAGATTCGAGACCGGGCGGTAATTGGATAGATCTGAGGGATCTAATGATGTTTTCTTTAAGAGCGGATGCACCACTGCCTCCTTCAGTTCCCCTGGGAATGTCCCGGTGCCAAGGGACAAATTGATAATATCCCCCAGGGGGGCCCGCACCTCGTCTGGACACGCTCTAATCAGCCATGACGGGCACGGGTCAAGAGGACAGGTGGTGGGCTTTCCAGCTTGGAGGAATCTGTCCACATCGGCTGGAGATATCCGGTCAAAGTGGTCCAATACTGGACCCGAGGACAGTCGAGGGGCCTCCAGTTCCTTTATTGTGTCCAAATTGGCAGGGAGGTCATGGCGGAGCAACAGGACCTTTTCCGCAAAAAAGCTCGCAAATGCCTCACAGCTGTGTGTCAGATTGTTATTTAAATTTGGCTGTCCTTCAAGGGACGTTAAAGACCGAATTATACTAAATAATTGCGCCGGGCGAGAGCTAGCGGATGCAATGGAGGCCGAGAAGTAAGACTTCTTAGCGGCCTTCACTGCCATCTCATAGGTTTTCATAAAAACCCTGTAAGATGTTCTTGAGGCTCCGTCACGGGCACCCCGCCATACTCGCTCTAGCCGTCTGAGGTCCCGCTTCATTTTCCGAAGCTCCTCGGTAAACCAGGGAGCCCAGTTTCTGCGGGGTCGCAGAGGGCGCTTAGGTGCGATCTCATCGATGGCTGCCAGGAGCTGGGTATTCCAGCCCTCAACAAGCTCAGTCAATGAGTCGCCAGGGGGAGCAAGGTCCCGCAAGGCTTGACGGAATCTATCAGGGTCCATCAGCCTCTGCGGGCGAGCCCAAATCGGCTCGCCACCTAAGCAGGGTGGGGGTGGAAAGTCAATCCTGGCTTTCAGAGCGTAGTGATCAGACCATGGCACCTTCATCGAAGGAGACATGATCACATCTATACCGGCGCCAAAGATCAAATCCAGCGTGTGGCCTGCTTGATGTGTGGGGCCCGAAACAAACTGGGAGAGCCCTAGTGTCGCCATGGAAGACACCAGGTCCAGAGCCTGTGAGGAGGGAGTGGCATCAGCGTGGAAGTTGAAGTCTCCCAATACCAATAGGTTAGGGAACTCCAAGGCCCAGCCGGCCACCGCCTCCAGCAGGCCTGACAGGGTGGCTGATGGTGCGCTAGGTGGCCGGTACACCAGCCAGACAGCCAAGCTCTCCTCGGAGCCCCACACTAGGCCAACACATTCAATGCCGGGGATCGATGGCGGTGGTAGAGCCCTGAAAGAACAATCTTCCCGGATTAATAATGCCACCCCTCCCCCCCCGGCCCACAGTCCGTGACTGGTGGAGGACGGAGAAACCCGGGGGCGCCATCTCTCGTAAGGTAACAGTTACCCCTTCGCGCACCCAGGTCTCCGTCACACAAGCCAGGTCAACCCCCTGCGAGGTGAAGAAATCTCGCAGGGTGGCGGTTTTGTTGCCTATAGACCTGGCATTGCACAGCACCAGTGACGGAGGTGAGTAATCCTTGCTCACCCTACCCTCGTCTCTCGGGATGGGGCGCAGATTGGAAGGGGTACGAGCATATCCGTATCTCGATCCCCTTCGCCTATAACATCTGCCCCCACCGCCATACCTCCCTCGCCCCTCCACGGTAGCAATCCCAAGCCTCATACTAACCTCCATTTACCAAATAGAAAGCAAAACAACCTAAAACAATTATGCCCAAACAAAACCAATCCCCACCCCACTCAATGTTCAACCCCAAAAACAAAACAAGACGAAAGAAACAAAAATACATAGATAAAAACCACCATTCATGGTGGTACAACAAAGTAAACAATAAAAACACCTTTAAAACACCTTAAAATATACATATAATATTATAAGAACAACAACCCCCATTTAAGGTGCTGCAAATTAAAAGCAATTAAAGCATTTAAAACCATTTTGTCCATTGCTGCCGGTAGCTGCTCAGTCCTCTAAACTGTAATGGTAGTGCAGGCCCCGCCCCCTAGGCCGTATGGAGTTGGCAGAAAAGGGAGCGGTCTTCCCAGCACTCACAAAGCAGCAACAGCAGTCGTCTGTAAGTCGTCGACTTAATAGTCTCCAAGTTGGGCTGGTCTCAAACCCTGGAGAATCACTGTGTCAGAGCAGATGACGCTGAGCTTCTGATGAATGGACTTTGTTGGTCAACAAGGGGAGAGGCTTGCTATGAAATGTGCACACGTGAGCTCTTTCAGATGTTCTGCTGAATCAGAGAATTGCCCCCTGCAATACAAGAATTTCAACCCAAGCACCCTGGCAGATGGCCATCCGACCTTGAGCATGCCAAGTGAGGACGTCTGCTCAGTCCTCAACCCTTGAGGCTTCCGGCGCATGAATGGCAGCTGTTGGGTCTAGACCAGAGTTGCAACGGGCAACTCCAAGCGCTTCCTGCCAATGTTGAGCTTGAAGCATCTTCTTGTGGCTGCTGAAGACCTGAGCACCTCGACCCTCTGTGGGTTTTGGGTGGCGATTGGCAACTGGAGCCTTCTGGGTCAGAATCTGCCCCCATGGCAGGTAATGGCTGGGCTCCATATTGGTGGCTCCGAGGTGTTGCTGGAAGGAATGGGAAATGGGAACTGGCACTTTTGCTTCCAGAGATGCTCTCTGGCAAAATGCGACGCTGGTTGAAGAGGCCTCCTGGGGCTGCCAACTTGGGTAACCACAAGAGCCACAGAACTTAGCACTTTCCCCTGCTCCGTCAAAATGCACTTTATTTTTATGCACGAGACACCGTCGGTATTTCTGGCACTTTAGAGCATAAGGAAAAGCACTGACACTTTTAGGGGTGTTTTCTGGGGCTCGTGGCGGTTGTGGTCCAAAACATTTGGCGGGTAACAGGATGGCGAAGCCTGCCGTAAGCTAAGCCAGCACTACAACCTCCCATTCTGCAGGTGGAAGGACTGAGGCTTGCCAACGTCATTGGCAGTTCCTGGCAGAAGAGAGATTTGAACTTCCTGACTAATAATAATAATAATAATAATAATTGTACCCTTCCCATCTGACTGGGTTACCCCAGCCACTCTGGGCGGCTTCCAACGCATATAAAAACATAATAAAACATATTGATACAGGGCTGCCTTCAGATGTCTTCTAAAAGTCAGATAGCTGTTTATTTCCTTGACATCTGATGGGAGGGTGTTCCACAGGGCAGGCGCCACCACCAAGAAGTCCTCTGGCTGGTTCCCTGTAACTTGGCTTCTTGCAGCGAGGGAACCACCTGAAGGCCCTCGGCGCTGGACCTCAGTGTCCAGGTAGAACGATGGGGGTGGAGACGCTCCTTCAGGTCTACTGGGCTGAGGCCGTTTAAGGCTTTAAAGGTCAGCACCAACACTTTGAATTGTGCTCGGAAACGTACTGGGAGCCAATGTAGGTCTTTCAGGACTGCTGTTATGTGGTCTCGGCGGCTGCTCCCAGTCCCCAGTCTAGCTGCTGCATTCTGGATTAGTTGTAGTTTCCAAGTCACCTTCAAAGGTAGCCCCATGTAAAGCGCATTGCAGTAGTCCAGTAACTCACCACAGTTCTTTAAGGTTATGCACATAACAAATAATAATAATATTTTTTTCTTTATACCCCACCCTTCCCGGTTCAAAAACCAGGCTCAGGGTGGTTAACAACAATTTTCAAACACTTAATTGTAAAAGCAGCATAAAATACAGTATAAAAACATGAATAACAATAAAATTCAAAGTTCAGTAATCAGTTTAAGGGAAATCCATCTAATAAGCATTAGATAATCCCCAGGGCTAGCTGGCTGAATTGGTCCTACTTGGGCCAGCGAGGAGGCCAGGGGAGAATTAGCTGTGGGGTCTCAGAGCAGGTAATCTTCATAAAAGGGGAGAGGGAGGGAAGGAAGGGGAATAAAAGATCAGTCTGAATTCAAATTAAAGGCCAGGTGTAATAGCTCTGTCATACAGGCCCAACGGTTAAATCCTGATGGGCCCTAGTCTCATAGGACAGAGCATTCCACCAGGTCGGAGCCATCACTGAGAAGGCCCTGGCCCTGGTGGAGGATGGTCTGACTTCCTTAGGGTCCGGGACCTCTAAACTAGGATTATTCATGGACCTTAAGGTCCTCTATGGGGCAGACCAGGAGAGGTGGTCCCGTAGATATGAGGGCCCTAAACCACAGGTGTCCAGTCCCATCCCCCGTTCCCGTCCCCCCCGCCGACTGATAGTCTTGCACCTGCAGGTATGGATTCATAACTGTAAACATAGCAGAGAAGTAGTTTTGAAATATGAATTCATCTGAAGCACATTTTAACCTCTCCAACCTCCCAAGTCACTGAAGCAGAGTTCAGTAATAAGAGGGTCTTTCCTTCCTGCGTGCAGGCTCATCGCTCACTCCCAATTCTTGTCTTCTCCTCTCCAGTAATGCTGTGTCAATACTTGTCCCCAAGGGCTTTGTTTGTTTTTGCTTGAGCTGTGCCACTCAACATTCACTGACCCAGAATCCACCCTTGTTCTCTGCTAGAACTGCTGCCGTTTCCTTTTCCTTGCGCTTGGAAGTCAACATGGCCTGCCTCTGTGGGATGTGAGGAGCACCTGTGCTTTCTGCAATGGGTTGACGTGAAGTGCGAGCCTTGCTTCTGCAGCGCCAGCCTTGCCCATTCCGGCACATTCCTCCATGGCAGTAAATATCCCCCAATATAAATAGGATTGATTTCTGCAGGAAGGCTGGGGTTCCCTCAGAATTGCGCAAGGCTAGAACTGCGGAAGGATGGAACATTTAGAGCTTTTTTGGTTCAGCAAAAAGTAGATTTAGGGGAGGGGTGGAAGGGTTAAGGTTTGGTTTGCTGTGGACCATGTGTGCCTGCCATATGTGCGCACCTTAAAATTTTTATAACAATGCTGGGCAATAGGTATAGGACACGATACAGATTTTCCTCTTTGGGAAAAACTCTGGAAGTGTGATCCAAAATTTAGCCCCCAAATGGAAAATGACTATAGAAGATTGGCAACTTAAACTGATGGAATATGCGCAGCTTGCGAACCTAACATATAGAATAAGAGAACAAGAAGAACATACGTTTAAAGAAGATTGGAAAATGTTTATTGAATATCTGGAGCAAAATTGTGTTTATTTGAAAATGTGGGCAGCATTAAGATAAATTCAACAGTGTAAATAGCGTCTGATGGATGTAATACAATGGTACCTCAGTTTACGAACAGTCCTGTTTACGAACTATTTGGTTTATGAACTCCGCAAAACCAGAAGTAGTGTTCCGGTTTGCGATCTTTATCTTGGTCTAATAATGGAATCTGAACGGTGGAAGGTCACCGGCGGCAGGAGGCCTCATTAGGGAAAGCGCACCTCGGTTTAAGAACAGTTTCGGTTTCAGAAAGGACTTCCGGAGCGGATTAAGTTCGTAAACCGAGGTACCACTGTAATGGAATACTGAATGGTTTAGTTTATATAAAATATGCTGGGATTAATGTTGTGCAAAATGAACCATGGAAAGAGAGGAAGGGAAGTCATTGCTATTTTAAGGTTTTTAAAGTGAATATTATAAAATGTAAAACAGAAATTTAATAGAAAATGAATTTTTTTAAAAAAATATAACAATGGCTATGTGGCCTCCGTTGGAAGCGAGTTCCAGAGTTGGTAACTCTGCGCTGTGTTGAGAAGTTATTTCTTTTGTCTGCGCTGAATCTTCCGACAAAGGAAGAAGAAGGACAAATGGAAGCACATACAGTGGTACCTCGGGTTAAGAACTTAATTCGTTCCGGAGGTCTGTTCTTAACCTGAAACTGTTCTTAACCTGAAGCACCACTTTAGCTAATGGGGCCTCCTGCTGCCGCTGTGCCACCGGAGCCCGATTTCTGTTCTCATCCTGAAGCAAAGTTCTTAACCCGAGGTACTATTTCTGGGTTAGCGGAGTCTGTAACCTGAAGTGTATGTAACCTGAAGCGTATGTAACCCAAGGTACCACTGGAGTTAAATTGGGGGGTTGTGCTGTCCCCCAATTTGGGCAGTTTTAGAAGGAGGTTAGACAAATCCATGGGGGATAATTCAGGGCAAAGTCAGGATCACTGTGCCCTCCCCTCCAGTATCGGCTCCTGGTCCCTGACTAATCGTGGTCCAGAAGTGAAAAGAGGAGCAGCCTCTTCATTCCTCTGGAACCAGCTGTTCTCCTTTTCTTTACCGAAGTCACTTTTCTCATTCCCACATCCCACAGCTGGTTGCTTTGCAGGGACAACTTTTCTGCATTATCCCAGGCAGTGAAATCTGGCGATGGGCGATCAGGGTTGCTTTTCCTGGCTGGCTGACCTCTGCAACATCTGGTTGGTGGATAGGTCTGTCTTGGAGCAGGAAGAGGTTGAAGGACATCACTCTCTGAGCAGCATTTATCTCGGGGGCTTTTATCTGTTTAACTCTGACCCTGCCGCTAAATGGCTTCTCAGGCTGCAGTTTGTTCTCTCTAAGCTTTGCTCTTCTCAGAGTCATCTTGCTGATCAAAAGGACTTTGAATTCTAATCTTATCTCTTATTGCATTCTGCGCACAACAAAAGTCACCCATGAGTTGTCAGGGCCCTCAAAATATTTGCAGATCCTTCAGCCGATTAAGTATTAATCCCCCTGTCTCTTGCAAACTCATCGCTTTATTCCTTTGCTTTGAACTCCTCCAGTTTGGGCTTTTCTCCGCCTCTCTGACCACAAAAGGCTCTGGACTCTGGATGCCGTTTGGGTCTGGTTCCAGCAGAGACTGGCCTCTGACCCCTCATATAGAAGTCCAGGAAATTTCCAGCACTCCAACCACTACACCACACTGTCTCTTACATGCTAAGTGGCAGTAGTTCATTGGTCTCACTTTCCGCACAAACACAGGGTTGTAAAGACTGCGGAGAGAATAATTGGGTGCACTCTTCCCACCTTGGATCAAATCTACGCTTCCAGGTGCCATAAGAAAGCTGCAGAGATCGCGCAGGATAGTGTGCACCCCGGAAATGATCTCTTTCAGCTTCTGCCTTCTGGAAGAAGGTACAGGGTTATAAAGACTAGGACTAGCTGCCTGAGAAACAGTTTCTAGCCAAATGCGATTTTGGTTTTAAACGCAGTGTAAGGTAGTCTCTATGGGAGTATATTGTATTTAACTATGGGGTATCACAGTTTCCAGGGGGTTAACCAGGCTGGGATAGTTGTGATAGCAGGCTTGTGGGTTTTTGAATGTCTGATGTAGATTTTTTCAATTTTGTTGTTCTGTATGGGACAGTGACAATAAAGATTATCGTATCATATCATATCGTAGTCCAACCCGCTGCACTGCAGGAATCTCAACTAAAGCATCCAAGACAAATGGCCAGTGAAGTCCTCCATGCAGCGCATCATTAATCTGTGGAACTCCCTCCCACAAGAGGCAATGATGGCCACCAACTTGGATGGCTTTAAAAGAGGAGTGGGCAAATTCATGGAGGGGGAGAGGGCTATTGATGACTCCTAGCTACGATGGCTGTGTTCTGCCTGCACAGTTGCTGGAAATGAATTGCTGCAAACTGCAGGAGGGGCTCTTGTGCTCGGATCCTGCTTGCGGCTTTCCTGTGCATGCATGTTCTCGGCCACAGTGAGAACAGGATGCTGGACTAGGTAGGCCACTGGCCTGATCCAGCAGCACTCTTCTTAGATTCTTATTGCCATCCTGCCGGGCTTGTGGTTATGGAGAAGCCAGGAAAGTTTTTGTTGTTGTTGTTTAGTCCAGGGGTCCCCAAACTAAGGCCCGTGGGCCGGATAAGGCCTGAGGGACTCGTTTATCCGGCCGGCAGCGACCCCCGCCGCCCACTGCTGCTGCCCGCTCTTACCGACGCTGCACTGTGTGGCTGCCCACTTCCAGGTCAGAGGAGCACCGGAAATAGCTTGTGTGCATGCGCAAGCATTGTTTCCGGTGCACTTTGGGGCAGAAGAGGCCCCTGCACAGGTGCACAAGCTATTTCTGGTCTCCTCCGCCCTCCGGCCCGCCGTGCAATCACCGCTGGAGACACCGGCTCAAGGTGCGGTAAGTTTGCTGACCCCTGAGTCGTTTAGTTGTGTCCGACTCTTCGTGACCCCTGGACCAGAGCATGCCAGGCCCTCCAGTCTTCCACTGGAACGTGTCCAGAGGAGGGCAACCAAAATGGTCAAAGGCCTGGAAACGATGCCTTATGAGGAACGGCTAAGAGAGCTGGGCATGTTTAGCCTGGAGAAGAGGAGGTTAAGGGGTGATATGATAGCCATGTTCAAATATATAAAAGGATGTCACATAGAGGAGGGAGAAAGGTTGTTTTCTGCTGCTCCAGAGAAGCGGACACGGAGCAATGGATCCAAACTACAAGAAAGAAGATTCCACCTAAACATTAGGAAGAACTTTCTGACAGTAAGAGCTGTTCGACAGTGGAATTTGCTGCCAAGGAGTGTGGTGGAGTCTCCTTCTTTGGAGGTCTTTAAGCAGAGGCTTGACAACCATATGTCAGGAGTGCTCTGATGGTGTTTCCTGCTTGGCAGGGGGTTGGACTCGATGGCCCTTGTGGTCTCTTCCAACTCTATGATTCTATGATTCTATGATTCACTGTGTTGTAAATAAAAATATGCCCTTTTCCCTTATGGGGTATCCAAGAGCCCATATAGAGTCCTTACATAGGTTCCCTATTGGTAGGAGAAAATAACAGAGGCCAACCAGAGAATATTGAGAAGCAAAGCAGCTAGTAAGCCTGATCTTTATTGATCTGTTGCAACAGGGTACTCCCCTCACACGCAGGAGAGGAAGAGGACCCAGAACAATGGCCTGCAAGGCCTTATAAAGACTTTTGAAATTCCCATTCTCTAGATCAGGACCACCCCCAGAAACATTATGCATACATCACAGAAGGGGTGTAATCTAAGACCACCCCTCAGATACATCCCCCTACATCACAGAAATTTAAATATTGTTTTTCTCCTGTTGTTGTTTATCTCCTGTCTAGCAGGTTACTTGATTGGATTTCCTGGGGAGCCTGGCCATTCTTTTGTAGTGGTAAAATACTTATTTCCTGGGCCAGGTCACAGGCTCACACCTTATTCAAACAGACATATCCTTGAGACAGGATTTGTGAGGAAAGAGACAATGGGGTAACCTTGCAGAGAAAGGATTTGGTCAGTTTAGGAATCAAAATGGTTCCAGGTTTGTCTTCCTGTGTTGATCTATGTATGTGCAGTTATGAACATTACCATATATCTAAGACCATAAAATTCCTATCACAACTGCCTCCCGCAGTTTGGTCAGACTCATGCTGGTAGCTTCGAGAACACTGTCCCACCATCTCGTCCTCTGTCGTCCCCTTCTCCTTGTGCCCTCCATCTTTCCCAACATCAGGGTCTTCTCCAGGGAGTCTTCTCTTCTCATGAGGTGGCCAAAGTCTTGGAGCCTCAGCTTCACGATCTGTCCTTCCTGTGAGCACTCAGGGCTGATTTCCTTCTGAATGGAGAGGTTTGATCTTCTTGCAGTCCATGGGGCTCTCAAGAGTCTCCTCCAGCAGCAGAATTCAAAAGCATCCATTCTTCGGTGGCCAGCCTTCATTATGGCGACTGAGCCGGGCCAAGCCGCAGAGTTGCCATGGCCCAAAGGGGCAGAAATGGCTTCCACATGGACCCTGTAGCTACATCTTCTTTGCTTCTCATGTTGAAAAGTGAGCAAGAGGCAAGCACTTTTCTTTGAACTTGAGGAGGTGTAAAATCATGAAAGCAAATAAAACACAGGAACGGGCGGCGGGGAGGCCTGTTCAGAGGAAAAGCAGCGTTTGGCGTCCGCGGGGAAACATGATTCTTCTTTCTCTTTCTTCTTTCATGCATCAAAGTTTGTCATAAAACTTTTATGGCAAGGATAAATGATTTGCTTGTGTGTGAAATGTGCAGATATCACAGAAACCCTTTTTTTTTTCCAACCGGGGAGAGAGAACCCCGCAGCCCCCTCCCTCCCCCATCCAAATCATGTTTGATATGACTGCCTCCGGCTGCATCTCAAAAGAATCCACAAACAGGCTTGTTCCAGTTTGTGTGTTTGGGCTTTTGCTGATACAAACCAGAAGGTTTCTGTGCCAGCGAGAACTCGGAGCTTGCTGTCTGCAGGAATTTCAGGCACACTGGGAAGCGGTTTCCCTAATTGCTGCTTGCGGAGAAAATGGGAGGCCAATTTTTAATCTTTAACCCGCCCCGGAGAGGCCCGAAGAGATCAGGTTGGCTGAAGGATGGAGGTTTGAAAGGGGAATTTAAGCCAAGGCAGCTCTGCCCCCCCATTTTCAGTTAGGGTGCTAAGGAATAATGAAACCCCTCATGCACACATGGTTTTCTCCTCTTTGCATATGACAACCGTGTAAAAAAACCCTGCAAAAGTTATAAGCCTGCTGGGGCTGGCAGAAGGGAAACCAAGAGTTCTCGCCTGGCTCCAGCAGCCAAACTGTATTTCTCTGCTGGGCCTGGAAGAGCCCAAGTGAGGCCTGTAACAAAATGTTGCAGCATGGAGCACAGCTCCTCAGGATTCCAGCCACTAACGCCTTCTCCCAGGATACTCGCATTTTATTTCCACTTAGTTTACACTTATTTCCCCTTCCAAAAGACAGTCAGCATTCAATGCCCACCAGTTTGGGGTTTTATTTTAGAAAAAAAGGTGATGGTACTCATCACGAAGTTGTTACAGTAAATGCTACACTTTTAACATTGGGAGGGGGGTACTGTGTACCCTTGAGCACCCCCAGGAAAAAACCACTTGATTCCCACTGAGGGCTGTCACATGGAAGAAGGAGCAAACTTGTTTTCTCCTTCTCTGTTGGGGAGGACTCGAACCCACAGCTTCCAGTTACAAGTGTTTCAGGAATTTATGTATAGGTGGTGGTGGGGTTTTGCCCCTCCAGCAGATATCATGCACATGCAGCCCACTACCAAAATCAGCACAAAAACTTTTGTGACTTTTGTGAATTGTCCTCACAAAACACTTCATCACAGTTTCTTCCTATCTATTCAAAGGGCCTTCGTTGCATGATACCAAATGTAACAATTCACTGATAACTGCATCTATGTACTGGCTCACAGGGAAAACTTCAGAAATTCATATAAACATGTGAGCTCAGCTACTCAGCAGCCCCTCTGCCTGAGTGATAATTCCTGGCATCTTGATACCTGAGTGCCAGACAGGTAGCCATTCCAGAAATACCAAACCCAAAATGGTGTATCTGAAGAAGTGTGCTTGCACACGAAAGCTCATACCAAGAACTAACTTAGTTGGTCTTAAAGGTGCTACTGGAAGGATTTTTTTTATTTTTCCAAAATGGTGTGATTAACTTGGCTGGGAAACAGGGAAATGTAAATATCTTTTTGTTTCACTTGATGGGTGTTTGGAGGAGGGCAAGGAGAACCATGGGGCAGGGTCCAGGATGCTCAGATTCCTGCCACCAGACCTCCCCTTTCATGATGTAACCGTGATGTATGAGTGATGTAGTTTGGGGGCTGTAACATGGGGATTAGCAGCTAATAAAAGTTTGGGATCTTCTTTTGTTCTCTGCTTCCATCTTATTCCACCTTGTGGCAGGTGAGAGTCCTGTTGCAACAGTCTTCAGGAAAGACCAAGCCTACTGGCTGCTGTTTTGCTCTGGTAATCCTGGCTGGTGTCCTTTGTTTTTGCCCAAGGGAGCCCTCAGATTTCTTAGTTAACGCAAGAAAGGAGATTCTGACTCAACATTAGGAAGAACTTCCTGACAGTAAAAACTGTTTGACTGGGGAACAGACTCCCTCAGGAAGTTGTGGACTCTCCTTCCTTGGAGGTTTTTAAAGCAGAGCTTGGATGGCCGGTTGCCATGGATGCTTTAGTTGAGATTCCTGCACTGTAGCGGGTTGGACTAGATGACCCCACGGGTCCCTTCCAACTCTACGATTCTTTGATTGTTGGGGTTGTTTGTGCCTCCTGCAAAATGAGCCGTCTGATGCCTTCCTCATTTCCCCAAGGGCTACTGTTTCAACTACATAAGGAAAAGTGCTCAGAAATTGAATTTCTTCATAGTGTACTGTATATGATTACGGCAATCCTCTGGTGTTTTTGTTCCTTTTTCATTTATTTATGCCCAACCTTTCAGCTCCTGGAGTGGTTTAAAATGAAAATGGAACGCAAAATAAACCAGTCCTTATCAAATTGCAACACGCCCTCAGAGCTGTTACAATACAGGGGTACCTCGGTCTAAGAACAGTCCTGTTAACGAACGATTCGGGCAACGCACTCCGCAAAAGCGGAAGTAGGTGTTCCGGCTAGCAAACTTTGCCCCGGAAGCTGAATGGAAGCTGAACGGTGGAAGGGCACCGGCGGTGGGAGGCTGCCCTACATTCCCAAAGCTTCCCCAATCTGGCTTTGTCGGGGAAACCTTAGCTGTGATTCCTGCATTGCAGGGGGCTGGACTGGATGACCTTTGGAGATCCCTTCTGACTCTGCCATTCTGTGATTCCTTTTCTCGCCTGTTTGCTCCATGTATGTCGCTCAGCCTGGTCCCCCTTCCTTGCTTGCTCTTGCTCCCTCGCTCGCCTCCCCGCTCTTGCTGTGAAATCTGTGACAATGAGACCCCAGTGCAGTTTCCAAGGAGTCTGGCTCTGAGCTCTGGCCATGGATTGTGCAAATGGTGAGTTTGCATAATGCATCCTGCCTCGTCCAAGGTTCGGTGGAGGAAGGGGCAGGCAATAATAGAGCCATTGCTCGCTGGCAGAGCAGCTGCCTCGCATGCAGAAGGGCTCGGTCTCCAGCTCCTACAGTTAAACTCTGGATTTCTGGTATTAGGCCATGGGTGGGCAACCTAAGGCCCAGGGACCCGATATGGCCTAGTCGCCTTCTAAATCTGGCCTGCCAATGGTCCGGGAATCAGCGTGTTTTTACATGAGTAAAATGTGTCCTTTTATTTAAAATGCATCTCTGGGTTATTTGTGGGGCACAGGAATTCATTCATTCCCCCCGACAAAATATTGTCCGCCCCCCCCCCCACAAGATCTGAGGCACGGTGGACCAGCCCCCTGCTGAAAAAGTTTGCTGACCCCTGTATTAAAAAGGTAAAGGGACCCCTGACCATTAGGTCCAGTCGTGGCCGACTCTGGGGTTGTGGCACTCATCTTGTTTTATTGGCCGAAGGAGGCAGCGTACAGCGTACAGTCATGTGGCCAGCGTGACTAAGCCGCTTCTGGCAAACCAGAGCAGCGCACGGAAACGCCGTTTACCTTCCCGCCGGAGCGGTACCTATTGATCTACTTGCACTTTGACGTGCTTTCGAACTGCTAGGTTGGCAGGAGCAGGGACCGAGCAATGGAAGCTCACCCTGTCACGGGGATTCGAACCGCCGACCTTCTGATCGGCAAGTCCTAGGCTCTGTGGTTTAACCCACAGCAAACATCTTCTTTTCTGCCTGTGACCCTGAAGAGCTGCTGTTGGCCAGAGTAGGCAATACTAGGTTCAGTCTCCTGACTCTGTATTGGACAGAGTGTGCATTAAAGTGTTTTGAGTGCTGATTTTCATTTTTGGTGATGGTGTGAGCAGTCCTTTAGTAAACCTTGCAAGCACCCTGGTGCCATGCTGTGGGAATGGTACAGGGGCAGCAATGTACCGAGAATCACAGAATTGTAGGGTTGGAAGGGACCCGAAGGGTCATCCAGCCCAACCCCCGGTAAATGCAAGAACCTGTCACCCTCTGCAACTTGAGCAGGATCTGCACCATGTGGAATTGTCAGTGAAAAACTGGCTTTCTTTGTGCAGCTCTTGTAACAGTGAGCTGGAATACAACCCTTTGCATGCCCATCGCTGCCATGAATGGAAACAGAAAGGAATCCAAGCTAGAGGAGCGATGGTGAATTCTCAAGGATGGGGAGTGTTAAAAAGTGCTGCAGAAAAATGTCAGGGGGGTGGCTTTCATTTTTAGTATGTCTTTTGTGGTTTTATATCTTGATTTTATTCTGTGAACTGCTCTAAGACGCCCGGGTACAGGGCAGTATATACATTCAATTATTATTAATAATAATAAAGTAGAAACGCTTGGTCATAACGCTCTTATGCAGATCGGTGGTGCGGTTGCATTTGGAATACAGTGGTACCTCTGGTTAAGAACTTAATTCGTTACGGAGGTCCGTTCTTAACCTGAAACTGTGCTTAACCTGAAGCACCACTTTAGCTAATGGGGCCTCCCGCTGCCACTGCTGCACGATTTCTGTTCTCATCCTGAAGCAAAGTTCTTAACCTGAGGTACTATTTCTGGGTTAGCGGAGTCTGTAACCTGAAGCGTACGTAACCTGAGGTACCACTGTACCGTTTTCAGTTCTGGTTGCCTTGCCTCAAAAAGGATACCCTAGAGTTTGAAAACAAGAACAACAACAACAATTTATTATTTAGCCCCCGCCCATCTGGCTGGGCTTCCCAGCCACTCTGGGCGGCTTCCAAAAGAATATTAAAATACAATAGTCTATTAAACATTAAAAGTTTCCCTAAACAGGGCTGCCTTCAGATGTTTTCTAAAAGTCTGGTAGTTGTTTTTCTCTTTGACATCTGATGGGAGGGCGTTCCACAGGGCAGGCGCCACTACCGAGAAGGCCCTCTGCCTGGTTCCCTGTAACTTGGCTTCTCTCAGTGAGAGAACCATCAGAAGGCCCTTGGCGCTGGACCTCAGTTCAGGAAAGGGCCACAAAAATGATCAAGGGATCAAGGGGATGGAGCGCCTTCCCCTGGGGGGGGGAGGGGTGAGATTTGCATCTTTTAGGAATTTCAGGCAAGATGCCTTATTTTTATCTGGCCAACTCAGCACGTAAATGCCAGAGAGTTTAGGGAACCTTCACAAGACCTTGTTAGTAATGCTAAAACCCAAAGCAATAGAGTTTGGTTGCGGGGGGGGGGAATGTCACTTGGAGCCACGTTCTTCTCATCTCTGGGAAGTTTTTTGTTGCTTCCCTCCCCCCCAACCCCCTCCCTTAAAAACAGCCATCAGTTTTATGGAAAAATGCCTGAGAGAATCCCTGAGCAACCTGCTAGCTACCCTGTTCAAATCAGAAAGAACTCTCCTTCTTTGGAGGATTTTAGGCAGGGATGGGCGGTGGGGCACCAGGGATTCTTCAGCTGAGATTCCTGCGTTGCAGAGGGCTGGACTAGATGACCTTTGGGGGACCCTGCCATTCTCTGAATCCTGTCACCCTGCAATCTCCCCTTCCAAGACAGCAGTGGTTGAATATGTCTGGCTCTTCTCTGGCAGGTGGGGGAGAACTTCCTCCTCCTGGAATCTTCTCAGATCTCGCAGATACTGGGCATCCTTGACTGCCCTTGGCACAAAGCTAAGGGCATTCCCTGCCTCTGGCCCCATTAGCACCTGCACTTTGCCTTTTGTGGGATCCCTTCTCTCCCGCAACCCCATCCTTTTACTACTGTGAGAAGAGCCTACATAGCTCCAGACGGCTGCAGCAGTGGCATCCGCTGGCTCTGTGAGCTTCTCTGTTGCTGTGGGAGATTTCCCCAGCAATGCTGACCTAACTCCGAAAACATTTAAACAGAAGGCCGAGAGGGAAACAGCCTAAGCTGAAGCTTCCTTCCCCCCTCCTCTTGCACCTCTGTCAGCTTGGCAGTCTGAATGGTGCAACTCCTGCAAGGAGGATCGAGTCCTTTCTGAATCTCTAAGCTGAATTCCGCACCATATTCCGCCCCCTGCCTCCCGTTTCCTGGCTAAATGTAGCTGTTGGCACAGCCTTGGCAGGGGAGATAAATCTCTGGTTTGTGCTACAGCGGGGACCTCTCTGCAAATGGAGGCAGCTGCGTGCTCCTGCCCGTCTCCCCAGCATGGCACTTTGCACAAACGAAGCCTCCTGCGTGTCGGGGTTTGGTGCGCAAAGCAAAATCGTTCCTCCAGAGCAAACTCAGAGCAAACTCCAAGGCGGATGAGAGAGCAAGCCCTTCTCAAAAAAAAAAAAAAAAAAAAAAGTGGCGGGTTCATGCAAAATTCATGCAAGGCACCGCAATGTTTTTGCAGGAGAATGCTGAGCCACAGGCCCCTTTCTAAGGAACCTTGCACATCGGGGTACAGCATTCATGCTTCAAGGAAAAGAAGGGAGCCCCAGCATTTACCCTTGTGATAGGAATTTTGAGGTCTTCTTCTTGTTGTTGTTTAGTCGTTTAGTCGTATCCGACTCTTCGTGACCCTCTGGACCAGAGCACACCAGGCATTCCTGTCTTCCACTGCCTACCGCAGTTTGGTCAAACTCATGCTGGTAGCTTCAAGAACACTGTCCCGCCATCTCGTCCTCTGTTGTCCCCTTCTCCTTGTGCCCTCCATCTTTCCCAACATCAGGGTCTTTTCCAGGGAGTCTTCTCTTCACATGAGGTGGCAAAAGTCTTGGAGCCTCAGCTTCAGGATCTGTCCTTCCAGTGAGCACTCAGGGCTGATTTTCTTCAGAATGGAGAGGTTTGATCTTCTTGCCGTCCATGGGACTCTCCAGAGTCTCCTCCAGCACCAGAATTCAGAAACATCAATTGAGGTCTTAGATATATGGTAAATGTTTATAAGTGTACCAACCAAGCACATTCAGCACAGGAAGACCGACCTGGAACCATTTTTTTGATTCCCAAATTGTCCCAAACTGACCAAATGTTTTCTCTGCAAGGTCAAAGGAAAATGGAAAAGCCTCCCCATTGTCTTTTCCTTCACAATCCTGTCTTAAGGGTATATCTGTGTATGAATAGGGTGTGAGCCCGTGACCTGGCCCAGGCACTAAGTATTTATCATTACAAAAGACTGGCCAGGCTCCCCAGGCAATCCAATCTAGTAAGCAGAGTATCCAGTCAACCAACCTGCCAGACAGGAGATAAAGGACAGGAGAAAAACAACATTCAAATTTCTGTTTTAGATTGCCTTTTCTGTGATGTAGGTATGATGTATCTGAGGGGTGGTCTTAGGTTACACCCCTTCTGTGATGTATGTATGATGTTTCTGGGGGTGGTCTTGATCTACAGGGCGGCAATATAAGGGCTTGCGCGCCATTGTTCTGGGTTCCTCCTCCCTCCTGCGTGTGGTGAGTGAGGACCCTGTTACAACAGATCAATAAAGATCAGGCTTACTAGCTCCTTTGCTTCTCAATATTCTCTGGTTGGCCTCTGTTATTTTCTCCTACCAATAGAGAACCTACGTAAGGACTATATGGGCTCTTTGATACCCCATAAGGGAAAAGGGCAATTTTTGTTTCCAGCACCCTCGCTCCTTCCAACTGGTTTGGTTAGAAAACAGGGGTGCTTTGGCCCTTTCTGTAGGCAGGAAGAGCTTGCTCAGAAGGGCTTCCAGGAGCTTCCAGCCAGACTTCAGATGAACTTAATCAATTGGTCTGAATGATTCCTGACTGGTTCCACAAAACTGCCGCCCTTCTCCTGGCCTAACCTCTGCTGTTTCCACTGCCGGTCAGCTGTCTCCTGTGTGGGCTGCATCTGAATATGGCTGCTGTACAGAACAAAAGTGACTCTCTCCATAACTCCCCAATTCTCCCTGTCTGTCTCCTTCACCTGCCTCTTAGAGCACTTTGCCTCTCCTTCCCTCTCAACAAATATCTCTGGCCAGTTCCTATTGCTCTTCTGATTGTGGGTGCTGATCAGTTAATCCACGTTAAATGATATTGATGTGTACCTGCCTTAACGTCTTGGTCTGGTTGACTTGAATTCTTGGAATTGTGGAGTTGGAAGGGACCCCTGGGGTCATCTAGTCCAACCCTCTGCGATGCAGGAATTTCAACTACAAAATCCCTGCCAGGTGGTCCCCCAACCTTTGCTTAAAAACTAAAATGAAGGTGGGTCCACCACCTTAAGAGACTGGCTGTGGGATCAGCCCAATGAATCGCCGGGCACAGCATCCTCTTGACCTCAACAACTGAAACACGGAGGCCTCTGAAACTTTCGGCAAATTCATGGAGAACAGGACTTGTTACGCCATCAGAACAGTAGCCGCCACCTTCTCTGTGACAGAGAGCGTTCCATCAGTCAACTTGCTTGTTGTGCAAAATAACATTTCCCATTGTCTATTTTGAACCTGCCCATTTTGTAATAATAATAATAATAATAATAATAATAATAATAATAATAATTATACCCTGCCCTTCCCAGTTCAAAAACCGGGCTCAGGGCGGCTAACAGCAAATTTAAAACACTTTAAAACACTTAATTATAAAAGCAGCATAAAATGCAGTATAAAAACATGATTAACAATAAAATTCAAAAATCAATTAGATAATCCCCAAGGCTAGTTGGCTGAATTGGTCCTACTTGGGCCAGCGAGGAGGCCAGGGGAGAATTAGCTGTGGTATCCCAGAGCGGGCAATCTTCATAAAAGGGGAGGGGGAGGGAAGAGAAGGGAAATAAAAGATCAGGCTGAATTCAAATTAAAGGCCAGGCAGAATAGCTCTGTCTTACAGGCCCAATGGAAGGAGATTAAATCCTGAAGGGCCCTAGTCTCATGGGACAGAGCATTCCACCAGGTCGGAGCCATCACTGAGAAGGCCCTGGCCCTGGTGGAGGATTGTCTGACTTCCTTAGGGCCCGGGACCTCTAAACTAGGATTATTCATGGACCTTAAGGTCCTCTGTGGGGCAGACCAGTCCCATAAATATGAGGGCCCTAAGCCACAAAGGGCTTTAAAAGTCAATACCCGCACCTTGAACCTGACCCGATACTCCACCAGGAGCCAGTGCAACTGGTAAAGCACTGGGTTTCCTGAGACCTGGAGCCATGAGAGTGGGGGGGGGGACCCCCACTTCTGTGTCCACTTCCTTCTCTAGCCACAATTTCCTTTCGCCGCTTTCCACGCTGGTCCTGCAGGTTCTGTATCCCTCTCCTTGGCTCTCCCCCAACTTGCTGCTTTTGCATGGATGGTTTTGCAGGGCAAACGCCGGGGCGAAGCTGCAGCCCGGAACAGTCTTCCTCTGCTGCTGCCTGGGGTCTCTGGGTCATCCCAAAGCACCCCGAGGGGCACCAGGTGGGAGGAGGCTAAGCAGGTCCCCTGAGCTGCTTTAATTCTCTGCCTGGGAACTGACGCCGGGCGCCCCTGGCCCTTCCGCAGCTCCTCGCAGATTTGTGCGGCTCTGAGCACCTGGCTGGCTGCTGGCCATCGATTCTTGGCTGCTCATCCAACCTGCCGTCCTTGCTGCTGTCAGCGTGGTTTATGGTGCCGGCAAGAACTTAATTACTGGCCTTGTCCTCCCCTCCAAGGACCACGTCCTCTCCAGATAATGGAGTGTGCGGCAGGGGCAGCGTTCTGCTCTGCTGCGCAGCTGAGGGCTGGCAGATAACCGACGGAGCCGTGTTTTCTCCTCTTCAACATGCACATTAACATCGATCCGACCTGCCCGAAAGTCTGCTGCTGCAGGTCTACAGGCTCTTGCCAAAATACAGCCGGCTTGCGGCGCTGAAAGAAGCCTCTGCTCTTTCCACCGTCTGCCCCAAGCCGCTTTCTGATTTGGGGGGCTTCGATTGCAGCTTATTTTTATTTGTTTAACAACATTTATATACTGCTTGAGTGTGGTGCCGTGGTTAGAGTGTCGGACAGGGACTTGGGAGTCCAGGGTTCGAATCCCTGCTTAGCCATGAAGTGACCTGGGGGGGGGCAGTCACTGCCTCTTAGCCCAACCTACCTCGCAGGGTTGTTGTTGTGGGGAGAACCATGTGTGCCCCCTTGAGCTCCTTGGAGAAGGAGGTGGAATATACATGCAACAAATAGGAATAAAAAATAGAACCTCCTAAGGAATTTGCAGGAAAATGAAAGGAATATTAAATACATCAATGAAAGACACTTAAAAGCAGGGTTTTCTTTTCTTTTCTTTTTTTATACAAAAGAGAGAGAAAATGATACATCTTTTACAAACAAACAAACAAAAATATGTAACATTGCTTCACCAATACATATACAAAAATATTCTGACTTCCTTGATCTGTACTAAATCTTGTTTTTCTTCTTTTTACCTTATTTCGATTTGAGAGTTATTCGAAGCATTGTAAGTTTTTATATGGTGACACTGTTCTTTTCTTTTTTAAACATTTTTATTTTCAATGCAAAATTACAAACATTGAATCCAAAATAAAACTATTACAAACAAGAAAGAAAAACAAAACACAAAAAAGGAAAAACATAAACAAACAAACAAAAAAAACACATCTACAAATAAAACCACTGTTCTTTTAGATATTGTCTATACGTCTTCCACTCCTCTTTAAACCTTCGGGTCGACCGATCTCTATTTTCCTCCGTCATATATGCTAATTCCATATATCCTAACAGTTTTCCTTGCCACTCCTCTTTTGATGGAATTTTATCTCCCTTCCACCCCATGGAATCCGTTCCCGAAGTCCGTTTGACTTCCAAAATGTTCGGAAACCAAAGCGCAGCTTCTGATTGGCTACAGGAAGCTCCTGCAGCCAATCAGAACCCGCGTCGGACGTTCGGGTTCCAAAGAATGTTCGCAAACCGGAACACTCACTTTGCGGCATTCAGGAGCCAAAACATTTGACTTGCATGGCGTCCGACTTCCGAGGTACGACTGTATCAGGTTCAGATTGTGCTCCTGTCCTGTTAAAACCCTTCCTTGCCCACCCTGTAGGCAGCTGGGTGCCGGCGGTCCAGATCTCCTGTTTCTCTGTGGGGGTGGGCTGTGCTGAGTGGTCACCAAGGGTTTGAAATAAAAAAATTAAGGTCTTATATACGGTATATAATAAATGTTCATAAATGTACCAAGCAAACATGTACATAAATATATAAACCACATATCTGAAGCAGCACAGGAAAACAGCCATGAAGCTATTTTGGCTGCCAAACTGACCAAATGTATTCTCTGCAAGGTCAAAGGAAAATGGAAAAAGCCTCCCCATTGTCTTTTCCTTCACAAATCCTGTCTTGAGGGTATGTCTGTGTATGAATAGGGTGAGCCTGTGACCTGGCTCAGGAACTAAGTATTTGTCATTACAAAAGACTGGCCAGGCTCCCCAGGGTATCCAATCAAGTAAGCATTAACAGGTAACCTGCCAGACAGGAGGTAAGCAACACACTCAGATTTCTGTTGTAGACCACCCCTTTTTGTGATGTAGGTATGATGTATCTGGGGGGTGGTCTTGAGCTACACCCCTTCTGTGATGTGAGTATGATGTTTCTGGGGGTGGTCTTGGACTCCAGGGTAGGCAATTTAAAATGTCTATATAAGAGCGGGCACACCTAGGTTCTGGGTTCCTCCTCCTTCTCCTGTGTGTGAGGGGAGCACCCTGTTGCAACAGATCAATAAAGATCAGGCTTACTAGCTGCTTTGCTTCTCAATATTCTCTGGTTGGCCTCTGTTATTTTCTCCGAACGATTGAGAACCTACAAAGGACTCTATAAGGGCTCTTGTGTCCCCCTTAAGAGAATAAGGGCAGATTTTTGTTTATTACAAGTTGAAAGAGAGGGAGTGGTGGTGGTGGCCAAGGGGCAAACTGACCCGAGGGGCTCCTAGGGAACTTGATTCTGCCAGGCTGCTGAGCTGCCTCCCTGCCTTCTTACTGCAGGTAGCCGCTTCTTGCTGCATCGAAGGCGGAGGTGGAGATTGTGTCCTACGCAGGCAGAAGCAATCTCCACTAATAGCCGGCCAGGGAGTTGTTTGGGCAGGTTGTCCTCCTGCAGGCCGAGCCAGACCCTCCTGGGCTGGATCCGTGCGTGTGATTTGCATTGCCTTTACAGGACCAGGGGGAAAGGAAAGGGAGGCGAGAATCTCTTGAAAATGTGGCTGCTGCTTCATGTGGACCTGGGAAGAGGCTGTTTCAGGCCCCAAATTGTGGGCGAGGGCATGCGTGCTCTTGCAAAGGGTGGACTTGACGTTAGTAGCAGAGGGGGGCAGAATCTTACCTTTTACTTGTTGGAAATGAAAGGGTCAGTGCACTGCTGCAGGAATTTATGTATAAGTTGGGAGGGTGTTTCCCCTCCAGCAGATATCATGCACCTGCAGCCCACTACCAAAACCAGCACAATCGTTTTTGTGACTTTTGTGATTTGTCCCCACAAAACACTTCATGACAGTTTCTTCCTATCTATTCAAAGGGCCTCTGCTGCACGATACCAAATGTAAGAATTCACTGATAACTGCATCTATGTACTGGCTCACAGGGAAAACTTCAGAAATTCATATAGACCTCTGAGCTCAGCCACTCAGCAGCCCCTCTGCCTGAGTGATAATTCCTGGCATCCTGATACCTGAGTGCCAGACAAGTAGCCATTCCAGAAATAACCAACCCAGATGAAGACAAAAGGGAGCGATTAACTTGGCTGGGAACCCGGGAAATGTAAATATCTCTTTTGTTTCACTTGATGGGTGTTTGGTGGAGGGCAAGGAGAACCATGGGGCAGGGGCAGGGATGCTCAGATTACTGCCACCAGACCTCCCCTTTCATGATATAACCGTGATGTATGAGTGATGTAGTTTGGGGGGGTGTAACATGGGGATTAGGTAAAGGTAAAGGGACCCCTGACCATTAGGTCCAGTCGTGGCTGACTCTGGGATTGCGGCGCTCATCTCGCTTTACTGGCTGAGGGAGCCGGCGTACAACTTCTGGGTCATGTGGCCAGCATGACTAAGCCGCTTCTGGAGAACCAGAGCAGCGCACGGAAACGCCGTTTACCTTCCCGCCAGACCTATTTATCTACTTGCACTTTGACATGCTTTCGAACTGCTAGGTTGGCAGGAGCAGGGACTGAGCAACGGGCGCTCACCCCATGGCAGGGATTCAAACCGCCAACCTTCTGATCTGCAAGTCCTAGGCTCCATGGTTTAACTCACAGGGCCACCCACGTCCCTCAACATGGGGATTAGCAGCTAATAAAAGTTTGGGGGCTCTTTTGTTTGGGGCTTCCATCTTGTTCCACCTGGTGGCAGGTGGGAGTCCTGTTGCGACAGTCTTCAATAAAGACCAAGCTGCTGTTTTGCTCTGGTATTCCTGGCTGGTGTCCTTGTTTTTTGTCCAAGGGAGCCCTCAGATTTCTCCGTTAACAGCACAACCAGGGAGCAGCTTTTCCAGCACAAGCTCTTTGGCATGAACGCTGTCCTCTGCTGTCAGAGGTCGCATGCTTCCGAACCCCATTTGCTGGAAACCAAAGAGGGGAGAAGGGTCCCCTGCTCATGTCCTGATTCCGGGTTTCCCTTTGGTTGGCCACAGTGAGAACAGGATGCTGGAATAGATGGGCCATTGGCCTGATCCAGACTGACCCTCCGCCACACCTAAAACCGTATTATCATATTTCCGCAAACTGTCCCAGAAGTTCTGCTGAACGGCGGCAGATACATTTCTGATAGACCAGCACCCAAAACAATCTTTCTGCTTCCTTTGCAGCTCCCCTTCCACTTCTGCGTTCAATAAATCTTATTTGCCTCCCCCCACCTTGCCGCCCCGCTCCCCATGCTTCGTGAAACTTCTCCCGCTCTGTAGCCCCAGCTGCTGCCAAACAAAATGAGATCTCAGATTTTGCAGAAACCCAGATGTCACATCTGGAAGCAATTTGGAGGGAAAAAATTAAGTAATTTTCCTAACTTATTCTGATTGCAGAATTTGGGGCGGGGGGTTTGGTGTAAAAATCCACATGGCCCTGACCGCAGGAGAACACGAGGCGCTGAAACTGAGTCATTCCTGGCTGTGCCTCGCCATCGTTTGTTTTGCTGGGGTCCTGTTGAAAGCCGCTCCAGAGTAAGAGGATTTTCCTCTTTGTTCGCACATGGTTTTCAGGCTCCATGAAATGGCTGTATTTTCTCTTTTAACAGCTTCCCGGCGTCTGTGGGGAGGTGTGCAGATCTGCAAGGGTGCAGATTTGATGTGGTCCTTGTTGAGAGGATTCCCTGTATCCCCATGGAAGATGGAGCTGCCCAGAGGGACTGAGTTGATGGAGGGTGTTGGCTGGTGATGACAGGGACCAGGTGAGGCAGGTGTTTGCTCAGGAAGCTTGGCGGAAGAAGAGAAGGGATCTTCCACACTTAGAATCATAGAAGGGACCCGGACGGTCATCTAGTCCAACCCTGGGCAATCCAGGAATCACACCAGGAGAGGAGAAGCACCCCAGAGTTGGGAGAGGAGTTTAGAGCGGGAAATTTAAAATGGAAAACTGGACCTTTCCATCACCTTTCCCCCCAGAGTTTTAAGTACAACAGCAGAAGGCCCATTGGACTGATCCGGCGAGCTCTTCCCATGTTCTTATGTTAACAAATGGGTCACTTTGTCCAGGGAGTCTCTGAGGAAAGCTGTTTGCTCAGCGTTTTAGAGCAAAGGCAAGTGAGAGGCAGGAGGGTGGAAATTTATAAAATTCTGCAAGGCATGCACTAAAACTCTTGGGCAGCCAAGGAAGCTGAGTGTTGAAAGATTCAGATACAAGAAAGGACTTCTTTAAACTATGGAACTCCCTCCCACAGGAGCCAGTGGTGCACACCAGCCTAGATGGATATAATAATAATAATAATAATAATAATAATAATAATATTTTATTTATATCCCACCCTCCCCAGCCAAAGCCAGGCTCAGAGCAGCTAACAACAATAAAAGTAACACAGTTTACATAAAATCGCAATCAATTAATTGAAATGCATTCCAAAATCAATTCATTCTAAAATCAGTTCAGAGTCAAATTAATGGCAACCATTGGGCTAGAGTTCTGTGAGGATTACCAAAGGAGGGGGTCAGACTGTGCCTTGGCCAAAGGCCTGGTGGAACAGCTCTGTCTTGCAGGCCCTGCGGAAAGATGTCAAGCCCCGCAGGGCCCTGGTCTCTTGGGACAGCGCGTTCCACCAGATCGGGGCCACAGCCGAAAAAGCCCTGGCTCTGGTTGAGGCCAGCCTAACCTCCCTGTGGCCCAGGACCTCCAAGATGTTTTTGTTTGAAAACCGTAAGGTCCTCCATGGGACATACCAGGAGAGGCGGTTCTGTAGATCTGAGGGTCCTAGGCCGTATAGGGCTTTAAAGGTTAAAACCAGCACCTTGAACCTGATCCTGTACTCCACCGGGAGCCAGTGCAGCTGGTATAAGCACCGGATGAATGTGATTCCGCAGCGAGGATTAGACAAATACATGGAGAAAGAAAGGGCTCTGAATCCCAGTTGCTGGGGGGGAAACAGGAGGGGAGAGGTCTCTTGTGCTTGGATCCTGCTTGTGGGTTTTGGAAAATGGGTGTCTGGTTGGTTACTGTGAGAAGAAGATGCTGAACTACGTAAATGGGTGACTGGCCTGATCCAGCAGGTCCTCATTGTGTTCTTGTTCATCCTGATTTGCTTGCAAACCATTTACATGGAGGTTAGACTATATTCAGCCATTACTGAGCATTTGCTTACAGGGAGTTCATACATCTTCCCATTAAACATTTGTTCCCCTTTCAGTTCATACGCCCGTCACTTTCCTGGCTGCAAAAAGCCTCTCTCTTTTTCGAGTGGGTTTGTTGCTCTAGGGCAACAGAGCTTTTAAATCCGCTTTAATTGAACAAACCTAATGTTCCAGAATGCAGCCGAATCCCTCCGTTTCATTTAAATGCAACTCTCTGGGAAACTCCGCTTAAACAACAGATACTTTGTGTAAAAAAGCAGCAGAACTATTCCAGCAGAAATCAGCATAACATGTAAATAAACATTGGAATTCTGAACAGCCCGGTTCCAAAATATTTCAGCTCCAGGTAAGACAGCTCTATCAATCTAAGCCGCTCCTGGGGCTTCTGGGAGATGCCAAAACCAAAACATCTGGACACATATTAACAAGCAACAGTGGGTGTCAGCAATCCCTAGAATGCAAATAGAGCTGGGAGAACCGTCGGCACAAACGGCAGATGAATAGCAAGCTTGATTCTTGCTTTGCAAGCTTAGAGGTCCAAGCAGCTGCTCCCCACTCAAAAGATCTCTAACTCCAACACAAGTGTGAAGGAAGGGTTGTAAAATCCCCAGGTCCATTTCCCCTGCCGCTAGGAGAGAGGAGATTGAATTTCAGAGCGGATCCAATCTTTCGCCATGAATCACACTCCAATTTTGGAAGGTCAAACTCATCAGTGGACTTTGCAAGCTAACATTGCTACGAGTTCTGGTCAAGATGGATCAGCCATTAAGGAAGGCAAGGATGCTCTGTTCACAAAGCAGTTGGGCATACCGTGTTAGGTTTATTAGCATCCGTAATAAGGAAACAGCCAATTCATCAACAAGTTTGGCTGGTGGCCTTTGGCTGATTCACATATTAGCCATGATTCCTGCATTGAAGGGGGTTGGACTAGATGACTGCTGGGATCCCTTCCACCTACAGTTCTGTGGTTCTTTGCCCTCCCTTGCTCTTTGCTCCTGCGCCTGTTTAAATATGTAGTTCTCTTGGCCAGGTTTTGTGGTTGGTTTTTAATTCTCCGTTTTATATGGCCTCTCGGGTGCTTTTGTTTTTAGGCACTTAAGAAAATATTAATTATGCCTCGGTAGATGAGTCAGCGCTGAAAGGCTTTCCTGGAAATCAAAATCACTGGACATTGGAGCTCTAAACCAGGGGGCGGCTAGGTTTACCTCGCCTGGGCTGGTTCACTCCCGCGGAGATTGCTCCGTGTGCCGGATTGCGTCTGCAGACGCAATTTCCGGTGCCGCGGAAGTGAGTCTCCGCTCCACGGTGCACCGGTTTAGCACAGCGCACGGGGACTCACTGAGCAGGCAGCTCGGGGGCCGTTTAAATGATCCCTGTGGGCCGCTTGTGGCCCATGGGCTGCATTTTGCTGACCCCTGCTCTAAACAGACGCGGAAGGTGGGAGTTGTAGTAGTTCAGATATCTGGCTGGAGAAATTTGGGTTGCAGTTTCTTGCAGTTAGCTCGGGAGCTGCAACCCACCTGTGTGTCCTGCGGTTCAACTCCTGGCCTGTTTTTGCCTCTCCAGTCCTGCCCAATGATCCCTACTGCCCTGCCTAAGGCTGGTTGGAGTGGGTGGTGCTTGGTATCCAGTGCAGCTCAATGTAGTAAGATTCAGGACAGGTAAAAGAAAGGACTGTGGAACTCACTGCCACAGGAGGCCCCAACCTAGAGAGGCTTAGTCAAATTCCTGGAGGAGCAGAGAGCTCTGCTTCAGCAATGCTTCTGAAAAACTAGGAAACCACAAGAGGGGAGAGTGTTGCTCTTGTGCTTGAATCCTGCCTTCGGGTTTCCCACAGGAATCTGGACTGGATGGGCCACTGGCCTGATCCAGCATGAAAATTAATTTGTTTTTAATTGGCTCTCTGGGCTTGGGGAGCTTCTCTCGACACTTGCTGGGTATTCAAGCAGGACGTTGCCATTGCCCGCAATTTGCCCGCCTTTTGGCTCCTACGAGGCCCTGCAGAAAAATTCCTGTCTGTGTGTCTTGAGCCGCCATGCCTCATTTAGGATAACTGGGGGGCGAGAGGGGGGGGTGGAGAGGAGAGGAGGGAGGGAGGGAGGGAGGGAGAGAAGGGAGAAGGTCACGCAGAGAGGGCAGCTTCCTCTCGAACAGTGTTATAAAAGTATAATTGCCCCGGGTTAGTCAGAGTCCTTTCCCCTCTCTTTACAAGAGTATTTGGGGGGAGGTGGGCTTATTACACATTTTTCAGCAAGCTGAGCGAGGCACGTAATGGGGGCTGCACCCCGTCCAATGGGATTGCAAAGTGGGGGGGGGGTAGTGAACGGTAGACCCCAGGAATCCTGGCTCCCAATCTCTGCTGGAAGCACTTAGCGCTTTCCTTCTCCTTGGGAACATCAGCTTCTAGCAGTAGGACGGAGGGCTGCCTTGCAGGCTGGACCACAGAGTGTTTGGATCTTTCAGGTTCCTGTACTGAACACATGCCCTCCACATGGCCCAGTGTCCCGTCCCCCCTGGCCCAAGTGCCCTGGCGCCACTGCAGGAGAGCCAAAGAGCAGCCAGAGTTCACTTCCTGCCTGCCTGAGAGCTTAGCAAGCAGTGGAGCCGCTTATCTGCCCTTGGCGGCTGACCTCTGCCCATGAAGGGAGCCGTTTCCCTCGGCCTTGAAATGCTCAAAACAATGTCTGAAATTATGGGAACCTCAGAGATTTGTAGAGCTGGGACTCCAAGGGTTCTCTAGCCTAACACAGTCTAACCTCTAGTTCAGCATGGATGCTGAAGTCCACCATCGCCTGAGCTCTGCGAGTGCTATCTCCCAATTGAAGTGCAGAGTGTTTGAGGACCGGGACAGCTGCAGGGAAACCAAAATGCAGTGGTACCTCTGGATGTGAATGGGATCCGTTCCGGAGCCCCGTTCGCATCCTGAAGCGAACACAACCCGTGTGTGCGCGTGCGCAGGTCGTGATTTGCCGCTTCTGCGCATGTCCGTGATGTCATTTTGACCATCTGCACATGCGTGAGTGGTGAAACCCGGAAGTAACACGCAGGAAGGAAGAGCAACTCTTCCCTCCTGCAGTTTCCAGAACTGGCATTCAGAAGCATCGCTGCCTCTGACTGTTGAGGCAGATCAGAGCTGTCCTGGCAAGTAGCCATCAATATGCTTCTTCTCCATGAATTTGTCTAATCCTAACTCCTCTCAGTCTCTTCTTCTTCTCCAGGCTAAGCACCCCCGACTCCTCCAACCGTTCCTCCCAAGGCTTGGTTTCCAACACCCTCCATCATCTTGGTTTCCCTCCTTTGCACACCCCTTGTACGTTTCCACACACAGTCCTGCAAAGCTGGAAATGCCATGTTTGCATGCCACACACGCAGCCAGCTGAAGACCACATGCCCCCAAATTTGGGGCCCAACCTACAAGGCAATCCTGCGTTTTGGTTCTTGCAAAGGACTAGGAGGGAGCTGGCATGTCGATGCCTCTCGCACCTCTTTTGTGGGGATAAGGGGATTAGCTTGTAAGTTTTCTTCACTATTGATTTAACAGAAATTCAATTAAGCCTGGCTATCGGAGTTCATTTTTTTCTTAATTCCTAAAGAACCAAACATCAGCAGAAACAGGGGAAGAAAACCCACCCACATTTCATTAAGCTACACAATGCCTGCTGTTGGTTAGCCAGGAGAGCCCCAGGAAGAAACGAACGCTTGGCTGAAGCATTCCACCCAGCAATTTTAAAAGGGAAAAAAAAAGATGTTCAAATAAATAAACACTTATAAGCCCTCTCTGCGCCGAACGGCCCTGGGGCAGGTTACATAAAATATCACCATTTAAAACAATACACAACACATGAAAACCATTAAAGCAAAACCACAAAACCAAAAATAATCACAAGGCCAGCAAAGCGGGAAGACAGGAATACTGCAGAAGGGAAAGATCTGCTGACCCAACAGCCTCTGGAGCAGAGAGATGGGATTTGACCCGACACCAGAAACGAGGGTGCAAGTCTCACCTGGGAGGCGAGAGTTCTCCACAACCCGACTTCATGCATTTCATTCCCCATTGCAAAATAACTCTGGGCATTTTGGCCAGGGGGTGCCACTTAGGAAAGCTTTGAGAGGAACTGTGAGACCGCTGCATCGCTGGTGGTCAGAGTCTCCCTACACCGTTCTCATTTTAGTTTATCCTTTTTACTGTGAAAATGCTGCCTTGTAACCAGCCGGTACACAAGAACCCAGCGGACACTTTAGAGAGCAGCAGGCTCCTGGATGTGCCAACCCCCAAAGGAGTTCTTCAAGCATGAACAGGCCGGTCACCCCCTCAATGACATGTGGGATGCATGTTCGCAACCCGCAACGTTTGCAACCCACAGCGGCGCGTCTGCACACGCGTGGGTTGCGATTCAGTGCTTCTGTGCATGCGCGACTGCCGAAACCCAGAAGTAACCCGTTCCGGTACTTCTGGGTTTCGGCGGGTCCGTAACCCGAAAAAATGCAACCTGAAGCGTCTGTAACCCAAGGTATGACTGTATTTAAAATGCATCTCTAGGTTATTTGTGGGGCCTGCCTGGTGTTTTTACATGAGTAGAATGTGTCCTTTTATTTAAAATGCATCTCTGGGTTATTAGGAATTCGTTCATTTCCCCCCCCAAAAAATAGTCTGGCCCCCCACAAGGTCTGAGGGACAGTGGTCCGGCCCCCTGCTGAAAACGTTTGCTGACCCCTGGTCTGCACTGATTGGCAGCAATGGTTCTCCAGGGTTTTAGTTCCTCCCAGCCCCACCTGCAGATGCCAGCAGGGATTGAATGATGCCTTCTGCATGCAAGGCAGATGTTCTGGGACTCCTTCCTGGAGTTAAGCCAGGCAGTGATAACAGAGAGAGAGAGAGTAATTCTCCCTCCCCCACGAAATTCATAGTGAGAAATTCCTTTTGTGGTTGCTTCCTAACCGTCCTCCTGCATATTTTTATTTCCTTTCCACGATGTCACATTCCAAAAGGTGATTCACCAAGAAACAATACTTGAAGTCGCCTTAGGCTCATTCATCTGCCATGTTCTGGATGAATACTGACCAGGAAGGAGGCAGCGGTGCTTCTGAATATCACGGGCTGGAAACTGCAGGAGGGGAGAGTTGCTCCTGTGTTCGAATCCTGCTTGCGAGTTTTCCCCCAGGGCATCTGTTTGGCCACTGCGAGAACAGGATGCTGGACTGGACGGGCCATCGGCCTCATCCTGCAGGCTGTTCTTATGGGTCAATTAAATAATATTTATTAATGTATTGCTTTTCTATCCTTCTGTTCCTCCCAAAGGATCCCGGCGTGGCAAGCATGAACATGGTTAGAACAATATAATTTGAAATGAAATAAAAGCAAGTTTGAAAACAATTTTAAAAACCATCTAAAGGCTAATAATAAATTTTATTTATACCCTGCCCTCCCCAGCCAAGACTGGACTCAGGGCGGCTAATACCAGGTATAAAAACAATTGATTAAAATACAACTTAAAAACAAGATTAAGTACAACATTAAAATGCAGCCTCATTTCAGTAGAAACTCAAATCAAAAACTTTTGGGGGATGAAAACGTCAAAACTTCACCAAAGCCAAGGTCCTACGTGGGCCAGAAAAAAGCCAGTGATATATAGGACATCTGAAAATAATTGAAATAGCGGAACTGGACAAAATATATTGTTAGACACAGGAAAAACCAGAAGCGAGGGATTCTTCTGAGAGCCATGACAGGGACCCCAACTCTGTCATGTTCGGGGGGAAAGATCAGCTCAGCTCTGTTTGTGTTACCTGGACAGGTATTCTTCTGTGACAAGGCAAAGGATGCATCAGAAACTGAGCCTGTCAGGTCAAAGAGCCCTTGAGGTGCAGCCTCCCTTTTGCAGATTTTGGGATTTCTTGCTCCCTCCTCCCCTCCTCCCCCAACTCAACAATCTCCTCACAGCTTGTAAAACAGCTCGAATGAAAGAGGGCTGGATAAGTGCTGGCTGCTGGTCAAGTGTCTGTCCCAGGAGCCCAGGAGGCAGAGAACTTAAAAGGTAACACGTGATGGAGAAGCGAGCAGCAGAGCTGGCCTCCTTTCTTCAAGGCTGTCTTTCCCTCCTCTTAAAGGGGAACAGGCACGGGGTCCGGGGCAAGGGCTGCCTTGCTTTGCTGGGTGAGACTAGCCGCATCCCCATCTGCACCAGGGCCCCTTTTTTCCGCCAGAAAGGTGCTTCTTGCAAAACTCATAAGCAGAGCATCTGCTGGATCAGGCCAGTGGCCCATCTAGTCCAGCCTCCTGTTCTCACACGGGCCAACAATCAGATGTCCCAATGGGAAATCCGCAAGCAGGATCCGGGCACCAGAGATTCTCTCCCCTCCTGGGGTCTCCAGCAACTGGCATTCAGA
Source organism: Podarcis pityusensis (assembly GCF_964106645.2). Classification (NCBI taxonomy): domain Eukaryota; kingdom Metazoa; phylum Chordata; class Lepidosauria; order Squamata; family Lacertidae; genus Podarcis; species Podarcis pityusensis. The sequence continues at coordinate 1,450,806 of NC_138036.1, read as the reverse complement.
AGCATTGCTGCCTCTGACTGTGGAGGCAGAATATAGCATCTGGCTGGTAACCAAGTGGTACGCAGGCTAAGAACCTCCCCTGATGTTGGGAAAGATGGAGGGCACAAGGAGAAGGGGACGACAGAAGACGAGATTGGACAGTGTTCTCGAAGCTACCAGCATGAGTTTGACCAAAGTGCGGGAGGCAGTGGAAGACAGGAGGGCCTGGCGTGGTCTGGTCCAGGGGGTCATGAAGAGACGGACACGACTAAACGACTAAAGAACAACAAACCACCTATACATCTAAGACTGAGCAAGGCATAGAGAAAGTAGATAAAAGTTTCCCTCCGTCTTACAACCTTAGAACTCATGGACGTATAGGTAGAGGTCCACGAGTTCTAAGGTTGTCAGAGGCTGAGGGAAACATTTATCTACTTTCTCGACACCTTACTCAGTCTTAGAAACTTCAGTCTTGCTGTTTCTTCCTTGCCTTTTATCTAAACTAAAGAACCCAAACTCTGCAGGCTTTCCGTATTTTGGAACCTTTCCAATGCTATACTATCCATTTCCAGGTGAGGCACCCAGAACGGAACTCAGTGCTCCAGCTGTGCCCACACCACAGATTTGTATGTTGCCGTTATTATATTGGCAGTCTTCTTTCCAGTGATCCCTTTCCTAATGATCCTTAGCGTGGAATTTGCCTTTTTCACAGCAGCTGCATGTTGGGTCAACATCTGAGCGATCTGTGCGGTTCTGCACAGAACCTCAAAATCTTGTATGGGTCTTACTATGGGACACGGGTGGTGCTGTGGGTTAAACCATGGAGCCTAGGACTTGCCAATTAGAAGGTCGGCGGTTCGAATCCCTGCTACGGGGTGAGGTCCCATTGCTCCTGCCAACCTAGCAGTTTGAAAGCACGGCAAAGTGCAAGTAGATAAATAGGTAAACAGCGGGAAGGTAAACGGCGTTTCCGTGCGCTGCTCTGGTTCGCCAGAAGCGGCTTAGTCATGCTGGCCACATGACCTGGAAGCTGTATGCCGGCTCCCTCGGCCAATAAAGTGAGATGAGCGTCGCAACCCCAGAGTCGGCCACGAATGGACCTAATGGTCAGGGGTACCTTTACCTTTACCATTTACCTCACTGCCTCCCTGCAGCTGGGAACGCAGCCCAGAAGCACTTCTTCCCAGTTTCTGCAAACAGCCTTCTCCCTGCAGCTGGAATGCAACCCCAGCATCCTGCTTCTGTCCCCTTGTGGGGGCTATGGCTTTCTGAGCGGGGGGGCTTCCTGAGTGTCGCTCTGTGGGGGCAAAGAGTCACGGAAGCGCCTGCCTGCGTGTCGGGCTTGATGTCGAGTTCCCAGAAGTAACTTTTCAACCCTTGCCAAACACTGCCAGGTCTGTTTCCTCCCCTCTGCAGATGGTGGGGGCCCCGGGAGTGCAGGAAGGCAGATGCCCCTGGGGCAACTCTCCAGACAGGGAGGACTGAACCCGGGCGTCGGGGAGGGCAAATTCTTTGTGACGGCCATGGAATGGAAACGATGCATTTGTTTTATTTTGCTCGCTTGATATATTTTTACGTCTCCCCTCAAATGAAAGGTTCCCAGGGCAGTATGCAGCATTTAAAATGAAGTTGTTGTTGTTGTTGTTGTTGTTGTCGTTGTTGTTGTGTTTACAGTGGTACCTCGGGATGCGAACGGGATCCGTTCCGGAGCCCCATTCACATCCTGAATAGAACGTAAGACGCATTGGCACGTGCACGGGTCACATTTTGCCACTTCCACCCATGCGTGTGACATCATTTTGAGCAACTGCACATGCGCGAGTGGCAAAACCTGGAAGTAACACGCTCCGTTACTTCCAGGTTGCCGCGGAGTGCAACCCAAAAGCGCTCAACCTGAAGCACATTCAACCCGAGGTATGACTGTATTATGTTTATTATGTTTATTTATTTAATTTCTTTACCACCCTATACCCAAAACTCTCAGGGCGGTTCACATAAAATATCAAATACATAAAATCAAAACAAAAACCAACAACCCAATAAAAAAAAACCCAAAAGAGCCACCATTTTTAAAAAGGGTATAGGATGTAGATCAGGCAAAGGCTTGGTTGAAAAGGAACATTTTTGCCTGGTGCCTAAAGGTGTATAGTGAAGGCACCAGGCGAACTTCCCTGGGGAGAGCATTCCACAGACGGGGAGCCACTGCAGAGAAGGCCCCATCTGTGGCCACCCTCCTGACCTCTCGCGGAGGAGGCACATGAAGGAGGGACTCAGAATATGATCTCAGGAACCGGGTAGGTTCATATGGGAAGAGGCAGTCCTTGAGGTATTGCGGTCCTGAGCTGTTTAAGGCTTTATAGGTCAATCAAAACCAGCACTTTGAACTGGGCCCGGAAACTAATTGGTAGCCAGTGCAGTCGGACAAGAATTGGTATCATATGCTCAACCCAGCTTGCTCCGGTGAGCAACCTGGCCACTGAATTCTACACCAGCTGAAGCTTTTGAACCATCTTCAGAGGCAGCCCTACGTAGAATGCATTGCAGTAATCTAACCTTGAGGTTACCAGAGCAGAGACAACAGGAGTCAGGCTATCTCTGTCCAGATAGGGGTGTAGCTGGGCCACCAGCCGAAGCCGATGGAAGGCACTCCGGGCCACTGAGGCCACCTGAGCTTCAAATGACAGCAAAGGATCTAGGAGGACTCCCAAGCTATGAAGCTGATCCTTCAGGGGAAGTGTAACCCCGTCCAGATCAGGCGACCTCCCACCCATCTAGTCTGAAGAACCACCCACTAACAGTGCCTCAGTCTGATCTGGATTGAGCTTCAGTCTATTGGCTGAATGAGAATGTAAACATAAGAACAGAAGCGCTTTGTGTTCTCTGTCCTGAATCTTCCAACAATCAGTTTCATTGGATGCCCAAAAGTTCTAGCATGTGTTGACCAGGACCTGACCAGACTTTGGGACACAGGTGGCGCTGTGGTCTAAACCACCGAGCCTCTTGCATTTGCGGATCAGAAGGTCGGTGGTTCGAATCCCTGCGACGGGGTGAGCTCCCATTGCTCTGTCCCAGCTCCTGCCAACCTAGCAGTTCGAAAGCACACCAGTGTGAGTAGATAAATAGGTACCTCTGCGGCGGGAAGTTAAACGGCGATTCTGTGCGCTCTGGCTTCTGTCACGGTGTCCCGTTGCACCAGAAGCAGTTTAGTCCTGCCGGCCACATGACCCGGAAAGCTGTCTGTGGACAAACGCTGGCTCCCTTGGCCTGAAAGCGAGATGAGCGCTGCAACCCCATAGTCGCCTTTGACTGGATTTAACTGTCCATGGGTCCTTTACCTTTTACCTTGATCAGACTTGTAGCTCATAATATCTGGAGGGTTGCCAAAGGCTGCATTGGCACCTAGAACTGAGCTCAGTAGCAAATCAGCTGATCTCTGAAATGCAATCCACCCGCTGTTGCCACAGGAAGGGAGAGGGCTCCTCTGCTCTGGTTCTGCTTTTTGTTCCCCTAGAGGACCATATGAGAACAGGATTCTGGTCCAAATAGACCATGGGCTTGATCCAGCAAGCTCCTCTTACATTCTTACTCCATGCTTTAACTCCCCACCCCCACCCCACCCCTTTGTGAAGATGCCAAAAGCTCAGATTTGTAACCATGGATGCTTTCGGCACTCTCTCTTTGACTTCTGAACGGTTGACGTGCTCCTTGGAATTTTCCCCAGTGGGGCAAAGAAAAGCTTTTGGGGAGTTGTTTTTGGGTAGAGGGGTGAATGATAGGGTTAACCAGAGAGCGAGAGAGAGAGAAACACACACACACACACAGAGAGAGAGAGAGAGAGAGAGAGAGAGAGAGAGAGAGAGAGAGAGAAACTTCTCAGAGATCTCCAGAAACTAGCTTGGATCTAACAATGATCCAATAATTCCATATAGGTTTGAGGCATGAAGACCTTCGCATGGTACCTCCAGACTGAATTGGTGAATGCACTGGAGATGTGAGTCTGAATGGAAAGCATTGCCCAGAAAACCCGTTATGCCATAGCCATTAGGAAGAGTGTTCTTCTTCTTCTTTGGTGATCCCTCGTAGCCGAGTAAGATTGTCTTCCATAAACACGGTTTGAACAATGAGTCCGTAAGTGACTGGGGAGGCCAATTCTGGATCCACACGTCCTTCCACAGTGGGGACATTGGTTTCCAGGCGGGAGTTGATCACAGTGTGGATTTGCCAAGCGTGCCTTCCTCTTAGCACGTTTCTCCCTTGCGTCCTGAGTTCGAGTGTCTTCAAAGCCCATGACACCTTTGGTAAAGGCCGTTCTCCAACTGGAGCGCTCGCAGGCCAGTGTTTCCTAGTTGTCAGTGTTTATTCCCTTTGACCTTACCGCCTTGGGTGACCCTGCTGGGAGTATGAGATTCCCAACGGTTTCGCTAACAAGGGTCATAGGAACATGCAAGCCCCCTCACCACAACAAGGTGATGATCCAGCGAGTGGGTAGGAAGAGCGTTATTGACTCATTAACCAGAAGCCTTGGAGAGGGCAGAGGGGGGTGTTATGGGGTGAGCGGGTCCTGACATAACAGCCAGAGGTCTTGGGAAAAGGGCAAAGTGCTTTGCAGCAACCTCGCTAGAAGGGCCTGACCCTGGTAACAAGGTGTACCTTGCATTGGATGGCTGATTCTCTCTTGGTGATACTGCAGAATGATAAATAACCATATCCCATACCACACCTTCTTAGTGACGAACAACATTTTAAATATACCCAAATGCGAGATAAAGAGGGATTGTGCTATATAGTGGAAGTGCTGTTAGACAGGGAGGAGAGGAGCGAGACTTGAAGGTTTGGTGGGCAAAACCAAGCAGAGGTTGGATGGCTGCCTGTCATGGATGCTTTAGCTGAGATTCCTGCATTTCGGGGGGTTGGGCTAGATGACCCCTGGGTCCCTTCCAACTTATGATTCTGTGAAAGGTGCAGCTTGGCTATTCCGCAGGGCTGTTGTGCAAGGAAAAGGTGCAAGAGCCTCTTCTCAGTCTCTTCTTCCATCACAATACTTTGTCCTCTTCCTCCGTTTCCAGGATGAGCTTCTTTCCATTTTCCTCCACTTTCTATATATTTTTTAATGCATCAAGGAAATACAGTGGTACCTCGGGTTACAGACGCTTCAGGTTACAGACTCCGCTAACCCAGAAATAGTACCTCGGGTTAAGAATTTTGCTTCACGATGAGAACAGAAATCGTGCGGTGGCAGCAGGAGGCCCCATTAGCTAAAGTGGTACTTCAGGTTAAGAACAGTTTCAGGTTAAGAACGGACCTCCGGAACGAATTAAGTACTTAACCCGAGGTACCACTGTATTGTGTTCTGTATTCCATGTCCAATAATGTATCAATTTCTCAATTCTGCAGCTGAGCTCTGGTTCAGATGCAGTCCTGATGTTAGCCTGACAGCTTTATGCTCACATTCAGGGGTGTGGGTGTGTGAAATGTGAGGCAGCACCCTTGAGTGCCTTCTGCCGTTCTGGATCGCACTCTTTCCTACTTGCATTTCATATCCCCTGGGGAGAACCCCAGCCATTCCACTCCCCCCCCCCGATGCCCCAGTGCCAGTTGTGCTGGCCAATTGCTGACAGCCAGCCTTTTGGATCAGAGCTGAGTCGCTAATATTATTTTGGGAGTGGAGGAAGCCTGCCTGCTGGGCAAACAAAAGCCAGCAAGTGTGAAAATACGAGCTGGTGACACGCTGCATCCTCTTGCTGGGCTTTCTTGTAAATATGTCACTGCGGAAGGAGGGAGGGGAAAGGAGTTGGCTGCAAGGAGAGCATCCGGCCAGGAAGTTCTGGCCCCTGGTGGAGCAAGCTGGCCGGTTGGTGCCAGGGGCCCGTGTTGGTCCTGGAAACGATGGGGCAGAGGTGGAGCTTGTTCCTGGATTCTCTTTTCTTCCATCTAACACATTGGCAGCACATTTCTCTTCCTTTTTCAACTTGAGATCACACACACACACAGAGCTCACTCCTGTGAGTGCCAGTTTTCATTTTACAGTTGGGAAACTGAGGCTGGAGCAGAATGGTTTTCTTTAGGGTCAAATGGTGGAGTTGTGCACTTAAAGCACATTTAAAGTACATAGTTTTTAATGTGCATTAAAGTACACAGCCCCTCCCGAAGATTACTGGGAACTGTAGTTCACCCCCCACACAACCACTATTCCCAGCACCCGTCGGAAACTGCAGGATTATTTCGCGGGCAGGTTGTGTGGTGTCAATGCATCCTGTGTATGCAGCCTGTGGCTTGCACCCAGCTTCCTTGAGATATGTCATAGAAATCATAGAACAGTAGAGTTGGAAGGGACCCCAAGGATCATCTAGTCCAGCCCCCTGCAGTGCAGGATTCGTGTCCCTACTGAACCACCCACATAACTCCAGTGGCATAGTATGGGGGGCACAAGGGCAGTTGCCCCAGGTGCAAAATTGTTGGGGGCCCAAAATTTCATCCCCCGGTGCTTCCTCAATACAGCTGTTCAGTTTCTCTGTGCAAACCAGGAAGTGACCTCTCCAGACAACGGGTCGGCTCTGCTTTTCTCATCTCTGTGGCTGTGGTCTCCTGGGCAACGCAGATACCATTCTCTCCCTCCCTCCCACCCCTCCATGCAGCCCCGGGCACTGGCAACCTCTGCTACGTCACTGGATTGCATTTTTCCCAATTTTTAAAAATTAATTTTCCAAAATTTTAAACTAACAAACAAACATATATCATAATTTATCTTAATAACATTGTTAAGTGACTTCCTCAAATTCCCTTGACTGAATTTCAATATATATCATTGTAACGGTTTTCCAAAACAGATTCTCATAAAATTGACTTAATCCTCTTAACATCTTTGTTTCTTTTCATCTTTGCTTTAAACATAGTATTCAATAACTTCACATATTTAAATCCTTAGCATATCTATTTTTTGCAAGTATTTCTGATTAATTTATATTAGCATATTTAAGTATAATCTTTGAAGTTCTTCCATTCTTCCTGGTGCTCCTCCTCCTTCTGGTCACGGACTCTTCCGGTCAGGTTGGCTAGCTCTGAAAAGTCCATCATCTTCATCTGCCGTTCCTTCACTGTTGGTACTTCTTGAGTTTTCCAATTCTCAGCCAGTAAAATTTGAGCTGCAGTTGTGGCATACAAAAACAATCTAACATCTTTTTTGGGCAATTCCAAACTGGACCACTGGATAACTCCCTTTCAGACTAGACTGGCATTAGAAGGCTGCCAGTCTTGAGCTGTAGGGTTTGAGGGAGACACCAGGGGTCCGAGTCTGCCCCACGCTTTGCATTCCTTCTTTGTCTCTTCCTTCGTCCTCCCACTGCCCCAGCTCCTCTCTAAATAGCCCTCTGGTTTCCTAGGTGCCATTTGGCTGCTGCTTCCCCGCATCACACCTAAAAAATAGCACGCACAGCACAGGAATTTGCTGGGTCCTTGACAGAGTCACCGCCTTTTCAGAAACATGGCCAGCGCCAAGCGAAATAGGAAGCCGGCTGAGGCAGGAAGGGCGCAGAGTGCTCTGTTTGCAACTGCTGCCTTGACCGGCTGGCTGGCAGGGCTGCTGAGTCCCTTTTGCAGAGACTGCCAGGACTTGCACCTCCAGTGGCTCCAGTTTGGGAGGAGCAGCTGCTTGCTAGGCCAACGGAGAGAGCGAGGCGACTCCTTGATGGGCCATCAGCAACGAGGGGATGAAGCGCTCTCCCAGATGTTCAGATTTGGGGTGGTGGAAGTGCCAGGAGGAGACGGGCGGGTCACATCTCAGAGGTCTGAAGGACTGCCAGCAGATCATCTTCATTCATTGGATAACAATTGCCACATTTCCAGACTTAAACTACATGGTTAATCTATGGAACTCCCTCCCACAGGACCACAGGAGGCAATGATGGCCACCAACTTGGATGGCTTTAAAAGAGGATTGGACACATTCATGGAGGGAAGGGCTATCAATGTCTACTAGCCACAATGGCTATGTTCTACCTCCACAGTCAGAGTCAGCAATGCTCCATCTGGTACGCAGGATGAGACCCTCCCTGCCCGCAGACTGTCTCGCCAGAGTGGTACATGCTCTGGTTATCTCCCGCTTGGACTACTGCCATGCGCTCTACATGTGGCTCCCTTTGAAGGTGACCTGGAAACTACAACTAATCCAGAATGCGGCAGCTAGACTGGGGACTGGGAGCGGCCGCCAAGACCATATAACACCGGTCTTGAAAGACCTACATTGGCTCCCAGTATGTTTCCAAGCACAATTCAAAGTGTTGGTGCTGACCTTGAAAGCCCTAAACGGCCTCGGCCCAGTATACCTGAAGGAGCGTCTCCACCTCCATTGTTCTGCCCGGACACTGAGGTCCAGCACCGAGAGCCTTCTGGCGGTTCCCTCATTGCGAGAAGCAAAGCTACAGGGAACCAGGCAGAGGGCCTTCTCGGTGGTGGCGCCCGCCCTGTGGAACACCCTCCCACCAGATGTCAAAGAGATAGACAACTACCTGACATTTAGAAGACATCTGAAGGCAGCCCTGTTCAGGGAAGTTGTTAATGTGTGATAGTTTAATGTATTTTTAATCTTTGTTGGAAGCTGCCCAGAGTTGCTGGGGAAACCATAATTAATAACTAGAACACAAAAAAGGGAGGTGTGAGGAGGTTGATGAAATAAGTTAATGGAAAATAAGGATTTGGGAATATTGGATTTGTTTTTAAATTTTTTGTTTATTTTTGTTTTTTGATTTTGATGTATTGTGTGTTTTGGTTTTTTTTTCCTTCTTCTTTGACTTTGGTTTTTATTGACTTGTATTGTTCAATTGTTATTTTTGTCTACCTTTTTATTTCTTTTTCTCTTGTTTTTTCTTTCTTTCTCTGTAATTTTAAATTCTCAATAAATATCATTTTAAAAAAAAAAGGGAAAAAAAGGACAGAGTTGCTGGGGAAACCCAGCCAGATGGGCAGGGTACAAATAATAAATCATTATTATTCTGTCTCCCAGTTGCTGGAAACCACAGAAGGAGAGAGGTCTCTTATGCTTGAATCCTGTTTGCTGGTTTCCCTTTTGGAGCATCTGGTTGGCCTTGTGAGGACAGGACGCTGGACTAGATCAACCATTGGCCTCATCCAGCAGGCTCTTCTGATGTTCTTAGGTCCCAAGTAATCTTCAAGGGCAGCCCCATAGGGAGCATGTTGCAGTAGTCCAGTCTGGAAGTTTTCACCGTGGCCAATGAGAGAGAGCTATCGACGGCTACTAGCCATGATGGCTTTGCTCTGCCTCTGTGGTTGCAGTTCTCCACAGGTATCTGGTTGGCCATTGTGGGAAGAGGATACGGGGCTGGATGAAGCACACCTGGGTGGCCAGATTTGGGATAGTGGAAGTGTCAGGAGAAGACAGACAGGTCAGGTCTCAGAGGTCTGATGTAAGAGCCAGCTGTTCTTATTCATTCTCGTTCATTCCTTGGGTAACAATTGCCGTGTTTCCGAAGTGTAATTGCCTTTGTGTGAGGCAATGAGTGTCATCTGTGCTCTGGATATTTTTAATGCTTCCAAATTTAGACTTCAGGAACAGCCACTAAACAGCACTATCCTCCGATTGACTGCATAAGTGCATATTTGGCTTGCGACTGAGGCGTGATTTCTCAATAAATGTTTGCATTCAAGAACAGTTACTCATGCATCTGACTAAAGAGGAGACGCTTTGATTGCATACTGACCTGTGCCTGGGATCAAGTTTAGAAGATGAAAGTGCCGTCCCTGCTGAAGGTCATAATGACCTTGTTTGAATTTGTCCACGTGTTGCAAGTCAAGTATCATTTCCCTCAAAAGGATTCCTCTACATCTTGAAATGTAAAATAAGGTTACCAGACGTCCCTGTTTCCCGGGGACAGTCCCCGGATTTACAAATCAGCCCCCATACAAAATCCATTGAAGTTGAAAAGTGTCCCCTGATTCATTGAAAAATATCTGGTAACCTTAATGTAAAATGAGATCCTCAAGACAGAATTTGCCAGCTTTTTTTTTTTTTTTTGCAGGCTCCACCAAAACTCTTGCTCAGACCCTTGTTCTGTCTACCTTGCATTGACAACTGTACTTATCCTCTCTCGGCTTAAACGGAGCAGAGATTTGGCATCCTTCCTTTTGACTTTCGCGCATTCAAGGGTCTTCAAGACTTTTTTTAAGCTGACAAACCTACAGAGTCATTTAAAATATCCTTGAGCAGTTCGTCGTTTTAATGCTCGCTCCGCATTGCTTTTATTTTATTTTTTTTCACTGATAAATTTTTATTGGTATTATACATATATACATATAAACTTATACAAAGTCCAATACTTAAATTACACATAATATATTCATTCCATAAATCAAAAATACATTTATTTTAGGCTCTGCCAAGCCTTGAACTTCCTTCCACTCCTTTGGTAAGTATCAAATAGACTTTATATTCACGTATTTTATCTCTTTTACATAATAACCTTTAGTGTTAGAGTTATTCCAATCCCGCCAGTGTCGTTTAAAGTTTAGTCCCAATATATATCCAATATTTAATCCAATTATCATGAAATTTCTGTTCATCTTGATCTCTTATTCTTCCTGTTATTCTAGCGAGCTCGGCATAATTTGTTAATTTAATCTGCCAATCACTTATATTAGGTATGGCATCCGTTTTCCAATTTTGTGCTAACATGATTCTTGCAGCTGTTGTGGCATATAAAAATAGTACCTTATCTTCTTTTTTAATTTCTTTACCTGTCATTCCTAGCGGAAAGGCTTCGGGTTTTTTGGGAAACGTGTATTTAAAAAAAAATTTAAGCTCGTTATAAATCGATTCCCAAAAGCCTTTCACTTTGCTGCATAACCACCACATATGGTAGAAGTCACCATCTACTTCTCCACATTTCCAACATCTTTTGTTCTTTAACCTATAGATCTTAGCCAGTTTCACTGGTGTGAGGTACCACCTAAATATCATTTTCCACATATTTTCCCTTAATGCCATACATGCCGTGAACTTCATGTTAATACTCCATAATTCTAGCCATCTCTCAAAATCGATGTTATAGCCGATGTCTATTGCCCACTTAGTCATAACCTCCTTCACCTCCTCGTCTTTTGTATACCCGCTCCGCATTGCTTTTAAATGTTTTCCGTGTCTCTGTATACCACCCTAATATTTTATGAGAGGACAGTGTAGAAATACTTTTATAAATGAAATAGTAAAACCTTAACTTGGCTACAGCCAGTGCAGTTCTTTGGGCGCAGGTGGAATATGCTGTCACAATCTCACCTCTGGCTGGAGAAGCCTGACCTGGCCACAGAAATCAATGATCAAGCCATGGTTTGACTGCTGCCATGCGCTCTGTGTGGCCCTTTAAAGTCCTCTTCAAAACTCTTGTATTGCAATATGGCTGCCTGAATCATGTGACCCCTCCCCCACTGTTAAATACCACCAGTGCATTTCCGAGCTGAGATTGAACTGCTGACTTTAACTTCTTTAAATCCTTGAATGAGGATTTGAAGGAGCACCTACAGCCAATATTGTTTTGCTCATACATCAGGGATGGAAGTCTGAGCTGTTTGCCCCACTGCACACCCACCCACTGAAAATCCACTCTTTAGTGCTAAATTGGAACAAACTGCAATCCACAGGAAACCCGATTGCCGTTTGTTCCAATTCAGTGCTAAACCGCAGCTTTTCCCAGGGGGAAGTGAAGAGGCAAATGGAGGTGTGGCTAAGCCCTGAATGGCTCATCACCATCCAATCATAGAAGTGTGGAGCTGGAAGGGAACCCAAAGGTCATCTGGTCCAACCTCCTGCAATGCAGGAATGCCAGCCAAAGCATCCTTTGTCTTCTTGTATGGGCCACTGGAGACAAGATGGCTGCAGTTTTGCTCAGGAGAGGAGCAGATGGAAGTGGGCTTGTGACAAACCACCCCCGGAAAGGCAGGCTCCTCAGGCTTTCACACCAGCCCGATGGACAAGAGGTTGTGTTTGCTTACTGGATTTCCAAGAGTAGCAGCAAATCCGAATGAAATGTTAGCAAAGAGGAAGCAAGTGTGCTCTGACATTTTGATGACGGAGAGTGTTGTGCGGAAGCAGCTGTGATGGTCTGGGACTCAGACTCGGAACCAGAGGAGTCTCAGTCTGCACCGGATCCTTTGCCTCAGGCAGCATCTGAACCAAGTCTGGGGCCTGATCCTGAAGAGTCCCAGTCTGCACAGATTCCCCTGCAGCAAACACCAGCTGGGCCGAGTCAGGGGCGTGAGCCTGCCCTGGCTCCAGATGCGGGAATGACCTCCTTGCCTTCAGCTGGGCCATCACTTACAGCTACTTACAGCTACTTGTTTCCTGCTTGGCAGGGGGTTGGACTCGATGGCCCTTGTGGTCTCTTCCAACTCTATAATTCTATTCTACTCCACTACCAGTTGGGTCAGGGGAGGCTGAGGCGGCCTCTGGGTCTAGTAACCCACCAACGTCTCCTGAGCTGCAGAGACTCAGGTCTGAGAGAAGGAGAGATGTGAGTACTTGCAGGAGGAGTGCTCGCCTTCGGGCGAAACAGGGAGGTGAGTCGCCGGGGGATCAGGACCAGCCGTTACCCCGTCAGAGATAAAAGGCTGTCGGACCCTGCCCCAGGTTGTGGGAGCAAGATTGCTGTTTGCCAGAACCTGTACCCTGCCTCATGTCCTGCCTTGGCCCTGTTGGACTGACTCCCAGCAGAACCTTCAGATTCTGGACCAGTCCTGGACTGTGTTTCACGGGTTACCCCCTGGCCCAGCACATCAGCAAAAAGACAGGCATGCTCAAATCAGCTACATTAATTCCACGACAAACCTTCACCCAGAAGCAGCACCCATCTTCTTGGTCTTTGTCCTGGTGGAGCACCCTCCTGGCTGTCAGCCAGAGAGCCAGTGGTGGTTTAACACCTGGGAGAGACCAGAATTCAAATCCAATCCCCTTCTCGGCCATGAAGCTCGCTGAGTGACCCTGAGCCAGTTGCAACTCCTCTGCCTAACCTACCTCACAGGGCTATTGTGGGGATTAAATGAGGATGGAATTCTCCATGCAGCACAAAGTTAACCTATGGAACTCCCTTCCACAAGAGGAAGTGATGGCCACCAACTTGGAGGGCTTCAAAAGAAGATTGGACAGATTCATGGAGGAGGAGAGGGCTGCCAATGACTCCTAGCCAGCATGGCTGTGCTCTCACAGTGAGTGGCAGCCATGCTTCTGAATCCCAGTTGCTGGAAACCACAGGAGGCCAAAGGGTTCTCGTGCTCAAATCCTGCTTGCAGATTTCCCATTGGGGCATCTGCTTGGCTGCTATGAAAACAGCATGTTGTTGTTTAGTTGTTTAGTTGTGTCCGACTTTTCGTGACCCCCTGGACCAGAGCACGCCAGGCATTTCTATCTTCCACTGCCTCCCGCAGTTTGGTCAAACTCATGCTGGTAGCTTTGAGAACACTGTCCCACCATCTTGTCCTCTGTCGTCCCCTTCTCCTTGTGTCCTCCATCTTTCCCAGCATCAGGGTCTTTTCCAAGGAGTCTTCTCTTCTCATGAGGTGGCCAAAGTATTGGAGCCTCAGCTTCACGATCTGTCCTTCCAGTGAGCACTCAGGGCTGATTTCCTTCCGAATGGAGAGGTTTGATCTTCTTGCAGTCCATGGGACTCTCCAGAGTCTCCTCCAGCACCAGAATTCAAAAGCATCAATTCTCTGGCGACCAGCCTTTTTAATGGTCCAGCTCTCACTTCCACACATCACTAGAAAACAGGATGCTAGACACCTTATCCAGCAGGCTCTTAACAATTTGTAATTCACTCTTACATGGGGCTGCCCTTAAGACCGACCCAGAAACTCCAGCGGGTGCAGAATGCCACAGTGAGGCTCCTTACAGGGTCTTTGCTGTGGGATCACATTCATCCGGTGCTATACCAGCTGCACTGGCTCCCGGTGGAGTACAGGATCAGGTTTAAGGTGCTGGTTTTAACCTTTAAAGCCCTATAAGGCCTAGGACCCTCGTCCCTACGGGACTGCCTCTCCTGGTATGTCCCACGGAGGACCTTACGGTCTTCAAACAAAAACATCTTGGAGGTCCCGGGCCACAGGGAGGTTAGGCTGGCCTCAACCAGAGCCAGGGCTTTATCGGCTGTGGCCCCGATCAGGTGGAACGCTCTGTCACAAGAGACCAGGGCCCTGCAGGACTTGACATCTTTCCACAAGGCCTGCAAGACAGAGCTGTTCCGCCTAGCCTTTGGCCAAGGCGCAGTCTGACCCCCTCCTTTGGCAATCCTCACAGAACTCTAGCCCAATGGTTGCCATTAATTTGATTCTGAACTGATTTTAGAATGAATTGATTTTAGAATGTATTCCAATTAATTGATTGTGGTTTTATGTAAACTGTGATTCATTACTATTGTTAGCCGCTCTGAGCCTGGCTTCGGCTGGGGAGGGCGGGATATAAATAAAATATTATTATTATTATTATGAATCACAAAGATATCTGCAGATCTGCAATGACACGAAGGCTAGCAATATCAACCACACCATGTGGGAATCCCTTGCAGACGACAGTCAGGTTGTATATCACAGCAGTGACCAGAGTAGAAATAACTGCTGGGATGAGCGCAGAAAGAAGGAAACACCCTGGTGCATCTGCAGCAGCACAACTGGGCACCTTGCTCTGCCCCAGCTGCAATAAAACATGTCTCTCCCCTATTGGTCTCTGCAGCCACAGCAGGCGCTGCTAGCTCCCTACAGCTTGAGCTCACCCCAAAAGGTGGACTCCTCTGTTGTCTCCCCAGACCGATGCCCTGCCTATCCCACCTTGAGCTCCTTGGAAAAAGAAATGTGATATAAACAAATAAATAAATTTGGAAGAAGCAGAGAAATGATGCCTGCGAGCTGCATCTTTCCTCCGGAATCTGATCTGCTTCCCCCAAACCTCCATTGGGCCCCCTCTCTCCACTCCCCCCCCCCCAATTTACTGCAGGAGCTGAATCAGCCCTCCTGCCCCCCTCCTTCTCAACAGCCCTGCCTCAAACAAGGCTCCTCTTTTATTATTTTTGGGGCCTCTGTTTCCCCCCTCCTGCCCTTCTCCTTTCTGCGCCTTCGCCATCTGGGTTCGATAGAAATGCACACACGCACACACACGATTCCTCCCAGCAAAGCTTATTTTCCTCCATTTGGGGTTTTTCTTTTTTTTAGTGTATGTTTTCTGTAGCTCTAATTGGCCGGGGCTTGAACCCGCGCCAAGGCAAACGCACCTGAGGGAGTCTTGCTTTACAGGCCCCCTCGCGAGGGCCAGAAATTTGGCCTCTCTGACTGCTGGGGTGGGGCGGGAATCGTGACCGGGGGAAGGGGGAACTTTTGGCTGGGTCTTTGCTGACCGGGAAGGGAAGGGGGGTCACGCCAACAGCATGGTTGCCAGCCGTGCCCCATGACAGCTGCCCTCTGTTGGCGGAGCCAGGAGCAAAGGCTTCCAGCCTTTGGAGTGGAGTGGGGAATAGATGCTGTGTCAGGCCTGCAACCACCTGTGAACTGTGCCCCCCTCCCTCTGCAAAAAGGGGTCTGGACCACAGATGGGCCAACGGAGGATGCCAGGCACGTGGGCCGCATGTGCTACCCAGAAAAGAGCAGGCCCGCTTCCAGATTCTGAGTATTTTTGGGTCAGCTCAACCTCTGGAGTCCAAGTCTTCCATGCCGGGTCTTTCCCCCCTCCTGTTTGTCTGTCAGAAGTATCACGTAGCGGGGGGGAAATACATGAGGAGTTGAAAAAAAATGCTTAAGATTTCTATGAAATTCTATTCTAAGATCCCATTAATGAAAAAACCAGAGGCTTACCAATAATAATAATAATAATAATAATAATAAAAAATAATAATTTATTATTTATACCCCGCCCATCTGGCTGGGCTTCCAACAAACTATTAAAACACAGCAATGCATCAAACATTAAAAGCTTCTCTAAACAGGGCTGCCTTCAGATGTCTTCTAAATGTCAGGTAGTTGTTTACCTCTTTGACATCAGGTGGGAGGGCGTTCCACAGGGCGAGTGCCACTACCGAGAAGGCCCTCTGCCTGGTTCCCTGTAGCTTTGCTTCTCGCAATGAGGGAACCGCCAGAAGGCCCTCGGTGCTGGACCTCAGCATCCGGGCAGAACGATGGGGGTGGAGACGCTCCTTCAGGTATACTGGACCGAGGCCGTTTAGGGCTTTCAAGGTCAGCACCAACACTTTGAATTGTGCTTGAAAATGTACAGGGAGCCAATGGAGGTCTTTCAAGACCGGTGTTATGTGGTCTCGGCGGCCGCTCCCAGTCACCAGTCTAGCTGCCACATTCTAGATTAGTTGTAGTTTCCGGGTCACCTTCAAAGGTAGCCCCACATAGGCGCATTGCAGTAGTCCAAGCGAGAGATAACCAGAGCATGCACTACTTCGCGGACAGACTGGGCCTTTTAGGAAAAGAAATACCAAAATCGAGAAAAGAAAAACGAATTTTCTTATATGCGACCACCGCAGCTAGGATAGTAATAGCATCTAAATGGAAAGCTAAAGAACTACCTACCAAGGAGGAATGGATTCTTGAATTAAATGAATATTTAAAATTGGCTAAATTAACAGCATCCCTACTACAGCAGTCAAATCAAAAACTAAGCAATGCTTTGATGATTATATGACAAGAAATTGCTCTAAAAAAGACATGCTAACATGCTTAGATTAAGAATGTAAATGCATCAAAACAATAAATTATCAATGACATATGTATGTATACAGAGAAAATAAAAACAATCAGAATGCAATGATAAGGGTAAGATTGATTCTAGAGAAGACGAGTAGCGGTGGAGGGAAGTTAAACAGGGTGGTGGGTTTATTTTATTTTGTTTACGTTTTTTCTTTTTCTTTTTTGGATATTGTATCAGGTTCAGGTGTCGCTCCTCCCTTGGGGTCTCTCCACATTTGTAAGAACTTGATCGTTTAGAGTGAGTGAGTGAGTGAGTGAGTTATTAGAGGTTTTCACTGAAAAAACATTATGAAATAAAAGAAATATGAATACAGTAGTACCTTGGAAGTCGAACAGAATCTGTTCCGGAAGTCCGTTCGACTTCCAAAATGTTCGCAAACCAAAGTGAGGCCAGCAGAAGCTTCTGCAGCCAATCGGAAGCCCCATCAGACGTTTAGCTTCCAAAAATAGTTCGCCGGCCGGAACAGTCACTTCCAGGCTTGCGATGTATGGGAGCCAAAACGTTGGAGAATTAAGCTGTTTGCAAACCAAGGTACGGCTGTAATGTGAAAGGAAAGGAAAAGGAAAAACAACCAAAGCATGACAATACAACAGGGTATACAGCAGGGTAAATTGTTTGTATCACTGATGCACTGTTTGTTTTTACAATCAAGTGGTATATAAATTCTCTGAAATAAACAAATAAATGGGAAGGGGGAAAACATGCTTGTGCACTAGCTCTTAGCGTTACAATTCTGATAACGGGCAACTGTGATTCAGACGGTTTTGGGTGGCCTGATGGCATCTCTGCTGCCAGGTGGCAATGGAGCGATGGCCAAAGGCAGCTGATCTCTCAGCGGAAGAGATGGCCTGCCCCTGCTTTGCTCCCCCCCCCCCCCCAGCTCTGCAGCCTGATGAAATGACTTCAGCTCCTTTTTCAAGCCTGACCTCTCAGGATTTATGGAACTTTCTTTCTCTCCCTGTAAAATGCACATTGTGCTGTGCCGATTCCCATGCCCGGCATCTGACGCAGTCGGTTGTTGCCTCTCAGCGTCTCCGCAGACCTGTGATTAGTCTCTTCGGGGGTGCGGCATTCCTGCAACGAATCCTGCCCATATCTGCTGCTGTGGGACGAGAGGCCTAGCCTCTTGTGTGATTTGTTTCTGACATGAGGTTGCTGTGGCGATGGCCACCACATGCCTTGGCAAGGCCAGCACCAAGCAGAACGTGATTTATGGGTGGGAAGAGAACAGACCTTGCATCGCCCCCTCCACATTCTGCCTTTCCAAACCCCATGACTTTTCCTTTTTCCCGGGAGTTGAGAGGTTAACGGGACCCCCCTCTTCCCGGACCAAACCGATGGCCCAGCGCCTTTCGAGGGGCTGTTTCTCAGGTGCGCTTGGAGCTGCCCGGAGCCCAAAAGGGGCCTTTGTTTTGGAAACGGCAGAGGGCTGTTTTGCACGGCTGGAATGCAGCGCTCCCGTCCCGGCGAGCGAAGGAGCACGGGAGCGGCAGTGGGCTGTTTGCTTTGGAGCTCGCCTGCTGGCTGACCTGAGCGCCTCCGTGCTTGGAAGCCGGCTTGTGGCTATGCCCTGCCCTGGGCCAGGAGGCGTCGCTAGCCAAAGCACAGCTATGGAGAGCCGTCCAGCAGGAAAGAGGTTGCCCAGCTGTGGTTTTGAAAGGGTGGCGGTGGAAGCCATGAGGAACGGGCAGGCGGCTAAGGGACCCTGGTGCCCGAGGAGCCCTTTGACCCCTTCTTTCTGGAGGAAGGGAGGAGTAGCAGCAGGATCAGGACCCCTCCCAGCTCAGCTGAGCACCTCTAGTCTAGCGGTCTGGTCTAGCCACTTGCCCGTAGCTCAGAGACTCCAGTCCCTCTGGCATCTCCTGCTAATGCTGGGAATTATCCATGCCTGAAAGCTTGGCGCCACTGCTGCCAGTCAGGGTAGACAGTATTGAGTTAGTTGGACCCAATTCTTCGCTTAGTATAAGGCTCCTTCCTAGGCTCCCATGACAGAGTTGGGCTGCAAAAGTACTTTGACATGGAACCTGTGGGCCGCACAGTGCCTTGTCGCAAGGCTGAAATTTGAAGCCTCCTCCCCAGCCCTCACGCTGACTTCCCAAAGATAACTAAACAATGCTCCGGGGTGAACCTCAGCCAGCTTGTTAGGTGCTTGTAGGCAGCCATGCTCTCCCCACCTCGGTGCCCCCTCTCCCCCAGAATGGGGTTGACAGCGCTGACCTACCTTGCAGGGTTGTTTGTAAGGACTGGAACAAGCTGGCGTAGAGGAAGCGCCTTACGAAGAGTTTGAAGAGTTTGGATTTGATATCCCGCTTTATCACTACCCGAAGGAGTCTCAAAGTGGCTAACATTCTCCCTTCCCTTCCTCCCCCACAACAAACACTCTGTGAGGTGAGTGGGGCTGAGAGACTTCAGAGAAGTGTGACTGGCCCAAGGCCACCCAGCAGCTGCAGGTGGAGGAGCGAGGAAGCGAACCCAGTTCCCCAGATTACGAGACTACCGCTCTTAACCACTACACCACACTGGCACTAGCAGGTGGAGAGAGGAGAGTTTTCTTCTTCTTCTTCTTCTTCTTCTTCTTCTTCTTCTTCTTCTTCTTCTTCTTCTTGTATTTTAATATTCTGTTGGAAGCCGCCCAGAGTGGCTGGGGAATGGGTGGGGTATAAATAAATTATTATTATTATTATTATTATTATTATTATTATTATTACTACTATTACTAACACTGGAACTCAGTGGAACGGCTCTGCTCTGCAATGCTTCTGAATCCCATTTGCTGGAAGACATGGGGCATCTGGGCGAGGTCCACATGTCTTGATCCAGCAGGCCCTTTCTATATGCTTTCACCCACAACCCCATTGCCTCTCAGGTAATTTCCTCAAGCCCCGTTCTTTGCTCAAGTGGCTATTAGCTCCTGCAGAGTGTGATCCTGCTCACAGCAATTGCGTGATCTGCGCACGATTTTTTCGCAGCACCCCAGATCGCCTCCTCCTCCTCCTCTCCCTTGCCTGCCAATACCCACACCTGCGCAGGTTGCCTTTTGCCCTGGGAGATGATGCTCCTGTCCTCTCCTCGCTTGCTTTTGCCCTGTCCCGGAAACTCCCCCTGCAAAGGGGAGAGCCAGGGAGGCCTTGCCTTTCGCTCCTGGTATCTGCAGCCTGAAATCGAACCCAGCCCCCGGCTCCCCCACTCCATTCCCCAGCCGCCAAACTTTTTTACGAGCGCTTTGCTTTTGACATTATTTTTAGGAATTTCTCCAGCGTGTGGCTGGGCTGGTGGGGGGAGGGCGGTGGGGGGAAATGGTTTTCCTTTCCTCCCGAGCAGCAGGCAGGAGCCGCTGGGCTGCTTTGGCTGCCGTTCTGCTTGTTAACAGAGCAGTTGCTGTTCGGCTCCTGCCAGAGCCTCAGGTTACGGGTAGGCGAGGGGCTCGGGTTGGGTGCAGTGGGGCGGCTGCCGAGGGGAGGGGGCTTGGGCTGCGGGGAGGCTTGGGCGAGGGGCAGAAGCGGGGGTCGCGGTGGGGATTGGGTGGGTGTGTTCCCAGCTCTCCGGCTGCAGCCAGCGTCAAGAATAGCGGCCCCCCTCCACCAACCCCCCTTTCCTTTCTTTCTTTTCCCAGAGTTTTTGTGATCTGGCGGCGGCTGCGAGGCCATGGGGAACTGCAGAGGCAGCAGAGGCAGCACCAGGTCTTGAAGGTAAGCTCTTGCCACAGGACGGCAGGAATCACTCTGCGCTCTCCAAAGGACGAGGGAGGCTAGAATTTGTGGGTTCCGGAGCATGGTGCTGTCCGGTTGCACCAGGCAGAGGAGAAACCCCGTGGGTCATAAGTGGTTTAGATACTGCTAGGGGAAACGGGGTGTCTGAAGGAGGCATGCGCTGCCTGAACGTCTCCATCCCTATGCCGTGCATGTGTTTTATGGCACGTGGGGCATGCTCCGAGGGCACCGGGCTGGGTTCCTCTGGCCGATCCCGGCATAAGGAGCTTGGCTCCTCCAGAGGCGACACGGCATCGCTGAGTCACAATCCACTGAGTCAGCACTCTGGGACCCCTGCGTCAACGGGGTCACCGCACGCGGTGGACTCTCTCGTATCTGAGTCAGAGCGTTGGGAAGCGTTCAGTCCTGCGCAGCTGAGTTCAAAGCGTTTTGCAGGGCGCACTGCACACAAGTCTCTGGCTGTTTTTACAACATGTGTTTTCCGCACAGCCAGGGAGAGCGCCGTTAGGGCTGCAGCCGTTTGCTTGCTAAATGTATTTGCTCCACCGTTTAGGGCCCAAAAACCCTCACGAAGCTGCTTTACGGCATTTAATATTCCCAAAAAAGAAGCTTCCAAATTTATTTCCAAAGTTAACTCTGGTGTGCTACTGCAATGGTGGTGCAGGCGGCTTTGTGCGGTTGTTTTTGTGTGAGTTGCTCAAACTTCCACTCAGGCTATCTAAGCCGAAATGTTTCTCTAGATCTCCTGAGCCGAAGCTTTGCCAGACTTATTCCCCTAGCTGCAGTGACAGTAGCAGCAGCAGCAGCCGCCCTGGTCGATTGTATCTCATCCAACTCTCCAAGGTCAACCCAAAGCAACCTTTTAATGGGGCCATAAACCAGGAGGGGTATGTAGAAAGTTTCGGCATGCGGACCCTGCATTTATGGGACACTCTCCCTCGGAGATTAATCAAAGCCCAGCGCTGTAACCTTCTGAAAGCCGTGCACAATCTGCTTGGGTTGGCTTCTGTTGCAGGGGACAAGCAGAGAGACGGTGGTGGGGTTAAGAGACCAATGGAGTTTTTTATGCCAAATTGGATTTAAAGCGGATGCTTCGTTTGTTTAATCTGTTAACTGCCCTCGGAGTCTCCAGGGTGGGGTGAGCTAGGTCCTCAAACAATTAAATCACTGCTCTTTTATTAGCCATTTATTAACCAAATAAGTTGTTTTGGTTTTATTTCTGTTTAACCCGTTGCTGTGCACAGTCTCTGTGAAGGCGGAGGAATTGGCTTCCATTTTTCTGCCTTTACAGCTCTCTGGCTGCATTGCAGTTTACTTTCTCTGGTACTGATATACTTCAGTTGCTGTGGAGCACAACAGAAAGATCTCTGTATGTTCCGCCTGAAGAAGAGAAGATTATTGTGGATTATTGTGGGACAGGTTTAGAAATAGGGTAATGAAAATTATCAAGGGGATGGAGGGGATGGAGAAAGGTTGCAGCATTTAGGACTTTCTAGTTTAGAGAAAAAGTAAGTTAAAAAAGTGGCATGGTAGATGTTTATAAACCCATGGCATGGAGAAATTGGAGAGCGAAATCTCATAATACTAGAACCCAGCTGGGGGGCATCCAAGGAAGCTAAAAGTTGGGAGAATTCAGGACAAAAGAAAATACTCGCACAGTGCACAGTTCAACTATGGAACTCCCTGCCACAAGGAGGTAGTGACAACCACCAATTGGATGACTTTTAAAGAAGATTAGACAGATTTATGGCATGTAAAGTTCTTCTGATGGCTACTGGTCAGGAAGGTTATATTTGGCCGTAAACGACCTTGGCCCAGTATACCTGAAGGAGCGTCTCCACCCCCATCGTTCAGCCTGGACACTGAGATCCAGATCCGAGGACCTTCTGACCCTCACTGCAAGAAGTTACAGGGAACCAGGCAGAGGACCTTTTCAGTAGTGGCGCCTGCCCTGTGGAATGCCCTCCCATCAGATGTCAAGGAAATTAACAACTATCTGACTTTTAGAAGACATCTGAAGGCAGCCCTGCATAGGGAAGTTTTTAATGTTTGAAGTTTTATTCTGTTTTTAATGTTCTGTTGAAAGCTGCCCAAAGTGGCTGGGGAAGCCCAGCCAGGTGGGCGGGGCAGAAATAATAAATTATTATTATTATTATTATTATTATTATTATTATTATTATTTTCACAATTGGAGGCAGAGACTGGGCAGCCATCACCAGTCAGGGATGCTGTAGATTCCTAGGCCTTCAATTTGTTGTTGTTGTTGTTTAGTCATTTAGTTGTGTCCGCCTCTTCGTGACCCCCTGGACCAGAGCACGCCAGGCCCTCCTATCTTCCACTGCCTCCCGCAGTTTGGTTAGACTCATGCTGGTAGCTTCGAGAACACTGTCCCACCATCTGGTCCTCTGTCATCCCCTTCTCCTTGTGCCCTCCATCTTTCCCAGGATCAGGGTCTTTTCCAGGGAGTCTTCTCTTCTCCTGAGGTGGCCAAAGTCTTGGAGCCTCAGCTTCAGGATCTGTCCTTCCAGTGAGCACTCAGGGCTGATTTCTTTCAGAATGGAGAGATTTGATCTTCTTGCAGTCCATGGGACTCTCCAGAGTCTCCTCCAGCACCAGAATTCAAAAGCATCAATTCTTCGGTGATCAGCCTTCTAGGCCTTTAATATCCCTCCCAAATCCAACATTCTGTGATGCTTTCACAACCTAGATGAATTGTGTCATTCTGGATTTTTTGGGAAGGCTGAAATCAAGAGACCCATTTCCACACACTCCCTTCCCAAGTGGCCGAATTGGTAGCGTTAGCTACCCAAGCAGATGTTGCAACCCGGTAGACAACGCCAAAGGTTTTTTGGAGCCACTTGGCCAGTGTGGTCAAATGCCAGCAACTGCATGGCTGTGGCGTAAAGGGGGCATGAGGAGTCATCATCCGCGTATCTTGGCAGCTTTTGAGTTCCTCATCTCCAGGCAGGCTCAGAATTTGAGGAGGTAAAGAGCTGAAGGTGGCGGTTTAAATGTCAGAGAGGAAATGTGCTTTTGCTCAGCTGGATTTCCAAAGGGAAATCTGTCTTTGGACAAAGATCATAGAATCTTAGAATCTTGGAAGGGACCCCAAGGGTCATCTAGTCCAACCCCCTGCAATGCAGGAATCTCAGCTAAAGCATCCCTGACAGATGGCAATGTGTCTTTTGATATTTAGTTGGAATCTCCTTTCTTGCAACTTGGAGCTATTGGTTCGAATCCTACCCTCCAGAAGAAACAAACTTGCTCCATCTTCCATGTGACAGCCCTCAAGATATTTGAAGATGTCTCTCATATCTCCTCTCAGACTCCTCTTTTCCAGGCTAAAAATACCCAACTCCTTCAACCGTTCCTCATAAGGCTTGGTTTCCAAACCCTTCATCATCTTGGTTGCCCTCCTCTGCACATCCTCCAGCTTGTCAACAGCCTTCTTAAATTGTGGTGCCCAGAATTGGACATAGTATTCCAGGTGTGGCCTGTTCAAGGCAGAATAGAGTGATACTATTATTTCCCTTGATCTGGACACTAGACTTCTGTTGGTGCCACACAGAATAGCATTCACTTCTTTTGCTGGTGCATCACACTGTTGACTCATGTTAAGCTTGTGGTCCTAAGACCCCTAGATCTTTTTCACGTCTCCTACTGGTAAGCCAGATGTTCCTCATCTTATATATGTACATCTGGTTCTTCCTGCCTAAGTGCTTAACTTTACATTTGTCCCTGTTGAAATTCATTTTGTGAGCTTGTGCCCAATACTCCAATCTGTAAAGGTCATTTTGAATTCTGATTCTGTCTTCTGTGGCATTACCTTACCTTATGGCAGGATGAGTAAAAGACTCATTCTAACATGAGAAGATCTTGCTGGATCAGGCCAGTGGCCCATCTGGTCCAGCATCCTGTTCTCACAGGGACTGAGTAGATGCTTGTGCGAAACCTCCAAGCAGGATCCAGGCTGTATAGCCCTCCCCCTTCCTGTAGTTTCCAACAACTGGGATTCTCGAAGCCTGGCTGCCTCCGACTGCAGAAGTAGAGCATAGTCATCCTGGCCATTGATAGCAATAACCTCCACAAATTTGTCTACTCCTCTTGTAAAGCCATCTAGGTTGGCAGCCATCCCTGCCTCCTGTGGCAGGGAGTTCCACAGTTCAACTGTGCTGGAGATGGCCTCATCATCATCACCTGATGCTGTTGAACCCGGGACCTTTGGTCTGTCCCTGAGCTCTGGCCGCTCCTTGTTGAGGGGTAAAGCCCCCCAGGTTAACAGTTATAGGGTGAAGCCTGCCTGAAAGCGCTTGCCCCTCTTCCAAGGTTCGTGCAGCTTAGCTGTGACTGCTCAGTTCTGAAAGAAATCCATTCTGTACGTTTTCAAGAGCACCCTTTACAAAATAAAAACAAATCACAAATTGCAGGACACTCAGAGTTTTGCATTTCTGTCATTTCGTGAAAGAGGAAAAAGCTGGAGGGTTTGGGTTTCAAAATATGGATTTCAGTGTTGGAAGGAAATTCAGTTTTAATGAGGTCTTATGTCTCTATTCATTTTATTGCCTTCCCTGAGCCTTTAGAGTGGAGCAGGCAGTAAAATAAATTGTCCGGCTCGCCAGGAGCCTTCTAAGTTACCACCGGAAGATCCAGCATTGGTCTGTTGCCATGGGAGCTCTGCCACAGTGGGAAGCAAGGAGAAATGGTCCCACCGTAGAGACAGGAAAGGTGGCAGGTGCTGAGCTTTTGATACACGGAAGGTGCCCACGTTCAAGCCCTGCCATCTCTGGTGGGAAGGAACCTGGTAGCAAGGCTGGTAGTCTTGGTTCAGGTGGCACAGAGACTCACAGAATTGTAGTTGTGGGAGGGACCCCAGCGGTCATCTAGTCCAACCCCCTGCAATGTGGCAATCATGGCTAAAGAACCCCTGACAGAAGGTCATTCAAGCTCTCCAGCAAAGGGGAGTCCACCACCTTCTGAGGGAGTTTTTTAAGCAGTTGGATGGGTTGTCGTGTTGTCTTGAAGCTAGGAAATTAAGGGAGAGAGCCCAGCTGAAGATTCGGAGCAGACATTTGGAGGTAACATCGAGCCCTCTCTTATAATACTTCTTGTTGTCAGAATCACAAGCCCATTCAATAAACACACAAGACGTAACCGGCTGAACGTTTGAAAAAATAATATATACTATTCATTGTATTGAACTGTAGATTTCAAAAGAAGTAGCTCATAAAGTTCAACGAAAAGCGTAGAAGACTCAGTGGATCAGTTCATTCACTGATCAGTTTATGCATGAGGTCCATATATGTGAAAGTGTCTATTCCACCTGTCTGTTCATAGAGTCCAACAATCCACACAAAAGGTTGTTGCAGTTCGACAAGGATTTCCGGAATATTAGCCTTGTTTCGCCGTCTTGGGCTTCATCAGTAGTACAAACTCATATATGATACCACAGGACAGTGGATCTTATAGCATAGTAGTAGCTGCTATAAGAACCACAAGCCCAGCAATAACTCAGTCAAAGAACTCTTTGGCTTCCATCTTGGCAAAATGGCGCCCGGCCTTCTTGAAGGACTCAGCAGATGAAACAATACGGTCGAGGCGGTAGTGATTCTGTGTGGCCTTCTAAAGAGCTCTTTCAGCAAATAGATTTATTTTAATTGTGCTTCTTAAAAATGCAGTTTGAAAAACAGGTCTTTGCCCTGTGGTGTATGAGGTGATTTGAATTCCGGGCACACAGATGGTAATTTTCTGGACTCTGTGAAATGGGGACAATTCGGTCGGATGTTGCTTTTCTCAGTGTGCACAGATGGAGCTCATCATTGCTTTTTGTTCCCTATTTTGCCTTCCTGCTCATAAATCCTGAGAGGTATTTCCTGAAACTCTAAACTCTATATGAGTGAAAACTGGTTTGACAATGATATTCCCTCTTCACAGGGACTTCTGGGAACTGTAGTTTTTGAGTGGGGGGCTAGGAGCGCCTAACAGGATCCAGAGCATCTTGCCAGCTACAGTTCCTGGGATTCTTCCGGTGAAGTGATGCTAAAGTGATAGGCAATGAATGCGAGTTAGTGCAGCGGATGTGCCCCAAATACACGTTCGTACTTGGTTTGTGCACCTTGGCATTTTCTAACGGAGCATCTAAGGACACATTCGGAAGTGGTGCTAAAAATGCTTTTCGGTCCGAAAAGTGTGAAGCTGGTTAATGAGGTGTAGAAAGTGGAAAAGAGCCATTTTAAAAATAGAAATCTGCATGCCAGCTAATGAAGATTTCCTTTTTCATTTCGAACAACACTTGTGAGAAACGGGCACAGGGGACTCATTGAGTTACTATACATGTCATACGAAAATGAGCATCTGTCCCGGAGAAACTGAGGGTTTCTTGGAGGTGATTTGCGGTTCCAGAGTGAGAAGGTCAGTGCTGCAAGGCAGATTTCCCTGAAAGATGGGCTTGACCACCACCACTGATCAACTCCTGCGATGTACCAATGCAGGCGAGTGTGGTTTGGTGTGTTCCCGGACGCGTTCTCCGTTTACACAGAGCCACAGTGACGCCCAGCAAGATTGGCCGGCGCCTCGCGTGAACGCCCTGGGACGCTTCCCACAATTCTCTGCAACAAGCCATCGCTCGGCAGACACACGTCGACTTGGAAAGGGCTCTCTGCATCTAGAAAATTCTGAAACCCACTGGAATAGCCAGGCATAGATGTTGAAAGCCGGCGTGGTGTTTCGCTCCAATGTTTTGAGCGTCCTCCTCTGCCTGTGTGAAACTGAGTCACAAGGTCTGGACGCTTTTGCAAAGAAATATGAATTTTTAACGAAAAATGCAAGGGAGCCTCACGGCAAGAGGCTTAAGGGGTTGAGTTGCAGGGCTGCAGTGCGGACATGCTCTCTTCATGGATTAAATGCACACGGGTTGGAGGTGTTTGCAGAGTTGGGGGCCCTACAATGTTTCGCCAGCCAGTACGTGCCAATCAGCATGGCTTTTCTTGTGCAACTCATTGTTTTCCCATCTGTGATATAATAATAATAATAATAATAATAATAATAATAATAATAAATTTATTTATACCCTGCCTTTCCCGGTTCAAAAACCGGGCTCAGGGCAGCTAACAACAAATTTAAAACACTTAATTGTAAAAACAGCATAAAATACAGTATAAAAACATGAATAGCAATAAAATTCAAAGTTCAGAAATCAGTTTAGGGGAAATCCATCTAATAAGCATTAGATAATCCCCAGGGCTAGCTGCCTGAGTTGGTCCTACTTGGGCCAGCGAGGAGGCCAGGGGAGAATTAGCTGTGGGGTCTCAGAGCAGGTAATCTTCATAAAAGGGGAGGGGGAGGGAAGAGAAAGGAAATAGAAGATCAGGCTGAATTCAAATTAAAGGCTCTGTCTTACAGGCCTGACGAAAGGAGGTTAAATCCTGAAGGGCCTGTGTACATGTGTACCCTCTGAGTAATTGCAGGGATGTTCCGATTCTAGACAATTCAGTTTCATCCACAGAAGACGGCATTCTGCGTATGTCCAAAGGGGTTGTTGTTTTGGGGTGGAGCAGAGGAATGATGGGATCTGGTGACAAGTCATGTCTGTCTTCCGTGTGTGTGTGACAGATTGCAGAGGCTGGCCCACCCCTTTCCTTTGCCGAAAGCCTTCATGTGGGATACAGGGATGCTTTTTCCAGAAGAGCTGACATATGGAAGATGCTGAGCTCAATGTGCCTTTGGTTTGATCCAGCAGCCAGGCTCTTACTATGCCATGATGTCAGTGTTCTCGCTGAGTGCAGTCAAACTTCGGTTTTCAAACGTAATCCATTCTGGAAGCCCGTTCAGCTTCCGAAATGTTTGGAAGCCGTGCCTCAGCTGTCGAGCTTCCTGCAGTCAAGTGGAAGCCGCGTTGGACATTTGGCTTCTGGAAAACGTTCGAAAACCGGAGCATTTACTTCCAGGTTTTCGGCATTCGGGAACCGAAATGTTCCAAAACGAAGGCGTTTGGGAGCTGAGGTTTGACAGTACTGATTTATTCCAGAATAAATTTTTTTGCAAGCATCAATCTGATAATGTCACAATCCTTTGCATCATTGCACTTCTGAATTCCAGTTGCTGGCAGGTGGGCACGGTCTTACCGCTGCCGGGCTCATGCGCAGCTTGCAGGCTTCCGCGGGCGTCTGGGTGGCCATTGCAAGCCCAGGATGACGGATGGATGGACTATTGGCTGATCCAGCAAGCCTGTGCTATGTTCTCATAACATTTTGGAGGAGGTGTCCGTGCAGTGGAGACCTTTGCTGAGACGGTACCAAGTGGGCCTCCTTTGAGGCAGCTGGAGCACCAGAGAGGGGTGCATTGAGTTCTAGGATTCGAGGAACACACAGGACCAGGTCGTCTCCTGATCCAGCCATCGTGGCCACGGCATGCCTTTCACCTCTCCTTGCATTTCGTCCTGATATCACTGCTCAGATGTGATGCCCTGACTTAGTCTGCTTTGCGTAGTGTGAACCCAAATATGTGTGTGCTTATTTGTGAATGGAGTTGTTTTCTCCAAGCCTAGAGACGGTGTCCCACTGAACACAAGCAGAGACGACTGTTTGTTCCATTTCAATTATTTAAATACAGCGGTTCCTTGGTTCTCAAACTTAATCCGTTCCGGAAGTCGGTTCCAAAACCAAAGTGTTCCAAAACCAAGGCGCACTTTCCCATAGAAAGTAATGCAAAACAGATTAATCCGTTCCAGACTTTTAAAAACAACCCCTAAAACAGCAAATTAACCTGAATTCTACTATCTAACGAGACCATTGATCCATAAGCAATAAACAATGTACTGTAGTCACACAATCAATCAGTAGCTGAACTGGGTTCCACACAGTCAGAAAAACAAAACAAAAGCCGCAAAAACAAAAATGCAAAATAACTAGCAAAAACAGACAGACCTCAGCATAACACTCAAATTGTTGGTGTAACACTCAAAACAGAAGCGTAACACTCAAAACAGAAGTGTAACATACAAAACGGAGCACGTTCAACTTCTGAAAAAAGTTCACAAACCGGAACACAGTGTTTGGGTTCCAGGGCGTTTGAGAACCAAGGTACCATTGTACTGCCCTTTTGCCACAACAAAAGCAAATAGATAAGAATACATTGAAAAAAGAAAACAGTCTGGCATTTGACACTACTTTGTGCATTGTTAGCTCAGAATCTGGGTATATCTTTTCTGTGGGTGTGTCATATGTTTGTATTTCCCGCTTTGTGGAAATAATCTGCAAAGCGATTTGCGGATTGTGAGCTGACCTGGCAATAACATTCCTAAGGTCCTTAAAGGATGGGGAAGGCGGGTCATTGACAAGAGCCTTTGGTTCGGTGGCTGAATCGCTTAAAGCCCTGCTGGGTTGCTGCCGTTTTGCAGAGCCAGACGGGGCATGTTGTGCAACACGCAGTAAAACGGTTGACGACCGGCAACTGTCAAGTGTGGAGCCAGGATTCTCGGCTGACGGACACATGTTCAGGCGTCTCAGTTTCCATAGGGACTGGCTGCTTCCCCAGGAATGCTCCTGGCTCCTGGCATTTAAATATAACCCATCTTGCACCAACGCAGTGGATTGTTTTCTAGGCCTCTTATATCACCGTCGACTCTTGGATCCGGGTCTTGTAAACAACAGATGAGGCAGTAAATCTACGTCTGGATTGTATTGCGTGGGACTGCAGGTGGGGACTCACATCACAGAATGCTCCTCCATGGAACAAAACTCTTTTACTTAGAAATCTAGCCTTCTGCAGAGAAGGCCAAACATTTTATTTTATTTTATTTTATTTTATTTTATTTTATTTTATTTTATTTATTTTATTTTATTTTATTTTATTTTATTTTATTTTATATATTAAATTTCTATACCACCCTTCATGCAAGGATCACAAGGTGGTTTACAATATAAAAGCACAAAAATACAGAACAGAGTAACAAACAAAAACAATAACTCCTGCACACAATTTAAAAGGTTATTGCTTACCTTGGTCTGGAAACTATATAGTGGTACCTTAGTTCTCAAACTTAATTCCAGAAGTCCATTCCAAAACCAAGGCGCGCTTTCCCATAGAAAGTCCAGACTTTTAAAAACAACCCTTAAAACAGCAATTTAACATGAATTTTACTATCTAATGAGACAATTGAACCATAAAAGGAAAGCAATAATCAATGTAAGGTAAAGGTAAAGGTACCCCTGCCCGTACGGGCCAGTCGTGTCCGACTCTAGGGTTGTGCACCCATCTCACTTAAGAGGCCGGGGGCCAGCGCTGTCCGGAGACACTTCCGGGTCACGTGGCCAGCGTGACAAGCTGCATCTGGTGAGCCAGCGCAGCACACGGAACGCCGTTTACCTTCCCGCTAGTAAGTGGTCCCTATTTATCTACTTGCACCCGGGGGTGCTTTCGAACTGCTAGGTTGGCAGGCGCTGGGACCGAGCAATGGGAGCGCACCCCGCTGCGGGGATTCGAACCGCCGACCTGACGATCGGCAAGTCCTAGGCGCTGAGGTTTTACCCACAGCACCACCCGCGTCCCTAATAATCAATGTACTGTACTGTAAAATAAATAAGACAGTATTGTAGATGATAAAAGTTTTTTTAAAAAAATTCTTACCTGCACTGATGATAGTCATTGTTTGGATAGGGGGCTTTTATCCGTTTCCACAGTCACACAATCCATCAATCAGTAACTGAACTGGGTTCCACATAGTCCCAAAAACAAATGAACCGAAAAAGCCTCAAAAACAAAAATTCAAAATAAATGACAAAAACAAAAGCGCCAAACTTAATCCATTCCGGAAGTTCCGTTTGACTTCTGAAATGTTAAAAAACCAAGGCGCAGTTTCTAATTGGTCCAGGCAAGGGGTCAGTAACCTTTTTCAACCATGGGCCGGTCCACTGTCCCTCAGACCATGTGGTGGGCCTGACTATATATTTTTTTCGGGGGGGGGGGGGGAATAATGAACGAATTCCTATGCCCCACAAATAGCCCAGAGATGCATTTTAAATAAAAGGGCACATTCTACTCATGTAAAAACATGTGGATTCCTGGACCGTCCACTGGCTGGATTTAGAAGGCGATTGGGCCGCATCCAGCCCACGGGTCTTAGGTTGCCTACCCCTGGTCCAGGTGCCCCAGAAACAATAGCCGACAGCCGTTTCGGATGTTTGGCTTCCGAAAAACATTTGCAAACTGGAACGCTTACTTCTGGGCTTTCGGCGTTTGGGAACCAAGGTACAACTGTACAATCATACCTCGGGCTGAAGTAGCTTTGGGATGAATATTTTCGGGTTGCCCTCCGCAGCGACTCGGAAGTAACAGAGTCTGTTACTTCCGCGTTTCGCCGCTCGCGCATGCACATGCACAGACACTGAAAATGACATCATGCACATGCATGGAAGCACATGCATCGTGGCACGCGCAGACACCCAGACGCGGGTTGTGTTCGCTTCTGGATGCGAATGGGGCTCCGGAACGGATCCCGTTCGCATCCAGAGTACCACTGTACTTCTGTTGAAGCGGCCGAGAACAGTGTTTGCTTCTATTGCCGCTGCATCACCCTGTTGACTCATGTTAAGCTTGTGGTCCACCAACCGAGCTTGTGGTTTGCACCTGGCACCTGGTGCTCTTATCATTGAACATGTCCTTCAGGGAAACCGATGGGGATACCAGTGCAAACCAATCTGTCACACACTTAGGACAGTGTGGAGCAGGTGGCACTTCCTTGCTTACCTGCTTGCCTCTGTTTGTCAGGATGGGGGCACCCCAGGAGTATGCCGGCATCAGGCGGGCTAATTCACAGGAGTGGGGTCTCACGCCAGGGAGGACTAAGACCCATTAGCACCTGGGTGGTGGAGTAATAAGATGTCTAAACCTCAGCAATTTGCACCTCATTAATGAGCTCAAGTTTTGCATCCTGGCCAGTCCTATACACCAGACACATTTCCTATGAGGAAGTCACTTGACCCTTGGGAAATGTGAGTGGACAAATCAGGGTGGATAAAAATAAATGATTTTTAAAAATAAAATAAATTGGATTTATTTATTTTTTAAATCAGATTTTTTTTATTTAAATTGGGATTTTTAAAGTAAAATGGAGGAAACATCTTTCTAAAGATAGCTTTCTATTTAAGTTACGTTATAGTTCAAAGGCTATTCATCAGGAAATAAGGATTTGTTTTTCATATGTGCCAAAACTCAGTCTAAGGGTGTGTGTGTTTTAATTGTTTAACCACATCAGTTAGCAAACATGGATACATATGCAATAATGTTATTGTTTTAGTTAAATAAATTGTTTAAAGGTAAAGGGACCCCTGACCATTAGGTCCAGTCATGACCGACTCTGGGGTTGTGTTCTTAACCCGAGGTACTATTTCTGGGTTAGCGGCATCTGTAACCTGAAGCGTCTGTAACCTGAGGTACCACTGTATCCGCATTTTGCAAAGAAAATAATATTTTGAAACTATGGTATACCATATTGAAATGTTTAAATGTTTCTTTGTCCTTGAATCTTCCTGCCACACTTGCCATCCATTTATGCCAGACCAGGGTGGCATGCCACACCCTTTGAGAACCTTAAAGGGGTAAAGGTCTGTTCAAGACCCTGTGTTTATTTAGACAGGGCAATTGTGCTGGAGAAGATCCCGCCAGCCAGACTCTCTCATGGGCTGACCGGCAGGCTGTTCGTCTGCTTGCATAAAGAACTTGACAGCTTTTATAAAGACGGCAAAGTTGTCACAACTCGGCTAATAAGAAACCACAAGGAATTAGCTTTGTAGGGGGAAAATGTTGCCAATCCAAAAACCTCAAGCGTTCTGTTTCTTCTCGTGAATGTAGCATCCCATGCCAGCCTGGGTTTGTTTTGTTTTTTATGTGTTTGTCTCATAGCCCGGGGTGAGGGGTGGGGGTGGGAGCTGGGCTAGGCAAGAGCAAGCCTTAAAAATATATATATTTATTAATAAGTTAATAAGCCGGTGCTTCAGCAAGAATGCCATGATTCCCATCATAATTTCTTTTTTATCATTCCGTAGAAAGTGATTGCCAAAATCGTAGTCCAATTTCATGCAGTCAATTCTGTAGTTAAACCATAATCATCACGATAGTAAAAGATTCTTTCAATCCCGCTTGCGTACTTCAAAAGTCAGGCAGTCAGTCTTTCGAGAGAGGTTTGCCAGGTAGAATAGCAAATGCAAAATATATCAAAGAGAAATAATGGAGGCTCACGCCGCCCTTCCGTTCCGATATACCGGTCCAATTGCAATGATGGTCCTTCTCCAGATCGAATCCTTGGCACCCAGTGGCTGAGTCAATAAGCAGAATACTTTATCTCCCCTAGTTCAGAGCATGCCTGTTAATTAAGTCCAAATTTCATCTTAAAAAGCAGGTGTCCGCTGCTTTTTAAGAGAGCCAGTGTGGTGTAGTGGTTAAAAGCGGTAGTCTCGTAATCTGGGGAACCGGGTTTGCGTCTCCGCTCCTCCACCTGCAGCTGCTGGGTGACCTTGGGCCAGTCACACTTCTCTGAAGTCTCTCAGCCCCACTCACCTCACAGAGTGTTTGTTGTGGGGGAGGAAGGGAAGGGAGAATGTTAGCCGCTTTGAGACTCCTGAAGGGGAGTGAAAGGCGGGATATCAAATCTAAACTCTTCTTCTTCTTCTTCTTCTTCATGTTGGCAGCTTTGGAGAGTTGCCAAAAACGCACGGTGCATTGCACCCAGCGCCCCCTGCCCCCTCATTCCTTCCGGACAGGCAGCAGATATTGGATGCTCTGCGGGTGAAGCTCCCCCCCCCCAACCCTGGGGGGTTTGGGAGGATAATTACTCCCATGTTATCCTCAAATTCCGCACAAAAAGGCTCCTATGCAATGGGGACAGCCATTCGCCATGGCAGCCAAACAGGAAGTTCTGTTTTATTATTATGACATTTATAGCCTACTTTTCACCCAGGAAGCTGAAACTGGCACATGTGGTTCTCCCCTTCCTTGTTTCATCTTCACAATAACCCTGTAGGGTAGGTCAGCCTAGGAGACTGAGTCTGGCCCCAGGCAACCCAGCATGTTCCATAGCTGAGTGGGATTTGAACTGTGGTCTCCCAAGTCTTGGACACTTTTAAAGAGCCATTTAAGCTTGGGATTGCTAACATGTCTTGCGGCAGTGAGTTGTCCAGGTTGCTTGTGCATCGTGCCAATAACTGCTTAGATTTGACATGAGCCTCATGCAGTAAATCAGCTCCATTAGAAATTGCCCCGATTTTTAAAAAATTTATGGAAAAGTGGGATAGATATAAGATATAGGTTCAAAAATACAGTAAAGGTTCGCTATCTATACTAGCATTTGATTGACGTTGGGGAGAGACTGAGTTGAGAAACAAGACCAAGGGTACATATTGATATAGGAATGTATTAGATAAAATGTAAAGAAATATACAATATTAAGAGTACATTCATTTGTAAAAAAGGAATATACAATGGGATAGTCCAAAGTGTTGGTATGTATATATGATTTTGGAATAGTTTTTTGTCCTTGAGGTTTTTTTCCCATTCCTTTAAGTATATAAACTTTGTATACGTGCTGAAAATTACAGTATAATAAGCCTTGTGATGTAATGTTTACCGATGTAACATAAGAACTTTAATAAATAAATAAAACTGCAAAAAAAGAAAGAAAGGAAAGAAATTGCCCCGATTTCTAATATTCTTGCCTAGGATGCAGTTGGGGACTGTTTTCCCAGGGTGACTGGAAAGAGAGAATACAGTTAATTGCACATGCTAAACAATTAGCAATGTAATTAAGGCTTTGAGGCATGTTGGTCCACAGGAACATCTCGGTATTATGGAAGCTGAGTGTCTGGGTCAGGGGTCTGCAAGTCTGAGTCGCATCTCTGTTAGAGTGTAAAAATATGAAGGTGGCTGAAAGTTTAAAAAAGGTGAACTGTGAAGGGAGTGTAGAATGATTCAGTGCTTTTGACCAGCAAGGTTGTTTTCCTGAGTTTTTCTTTTCTTTTCACAGCAAATTTATTGTTGCCTCCCATGAATCAAGTTGCGATAACATTGCCATCCCTATAAAAAAATGTTCAGTTCTGTACGTGAGCAGAACACCCTGTCAATCAGCTCGGAAGAAAGTCTGGCTGACGGGGTCTTCTCCAGTGCAATGGCCTTGTCCCTTTTCTCAGGCAGGCAGTGTGGTATAGTGGTTAGAGTGTTGTACCGGGACGTGGGAGAGACCCAGGTTCCAAACCCTGCTTGGCCACGTGATGCTCACTGGGTGACCTTGTGGAGGGCAGTCGCTGCCCCTCAAGCCTAACCTCCCTCGCAGGGTTGTTGTGGGGGGTTAAATACAGAAACATGTAGGTGGGGTCACCTTGGGAGGAAAAGGTGGGATATATAAATGGAGGCAGTGAGAGATTTTACTTTCTTGGGCTCCATGATCACTGCAGATGGTGACAGCAGTCACGAAATTAAAAGACGCCTGCTTCTTGGGAGAAAAACGATGACAAACCTAGACAGCATCTTAAAAAGCAGAGACATTACCTTGCCGACAAAGGTCCATATAGGTAAAGCTCTGGTTTTCCCAGTAGTGATGTATGGAAGTGAGAGCTGGACCATAAAGAAGGCTGATCGCCGAAGAATGGATGCTTTTGAATTCTGGTGCTGGAGGAGACTCTTGAGAGTCCCATGGACTGCAAGAAGATCAAACCTCTCCATTCTTAAGGAAATCAGCCCTGAGTGCTCACTGGAAGGACAGATCCTGAAGCTGAGGCTCCAAGACTTTGGCCACCAAATGAGAAGAGAAGACTCCCTGGAAAAGACCCTGATGTTGGGAAAGATGGAGGGCACAAGGAGAAGTGGACGAAAGAGGATGAGATGGTGGGACAGTGTTCTCGAAGCTACAAACATGAGTTTGACCAACCTGCGGGAGGCAGTGGAAGACAGGAGTGCCTGGCGTGCTCTGGTCCAGGGGGTCACGAAGAGGCGGACACGACTAAACAACGGACACGACTCAACAACAACAAATAAATGCGATAAATAAATAAAACAGTAACTGTGCAGACTCTGCCCTTAGCCCAAGGCCCATCAATGGGTCCCCATCTTGCCTGCCTGCCTGCCTGCCATCTCTTTCAAAGAGACTTTACGCTCCCTTTTTCAGCTCCAGAAGCCAAACCGAGCCTCTTGGCCTGGAACTGGAGCTCTTGCCCAGCTTTGTCTCTGGAAAGAGAGAGTCGGGTCAGGTTTCGCCAGGAGAAACCTCAGTTTGAAGTATGGCAGCGCAGCGAGAGCTTGGAGGGGACTTGTGAGGTGGGAGGCCAGGGAAATTCTCCAAACCCCAGGCATAATATGGACCCTTCTGTGGCTCAGGCTTGGATCGAGTGCTGAGGATGGGAGGCTTAATCGATGTGCACATGTGAGCCCTCTGGAACATGTGCATGCAACTTATTTATTTACTTTATCTATTTCATAAAATGTATGCGCTGCTTGATTGTAAAAACAACCCCAAAGCAGTTTGGAAAAAGATAAAACAATAAGATCAAGAAAGATTTGCAACCGTACTTTGAAACATACAAATAGTTAAAATACCAAAACGGATGAAACCCACAACAGCATTGCTAAGCATCTGGGTATGCTTGCCTAAACCAGGACGTTTTTGGCAGGCACCGAAAAGAATACAGCGAAGGCGGCTGCCTGATATCAATAGGCAGGGAGTTCCAGCTTTCAAAATTATATGCCATTATATAAATTTATGGTGCAACAGTATTTGGATGAGGGAGTACTGTTCTGGTTGCCTGGCCTCAGAAAGGGTATTGCAGAGTTGGAAAACATTCAGAAAAAGCCAAGCAAAATGATAAATGGGATGCAGTGACAAGGGAAGGTGACAGCGTTTTGGAACCTTTTAGTTTAGAGAAAAGACGACTGGGAGGAAACAGGATTGAATTTTTTTAATTGGTGCCTGGCATGGAGAGAGCGGATGGGGACCAGTTTCCCTCCCTCTCTCATCACACTAGAAGTTGTGGACCTCCAAGGAAGCTGGACGTTGGGAGAATCAGGATAGATAAAAGAAAGTCCTTCTTCACACTGTGGAACTTTGGAACTCCCTTCCACAGGAAGTCACCAACTTGGATGTCTGTAAAAGAGGATTGGACAAATTCATGGAGCAGGAGAAGGCTATTGATGGCTCTACTCTGCCTCCATTGCTAGAGGCAATAGTGCTTCTCAAGGCCAGTTATTGGAAACCACAGGAGGGGAGAGGGTCTTGTGGTTGAATCCTGCTTGTGGGTTTCACAAATGCGTCTGCTGGGCTACTGTGAGACAGGGTGGTGGACTTTTGTTGTTGAGTCATTTAGTCGTGTCCGCCTCTTCGTGACCCCCTGGACCAGAGCACGCCAGGTCCTCCTGTCTTCCACGGCCTCCCGCAGTTTGGCCAAACTCATGCTGGTAGCTTCCAGAACACTGTCCAACCATCTCATCCTCCGTCGTCCCCTTCTCCTTGTGCCCTCCATCTTTCCCAACATCAGGGTCTTTTCCAGGGAGTCTTCTCTTCTCATTTGGTGGCCAAAGTCTTGGAGCCTCAGCTTCAGGATCTGTCCTTCCATTGAGCACTCAGGGCTGATTTCCTTCAGAATGGTTTGATCTTCTTGCAGTCCATGGGACTCTCCAGAGTCTCCTCCAGCACCAGAATTCAAAAGCATCAATTCTTCAGCGATCAGCCTTCTTTATATCCAGCTCTCACTTCCATACATCATCACTGGGAAAACCAGAGCTTTACCTATACGGACCTTTGTCAGCAAGGTGATGTCTCTGCTGGACTAGAAGGGCCTTTTGGCTGTATGCAGCAGGTGCCTCTTACGCTGTTATGTTCTTAACGTCTCGTTCCCCTGCTGCTGCCAGGCCCTGACCCTCAGAGAATGCATCTGAGAACGTGCTGAGTGCCTTTCCTGCTCCCCCGGCTGTCTCGTGCACCGTCCTGAGATGGAGTCCCGGTGGTTTTAGGCAGCCTCTCTGCTCCCCGCCCCTCTGTTTTGGGCACTCTGCGCTGCCCATAGTCCTTGGCAGGCTCCTGAGGGGAGGCTGGCTGGATGGAAACAAGCTGGCCCCACTTTCTCTCCCTTGCGCCTCTTTGCTCTTTAAAGCCTGACCAGGTCCTGGGGCTGCTGCTGCACAATTATAACGCAATGCAATTAAAGCCCCTATAAAATGCCAGCAGCATGGAAGTGGTCCATGAGCGAAAGAACAGGCTGTTTGTTGTGCTTGGCAGGATTCGTTTCATGGAACCATCGCGGCAAGAGGCACCCTCTGTCCACTCCAAGCTCGGTGGGCCGGGGGAGAGGGGGGAGAAGGGATGGAACCTGGAACACATGGTGGGCTTGTGCCAACCAGTCTTCCTGGAGTATTGGGGGGGCAGAAAGGGGGCTTTTTCAGCGGGGGAAGTCTTGGATGGGTCGCCCTCTCCCCCCGACCAATGTTACTCACAGCTCTTGCATTTCCCCTTCTCTGCCGCTGCACTAAATCATAGAATTGTAGGGATGGAAGGGAACCCAGTGGTCATCTAGTCCAACCCCCTGCAACGCATCCCTAACAACCAAGACACGTGCTAGGTGGACGCGTGTCTTCATCTTTTGCAGTTTGTTGCTGAGTTTAATTTGTTCTGAATGCTTCTTTGAATAGCTGTTCTTGCCTTTCGTTGGTCATTTCAGTATTTCATTTTGCGTTGTAAACCCCTTTGAGGTTTTGTAATGTACGCGTAAAAGGAAGCCCTTCTTTACGCAGTGCAGAGTTAACCTGTGGAACTCCCTCCCACAGGAGGCAGTGATGGCCAGCGACTTGGATGGCTTTTAAAGAGGATTAACCAAATTCATGGAGGAGGAGAGGGCTTCCGATGGCTGCTAGCCTCTCCTCTCCACAGTCAGAAGCAGCGATGCTTCTGAATGCCAGTTTCTGAGTTGCTCTTGTGCTCAAATCTAAGTTCTTTGTCTCTTACTACAATCAAGTACTGTGTAGCTTTTGATAAATAAGGAAATAACACTTAGCAGAGTGGAATGAGTATGGATGGAGGACATAAATAGCAACACTCTAGATGTCCCGGGCCCTAAGGAAGTTAGATTGGCTTCAACCAGAGCCAGGGCCTTTTCAACACTGGCCCCAACTTGGTGGAGCGCTCTGTCTCATGAGACCAGGGCCCTGCAGGATCTGATTTCTTTCCGCAGGGCCTGTAAGTCAGAGTTGTTCCACCTGGCCTTTTCTTGGAATCAACTTGATCCCCTCCCCCTCTTTCCTTTCTTCTTCTGTGATGGAACTTCACAGAACAGATGGGGACTTCCCTGGCTTTTTTCTGGCCCACGTAGGACCAGTCTGGATAGTTGGCCTTGGTGAAGATTTGACGTTTTCATCCCCAAAATGTTTTTGATTTGAGTTTCTACTGAAATGAGGCTGCATTTTAATGTTGTACTTAATCTTGTTTTTAAGTTGTATTTTAATCAATTGTTTTTTTAACTGGTGTTAGCCGGTCTTGGCTTGGGAGGATGGGGTATAAATAAAATTTATTATTATTATTATTATTATTATTATTATTATTATTATTATTGAAGTCCTATCTTATGGGAGGCTCCCTTCATATTTGGAACTGTGAGCAATGCTTGAGGTTTTCCAGGCGCCAGGTGCGTTTTGCTTCTGGCACGAGTCCAATTGCAACTACATGGAGATTTCTGTGCACCGTATCGGTGACCACGGTTTCAAAATCTACCTTAGTCCACAGTTAATGCCATTTCCACTGTGTGTGCTTCTTCTTCTTGCATACTGGGACAAGTGAATATGTAGTTGTAAGAGCACTGTAGTTGAGATCAAAGAATCGTAGAATTGTAGTATTGGAAAGGGACCCCAAGGGTCAACTAGTCCAATAGACTCTGGCCAATAGACTTTCTGTTGTGATGACCATAACCTGAGTCTGAGTTTCTGATGCTGACTCTGAGCCAGCTGCCCCGTGAGCCGTCCTGGTTTCCTTCTTCATGCCCAGAACTCAGGAGTGCAAGAAAGCCCAGTCCTCCCTCCTTGGCTTGCTCCCAAACCTCTACACCAGGGGTGGCCAACTCCCAAGAGACTGCGATCTACTTACAAAGTTAAAAACTGGCAGTGATCTACCTCCGTTTTGGAGGTTCAAGTTGTTGACCGTGTTTTGGGGGCTTTTTAGGGAGGAGGAAAGCCCCGCTTTTGGGGAGTGCAAGGCTTCTTTGGGGGGAGCCAGTGATCTACCACAGACGTCCAGTGATCTACCTGTTGGATGTGCCTGCTCTACGCCATTCACATTTCAGGTTTAAAGTTTGGTAGGTTTTTATCTCTCGGCTCAAATACATTTTAATGTGGTGGATTGCGTACAATAAAATACACGCCATAAAAATATAATTCATGCAATAAAATATAATATAAGAGCAATATAACAGACAGAAATTAAAAACAGCAGACGAAACCAGCATAATACCCAATCAACTCATTGTTAAATGTTCTTAAAGAGCCTTGGGGAAATTGAAAAGGTCTCTCTGCCTGTTGCTGCAAACTTGACAGCTTGGGTGCCGGGTGAACGTCCCTAGAGAAGAGCAGTGGATCAGCCGGGTGCTGCTACCAAGAAGGCTCTCTCCCCATCATGCCATCGTCTTCTTCTTTGGCGATCCCTCGTAGACAAGTAAGACTTTCTTCCATGAACACGGTCTTAACCATGAGTAGGCAAACCAAGGCCCAGGGGCCAGATCCGGCCCAATCACCTTCTAAATCCGGCCCGTGGACGGTCCGGGAATTAGCATGTTTTTACATGAGTAGAATGTGCCCTTTTATCTAAAATGCATCTCTGGGTTATTTGTGGGGCCTGCCCTGGTGTTTTTACATGAGTAGAATGTGTGATTTTCTTTAAAATGCATCTGTGGGTTATTTGCTGGGCACAGGAATTTTTTCTCCCCAAATCCCCCCCCCCCCCCAGGTCTGAGGAACAGTAGACCGGCCCCCTGCTGAAAAAGTTTGCTGACCCCTGGTCTTAACAGTGAGTCTGTGACTGGCTGTGGAGGCCAGTTCTGGGTCCTGCGGGGTTGGGGGTGTCCAGGCAGATATTTGCATGTGCAAAACCCCCGTTTCACATCCTGCCCATTGCTGCTGGCACCTGCTGCTGCTCTCAGCTTGGCCAGCTGATTCCCAAGAACATGCCTGTCCCACAAGCCAATGAAAGGAGCAGCACAGAGGTCACAGGCTCCTTCTGGCTGCTTCAAGGGCCAGGTGAGCCTTGCAGCCCTGTGCTGGGATGGATTCTTCCTTCCTGAGCACAGCTCTGCCCCTCCCTTCTCCTTGGGCACTGTTTACCTTTGCAATCTACGCCCAAAGTGACTCTCTTTCAGCTGTTTGTTTTCACCTGATAACCGGCCAGTAGGCAATTTGCTGGTCCTCCAGTAAGAACCAACCAGCAGCCTAGATGAAGCATAGAATTGCAAGGGACCTTTAGAGTCATCTAGTCCAACCCCTGCAATGCAACACGCATTCCTCCGTCCGATTTGAAACCATAGTGTGGAGTGGCTTTGCTCCGATGCAACCTCATGTAACTTCCCCTTGTTAACGGCGAAATCCGAGGGCTCCCTTGGACAAAAAGCAGACACCAACCAGAACAATTGGAGCAAAACAGCAGCCAGTAGGCTTGGTCTTTATCGAAGACTGTCGCGACAGGACTCCTACTCAATGCAAGACGAAGCGA
Organism: Podarcis pityusensis; assembly: GCF_964106645.2. NCBI lineage: Eukaryota > Metazoa > Chordata > Lepidosauria > Squamata > Lacertidae > Podarcis > Podarcis pityusensis. Next base: position 1,408,658 of record NC_138036.1, on the reverse strand, counting down.
TATGGAAGCCCTGAACAAAAGGAGACCCCAACTTTTATTAGCTACTAATCCCTCATGCTACACCCCTAAGACTACACCACAACTACATCATTGATACATCACAAAAAAGAGGGCTTGAGGGAGGAGTTGTGGTGGTAACCTGAGTGTCTTGTCACCTGGCCGGTTCCTCCTTTCTCCCTCCCCATGAGTACTTTCCAGAGGACAAAGGGGAGTTTGCAGTTTCCTGTCTCCAGAGGGAAGATCTGATCATTGTCCTTTGTTTCAGTTCGTGCTGGATCCACTCCCGTATGCAGGTCCTTTGTGAGTGCATTGATCTTCTGTCTAGGACCATCAAGGTTGGCATGCCAACTGTGTAGGGCTCACTGCAGACCTGCTGGCTGCCTTGTGTCAAGTCTCCCCCCTTTGATAGTCCTTTCTTCATGGTGTAAAATAAAAGTGGAACGGTACAGATCCGATGTATGGGTGATTTTCTATGAATTTATGACAGAAGCATCGCCTATGTCGTGTGTGTGTGTGTGTGTGTGTGTGTGGTGTTTGTACAAACTGAATGATTGGGGGGGAGGTGTCCTGCAACACCCTCAAACAGATCAGAACGAAGGGTCATTAGATAGCCAACACCACCTGATCAGTCTACAAACAAACTGGGAAGAAGGGCTGGATAAACAGGCCACTTGGAAGCCCCCTTCGCTCCTGAGACTGGGAGGAGACTGGGCTTGTCCCACTTAATTCTGCCCGGTGCTGTTGAGTCTCCAAAGACATCTCTGACATCAACAAGTAGCATAGCATGGGGGGGGGCATTAAGGACTGCCAAGTTTTCTCATCTCCCCTCTTCCTTTCCCAGCAGCAGGATGCCTGCTCTGTGGTTCATGGACCACCAAGGTGGCATTCGGCAGGGGGCACTCAGTGCCCCCCCCAGCATTGTGCACTCGTCCCGGCTTGGCTTGGATCAAGGATCCCACACTGCGGCCAGTGTGCCAGCTGCCATGGAAAGTGGGCTCAGCCCCAGCCCTACCCCAGGAACCCCCGTCTGCTCTTTCCAGCCTCTCCCCTCCATCTTCTCGATACCCCCCCTTCCCCATCATCCAAACAGGGCAGAGCACTGAGCTGACAAGCATCCCATGCGTCACGCTGCAGGGGAAACAGAGCCAGCGGCAAAGACCTTCTAGGGCTGCTTCCCTGGAAGAAGGAGGTCAGGTCTCTCTGACTTGTGGGTGTGAATAGAAGAGCCTGTGCTGGATCGGGCCAGTGTCCCATCTAGGCCAACATCCTGCTGTCACCGCGGCCAACCAGATGTCTGTAGGAGTTGTTGTTGTTGTTGTTGAGTCGTTTAGTCGTGTCCGCCTCTTTGTGACCCCCTGGACCAGAGCAGGCCAGGCACTCCTGTCTTCCCACTGCCTCCCGCAGTTTGGTCAAACTCATGCTGGGAGCTTCGAGAACACTATCCCACCATCTCGTCCTCTGTCGTCCCCTTCTCCTTGTGCCCTCCATCTTTCCTAACATCAGGCTCTTTTCCAGGGAGTCTCTCTTCTCATGAGGTGGCCAAAGTCTTGGAGCCTCAGCTTCAGGATCTGTCCTTCCAGTGGGCACTCAGGGCTGATTTCCATCAGAATGGAGAGGTTTGATCTTCTTGCAGTCCATGGGACTCTCAAGAGTCTCCTCCAGCACCAGAATTCAAAAGCATCCATTCTTCGGCGATCAGCTTTCTTTATGGTCCAGCTCTCACTTCCATACATCACTACTGGGAAAACCATGGCCTTAACTATACAGACCTTTGTTGGCAAGGTGATGTCTCTGCTTTTTAAGATGCTGTCTAGGTTTGCCATTGCTTTTCTCCCAAGGAGCAGGCAGCTTTTAATTTCGTGGCTGCTGTCACCATCTGCAGTGATCATGGAGCCCAAGAAAGTAAAATCTCTCACTGCCTCCATTTCTTCCCCTTCTATTTGCCAGGAGGTGATGGGACCAGTGGCCATGATCTTTGTTTTTTTGATGTTGAGCTTCAGGCCATATTTTGAGCTCTCCTCTTTCACCCTCAATAGGAGACCCACAAGCAAAACCTCAGCACAAGATCCTTCTCCCCTCCCGCAGTTTCCAGCAACCACCCTCTGACTGCAGGTAGAGAAAAGCCATCATGGTTAACAACCATTCGGTACCCCCCTCCCCCATGCATTTCTCTAATCCTCTTTTAAAGTCATCCAAGTTGGTGGACATTGCTGCCTCTTGTGGCAGGGAGTTCCACAGTTTAAGTGTGTGCCACATGAATAAGCCCTTTCTTTTGTCTGCTGTAAATCTTCCAACATTCAGCTTCCTTGGATGCCCCCTTTTCCCCCTGTGCCGTCAATAATTTTACAAACGTCTATCACGCCGTATCTTATTTGCCATTTCTCATCCCAACATCGTGGCACCAGGGTTGTGTTCCCGTTGCTGTACGGAATGCGAGAGGAGCATAGCGGTTGTACAATAGATGGAAAGGCACCCAGAGGGGGAAAACTGCTCCCAAACAGTCTCTGTAAGGGGTATAGAAAGAGAAGGGAGCCAGGAAATAGGGCAAATTGCCCCGAGGCAGGAGAGAGGGTGAACAAAATAGGTGGTGCAGGAGCGGAGTGGCTGAAACAGTTCCCAGTTAAGACTCTGGCAAGTGTAGCAAACACGACGGCCTGTTTGTGCCAATTCACGTTTGCTTCCCCTACAAATTACATTTTATTTATCCCATTTCATAAAATTTGTATACCACTTGAGTGCTAAATCACAAGAACCTCAAGCGGTTTAGAAAAAAAGATAAAACAGAAACGTTATGAGGAAGAAGGGTTAGCAACAATAATGCAAGGCTTTCAGAAAGTTAAAATAACAATAGACTAAAAATGGATCAGAACTCACACTACCTTTCTAAACATCAACTTTCTAAACTATTGAGTAGGTTTGTCTAAAGAATAACAAAAAATTTTAGCAGGCGATGCTGATTCCTGCCTGATATCAATAGGCAAAAGTGAGATTGAGTTCTTGCCAGTGCGGAACGGAGATTATGCGGCTCCCGTAAGAGGGCCAGTTCTGCAGATTGAAGTGGTTGAGTGGGTGCATATGGGGACAGGTGATCTCCCAGGTAAACTGGTCCGGAGTTGTTAAAGGGCTTTATTTACTAATAGTAAACACCTTGAACTTGGCTTAGTAGCAGATCAGCAGCCGGTGCAGATCTCTGAGCTCAGGTGTCATATGCTAGCAAGACCTCACTCCTGCCAGCAATCGTGCTGCAGCTTTCTGCACCCACTGAAGCTTCCAGATTTAATAACAGTAATAATAATAATAATAATTTATACCCTGCCCATCTAGCTGGGCTTCCCCAGCCACTCTGGGCGGCTTCCAACAAAATATTCAAATACAGTAATGCATCAAACATTAAAAGCTTCCCTAAACAGGGCTGCCTTCAGATGTCTTCTAAAAGTATGGTAGTGGTTTTTATCTTTGACATATGATGGGAGGGCGTTCCACCGGGCGGGTGCCATTACTGAGAAGGCCCTCTGCTTGGTTCCCTGTAACCTCACTTCTCACAGGGAGGGAACCGCCAGAAGGCCCTTGGCGCTGGACCTCAATGTCCGGGCAGAACGATGGGGGTGGAGATGCTCCTTCAGGGATACTGGACAGAGGCCGTTTAGGGCTTTAAAGGTCAGCACCAACACTTTGAATTGTGCTTGGAAACATACTGGGAGCCAATGTAGGTCTTTCAAGACCGGTGTTATATGGTCTCGGCGGCCGCTCCCAGTCACCAGTCTAGCTGCCGCATTGTGGATTAGTTGCAGTTTCTGGGCCGCCTTCAAAGGTTGCCGCACACAGATCACATTGCAGTAGTCCAAGCGGGAGATAACCAGAGCATGCACCACTCTGGCGAGACAGTCCATGGGCAGATAGGGTCTCAGCCTGCGTACTATGCACAAGGGAAAGCCCGCATAGAGCACATCGCAGTAATCCCGTCTTGAAGAAACCAGTTTGGAGATGTAAAGTGAAGGAGAATCCAAAGTGTGCACTCAAAGCTGTAATGTGTGAATGAAGGAGTGCTTTGCTCTTGATTAGGAGCAGCAAGGAATTTCCCCCAAACGGAGGCTCTCGGCGCAGCTTTCCCTTTCGTTGGTCGGCAAGGCCTCTGCTTCCCCAGCAAATATTTCCCCTGCGCAGCCCTGTTTGTGCTACCAGAAGCTTTCAGCTCTTCCGCCGCCCACAGCTGCTGACTGGGGGCCTCTGTGTTCCCCAGGCGGGCTTGCTCAATGAGCACCACGGGTCAGAGGGTTCGAGTGCGCGGCAGAGGAGGAATCAAAGGCATTCTTGTTTGGCGGGACATGGCTTGACTGCGTGGTTTCTCAGGGCAAGATGGTCAGGCGCAGCGATGCACTCATCCCCGCGCAAGGCATGTGTCAAAGCCGATAGTCGCATCCTCATGGCCGTTACTCTTGGCCATTGCATGTGTTTTTGGAAAATTAACAAATCCCAGGACGGCCTTCATCTTCTGGGTTGTAAGGAGGCTGCGAAGCACAGTCGTTTTGTGTCTTTATTTTCTTTTTTTAAAAATAATTTTTATTCATTTTCCAAACAAGTTTTATACATTCAACAAATTATTTTACACTCATGCTTCAATTTTTGACTTCCCTCAGTTTCTCTGTCAATCTTTCGAAAAATTTCTATTTATTGATGCATTTCTAAACATGATATTGCCTTTCCCCACTCCTTTTCCTCTTACTCTCTTTTTTGCAGTGTTTCTTACTATTTCACAGAGTCTCTTCAAAACCAACAAGCGTTGTCTGTGCATCACATATATTTTTCAGATATTCTGTAAATTTCCCCCAGTCCTCGATAAACTTTTGGTCTTTCTGGTATCCAACCTTCCCAGTCAATTTGTCCAATTCTGCATATTCGGTCAATTTCCTTCTCCATTCTTCCACTGTTGGAATTTCTTCCTGTTTCCATCTTTGGGCCAGAAGTATCCTTGCGGCAGTCACTGCATATTGAAACAGTTTACAGTCTCTCTTATTGATTTCGTTTCCTACCATTCCTAATAGAAAGGCTTCTGGTTTTTTAACGAACGTATATTTCAACTTCTTTTTCAATTCATTGTATATCATTTCCCAGAAGTCTTTCACCTTTTTACACTCCCACCACATATGATAGAAAGTACCTTCTTTTTCTTTACATTTCCAACACTTATTGCATGTTTTATACATTTTGGCCAGTTTAACTGGCGTTATATACCATCTGTAAAACATTTTCATTACATTTTCTTTCAACGCAGTACATGCCGTAAATTTTAGCCTTTCATTCCATAATTTCATCCAATCATCATACTGTATATTGTAACCAAAGTCTCTTGCCCAGTGTATCATTACTACTTTTACCTCTTCATCTTTTGTATGCCACTCCAGCAACACTTTATACATTTTAGACAGGTTTTTATACTCATTATTCAATACCTCCACTTGGAATTTTGATTCTTTACCTTCATTTTTTTTAAAAAATAATTTTTATTAAAGTTTTAAACAACAAAGAAAGAAAAGAAAAACATACACAATACATATAACAAAAACACAAAAAAACAAGATTCAACAATAAAAGAACAAAAAACATAACAATTAAAAACAATATCTCTTTTCCATTTCCGTTTTTTAATTACTTATTTTCTGGACTTCCTCATACCTCCCTCTTTTGTATTCCAATCCAAATTGTTTGTCCAGCAATTTCTTTTCCACTTTTTTAATCCCAATCTTTAGCTTTAATAAGGTATTGAAATATATAACTTCAACTTCTTTAAACCTGATCTTTAGTCTTAGTATCATATAGCATTAAAATTTTCCCTCTTAATGTCAAATTTCCATTTCTTTAAACATCTTTAATCCTAATCTTTAATCTTAGTCTATCATTAACTTTAACCTGTACAGCTGGAAACCGCTTATTTTCAGTCCAACATCACTCTAACATTCTTTAATTTTGCAATGTTTCTGAAGATAGTCTTTGAATTTCTTCCAATCTTCCTCCACCGACTCTTCTCCCTGGTCACGGATTCTACCAGTCATTTCCGCCAGTTCCATATAGTCCATAAGTTTCATCTGCCATTCCTCCAGCGTGGGAAGTTCTTGTGTCTTCCAATACTTTGCGATGAGTATTCTTGCTGCTGTTGTTGCATACATAAAGAAGGTTCTATCCTTTTTTAACACCATTTGGCCGACTATGCCCAGGAGAAAGGCCTCTGGTTTCTTAGGGAAGGTATACTTAAATACCTTTTTTAATTCATTATATATCATTTCCCAGAAAGCCTTAATCTTTGGGCACGTCCACCAAAGGTGAAAAAATGTACCTTCAGTTTCTTTACATTTCTAACATTTGTTATCGGGCAAGTGATAAATTTTAGCAAGCTTGACTGGGGTTATGTACCACATGTATATCATTTTCATAATATTCTCTCTTAAGGCATTACATGCCGTAAATTTCATACCTGTGGTCCACAACTGTTCCCAGTCAGCAAACATAATGTTATGTCCAATGTCCTGTGCCCATTTAATCATAGCCGATTTTACCGTTTCATCCTGGGTATTCCATTTCAGCAGCAAGTTATACATTCTTGACAAATTCTTAGTTTTGGGTTCTAACAGTTCTGTTTCTAATTTAGATCTTTCCACCTGGAAGCCAATTTTCCTGTCCAATTTAAATGCCTCCATTATCTGATAATAATGAAGCCAGTCTCGCACTTTGTTTTTTAATTTTTCAAAACTCTGCAATTTCAGTCTATCTCCGTCTTGTTCTAAAATTTCCCAATATTTCGGCCATTTGACCTCCATATTGACCTTTCTCAAGGCTTTCGCTTCCATTGGTGACAGCCACCTTGGGGTTTTGTTTTCTAGCAAATCCTTATATCTTATCCAAACATTAAACAGCGCTTTCCTGACAATGTGGTTTCTAAATGCTTTATGTGCTTTGACCTTATCATACCATAGATATGCATGCCATCCAAATACATTATTAAAACCTTCCAAGTCCAAAATGTCAGTGTTTTCAAGAAGTAGCCATTCTTTCAACCAGCAAAAAGCTGCTGATTCATAGTAAAGTTTAAGGTCTGGCAGGGCAAATCCACCTCTTTCCTTTACATCCGTTAGTATTTTAAATTTTATTCTGGGCTTCTTGCCCTGCCAGACAAATTTAGAAATATCTTTCTGCCACCTCTTGAAACAATCCATTTTGTCCACAATCTGCAAAGTTTGGAACAAAAACAACATTCTAGGCAATACATTCATTTTTATCGCAGCAATACGGCCTAGCAGTGAAAGCTTCAAATTTGACCAAATTTCTAAATCTTTTTTCACTTCGGACCAACATTTTTCATAGTTATCTTTAAATAAGTTCCCATTTTTTTCTGTCATGTTAATCCCCAGGTATTTAACTTTCTTAACCACTGTTAAACCTGTCTCATTCTGAAACCTCTCTCTTTCAAACGATGTTAAGTTTTTCTCTAAAACCTTGGTTTTTGACTTGTTCAGTTTAAATCCTGCCACTTGACCAAATTCCTGAATCAGTTCTAAAACTCTTTTAGTACTAGATTCTGGCTCCTGTAACGTCAATACTAAGTCATCTGCAAACGCTCTCAGTTTGTACTGTTTAGTTCCGACCTGTATACCTTTAACCAACTGGTCCCTTCTAATCATATTCAGCAAAACCTCCAGGACCGAAATAAAAAGAAGTGGGGAAATAGGGCAACCTTGTCGTGTCCCTTTTTCAATTTTTAGTTCTTCCGTCACAACATTATTTACAATTAGTTTAGCTTTTTGTTCTGAATAAATTGCACCTATACCATTCTCAAAACCTTGGCCTACCCCCATACCCTGGAGATTCTTCTTCATAAAATTCCAAGAAATATTATTTTCATTTTTTCTTACTGATTTTAGCAAAACTTCCAGCACCATAATGAATAATAGTGGCGACAGTGGGCATCCCTGCCTTGTACCTTTGGTTATTTTAATATCTTCTGTGGTATAGTTGTTTACTATTAGCTTCGCTTTCTGTTCTGTATATATTGCCTTTATCCCATTATAAAATTCCTTACCCACTTCCATATACTCTAGGTTTTTTAACATAAAGTTCCATGATATATTATCGAAGGCCTTTTCAGCATCCACAAAGATTAAAATAGCTTGTTTTTCATTCCTGGCATTCAGATATTCCAATATATTTATTATGTTTCTTATATTATCTTTCATCTGTCTGCCAGGAAGAAAGCCCGCTTGATCCTTATGTATAAATTCTTGCAATACTTTTTTCATTCTCTTTGCTAGTATACTCGCAAAGATTTTATAGTCAGTGTTCAACAGCGAAGTAGGCCTATAATTTTTAACCTGTGTCAAATCCGAATCTTGCTTTGGGATAAGTGTGATAAAGGCTTCTTTCCATGTTTCTGGAATTTCACAGTTCTTTAATATGTTGTTTATGACTTCTTTCAATGGTATAAGTAGGGTGCTTCTCATCTCCTTATAATATCTGGCTGTAAATCCATCTGGTCCTGGAGCTTTCCCTTTTTTCAATTCCTTTATTACCTCTTTTATTTCTTCTGTTTCAATTGGGGCGTTCAAAAAATCTTTTTTCTCCATCGGGATCTTCTGCACTTCTTTTTCCTTTAAAAATCTTTCTATCTTTCTCATATTATTCTTTTCCTTGCTTTTATATAGTTGTCTGTAGAAATCCAAGAATCCTTTTCTAATTTGTTTCGGGTTTTCTATTTCTGTGCCGTCGATAATAATTTTGTTTACTGTATTCTGTTCCTTTCTCTTCTTAATTTGCCACGCCAGCCATTTTCCTGATTTATTCGCGAATTCAAAGTTTCTTTGTCTCATTCTTTTTATATTCCCTTCTACTTCCTTATTTATCATCATTGCGAATTGTGTTTGTAGGGTCTTTATACTCTGTCTTGTGTCTTTATTTTTAGCCTTCTTTGTTCTGTTCTGTTCAGATTTTATTGAATTTCAAAATATTAACAAAACACCAAAAGGAAAATAAAACAAGATTCTCAGGCATGCAAAAACTAAACTAAATGAAAGTCATTAGCACCGAAGAGCTCAGTGGGGGAAAATGCCTCTTTTCAGATTTTGGAATCAACGGTGTACCAATACCAAATCATAATGCACTATTAATGTTGTGGCATTTCACTTATTGCATTAACGTCTTTGCAGGCTGGAGATGATGGGATATAATAAAAATAATACATAATATGTTTTTTAATACCTCTGGTCTATACTAGCCAAACTGTGCCATGAACTGGGAGCACCTCCTTGCCATGTGCTTCATTTTAATTTAGATACAATGAAACCATGCAAGATGGGGGTTTTTTATTCCCAGGACACTTAATTTCTGCGATAAGGCTGTTTGCCAGACAGTGCTGTCCCACTGGTCTATATCTAGAGAATTCAGAAGTAAAAAATTCTTTCCTGTAGCACCTTAAAGACCAACTAAGACCAACTAAGGTGCTACAGGAAAGAATTTTTTACTTCGACTATGGCAGACCAACACGGCTACCCATCTGTAACTGTAGAGAATTCAGAGTTTTCCCATTTCTCGCTATGGCTATATGTGCTGCCATTAAAAGTGGTGCTGCAATTTCTCTGCTTTTTAAATGTTTGGTTTCTTTGTATAGAAGAATGCAGGAGAAAATGGAACACTCTGAGATGTAATTGAAAAATGCTTTTCTTATGTTCTTATCTTACTGGGGACCCATTTGCCCAGCCCAGTCCAAAGAGGCAGCTGTGAGTTAGGGTCTGCCGCCTGGCCAGTTGCCCCCTGGGGAGGAATCTGGTGGGAACAGTTCTTTATTTTGCCTTTGGGCAGCGGGCAAGTTTGTTGCAGGGCGTTCTGGGCTCTGGAGAAGAGGCTGCCTTATCCCGAGGCCTTGGCTCAGTGCGCTGCATCGGGCTTTCATAACTGTGCCCCTGCTAAGTATTCATTGGCACTGGGGCTGTGTATGCGGCTTGCTTTGCCAGCCCTTAATCACTCCAGCCTCGCTCCTGGCCGTAAGTCACGGAGAGATTAAAGCAGAAGGGAAAACAGCTGGGCTGGCAGCAAAGCCCTTCCTTGTCCTGAGGTCTTGGGGGCTGAGAGAGAAGGAGGCAGGTGAGAGGAGACTTTCCCCCTCGCTCCTCTTCCTCTGCTACCCCCAACCCCCAAAATTCTGCTGCACTGAACTAGCGTCAGCATCTCTGCCCAGTTTGCCCAGACAGCCGTGCCAACTTGGCTTATGGTGGCAACCGCAAAGGCTTCTGGGGTCTGTGTGAGGCCTCCTTTGCCCTCACCTGCCCCCCAAATTCCCCTTTACAGTGGTACCTCTGGTTAAGAACTTAATTCGTTCTGGAGGTCTGTTCTTAACCTGAAGCACCACTTTAGCTAATGGGGCCTCCTGCTGCTGCCGCACCGCACATGATTTCTGTTCTCATCCTGAAGCAAAGTTCTTAACCCGAGGTACTATTTCTGGGTTAGTGGAGTCTGTAACCTGAAGCGTCTGTAACCCGAGGTACCACTGTATGGCCTTCCGTCTCCGACACAATCTCTCTCCAGCTGAATTTTTCTCCTTTCACATCCTTACCCCTTTAGGTGCATGAAAAGGCCAACCCCTGATGAACTTTGAAGGCAGGACCCGATTTTCCTTTTTGTTGTGTCCTGGGCATGAGCAGAGCTACGCCACCCTCAAACTGAAAATGTCTAGGGCCCCATCCGATGTGAAGTCCTGGTGCCCTCTGTTAATTCCTCCTCACGCATACCACGTTTCCCAGAGCCTCCTGAAGGACATCCCTTTACTCCTGGGATTGTTTTCATTAATGAAATGTATTATACGAGAGGGTGGGGAGAGCAGGGAGTGGAGCTTGCAACCAGGAGAGCCCGCTGGCTTTTCTTCCCCTCCCACCTTGTATAATCAATTTTATTAATCGGAACAATCCCAGGAGTAAAGGGCCGCCCTCCAGGAGTCTCTTGGACTAGAAATTCACGGTAAGAATTTTGTTTCGCTCTCCTCCAAATAGCACCGTCCTCCGTTTTCTCCTCCCTAAATCCAGATATTCCCTCTGCTTTGAAGACCCAAGTAGGAGAGCTACATTGACCGCATGGTGGACCTCCGAATTTAGGCAGGAGAAAGCTTGTGGCAGCAATAGCTGGAGGAGAGTTATGGCCAGAACAAGGGGGAGTTAAAGGAGACGTGGGAAGATTCACAACCCATATTGAGTTGGAGGTATGGAGGGCCAGCGGGAGAGATGTCTTTCTGTTCAAATTCATAGACTCATCAAATTGTACAGTAGGAAGGGACTCCAAAGGTCATCCAGTCAAACCCCGTGCAATGTAGGAATCTCAGCTAGATCATCCATAAAAGATGGCCATACAGTCGTACCTCCAGTTACGTAAACTTTGGGATACGTAAGCGGCAAACCTGGAAGTATATTTCTGGGTTTTTGCTGCGCGCACATTCGCAGAAGTGCTCTACCGTCACACATGTGTGCGCGCGCAGAAGTGGTCTCTCCAGTTGCAAAAACCTCGGGATTTGCCGGACCTCTGGAATGGATCCCGTCCGCAACCGGAGGTACCACTGTACAGTCATACCTCATGCTACGTCGGCTTCATGTTACGTTCTTTCAGGTTACATCCCACGGCGACCCAGAAGTACCAGAAAGGGTTACTTCCGGGTTTCACCGTTCGCGCATGGGCAGAAGCGCAAAATGACATCATGCGCAGAAGCAGCAAATCACAACCCGTGCACACGCAGATGCGATGCTACGGGTTGCATTCTTTTCATGTTGCGAACGGGCCTCTGGAATGGATCCCGTTCGCAACCAGAGGTACCACTGTACATCCTCTGCTTAGAAACCTCCAAAGAAAGAGAATCCACTAGCTATTTGTACCTGCACATTTAAATTAGCACATGCACATTTTACACAAATCCATGTCCTCTGTTTGGGGGTTGATGCATGAGTGCAATGTCTCATGCACAGCCTCCATGTCTCTTCCCAAGCCCGCTTCTTCAGCCAAGCCTTTTCTCAGCAATCCTAACCCGATCCTGAGAGCCTGGCCTGCGGGATGAGGCCCATTGCAGCATCCAGCTTCCCAAGATGTCCACCAGTGGGACGTGAAGGCAGCAGCCCTCTTTCCCATCTGCTGCACTCGGTGGACCCCGCTGCCTCTCCCTAAGACGCTCCGGATGTTCGGCATTGTGACTCATGCCAATGGCAGGCAGTCCCCCTGCGCCTCCATGGATTTGTCTAATTCCTCTTTACAGCCATCTGGGCTAATGGCTGTCACCGCCTCTTGTGACACAGCGTTCCATCAATTTAATTATGCTTGATGTGCGGAAGTTCATTCCTTTGTCTGACCCAGAAAAGAAAAAAGAAAAAGAAAAGATGTTCTCCGGAATCCTTCAGATGAATGCGCATGGCCTGGGACAGTGGAGCTCTCTTGCCACAGTCCAGCTCTGGACACCTCAAATGCCGAGGGAAGGGCTATTGCCTACCACACATCTGTGGAACTCCCTTCCACTGGATGTTTGTCCTCCCCAAGAATCTCCATTACCTGTTCTGTGTCTTTCTTGTTAGGTCTGGCTTTTCATAGCCAGGAATAAGGAGGTGAGAATACATAACTCATAATTTTTCACAGAAATTTCTGTTTAAAGGATGCTTTGTCCTGGAGTGAATCCACAGCAGGAATGAAGCTTGCACAGAGCTAGTCAAACTTTTGAGCTGCATCAGATCAATGTTGGTCCATCTCTCTCGCTGATGGGCAACAATGGCTCTCCAGGATTTCAGACAGGAGTCTCTCCCAGTCCTGCCTGGAGATATGGACACGGGTGGCGCTGTGCTCTAAACCACTGAGCCTCTTGGGCTTGCTGACTGGAAGGTCGGCAGTTTGAATCTCCACAATGGGGTGAGCTCCCGTCGCTCTGTCCCAGCTCCTGCCAACCTAGCAGTTCGAAAGCACACCAGCGCAAGTAGATAAATAGGTACCGCTCCAGCAGGAAGGTAAATAGCGTTTCTGTGCGCTCTAGTTTCCATCACAGTGTTCCGTTGCACCAGAAACCATTTAGTCCTGCTGGCCACATGACCCAGAAAAGCTGTCCATGGACAAACGTCGTCTCCCTCAGCCTGAAAGCGAGATGAGCACCGCAACCCCAGAGTCTCCTTTGACTGGACTTAACCATCCAGGAGTCCTTTACCTTTACCTTTTTTACCATTGAACCTGGGACCTTTTTGCAAGGCAAACACTCTCCCCCTGAGTGATGCCCCTTCTGAACACCAGATACTGGAAACTTTTTTGCCAAATCCCACAGGTTGGCCCCTGTGAGAACAGGATGCCAGACTAGGTGGGCATTTGGGCTGATCCCGCAAGCTCATCTTATTTTCAGGGACCTTGAGCGTAATAATAATAATAATAATAATAATAATAATAATTTATTTATATCCTGCCCTCCCCAGCCAAAGTCGGTCTCAGAGTGGCTAACAACAATAAAAGTAACACAGCATTCTAAAATCAATTCATTTTAAAATCAATTCAAAATCAAATCAAATTCATGGCAACCATTGGGCTAGAGTTCTGAGAGGATTGCCAAAGGAGGGGGTCAGACTGTGCCCTGGCCAAAGGCCTGGTGGAACAGCTCCGTCTTGCAGGCTCTGCAGAAAGATGTCAAGTATATGCTTTGCTATAGTACTATGGACCTCTTCCTCACTTGAATCGCATTCCTCCATACAATGGAGATTATCTTGGCTCTGAATGGAAGACGTATCCTCCCCACCACCCAGCCATGAGCTCTCGAAACGTCTTTCTTTCCCAGGAATGCGTTTACTTTGATTCTCATTGATCCCGCTTAGTAAATGCACTTGCTCTCTTTGAACTGCCATTGACTTCAAAGTTGCCTGAGCGCCAATGTGTTTGGAATTAGCTTCTCTGTTGGTAATTCATAACCCGCAAACATTTGTTGTTTATGCCATTCATAAATTGTGGCTTGTTACTTCATCAGACTGCTGGGCTCTGATCTTGCGGTGCGTAACCCATGGTGCAGATGAAAACATCAGCGTCCTCCCAGATCAGTGTCATGTGAACTCTAAGGCACATTTGGCGACCACTTGCTCCTAAACGGGATGGAAGTTCGGAGTCGCCGAATTCGTGGCAGGTTTGTCATGGAAAGGGGCCTTGCTCCAGACATTACTCTCACTCGGAGCGGGAAGTTGAGCTCAGTCTATAAAGTTGTCTACTTGCAGACGCGGCAACGGCAGATGAATTAGGAGCTTGGAAGCTCATGCGGTGTCCTTCGGAGAAGCAGACTGCTGTTTGCTCTTATCTTCTTGCATCCCAGCCCTCCAGGAACTTCCGATGATGCAAGGCTTTCTCAAAAGCACAGCATTTTCTCTCGGCCGCAGGCCTTGTTCCGGATATGCCCCACACTGAAACAGAGAAGTTCCTAGTGGGCTGTGCGGTGAAAGGGGGGGTACCGCAAAACAGGAGCTCTGCCCGTTTACCCAACTCCTGGTTTGCAGAGCCTTTGTCCCCCCGGGGAAAGCCAGAGAGCCACAGCAATCTCGCCTGGCAATTGTGGTTTGCTTGAGTTATGAAACCAGGCTTTGCTGAGTGGCAGCCTCTGTGGTGGCAAAGGGAGGGAGGGCGAGGCTGGCACCAGAACAGCCTCCCCAGCCCAGCCCCCACGGCTTTGTTTGCCTACAGTTCTTGCTGAATTGGGCAGCAAGCTGATTAGAGAAGAACAAAAGGGGTTAGGAGGACCCAGGAGATGCCTTGTGGGGAGGGAATGCAGCCAATGCAGGGTGTTATTCTTGTGTTGCGCGGCACCACCGTTGGACGGTGATTGCGAATTCCAGAATTCCAGTGCGCCTGTGTTTTAAAAGAGACAAATGCTTAGGAGCTCAGGTTGTTTGGAATAGAAAGTCAGGTGCCTAGTCCTCAAGGCTAAGGATGGAAGATTTGAATCATTCAGGCATTGCTCCTTGAATTACTCAGGTCCCCTCCCCTTTCTTCTAAATCCGCTCTTAAGACTTGATTCTTTAGCAAAGCTGCTTTGGAACCAAGGTGTCTCACTTTCCTTGATTCTTCATCTCTTGTCATCGCCCCTCTTCTTCCTTAGAAGTCTTTGTTTGCCTGTTGCCTTTTGGAACTGTCTGCAAAAGGTGTACAGTGGTACCTCGGGTTAAGTAATTCATTCCGGAGGTCCATTCTTAACCTAAAACTGTTCTTAACCTGAAGCACCACTTTAGCTAATGGGGCCTCCCGCTGCTGCTGCACCGCCGGAGCACGATTTTTGTTCTCATTTTGAAGCAAAGTTCTTAACCCGAGGTACTATTTCTGGGTTAGCGGAGTCTGTAACCTGAAGCATATGTAACCTGAAGCGTATGTAACCCGAGGTAAAGGTAAAGGTAAAGGGACCCCTGATCATTAGGTCCAGTCATGACAGACTTTGGGGTTGCTGCGCTTATCTCGCTTTATTAGCCAAGGGAGCCGGCGTACAGCTTCCGGGCATGTGGCCAGCATGACTAAGCTGCTTCTGGTGAACCAGAGCAGCGCATGGAAACGCTGTTTACCTTCCCGCCGGAGTGGTACCTATTGATCTACTTGCCCTTTTTGGTGTGCTTTCGAACTGCTAGGTTGGCAGAAGCTGGGACCAAACAATGGGAGCTCACCCCATGGCGGGGATTCGAACCACCAACCTTCTGATCGGCAAGTCCTAGGCTTTGTGGTTTAACCCACAGCACCACCCGTGTCCCTGTAACCCGAGGTACCACTGTATTAAACATATTTTTGAACTACCACCCCTCCTCAAAAATAGATCACCTGATTTAATCGGGGACATCTTTCAGACTTCAAGTAGGACCCCCACTTAGCACCTTGCGGTGCTAAGCAGCAGTTTTTTAAAATGGGAAGCTAAAGAGAGCCACTCCCACCCCCCCAGTTGTGGGTCAATGCTGGCAAGGTGTGTTGGCATGGGCAGTTTTCCCTCTGTAATTGGAGGCAGCACTGCTCCTGAATACCAGCTTCCTGAAACCACAGGAGGGGAGACCCAGGTAACTACCGACAGGTGAGCCTGACATCAGTACCAGAAAAGGTCCTAGAACAGATCATTCAACAGTTGGTCTGTGAGCCCTTAATGAAGGATGTGATCACAGCAGCCTCTTCTAAGTGGTCACAGATCGACTGCTTAATTTACATGGGATATTTAATAATGTGTGATCTCATTTTTACGTTAATAATAAACATGATAATATTCGTACCTGTTGAGAATATTAAGAGCCTAATGACTCATATCAATTGCATAAGCGCCCACGCGGTAGTTGCTGAGCTAACCACGCTCTCTAAACTCGTATGTGTAACACAATGCAGTGTGCATCGCACAACTGTTTGTCGTATCCGCAGGGTGTCGTTTACGAAAACATGCCAATGCGTCTGCGCATAATCATATGACCTGCCATACTGTCTAAGTCAGAAATGCTCGGTTCATGCCACAGATTTTCAAGCCATTCAGAGCTGTGTGTGCACTGAACATGAAATATGTATTTTGTTACGAATTGCATAAAGCGCATGCAAGAGAGTCGGGACCCAAGGATTTGTGCCGGCAGCCACTCAAACCCCTCCGTCTCCTGGGGTTGAATATCTAGTCCTCTCCCTTCCTGTCCACGTTTGTGGAGCCTGATCTGGTGATCTGATGCGTGACCTATGAAACCAGGGGCTGGAGACTTTTAGTGTGCCCTTTCTGTGACCATCGGTGTTGTGTGCATCCATTTGTGGCTCCCTCTGAACCCTCTTTTGCAGTCTGTTGCCCCTGCCTCTCTCACTTGCTCTTTGAGTGGGATGTTTTTCAAATTTTACTTTTAACACACACGTGCGCACACACAAAAACCAGCAAAGAAATCAAATTTCACAAGTCCAGAGGACGCAGATATGTTCCTTTCAGAGCCAAGAGTCGAGGGCAAAAATATGGCTAGCTAATGTCGTGGCTGACGAGGTAGTTTTTCATTTATTGGGCGAGGGCTGGAGCGCAATGGGTTTCTCATGTGCTTTAATGGAGAAAGCATGTGGAAAGCGAAGGATTTATGGCCCCGCTGTTTACGTGTGAGTCTGAACAGCATATGTGCAAGCCGGGGGGGAGAGGGTGTTGGAGCTGGCTGTTAAAACAATGGCTCTCATCTTCTGTGCCAGTCCAAGCTGCCTGCAAGAGGAAAGGGGGGACGTCAATTTTACTCCTCAAAGGAATTTGAGGCACATGCATGCTCCCTCAGGGCCAACAGCATCTGCAAAGGTCTGGCTCATATAAGACTATGTGGAAGCTTTATTCTTTTTGTAATGATGGAACTCCCTGCCTCTTGAGATCAAGTGGGCGCATTCACTGAACTTTTTTCGGCAAGCCAGCCCAGGTGTTTAGGAAGCTGAGGTAATTTTAATGTGTTCTTAATATTCTAAATTTTTGTATGTTTTAAATTAGAGATGTTATTTCCCACCCACCCCCGTGATTTTGTTGTTCTTGTTTCTTTTCTATTTGTATTCTTTTTATTAACAAATCAATTTTAAAAAGCAGGGTAGGATGGTGTGAGGGCACTGGGCTCAACCATCTTTTCTGGTTCCCAAAGGGGTTGAAAAACCCCACCCTGAAAGGGGACGGTTCTCAACAAACACCACTGCTTGGCACCGTTGCTTTCCTTGTTCCCTTCAGGCCTGGACCACCTGCATCACAGAACCATAGAATCGTAGAGTTGAAAGGGACCCCGCAGGGTCATCCAGTCCACCCCCACCTCCGCCACAGTGCAGGAATCTCAGCTAAAGCATCCCTGACAAACAGCCACCCAACCTCTGCTTAAAAACCTCCAAGGAGTCCACCGCCTCCCCAGGGTATCTGTTCCAATTTCAAATGGCTCTTCCCATCAGAAAGTTCTTCCTAGTGTTTTTCTTTCCATTTTAAATATTTTTTATACAATTTTAAGCACTATATAACAAGCCTCTTCTAAAGCCATCGTGCAGCAGGGAGTTCCACAGATCATTACACAACGGTCTGGAAACCAAGCCTTATGAGGAACAGTGGAGGGAGTTGGGTATGTTTAGCCGGGAGATACGATAGCCATCTTCAGGTATTTCATAGAATGAGATTCCGACTAAACATCAGGAAGAACTTTCTAACCGTAAGATCTGTTTAACCATGAAAGAGGGGGTTGGACTAGATGACTTCATGGGAACCCAGTTCTGTGATTCTGTAACCTGTTTCAAGCTCAGGCCCACAGCTGAAGCACCTTAAGGATTGTCACTTTGGATTCTCAGCACCCTCACAAAGGTGCCATTGTTTGCAAGATTCTTGTGCTGACAGTCAAACCACCTCAAAAGCAGTTCAGTTATGTAATGCAAACGAGTCCCTTCAGTAGATTAGCTTCAGCTCAAAAGCTTCTCTTCTCTCTCTCTCTCCCACATCGGGGTTCTGTGAGCCCCTGTTCCTGGCAGGGGCTGTTCATCTGGAAACACTTGCCTGCCTCAGTTCCTCAGGGAAGCTTGCCAGACCTCTGGCCTCTGCCCAACCACATCATGTGGCGCTGAGTTCCACGGTCATTTAGCCGCCAAATGCCGGCTGTGTAAGAAAACAACCGAGCCAGCCAGCCCTGTGATTTACGCTGCCCTGAAAGGTTTAAAAGCTACCCAAATAGAAACTGCATTCTGCCCTCGTTCCAAGGGACTCTTCTCCCCTACAAGGTCTGATTCTTTGCGACAAAGTCTTGGCAGGGTCAAAGAACTATTTGATGCCTTCAAATCAGTTGCTTATTCCAAAAGGGCTGTATAGGGTAGGATCTGAGCAGTGTGGCATCTGGGAAAAGTCCGTAGGAAAGGGAAATAAACAAATAAGTGAGCTGATACACGGCGACAATGACTGTGGAATCCCCAATGGTGAAGCAATCCTCATTTTTCTAGCTTTGCATTGTGTGCTGGGAAGGAGAGTCCAGTTTGCTCTCCAGTTTTGCCTTCTCTCTCCGAATACCACCAAAGATTTCCCCTTCTGCCTCTCCTTTTGAAAGCCGCCCCCCAGGTTGGATTGCTCGGCACAGATGCGGCTGCCCAGAACGATGATGGCGACGACTCCTTGTGGGACGGCCTGTGAGGTTTCGAACCTGCCCTGGGGAGAGGAAATCAAAGAGCACAGGGTGGAAAAACAAGCCATCCTTGCTCGCCGCCGCTCAAGCCACAGTGAGCGGCGATAAACAAACAGAGTGACAATGACGGACACAGACTAAACACTGGCGTTTTCCGTCCTGCCAGAGCAGCTCATGGGCGCAGGAAGATGCCCAGAGATCTGAAGGCTCCGTAAACCATCCTATAGGCGCCGTGGCCTTGAAAGGACGGAGTTGCTTTGCTCTGAATTGATCTTGCAGTTCCTCCTGCTATGGGGAGCTTGAGGCATTCGGCCCAGGTTGCAGACAAGAAGCTGGTCTGCTGTGGCCATCTCACTTCATTTCATTTTTGATTTGTATACCACTTTTGTACATGGCTGTACAGTCGGACCTTGGAAGTCAAACGGTATCCATTCCGGAAGTCCATTCGACTTTCAAAACATTCGGAAACCAAAGCGCGGCTTCTGATTGGCTGCAGAAAGCTCCTGCAGCCAATTGGAAGCCCCATCGGACATCCAGGTTTGAAAGAACGTCCACAAACCAGAATAGTCACTTCCGGGCTTGCGGCGTTCAGAAGCCAAAACGTTCGACTTGCAAGGCATTCAGGATCCATTGTATGACTGTTTACAAGACAAAACACAAGCTGAAGGAACAACAAAGATCACACCCCTTATAACAATGTAACCCAATACAAAAATGTCATAAGAAAAACATAGCTTTGAAATAAACAACTTATATCAAATAAAGTAACATTCAATAACCCCTTAGAATATAACAGCACACAATAAAATTAAATATCAGCAAATAATAGTTAAACAGAAATCCACTCTTCACAATTACAATAAATAATTTCTAGACCGTAGTCAATAAAAATGGCAGCAATTCACGGCGTGTTAAATAACACAATACAAATGGATAAGCAAAGGCACACAACTCATAAATTTTTTTTTTAAATATCCCTGAACTCCTCTTTTTTTTTTGCAGTTGGGTCCCTCTGCACCCAGTACCCAGCCTGCCCCGGAAACCCCAGCCAGACTCAATCCCTCTCTCTTTTGCCACTACCGCTGTGTGAACACCACGGCGTTGCTGGAAGAAGGAGTTTGGGGTCTAATCCTGATCTCCGTGGCAGGTCTAGCTTCCTCCAGCTCAGCCCCCATGCCCCCTCCTGGCGTTCATGAAGGGAGAAAGCAGCTGGCAAAGGACAGGGCCTCCAATTGGCCTGTTTAGGATTTCTGCTCTGTTTGCAGCCCCACATCGGTCCCTGGAATCCACGTATAAATAAACATGCCAATCCATTATAGGTTGGAGAGATGTTGTTTTTTCCATGTCAAACTATTCCAGACATCTTGTTTCACCAAAGTCTTTCTGCCTGGTCCGGGACGGGTGAAGCAAAAGCCAGGGGCTTAGAGAGGGATTTCACCCGGCTGTTGAGCCGGTGGTGCCTGGGGGTGGGCGGTGGTGGACAGTGTGGTAGCCGCAGGCTGGTCCTGCTGCGGTTTGGGGGGGGGGGGTCGGGAGAGGCCCAGGAAGTCCCAGCACACACAGCAAGGCTTATTCTGGAGCTGCGCTTTACAAGAAATGAAAACTCTCGTATTTGGGATCGACGGTCGGCTCGGAACAATAAAGCCTTAGTTCGAGCAAAGTATTGCCAGCTAGTTAAAGGAATATTTCCAGCAGGCTCCAAATGCATCTCGCTGAACACTCAGCAGCTCGCTAAATATGCCCCTGGGGCAGAGCCGCTCTGGTAATTATAAAGACCCCCCAACAGCATCCTCTTGGGTCAGCGCACTGCCTGCTGCCCCATTTGGGAGGCCACTCGGAGGTGCGGGCTGGATTCGTACCCAAGACTTGGGCATCCCTCCCTGCCAAGAGCGGCTGTTTTGGCCGGGGAAAAGCTGACTGTTTGATTTGGGAGGCCGGACCAGAGCCGCTTGGGTGAGTGTGTACGGAAATCTGGGGAGGTGGAGGTGTTTTCAGCAGTGCAAAATAGGGGCTGTCTAAATATGGGGAAGGTGTTGTTTTTGTTGCATTGCAAGTTCGTGGAATCATAGAGCTGGAAGGGACCCGCGGGGTCATCTAGCCCAACCCCTGCGATGCAGGAATCTTTTTGCCCAGTGAACCTGAGATTAAGAGCCACAGGCTCTACTGGATGAGCTATCCAAGCAGTCAGTTCCACCCCACTTTTTCCTCTAAGGAGCTCACGGTGACATGCACGGTGCTTAATCCCCACAACAACAGCAACAACCCTGCAAGGTAGGTTAGTAGGCTGAGAGGCAGGAGGTGCAGGCTGGGACTGATGGGAACTGTAGTCCCAAACATCTGGAGGGCACCAGGTTGTGGGAATGCTGGCCTAGCTCCCTAAACCCTGCGCCACAATGAAGTCTTGCATACATTTGCATTCTTTTTGAGGGACGGGGTAGGCAGAGATTTCATTTGAATGCTTTTATTCAGGGGTCAGCAAACTTACCGTGCCTTGGGCCGGTGTCTCCAGTGCCGATTGCGCAGCGGGCTGGAGGGCGGGGGAACGTATGCCCATACGCATGCGCACACGCTATTTCCGGCGCACTTCCGGGTCGGAGGAGCACCGGAAATAGTTTGTGCACATGTGCATGGGCCTCCTCCGACCCAGATGTGCACTGGAAATAATGCTTGCGCATGCGCACAAGCTATTTCCGGTTCTCCTCTGACCTGAAAGTGGGCAGCCGCACAGCGCAGTGCCAGTAAGAGCGGGCGGTGGCAGTGGGCGGCGGGGGTCTTATCTGGCCCACAGATCTTAGTTTGGGGACCCCTGCTTTTATTCTTCTGGCTCCAGGCTTCTGCTGTGGCTCATACAGAAAGTAGCTCTGGATCTGCTTCTTGCCACAGAGAGCACCAGATCCAGCGTGTCGGACCTGAGTTCAAATCCTGCTTCGGCCATGAAGCTCACTAGGTGAGCCTGGCCAGTCGCTGCAGGGAGGAAGTGTGCCTAGAGAGGAGTTTTTCTTTCTCTCTCGTAACACTAGAACTTGCGGACATCCAATGAAACTTAATTTTGGGATATTCAGGACAGACAGAAGAAAGGACTTGTCCACGTAGCTCCGCGTTAAACTATGGAACTCCCTCCCACAAGAAGCAGAGATGGCAAGCAACCTGGTTGGCTTTTAAAGAGGATTAGACAAATTCGTGGAGGAGAGGGGTGTTGCAGGCCGCAATCCTTCTAAATACTACTTGCTGGAGACCACAGGAGGAGAGAGGGCTTTTCTGCTGGGATCCTGATTGCAAGTTTCCCCCAGGCAACTGTTCAGCCAGTGTGAGAACAGGATGCTAAGCTTGATGGGCCACTGGCCTGATCCAGCACAGGACCTTCTTGCGTCCATTGTGGCCATTTCAGTGTTGCGTCAATGCTAAATGCCTCATACAGTCATACCTCTGGTTACAGACGCTTCAGGTTGCGGACCGCCAAAACCCGGAAGTACCAGAATGGGTTACTTCTGGGTTTCAGCAGTTGCGCGTGTGCAGAAGCACTAAATTGCGCTGTGCGCAGAAGCGTTGAATCGTAACCCGCGCATGCGCAGATGCGGGTTTTGAACGCTGTGGGTTGCGAACGTGCATCCCACGCAGATCACGTTCGCAATTCGAGCGTCCACTGTATTTGGGAAATGCCAGGCCTCTCCTGCCTCAAGGCAAGTCCAGTCACCATCTTGCCTGTTTGGCTTCTTCCACACATGGCGCAAATGGCCTGCAATGCGCTTCCTCCGGCAGGCTGCTTGCAAGGTCAAGAGGTTCCCCAGAGGTCATCCACTCTGCCCCCACTCTTCCCAGGCGATTCCTCTGCGATCCGCGTTGCGTCGCGTCCACTCATTTGGCACAAGCGGCTCTTTGATTTCGCAAGGCTGTGATCAACTTGCCAGGGGAAGCCCAGTCCCTCACGAGTCAGCCTGCCCCCGAGTTTAGTCACCCGCTTTGTTGGGGGGGGGGCTTGGTCTCCAGTCCTTGGACTGCGTCCCGGGAAACGTCTCTTTGTGAAACGGGCATTTATTGAAACCAGATTGTGGGAGGAGCAGTCTGCGCCTCCATTGCTCTCCTTTTGAACACTAAGCGCTCTGGAATGAACTCAGCAACCTCGAAAGGAATCCTTGCATGTTGTCTCCTCTGTACAGCGAGTCACGGAGGGAAGAGGGGCCAGGAGAACCTCTGATACTGCTCACAGTTTCCCAATAAGCCTTCGCTCAGGCCCGTCTCATAGAATCGTACAATTGTTGAGTTGGAAGGGACCCTGGGGTCATCTAGTCCAACCCCCTACAAGGCAGGAATCTCAGCTCAAGCATCCATGACAGATGGCCGCCCAACCTCTGCTTAGAAACCACCAAGGAAGGAGAGTCCATCCCCTTTCTAGGGAGTCTGTTCCACTGTCCAGCAGCTCTTACCATTAGTAAGTTCCTCCTAATGTTCAGCTGGGATCCCCTTTCTTCTCATCTGAATCTCTTGGTTTGGGTTCTGCCCTCCAGAGCAGGGAAAAAATAAGCTTAGTCCATCTTCCTTGAAGGTTTGTTTGGGGTGGAGGCTGCTGTACTCAGTTGGCTTGTTTTAAAATAATCATTGCAGTGTCTCCAAAAAAGCACTGGACATTGGAAGGTTCCTTGTAATGAATTGAGCCTCATATTGTCTACACCAGGCATGTCCAAAGCCCGTTTCAGGGGCCTAATCTGGCCCACCGGTCGATTTAATCCTGCCCCCGTGCCAGTATATGTCCTGGGGTAAAATCCTTTAAAAAGCTTGGCAACCTCAATGCTAGGATCCTCGTACCTACGGGACTGCATCTCCTGGTATGTCCCACGGAGAAGAAGAAGAAGAAGAAGAAGAAGAAGAAGAAGAAGAAGAAGAAGAGTTTGGATTTGATATCCCGCCTTTCACTCCCTTTAAGGAGTCTCAAAGCGGCTAACAATCTCCTTTCCCTTCCTCCCCCACAACAAACACTCTGTGAGGTGAGTGGGGCTGAGAGACTTCAAAGAAGTGTGACTGGCCCAAGGTCACCCAGCAGCTGCATGTGGAGGAGCGGAGACGCGAACCCGGTTCACCAGATTACGAGACTACCGCTCTTAACCACTACACCACACTGGCTCTCAGTGTGTAAGGAGGACCTTACAGTCTTCAAATAAAAACATCTTGGAGGTCCTGGGCCACAGAGAGGTTAGGCTGGCCTCAACCAGAGACAGGGCTTTCTCGGCCGTGGCCCCGATCTGGTGGAACGCTCTGTCCCAAGAGACTAGGGCCCTGCGGGACTTGACATCTTTCCGCAGGGCCTGCAAGACGGAGCTGTTCCGCCTGGCCTTTGGCCAAGGCACAGTCTGACCCCCTCTCTCCTTTGGTAATCCTCACAAAACTCTAGCCCAATGGTTGCCATTAATTTGATTTTGAATTGATCTTAGAATGAATTGATTTTAGAACGCTGTGTTACTTTTATTGTTGTTAGCTGCTCTGAGCCTGGCTTCGGCTGGGGAGGGCGGGATGTAAATAAAAAATTATTATTATTATTATTATTATTATTATTATTATTATTACTATTATTATTTAAAAAAGCTCAACAACTTTGTTCGGCCCTCCCGCATGTTCACTTCATCAAATCTGGCCCTCTTTGAAAAAAGTTTGGGCACCCTACGCAGAGAGGCAGCCAAGGAGCCTGGGACGAACATGGGTGTCTTGTTTACTTCCACACATCCTTATATGACTGTACTCCACTGATGTGAAAATAAGCAATGATGCCCTTATTAAAGTGTGGGGTGCAAGTGACCTTGTTGAGGCTGCTGCGATCAGGGTGCTGTGATCCCAAGTTACGACTTCTGCAAAGATGCAGATCAGGCACCAAATTCCCATACCATATTTGAAAGAAAACACAGTGTAGGGAGTGTTTTTAAGGACCTTCCTATACTGGGCTGGTCCAGTCCCAAACGCCACCTCACCAATTCGGGATCTTCCACTCGTGTGGCGGCAAGAGGAGCCAAGTCCGGCAGATACAGCAGGACACGTTGGAGAGGAGAGCACTCTGGCCAGAGCTGAGCTCCTTTTTCGTTCCCTGTTTGTCTTGTGGGGCCACGGCAGGGACCTTCAGCTCGAGAGGTGAGCGGGTCGATGGAGCGTGCTTTTTGTAGCCATGGTGTGTCCGCCGGGAAAGCGGAGCTGGAAACTGGGCCAAGAGGACGAGGGCAAGAGAGCAGGATATTAGGAAGAAGGGTGCGCTGCAACATTTTGTGACAGTTGCCGCATGCACGCGTGGTGTGCTTCTGCATGCACCAGCCGCAACATCCCAGCCCCCGCTTTAGCACAGCTGTTGACAACCTGGCGCCCTCCAGCTGTTTGGGAATACAACTCCAATCACCCCCCAAATGGCCGTGCTGCCTGGGGCTCATGGGAGTTGTAGTCCAGTACAGCTGGAGGGTGCCAGGCTGCTTTAGCCTCCCCAAGAAATGCCTTAGATCATGGAGGGACTGGGCCAAATGAGCCTAGTCCTTTGGCTCTATGGGTTTGTCGGCTCTACAGAATTTCCATTTAATTCAAGTTATTTCTCTGTACGGCATTTATATCCCATCTTTTTATCCAAGGAGCTCCAGATGGTGTTTGTGGTTCTCCACCTCCTCATTTAACCCCCACAATAACCCTGTGAGGTAGGTTAGGCTGAGAGGCAGCCACTGGCCCAAGGTCGCCAAGTGAGCTTCATGGCTGGGTGGGAATTCGAACTCGGGTCCTAGTCCAGCACACTATTATTTTTTACTAAATGTCTTTCCCTCCCTTCACCATAGCGGCTCCTCCCCAGGCTAGCACTACCACAAAGCCTAGTAAACTGATCCCTCTCAGACCCCTGTGGCCAGGGGTGACCCTTGGCTAGATGGCCTTTGGGTGCCCCTTCCCACCCTTTTGTCCTTTGCTTCTCTGAGGCTCCTCCTTTGCTTCTCCTTGGCCTAAAGCTTTGACGGAGCAGGAGATACCTGAGACCGAACCCTGAACCTGGTGCAGGTAGCAATCAAGGGAAGCGCCTTTGTTTCCAGACTCCAATTCCTCCCTGTTCCAATATTTGCTCGTGGAGATTAGCTGTTTGATTTTCCATGCGTGGCTCCAACGTGGTCCAAGCCTGCCAGAGGGTTCACAAACCCCTTCCAGCTTTTGGTAAACCAGCAGAGTGGGTTTCATTCTGGGATGCCCCCGCCCCTCAAAAAACTTCCATTCGTTTATTCATTTCTGATATTTGTAGATCGCCATTATAGATCACTACTTGATGGACACAAAGCAGTTTATGGTCAATTAAACAGTTCCTTCACCAAGTAGCACAGTGTTTAAGACAAAAAAAACCCCACAGGTTAAAAACATTAATTCCATAAATAGGCATCATAAAAATTACTTAAAGCAAATTGTATTAAATTAAAATATTGCAAGTCGCTTTGAGTTGCTGTGGCAACAAAAGCGACTAATAAATTTAATAAACATTAATCTTAGAACAGCAGAGTTGGAAGGGACCCCACGAATCCTTGCAATGCAGAAGTTGACGGTTGATGTCAAGAACAGGTACTCAAAAAACTAATTAAAACCAACATTAAAACTAAAAACACAGATTAAAACCCATGCCAACATTCTACATGGGTTTGCCTAGACAAAGATGTTTTAAGCAGGTGCTGGAAAGGGTACAGTGAAGGCGCCTCCCTGGTGTCAAGTGGCAGGGAGTTCCAAAGTGTAGGTGCTGCCACACTAAGAAATGGCGAGTATTGTGCGGCCCATCTGTAGGTATTCCTGTGGTGTGTTGCCCTTCCCATTGGCTGGTTTTGAGAATTCACCCACCCCCTGAATCAGGGTTGGACCATCTGCCTTATAGTATTTTCTCTTTTCTCCCCTCTTTTTCCCCTGGCTCTCAGATGCTGACCCTTGTCTCCTGTGTCGGCAGAGTGGTGGTCCTCTTGGCGGCTGTCTCGGTGACCACGTCCATCACCATGTCAGGAGAATGGGGAGAAGAAGGTGAGCTGACACCTGCAGACGAGTATCTCTCTAGGGCAGGCAGTCCCCCAACTCGGCTCTCCAGATGTTTTGGGACTGCAACTCCCATCATCCCTGACCCCTGGTCCTGTTAGCTAGGAGTGATGGGAGTTGTAGTCCCAAAACATCTGGAGGGCCAAGTTGGGGGATGCCTGCTCTAGGGCTTGGAGGATTGTTTTGCAGGGTTAGAGCCAGGGAGGTAAGTCTTAGCAGGATTGGGGCCAAGGAACAGACCAGCTCAGAGTGGTGGGAAGCAGGGACCAAAGGGAAAGCAAAATGATTGAGGGCTCTCTTACGAAGACAGGTCTCAGTGTTTGGGACTTCTTAGTCATTTTGGACTCACAGCTGTGCATGGAGGCGCAGGTTAATTCTGTGTCCAGGGCAGCTGTCTACCAGCTCCATCTGGTACGCAGGATGAGACCCTACCTGCCTGTGGACTGTCTTGCCAGAGTGGTGCATGCTCTAGTTATCTCCCGCATGGACTACTGCAATGCGCTCTACGTGGGGCTACCTTTGAAGGTGAACCGGAAACTACAACTAATCCAGAATGCGGCTGCTAGACTGGGGACTGGGAGTGGCCGCCGAGACCACATAACACCAGTCTTGAAAGACCTACATTGGCTCCCAGTACGTTTCCGAGCACAATTCAAAGTGTTGGTGCTGACTTTGAAAGCCCTAAACGGCCTTGGTCCAGTAGACCTGAAGGAGCGTCTCCACCTCCATCGTTCTGCCCAGACACTGAGGTCCAGCGCCGAGAATCTTCTGGCGGTTCCCTCCCTGTGAGAAGTGAGGTTACAGGGAACCAGGCAGAGGGCCTTCTCGGTGGTGGCATCCACCCTGTGGAACGCCCTCCTATCAGATGTCAAGGCAATAAACAACTATTTTACTTTTAAAAGACAACTGAAGGCGGCCCTGTTTAGGGAAGTTTTTAATGTCTGATGCTGTATTGTTTTTAATATTCGGTTGGAAGCCGCCCAGAGTGGCTGGGGAAACCCAGCCAGGTGGGCAGGGTATAAATAAATTATTATTATTATTATTATTATTATAGTTCAGAGAACCTCGATGGCTTTCAAGGAAGATTAGGCAAAATTCATGGAGGAGAGAGCTATCAGTGGCTATGCTCTGCATCCACAATTGGAGGCAGCAACGCTGCTGAATATCAGTTGCTGAAAGCCACAGGAGGGGATTGCTGCTCTTGTGCTCGAGTCCTGCTTGTGGGTTTGTTTGTTTGTTTGAGTTTGTATGTGGCTTTTCCACACTGCGCTGTCCCCAAAGCAGCTCACAGCAAGCATTCAAAACAGCCAAACAGAGAACAATGCAAACATGCAAAATGCAGAACATGCCTGCGATTTCAAAATAACGAAAATCAACAATTGGCGAGCGCAGAAGACATTGCAGAAAAGCTTAAGTACGTGAATTCGAAGCAAAAATGAAAGCTAGCCAACAATGAAGTTTCTGTCACTGGTCTTGCTATATCTCAAGGAGCCCGGCTTAAGTGATGTTCGGAGGAGAGGCTTCGATGGCACACAGCTGGCATACAGGGAGGGTGGCAAACCTCTGGCTCCCGCATCTCTCTTCCGGAGGAGGTTGACAGCACCAAAAGGAAATGTCAGGGTGGGGGGCAACGATGGCAAGTCTCTCCCCCGGCCTCCTGGAAGGTACCAATGGCTGGGGCAGGTTTTGCTGCCCTTCCCACTGGTTGGCTGCTGTGAGAAATGGATGGTGAAGTCAAAAGCCCATTGGGCTAATCCGTCAGACTCTTCTTCCGTTCTGAGTTTCTTAATCTTTAAACTGGGCCCTTAGTGCCTATTCTGGCTACTGGGTGCTCTCCAGGGTCCCCAGCAGAGGGTCGTTCCCCACTCCTAGCCTTGCTCCCTGTAATTGGGGAGTCTGCACTTGGCTTTTCTCTGCGACAGCTTTCCCAAACCGGTGGCCTCCAGGTGTTGTGGCTGCAGAGAGACGAGGCAGAAGGACCCCCCCTTCCTGGCATGCATGTTATGTTGCTGACAGACAGATCCATTGGCCAAGTTGGCAGCAGCTTCTTCCTGCTTCCTTTTCCCGCGGGGGCAGGTGAACTGGCAGCCCCGCAAACAAGCCCCAGCGCTGCCTCACCTTAGGCACAGCAGGTTGGGGCTCGTGAGTCGCGTTCTTCCTGTTACTTGACATACCTTGCAGGTATCGAACAGGAAAGCAGCCCTGTTCCTTTGTCCTCTGATTGCCTTACCTAGCACAGGGCTAAAGCTCTCTCAAGCAGCCCAAGAGACCACAGAGGTTTTTTTTGGGGGGGGAGATAATTTTTTAAATTTCCTTTCATAATGTCTATAATCCAGAATGCGGCAGCAAGGCTGGTGACCGGGAGCAAGACTGGTGTCCTGAATGGGGTCACTGTGCCCCTGAAGGACCAGGTGTGCAGCCTGGGAGTCATTTTGGACTCACAGATGTCCATGGAGGTCTCTCACTTGGACTACTGCAATGCAGGGAACCAGGGAACCAGGCAGAGGGCTTTCTTGGTAGTGGCACCCGCCCTGTGGAACTCCCTTCCACCAGATGTCAAGGAAATAAACAGCTATCTGACTTTTAGAAGACATCTGAAGGCAGCCATGTTTAGGGAAGTTTTTAATGTTTGATCTTTTACCATGTTTTAATGTTCTGTTGGAAGCCGCCCAGAGTGGCTGGGGAAACCCAGCCAGATGGGCTGGGTATAAATTATCATCATCATCACCATCATCATCAAACTGAGAGAACAGTTGTAGCAACAGATGGAAGTTAAAAGATGAAAAGCAGAAGTATAAAATAGGCACATAGAATTAGGGATATGGGTTAAAAAAAGTGAAATCTGAGTAAAGAATATTATTTTTACCTGATTATCAAGTCTAGTTCCAGATATAGTGCCAGGCTTGTGATGAAGACTGTTTGGAAAATTATGGTTCCATTGTATATGGAATTGAAGGATGGAGATTAATATTCTATCTCCAGAGAGATGGACTCTGAATAACGTTTCAGGGCTTTATTAAGGCACATTTTGGAAATATATTCAGCACACACAAGTCAATATAGTTCCTCAAAAAACATAAATATAAGACAGCTTCCAATGGTGCTCAGGTAAAATACCTCCTCTCCCATATGAGGATGATTCAATTTGCATCCTGCCCTCCATCTGTAGATCTCAGGGCTGTTCACAACATAAAAACACAAGATTAAAAAAACACCACATAGGTGGAGGTGATATCCCTGCCAATGTTTGGGTGTGGTGGTGGTCAGTTGTTCCCTCTGGACTCTGGCCAAAGTCAATCAGAACAAGATTTGGACAGTTCTCTAACTACACAATGTGCCACCGTAGCCCCTTTTCTTGGGGGAAAGAGAGGGTCTCGTCCCCCCCTAAATGAAGGAACTCTGATCCCCTCTGTTCCAGGCCACATGTCCTTTCCACAGTCCCATCACTTTTGAGTTTGGGCTGTGCTTATCTGGGGAGGCTATTTGCCAAAGTGCTCATCCTTCGCAAGAAACGTAATACAGTACAATCACAGGGTTTGGTTGCAAGGGGTCTGTGTATACCCAAAGATCGCTTATATCCAAACCCTGGGAGGTGAGGAGAGAGAGCATCCGAAACTTTCAGAGACCATGTGCCCAGCGAGGCTTACCAGGAAGCGATGCGGAGAGCTTAAAAGCTCTTTTTGTGCCGGGCGACCCAAGCAGAACTGGTGCAAAAGAGCTTTTAAGCTCTCCTCCTTGCTTGGGGGGCAAGGCTTGCTCAGCGTGCCAGCTCTGGGATGTTTGTGTGAGATTCCTCACCGTAAAAAATGGGATGTCCCAGTTGTTCTGGTCTCCTTATGTTCATGGGCCTCTCTTCCAGGGGTGACGTATGCCCAGCTGGGGAAAGAAGTGATCCTGACGTGTGCTGGAGCGAGTCCCGGGTAGGTGTCTCCAAGCAGTCGTGGTCCCTTCCAGAGGGATCCTGCAAGACCTCTGAGTGCGGGAGAGGAGGCAAGAACCACCTTGGGACGGGCCAGGGTGATTTTCTGGGCCCCTCGACAGGAACACAGGGCATGTTTGCAGACAAGACGTCGCTGCCTCTCATGCATCCTCACTGCAGCTTTCTGGCTTTCAGCTCCTCGGTAGAATGGCGGTGGAACGGAGGCCCCGTCCTCCCGGAAGACTCGGTGGTGCAGGCCGGACAGCTTCTCCTGTCCCACACCCAGCTCTCCTCCGAAGGGGTCTACAGCTGCCACGACACCAGCGGGGTCCTCCTCAGCTCCACTGTGCTCCGTCTCGGACGTAAGTTACGGTTCGGCTGCACCAGAGGTGGAGCGCAGTGGGTGCAGTTGTCCCAGGTGCCATCCCTGAGGGGGGTTGACAAAATCCTGGCTGGGCCCGATTGCGGCCACACCAGATCACGCACCCCGGCCTGGCCACTGTGGCAGAGCGCACCCCCCAGCCAGGTGCAATTGCCCGGCCCCCTGGGGAGAGAACGGGAAGGAGGCAGGCGAGCAAAAGTGGAGGGCGGTGGGAATGGGTGTCGCACGTCCCATCCCATCCCTCCCTGTGGGCAGTTCTCCCTGCCCCAAGTGCCACAGAGGGTTCCTCCGCTACTGGGCTGCACAGGTTCGTGGCAAGGTGGGGGAATTCTTGGGAATGAGGATGGGGTGGTTAGGGACATAGGAAGTCCCATCGAACCCAGAATTGTCTCCACCGGCTAGAGTTTCAAGCAGAGTGTTTCTCCCAGCTTGAGAGATGCTGAGGATTGAACCTGTCGGAATATTCTGGAAGAAACTTGAAAATGGTCTTGAAGAAGCTGCTAGGCAATGGAGAATTTCCCCAGCAACAGGTGCCTTTATTAGGGCATGTGATCAACTATGTTGCTTTATTTGTTCCTATTTATTTACCAATGACCAGCGTAAAGTTTTGTAAATACAGTGGATGCTTGGGTTGCGAATGTGATACATGCGGAATGCACATTCGCAACCTGCAACGACGTCTGCGCATGCGCGGGTTGCAATTCGGCGCTTCTGTGCATGCGCGACCCCCGAAACCCGGAAGTAACCCGTTGCAGTACTTCTGGGTTTTGGCGGGTCCGTTACCCAAAAAAACACAACCTGAAGCGTCTGTAACCCGAGGTATGACTGTAATAAAGATTCTGAGAAACAGAACCAAATTTTTTTTATCCCTGTAATGGGAATTTTGCTAAGAGATGGCTAGAATGCTGATGCTGTAAAGAAGTAAAAGATGCAGGAAAACCTTTCTGTAAAAGGAACTCTGCTGCGGAAAGAAATGACAACCCAAAACTAGATTCTCACACACCAACAGAACCCTGGAGATGCTGTTAACACTGAGCTGTGACCCTTCCCCGATTGCTGGGCTGGCCTTGAGCTTTTGCCAGGAGGAAAGGGCTGGTCTGGGATGCTAGAGCTGGGCAGCTGGGCCTCGCCTGAACTTAGGCAGGAGATGGGAGCCGTTGGAGGAAGACCAGACATGCGCCCTGCCCTGGTTGCGCCCTTATTCCAAGCCGCACCTTGCTTCTCCCACAGGCCTGCCAGGGAAGCCCTCCATCTTGTGCACGGCATCAAACTACGAGGACCTTTCCTGCTTCTGGGCTTCCACCGTCGAGACCTTCCTGCCCACCAGATACATCACTTCCTACAGGTAAGGCCTCTGGGTCTGCGGAAGGGATCGGGGCCTTGCGTACCTGCGCCACAACTAAGAACCCACCTCCAGCTGGTGTGCTGCATGGCAGATTAGTTCGTGTGTTCATAAAATCACGGAATTGTACGGTTGGAAGGGATCCCTGAGGGTCATCTAGCCCAACCCCCTTAGCCCAATCACAGCTAAGACTTCCTGACAGATGCCCCCCCCCCCCGCTTAAAACCTTCCCACATAGGAGAGGCCACCACCTTCCAAGGGAGTCTGATAACAACTCTTATCATCAGGAACATCTTCCTAATGGTTAGTCAGAATCTCATTTTGTGTCATTTGAGTCCATTGATTCGGGTTTTACCCTCTGGAGAAACAGAAAACATGCTGGTTTTATTGGAAGATGGCTCTCAGGATCCCCAAGGAGATGGCTTCAGGCACCAGGCCTGCCAGCAGACCAAGTTGTCTGCAAACATGACATGAAGGCCCTGCTGTGTGGGAATCCCTTGCAGAGCCAGGAGACAGTCAGGTTTTGCATGTCAGGAGTTCAGCCTACACTCGAGTAGGACCCTGTCAGAGACACATGCCCGACTGGCATGTTCCCTCCCTCCTGGTCAATCGTTCGGGAGCTTCAAAAGCTTTCTTCTGCCCAAACATCATAGCGACCGATGCCAACAGACACCGACACACTTAGGGATCCCCAGAGTTTGCGCATCATGCATGACAGACCTCAGCAACTCAGCATTTTGGCTAATCTACTTTATTTGCATATAAACCCACACGGAGCACTGCAACATGGCTCCTCTCTCTCTCTAGCATCAGACAGCAAAGAGCAAAGAACAAAGGACAAGAGTCCCACTTCACGGAACACAGTAACACAAACATCCTGTCTCCGTCACTTCCCATCCTGTGGAGTCAAAACATACACCGTCATGTGAAAGACAACAATCCCATGACTGCAGTCATGGAGCAGGAATTCTAACAGTGCATCCATCAACAGTGCATTCCTCCATCCAGAGGAGGAATGACCGCTGTGAGGAGCAAAAAGAGAAGTAACGCCCTGGTGTATCTGCAGCAGCACAACTGGACACCTTCCGCTGCCTCAGCTGCAACGAAACATGTCTCTCCCTTATTGGTCTCTACAGCCACTGCAGGTGCTATAACTCCCCAGCAGCTGGTCTTCACCTTCAAAGACACACTCCTTCCTCGTCTCCTGAGACAGTGGGATGCCAACAGTATCCTCATGTCCTCTCTCGGTCCTCTCTTCTTCAGCCCAAACATCCCCAACTCCCAGAAGTATTCCTCCTAAGTCTTTGTTTCCAGACCCTTCATTTTCATGGTCTGCCTCCTCTGTGATGGTAACGTGGATCAAAGGAATGTCCAGGCCAGGGCAGCTGTCTTCACACACTTGGACCCATTTCTCAGTTATTGCAGGCAGAGTAGAGGAATCGGGTGGGAGATAAAGGTTAGGGTGGGGTGGCAGAATTATGGCTGGCTTCCCTCCCTCTCCTTGCATTCTGACTTTACATTCTCCTGCCCTTGCAAATGCTGCGTTCTTTTCCAAACCTTGCTGGCTGGCTGGCTGGCCGGGAGGCCCTTCCCCAAAAAACACACCACGCGGCTTTCCATTGCTTTGTCCAAATCGATACTCACCAAGAAGAAGAAAGATTTGTGTCTTTCCAGATGAAGGGGAAAGTGCTGCCTGGACGGAAAGGGAGGCGGGGGCCCCTGATGTCTCCACCCGACATTCCAGAAGGGTGGAGTAACCGAGAGGACGCTTCCAGGCCCACCAAGTCCACCGCAGGGCGGGAGGGGGGAAGGGGGGCTGAAGCCCCTCTGGCACCTTTCCGACACAGTTAGCCAAGCCGTAAAGAACCCAAAGTCACACTCCCTCCCTATTAAAAAAGTGAGGGGTAGCTCCCAGTAGTGATGTATGGAAGTGAGAGCTGGACCATAAAGAAGGCTGATCGCCGAAGAATTGATGCTTTTGAATTATGGTGCTGGAGGAGACTCTGGAGAGTCCCATGGACTGCAAGAACATCCGACCTCTCCATTCTGAAGGAAATCAGCCCTGAGTGCTCGCTGGAAGGACAGATCCTGAAGCTGAGGCTCCAAGACTTTGGCCACCTCAGGAGAAGAGAAGACTCCCTGGAAAAGACCCTGATGTTGGGAAAGATGGAGGGCCCAAGGAGAAGGGGACGACAGAGGGCGAGATGGTGGGACAGTGTTCTCGAAGCTACCAGCATGAGCTTGACCAAACTGCAGGAGGCAGTGGAAGACAAGAGGGCCTGGCGTGCTCTGGTCCAGGGGGTCATGAAGAGGCGGACACGACTAAACGACTAAACAACAACAACAGCAGCAGCTCCAGGGTCCCAGCAGGAAGATCTCTTGTGGCGTTCTTCAAGAAGGGAGCGTCTGGCTGGGGTTGACTCCTCCCCCCCCCCCAATTTTTTTTATTCATTGTATAACACAACTAAACAACAAAAACAGAAAAACAAACAATACAAATGAGTTTTTGTCTTATCCTTATTTTTTCTAAACATTGTTAGGTGGTGTCAGAGCTGCTTCCAGATCCTAGCTCACAGAGGATCACGCTAGCCAGCGATCATTAAATAAAAGTCTTTATTGAGTTACAGTTTCCATTCTCAAGCTGCTGCGTGCAACTCTACGTCTCATGGTTAGATCGGCGAAGCTCCGTCTGAGTCTCCGCCCCTTGTACACCAACTTAATAACCTAGCCCTGCTCCACCTTTTCCGCCTGACTGTTCTTCTCTGGGTCCCTCTGCCCCCCTGGGTCTCTTCCTTCCGGGATTCTTCTGACGCCGACCCCCCGGACCCTCCTGTCTCCTTGCGCCGGGCTTTAGGACCTGGCTCCCTTTCCGGGCTGCCTACTGCGCCACCTTCCTGTGCATTTGAACTTGGCACGCGCGCCCAACCTTCCACCTTCCGTCTGACCGTTTCTTCGCTCCCCGATGGAGGTGTGGCCACTCCTGACTCGTGCCCTCCCCCCTGTTGTGAGCTGCCAGCGCTTGATCCCTGG
Source organism: Podarcis pityusensis (assembly GCF_964106645.2). NCBI lineage: Eukaryota > Metazoa > Chordata > Lepidosauria > Squamata > Lacertidae > Podarcis > Podarcis pityusensis. The sequence goes on along the minus strand of NC_138036.1, from coordinate 1,372,863 downwards.
CGCCCTTCCTCTTCCCTGCTCTCTGGCGGTGACGCTGGTCCCGATTTCCAACTGCTCCCCTCTGAGTCCCCTCTGGCTCTATCTTCCTGGGGTGTCCCCCTAGGCTCCCCCCTTGCCCTGGCCACTGGTGCTCCTTTCTGTGAATCTTCTGATTCACTGGAAAGACTCGGAGATCTCGGGTCGTCGTCATCACTCATCTTTTCTTCTGCCTCCTCCCCCTCGCTCTCTGTTTCCTCCCTTGCCCTTGCCTCTGCTCCTGAACCCCTGACAGGTGGACTTCCCCAAGTCCCCCCATCTGATTTTCATTTTACCTCATCTTTAGCAGTTTACATATATCATAATTTTTAACCTTTTTTTTATCACGCTTACTTTTACCATAAAAATCTTCACATTTTATCACTCACAAATAATACTATTTTAAAATACACTATGTTCTACTTCTAACCCTACAGCCTTTATCCACTTCCAAAGCTATTCTAAGATTTAAATACTAACATATTTTTCAAATATTCTTTAAACTTCTTCCAATCTTCTTCCACCATTTCTTCCCTCTGGTCTCAGAGTCTCCCAGTCAGTTCGGCAAGTTCCATATAGTCCATCATCTTCATCTGCCATTCTGGGGTTGAATCCTGGCCCAGACAGCCTATAGGAAGAAGGAAGCAAGCTGAGCCCCACCCCACCCCCTTCAAGGCACAGGAGAAGCCCCCCCACTCAGTTGCTGCTCCTGAGAGTCAGAAGAGGGAGGTGGTAGCTGGTAGATCTATCTATCTATCTATCTATCTATCTATCTAGGGGGGTGGGATTTCATTTTCCTCCGGAATAACAGGGCAACATCTTTTACCTGATCCTCTGCTAGCCCAGCTGTCAGTGTAAAACGTTAACAATCCACATGTCGCGATAAACCACAGGTCTTCTTTCTTATGACAGCAGTGAGACAAATCCCGTATTTTTCTGCTTGTCAGGCGAGGATTTCTTATTAGAAAATGACATGGAAAATTTGGGGTCGTCTTATACACGGAGAGTGCAGAGGGTGGACTGGCGACTGGTTGCTGCCGTGAGCAGGAGATTGTCATCAGCAAAAGGGCGGGTCTTTGGGGACTGTGGCAAGGGCTGCTGTTGATAGGCTGGCGCTACGGCAATTGGGGGTGCGATTGACAGCTGCTGGCGGTGATCGGGCAGTCGATTGGTGGCTTTGGTGGCGCTTGTTATTTTCAGCGTTGGTCAGGCGGGCGAGTGATTTTAGGCACCCCTCCAAAAAAAAGCTCAAAAACTGTGGGCAATCCTCCCCCCGAAATACTCAACAACTCTGAGCGATCTCTCCCCATTTTCTCAATGAGTCCCCCAAAATAGGGGGCATCTTATAAACAGGAGCGTGTTATACACGGGAAAATACGATCGTTGCTTCCAGTTGGGGGTTGGGCGGACACACCTTCAAAACCTGGACCCAACAAGTGTGGAATATAGCACTTAAGTGGTGCTTAAACTCATCATCAGAGGATGTAAGAGGAAGAAAAAAGAAAGATTGGCTTGACTCCATATGTTCTCGATTTACTTCGTTTATTACCAATAATATTGTAATTTAGCAGCCATTATGGAGAAATTATCTTAATGATTTAGATTGAAGTGTGCCCTGTGGATGTGAGCTTAATCTGTAATGTAAAAAATTTTCTGAGCTTGCTTTGATGCTCACAAGACTTAACATCTGTTGTAAGACGACACTTTATGGTTTGGTAAAAAGGTAAAGGTAGAGGGACCCCTGACCATTAAGTCCAGTCGCAGATGACTCTGGGGTTGTGGCGCTCATCTCGCTTTATCGGACGAGGGAGCCAGCGTACAGCTTCCGGGTCATGTGGCCAGCATGACTAAGCCGCTTCTGGCAAACCAGAGCAGTGCACGGAAACGCTGTTTATCTTCCCGCCAGAGCGGTACCTATTTATCTACTTGCACTTTGCCGTGCTTTTGAACTGCTAGGTTGGCAGGAGCTGGGACCGAGCAACAGGAGCTCACTCCATCGCGGGGATTCAAACCGCCGACCTTCTGATTGGCAAGCCCTAGGCTCTGTGGTTTAACCCACAGCGCCACCCGTGTCCTATGGTTTGGTAATTGTTTTTAAAAATTTCGATCTGAGGAAGTCCGTTCCAGTGGCAAACGGTTCTTGCCACCAGAAAGTTATTCCCAAAGTTGAGATGGAATTTCCTTTCTTGTGAATCCATCACGTGAAACGGGATTCCAACTCAGCATTGGGACTGCCACTAAAAAGACCCTGTCACAGGTCAACGCCAGCTGGGCTCCACCAGCAGGACCTCCCCATTTTATTTTATTTTCATAAATTTTATTTCAGTCATCAAAAATTTACAAATACGCACCTTACCATCACATACTTCCAATACAAATACATATTAGTCTTCCCTCTCCAACCCTTTTGTGGTTTCTTATCTCATTTAAATATTTAACACTGCATTTTTCCACTTTGTTCCATTTTAAAGTTATTCTACAATTAATCTTGATAATACTTTTAACTGCTTGATTTGAGTTGACCTTACTAATGACCTTACTTGCATGCCATGATTTTTCAAATATTCCACAAATGTTCTCCACTCTTTAATAAAAATAATAATAATTCCTCTTGGTTTCTTACCACACCCATTTATTTTGCCATTTTGGCATAATCCATCAATTTAATTTCTTGATTGGAACAAGATCCTCCTTCCACCTCAGGGCAAATACCATTCTGGCTGCGGAATACAAATTTTGGTTCCCCCAAAACGAGGTCTTGCAGGCATTCCAGGCCCGCTGATTGCCAGGGAAATTGCTTTTTAAATGTGCAGGGAAAGGAAATGATTTGTCTGACAGTCATTGTGATGCTAGGAGATTGGCAGGTGCTCACCTGCCAAACTTGGCTGGTGGAGGAGTTAAACATCTGGCTTCCCAGCCAAATCGGTTCCCTGCTCCGACTAGAGGGGATCTTGCCTCCCCTGTGCCGTGCATCCACCTCTGCCATAGAGCACACCTGGAGTTTAGAAGGAATGTGGGCAACCTTTTGTGGTGTTGGGCAAGCCGGGCATTGACATGCTAGCCCAGTGGTACCCAAAGTGGGCTATAGCAGCCCCTCAAGGGCAGCGGGACTACCTAGAAGGGGGCTAAGAGGCAGAGTACACTGAACTTTGGAACTCGCTTTCTCAAGAAGTCCCTAGATGGCTTTAAAAGAGGATTAGACAGATGTCCCAGTTTTAATCTCTTTTAGCATTTTAACTTCTTGTTATGTTTTAAACCAGGGTTCTTCGTTTTCTTGTTTTGTCTTTTTGTGATATGTTTTGACGTTGTTGTTTTTGGAATCGAGTGGTGTATAAATTTTATGAATGAACAAAATGAATGAAGGAATAATAGGTATCTGCTCTTGACTCTGAAAGGAGGCTGCCTCCTTCTGGCCAAGCCTTGGCATTACACTGAAGCAGCCGGCCAGGGTGCAGTGCCCTTCCTTTGCAGGACGGAATGGGCCCTGGTGTGGGTGCTGGCCGGCTGCAGGGCACGTGCCCTCCCATATGCTCAGCAGGAGCACGGCCAAGGTGGCCTAGGAGGTGACATCAGCAGCTGTGAGCCGAAAACCCCCAGGATCAAACCTCCCACCAACACAAGCTCACCAACCAAGTGCTGTTTTTCATCTCTCTCTCTCTCTCTCTCTCTCTCTCTCTCTCTCTCTCTCTCTCTCTCCTCTCCCTCTCCCTCTCCCTCTCCCTCTCCCTCTCCCTATCCCTATCCCTATCCCTATCCCTCTTCCTCCCTCATTGCCACTGTTCTCCAATATGGAGATGAGAATAATAGCTCCTCTTGGGAACTCCCTGCCTATTGAGATGGGGAAGCTATTTAACCCCTTCAAAACTCTCCAAAATGTACAAAACTGTCCCTAATATATGTTGGAGATGCGGAGAATCAGGTGGAACAATACTCCACATGTGGTGGGTTTGTAAAAAGTTCAAAACCTTCTGGAATGACACACACACGCAGTTTCAAATAATGTTAAATCCATCCTTCCAATCCCCAAAATCAGAATCCTTTTTATTGGGTATTACGGTTCAAAAGCACATCAAAGTGCAAGTAGATCAATAGGTACCGCTCCGGTGGGAAGGTAAACGGCGTTTCCGTGCGCTGCTCTGGTTCGCCAGAAGCGGCTTAGTCATGCTGGCCACATGACCCGGAAGCTGTACGCCGGCTCCCTCGGCCAGTAAAGCGAGATGAGCGTCCAACCCCAGAGTCGGCCACGACTGGACCTAATGGTCAGGGGTCCCTTTACCTTTACCTTTTTATGGTGCCAGATTTCCTCAATGCTTTCTCCCTTTTTCTCCTGTTTTTCCCCAGGAGTGGGTCCCTGGATGTTGAATCCAAGAAGCAAAGGTGAGTTCTTGTGGTCCAGCCGTTTGTCTCAAGACTGTCATGTTTGCGTCCCAGGGATGCCCCAAGCGATAGCTCCTTTGGCTTCTCTCGCAGAAACTCCGTTACAGGGAAGACTTTCCTGTCCATGTGCTTAGGAATCCTCCTATGGAACCCAAATCTGCCTCCCTCTGGCTTGGGCCCATTCCTCTTAGCTTCAGCTGAGCATTCCACCTCTTCTTTCTGACCTCCTTTTAAATAAGAATATAAATAGTGCTGCCTGGATCAGGCCAGTGGCTCATCTCTCACAACGGCCAACCAGCTGCCCCAATGGGAAAAAGCCCACAAGCAGGACTCAAGCACAAGAATTTTGTTATACAGTGGTACCTCTGGTTGCGAACGGGATCCATTCCAGAGGCCCGTTCGCAACATGAAAAGTGCGCAACCTGAAGCACTGTATCTGCGCAGGTGCATGGCGCCATTTGGCACTTGTGCACATGCACAAAGTGTGATTTAGTGCTTGTGCGCATGTGCGAGCAACGAAACACAGAAGTAACCCTTTCCAGTACTTCCGGATCGCCGCAGCACGCAACCTGAAAAAACATAACATGAAGCAAACGTAACATGAGGTATGACTGTACTATTTTAACTTTGGTTTGTTTAAAAGTTTTTCTTGTTTTTGTAAACCGTTTTGAGAGTTTTGGTGGGTTGTTTTTTTTTTTACAACCAAGCAGTGTATAAATTTTATGAAATAAAAATAATAGATCAAAATGAGATCAGCTCTCCCCTCCTGCGATTCAAAGCATCTGGTATTCAGAAGCACCGCTGCCTCCAGCTGTGGAAGCAGAGCCTAGCGCAGCAAATATCTGCAAACTCAACTCTTTTATCGTTTTAAAAGCATCACAGCACAACCCTATACATCTCCCATTGAATTTGGAAGGACTTAGAAAGTTTGCCTTTTGAAGAAGGGACTCAAGATGGTTTGTTTCTCTCAAAACCGCCTTTTCCAGGAGACAACTGGGAGGTTTCAGAGGGATGTTGTTGTTGTTTAGTCATTTAGTCATGTCTGACTCTTCGTGACCCCCTGGACCAGACCACGCCAGGCCCTCCTGTCTTCCACTGCCTCCCGCAGTTTGGTCCAACTCATGCTGGTAGCTTCGAGAACACTGTCCAACCATCTCGTCCTCTGTCATCCCCTTCTCCTTGTGCCCTCCATCTTTCCCAACATCAGGGTCTTTTCCAGGGAGTCTTCTCTTCTCATGAGGTGGCCAAAGTCTTGGAGCCTCAGCTTCAGGATCTGCCCTTCCAGTGAGCACTCGGGGCTGATTTCCTTCAGAATGAATAGGTTTGATCTTCTTGTAGTCCATGGGAGTCTCCTCCAGCACCAGAATTCAAAAGCATCCATTCTTCGGCGATCAGCCTTCTTTATGGTCCAGCTCTCACTTCCATACATCACGACTGGGAAAACCAGGGCTTGAACTATATGGACCTTTGTCGGCAAGGATGGTAGGCATTCTTTTTTCAGGCTGGCAGGACTAATGGATGATGACCCCTGCTTCCAATCCTTTCTTGGATGCTTCCCATTCCCATTTCCCTTCATCTTTTTCCCCACTGGGGCCTCCAGCAAAGGAAGACTTCCCATCTTGCAGCTGGGCTTGACTGCTCCTTCCTCTGTGCCCTCGGAGATTGCACGCCTCAGCCCAGCTGCTCCCACGATTCGCACGCGATCACCTCGCCTCGTAGCATCGCACGCCCAGAAGGATCCGTCTCGGTTTCCTTTCCCCGCTTGTGAGGCTCCTTGCAACCTGCTTACGACCTTCTGGGAATGCAAAAGCGTCTTGGCTCTGAGCCAGGAAACCCCTGGCGTGCAAGTTTACTCCAAGGCACACAAATCACGCTGGCAGGCAAGATTCCTGAACAATGGTGATGTCATTTCGGGGAAAGGGCTCCTGAAAACCCTTGCAGGCCTCATCGATGCTTCCAGTCAAGGGCTAAACTGGTTCTCCAGGCTTAGGTCCCAATGCAGAAGTATGCAAGGCTCTTCAGCACATTGGGCGCACAGAGGGTCGTGGTGCGCAATGATGGCTTTCAGTTTTTATCAGGCATTTATTATTATTATTATTATTATTATTATTATTATTATTATTATTATATTATACCACCCTATACCCGGGTGTCTCAGGGTGGTTCACATAAAAAGATCACAGTATATAAAATAAAAGCAATAGCCCAATATTACACCAACCCACCCCAAGAGCCACATTTTAAAAGGGTATGGTCAGGTCAACCAAAGGCCTGGTTAAAAAGGAACGTTTTTGCCTGGTGCCTAAAGGTGTGTAATGAAGGCATCCAAGGTTGCGGGACTCACTCTTTCTCTCTCTCTCTCTCTCTCTATATATATAATTAGTTTTTTAGCATATCATTTTCAACCGCTATTAAACATACTTTTCTATCTTGTGATCACAAGGTCTGAGTTGTTTCTTAGGAGACTATTGAGGGCTGTGTTCCCCCTCCACTGTAAATGCCTCTGAATGCCAACTGCTGGAAACTGCAGGAGGAGAAAAGCTCCTGTGCTCAGGTCCGGCTTTTGAGCATCTTATCCCCAGACACACACACACCGACACACACACACCGACACACACACACACACACACACACACACACACACACACACACTTGGTACTCTTCCCATACAAAATCTCTCACCTTCTGAAATGGTGGAACTCCTAACATGTGATTATTCTGACTGTGTAGATCCACACAGTGTAGATCCACACAGTCCACCAACCTGGTGCCCTCCAGATGTTTCAGGGATGCTGACTGGGGAGATGGAAACTGTAGCCCAAAACATCCAGGGAGCACTCGATTGGTAAAGGCAGGTGCAGATTGTCTCTTGGGGTGCAACCAGTTCTTGCATCATCACAATCGTGGCCATTAAGAGATTTGGGGAACTTGAAAACACAGGGATTTCTTTGTGCCCTGTTGAGTGGTCCTAGAAAAGCAGCTGTTTCATATATATATAGGTTTTTTTAACATATTTTTTCCAACAATCATATAACATAACTTCTTATCTTATACAATGTTTTAGACTTCCGTCAACACCTCTGATGATTTTCCATTTTTTATCACTTATTCTGCATTTCTTAATTTCTCTATTACTCTTAATTATCATTAACTAATAATTCTCCTCATAGTCTTTCTTGAAATATTTCAAATAGTCCTCCTTACAAAACTTCCTGCAGTCCTAGGAGCTTAATCTGTTCATTACAACTGCTTTTCAAATAGTTCGTGTAGATTTACTCCAGTCTTCTAAGAATCTTTGGTCCCGCAGGTTTCGAATCCTTCCTGTTAATTTTTCCAGTTCTGCATAGCCCATCAATTTCATCCGCCATTCTTTTGTTGATAATTCTTCTTGCTTCCATTTTTGTGCCAATAATATTCTTGCTGCCGAAAAGCAGCTGTTTCCTGCAGATTTCCCCCTCGTGGACTTGGCAGTTTTTATTTTTCTCCATTGCCATGCGCTGGGCTGCGGAAGGAGAGGGTTGCACAGTGGAGCTCACTGGTCAGATCACTGTCTTTGCCAAAGCCTTCCTATCCCCGCTTCTGTCTCTGGCCAGGTCTCTGCCCATTGTGGAGGGGCCCTGCATCCAGGATCCTGCCCACCCGTTCTCCTGCACCATCCACCAGTCCCTGTTCTGGACCGGCTACTGGATCAACGTGACGGAGGTGAATCCACTGGGCTCCAACTTTCGCCTCTTGAACGTCATCATGCAAGGCATCAGTAAGTCCTGCCCTTGGGGGGGGGGGAGGCACAGCAATGTCCTGGTTTTGCCGGAGCCATTTTCTTTGGCCCAGATAGAGTAGGCAGGGTGGAGTATTTCAAAGGCAGTTCTCTTCTTTCATTCCAGGAGCGATGCTTCTTCCAAACTATGTGCCCACCATCAGTCCAAAGCTGAGATCAGATAGGGTGGCGTTTCCAGGGCTGGCCGGCCAGTCTCAAGGAAAGGGCTTCCTATTGGTGTTTTGCAACTTTAACCTGTTGCAGGACCTTAGCCAGACCTTAGCAGAGCATGCGCAGAGTTCCAGAAAGCAATCAGTTACAGGCAGGATGGACGAAGCAGGAACCAGATGCTGCTACTAGTAACTTGGTTACTTAGAGGTGTTTATTATTTACAGCAGACTCTACAAGTTACAGTGGTACCTTGGGTTAAGAACTTAATTCGTTCCGGAGGTCCCTTCTTAACCTGAAACTGTTCTTAACCTGAAGCACCACTTTAGTTAATGGGGCCTCCTGCTGCCACTGCACCGTCGGAACATGATTTCTGTTCTCATCCTTAAGCAAAGTTCTTAACCCGAGGTACTATTTCTGAGTTAGCAGAGTCTGTAACCTGAAGTGTCTGTAACCTGAAGTGCCTGTAACCCGAGGTACCGTTGTACTATATACAAGAACAGATACAGATACGGATGTTTACTAGCTGTCTCTCAACAAACTCCAAACGACTCTCAGAACCCAGAACACCACACTATCCAGTCAGTAAGGTCATAAGTCATCATGCCTGTATGAGACTTCAACCAGTGGTAGAGCTGTATCCAAGGTCCAATAACTCCTCTCTGCTCAGTCATCCTTGGCTTTCGGCCAACTTCTAATTGCTTTGTGTGAAGCTGCACAGAATGGCACGTAGTCCAAATCCCAACACTGCCCACCTCCAGCGCTTGCAACACCCCTCTGCTTTGTCCCCCAGTCAAGCCAGACCCACCAGAGCATCTTCGGGTAGAGCCAGTGCCTTCAGTGCCCAACCGGCTGCAGGTGAGCTGGGAATACCCTTCCAGCTGGACCAAGGAGTTTCACTTCCTGCTCAAGTTCCGCCTGCGATACCGACCCGTCACCTCCACTTCCTGGGCTATGGTGAGTTGAGGGCAGCAGGAGCGGATGGAGCCCAGGGCTTATGCTCAGAAAGAGGAGTGTTGCCTGCCCGCTTCTGAAACTGTGGCTCAGCTGCCTGGCATTGGCCTGTTGTTGAATTATTATTTCATTGCTCTTGTTGTCTGCTGAATTTGCCAGTCCCATTACCTAGCAAAGGATCCAGGAGGACCCCCAAGCTACTCACCCAGTCCTTCAGAGGGAGGGTAACCCCATCAAGAGCAGGCGATCTCCCATCTATCTGGTCTCAGGAGCCCCCCACTAACAGTGGCTCAGTCTTATCTAGGTTGAGCATCAGACTGTTGGCTCTCATCCAGTCCGTCTCTGAGGCAATACAATGGTCCAGCACTTCCAATGCCTCACCTGCAGATGTAAAGGAGAAGCCAAGCTGGGTGTCATCAGCAACAATCTGTGTTGTATTTGTTAGCGTTGAATGCCAACATTGGTATCTTGGTCACAACAGCAATGTCCTTATGAATGTCCTTATTGCCAGAACTCCATTGTCCCATCACCTTCTCCTCCAAAAATATCTGGATTTAAATGCAAACTTCTGTTAACTAACAATAAAGTCTCCTTGATTCTTAGTATCTCTGTGAATCTTCACTGGCAGCTCTTTCCCCAAATTCCATGCAACATCTGTTTAGCCAGCTGTGCTCAGGGTTTTGTGGAAAGATTGTGAGCTTGTGAGTTTAGCACAACTAGATGGGCCGATGGTTTGCGTCTGTATTTATGAGGTTCTTATCAGGGCTTCCCTTCCAAGAAGACCGATCCTGGCGGACAGGATCTGCCCCAAGGTCATTTATCCACCGTCGCCAATCTTGAAGTATGTGTCCGCAGGGGCTCACGGCTCACAGATCTATGGCCTGCTGTTGGTTGGTGGCATGAGCTGAGAGCACCCCTCCCAAAAACAGAAACAAAAAAACTGCCCAACAGGATGCCACATTCTGGGAAGCAGAGAGTAGGGGTCTCATCCTGCACCTGCCCATTGTGTGTGTCCTGGATCTGCAGGTGGAGACGGCCAACGTGTCCGAGGTGATAACAGACGCCTTCCTGGGCTTGCTGCATGTGGTCCAGGTGAGCGCAAAGGACTTCCTGGATGCTGGGAACTGGAGCGAGTGGACCCCTGAAGTGTGGGCCATGCCGGCCACTGGTAAGCAGCCCTCACAGCTGGGGGGGGCATGTGCCTTGTTTGAAGGAGGTGCTTTGCAAGGGGGTTCCAAGCACGTACCATAACCTCACGTTTGTGCAAATGCAGTGGTACCTCTGGTTGCGAACGGGATCCATTCCGGAGGCCCGTTCACGACATGAAAAGAGCGCAACCCGCAGCAGCGCGTCTGCGCATGCACAGGTTGTGATTTGCTGCTTCTGCGCATGTGCGTGATGTCATTTTGCACTTCTGCGCATGCACGAGCAGCGAAACCCGGAATTAACCCTTTCCGGTACTTCTGGGTCGCCGTGGGACGTAACCTGAAAGAACGTCACATGAAGTGGACGTAACATGAGGTATGACTGTAAAGTGGATTAAAACACGAGGACTCATCCACACTTAGCTTTTGCTCTGCACTTTCTTGACTCAGGTCCACACTTTCCTGGTCTGTGTCTGTGCATTTGTTTGTTTGTTTGTTTGTTTGTTTGCCTGCCTCAGTGCTTTCCCCAGGAAAACCCATTCTTTAACACAAAATCGAAACAAACAGCAATTTGGGATTTCTGCATATATATTTTCCATGGTAAAGAGTGGGTTTTCGTGAGGAAAGCAACAAGGCAAAAAAAAAGTTTTTTTAATGCTTGGACATGGAGCTTTGAAGTGCAGACCCGCACCTAGAAAAGCAACACGAAAGGAAGTCAGGGTGTGTCCTGAATTGCTACATTTCCACTTTAAAAGGAAAAAGAATAGGACTTTTTACTGTTTGGAAAGTGACAGAGAAATGCGTTGAAAAGCGTGGGGTGAATGATTGACTTAATGGAAAGGTACATCAACACCCTGCAAACAAATCAGGAAGGATGCAGGAGGAGTAAACAGTGTGGTGCAGTGGTTAGAGGGTCTGACTTGGACCTGGGTTCAAATCCTGACTTGGCCAAGAAGCTTTTACCGGGTGACCTTGGGCCAAGCACTGCCTTTCACCCTAACCTACCTCACTGGGTCGCTGTGTGGGTTAAATGAGGAGAGGGAGAGCCATGATTCTGCCATCTCCCTCTTTCCCCTAAAATGCCTGCTCTCTTTCCCCAGGACAAACTTTGGTGCCCAGCGAGACAGCCACTGCAGCCATCAAGGCAGAAAGCCCAGCGGAAGAGCCTTCTCTTGCCCCCAACAATGGGCCCATTGGTAGGTCTCTCATTCTCAGCCCCACACAGAGAAAGGGGGAGACGGGCACCATCCAATCTCAAGCTCTTTCAATTTGTCTGGAGATTTTGCCGCTGCAATTTAAAAATATATATATATATTAACAATTTCAACATACAAAACATCAGAATGTATCATCTTCATTATTTTTCCCCTTCCCCCCACCTCACCAACAAACCCTCCCCCCCCAAGACTTCCCTCAGCTCCTCTCTGATTTCTCAACACATATTGTTCTCTGCATACTGTGAAATTGTATCTATCCTTATCATCTAGTATATTAACCATCAATAGATTTGTGTATGTTTATTCAAAACCTGCCAAGGAGTCCAGTTCATTTGTTGTCTTTTTAGGTAGTTTGTAAAAAGTTCCCATTCTTCTTTGAAGTCACAGTTGTCCATATCTCGCAGTTTGTATGTCAGTTTAGCCAGTTCTGCATAGTTCATCAATTTCTCTTGCCCCTGTTCTTTTCTCGGGAGTTCCTCATTCTTCCATCCTTGTGCTATCATGACTCTTGCAGCATACACAAACAGATTCTTTATTTTCCTTGGCAGGTCTTGTCCTACAATCCCTAACAAAAATGCTTCTGGTTTTTTTTTACAAATGTCATTTTAAATATTTTCTTCAATTCATTATATATCATTTCCCAAATTTTTAAAATTTCTCTACATTCCCACCACATATGATAAAAATTCCCTTCCTTTTCTTTACATTTCCAACATGCATTTGACCCGGTTTTATACATTTTTGCTATCTGTACTGGTGTTATATACCATCTATACATCATTTTCATATAATTTTCTTTTAAAAGAGAAGGCGCTGCAATTTTTTGTGGGCTTCATGGGACGGGACAAAAACCCTCCCCAGGACTTGGGGGGGGGGCATTATCTGACCTTTAAATGCAAAGGGGCTGAGCTCAGGGATGGGGCTGATATTTCCTTATGCCCAAAGGCTGCTCTCTGCAACCCAACTGTGTTCATGAAAAAGAAGACCCCCGGGAAGGTCAGTGCCCAAAGGGGCCTCATCCCCAGAGAGTGCTCTGTGCCAGGAGGACAGGCCAGCAGCCAGGGGAGGGGAGAGGGGAGTAAGAGAGAGAGAGAAAGAAAACTTCCAACATTCCGCTTTTTTGCATGTCCACAAATTCTAGTGTTATCCATTCATTCATTCAATTTATATAGCGCCCTTTGAACAAAGACCTCAGGGCAGCGTACAACGTTTGTTGTTGTTGTTTAGTCGTGTCCACCTCTTCATGACCCCCTGGACCAGAGCACGCCAGGCCCTCCTATCTTCTACTGCCTCCCGCAGTTTGGTCAAACTCATGCTGGTAGCTTCAAGAACACTGTCCCACCATCTCGTCCTCTGTCGTCCCCTTCTCCTTGTGCCCTCCATCTTTCCCACCATCAGGGTCTTTTCCAGGGAGTCTTCTCTTCTCATGAGGTGGCCAAAGTATTGGAGCCTCAGCTTCAGGATCTGTCCTTCCAGTGAGCACTCAGGGCTGATTTCCTTCAGAATGGACAGGTTTGATCTTGCAGTCCATGGGACTCTCCAGAGTCTCCTCCAGCACCAGAATTCAAAAAGCACAATAATAAAAACATAATAATGCACAGCATAATCATAAAATCATAACAACAGTCTCCGCCCCAATTTAACAGGCCATCGGTTATTTAAGAGCCGAAGGGTAAAGAGCAATGTCTGGTGCCTAAAGACACGCAATGGTGGCGCCAGGTGAGCCTCTCTGTTAGGAGAGAGTCAGGAAAACTTGGCCCTCTCCACTTTCCCTAGGCCAGGCACTGTTTATGAACTTCCATTGCATTGTCTTTGGGTGTGAACTGTGTCCTGTAAGGGTCCCCCTGGCCTCTCTGGACCCATCCTGCTCACCAAAGACCCTGGACTTTGCCCTGGGCACCCTGGGCAGAGGAACACCCTGCTTTGAAGCAGATCCATGATCCTGGCCCATTCACCCTTCGGTCCTGTGTTTGCTGTCCAGACTCTTAATTCTGAGACCATTGAACCCACCTGCTATGGACAGTGGTGGTTCTGGCTTCGTTCCAGTCCAGCCATTCAAGACAGGGCTGCTTCTCAGACCTCAGCCTCTCCATGGGGTCCTGGTAGATAACATTGCAGGATCAGGCATTTGTAGGTCTTGCCCTGGACTTGGGCAGTGATGGAGGGCACGTCCTTTACAGAGGCCGCCCGCAAAGTCTCTCCTTGTGCTGGGCCCGGGGGTAACCCATCAAACGCGGTCCAGGTCCGGTCCCGAATCCAAGGGTTCTGCTAGGAGTCAGTCCGACAGGGTCAAGGCAGGACACGAGGCAGGAAACCAGGCAAGGACAGGTACAGGATCTCAGGCAGGATCTAGCATATAGCAGTGTTGCTCCCGCAACCTGGGGCGGGGTCCGACAGCCTTTTATCTTTGTCGGGGTAGTGGCCGGTCCTGATCCCCCAGCGACTCACCTCCCTGTTTCGCCCGAGGGCGAGCACTCCTCCTGCGAGTACTCAGGTCTCTCCTTCTCTCAGACCTGAGTCTCTGCAGCTCAGGAGACGTCGGTGGGTTACTAGACCCAGGGGCCGCTTCAGCCTCCCCTGACCCAACCGGTAGTGGAGCAGCTGTATGTGATGGCCCAGCTGGAGGCAACGAGGTCATCCCCGCATCTGGAGTCAGGGCAGGATCAGGCCCCTGACTCGGCCCAGCTGGTGCTTGTTGCAGGGGAACCTGTGCAGACTGGGGCTCTTCAGGATCAGGCCCCAGACTTGGTTCAGATGCTGCCTGAGGCAAAGGATGCGGTGCAGACTGAGTCCCCTCTGGTTCCGAGTCCAAGCCCGAGTCCCAGGCCATCACACCCCTTTCCCTTCTGCCCCTAACAGGCCATAGCGACCCCACGGAGAAGGTGGCGGTTCTGGTGTCGCTGGGCGTCTTTGCCTTCTTCGTCCTGGCGGTGATTCTGGTCTTCGCCTTTCTGATGTGGTAAGTGTGATTTCACCCTCCCTTCTCCCCAGAGGGGATGAGGCCCCTTCCTCTCCAACACTTCTGCTGGAGCACCTGGCTTGGGAAGGACCAGTTCTATATTTGGGGGGCCTCCGAGCCCTCAAACCCTGGCTTCTGCCCTTGGCGCGGTTGCGTCAGTGGGTGTGGCTCAAACTACAGCGATGGGAGGCGGGGCCTGCTCTGTGGTGGCCCCCCAGTTGTGAGCAGGGATGGGGGAGAGATATGAGTCTGCTCACACTGGCAAGCCAGCCTACCGGATTTGCACTTTCAGAAACAGCGCCCAAATCAAAACGCAGGCCCACATCTTTGAATTTTGCAGTGGGGTTCTCCAGTCAAGTAATGTGTGCTCCGGGATAAAGTGTGGATAAAAATGCATTTATTAGGGGAAATCACTTTGCAAAAATATGTGTGTTAGGGGAAGTTACCAGTGGGTAATGGCCGGTGGGAAGTCTTGATGGGGGAAAGGTCTGACTGCCACTTCCAGCCCCACATCCTGCAGGGGGTTAGGATGGATAACCCTTTGGACCCCTTTCAACACTACAATTCTGTGATTGTGTCCCTGCCCCGTCCTCTGCCCAGCCTGGCCTGTTGTGTTTCACTGGCTGGAATCCACCCCGATTCTGGAGACTGTCCACCTAAAACAAGACGCAAATTGGTTGTGTCTCCAAGGCTGGAGCTGGTGGGAGAGTCAGAATAAAGGCTTCCAGTTCCGGGGAAGGGAAGTCCAGATGGGCAGAGAGGGGGCTGGACTGGGTTGGCCTTGCTTGGAAGAGCCTCAGAAAGGCCCTGCCAGAGCAGGAGGCAGAACACAGTGAACTGCCACAACCTGGGCAGTTCATTCATTTAGATCAGCGGCTCCCAAACATTTTTGGGCCACTGTCCTCTCGGTTCCATGAGCTCATCTCTAGGCCCCAACACCACCCAATACCCTATAAAAAGTGTTACAGTTTGCACAACCCACTAAGGAAGGCAGTAACACAATCAAATCCAAAACAGTAGCAATGTTATGCACGTTTATTGAAAATCAAATTTAAACGGTTTAGTTTAATGCAGCAAAACGGATGCACTTGATTCGGCCATGCCAACTTTTAAAAGTCTCTAGCCATTCACACCTCCAGCCTCCCCCGCCCCCGCTGCCCCCTTGCCTATTTGCACCCCACCCCGGTAATCCCCCCCCCCCCAGCTAGTGTGGCCAGAGTACCACACACTCTGGGAACCACCGATTCAGATTTATAAAAATATATTTGCAGACAGCCCCCTTCTGTCAAATATCAAAGTGGCATACAAACAAATCTAGGGCGTTTTAAAAGTGTGGGGGGAATATTGTTGTTTTCTATTATTATGTCATGCATTTTGTTTATATGCTGTAAGCCACCCTTCAGTCTTCGGATGGAGAGCGGTATATAAATTTAATAAATCATCATGCAAGAGCGAAGAAACCAAAATCCTATAAAAACAATGCAAAACAATCATAGAATTATAGAGTTGGAAGGGGTCATGGGGGTCATCCAGTCCAGCCCCCTGCAATTCAGAAATCTCAGCCATAGCACCCATGACAGACGGCCATCCAACCCCTGCTTAGAAACCTCCAAGGAAGGAGAGTCCATCGTCTTGCAAGGGAGACCTGTTCCACTCCCGAACAGCTCTCACGGTCAGAAAGTTCCTCCTCATGTTGAGTCAGAATCTCCTTTCTTGCAATTTGAATCCATTGGCCCCAGTCCTCACCTCCAGAGCAGGAGAAGACATGGTCTCTACTCCTTCCATGGGGGCAGGCCTTCTGATAGTTGCAGATGGTTAGCCCACCTCCTCTCAGTTTCCTTTCTTCCAGGCTAAACATGCATCCCATGGCTAAGCGCCCCCCGCCTCAATTCTCTCCCCCTCCCCATCTCTCCCAGGGTCCGAATGAAGAAGCACAGCAAAGAGGCCACGAAAAACCACGACCTCCTTGCCGCTGCCATCCACATGAAGGCCTTGCCCAGTGAGTACAGCAGCTTGTGGGGAGGGCGAGGAAGGGGAGGGGGACAAGATGCTCCCCCAAGAGGGGATATGGGGCAGGAGCATTTCCACCTCAGAGTGCACAGACCTCCTCTGGCTGGAAGTCTCCCTCTGGCATTGTCCTGGTGCCCGCAGGATCAGGCCACCCTCTTGCTGGCTGCTAATTATTCAAGGCCGTCTGAATTTGGGTGGGTTTCCTTATTTATTCCCGCTTCCCTTGTCAGGGGCTGGGCCTTGATGTTGGGGGTCAACCCTGCCTGGACTTCTGTTTACCTGAAAATGGAAGATCCGCCACCACTTTTAAACTCTAAAAGCATAGTCCGTTCTCTCTGAGACGATCACTCTGTGCATGCCCAGGAGTACTCTTGTCTCCTTTCTCCTGACATAAAAAGGTAAAGGGACCCCTTACCATTAGGTCCAGTCGTGACCGACTCTGGGGTTGTGGCACTCATCTCGCTTTATTGGCCGAGGGAGCCGGCGTACAGCTTCCGGGTCATGTGGCCAGCAGGACTAAGCCGCTTCTGGCGAACCAGAGCAGCGCACGGAAACGCTGTATACTTTCCCGCCGGAGCGGTACCTATTTATCTACTTGCACTTTGACGTGCTTTCGAACTGCTAGGTGGGCAGAAGCAGGGACCGAGCAACAGCAGCTCACCCCGTCGTGGGGATTCGAACTGCTGACCTTCTGATCGGACTTAATTTGGGATGCACAGCTGGGCAAATCTCCCTGCTGATGCGTCCCCTCCATATTCCTCCAGACGCCCCTGGCACCTGCCTGAAGGCTGTGAGGTCCAGGGTGGGGACTGCAGAGAGGGGGTGCTGCTGCAGACAAACCAGTCTGAAAACGCGTCCTCCCGCCACTTTGGCCTGCAGAATTGCAGCGGGGCTTATTGCTGGGAGAGTCCTGCCGGCCAAAGCCTCATCTGGCTGGTTTCAGAGGCGGGTAAAGGGACGCAGGTGGCGCTGTGGGTTAAACCACAGAGCCTAGGACTTGCCGATCAGAAGGTCGGCGGTTCGAATCCCCACAACGGGGTGAGCTCCCGTTGCTCGGTCCCTGCTCCTGCCAACCTAGCAGTTCAAAAGCACGTCAAAGTGCAAGTAGATAAATAGGTATCGCTCCGGTGGGAAGGTGAACGGCGTTTCCGTGCGCTGCTCTGGTTCTCCAGAAGCGGCTTAGTCATGCTGGCCACATGACCCGGAAGCTGTACACCGGCTCCCTCGGCCAATAAAGCGAGATGAGCGCTGCAACCCTGGAGTCGGTCGCAACTGGACCTAATGGTCAGGGGTCCCTTTACCTAAAATGTTCCACACAGAGCAGCCTGGCCATTCCTGGGAGTTCAGCCATGTAGACGTTGCAAAGCTTGCAGCATTGAGCTGAAGAGACGTTAGCAGGGAGACCTGCGATTTGAGCATAACCTGCATGACGGAGCTTTCTACGGGCTCAGGCGGCTTCCTGGATGGGGCTGCAGCAAAGAACCGCCAGCAGGCTAGCAGATTTCATAGAATTGGCGGGTTGGCAGGCTAGCAGATTTCATAGAATTGGCGGGTTGGCAGGCTAGCAGATTTCATAGAGTTGGTGGGGACCCCTGGTGATCATCTAGTCCAACCCCCCGCAATGCAGGAATCTCAACTAAAGCATCAACTGCCCCAGGGAGCATGCAGGACGGGAGGCTCTAGTCCTCAGTGCGGCTGCTGGTCCATCCGGTACCAGGACGCTCTCCTCTGGTTTTGCCTTCTCCCTGCACTTCAGTTGTTTGGTTTTCTCTATTGCCCTCTTAGTTCTCATTCATTTATCCCATAAAATCTATACACAGCTTGAATTTCTTTTTTATTTAAAAAAAATCAAAGTGGTTTATGAAGAGAGTAAAACAATAAAATTATCTGTAAATGCAACTCTTTAAAATGCACAAAAGATGCAATCAGCAAAAGACTCAAAACCCATTAAAACTCACATCAACTTTCTAAACTTCTGAGCGGGATTGTTGAACCGGAAATCTTTTTAGCAAGCACTGGAGAACAGTAATGTTGTCACTGAGAAAAATCTGCAACAATAGTTTAAAGCACAGAGAAAGTTAGAATCTTCAAACAAACAAATACTCACACCAGTTTCCTGGGCATCTCGGTCGGCTTGTCGAAGCAAGAATGTTTTTCGCAGGCGATTCTATGACTGCTCCTCCTTTTCTCTTTCCCCTCCTGCAGAAGCTCAGATCTTGTAGCCAGGACCTTTCCCCCCTCCCCACTGGCAGCAGACCCCCCACGCCAACAAGAGGGACATCAACGCCACTGACCTCGCCAGTTGCAGCTACATATTGACTGGGGGGGGCACTGAGGATGCCCCTCTACTGACCCCACCACCACCACCATGGAAGGACTCTCTTGGGAAAGAAGCTCATCAACAGGACATTTTGGGGTGGTGTATTGGCCCTGGGGGGCAGCCCTGCTGGCTGAGCACCCCCCCCCCAAAAAAAACCTCCTCTTCTCCTCCTGTTTCCACATGCAGACTGAATGCTGTTTTGGGACTGACCGACAGCCTCTGGACAGCTAAGGAGGAGGAGAGTGTTGAGATTTCGTTGCCCACCGAGCCTGGCAGAGGGCGTCAGTGCCAGTAGGTGTTGGCTGGCACAGCTTGGGGCAAAAGGACCACACAAACCCCCAATCTGGTGCCCCCATCACCCGCAAGGAGCCAGAGCATGACTCTTGGGACAGGGGGACTTTTGGGGTACACTGCCCTTCCCTCCACGGTTGCCCCGAGTCTAAAGGCAGCATCGCTTATGGAACCTGCTTCCCTGGAGCCCAGGCCGGGCATGGCAGGGGTGTGTGTGTGTGTGTGTGTGTGGCATCTGCAGGGCATGGAGGATTGGGGGTGGGATCCTGCACCCTGTTCCAGGAAGGGAGCATCAACCAGGGGGAGATCTCAGGGTGCGAGGCGATGGCAAAAGCCTCCCCAGGAACCACAAAGGCAAGGAACAAGGATGGCAGAGATGTGGAATTGGGGGTTTTCAGTATGTCACTGCTCCCAGCAGCCCCAGTTAGGATAATGGGAGCTGGAAGCCAGAAACATTTGGAGGGTCTCCAGCCCTGAAGGAGGGCAACCATCTCTGTGTGTGTGTGTCCCCGTGTGTCCGTGTGCACGCGTGTAAACTTGTACAGATGCAGCTACTCTCAGCATTTGAAACCTGGAACTGACTTCTCTTTGTTGCAATGAATATTTAGCCTATAGAGCTGGGAGGACATCAGATTCTGCTTGTATTGGTTCAGCTCAACTTCGGGGCAAAGCAAGCAGGATGCTAGAGCGTTGCACCCAAAGAAGAGATTGGCACACTGTCAGCGTGCTGGAAATGCAAGGAGGCTGGGCTCACTAGGCTTCCACGCTCTGGCATTCAGAGGCAGCTCCTTACAGGATCCTGTGTGCAGGGCTGTGGGCGTGGATTCAGCTATGATCTGATGGGGAATACCTTGTTAGGCGTGAGTTGGGAATCTTAGTTTTTTTGGGGGGGGGACGTTACGAAAAAGGAAGCATGTTTCTCACTCTGGATGATCAGCATGTGGGAAACACCTGCTAGGACTTCAGAAGCGGAGGCCCTGGAGGAGGAGGGGGCTGGGAATGGGATTTGTAACCCTTTTTCTCTCCCCCTCCCCGCCATGCCAGCCTGCCCCCCTTCCAATGCCTAGACCCCCCCCCCCACTTAGCCCCTCTGTGCTTTGGACTTGGAGGAAGAGCCTTCAAATCGGATCAGCTCAAAGGGTCCCATCTAGTCCAGCATCCCCTTCTGATGGTGGCCGGCGATGGGGCCAAATGGGAAGCGCCCCCCCCGGACCCGAAGGCAACTGCCCTCTCTCCACCGCTGGTTCCCAGCGGCTGAGAACAGTGCCGGCAGAAGGGAGCCATCGGAGCCATTGTGGCTGGTAGCCAAGGGAAGCTGTGTCTGCTGGGGCCTCCCCTAACCCCCTTTCAAAGTGTTCCAAGTTGGTGGCCACCTGTAGCTCTTCTGGGAGAAGGGGGGGCTGCTTGGGGTTCACACCTACACACACAGAGAGATGCATACTTTCTTCACACAATTAATATAGAGATCAGGAGGCAGCTGAGATGGGGGGAGAGCTTTCCTGTTGGGTTTCTTGGAGATACAAGCACTGGAAGGAATCAGCGAGTTGGATGGGACCCCCAAAGGTCCTCTATTCCAACCCTCTGAAATGCAGGAACCACAACTAAAGTGCCGTATTTTTCGCTCCATAAGATGCACCTGACCCTAAGACGCACCTAGTTTTTAGAGGAGGAAAACAAGAAAAAATATATTCCGAACGAAACAGTGGATGTATGATTTTTGTGGTTCATGCTGTGGCCACAGACATGTGATCTGATGGTGAATTTGGGGTGACCCAATGCAAAAATCCTGAGGATCCATGGGCTTTTACCTCCCCCCTCCCTGACAGCCTCCTTTATCTCTAGCGTCCCTTATCTCACTCCCCGATCGGCAAACAATCAGCGGCTTTGTTTCAACACCCACTTCCCTCTTTCAGAAAAAAAGAGCATGATCTGCTTTTTGCCCCTGGGCAATTCGGCTCCAGGGACCACGCCTTCGCTCCATAAGACGTACAGACATTTCCCCTTACTTTTTAGGAAGAAAAAAGTGTGTCTTATGGAGCGAAAAATACGGTATCTCTAACAGGTGGCCATCCTGCAAGTCAGCAGGGGGAGAACAGAAAGCTTTCCTCTCTGCAACTCAGTGACTTCCACACCTCCCCAGGTGGCCAAGGGCTTCTTCCGCATGCAGGCATTGGGTGTGCATTCCCACAAAGACTCAGGATAGACAGAAAGGTCTCCTTGCAAAGCATCTTGCTACAAGCTGCGGTGGCATCTATGGGCTTCAGCGCAAGTCTGGTGGAGATGTTTGGCCTCCAGGCATCCCTGGACTGCAACCCTCATCAGTCCCGGCCATCAAAATTAGGCTGGCTGGGTCTGATAGGAATTGGAGTCTAGCACAGGAGAGGAGAGGTCTAGTGGTGGCTGTCAGCCACGATACCTTCAATGGAACCTCCAGCGTCAGAGGCAGTCTACCTCGGAACACAAGTGTTGGGGGTGGAGGCGCTGTGGCCGCCGCACTCTAGTTGTGGGATTCCCTGAAGCACCTGGCTGGCTGCGGAGGGAGACAAGATGCTCACTGAGACGGATCCTGGCCTCAAATGCAGCCGCCACTCACAGTCTTCCTATGCTCTGTGGTTGTGTGTGTGTGGCCTGGTTCTGCGGAGCGAGGCAAACAAATTGCCTGTCGTGTTTAGGGAGTGTGGCAATGTGCAGTTCCCTAGGGTGCTTCTGCACTGGAATGTGTGTGTGTATGTGTGCAATTAGTCTGCGCTGTCTCCCGCAAATCCCGGGTTCACGGGTTTAAGGTGTGGGTCTGGGCAAGGCTTCCTGCCTCTGCGCTCCCGCTGCCTCCGGGCCCCTCTGAGCAATTGCTCGCACACGTTTCGGCCGTGCCAACCCACCACCCCGGAGCCAGCGAGCGGATGAGGTGGGGCCAGCCGTGCGGTGAGGAGTCTCTGGCCGGTGCCAACCCCGGAGGCAGCAAACTCGATGGAAACTTCCTGAGATGAAGGCAAGCAGTGGCGGCGGCAGCAGGCGCCAGATGACAGGAGGGGAGAGGAGGTGGGGAGGCTAAAAATAGCCAGGAACACTTTCTCCTGCCAGGATGCTGGCATGGCTGGACCACAGCACGGGGGTCAAAGCGATGCTCCCTGCCAGCTGGAGGAAAGGCTACCTGGAACCTCCTTGTTTTGAGGTGGAGGGGAGGAAGGGCTCAGTGCCTCAGAAAGGACTGCAGATGCCTCTGTAGTTTGTTGCTCCTCTCAGGCAGCAGCAACTTAGCTTCAGGGAAAGTTTGGGGTTAGAGGTGACATGATAGACGTTTGCAAAACTATGCCCAGCCTGGATAAATTGAAGAGAGAAAAAGTTTCTCCCCCTCCTCTTAACAACTACAAGTGACGCTGAATGTTGAGAGTTTGGGGACAGATAAAGTTCTTCATGCAGTGCGGATTTAAACTGTGGAACTCACTGCCACAGGAGACAGTGGTTGGCCACTGTGAGAGCAGGAGGCTGGACTAGATGGGCCATTGGCCTGATACATCTGGCTCTTCCTGTGTTCTTGTGAATTGTGGGACTGGCTTACAGGTTGGTTTGACAACCTAAGCAACAATTACTAACACATCGCTTCCCTGGCAGGTCATTGCAGGGAGAAGTTTTGTGCATGTCCAGACTGGCCAGGAAGAGGTAGTTGGAGAGGTCAGGTGTGCCTTCTTCACAGAGGGAACCTCATGAGTTTATGGTGGAAACAGGAGATGGAGATATTGGGCACCGATGCGCGTGTGTTGCGCTCAGTGTACACTCCTCTTGCCTTCGCTCCATAGAAAAAAAATTCATTTTGTTTGGGGGCTCTTCCCTCTCACTCTAGAGTGCTGCACAGGTGGCCTCTCAAGGACATGAGAAGAGCCCAGCTCCTGTACTGGATCAGGCCAAGGGGTCTCCATGTAGCCTGGCCTCCTGTTCTGGGGCCAACCAGGGGCCCCAAATGGGAACCCCCCCCAGCAGGTCCTGAGCACAACAGCGCCTCTCCCTGCTCCTGCTCCCCAGGAACAGGTATCTGGAGACATCTCTTTAAATGCCCTCAGTCACTGTGATTTCTGCATTGCAGGCGGTTGGGTCATTGCAGATGACCCCAAGGTGCCTTCCAGCTCTGCAATAGAGGAGGTCATCAACAGCAGTGAAATGGGAGAATGTCAACTTCATTTTTCCTCATTTCCAGGGGGTGGAGAAATTCTCCCACCCTTTTTCCAGCACAGGTGTCCATTAGCACGTGCAAGAGCACAAGGTCTGACCCAGTCTTTCAAGCCCATTTTGCTGTCGTTGGACTGCCTGCGGCCACTGGGGCTCTTCCAGGACATTATAGGGCATGGGTAGGCAACCTAAGGCCCGGGGGCCATATCCGGCCCAATTGCCTTTTAAATCCGGCCCGCGGATGGTCCAGGAATCAGCGTGTTTTTACATGAGTATAATGTGTCCTTTTATTGAAAATGCATCTCTGGGTTATTTGTGGGGCATAGGAATTCGTTCTTTTTTTCCTTCCAAAATATAGTCCGTCCCCCCACAAGGTCTGAGGGACAGTGGACCAGCCCCCTGCTGGAAAAGTTTGCTGACCCCTGTTATAGGGCATCTTGGGGATATTGGCTGCCACACACACACACACACATGAAATGATGGGGAAGTATTTGGAATAAGTTCTGCAAAGGGGCTTCTTTCTCTAGAGTAGGCGCTGGATTTTTCTTGGGGGAAATGCCTTCTGAGAAATTTCAGATCCACTGTTACCGAACTCTTCTACAGGACTGTCCATCTATCCAGCATTTTCAAAATTGTTGGGGTGTAAATGTGGAGGGGTTGCAGAACAGCTACCCTGCAGCCTGGCAGGGCTCTCCTGCATTTTGGGTGAAGGGTGGCACCCACAGGCTGGCATCGCACGCCTTTTAGGCGATTGTGCATAAGGGTCCTTTGGCGCCGCGTGCGTGCGTGCACGTGTGTGTGTGTGTGTTCACGGGGAATTTCATATTAGGTGCAGAATGTGGCCTTCCCACTTCCATTTTAAAAAGAATGTCATGCCTCTGTCCCTCATGATTGCGGAAACGAGATTGAAACTGAGGGGCCTCGTCTGGGGAGCTCCAGAAAGCTAAGAGGATCCTGAGAGGGGTCTGTTAGGGCTTCAGCAGTCTGAGCCCACTCCCAGCAAGCTGCTGAATAAATAAACCAGGCAAAAAGGAACAATAAATTATGCAAAGCACCAAGCTATGCAAAATTGGGGGGAGGGAGGAGGCAAAACCCACAAAGCACACAATTCTACAAAAAGTGTGTGATTTATTCAGCCTGCAAATTCTTGGCTTTCGTGTGTGTGTGTGTGTGTGTGTGTGTGTGTGTGTGTGTGTGTGTTACTTTGGTTTGCAATTTGCATTTCAGACTGTTTTAGAGAGATCCGAGATTCTGTGTGTGAGTCAATGAGATTCCTGATCCCAGAAGGGCAATGGATGTTGTGTATGTGTGGGGCTTGCCAGAGTGGGGGGAGACCAGCTGGCCCTCCATGCCACCCCCACCCCTGCCTCCAAGTTGCCAATGAGAGCTCTGCTCTCTCCCTTCCTGGCACCCACAAAAATCCCAGTTCCATAGCTGTCAACATTTCCCTTTTCTTAAGGGAAATTCCCTTCTTCCGAATAGGATTCCTCGCAAGAAAAGGGAAAAGTTGACAGCTATGCCCAGTTCCAAAAGAAGTTGCCACATCCTCCTGCTGCTGCCGCCGCCCCACAGTCTTCTCTGCTCTTCCAAAGAAATTGACCCCAACCAAGCAAGGACAGGCAAAGTTCTTCATTCCCCTCTCCATCGATTCTTGCCATGGGCTCCTCTAAGCTGGCTCCCACGGGTGCTCTCGTTTCGGGTGGCATTTGGTGCCCCGCGAACCTGGTTGCAATAAGCTAACGCCGGACTGTGTAACAGCTGTGGGCTCGTCACACTTGTGTATAAATAAAAAATGAAGGAAAGTGAGCTTTTTGTTACTTCTGGGGCTTCCCGGACAAAAAAGGGTGGGTGGGGAGCAATCCCCTACAAGCAATTCAGTGCCGCTCTGCGCTGTCAAAGGTGAGTCAAGGCCACACACAACTGTCTTCCTCCTGGAACCCTTCACATGGTGAGCAGGTATGACCCTTCTGGAAAGGTGGGGGGCTTGGGAAGGTGGAGAACAGGCAAGCAGCTTGCCATCGTCTTAGGACAAGACACCTCCTACCTCTGGGCCTCGTAGCCAGAGATGTGGACCTCGAGAACAACCAGCTTCTAGAATTCCAGAGGAGGGGGCCTCCCTGTTTTCTTGCTGTGCTGTTTTCCTACCTAAGCTATCCCCCCCCCCAAAAAAAAACTTAGAATCATAGAATTGTAAGCGGCCTCAGCCCAATATACCTGAAGGAGCGTCTCCACCCCTATCATTCTGCCCTGATGCTGAGGTCCAGCTCCAAGCGCCTTCTGGCGGTTCCCTCATTGCAAGAAGCAAAGCTACAGGGAACCAGGCAGAGGGTCTTCTCGGTGGTGGCTCCCACCCTGTGTAACGCCCTCCCATCAGATGTCAAAGCGATAAACAACTACCTGACATTTAGAAGACATCTGAAGGCAGCCCTGTTCAGGGAAGTTTTTAATGTGTGACATTTTTAATCTTTGTTGGAAGCCGCCCAGAGTGGCTGGGGAAACCCAGCCAGATAGGCGGGGTACAAATAATAAATTATTATTATTATTATTATTATTATTATTATTATTATTATTGGAAGGGACCCTGAGGTTCATCTAATCCACCCCCCTGCAATACAGGAATCTCAGCTAAAGCACTCCTGACTGGCCATCCAAACTGCTTAAAAGCCTCTACAATTCTATGAAAGGATTTTGTGGGGAGCACTGAGATTGAGCCTCCATGCAGATGCAGTCCCCTCACCCCCCCCCCCGCCATGTACTGTATTGGCCCGAATATAAGCCGCACTTTAAATTTTCATGATCAGAATTTGAAAGGAAAAAAAGGTGCAGCTTATATTCAGGCCAATACGGTATATTTGTGCTGGAATGTCTTGTAATAACTCAGTCTGGGTTTCTGCTGCAAAGGAATTCTTCCCTCGGGGAACCAGCACCCTCTGGTGGCAGAAGACGCAAACAGTCCCTCCTGGGCAAAAAATAAATTTGGCAGCTGGAGCAGGAAGTTTCAGGAAGAAGCTTTTAATTTCCAGGGTGTTGCAGATTTCAGTCCTTCCAAAGAACAGCAACTGGGATATATCTGGGCGTCCAGCGCTGGGCAGGGCAGGGCAGGGCAAATAGAGGCTTGTGTTGCATCCTTTGGGATCTGGCTAAAGATAGGGGGCATATTTGGGGGGAGGGAGTGTTGGGGTGAAACCGGGGTCCTGGCAGCAGGGAAAACATCACAGGAAGCGCCCCCTGCCTGGGGTCAACTGGAGGGAGGAAAAGGCAAGAAAGATGAGAGGAGCACAAAGCCATCTTTCGCCCCGTCAAGCATGAGGCCCACACCCCAGAGCAGGCTTCCCCAACCAGGCGCCCTCCAGCTGCTTTGGACGACAGCTGACATCAGCCCCAGCCAGAGCCCTTCCCAGCCCCTTTGCGTCCAGCCTGGCTGTGGTCTCTCCTTGCTGGTGTCTGCCTTGGAGCTGGCTCTGGAAGGCGGTTGTGGGGAGACTCGCAAACGGAGGAGGAGAGGAAGCTGCCTTACACAGAATCCCCTCCATCTAGCTCAATATTCCCTACACTGGCTGGCAGAGGCGCTCCGTGGTTTTGTAAGAACTGATCCAGCATCCTGTTCTCCCAGCGGCTGACCAGATGCCTCTTCTGGGAAACCAAGCAGGATTCAAGCACAAGGGCAATCTCTTCTCCCGTAGTTTCCAGCAACTCGGAATCAGAAACATTACTGCCTCCAACTGTAGAGGCAGAGTACGGCCATCCTGGCTAGAAGCCATCCATAGCCCTTTTGTCCTCCAAGAATTTTTCCCATCCTCTTTTAAAGCCATCCAGCCTCGTGGCCATCCCTGCCTCTTGTGGGAGGGAGTTCCACTGTCTAATGATGCTCTGCATGAAGCAGTGGCTTAGCGTGGGGAGCCAGACTCTTGGCAGGCACAAACCAGACACCCCTGCAGAGATCATGCCCTGCTGGCCATCAGTGGCAAGGGCCAGGTGACTGCACTGGG
The DNA here is from genome assembly GCF_964106645.2 of Podarcis pityusensis. Lineage (NCBI taxonomy): Eukaryota > Metazoa > Chordata > Lepidosauria > Squamata > Lacertidae > Podarcis > Podarcis pityusensis. Next base: position 1,345,497 of record NC_138036.1, on the reverse strand, counting down.
TGCTCTTCACACACCCACACCCATGCCCTACCCCTGCCCAGTGTGTGAGCACCCACCTGGCATCAGCCTGGCAAAGAGCATTACACCCCTGGCATGAAGAAATACTTTATTTTATCCTGACTCTTCCAGCGGGTGAGGAGTTTTACCTGGAGATGGCAGGATTGAACCTGGAACCTTCTGCATGCAAAGCAGTTGCTCTACCTCTAAGCTACGGCCTTTTCCCGTAAAGTTCGTGCCCTCTGGTCGTTCCAAGTGCAGAGGGGAGCAGCCGTGGCTCTGGGGCTGGGCGATCTGTCTAGGCACATTTGCTACTGGGAGGAGATTCAATTTCACAGCTGATCTCGCCCCCCACGCACTGTGAAATCGTAACCCCTTGCCTCGCCTTTGCGCCGGCTTGTTTCGCTCCCTCTTGGGTTTTCGAAACAAAGCCAAGATCAGAGGAGGAGGCCCAGAGTTCGGTGGCAGGGAACATGCGTTGGCATGCGAAGGCTCCCCCATGGCATATCCAGTTAAAAGGATCTCAGGTTGCAAAGTAACACAGCTTCATGCATGCTCACGAACTCGGTGCTCTTGCGAAAGCAACACTAAACATGATGGATGACACCGGAATTGACTCCCTGCTCATGAGTCAAACCACGCCTGGCGGAATTTGAGCTCCCCTTCCAAACGAGAGTCCTTTAAAGGGGAGAGCAGAGCTCATCTTCCTTCTTCTAAGTTAAAGCTAAAAACCTCTTTAACTGCTTAAGGGGATCTTCACAAGGAAGGCAATTTAGGGCTCTTCCCAGGGGAAAGTGGCGGAGAAAGTGGAAGCGGAGACAAGCCCTTAGTTGAACTTTTAATGCATGGGTAGGCAAGCTCAGGCCCGGGGGCCGGATCTGGCCCAATCGCCTTCTCAATCCGGCCCGCGGACCGTCCAGGAATCAGCGTGTTTTTACACGAGTAGAATGTGTCTTTTTAATTAAAATGCATCTCTGGGTTATTTGTGGGGCCTGCCTGGTGTTTTTACATGAGTAGAATGTGTGCTTTTATTTAAAATGCATCTCTGGGTTATTTGTGGGGCATAGGAATTCGTTCATCCCCCCCCCCAAAAAAATATAGTCTGGGCCCCCACAAGGTCTGAGGGACAGTGGGCTGGCCCACAACTGAAAAAGTTTGCTGACTCCTGTTTTAAGGGAAAGGTACCATCAGTAGCTCTAAAGGTAAAGGTAAAGGGACCCCTGACCATTAGGTCCAGTCGTGGCCAACTCTGGGGTTGCGGCGCTCATCTCGCTTTACTGGCCGAGGGAGCCAGCGTACAGCTTCCAGGTCATGTGGCCAGCATGACTAAGCCGCTTCTGGCGAACCAGAGCAGCGCAGGGAAACGCCGTTTACCTTCCCTCTGGAGCGGTACCTATTTATCTACTTGCACTTTGTGCTTTCAAACTGCTAGGTTGGCAGGAGCAGGGACCGAGCAACAGGAGCTCACTCCGTCGCGGGGATTCGAACCGCCGACCTTCTGATCGGCAAGTCCTAGGCTCAGTGGTTTAACCCACAGTGCCACCCGTGTCCCTTTCAGTAGTTCTTCTAATCCTTTTTTAAAAATCAAATATCTGCACGAGGTACCACTGTATGGGATTACCAGAACTATACACGTTTAAATTTCTATTCTTATGGTGGTTTTCTGCTACTTCCAGAGATCATTTCCTAGCGAATGTTGTGAAGCTGCCTTTCTGCTGCTGAAGCACACTCAGCCAGACTTTGGGTGCAGTTTCTATCGTGCCACCAAGACCTCTTTTTTGGGCGTGGGGGAGTGAAGAGCCTCAGCCCCAGAGCCAGAGCAGCGACTTTGCATGCATAAGCCTCAGGTTTGATCACCAGTGACATTATTTCCAGATAGACCAAAACCCTGCAAGGCGACTGACCAGTTGCTGACCACCTCCACCTGCTTTGGCTGACCACACATCCCATCTCTGCTGCGCTGACGTACCTTGTCACGGCTGCACCCTTTTGTCTCTCCTGCACATCCTAAGCCAAGGGAAGAAGTAGAAGCAGCCCCAATAAATCCTGCAAGAGAGAAAAGGAAGGGGGGTGGGGATCCAGGCGGCTGAGCAGAGAGGCTCCCACCTGGGGGAGAGAGAAGACCTGCAGGAGGGAAAGGAAGGTGGTCCCAGGCCCCTGAGAAGCAAGAGACAGGACAGGCCAGACCAGTAGCTTATCTACCGGTAGTTCTCACAGGGGTCAGTCAGAAGCCTGTGGGAAATACTTGGGCAGGATTCAAGCACAAAGGGGCTCTTTTCTTCTGTGGTTTCCAGGAACCGGTTTTCAGAAGCGTTGCTGCCTTGACCGCGGAGGCAGAGCACAGCCATCCTGGCTAGTAATACTACTACTACTACTACTACTACTACTAATAATAATAATAATTTATTACTTATACCCCCCCAACTGGTCGGGCATCCCCAGCCACTCTGGGCAGCTTCCAACAAAATATTAAAATACAGTACAGTGGTATTTTTGTTCGTTCGTTCGTTTCCTTGGTTGCAATAAAGCGGCTAATAAATTTATTAAATGATTATGATGATGACAATAACCAGTGTTTTTTTATTTCTTAAAAAAATGTTTAGCAGTACTCTCATTTTCCTACTCATATTGAAATACGGTACCTCAATGAGGCCAAACTTAGATTCACAACATGTTTAGGGGTATTCGTACCCCTGTGTCCCCCCAGGAAAAAAGCACTGACAGTAACACATTTAGTATAGTGTCTAGTTTATGTTCTGAACCACCCTGTGATCTTTGGGTGAAGGGTGATACAGTGGCACCTCGGGTTACATACGCTTCAGGTTACAGACTCCACTAACCCAGAAATATTACCTCGGGTTAAGAACTTTGCTTCAGGATGAGAACAGAAATCGTGCTCTGGCGGCGCGGTGGCAGCAGGAGGCCCCATTAGCTAACGTGGTGCTTCAGGTTAAGAACAGTTTCAGGTTAAGAATGGACCTCCGGAATGAATTAAGTACTTAACCCGAGGTACCACTGTATACAAATTAAATAAAGGAGGAGGAGGAGGAGGAGTGTTTGGCCCAGGTGAAGATCAGACCTGAAGATTGTGTGCCCCTGGAGTTGGGGTGGCAGGCCAAGGATGGAGGGGGAAGAGGGGCAGAGAGAGATGCTTGTTGCTAAGCTACAGGTCTCCTTTGCACCTTCCAGATGCAGGTGACACCCTTACGGCAAGGTGCTCCAAGCTGCTCCAAAGAGGAGGCTTGGCTTGGCCTGGCCAGCAAGGAGGCTGCTGCTGGACCCTGGAAATGCTTCTGCACTCACTCTTCGTGGACCGACTCTGACTCCCAGTCCAGCCTCCAGCCATTAGACTCCAGCCCTTCCTCTTGCCGAATGAGGTCTCCACCCTGCAGGAAAGAGAGTCAGTGTTGCTGTATTGACCACACCACACACACACATGAATGCACACAGCATCTCAGGCACCGTCATCAGCCGAGCCGCCTAGCTACATTGCATTGCCAACAATCCCACAATAAGAACACAAGAAGAGCCTGCAGGATCAGGCCCACAGCCCATCTAGACCAGCATCCTGTTCTCACAGTGGCTAAACAGCTGCCATTATGGGAGACTGAGCATAAGAGCAACATTCTCCCCTCCTGTGGGTTCCAGCAACTGGTATTCAGAAGCAGGGGCAGAACATCTCCTATTGCCGTGCAGGGTGGGTTCGCTTGCCGGGCTCTGTGCATGCCCATCGGGGAAGTGGGAATGCCATGGGGCACACTCATGCACCGGAGCCCAGCAGAGGAGAGGGGCAGCAAAGACACCGCTCTGCCTGCCCTCCTTTCCACAGCTTCTGCCCCTGGGGGCAGGTTTGAGGCAGAAGTGGAGCTGCAGCCAACTGGCCTCCACTTCCCTTTTGGCTGGCCCAGGGGTGGCCGTAAGGAGAAGGAGCCCTGAAGGCTGGGCCCGGGCGCAGCTTCCCTCGATGAGGCAGCCTGTGTGACAGGAATTTTGAGGTCTTAGATATATGTTAAATGTTCATAAGTGTACCAACCAAGCACGTACATAGATCAGCACAGGAAGACCGACCTGAAACCATTTTGATTCCCAAACTGAGCAAATGTTTTCTCTGCAAGGTCAAAGGAATATCCGCCCTCCCTTCCCCACAGGTGGGCGGGGTTTGCGGCACCGAGCGAGGCTCACCTGGGCGGGTGCCACCCACCTGCTTGAGCTGGCCTTTGACCCGCCCTCGGCCAGGGAGGACAATGGATGGCCAGCCGGGGGTGGGCCTAAGGCCAAAAGAGAAGAGGCCGACTTCTGGGCTCAAGCCTCTTTTGCCGTTCTTCCTTCCAGGATGTTTTCTCTGCAAAGTCAAAGGAAAATGGAAAAGCCTCCCCATTGTCTTTTCCTTCACAAATCCTGTCTTAATGGCGCATTTAAGATATGAATAGGGTGTGAGCCTGACCTGGCTCAGGAACTAAGTATTTATCATTGCAAAAGACTGGCCAGGCTCCCCAGGCAATCCAATCAAGTGACCATTAAACAGGTAACCTGGCAGACAGGAGGTAAACAAAGCACTCAGATTTCTGCTGTAGACCACCCTTTCTTTGATGTAAGTATGATGTATCGGGGGGGGTCTTGAGCTACACCCCTTCTGTGATGTATGTTATGATGTTTCTGTGGGTGGTCTTGGACTCCAGGGAGGGAATTTAAAATGTCTATATAAGGGTGGGGACACCTTTGTTCTGGGTTCCTCCTCCTTTCCTGCGTGTGAGGGGAGCACCCTGTTGCAACAGATCAATAAAGATCAGGCTTACTAGCTGCTTTGCTTCCCAATATTCTCTGGTTGGCCTCTGTTATTTTCTCCTACCAATAGGGAACCTACGTAAGGACTCTGTACGGGCTCTTGGATACCCCATAAGGGGGAAAGGGCAGTTTTTTGTTTACAACACCTGCCACGGGGGAACCTGGTTGTGTCCCTCAAAAAAATGTCCCTGAGTCTACCCCCCACTCCATGCTGTGCCATGTTCAGAAGCATTTCTGCCTCTGACTGTGGAGGCATCCATTGACCGTACCATCAATACCAGCTGCTAGAATCCTCAGGCCAGGAGAAGGTTTGAGTGCTTGCTGGTTTCCCATTGAGGCTTGCGGTTGGTCCCTGTGTGATGGGCCACTGGCCTGATCCAGAAGGCTCTCCTTGTGTCCTTGTGGTTCAGCTGTTCCCTCCACCACCACCACCTCCAGACATCCTTTACCTGGCTTCAGAATTGCCCACTTGCCTGAAGGCGGCACTTTTCTCCTTTTGCTTCCTGCTGCAGAGGCCTCTTCACCTCCTGGCTGCTCTGCGGATGAAACGATGGAGAAGGTTGGAAATGTAAAGAAAAAGAAGGAACATTTTATCATATGTGGTGGAAATGTAAAAAAGTAAAGAACTTCTGGGAAATGATATATAATGAGATGAAAAAGATGTTGAAATATACATTTTTTAAAAAACCAGAAGCATTTTTACTTGGTATTATAGGTCCGGACATTAATAGGCAAGATGTTAAATTGTTTTTATATGCAACAACTGCGGCAAGAGTATTGTTAGCCCAGAAATGGAAACAAGAAGAAATTCTGACGAAAGAAGAATGGCAGACAAAATTAATGGACTACGCAGAATTGGACAAAATGACAGGAAGGATTCGAAACCTGCAGGACCAGAGATTTACAGAAGATTGGAAGAAGTATATGAATTATTTGAAGAGCAACTGTAATCAACAAATTATGCTAGTAGGATTACAAGAAGTTTCGTAAGGAGAAATATACGAAGTGTTAAAAACTAGAAAAAGATAGTGATATTGGTTATAAGTTTGAAATGTAATAGGGAAAATAAAGAAATGCATACTGAGCGATTAGATTGGAAAATTTTCAGACAGGATTGATGGAAGTCAAAACTTTGAATAAAATGTAAAAGTATATTTAATTATTGTTGAAAATGATATGTTAAAAAAATAATAAACAAAAACACACACATGCACAAAAAAAGAGAAGGTTGGGACCCTTGTAAGGCCGTGTGTGTGTTTGTGTGGTTGGAGGGCACAAAGTCCGCAAGGCTTTCCCGTCCTTGGCCCTACCTGCTCCACATATTCCGCTCCTTGCGCCAATGGATCCTCACGCGCTCCGGCTTCCAGCTGCTGCTGCTTTTTCTGGGGGCAGATATGGAGAAAACAGAGGTTCATCTGGACTGCGCCATCTGTTTTTAGGGAGCAGCGAAGTCGCCTGCCTGGTATCAACAGGCAGGGAGTTCAAAAGTGTGGGAGATGCCACACTAAAATGGGTATTGAGCGGCATCTGCAGTAGTGCCAATTCTGCCAATGGCAGCAGTCGAGTAGGCACACTCAGGGTAAGGCGATTTCGCAGGCAAACTGGTCCCAAGTTGCTCAAGGCTTTACAGTGGTACCTCAGGTAACAGATGCTTCAGCTTACAGACTCCGCTAACCCAGAAATACCTCGGGTTAAGAACTTTGCTTCAGGATGAGAACAGAAATTGTGCACCGACAGTGTGGCAGCAGCAGGAGGCCCCATTAGCTAAAGTGGTGCTTCAGGTTAAGAACAGTTTCAGGTTAAGAACAGACCTCCAGAACAAATGAAGTTCTTAACCAGAGGTACCACTGTATATACTAACACTATAGGGACACAGTGGTGGAGCTTCATGCTCTGGCATTGGGAGGTGGAAAGCAGGCAGGGGTGTGGTTGGTGCACGTCCCGGGGGCGTGGCCCATCGCCTGCAGGGGCGTGGCATCCAGGGCGGGCAGGGGGAGCAGCCGTGATGGCACCCCCCCCCCCAGGATCACGCTGCTGGGGGCGGTATGCTCCCCCCGCTCCCTTCTTCCTCCGCCAGTGTAGGGATGTGGGTGGTGCTGTGGTCTAAACCACTGAGCCTCTTGGGCTTGCCGATCAGAAGGTCGTGGTTCGAATCCCTGTGACGGGGTGAGCTCCTGTTGCTCTGTCCCAGCTCCTGCCAACCTAACAGTTCGAAAGCACACCAGTGCAAGTAGATAAATAGGTACCGCTGTGGCAGGAAGGTAAACGGCATTTCCGTGCGCTCTGGTTTCTGTCACGGTGTTCCGTTGCACCAGAGGCGGTTTAGTCCTGCTGGCCACAGGACCCAGAAAGCTGTCTGTGGACAAATGCCGGCTCCCTCGGCCTGAAAGTGAGATGAGCACTGCAACCCCATAGTCGCCTTTAACTGGATTTAACCATCCAGGGGTCCTTTACCTTACCTTACCTTTTACCTATACTAACACTGACACTTTGAACTTGCAACCAGCGTAGGTCTACTGACCTGGTAGGCGTGGTCTCCCCTCTTGGCTTTGCAGTTGTCTCTTCTGTCCCAGCGTAGCCCAGACACCATCTCTCTCCTCTCCGACATGGACTGGGCAGTGGGGGCTTTGGGGGAATTGAGGCTGTACATCTCAGTCAACAGAGACTCCATGGCCACAGCAGAAGCTCCTGAGGACACCAAATACTTGAGTCAGCTGCACCCAAGAAGTGGGAATATCCCCCGCCTTGCCCTGCCCTGCCTTTCCCATGAAGTGGAACGCCAGCCTAATGGGGTAGACATCTCCACTAGGAGATTGCACCCATCTCTTTAGGGTTCAGCTGCCCCTATCTGTTAGAATTCCTGCTCCATGATTGCAGTCATGGGATTGTTGTCTTTCACATGACGGTGTATGTTTTGACTCCACAAAGTGGGAAGTGATGGAGACAGGATGTTTGTGTTCCTGTGTTCCGTGAAGTTGGACTATTGTCCTTTGTTCTTTCTCTTTGCTGTCTGATGCTAGAGAGAGAGGGAGCCATGTTGCAGTGCTCCGTGTGTCTTTATATGTAAATAAAGTAGATTAGCCAAAATGCTAAGTTACTGAGGTCTGTTACGCAAGCTGCAAAGACTCTGCAGATCCCTAAGTGTACCGGTGTCGGTTGGCATCGGTCGCTGTGATGTTCGGGCTGAAGAAAGCTTTTGAAGCTCCTGAATGATCGACCAGGAGGGAGGGAACATGCCAATCGGGCATGTGTCTCTGCCAGGGTCCTACTCGAGAGGAGGACAAGCTCCTGGAAGAACATCCTTCTCCCTGTTGGGTGATCTTAATATATGTCTACACTGCTGTTGACTGCTCTGGAACCTTATGGTGATGGGCAGGGAAGGGAAGGACACAACCAATTGTAAGAGCTGTTCAGCAATGGAATGGACTCCCTTGGAAGGTGGTGGACTCTCCTTCCCTGGAGGTTTTTAAGCAGAGGTTGGATGGCCATCTGTCAGGGATGAAGAACCTAAGAAGAGCCCTCCATGAATTTGTCCAATCCTCTTTTCAAGCCATCCTAGTTGGTGGCCATCCCTGCCTCCAGTGGGAGGGAGTTCCATAGGACAATGCTGTGCTAAGTCTCCCAATGCTCAGCTTCGTTGGGTGTCCACCAGTTGTGATCCAACCACATCTGGAAGGTCACAGGTTCCCCATCCCTATCTTAACAGACGCAGCCAGCAGACCCACCTGCTGGTGTGAAACAGGCCTCCGTTAAGAAGTGCTCCAGGAGCAGGGAAGGGAAACAAGGCCCTCCTCAAGTGTCAACAGAGTCCGCCTTCCGAGTCGCTCAGTCTGACCAGCCAGACTCTTGTGCTCAGCTGTGCCAGAGCTTCTGCTGCCTCCCAGTTCAACTGAGGACACCTGTGGCCAGCGGGGAGCTGGCTCAGGGGGAACCGCCAAGAAGACCACCTCTCTGAGAGGCAAGAGGTCACACAACAGCCTCTGGCAGTGGCTGAGGGGGGTGGGGCAAATTGCGGCACCCTCAAATCCGATGGGAAGAGGATAACCCAAGATGGCCTCCACCAGAGTCAGTTGCTCCATCCTCTGCTGGGATTCCGTGGTTCTGTGACCCCAAAGAGACAGCGGAAATAAGGTCAACGCCAGGCAGAGGCAGCTGGCATGGCCTCTCTCACTGGGAAGCTGTTCACCAGATGTTCTGCTCTCTCTCAGTATCATATGAGCGCTCTCTGTTTCCCCCTTATAGGAATTCTAAGGTCTTATATATATAAAATAAATGTTCATAAATGTACAAAGCAAACACACACATAAGTATATAAACCGCGTGTCTGAAATAGTAAAGATAAAAAGGTAAAGGGACCCCTGACCATTAGGCCCAGTCATGGCTGACTCTGGGGTTGTGGAGCTCATCTCGCTTTACTGGCTGAGGGAGCCGGCGTACAGCTTCCGGGTCATGTGGCCAGCATGACTAAGCCGCTTCTGGTGAACCAGAGCAGCGCACGGAAATGCCGTTTACCTTCCCGCCAGAGTGGTACCTATTTATCTATTTGCACTTTGATGTGCTTTCGAGCTGCTAGGTTGGCAGGAGCTGGGAGCGAGCAACGGGAGCTTACCCCGTCGCCAGGATTCAAACCGCCGACCTTCTGATCAGCAAGTCTTAGGCTCTGTGGTTTAACCCACAGCGCCACCCGCGTCCCTATGTCTGAAATAGTACAGGAGAACAATCCTGAAGCCATTTTGACCCTCCCAAATGGACCTCAACTATTTCTCTGCAAGGAGGAAGGAAATGGGGGAAGCTTTCCAATGGTCTTTGGACTGTAGGGGCTGCTTACATCTCCCTGTAAATACAGTCTGGCAAATATCTGTTCAGCTGAGCACACTCTCAATATGCGTAAGAGATTCTGGAACTAAGTGTTCACAATCTCAAAGGAATGGCCAGGCTACCCAGAACATGCAATCAAGTAAGGCATTATCAGGTATCCCGGCAGACAGGAGAGAAGCAGCACACTCAAATTTCTGCTGGAGACAGCCTCCTTCAGTGATGTATGTATGATATTTTAGGTTGCAAAAAGATCAGGCTTACTAGCCGCTTTGCTCTTCAATATTCTCTGGTTGGCCTCTGTTATTTTCTCCTACCGATAGGGAACCTACATAAGAACTCTATACAGGCTCGTGGGTACCCCATAAGGGAAAAGGAGCAGTTTTTTTCTTACAACACCCCAAGCATCTTATTGTTACGGATGTTGGGAGCCGTCCTCAATCTGCCGAGCGGTAGCAAGATCCCAGGGGTTCCAGGCCTCCCCAGAGTTTGTGCTTCTTTGGAGAACCGAAGATGCAGCGGAGACGGTTGTGGCTTTAAGAAATATGGTTTATTTCACGCCTTCAGTCTGAGTCCATGTGCTCCCATATTGTAAACTGCCCTGTGATCCTCAGATGAAGGGCAGTATAGGAATTCAATAAATAAATAAGATACAAATGGAGGGTTTTTTGTTTTGCTTGGCTTTTAAGCATGTTAGTTAAAACCAGTGCTTTTTTCTTTTTTTAAAAAATGTTTTGGGATACTCTCATTTTGACTCAAGAAAATCACCATTTTTCAGTTCAAATCAGAAAAAATAAATCCAGTAAATGGACAAAAGTACAAAGATTCAAAAAATGTTTAGGGGTATTCGTACTTCTGCATACCCCCAGGAAAAAAAACACTGGTTAAAACCGTCAAACCTGGCTTCAGTTAAAGTGCCCCGCTGGGCTGGAAAAAGTATTGAGCAAGTGCCAGGCATTCAGTGAAGAGGGTGTGCGCTGTCTGACCTCAACTGGAAGGGAGTTCCACAGATTTGGGTCTACCATACTGAATGCTTCTAGTTTAGGGTCGCCATAGGTCTGGAATTTTCCAGACATTGCTGGGATTTGGCTGCCAGAAACAGTGTCTGGGAGAAAATGTCACTTAAATGTCCAGAAGTGTTGGAAGTGTGGATTTCTCTGATTTTATGCCCCTCAGGCTCCCTTCAGAATCTGCCATCCCACGGCCCCATGAGATGCAAAGCATCCTGTTTGTGTAAATGCTCAATGCTGTGCTTCTTTTACACACTGCCTGGAAGAAAAGGCCCCGTGGCCCCGCACCCACACTTTCTCCGCTACACGTGAGCAGCGCATGAACTGCGCTTCTCTCTCTGTATCTCTCAGCATTCTGGATTAGTTGCAGTTTCTGGGTCACCTTCAAAGGTAGCCCCACACAGAGACCATTGCAGAAGTCCAAGCGGGAGATAAGTAGAGCATGCACCACTCTGGTGAGACAGTCCGTGGGCAGGTAGGGTCTCAGCCTGTGTACCAGGTGGAGTTGGTAGACAGCTGTCCTGGACACAGAATTGACCTGCGCCTCCATGGACAGCTGTGAGTCCAAAATGACTCCCAGGCTGCGCACCTGGTCCTTCAAAGGATGATGATTTCAGGCACAAGTCTCCCAGTCCTGCCTGAAGATGCTGCCTGCCAGGGATTGAGTCTGGGGCTGTGGAGCTACAGCCTCTCCATTGACTGACTTCTTTATTTTTTCCTTTCCTAGAGAAAAGTATTCAGATTCAAGGGGGAGTGAAAGTCAGGGGGAAGTTAGAGCGTAGAAAGTACCTGATGCATCAGCTAAGATGGGTGACTGTACATGAAACCAGCCTCGCTTTTCCTCTGAAAAAAAGCAGAAGAGAGCTCCGAGGAAGGAAGGAAGGATTGGGCCCTCGGTTCTGTGTTCTTCAAATGGGGAAATGCTAATTCTCAGCTGCTGTGAATATCGGAAAGAAACATACCAGGAAGAGTTCAAGGGGAAGAGTTGCTGTTTGGGGAGCAGTCTTGCATTGGCCAGACGCAAAGTTGCATGCAGGTTTTCAGGTTTCACAGAACTCTTTCTCAGAAAAGAGTAAGCCTGAAACTTCACCACATGCTTGCACCAGACTAGGAACAGGCAGCTGAGGGTCCGATCTGGATCATAACAACTGACCCCCCATTGTACTCTTTATTATTATTATTGTGGTGTCCTTTCGCTCACTTTAAGCAAGTGGATTGGGAGTTCTGGAGGGGAAAATGAACTGATTTTTTTTCTGGAAATAATCCCAATGCAAATTAGGGTGATTTTCAATGGATAATTTGCATTGGGTAAAAATATTTTATTATTATGGTGTCCATTTGTTCACTTTAAGCAAGTGGAGTGGGTTTTCGGTGGGGGGAATCAATTCATTTCCTATGCAAATTAGAGTGATTTTCAGTAGATAATTTGCACTGGGGGGGGGGGGATTCTGGTACCCTAGACCTCATTTTACTTATATTTAGTAACCAAAGCTAAAAACCTTGAAACTGCCCGGGTTGGATGGCCATCTGTTAGGGATTTTTTGCTGCAATTCCTGCATTGCAGGGGGTTGGACGAGATGACCCCAAGGGGACTCTGCAATTCAATGAGGCTTGCCTAACATCTATTTGCAACTGGCAGCCCAATGAATTTATGAAACAAAAGATTTTCTGCAGAAAAAATAAGTGCTGGGAAATTTTCTGCTCCGCATCCCTGCTTTGAATGGAGTTTGCTCCTTATCCCCCTCGGGCAAAGAGACTAAAGAGGTTCTTTGTGTGCGCGCGAAAGCGTTCAAGGGTTTGTTCCCAGTATCTTCAGTGTTGCAAGAAAACGCCGGATGTTTCTCTACGCCCCACTTGCTTGATTCAAAACATGGCCCCTGTAAAAATAAGCAGTCGTTCAAGGCTCCCCACACACCTTTGCAAATCAACAGGCATTGTTTCAGCTGCTTTGTTGTGTGTTTTGGAGGGGGAATCCCCTTCTGAACTGAGCAGGGTTGGCAGAGGCACATTCTTGGCAAATTTTACTGTCAGGAGGATTAGATGTGGTAGGATTAGGGTGGCATCCACAAGAGGTGGCTGGAAGTGGGCCTCAGACCCCCCACCTGCACACACCTGAGCAAACACGGTGCCCTTCGTCCCATTGGTCTGCACACAGCGGGCACCGTGCCCCTCCTGAAAGAATCCACCACTCAGATCCTCAGTTGCCTGGGCAGTAGGAGCCCACAGTTTCAGTAATTTATTTTATTTTTGAATAACTTTTATTGGGTTTTATAAACAAGGATAATGTTGTACAAATAAGTATTCCAAGTTTTGTCGTGCCATTTGTATATCACAAAAATAGCATAATAAATGTGGAGTAATATCTATGACAGGGACACAGGTGGCGCTGTGGTCTAAACCACAGAACCTTGGACTTATCAATCGGAAGTTCGGCAGTTCGAATCCCCGCGACGGGATGAGCTCCCGTTGCTCAGTCCCTGCTCCTGCCAACCTAGCAGTTCAAAAGCACGTCAAAGTGCAAGTAGATAAATAGGTACCGCTCCGGCGGGAAGGTAAACGACGTTTCCGTGTGCTGCTCTGGTTCGCCAGAAGCGGCTTAGTCCTGCTGGCCACATGACCTGGAAGCTGTCTGCGGACAAACATCGGCTCCCTCGACCAGTAAAGCGAGATGAGCGCCGCAACCCCAGTGTCAGCCACGACTGGACCTAATGGTCAGGGGTCCCTTTACCTTTACCTTTACCTTTACCTTTACCTCTCCTAGGTCACGGTCCAGCTCTCTAACCACTGCACCACACTGGATTTCGCTTCTAGAGGCAGCTGTTGCTCAGAGATAGCCCCTCACTCCCACCCCCCAAAAAACCCTCCACCCCTTTCAACATGTAATTCTCTTCCTTGTCCTCCCATGTCCTTGCAGGCAGTTAGGGGCTCAGGAAGGAGGTTTGTGTCAAATCAGATCTATCTTGTGGACACTTCTTTTCATCTCAGTTTGGTGGGATTTTATTGAACGCATTAAAGGAAGGAAGAAAATTTACATTTGTCTCTTCCACAATTTCAACAAACTTGGGATAACTAACATCTAGTTAGCTGAAAACATTTCTTGGTGTAATATAGAGCCTTTTATTCCTGGTACCCCTTGTGCCTCCAATGGCTTCAGTCACAGGTTTATGTTTCTGTATCTCTTGAAAGTCAGGCGCCCCTCACCTCTTTCTTGCTTTCTCATTTCTTACCATGGTCCCCTCCCCTTACCTGCCTGAATTTTAGGGAAAATATCCAGATAAACCAGCTTTATCATTTCTTCTTGTGAATACAACATCCCTTACCCACCTTGGGTTTAGTTGCAGTTTAGTTTTTAAGCCATTGCCTCATGAAGGTCTGTTTTGCTATTTGGGTTATATACATAAAATTCAACAATAATACTTTGTTGTAAAAATTAAAAAGAATAAGTTTGGGGGTGAGGGACCCAGAGGGATAAGCCTGTCTGTCAGCGTCTGCTGAAAAGCATCTTGCAGGAATGGCAAAGGAGTGATTTCAGAGAGACAGAAAAGTCACCTTCAATATGAAAAATTCAAGGGAACTCTCAATATCTTGTGATACCCTGATGCAGTCTCTCTCTCTCTCTCTCTCTCTCTCTCTCACACACACACACACACACACACACACACACACACACACACACACGCTACTGCAGTTTGGCTTTCTCTCCAGTGAATTGACAGAGCTACCTGCTATTTTTGATGGGTTGCTGTTGGATCTTAAGGACAGAATTTCTGCACGGGTCCCTTCCTCAGATGCATGAAATGTTAATCCCGCTATATCTCACCTGGAGTACTGTGTCCAGTTCTGGGCACCACAGTTCAAGAAGGACACTGACAAACTGGAACGTGTCCAGAGGAGGGCAACCAAAATGGTGAAAGGCCTGGAAACGATGCCTTATGAGGAACGGCTAAGGGAGCTGGGCATGTTTAGCCTGGAGAAGAGGAGGTTAAGGGGTGATATGATAGCCATGTTCAAATATATAAAAGGATGTCACGTAGAGGAGGGAGAAAGGTTGTTTTCTGCTGCTCCAGAGAAGCGGACACGGAGCAATGGATCCAAACTACAAGAAAGAAGATTCCACCTAAACATTAGGAAGAACTTCCTGACAGTAAGAGCTGTTTGACAGTGGAATTTGCTGCCAAGGAGTGTGGTGGAGTCTCCTTCTTTGGAGGTCTTTAAGCAGAGGCTTGACAACCATATGTCAGGAGTGCTCTGATGGTGTTTCCTGCTTGGCAGGGGGTTGGACTCGATGGCCCTTGGGGTCTCTTCCAACTCTATGATTCTATGATTCTATATGCAGATTCGTCCACCAGAGGGCGGGCTGCTCCTTCCGACAATAAAGCGATTTCTCGCAAGGTCTCAAAAAAGGAAGCGGAATGAAACATCAGATAAGTAAGAAAGTCACCACACCGGTGCCAGATTTACATATAAGCTAAACAAGTTATAGCTTAGGGCCCCACTCTCCTGGGGGCTCCCAAAAAATTTAAAGGGAAAAAAACTGGATGTACACTTCCAAAATATAAGATGATGTTGATGATAAATTTTTATTTATATCCCGCCCTCCCCAGCCGAAGCCGGGCTCAGGGCAGCTAACAACAATAAAATAATACAACATTCTAAAATTATTTCATTTTAAAAGATTCATTATAAAAAAGATAAAAAACAACTTCTTAATTGTATTTCAGTTCAACAATTACTTTGATTAAATACATATTTTGTTATGTGCAAATGGCTTGAGATACCTATTAGGTCCATAAATTACTGTAGAGCATATATTCAACACAAAAAACAGTGACAATTTGTTGTTGACAAAGGACAGCTGAACATAGAAAGGGCCCCATTACTTTCAGGAGCTGAGGGCCTCATCAAACCTAAATCTGGCCCTGAACCACACTAGCTTCTCCCCCCATAGCTAATGTGGATGTGGGTTTGTGGGGATCAGTCAGGATGATGCCCTGAGTGCCTTCCAGTTCCAGCAGTTCCCAAAGTCATGGCGGCACCAGCCTTCCGTCTGCAGTCTGGCAGGTGCAACTGATGCCTCCGGCAAGAGGGGAGCTGGGATACACCCATCTCTCTCTCTGTGCATGCAAAGAATTAGTTTTTGTGGAATTAGTCTTTGTGGCCCTGCAAAAACTAATTCCTGCTGTTATGGAGTCCTTTCTCGCTTTTCTCTCGATTGAAACAAGTCTTGTGAGTTTCATTATTTGCTAAAGCACAATTAAGCAAATGAAAAGAGAGATAAATAAAGAACGAATGATCGGGTGGTCAGATTGCTATGATACCTAAAAAATGAAACCAGTAATTAAACAGCTGGTGTCCAGGAAGGAACAGGAAACAATTAAAGGGCCAAGGGACCTTTGCCGACTTAAGAGTCAAATCAGAGCTAACACTTTGCAAGATTTTGCCCAGGGGAACCAGCATTGTGAGATTTGCAGAAATAATATATTAGATTCTATTTTAATCCTGCTGCCGGCTGGTTGCAGAAGAGCAAATGTCCCAGGCAGCAGTAGGAAAGGAAAGTGGCGTAGAAACAGCCGGGGTGGTTTTTCAAGTTTTGAGACCCCACTGCACACCCAGCCATCCACATGTGAACTCTCCTCCATGAATTTGTCTAATCCTCTTTTAAAGCCATCTAGGTTGGCAGCCATCCCTGCCTCCTGTGGCAGGGAGTTCCACAGTTGAACTCTGCACTGCATGAAGAAGAACTTCCTTTTCTCTGACCTGGATCTACAAACATTCAGCTGCAATGGAAGTCCATGAGTTCTAGAGTTATGGGAGAGAAAACCTTTTCTCTCTCCACTTTCTCCAGGCCATGCATAATTCCATAAACTTCCTTGCCTATTCTCTAAAGTAAAAATGTTTGAAATATACTCGGAGTCGAGAGTGGACTTCATGCTCTTTATTCAGCTCATAGTGGTGAGGAGGAATGGAAGTTCCCCCAGAATGTATGCTTTATATACATTATTTACACAATGGGCCCCACGTGATTGGCTAATTCTGGGATTCACCTGCAGGCCAATCAGGTTGCGGATTCACTTCCACCTGGAGCTGGATTGGGTGGCTCCTGTGGACCAATCAGACTGCTGCATTCTGGATCCTATTGTTCTAGGACCAATCAGAGTGCTGCATTCTGAATCCTATTGTTCTAGGACCAATCAGACTGCTGCATTTTGGAGCATTCAACTCAGTACATAGCAATGTTCCACTCCATCCCCTTGATCATTTGGCTTTCCCTTTCCCAAAATAATTTTTTTAGCCAAGCCATGCAACAGCCACCAACTGAGTTCTTCGCCCCAGTTCTCTGTTTCCAAAGCCAGATCAGCTTGGCACTTCAGCAAAGAGCTGGTTCCCTACCTGCAAAGTGACAAGTTTCGATTTCTCCAGCCTGCAGTGGCCACTTGTGATGTTTTCGCCACCAATGCAAACATTTCCTACAACCAGCTGCTTCTGGGAACCAGCCAGGGAGTCCCTTCTGCTCTGGAAATCTCCCTTGGTGGCCTCAGCCTGGGTCACAAGTTCTGGCCTTCTCCTTTCAGGAAAATGTTTTTGAAAACAAGTCCTGAAACCAGAACAGAAACTGATAGCAGAACTTGCCAGAGGCACCCATGAGCAAGAGATAGGATAGGGAAAGGCTTATCTGGGAGAGTGGGTGACATTCCCGTGTGCTGCTCACACACAGGAGAATGTTCTTCCCGCTTTCCCAGCAAGGGAGGTCATAGAAAGTCCGCTGGATTCATGGCAGGGTGCCCCCAAAAGACAGGAAGAAGTCCTCGAAGGAGACACCATTCAGGAGTCAGGATGCGTGCTTGCTTGCCTTCCTCTGTAAAGCAAGGAGGAATTTCTGGCTATTTGATGGCATCCATTCTGATTTCTTTGCAGGGAGATGACATTGCATCAAGCAATGCAATAATAATAATAATAATAATAATAATAATAATAATAATAATAAACAAAATAGAACAGTGAAGCTATTGCCCAGCAAAATTAAAAACAATAATTTATGGCTTTTGAAAAGTTAAAATGGCAATAGACTAAGAACAGATTAAAACTGCTGGCTGTGATCCAGCCTCATTCTCACATTCCTTCACTCTGGGTTTCCACCTGCAAAAAGGACTACTAGGCAGCTAGCAGACCACCCAAGGCTCTGGATGAATTTCCAGCACAAAGCCGGCAAGGCTTGGGATCCTTCCAAATCCCTTTTGGAGTTTGGCGCTTCCTTCGTTTCTAACTTACTGGATAAACACGGCTGCAGATTTAATGGCTTTGTGCAGACAAACATTTGCTGTTTATTTCTTCCCACAGGGATCCAATATCCCCTCTGACAAGCAGACGGATCATCTCCTGGTGGAGTCCCAAAATGCTGGGCGGCAGCTGCAGAAGCTGAGCAGCAGGAGGAGGGAAGGGCGGCAAAACTCTCCCGCTCTGTCCATCGTGAACCTGCAACGTGGTCGCCTTCAGCCCTTGGCACTGGGGAAGCAGGCTGGAGCTTGGAGCACCTGCCTTGCACGCTGGAGATCCCAGGTTCCATCTTTGATGGCATCTCCAGCTAGACAGACCAATGGCCTGAAGAATTCCTGACAGGTGTCCATCCAACCTCAGTTGCAAAACCTCCAGGGGAAGAGAGTCCGCCACCTTCCATGGGAGTCCGTTCCACTGTTGAATGGTTCTTACTCTCAGGAAGTTCTGCCTGTTTTGTTTTGATTTGTTTTTTTATAATAATTTTTATTAAGTTTTCCATTTTAACAATCCAATCATATCACATTAATTATTCCAAATTATACCAATACATATCATAAAGTCCAAATATTTTGCCAAATTATAAATTTTTGTTGGGGCTTCTCATGCTTCGAGTTCAGTAGGGTCCGATCATCTCATATTTCTGCTGCTTTTAGTATTCACCAGTCCCATCTTTCAATCTTCTTGTTGTTATCCTTATTCTTCTTCTGGAAACAACTCAGAGGCTATTGTTTCCACAGGCGAGTTAAAGTAAGCAATATTATGCTTCTGTGGAAACTTTGTATGGCTCTCCCTTTTTTTAAAGCTGGTAAGTCTTTTGTTTGCAATAAACCCTCACACGCTGTTATTTATGCCGAATCCATCCAAAAGTCCTCCTCGGGTGGCAGACGCCATCTTTCCCAGTTCTACCGATGTTTTGTCGGACTCTCCTTTCGCGTCATTTGAATCCATTGGGGAGTTGGGTTCTACTCTCTGGAGCAACAGAAAGCAAACTTGCTTCTTTTCTAACTGCCAAGCAAGTAATTTTCCTGGTCTGTTCCCTAATTCAATTTTTTGTTTGTTTGTCTCATCCATTTGATTTTCTTCTCAATTTCATAATTTAAAAGCGTTAAAAAAGAAACAAAAAGAAAAACAAATTGACAAACTTGTCCAAGATGATCAAGTTCTGGGCAAACAAGATGAAATGGTGAACTGCTTTCTAGAATATTTTAGTAAATTATACAAGGCGGGAAAAGAGAATGATCAGGAGAAGACATCGTATCTAGAAGGGAAGGAGATTCCAAAAATATCATAGGAAAAGTTACTACAATTAAATGCACCGATCACAACAATGGAGATCCACCAGGTAATAATAAATTCTAAACTAGGACCAGATGGACTTCCCATTCTACACTATAAGAAAATGGAAGAAGTTTTAGCACTTCCATTTAAAAAACTCTTAAATGAAATACTACAGAAAGGGAAAACTCCGAAGACATGGGAAGAAGTAGAAAGCAAACTTCCTCCATCTTCTGTGGGAATGTTCAGGGAGGCAGGAGAGGATATATTGTTTATTAACATCCTTCCTAACTTGGGCTAGCAAGTTCCTTTACTTAGCAGAGTTTCACATTCCCCTTTTAAAATCACAGGGGGTAGCTGGTTGCAGGCTTGTGTAAGCCTCTCACTATTAGGTTCCTGGTAAGTTCCCTTATATCCCTCTTAAAAGAATAAACATGCCGCAATCTTGTGTAAAGTATATATAAGAAGTTTACTCACATTCAGTTCACGGTTGAATCCCTGAAGGCAGACTTAGTTACAAAGTATATACATGTGGACCTATCCCATATGGAGATAATCCCAGTGTCCTCTGTTGGCTGAGAGCCAACAAAGCATCTCTAGCTAAAAAGCTGCTCCAACGACGGAGGAAGTCAAAGAGAGAGAGTGCTGCGTGCCTTGTCCTTTTGTTACCTGGACAGGTTAGGTCACGCCCACCTCTAGTCACATGCAAACGAAGGATGTCCCAGCCAGGAGGAAACAGGAAGTTTTTGACTGGCTGGACCAAACATTCCCCCGCATGTCCACTCTAGGAAAACAAGGAACGTTGTACTTGACTGCTACTTATGTATCACATCCCACATCTTCCACATGACAGCCCATCAGATATTTCAAGATGGCACTGCAAGGAATGTGGAGCAAGCTTTGCAGAGGATTGGACTAGATGACCCCAAGGTCCCTTCCATCTCTGCAATTCTATGATTCTATGATCTCCTCTCAGTGTCCTCTTTCCCAGGTTAAGCATCCCCAGCTCCCTCAGTTGTTCCTCCTAAGGCTTGGTTTCCAGATCCATGATCATCTTGCTCACTCATTCCAGCTTGTCAATATCCTTCTTTAACTGGCACCCAGAGCTGCCCAAGACTCTTATGTCTGGTTCTGGGTGCCAAGACAGAATAGAGTGGCCCTCTTACTTCCCTTGATCTGGAAACTAGACTTCTGTTGATGCAGCCTAGGATAGCATTAGCTTTTTTTTTGCTGATCCTGCTTTCTGGAGCAGCAGGAAACACGCTTGCACCATTGTCCGTGTTACAGACCTTCAGATATTTGATGATGGCTGTCATACAAGTACAGTGGTACCTCGGTCTAAGAGGAGTCCTGTTAATGAACGATTCAGGCAAGGCACTCTGCAAAACCACAGGTAGGTGTTCCGGCTAGCAAACTTTGCCCCGGAAGACGAACAGATGGCGACTGGTGGAAGGGTACCGGCGGCAGGAGGCCTCATTGGGGAAAGCGCTCCTAGGTTTAAGAATGCTTTCGGTGTAAGAACAGACTTTCGGAACAAAGTAAGTTTGTAAACAGAGGTACGACTGTACAGTAGAACCTCGGTTGTCGAACGCTTCGGAAGTCAAACGGCACTTTTTTCCAATGGATTTTGCCGACTGGCAATTGCGCCTCGGTTGTCGAACGTTCAGGAAGTGGAACTGTCCTCCAGAACAGGATTATGTTCAACAACTGAGGTTCCGCTCTTGGTGCTTTCACCCCACTCCCCTTGCGGTGCCAAAAGCACATCCCTCCCTGACTTCATCCTTTTTTGTACTTCCCCACATCTGTTCCTTGGCCCCTTCCCAACCTGTCCCGTTTTGATGGATGTTGTAAGCCCCCAAGGCCAAATGTTTTTTCCATTGCTCATCCCTTGAAGATGGAGCCTCTTGCAAGCTTGAGGACCAGAAGGGCCTTGACCTCTGGGCTTCCCGAATGCAGGAGACTCTCTTACTACCAAAGCCCAGTAGCAGCAAACATGTTCTCCCTCTCTTCCCCATTTCCTACAAGGGCCATCTCAGGCCAAGCAGCCAGCCAGGATGTTGGGAGGTCACTGGCAGCGTGTAAACAGAAGCCAGGCTCTGCGGGAGTTTCCACTGTTCTGCTGACAGCAGCTCCACGCCTCTGGTCAACAGTCTGAGCGGGGCTGCCTGCCATCTCTCACCTGCATTCCTGCTGCCCCTGTTTTAGCCTGTGCTTAGGAACAAGCCGTGTCCACAGAGGCAAATCCACTATCAGCCAGCATGGTATCCTTTCTCCTCTTGGGAAGGGCCACAGCTCAGAGGTGGAGCATCTGTCCAGCATGCAAAAGGTGCCAGGTTCAATTCTTGGCATCCTCTCCAGGGATAGTTGGGAGAGAATCCTGCCTAAAATCCTCCAGAGCCATTGATGTCAGTCAGGGTAGACAATACTTAGCAGGAAGAGCCTGCGGGTTGAGTCAGTATAAGGCAGCTTCCCAGTTCCCTAACAAAATGTGCAGTTTATCATGATTTTGCACAGGCCAGAGGGCAGTTCACAAGACAGGCAAGGAAGAAAGAAGGCATTGTGATAGGAATTTTGAGGTCTTAGATATACTGTCTGTTCAATGTTCATAAGTGTACCAACCAAGCACGTACATAGATCAGCACAGGAAGACCAACCTGGAACCATTTTTGATTCCCAAACTGACCAAATGTTTTCTCTGCAAGGTCAAAGGAAAATGGAAAGGCCACCCCATTGTCTTTTCCTTCACAAATCCTGTCTTAAGGGTATGTCTGTGTTTGAATAGGGTGAGCCTGTGACCTGACTCAGGAACTAAGAATTTATCATTACTAAGTATTTATCATTACAAAAGACTGGCCAGGCTCCCCAGGGTATCCAGTCAAGTAACCTGCCAGACAGGAGAAAAACAACATTCAAATTTCTGTTTTAGACCGCCTTTTCTGTGATTTAGGTATGATGTATCTGGGGTGGTGGGACTTGGATGGCACTGTGGGTTAAACCACAGAGCCTAGGACTTGCCGATCAGAAGGTCGGCGGTTCAAATCCCCGCGACGGGGTGAGCTCCCGTTGCTCGATCCCTGCTCCTGCCAACCAAGCAGTTCAAAAGCACGTCAAAGTCCAAGTAGATAAATAGGTACTGCTCTGGCAGGAAGGTAAACGGCGTTTCCGTGCCCTGCTCTGGTTTCGCCAGAAGCGGCTTAGTCATGCTGTCCACATGACCCGGAAGCTGTACACCAGCTCCCTCAGCCAATAAAGCGAGATGAGCACCGCAACCCCAGAGTTGTCCGCGACTGGACCTAATGATCAGGGGTCCCTTTACCTTTATCTGGGGTGGTGGTCTTGAGCTACACCCCTTCTGTGATGTATGTATGATGTTTCTGGGGATGGTCTTGATCTACAGGGTGGCAATTTCAAAATGTCTATATAAGGCCTTGCACACCATTCTTCTGGGTTCCTCCTCCTTTCCTGCGTGTGAAGGGAGCACCCTGTTGCAACAGATCAATAAAGATCAGGCTTACTAGCTGCTTTGCTTCTCAATATTCTCTGCTTGGCCTCTGTTATTTTCTCCTACCAATAGGGAAGGACTCTACATGGGCTCTTGGGTACCCCATAAGGGAAAAAGGGCAGAGATTTTGTTTAAAATAGAATTCAATCCATACAAAACACAATCCACTAAAAGGGCACAAGAACAAATCACAGAAGTACAGTTACAAATAGCAGCAGCAGCCTGGTCCGTCCTCCTCCAAATTATTATTTTGTGTGTGTGCGTATGTGCCCGTATGATGTTGTGGGTATGGAGGGGGCCAGTCTAGCTGATGCCCTGAGTCCCTTCCAATTCTTGGGGTCCTGTACCCAGTGAGTGGTGGAATCTAAGAGGTCCAACAAGTTCCTTTGTAAAAGCATGACTTTAGCCGGCCGCTTAAGTGTCCTCATCACCATCCCAAAAGGATGAACCAGGTTGCGGGAGCTACAGCTAAGTGATGGGGGCCCCCAGGAGAATGGGTGTAGCTTTCCTCCCCTCCTCCCCTAGCTGCTACGTAAAAGAACAATAACCAGGGTGGTATCTGTGAGCAGAGCTGGAAGCGGATCACACACAGAGACACCGGCTTGTTCTGTGCCAGATCCAAAGCTGTGACTAACTGAGAAGCAAGGTCTGCTGGCTTTCCCATTAGCTGTCGTGATTTCATCCAACTCCTGGCCCCCAGCTTAAAAGAGGCCTGTGTGTTCCCAACAGGGCTCTCGGTTTTGATTGTCATCATCACATCACCAGCTGTACTTAAAAGGAGGTTGGGCAGTCATCTGTCTGGGATTCTTTCATTGTGCTTCCCCCATTGCTGGGGGCTGGACTGGATGACTCTTGGGGTCCCTTCCAACTCTATACAGTGGTACCTCGGGTTAAGAACTTAATTCGTTCTGGAGGTCCGTTCTTAACCTGAAACTGTTCTTAACCTGAGACACCACTTTAGCTAATGGGGCCTCCCGCTGCCGCCGGAGCACGATTTCTGTTCTCATCCTGAAGCAAAGTTCTTAACCTGAGGTACTATTTCTGGGTTAGCAGAGTCTGTAACCTGAAGCATCTGTAACCTGAAGCGTATGTAACCCGAGGTACCACTGTAGTTGTCATTCCCACGCCACAAACAAGAGCCTGTACGATTTCTTGCAAAGTCATGTTTCTTGCAATAAAAACAAACTTCCAGGTTCTTACAAACCGTGCTTCCATCTTGCCAACGCGGCAATTCAAAAGCCCTTGAATATAATGAAAGCACCCACAGAAACCAGCAGCTGGCTGCCTCCTTTTCATTCCTGCTTCTGGTTTCGATTATTCAGACAGAAGCAGCAATGCTTTCTTCACTTCCCCGACTGGGATCTCCTAAGATTTTCTTTAACCCATTAGAAGGATTAAGAGATTCTCAGGCACGGGCTTTGCCCATCTTGGGAGCAAGGGGGGGGGGCGGATTTCGGCAGCATTTGAGCTGAATGTGTTTCTTGGAAGCAGCCCTGCCCAGGCCTGTCGGCTTTCAACAATTGAAATACAAGATTGCAGGATAGAAGCGCTTAAGTGCAGCGAGAACAGAGAGTCAGAAGTGTGTCACAGTTTCAGCGGCTTGCAGTTCTTTAAGCTCTGAGAAAGGATAAATATCCTTGCCCAATTTCGAACCCTTCTGTACCAGCCCAAAGGTAGAATTTGCACGCTTGTCAGCACACAGATATTTCGATTTCTAAAAGTCATGGCTGGGAGGTGGCAGGGGCTGAAGGCCAGTGGTGAGGCCAGTTGTCTCTCCCCAGTCACCCCGGGGGGGCGATGATGATAATCCCCTTCTTCACCTGAACTGCATGGATCAGCTGGAGAGAAATGGCTTGGGGCCAGTTTTTCTTATAACACTAGCCATTGTGGCTGGTAGACTTTTCCTCCATGAATTCAATAGAATCGTATTGTAGAGTCAGAAGGGACCACCAAAGGGCATTGGGGCCACCAAAGGGCATCTGGTCCACCCCCCTGCAATGCAGGAATCTCACCTGAAGAATGCCTGATGGCTGGCCCTCCAACCTCTGGTGAGAAACCTCCAAGGAAGGGGAGTCCACCCCCTTCTGAGCTGGTCCCTTCCACTGTCAAAACAGCTCTCACCACCAGAAAGTTCTTTCCAATGCTTATTCTGATTTGTCTATGCCTATTTTGAGGCCAGGTGGTGGTGTAGAGGAGGGAAGGAATGGGAATGAATGAATGAATCTTTATTTGCATCACCCATCGGCCATAGCAACAAAAGAACAATGTGATATACAAAGAACAGAAATCAAAAAGTCAATTATATAAAACACACTTGAGGGTCCTAAATCAACAGTCAAATAGTGGACCTTATTCTGATTGCCCCAGCTAAAAACCTTGCAACCTTTGTTGTCATCTGCTCATCTTGATCTGCCAAGAGAAAAGACACTGTAGCAGTGGCTGGGCAACCCGGAATGGACAATAAAAGAGAGGTGATAACCTCATTCCTCAAGTCTTTATAAAGAGTGCAAGCCAGAAGGGCATGCACCACCAATTCAATACTGCCATCTCAACAGGGACATGGGCGTTTTTCATGTGGAATCTGTTGGAATCGTCCCTCAAGTACAGCCAAGGGCAGTATGTTCAATCTTTGGAATTGGAATTGCTAGGTTATGCAGATAAGGTGGAAGGAATGGGATGTGGGTACCAGTTTGCATGTACCCTCCAAGCTGTGACTTCCTGGCAAGGCCTGGGGTCTCTCTTCCCTGGCATGCTTTACTCCTCTGGCAAAGGCTGACAGAAGGAGTTTGCTCCTGCCATTCTAACCTCCTGGCTGCCTTTACCCCAAATAAACAGCGGGGCAGGTGTGGGGTGGGAATCCGCCAGCTCCACTGGGAAACTGTCTTCTCACCTTCGAAATAAGGACACGGGCTTTCCCCGCTGGAAAGCCCCAAGAGAAATTCAGACCGGCAAGGGGGTGGGTGTTGCTTCGCGTGACGCTGCAGGCCGGAGACACAAAGGTCAGCTTATCAGCTGCTGCAGGTGTGGCTGCTGTTCCCATGCAGACGTGTCCTTGGAAGCCTAGCCTGGCAAGACAGACTCAGATACACCTCTTGATTTCTCCCTTCTCCCTCTCCCGCTTCTTCTTGTTCAGCAGTGAAAGACAGTGCACCAGCGAGGGATGAGCAAATATGCTGCTTTCGGTTTCTATCCATTTCCCGTTTTTCCTATCTTAAGTCTCCTACTCATTTCCCCATCAATTTTTGGGTTAAAAAAAAAAGTCTGCGTGAAAATTCAGCAGCATTTCCTTTTTTAAACGTTTCCTTTAGCTTATTATATACCATTTCCCAGAAAGCCTATACCTCTTGACAAGTCCACCACATGTAGTAGAAGATACCTTCCCTTTCTTTACATTTCCAGAACTCATTAGTTCTTGCCTAAAAATACTTTTGTTAAAAATACCCAGAAGCCTTTTTATTGGTGATAGTGGGTGAAGAGATACCAAGGCAAGATAAAAGACTGTTTATGTATGCAGCAACTGTGGCAAGAATACTTTAGCCCCAAAATGGAAACAGCAAGAAGTACCAACGAAAGAAGAGTGGCAGGTGAAGATGATGGACTTTGCAGAACTGGCGAAGCTGACGGGAAAAATCCGAAACCAGCATGATCAAGTATTCCAAAAGGACTGGAGTAAATTTATACGATATCTGAAAGATTATTGTAAGCAATTAACATCACTAGCAGGGTTGTCTGAAGACTTGTAATGAGAAATTTTCTACCTTTCTATATTTATTTAAATTTTGAGCCATTTTGTAAGGAGTGTAATTAGAATGGGAAAATGGAGAAAATGCAGTGATAGAAAAGTTAATTTTGAAAGTCATGAGGCAGGAGGGAAGGAAATCGACAGGCTCTAAGAGCCAAGGCGGTATAGTAGATAAAGATGATGTGAATGTATAATATTAAATGGAATTATATATATATATATATATATATGTATATATATGGAAATTTGGCAGCGTTTTTATGAGAAGGCATCCTGTTTGTATGCGGTCCTCTTAGACATACAATGAAGCTGAGCGTTGGAATATTAAGGACAGATAAAATAAAGTCCTTCTTCATGCATAGTTAAACTACGGAACTCACTGCTGCAGGGAACAAAGATGGCCACCAACCTAGTTGGGTTGAAAAGAGGATTAGATGGATTCATGGAGGAGGGGAGCCTATCGAAGGCAATAGTGGCTCTGTCTCTCCAGCTTCTGAATGCCTGGCTCTCAGGGCTGGGGCAACACGTGGGGCTGGACCCTGGCAGCAGCCTCTCCTCCTCGTTTGCTCTCTGGCACTGCTATGAGCTGCCCAAGGGAAGAGGCCAATCGCAGCACCAGCAGCCATGGAGAGGCTACGGAGAAGAAGCGGGGTGTTTTCTTGCAGCCACCAATTGCAATGCTCAGAACAAGCGCCAGCTCACCCTCCTGTCTGATCTCATCTGCAACAGCACCGGTGGAAGAAATACTGTGGTACCTCAGGTTACAGACGCTTCAGGTTACAGACTCCACTAACCCAGAAATAGTACCTCGGGTTAAGAACTTTGCTTCAGGATGAGAACAGAAATTGTGCTCTGGCGGCGCGGTGGCAGCGGGAGGCCCCATTAGCTAAAGTGGTGCTTCAGGTTAAGAACAGTTTCAGGTTAAGAACGGACCTCCGGAACAAATTAAGTACGTAACCAGAGGTACCACTGTAAGGGCATTTCAGAATCAAATCAGAAGCTGAGGTGGCTTTCATAATTATGGACTGTCCCTGGACATAGTCAAAGGTGACTATGGGGTTGCAGAACTCATCCACAGACAGCTTTCCGGGTCATGTGTAACAGAACATTGTGACAGAAACCAGAGTGCACTGAAACACTGTTTACCTTCCTGCCACAGTGGTACCTGTTTATCTACTTGAACTGGTGTGCTTTCAAACTGCTAGGTTGGCAGGAGCTGGAACAGAGCAATGGGAGCTCACTCCATCGCGGGGATTCAAACTGCCGTCCTTCTGATCGGCAAGCGCAAGAGGCTCAGTGGTTTAGACCACAGCGCCACCTGCATCCCTCCTAGGGTATGGAAGTGGTGACCCACTGAACCCATTTCAGGAAACACAGGTGCCCTGTGGCACTCACTAGGCACCTTCCCTCAAAGAAGTACTCCTAGTACTCCCTCAAAGTACTCCCTCAAAGAAGTACTCCTGTTTTTCAGGCACTCAAACCACAGCATATTGCACAACTACTTAAAGAAGAAAGGTACTTTCCCCTGGCTTTCGGGGCCGTTGCCACTTGGAATAAGCTACTTGTGCCAGCTTCACAATGTGCAAGGGATCGGTGGCGATCAGAGTGGCGCTTTGCTTTGCCATAACACTGACAGAGCCCACCCTGAGGGCAGATGTGCCAGGAAGGAGAGGAAAAACACCCGGCTGAGGCAGGGGAGGTGGGACATTCATGCTCAGACATGCACACAGCCCTACATTGCTGATAATTTTTATTTTTCTGCCTTGCTGGACTAGATGCCCTTTGAGTCCCTTCCAACTCTACGATTCTATTATCTTTTTAAAAGTTAAAAGCTGTTAAGGGGAGGAATTTAACACTTTCCCTCAACACGCTTTCTCTAATCTCTTGTTGTAATCAAAATCTGCCTTTTCCCCCTTATGGGGTATCCAAGAGCCCATATAGAGTCCTTATGTAGCTTCCCTATTGGTAGGAGAAAATAACAGAGGCCAAGCAGAGAATATTGAGAAGCAAAGCGGCTAGTAAGCCTGATCTTTATTGATCTGTTGCAACAGGGTCCTCACTCACCACACGCAGGAGGGAGGAGGAACCCCAAACAAAGGTGTGCCTGCCCTTATATAGATATTTTAAATTCCCTCCCTGGAGTCCAAAACAACCCCCAGAAACATCATACATACATCACAGAAGGGGTGTAGCTCAAGACCACCCCCTCAGATACATCATACCTACATCACAGAAAGGGCGGTCTACAGCAGAAATCTGAGTGCGTTGTTTACCTCCTGTCTGCCAGGTTACCTGTTTAATGGTCACTTGATTGGATTGCCTGGGGAGCCTGGCCAGTCTTTTGCAATGATAAATACTTAGTTCCTGAGCCAGGTCACAGCCTCATACCCTATTCATATCTTAAGAAGGATTTGTGAAGGAAAAGACAATGGGGAGGCTTTTCCATTTTCCTTTGACCTTGCAGAGAAAACATTTGCTCAGTTTGGGAATCAAAATGGTTCCAGGTCGGTCTTCCTGTGCTGATCTATGTACGTGCTTGGTTGGTACACTTACGAACATTTAACATATATCTAAGACCTCAAAATCCATATCACACTCTCCCCCAGGTTGGCACTTGTCCTGCTGTGCGGTGGGGGACAAGGGTGTGAGAGAAGAGCAACTAGACGGGGATGTAATTTAGTGGAAACTACAGGAAGGCAGAGGGCTACTCTTGTGCTCAAATCCTGCTTGTGGACTGTGCACAGGCGGCTGGTTGATCACTGCTAGAAGAGGTGGAAGGATCCTACAGGCCACTGAGTGAATTCAGCAGGCTCTTCTCACCTTCTTATGTTCATGAAGATTCGGTAGGCCTTCTGAAAACCTTCTATTCTATTGGGAATAGTACCAGGAAGTCTAAAGGAAGAGGATGAGACATTATATTTATCCGCAACAGTAGCCGCAAGGCTATTGATTGCAAAAAATTGGAAAAGTGGTATAATACTGACAAAAACAGAGTGGCTTGCCAAATTACTGGAATATTACAGTATATCCAAAACAATGGGAGAAATTGGAAGGATCTCAAAAGAGAAGATAGACAAGGACCGGAAGGTGTTTAAAGGATATTTGCAAAATCATATTGAAAAATCAGAACTCCTATTAGAATAAATAAGTTCCGTTATAAATACCGAAATACCAAATAAGATGGATAACAATGTGTAACAGAAAAAGAAGTAGAAAGTTGGTTTAAAAGTGTGTGAAGGAAAGTAATAGAAGTGAAAGAAATTGCAATTGAGTAGATTGGAAGTCTAACTGAATGGTGATGGGTTGGTGGTGGGAAAAGGTAGTATCTGTGGGACTGAGTGGGGGTATGTATGAATATTTTTAAGGGTTGTATGAAATGTATGTTTGTCTGTATATTCGTAATATGTATGAATTAATGTTGAATTATTTTAATAAAATAAAATAAAATAAAAATGAAGATTCGGAAGGGACCATTATGGCCGTTGTATCTGTCTATTGTGCTGTGGATGCAGAGAATCCTCCGGCCACCTCTTCCCTCCCAGGTGGCCTCCCAGCCTCTGTTTAGAAATACCGTAGTTTTCCGTGTAGAACACGCCCCTGTGTATAAGACGCCTCCTATTTGGGGGAACTCCAAATTAGGAAAATGGGGGGAGATTGCCCAGAGTTGTTGACCTACGCTGCCACTCGCACATGTCGCAAAACCCACCTATCGTCTGTCCCCTCGCCAATCGCCTGCCCAATTGCCGCAGAGCCAGCCAATCAACACCAGCCCTTGCTGCAGCCACCAATAACACGCACAATAGCCGCTGACAATCTCCGGCTTGCAGCAGCAACCAATCCCATGTCCTTGTGATGCACTCTCTGTGTATAAGACGACCTCCCCTCCCCTTTTGGCATAATTTTCTAAGGAAAAAACCTCGTCTTATACATGGAAAAGTACAGTATCTGATGAAGGAGAGCCATCCATCTTCCCAGTCACTTTCTTCCCCTCTGAAGCAGCCCCACGTGCAGCAGATCCTTACTTTTTTCCAAATAAGACACAGTAATGGTCATTCCCTTTTTTTATTTGAGAATTTATAGAGATTGCAAGCAGACACAATGGAAGGAAATTCAAATTACATTTGTATTTAGCATCCGTGAGTATATACTTGTAGGACAACCGCAAAGGGAAGACAGAAAAATAGAGAATAACATGAAACCATGCAAATGGTTTTGAAAACACTACTGATTAATTCATCCATAATTTTTTTAAGAAACACAAGACATTGGAATAAGATGCCCTCACCAGTTAATCAGGTTTCAAATGAAAACTCCCAATTACTCAACTTTTTCTGAACTTCCCAGTTTTGTCATTCAGATTTCTAATTCAGCATTGAAAATCACATTTTGGATGTGAAGTATTTGCATCTGGTAATGCCCTAGCCTTTGTTCATGAATCTTTTGACAGTTTGAATCAGCTGTCAAGCCTTCATTATCACTGCAAGTGATATTCAAAGGCAGCCTGGTAAATACATGTCTCTGCTCTGCACTGTCATGGAGATATATTGTGTTCGTTCTAAGCCACACTTCTGGTTCACAATTGGCCTAAATTTAAAGTGAGCCCAGAATCCTTAGCAACGCATAAGGGGTTTTGTAGCAGATGTGCAGGTTCTCTTGGCAGAAGAGACCATTTGTGCCGGAGTGATCCCTGAAGACTGGAAACAGATTCAGATGTCAGTGCTATCAAGCACCAAGCAGCCCATGTGCTGTCATGCACCAGCTGTAAAGCATTAAACACTGAAGTCCCAATATCATTGGATACCCAATATCAACTAGCTAGAAAACATTCAGCAAATATTCAAGGAATCAGACAACCTCTGGAGAAGATGAACAACAAAATTCACAAAGGAGAAGTTCAAGGAGTGTTTGAGAAGCAAATTCATCCCAGATCTGCCTTAGAGTTCCTGTTTTGTGGTTATGAATGTTGCATCTGTCTCGGATTGGGGCCTTTGTGCCCCATCATGTGCTCTGTCTTTCTCATCCTTGTGTTTCCACTATCTTGACTAGCTGCCCCATTGCATCATTGTGAGTTTTCCTTTCTTTCTTTTGCCAAATCACACAGCCAAGATCCACAGGGTTCCTCGCAGATAGTACAGTAATTTTCTTAGCCTTGAATAACAGGCTATTTGTTTTGGCCGATAAAAGAGAAAAAAACTACCTTTTGGGCACCCAGATTGCATGCATGGTTGTTAGCCTGGACTTAATTTCCATTAAGAGACATTTTTAAACATGCACAGAGGTAATTCCAGGCCATGTTTAAAAAAGCCAAGGGTTCTGGCACACCTAACACACCCAAGAATGATTCTACAATATGCCCACATTGCTAAGCTAGTCAGGGGGTGATGGGAGCTGTAGTCCAGCAACATCTGCAGGGCCACAGCTGCCCCAAACCACGTTTATACCACTGTTTTGCATTCTCCTCCTCTTCTGTGCCCTGTCACCTTCATCTTTTGCAGCCTCATAATCCTCATAATTTGCTTGTTCCTTAACCCACCAAATGCACCAGCAGCAGCACAATTTCAAAATTTCAGAATAACAAGGAAACAGCCCAAGCAAAAACGAGCAGCACTGAAGGCGACCTCTCTGTTCCCTGAAGAGCAGTGAATGTGGCCAGATTGTGGCTAGGAAGAAGGCAAAGCAGCCTCTAAGGCGGCTAAAGAATACATGGACCATCTATTCAGACAATGGGAAGTTTTGAACCTCAGGAAACTGGGATTTGTGTATGAAGGTGTATAGCAAACAGCTGGGAGCTTTTGCAACTGGTGGGGTCTGAATCAACTAACTTGAGATGGATATTTGCAAATGCAAGAATGCAGCAGAAAGGCTTTACAAGAGGCAAAGACGCCCCATTTCCAAGGGGGCAAACTGCTCAAACGCAGGAGCACAAAGAAGGAGCTTGCTGGATTAGATGAGTGGTCCATCTTGGGGAAATGTAGGCATTGAATGAAGCTGATTGCTTGAGGTTCCTCCTCTAGGATGCAAGGGGGTCAGCCGGCCGTCTAGAAGGAACGCCAAGATGACCTCTGGGAGAAGAGGGAAAGCAGCGTTAATGGATCCGCCACCCCATCCTGCCAAACTCAGCTGCCACCAAAGCAGCATTTCTTCAGGTGGTTGTCCCACCCAGACAGAAGGGCTCAGAAGGTCAGGTTGTCACAAGGCCCCCCACTGTATACTGACAACCAGGGAAGTCAAAACTGCTTCAATCAGCAAAATTGGCCCTATTATGGGTCCCGCCTAACCCCCATTCCCCAACTGTAATGACTCAATCTTTCAGTGTGGCAGCACCTACGTTTTGGAATTCCCTGTCCATTTAATCGCAAGCAGGCACCTACACGGGGCTCTTTTTGGCACCTGCTAAAAGCATTGTCATTTTGACAAGCCTACCTAGATGTTTGGCAGGCTGTTTCAAGTCTTGGCCCTTATCCACACATCTTCTTTTCCCGCTGCTTTCACCCGGGGAAAACCACTCTATAGTGTTCAATTGGAACAAACAGCCATTTGGGTTTTCTCCGGATTGACGTTTACTCCGATTTAGCACCAAAGAGTACATTTTCCCTGGGAAAGGGGTGGGGCAAGGGGGAAGCCACTTGGAGCTGGGCTCTCCTGGCACAAGACAAGAAGAAGTGTGAAGGAGCCCTTAATCTGATTTCAGTCTGCTGTCATTTTACATTTTTGAATGTCTTACATTATTGCTCTTAACTGCTCTTAGTGGTGATTTTATTGGTTTATCTTTTTGGCAAACTTCTTTGAGGTGTTCCTTTTACAATCAGGCAGTGTATACACTTGATGAAATAAAAACAAACCAGCAAGACTTTTCCAGACCCAGTTTCTTGGCTTTGCTGGGACTAATTTTGCCACCCCTCTCCAGCCCCACATTCACTGATGTCACACAGAAGATGGAGGAAACTTGTTTTCTGCTGCTCCAGAGGAGGGGATCTGACCCAACAGATTCAATTGACCAGAAAGGAGCTTCTGACAAAACATCAGGAAGAATTTCTGATGCAAAGAGCCAGTTGGCGGTGGAACGGACTCCCTCAAAAATCCTTCCTTGGGGTGATTTTAAGTAGAGGTTGGGTGGCCATCTGACTTGAAAGAGTTAGTTGAGATTCCTGCATTGCAGGGGGTTGGACTAGATGACCCCTGGGTCCCTTCCAACTCTACAATTCTGTGATTCTATGACCATGGGGTCCCCTTGCAACTCTATGACCTCGGAAGTTGGTGGCTTGTGAGAGAGGTTGCCATTTGAATCCATTGGATCGGATCCTACTTGAGACCTCAAATAGATCTCACAGCAGCTTTCATCTGGGGAAAACCACTCTGTAGTGTTCAATTGGAACAAACAGCCATTTCAGTTTCCTCCGGATTGACGTTTACTCCAATTTAGCACCAAAGAGTACATTTTCCCTGGGAAAGGGTGACTAAACAGACACCTCACCCTGTTATGGTTTCGGCGGTTCAACGTCTCTTTCAGATGCTTCACCCACGGGGCGTGGGGAGGGGTGCAGAGGTTCCTCCCTCTGATGGTGGTGAAACTGGAAACACAAAGAGCAGGAAAAAATATGAGCAGATGACCAGGATGCCTCTGCCATCTTAGATATCCCTCCTGTTAGCGCCCCTTCCCCCCCGAAATATCTGCATTGCATGGTCTAAAGCAGTTGTTTCCCCCCTTTTTGTATAATTTTTATTAATTTTTTCTGTTTTGCATTTTAGAATATTCATTTAAACAACCTTAAAATATCAATACTTCCTTTCTTCTCTTTCCATGGTTCATTTTGCATACCACAAATCCCTGCATATTTTACATCCATTCTTACATCCATTAAACCTTATTTACGCTGCTGAATTTATCTTAATGCTGCCGACGTTTTCAAGTGTACACAATTTCCCCCATATATTCAATAAACATTTTCCAATCTTCTTTAAATGAATGTTCTTCTTCTTCTCTTCTTCTATAAGTTAGGTCTGCAAGCTGAGCATATTCCATCAGTTTAAGTGGCCATTCTTCTTTAGTTGGGACCATGCTCATTTTCCATGGAGGTAGTGGCCCCTAAAGGGGCAATGGGATTACCTTGGGGTTGCCAAAAGGCAAGTGGGTGGCAGTGGATCACTGGATCAAGTTCATCCATTTTGTTGAATTAATTAAACTAAGTAGCTTTCATTGGATTTTGAATAGATGTGCCATTAATTGTTACCATTTCAAATTTTATTGCATTATTCTCTTCCTTAGTGGGAACCACTATTCTGAACTATGCTTTTCTATGGGGTTGGGTAGGGGGCACTGGGGATAAATTTATGGAACCAAGCAGGTAGGGACTCCAAAAATTTTGGGCGCCAGAGATCTATAGGCAGCAGTTGCCACATTGCTGCCCCCCCCCAGGAGAAAAGGTGGGGTCAAATGACCTCTTTCATGCTTTCTGGTTCTGTGGAGCCCTTCATCGCTGAGAATCCATGATTAAGTTGCCAGGGGAAATGGTCCGTGCAACTCAACACTTTTGCCACTTCTTGAAAGCAACCGAAGTTGCCTTGGTGGAATCTCGTTCCACCTCATTTGCACAGCCTGGCATCGTGCCAGGGAAGTCGCTGTGAACGGGACGTGGTGGCTGAAGTTTGTGCAATGTTCTGTCAGCTTCGCTTTTGGCTGCAAGCCACAGACCACAGAAGTCGTTTTATTTGCATGGAAGTTGATCCCATTATATGCCTAGATAGTAGCAGGGGAAGACCGTGTACACCTGAACTTTGCTCTCTTTGTTCGCAGCAGGAGGGCAGAGGAATGGAAATGCAACAGATATTTCCCTCTTGTGGGTTTAACAGAGCATGGAGCGGGTTGTAGTGATGTCAGGTTACAAGAAATGCAGGACTCCAAGAATTGCAGGCTCTGAGACTGCAAGGAGAGGTTTCTGGTTACACCAATTGTCCCAGACAACAGACACTTCTTAAACTAGATGAAAACAGGCATGCTTAACTCCTCTGAACTTTGAATTACAGTATTCCTAAGACAGCCCTCCACCCATCTCAAAGGAGGATTGTGAAGTCTTGATTTAATATAAGACTTGCTAAACTTTGTAGGCGTAGAATGAGAAGTCAAATTATAGTAACTGGAAACAACGTTTGTCATTACCCATTACTACAAAGCCAACACAATATTACTTCATTTAGGGTTTTTCTAAAAAAAAAACAAAAAAAAAAAGCAGTTTCCACATAGGATGCTCTTGCTCAACAGCACATGGCTGGCAACTAGATGGGACAGAGAAGGAGAATGTCTCCTGCCAAGGTTCCCCAAACTGATGCCCTCCAGCTGTTTCGGACTACAACTCCCATCTGTCCCAGCCAGCTAGCGCTGATGGGAGTTGTAGTCTACAGCTTCCGTAGAGTATCAGGTTGGTAGAAGTTTGACCTATCAGCTGCCGTTTGGGTCTGGGATGGCTGGTTAAGAACATAAGAAGAGCCTGTTGGATCAGGCCAAAGGGGGTCAAGCAAGTCTAGCCTTCGGTTCCCACAACGGCCACCCAGATATCTCAAAGGGGTTTGAGCCCAAAAGCCCTCCTGTGGTTTCCGGAAACTGGCCTTCAGAAGCTGTGCTGCTTCCAGCTGTGGATGCAGAGCACAGCCATCCTGCCTAGTGGTTGCTGCGTGCTGATAGGAGGAATTCCCATTAAGTTGGAAGCACATAAAGGAATGGACATGATGAGAATCCTTTGTTCCTTTCCCCACACCTGGCCTTGTGGGAATCATCTGAGCATATCAGGATCCCAACCACCCCTCTCATGGGGATCAACTAATCCTCTATGCCGGATGGGGTTCCATCTTCCCAACCCTGCAGCACCTCCAACCTGACCCCCAAGCTGTGTCCTTCCTACAAGGGAAGGCTGAAGCTCCACACCGTTCCCACAGCAGACACTTCATCCTGGAAGAAGCTGCCATGGGCCTCTTGCACACTTGACTGCTTGGCCAAAGGTGACTGGAGGCGTGTAAATTCAGCACCACCGAGAAAAGTCACTGGAGCAGAGGAGACGTGGAATGAAGATAAATGGGGACCACAAAGGTCTGCAAAAAGGCAGCCAGGCAGGTGGGAACGGTACACCCAGGACGAAAAGCATCTGCTGTCACCAAAGTTAATCGGCAGCAAAGTTAATTCAGCCGTGGTGCGTCGCCTCTTCTGGGCTGTCCCCGCCGGCTGCAGTTCCAGCCCTTTCTTTTCCTTCTAAGCATGTTGGAGCTCTGTTTAAAAATAGCCAAGGAATCATAGACTCATCACCAAGGGTCATCTAGGCTGACCCCCCTGCAATGCAGGAATCGCAGCTAAAGAACCTCTGACCAGTGCCTGATTTACATATAAACAAGCTATAGCTTAGGGCCCCACTCTCTTGGTGGCCCCCAAAAAATTTAAAGGGGAAAAAACTGGATGTACATTTCCAAAAGATGATAAAAAACAAATAAAATAAAACCTACATATAGCAACAGTGTTTTGTGTTGTGTAGGCTCCTATGATGTAAGTAATGGGCCCCCAATCATTTGAAGTTAGAGCTTAATAATTATTTCACTATTAATATACTTCTTCTTAATTGTATTTCACTATTAATATACTTCTTCTTAATTGTATTTCAGTTCAACAATTACTTTGATAAAATACATATTTTGTTATGTGCAAGTGGCTTTAGAGACTTATTAGGGCCATAAATTACCATATAGCATACACTGTATATTCAACACAGAAAACAGTGAGAATTTGTTGTTGACAAAGGACAGCTGGACGTATAAAGGGCCCCATTACCTTCAGGAGCTGAGGGCCTCATCAAACCTAAATCCGGCCCTGCCTCTGACAGAAGGTCACCCAAGCTCGGCTTAAAAACCTCCCATGAAGAAGAGCCCATTGCCTTCTGAGGGAGTCTGCTCCCCTGTTGAAGGCTCTCACCACCAGAAGATTCTTCCTAATGTTTAGTCAGAATCTCCTTTCATAGAATTTGAACATACTTCACTGGGTCCTGCGCCCTAAAAAGGCTTGTGTTGCACCCCCTATTTTCTTCTCCTCTCTGATTTGCTAGAGGTCTATATAAGGGCACACAATGATCTATGTACACACTACCCCCTTCCCTTTCAAAAAGCCGACTCCTGGCATGCAAAGTAGGGGCCACAACTTACATCACAGCCCGGACTGGGCAGCCGTCTTGAACATACTGGTCCCGGTAATCTCGGACAACTTTGGCAGGAATGGGCATCGCGCTAGTTCTCACGCAGCAGTCCATGACCTGATAATCACCAGAAACTGAGGAAAGGAAAGGAAAAATCAACGTGTAAGGGAGGGGAAACGGAGGGTCTGCCCTTCTCTCGGCTCACTTTGCAGTCCAGGTTAGAGAAAGAGAAGCGCCTTGCTCCAAGGCCACCCGTTGCCCCTTCTCGGCTGCAGCAGGCACAGCCCAGCCAGAGCTGGCAAGGATCCCATCTGGCAAGTGGTCAAGTGGGCAATGGGAAAGGAACAACAGCATCTTCATCCATCAGGTCAGCTTCATACTGGCTGCCAGCATCTACCTGCATAGCCCAAATCTCCAGGGTCCTCTGACTACAAGGCTATAGTAGCAGAAGCAGAGGCCAGTCTTGTGGGACATGGCAGCAAATATAAGACAGTAAACATGAAAAAGGGTTTGCAGTCAGTCTGAAAAGGGTCTTTCCAAACAAGACATGTGGGCATTAAAATGGCAAATATTTTTATTTCAGAAAAGGTATACACCACTTGACTGTTTAAAAAAAAAGCCTCAAAGAGAGAAAAACCATAAAATTATCAGTTTTTTAAAAAACCATTTACAGATAGGTAGCCGTGTTGGTCTGCCATAGTCAAAATAAAAAAAATCCTTCCAGTAGCACCTTTAAGACCAACTAAGTTAGTTCTTGGTATGAGCTTTCGTGTGCAAGCACACTTCTTCAGATACTTCTTCAGATACTTCTGTGTATCTGAAGAAGTGTGCTTGCACACGAAAGCTCATACCAAGAACTAACTTAGTTGGTCTTAAAGGTGCTACTGGAAGGATTTTTTTTATTTTTATTAAAAAACCATGACAACAACTCTGCAAATCATTCAGAACATAAAATCAACAATAAACTAAACATAGGTTAAAGTACATTTTACATTATAGATGTCTGGACAGACTTCTCTAAACAAAAATGTTTCAGCAGGTGTTGAAAAGGGTACAGGGAAGGTGCTGGCCTGATGTCCATTGATAGGGAGTTCCAGAGTGTAGGAGTTGCCACACTAAAAGATTGATTTCTTACAAATGAGGAAGGGGTGACACCTGCAGCAGTGCCAGTTCCGCTGACTGCAGCGGTCAAGTGGGGCAAGGTGATCTTGCAGGCAAACTGGTCCTCAAGTTGCTAAGGGATTTAATACTAAGACCTTGAACTTTGCCCGGAAACAGGTTCGAAACCAGTGCAGATCTCTGAGTGCAGATCCTGTCAGCAACTGCGTTGCAGCATTCTGCACCGACTGCAGCTTCCAGAGCAAGCGCTAGTGAAGACCCACCATTTGCAGAGGTGGCTTAACCGCTAGGGGACGCAGCCCAGGTCGAGGGACTTCCCCATCATTTACTGGGAGCCAGAGAGCATTGGCAGGGAAACGCTTGAGTGCCAACTTCAAGGCAGTGGAATTCAGGAAGGGAGAGAGGAAGAGGAAGGGTTCCCCTGCCCTGGAGAGGCCCAGCCGAAAGAGCTCCTGAATGTTGGACCCAGCAATGTGGCAGCCCACAAGGGGAGAAGATGTTCTCTCTTACCCTGCTGGGTGCTCCAGATGCAGAGAGCCACCAACCCAAGGATCCAGCCGCCGCCGTGTGCTGCCATGCCTGCTGCCATGCTGTGGGTGCCAAGGAAGCCGCAGAGAGGAAGAACGACCCAGCCAGCCCTGGGTAACTGATGCTCTAGCGTGGAGCCAGCTCCCACCTCTCCTATTTATTGCGATCCCTTGCTCTCGTTTTCACTTTCTTGGTGTGAGTAACAGAGGAAATCCCAGGGAACCAGAGACAGAGGTGAACAAGAAGAGGCCCAGGCAGGGCTTGTGGCCTGGGCACTGCGCCAGGAATGCCAGCCTGCTGCGGCACCTGAGGGCTTGGTCTCTTTGCTCAAGGTACATGGCTTGAGTCCTGGAGAATGTGAAGGGGTTCTTGGGCAGAGGGAGGCAGAATCATAGAACTGTAGAGTTGAAAGGGACTCACAAGTGTCACAGAGTCTAGCCCCCTGCACTGCAGGAACCACAGCCGAAGAATCCCTGGCAAATGGCCACCCAACCTCTGCTTATAAACCTCCAGTGCGGTAGAGCGCAACACCTCCCAAGGGAGTCCATTCCACTCTCAAACAGCTCTTAGCATCTGGAAGCTCTTCCTGATATTTAGTCAGAATAGTCCTACCCTTGCTCCTTCTTCCATGGGGCAGCCCTCCAGATATTTGAAGATGGCTCTCATATCTACTCTTAGCCTCCTCTTTTCCAGGCTAAACATACCCAGCTCCTTCAACCATTCCTCATAAGGCTTGGTTTCCAGACCCTTGATCATCTTGGTTGCCCTCCTCTGCACATGTTCCAGCTTGTTAATATCCTTCTTAAATTGTGGTGTCCAGAACTGGACATAGTATTCCAGGTGTGGTCTGTTCAAGGAAGAATAGAGTGGGACTATACTTCTGTTGATGCAGCCTAGAATAGCATTAGCTTTTTATGACTCACAATGTTCTCATGTTCAGCTTGTGGTCCACTAAGACCTTTAGATCCTTTTTGCATGTACTACTGGCAAGGCAGGTGTCCCCCATCCTATGTTTGTGCAGCTGGTTATTCCTGCCTATGTGTAGAACATTACTTTTGTCTCTATTGAAATTCATTTTGTTAATTTTGGTCTAGTTCTCTAAGACTAGTGTTACAGGGTTGGATCAAATAAAAAACTTAAAGGAGCTTGCTAATGGGTGCTGATGTTTCTGTAAAAAGGAGCTATAGTTCAAATGGTGGTGGGATCCGACAGCAGCGGCAAGAATACTCATTGGGAAATACTGGAAGACACAAGAATTGCCTACCCGAGAAGAATGGCAGAGGAAAGTGATGGACTATATGGAACTGGCTGAGATGACCGGCAGAATTCGAGACCAGGAAGAAGGGTTGATGGAAGAAGACTGGAAAAAATTTAAAATATATCTTCAGAAACACTGCAATATAAAAGAATGTTAGAAAAAGGTTGGAGAAGAATATTAGACCGTTTTGGCAGACAGGGTATAATGGAATAAGTAAATATGAAGTGTAAAATGAGGATAGAGGAGAATTAAATACTTTCGAATGTTAAAATAAGTAAAAGAAAAGGAGGTTAGAAGGATTTGCTGGAGATACGATTTAAACTAGAATACAAAGCAGGGAGGTGAGAGGAAGTCATGGAAATAAGCAAATGGGAAAATGGTTTGTAATGGTCAAATATGTTTTTTGTTATTTCCTTTTTTCTTTTTTTTACTGTGATTTTCTGTTTTTCTTATTCTTTTTTATTGCCTGTTTTTTATAAGATGTATGTGGTTTGTGTTTCTCTTTTTTTATACTTTTTCTTTTTTTGTAATTGTAAAATTGGAATAAATATTCTTTAAAAAAAAAAACAAATGGTGGTGGGATCCTGGAACGATCTGTTTTGCCATTTGCATTGTAGGGTTCCAGTCAATTGCAATTTCGGTGTGGGATCTAGTCCTATACCACCAAATTCATGCTGTCAAATTATGGTTGATTTTGGGAGGCCTTGTGCAGAAAACTCACTTTCTCCAGAAGATCGTACTTTTTGCAAGATGCAGGACAGGATAGGGCTCTTGTGCTCAGTTCCTGCTTGTGGGCTCTTTTTATAGTCTTACGTTCTTCAGGTGCATGTGTACAAAGAAAGGGAGGACATTTCACAAACTAGACCACAGCAGCCACTGTCTGGTCACAATGAAGATGGAATTTCAAGGAACATTGTTTTATGTTTTTAACAGCGTCTAATCTCCCCGGAGGGACATGGGTGGTGCTGTGGGTTAAACCACAGAGCCTAGGGCTTGCCGATCAGAAGGTCAGCGGTTCGAATCCCCGCGACGGGGTGAGCTCCCGTTGTTCGGTCCCTGCTCCTGCCAACCTAGCAGTTCAAAAGCACACCAGCGCAAGTAGATAAATAGGTACCGCTCCGGCGGGAAGGTAAATGGCGTTTCCGTGCAATGCTGCTCTGGTTTGCCAGAAGCGGCTTAGTCATGCTGGCCACATGACCCGGAAATGTACGCCGGCTCCCTCGGCCAGTAGTGAGATGAGCACCGCAACCCCAGAGTCGGCCGCGACTGGACCTAATGGTCAGGGGTCCCTTTACCTTTACCTTTATCTTTAACCTCCCCACAAAGAGATGAGAGTGGATGCTCAATAACCACTTTGTCTGGAAGTCCCTGGTGCTGCATCAAGTAAATGTTATTCCCCGCCCATTTGCAGTGCATTTCCCATCATTTTCCTTATTGCAAAAAGTCTGGTTTGGGGTGCAAGAGCATCTGTTTGTGCAAGTTCTTCCCATCAACTTTAATTGCGCAACCTGCATAGCGACTGTCTGGAAGTGCCCTGGGTTTCTCCCTTCCCTCTCCCTATCCCCCGCTCAGTTTATAGACATAATTGTGTGCCTTCATTTACCATTTCCTCCTGGAACATCTGACTGCTTGTGGGGAAAGGAAGCACCAAGGAAACCCAAGTATTGCCCCAGAGTGTGAACAGAGTCCCTTCCCCACACCACTGGGGGCAAACTGACCTCTGGGTGACCAGAAAGCTTACTTGGCCAATGATGGGCTAGATGAGGGCCAATAAACTGGCTTGAATGCTAGCAAGATGGATGTGCTCTGGGGTTCCCATGTCCAGATCATTGATCAATTGCCTGCTTTTGGATGGGGTCTTACTCCCCTGAAACAACAGGTTTGTAATCTAGGGTGTTCCTGGATCCATCTTGGTTGCTAAAGACTCAGGTGACCTCAGTGCCTAAGAATGCCTTCTACCATCTTTGGCTGGTAACAGCCGTGGCCGTTTGTGCACCAGGATAGCCTGTCCACACTGTTGTCTAATCACCAGTAACCTCCAGGCTGGATTGCTGCAAGGCACTTGATGTGGGGCAGCCCCTTGCTGTTGGTCAGAAGCTGCAGCCAAAGTAGTGACTCACCTGCTCAAAGGGGGAGGATATTGCCAGCAAGTTGTCTTACTGTTGGGAGAATTGTGCTGGCTGCCAGTCGGCGACCTTGCTAAGTTCAAGGTGCTGTTTTGGGAGGATAATGCCCTATGCAGCTCAGGATCAGGATACCTCCAATATCGTCTCTGCACTCAGCAGGTGAGTGCATCTTTTCAGGAGGTCTGTTCCTTTAATTTGGAGGCACTGGCCCTTTGGAACTGCCTCCCACTTGAAAATTAGATGGGCACTCTCTCCATTGACTTACTGCTGCCTACTGGGGCCCTTTCTCTTCTGACGAGCCTTTCATTCTGTGCTGACCACAATGTCTGCAACTGACTTAAGAAATTCCCTTTATGGCTCCTATACAGCCTTCTAAAAGTCATCTGCTGAAGTTTTCAGAGGAAGCTGCTCTTTCTCTCCAGCGGAGACTTCTCCAGGCACTGGATCCCCCTTTTTACATGCCAGAAATTGAATACAGTATGTGCTCTACCACTAAGCGATAATCCCTCTGCCATGGGAACTACTGATGGCGGGGTTAGCTGTGATTCCCACTCTGCTGAGGGTTGGACTAGACAGACCTTTGGGTATCTTCCAACGCTACAAATCTATGATTCTGTGATGAAGGAAAAAATGGAGTTTCCTCCTGGCAGCCTGCAAAACTGTGACCAGGAGGCTCAGCAAATCAGCCCAGTCTGCCTGTTTCTTACATCCTGGAGTCGGCTTGGCTCTATCCTGAGACCAGCAACTCATCACAGCAGTTACTATCTCTTTCATTTTTTCTTAATCTGCAGCGTTGCACTGCAAACGATTTCTTTTCATAGAATTCTGTACCCTTCCCTTTCCAGAGAAATCACTTTGAATTCCCCACTTCTCCAGATGTTTGGGAGAGGGGGGTTGAAATACTTTGAAAGAAGGTTTCAAAGTGAAATTGAGGTCCCTTCCCCTTTTCAGAAATACACTTCTTTCCTTATAGCCCAGCTGCCTGAGGGCAAGAGGTTGCCCAACCACACCCAAACACCGGCACTTAATCTGTAGTCCCTCTGACGTTTCCAAGAAATGCTCAATATAGAAAGGAAAGGAGAGAGCCTCTGAAGAGCAGGTGCGTGAACATTTTTTGCAGAGCCAGAAGCCCACCAGCCAAATCCCACTGTGAGTTTCGAGTGATGCGGGGAGCAAAGGAGGAAATTTACCTCTTCAGTGAGCCAGTGTGGTGTAGTGGTTAAGAGCGGTGGACTCGTAATCTGGGGAACCAGGTTCGCTTCTCCACTCCTCCACATGCAGCTGCTGGGTGACTTTGGGCTAGTCACACTTCTATGAAGTCTCTCAGCCTCACGCACCTCACAGAGTGTTTGTTGTGGGGGAGAAAGAGTATAATAATAATAATAATAATAATAATAATAATAATAATTTATTATTTATACACTCTGGGCGGCTTCCAGCAGAACACTAAAATACAATAACCTATTAAACATTAAACGCTTCCCTACACAGGGCTGCCTTCAGATGTCTTCTAAAATTTCGTAGTTATTTTTCTCTTTGACATCTGGTGGGAGGGCGTTCCACAGGGCAGGAGCCACTACCGAGAAGGCCCTCTGCCTAGTTCCCTGTAACTTGGC
The DNA here is from genome assembly GCF_964106645.2 of Podarcis pityusensis. NCBI lineage: Eukaryota > Metazoa > Chordata > Lepidosauria > Squamata > Lacertidae > Podarcis > Podarcis pityusensis. The sequence goes on along the minus strand of NC_138036.1, from coordinate 1,301,281 downwards.
TTCTCGCAGTGAGGGAACCGCCAGAAGGCCCTTGGCGCTGGACCTCAGTGTCCGGGCAGAACGATGGGGGTGGAGATGCTCCTTCAGTTATACTGGGCCGAGGCCATTTAGGGCTTTCAAGGTCAGCACCAACACTTTGAATTGTGCTTGGATTGTGCTACACTGGGAGCCAGTGTAGGTCTTTCAAGACCAGTGTTATATGGTCCCGGCGGCCGCTCCCAGTCCCCAGTCTAGCTGCCGCATTCTGGATTAGTTGTAGTTTCCGGGTCACCTTCAAAGGTAGCCCCACATAGAGCACATTGCAGTAGTCCAAGCGAGAGATAACTAGAGCATGCACCACTCTGGCAAGAGGACGCAGGGGAAAGTAGAATGTTAGCCGCTTTGAGACTCTTTAGAGTAGTGATAAAGCAGGATATCAAATCCAAACTACTACTACTCTTCTTCTTCTTCTTCTTCTTCTTCTTCTTCTTCTTCTTCTTCTTCTTCTTCTTCTCAACACCAGGCTGGTTAGCCCGTCTGTGGGACATGTTCTGGTAGCAGCACCACCACATGAGATGCTACCAGAACTCAGGTCAGGTCTTGGGAGATTTACTAGGGGCTGCAGGGTCCATCATCACCACTACCTCTCCCCAGGGCGAGAGGAGGACAGCACAGAATTGCACCACCTATGCCTTCCAGTGGTTGACAGGGTAACTAGGTTTTGGCAAGGTGTGGGGCACCCATATTTCATCTACATTCTGCAATGGCTTCCACCTGCTTCCTCTGCCCACCCCTCGAGGTGGAGTCCTACCCCCAGCCCAAGGTGGAGGTGCTTTTCTGCCCAGAAGAATAACAGATCCCTGAGTGTCTACAAGAAGCGTGACCTGCTGTTCTTCTTTCACTTTTCAGAGCCAAAACAGATGTGATGTTAATTGTGTGAATGAATTTCCCTATGGACACCGGCTGAGCCCTGAAGCTAGATGGAAATGTTGGAAGCCTAATAAAGGAAGCCTTTGCTGAACTCTGTCCAGATGTTTTTGGATACTGTGCAGCTCTAGTCTTGGGAAGGAAGGGTGGTCTGGAAAAAGAGACTCCCAAATCGCTGTCCATGGTGCTGCTCTCACCTCCTGCCAGATCTCAGCCTACCTCTATGATTCTTTTACTTTGTTTTATTACATTTCTAGCTCACTTCATCCAAAGGTGAGGATAACAACCCTAAAACTCAAGTAAAGACAGATTTACTGAATATCCGCTCAGTAGATGAAAATCAGCTTAGACATACTGAGTTCCAGTCATTGCTGAAAGGCATCTTGAGTTACCCTGATGGCACCTCGAGAAAATGCTCCTGCTCACACTTTGCTCAATTGATGACAGCAGGAAGGACCACAGTTTTGAAGCAGCTACCAAGAAGGCAAAGATATAGAGCATGGGTAGGCAAACTAAGGCCCAGGGGCCGGATGCAGCCCAATCGCCTTCTAAATCCGGCCCGCGGATGGTCCAGGAATCAGCGTGTTTTTCCATGAGTAGAATGTGTCCTTTTATTTAAAATGCATCTCTGGGTTATTTGTGGGGCATAGGAATTTCGTTCATTTCCCCCAAAAAAGTATAGCCCGCCCCGCCCCAAGGTCTGAGGGACAATGGACCGGCCCCCTGCTGAAAAAAATTGCTGACCCCTGATATAGAGTCAATTGGACCCTCAATGCTTCCTGTGAAAACTTATGTGACAGACAAACCGCTTACACTTCAAGCCTAACCATGTTTACTCAGAAGTAGTGGTGGACTCTGTTAGAAGTTTTTAAACAGACGTTGACTGGTCATCTGTGGGAGATTTTTTGATTCCTGTATTTCAGGAGGTGGGAGTAGATGACTCCAAGGGGGTATCTGAGGTCCAGCTCCGAGGGCCTTCTGGTGGTTCTCTCCCTGCGAGAAGTGAGGTTGCAGGGATCCAGGCAGAGGGCCTTCTCGGTGGTGGCACCTGCTCTGTGGAACGCCCTCCCAGCAGATGTCAAGGAAATATACAACTATCTGACTTTTAGAAGACATCAGAAGGCAGCCCTGCATAAGGAAGTTTTTAATGTTTGATCTTTTATCATGTTTTAAATATTCTCTTGGGAGCCACCCAGAGTGGCTGGGGAAACCCAGCCAGATGGGCAGGATATAAATAAATTATTATTATTATTATTATTATTATTATTATTATTATTACTCTATGATGTTAGTGCTACTCAAAGTAGACCCATTGGGTGGTATTCAACTGAGTTTTAGTTCGGGATTGACCTTAATGACATTAATGGACCTAACTTAATCATGTTCATTCATTTCAGTGGGTCTTCTCTGAGCAAGACCTAATCAAGTGCCACCCACTGGAATTCATGGCTGTGACTAACTTAGGTCTATTCATCTCGGTGTGTGAGCTGTGCGTAGAGTTTAACTGGGTGCAACCCAACATCCCTTTGTTGTCCTTAAAAGTGATGCTGCTTGGAGACTCCCTTTTAGTTTTTTGCAGGCAGGAAATGCTGTCACATCCCCAGGCAGGCAGAGCTGATGGAAGAAAAGCAAATTTTTTTGGCCCTGCTTGGGGGAATTTGGCAGAGCAGAGAATTCCCCCTCCCTCTGCACCGCCCCCCCCAACCCCATACACCAAAATGTGTGATAATGGAATGTGAATGGAGCATAAAGATTTGCTGATAGCGCTCAGGTTCATGTATCCTTTTATCAGCCTATGTTATCTCAGTAGTTCATGATTAAACAAAGTCCTTGGCACAAGTCATAACGCTTTATAGCTGCAAACGCACAACACACACGCCCCTGTTAAAAAGCCCCTTCCTTTGTGGGTTAGGCAACAGAAAAAGAGAATGAAAGGCACCATTTGCACAAAGTTTGCACTCAGAACCCTGGAATTGTTTCCTTCACAAACGCCACAGATGATGATGATTATCATTGTAATATTTCAGATAAATCCACTTCCCTGTAGTTAAAATTTATTTATTTTGTTTCATAAAATCTATACACCATTTGGTTTTGAAAAGAAAAGAACCCCCCCCCCAAGAAGCTTACAAAAAAAAGACAAAACAATAGGGAAATGTAATAATTTAGGACTTTCAAAGAGTTAAAATAGCAATGGACCACAAACAGATTAAAACTCGCATCAGCTTTCTAAACATGTGAGTCGGCTTCTCTAAACCAAAATGATTTCAGCAGGCAGCGAAAACAGTGCAGTGGTGGCACCTCTGCCTGGTGTCAAGAGGCAGGGAGTTCCAAAGTTTTAGTGCTGCCACACTGAGAGATAGAGCTCTTACAAATGCGGAGCAGGTGTTATGCGTCGCCTGCAGCTGTGCCAGTTCCACAGATTGAAGTGTTCAGGTGGGCATATATGGGGGAAGGAGATCTTACAGGTAAACAGGTCCCAGGTTGTGAAGGGCTTTTTAAGTACTAGTAGTAACACCCTGTATGTATGGAAGTGAGAGCTGGACCATAAAGAAGGCTGATGGCCGAAGAATGGATGCTTTTGAATTATGGTGCTGGAGGAGACTCTGGAGAGTCCCATGGACTGCAAGAAGATCCAACCTCTCCATTCTGAAGGAAATCAGCCCTGAGTGCTCACTGGAAGGACAGATCCTGAAGCTGAGGCTCCAATCCTTTGGCCACCTCATGAGAAGAGAAGACTCCCTGGAAAAGACCCTGATGTTGGGAAAGATGGAGGGCGCAAGGAGAAGTGGACGACAGAGGACGGGATGGTGGGACAGTGTTCTCGAAGCCACAAACATGAGTTTGACCAAACTGCGGGAGGCGGTGGAAGACAGGAGTGCCTGGCCTGCTCTGGTCCAGGGGGTCACGAAGAGTCGGACACGACTAAATGACAACAACAAAGTAACACCCTGGACTTGGCATGGTAGCAAATTGGCAGCCGGGGCAGATCTCTGAGCACAGGAGTCACCATACTTTTCCGTGTATAAGATGAGCTTTTTTTACTCTAAAATAAGCTTTAAAAACTGGGGGCGTCTTATACATGGGTAGTGGGTAGGGGTGACGGGTGATTGGTTGCAGCTGCGAGCTGCAGATTGTCATTGGCGATTTCGTGTGTGATTGGTGGCTGTGGCAAGGGCTGTTGTGGATTGGCTGTGGCGGCGGCAATTGTGCTTGATATTTCCTCCTGCTGTTTGCGATCCGGGCAGATGCTTGTTGCAGACGCGAGCAATGCGAGCTATTGTCAGCAAGCTGTGCGAGCAATTTTAACAACAACTTAGAGGGCCATCCTCCCCCAAAAAAGCTCCACAACTCTGTGTCATTTTCTTAGATTAAAGGTAAAGGTAAAGGGACCCCTAACCATTTGAGCAGCAAGTCATGACAAGTCTATTGAGCAGCAAGTCATGACAAGTCAGTAACACAGTTAATAGTAAAGGTAAAGGGACCCCTGACTGTTAGGTCCAGTCGTGGCCTACTCTGGGGTTGCGGCGCTCATCTCGCTTTTCTGGCCGAGGGAGCTGGCGTCCAGCTTCCGGGTCATGTGGCCAGCAGGACAAAGCCGCTTCTGGTGAACCAGAGCAGCGCACGGAAACATCGTTTACCTTCCCGCTGGAGCGGTACTTATTTATCTACTTGCACTTTGACATGCTTTCAAACTGCTAGGTTGGCAGGAGGAGGGACTGAGCAACGGGAGCTCACCCCGATTCGAACTGCCAACCTTCTGATTGGCAAGTCCTAGGCTCTGTGGTTTAACCCACCGCGCCACCCGCGTCCCTTTTCTTAGATTGGAGTCCCCCAAAATAGGGGACGTCTTATACACGGGGGCGTGTCATACACGGAAAAGTATGGTATATGTTGACAAGATCTCACTCCCGAACTGCTTCTTTTCCCTGCTCTTTGGGTGGACAATATGCTTTGCTCTGGGGTCCCTTTATTGTGTGGGAATCATTCATTTTCAACATAAAAAGACCCCTTTGCTAAAGGGCAGGACTAGGAAAGGTGGGATCCGAACCCTCCATTGACATCATCAATCTCTTCTTGGCATTGGATTATTCTCTTGGGCTGAGAGAGCAAATAAAGAAGGAACCACATGCACATGGTAAGAAGTAAAATGTTTTTAATCAAGCAAACTGCAGTATAAAACAGTGGGGACCGTTACAGAGAGCAGAAGGAGACAGGCTTATATACCAGATTACATGCTTCGCTTATGACATTGCAAAGATGGGAGCATGGCCACACGAGTGCCAGCTTTCCCATTCCTAAATGCCCACAACCATCGCCTATTATATGGGGAGAGGTGACCGATTTCTCTCTCTCCCTCTTTCCCCCAACAAACTAGATTCAGTCCTCCGACGAATTCATCCAAGGCTTTCCCAATGCTTGCTTGCGAGAAATGCTCAGTCCCATGGCCTTTGAGGCCCTATCATCGCAGGGAAACGGGAAGCTGCCATCGTGAAGGAAGTACCCAGTGTTTAGCTTATCATCATTATTATTTTAATACAATTGTTGAAGGAGGACACAAAGCCTTGGGCCAGATGTGAGAGGCTTATGCTGTGTTTGCTCTGGGGTTAGGGAAATCCACAGCTGAGCATGTCCTGAGATGTGTCCATTTCATTCATTCACATGATTCAGGGATGGGGCCTGGCATCAGAGACATAGAATCATAGATTTGTAAAGTTGGGGGGGACCCAAAAGGCCATTTAGTCCAACCCGCTGCAATGCAGCAGCACTGAACCCAGACTAAGGGCCCCTTTCATGGGTGCTTGCTAGTCAGGAGCTCAGAATCTCTCTATTTGCAAGGGTTGAGTGAATAGCTGCCATGGGCTCCATGTTCTCCACCCTGGAAATTCGGGCGCTGACATTTTCAGTCTAATCTACCAAACAGAGAAGTGGGAGGCGCTTTTCAAGGAAGAAACAAGAGGCTAGATTAACTGAGAAAGAGGATTTAAAGGGGTCCCGTCCCACCCACCCCCAGGTCCACATTTGCAGAGAAGAAGGTAAGCACAGAGGCCAATCTCTCTGTCCATGTTCACGGCAGAGGGATTTCCTTCGTAATTCCAGTCCGTGAGGCAGTGATGGCGTGTTCTCCTGGAGGGGAAAAGGAGAGCGGTTGGTTGGAGAGATCAAATGAAGCAGGAAAAAGGAAAACATAGAAGGACACAAGAGCCTGACTGCCGGATCAGAAAAAGACCACAAGAAGAGCCTGCGCTGGATCAGGCCAATGGTTCATCTAGTCCAGCATTCCCATCTCACGCTGGCTGACCAAATCCCTCTGGGAAACCTGCAATCAGGATCTGAGCTCAAGAGCACCCCCTCTCCCCTCCAATTGGTATTCAGAAGCCTTGCTCCCTCCAGCTGTGGAGGCAAAGCAGAGCCATCCTGGGTAATAATAATAATAATAATAATAATAATAATAATATTTATACTCCACCCTTCCTGGTTCAAAAACCAGGCTCAGGGCGGCTAACAACAAATTTAAAACACTTTAAAACACTTAATTATAAAAGCAGCATAAAATACAGTATAAAAACATGAATAACAATAAAATTCAATAATCAATTAGATAATCCCCAGGGCTAGCTGGCTGAATTGGTCCTACTTGGGCCAGCGAGGAGGCCAGGGGAGAATTAGCTGTGGGGTCTCAAAGCAGGTAATGTTCATAAAAGGGGAGGGGGAGGGAAGGAAGGGGAATAAAAGATCAGGCTGAATTCAAATTAAAGGCCAGGCGGAACAGCTCTGTCTTACAGGCCTGACGGAAGGAGGTTAAATCCTGAAGGGCCCTGGTCTCATGGGACAGAGCATTCCACCAGGTCGGAGCCATCACTGAGAAGGCCCTGGCCCTGGTGAGGATAGTCTGACTTCCTTAGGGCCTAGGATCTCTAAACTATGGTTAGTCATAGACCTTAAGGTCCTCTGCGGGGCAGACCAGGAGAGGCGGTCCTGTCGATACATTGCCCTAAGTCACAAAGGTAGTAGTTATCAATAGCCTTTTCATCCTCCATGAATTTGTCTCATCCTCTTTTAAAGCCATCCAACTTGGTGGTCCTCGCTGCCTCTTGTGGCAGGGAGTTCCACAGGTTAACTATGCACTGCGTGAAGAAGGACTTTCTTTGATCTGTCCTGAATCTTCCAGCTTCGTGGCCTGCCCATGAGTTCTAGGGCTTCATTCCAGCCTCCCCTCTGTCCTCCCCCCACTGTGTCACCACAGATCCTCACCATGCCTGCCTCCTACACTCTTTGGGAGTTTTGCTGCTTGCGGCTCCTCCTCGAGTTCAGGATCTTCACAATCTGCAGAGCGTTCGCATCATCCGAACGGAAGCACAACCAGCGCCCCTTTTTGGTGAGCAGCCTGAGCCGGGAAAGGAGAATGGAAAAGGATGAGGATGGTGGGGGGGGGGAGGTCTTAATCAGCCCCCCCACACACACACTCTGCAACCTGCACTGCCCCCTTAACAGAAGACACCGTCCCCAAGACAAACAGCCTTGTCCAGGGAACCAGGTTTTATGGTACTTCATTCCGTAAAATGCACACGCCACTTGACTGTAAAACAGCAACCCCCAAAGCAGTTTACAAAAAAGATAAAACAAGAAAATTATCAGGAAGAAAAATTAACAACAAGGTTTTGAGACATTTGAAAAGTTAAAATAACAGCAGTCCAAAATCAGATTAAAACTTGCACCAATTTTCTAAATATCTGGGTGGGCTTGCTGAAACAACAATGTTTTTAAGAGTGCTGCGAAGGCGCCTTTCTGGTATCAATAGGCAGGGAGTTCCAAAGTTTAAGTGCTGCTACATTTCATTCAACTACTCAACCCCCTCAGTATTTATTTATTATTGTTTATTTCTCGTATTTATATCCCAGCTTTTTCTCCAAGGAGCTCTAGGTCCTCCCTCTCCTCCTTTAATCCCCCACAGATAACCCTGTGAGGCAGGTAGGCTAGACTGAGAGGCAGGGACTGTCCTAAAGGTCATCCCTTCAGCTTCATGGCCAAGTGGGGATTTGAACCCGGACCTCTCCAAGTCCTCACTGAATCCCCACAACAACCCTGTGAGTTAGGTTAGCTCAAGAGGCAGTGTGATTGGCTCATAGTGAGCTTCATGGCCGAGCAGGTATTTGAACCCTGCTCAATCCAACACTCTAACCACTACACCACACTGCCTTCCCCTGGATCCTAACTTGGGGGATACCTACATGGATGTGTGACTGGAGAGCCCAAGGGAGTTTAAAGCACATTTAAAGTAGACACCCCCCGGGCAAGAATTCTGGGAACTGTAGTTTGCTGGGGGTGTGGGGAATTGCAGTTCTGTAGGGGGTGAATTACAGCTCATTTGAGTCTTAGGAGGAAGCTGAGTGCTTTGAATATAGGATGGGGGTGACCATTATCTGGAGCACAGGGTGGTCTCTGCATTCCCAGAAACCCCCTCCCCAATTTGCCAGGTACTCACGCAATGGCCTGGAGAGTGCAGCCCATATGTGGCCCCTGGTTCTCATAAGACTGTATACGGTGGGCCGCATTAACGGGGAGAGGCTTGTTGCTGAATCGAGAGCAGCAGTCCTGCACGGTGTTCAGTCTTCCTGGATAAGAAAAGAGAGGGAACTTTGGGTGAGGGGGGCACATTTTTTTTTTAATAAGATATTTATTGAGATTATCAAAATATTACAAAATAAAAGAAGAAGAAAATACAAAATAAAAATGGTTAAAAACAACTCAATCTTTCCATTACTTATTTTTCATTAGCTTGTTTCCCGGACCTCCTCACGCCTCCCTTTTTTGTATTCCAGTTCGATTTGTTGGTTCAGCAAATCCTTACCCTCTTTGTTTATCCTAGTCTTTAATCTTAAAATATTGTAACGTTAAATTTTTACCTATTAATAATCCATTTTTCATATTCCCTTATAGTATTACAGCTGAAAACCACTTAATTTCTATCCAACATCATTCTAACATTCATTAATTTTACAATATTTCTGTAGATAGTCTTTGAATTTCTTCCAATCTTCCTCCACCGACTCTTCTCCCTGGTCTCGGATTCTGGGTGGGGGGGCACATTTGTGTGCTCTTCTGAATCCCAACTACACTCAGGTGTATGTGAAAGCTGGTAGACTGTTTTGAATGCATTGCATGGGGTTGGACTAGAGGACCCTTTGGGGCCCGGTCAACTCTACAATTCTATTTTTCTGTGGTTCTATTAACTGTGTTGAGGGACGCAGGTGGCGCTGTGGGTTAAACCACAGAGCCTAGGGCTTGCCGATCAGAAGGTTGGCACTTCAAATCCCCGCGACGGGGTGAGCTCCTGTTGCTCGGTCCCTGCTCCTGCCAACTTAGCAGTTTGAAAGCACGTCAAAGTACAAGTAGATAAATAGGTACCGCTCTGGCGGGAAGGTAAACAGCATTTCCGTGCGCTGCTCTGGTTCGCCAGAAGCAGCTTAGTCATGCTGGCCACATGACCCGGAAGCTGTACGCCGGCTCCCTCGGCCATTAAAGCGAGATGAGCGCTGCAACCCCAGAGTCGTCCACAACTAATGGTCAGGGGTCCCTTTACCTTTACTGTTAACTGTGTTAGTGACTTGTCATGACTTGCCGCTCAATAGACCTGGAGCTCACAGGTCAACTTGCCCCAACTCAGCTTTTAAACCATGTGGGTTTCTAGGGCTAGTGGCTCTTGGCCTCAGTTCCTTCATCTGTAAAATAGACACAGGGAAGCTTTTGCAGGAACACAGAAAGAGTTCTGAATGTGGTGCTGGACACAGAATTCAGTTCCCTGTGAATCAAAGCTTGTTCACTTTGCATTTTAAAAGAAAATTGCAGGTCCTTAGATTGCTCTTTGCATCCCTCCCAACTTCACAGTTCTACGAGCCTATGAAATACGGTAATTAAATAAGCCCAGAATCTTCTCCCAGAATTAAATAATACAATTAACCCTGGATCCTCCGCCAAATTTAATTAACCCAGAATTAAATAATGCAAAGCAGCAATAAGGGCGGAATGTATTTTGTAAAATCAGGGTAGCCAAACCAATTTGCCTCAAGTTTCCGAGTTGCAGATTCCAGCTATTCTAGGTAGATAAATCCGGGCTGCCCCCAGCTGAGTGTACAATAGGCAGCTGTGACAGGTTTGCTGAGCAAATGTCTTTAACGGTAAGAAGCATTTGCACTTGGGAACTGCCGTTTAACAAAATACAGAACCCACTAGAGGAAGCATAAAAGATGCCTGCAGTCCAGGAGCAGCCGCTGGAAGGGAGGAGGAAGAGAAGCATCCGTTGCTTGCAAGGAAAGAAATGAGCTCTGGGCTGGGACTTCTCTTGCAACCACATAAGCCCTGCAGTGCCAGCAGCACACTCCCCTGAAATTGCAGGCAGGGGCAATGCCTGCTTAAGCATCACAACATCTCTCCAGAAACTAAGTCCCCTTCTCTCTCTCCCCACCACCACATTGTCTCTCTCTCTCACACACACAGATGCACATAGTACCTTCGGCTTGGAAGACGCACAAAGCTGCAGCCAGAGCCAGGAGGCAGATGCTGGGCAGAGAAGGGAGAGCCATCTCTAGGGCAGAGGTTCACAGCTGGATTCTCAGGAGGCTTGTCAGTCAGGAGGCTGCAAGAGAGATGGACTGCCTGCTGTGTGCTGCCCCCCTCTATATACTTCCTCCGTTAAGACTTTCGCTTTCTTTTCGCCTCTCCTCGCCTTGGCATCTGGCCTGCTTTCCTGCCCGGACGTGTGTTGAACTTGGGGAAGGGGTTCAGATGCCATCGGATAGTCCAGCTGAACAGCCGCCAGTCCCTGGAGCAGATTCAAGGCGATGTCACACAGGCTAATAGTATGCATGTGCACATGTTTTGTTTTTGCATTATTTTATTTTATTTTTTTTAAATGATATTTATTAAGATTTTCAAAGATACAGAAAGTAAAGATTAAAATACATTCAAAGCCTTATTTTCATAGATCCACTTTCCGGGACTCCCCCCTTCCCCCACCCCTACCATATTCCCCTTTCATATTGTTGGCTCCACAAGCTCTCAGTTCTAATTAAAACTTAATTTGTTTAAACCATTATTCGAATTTAAAATTTATACACTCCTCATCAATACCCTTAATAAAAAACAAAAGTTCTCTCCCCAGGGCCCACCCCATTTTCATTCCACAATTTCCCTTTTTTTAAAAAAATAAGGACACCCCACACAATAGAAATATAAGAAATAAGAAATAAAAAGTATAATAGGTGAAAAAGAGCCAGTTCAGAAAAAAAAAAGTTGACAAGCCTTTGGATTTTAGTTCTCCCCCCCCTGTCCCCGGTTTAATTTCCCCCTGACCACCAAACCATGTTATCTGCCTGGAATTCTTAAAGTCCATAAATCACCTATTTCCCCCAACTCCTTGCTGGCTTTTTCTTTTTATAGTTATTTTTTAAGACATTTAACTTCAAATCTTTAATAAAACTCCCCCCATTGTTCTTTCCAAGTTGTAGTCCAATTTCCTCTTGTTCCGCTGCTGAAACGTTCTAATTCAGAAGTTTAGTAACTCTGCAGGGATTATTGTTATTCAGGAACAAAAACTTGCGTTCAGTCCCTTCCTTTCTTCAATAGAAAATTCTATTGTCTCCTTTAGCTGAACACCCTGTAGACAAAATATTATTTCCGTTTTGCAGCTTTCCCAGAAGATAACCAGTCCTGTAAAATTCCAATGGTATTTTTCCACTTACGACCATCTTTGTAATGTCCCGAAACTCCTCTAGGGGGATTGTTGTAACTTTGTTTTCTCTAGTCCAAAAGTCCGATTGTTATCCATGTTTTCGCCATTTTGTATCCAAGTTTTAACGGGTTATAGCAAATTGTAACAAATTTAACCAGCAAAGTTCTCATAATAAGATCCTCTCTGCTTTCCGACTTTGACAGCTACTTTGACAGCTGTCAAAATCTCCGACTCTTTTCACCAGGCTCTCTCTTCAATCACCCCGGTTCCCAGGGGGGGGGGGTCACGTTTCCCTTCTCCCTCAATTCTTCCTCCAGCACAGTTCTTGTAGTTCCCCATCATGGAATTCTTAGTTTTTATCAGCAATACAAATCTTTTTGGACCTTGGTTTCCACCATCCTTGTTTTGGAAGGTTTACAGTAGGGAGGGGGACTGACTTCCTTTTTGGATCCCCCCCCCCGCTCGTGTCCAATCCGAAAAAAAATTTTTTTTTTTTTCTCCTTTTGAACCCGGTTTCCAAATTACTCACGGGTTGTTGTTAAGAAGTCCGAATTTTCAATAGAAGAAGTCAGCGCTCTCCGCCAAATGGCATGCGGCTTCGCTCGGCAGGGATAGCAGAGGACTCAAAGCACCACGCTTCTCCCCGGCACCCGATCCGTAGCCTTTAAAAAGGCTCCTTCACGAGTCGGGAGGGCGCTAGCGGTGCCAGCCGAGTCTCCATGTCCACGGCCTCCGTGGCCGTGGTTTTTAAGGGTCCCCGCATCGCCGGTGCGGTAGGACCCAGCCCCTGCCGAGCAGGCTCCCTCCGGAGCTCGGAGGGAGTCCGCCATTCGGCGATGGCGCCAACCCGGAAGTGTTTTTTGCATTATTTTAAACTGCAGATTACAGTAAGTAGCGTGTGTCTTTCCAACTGAGGAAACACCATCCAGATTTCAGGGAACACGATCCTGCTCCTCCTGATGTCTCAATCTCCTCACAAAGCTTTACAGCGGGTCAGGGCTGCCCAAGATGATTCACTGCCTGAGGCAAAGGATCCGTCCAGTGGTTCCCAAAACATTTTGGGGTCACACATCCCTTGGCTCCACAAACTCATCCCCAATGCCCTCTACCCTACAAAAAGCAGTTCCCAGAATAGTGGTTCGCATGACCCACTAAGGAAGATCTTAACGCGATAAAATTCAAACAGCAACAATTAATTGCATGTTTATTCAAAATCCAGCTCAAACTATTTCGTTTAATTGATACAACAAAACTGATTAGCTTTATCCAGTGAGACCAGCTTTTTAAAGTCTGATAGTCATTTAGCAAGAGTCTCTGTAACTACTTCCCTGTTTAGTAAATTCTTTCATGCAATGGGTGGACTTGATGAAGTGACGCCAGTTTCCCAGTGTCTGGTTTAAAGTCAAAATATACAAAAATAAAAATAAAAAATTGTCCAGTAGCACCTTAGAGACCAACTAAGTTTGTTCTTGGTATAAGCTTTTGTGCGCGTGCACACTTCTTCAGATATGGGTATCTTATACCAAGAACAAACTTAGTTGGTCTCTAAGGTGCTACTGGACAATTTTTTTATTTTTTTGTATATTTCAACTACGTCAGACCAACACGGCCACAAACCTGAATCTGGTTTAAAGTCATTTAGGAGGAGTTTCAAATCACCACGTTCAGTACGCTGGAGTCAATTTCTTTGCTTGGAGAGAAGTTGGATGACCACACTAAAGACACGTCCCAGGAAAAAGGATGTCGCAAATGCAACAAGGAGCTTCTTAACCACTGCCCATGGGGCAGGATAGCGATCAGAAATTGCTTTGAAAGTGATGTAACATTTCAAACACAAAGCCAAGAAAGGAGTGGGCTGTAGCCTGGTCAGTTGTAAGTGGTCAATGATCTTGGAGGGGTCCATCTCCAGTGCCCCCCTGCCCCCACCTTGCCTCTTAACATCCCACTAGATAACCCATCCACATCCCAGGGGCTGTAGCACCCACGTTGGGAACCACTGGACTAGAGGGGTATCTGCCTTCTCCCCATTCCACCTGCAGAAGCTCAGTGGAGTGGCACTTTGATCTTACATCAAAGCAGAAAGTGGCTCAGCAGCACCCACCGTTGCACCTGGGGGATCACGGCCTGCGTTGCACACACAGCTTGGTCCACCAAAACCTCACTGGGGCTCGCTCATCACTCTGCCTGGTGCCCACTGGCTGGATGCTCAAGCACACGCTGCAATGCAGCGGGAAAAGGGATCACATGAGAAATGCATTGCATGCGCACCTGTGATGTCTGCAGGGTATTAGAGCAGGCTTCCTGAACCTCAGCCCTCCAGATGTTTTGAGACTACAGTTTTCATCATCCCTGACCACTGGTTCTGCTAGCTAGGGATCATGGGATCAAAAACACCTGGAGGGCCAAGGTTGAGGAAGCCTGTACAGTCATACCTCAGGTTACAGACACTTCGGGTTGCGTGATTTTGGGTTGTGCACCATCCTGAACCCAGAAGTACCAGAACGGTTACTTCTGGGTTTCGGCGCTTGCGCAGAAGTGCTAAATTGCGCTTGCGCATGCACAGAAGTGCCGAATTGCAATTTGCGGGTCGCAGGTTGCAAATGCTGTGGGTTGTGAACGTGCCTCCCACACAGATCACGTTCACAACCCGAGCGTCCACTGTATTAGAGGGAAAAGGAGGGAGGTTTCTAAAATGATGCATGTTGTCAAGAAACATTTTATCCCTCTCTCATAATACAAGAACCCCGCAGGGCCACCCAATGACGATGAAGGCTGGATGATTCACGACAGATAAAGTATGTCCATCGTCACGCAGCACATAGTTAAACTATGGGACTCGCCCGGGGATGTAGGCGCAAAAAAACGCTAATGCTAGTCTGCATCAGCAGAAGACTAGTGTCCAGGTCAAGGGAAGTAATAGTACCACTCTGTTCTGCCTTGGTCAGACAACACCTGGAGTCCTGTGTCCAATTCTGGGCACCACAGTTTTAGGAGGATGTTGACAACCTGGAAGGTGTGCAGAGGAGGGCAACCAAGATGATCAAGAATCTGGAAACCAAGCCTGATGAGGAACGGTTGAAGGAGCTGGGTATGTTTAGCCTGGGAAAGAGGAGATGGAGAGGTCAAAGGGCTGCCCCATGGAAGATGGAACAAGTTTGTTTTCTCCTGCTCCAAAGGGTAGCGCTCGAACCAATGGATTCAAGTCACAAGAAAGGAGATTCTGACCAAACCTCAGGAGGAACTTCCCAATAGTCAGAGCTATTTGACAGTGGAACAGTTTCCCACAGGAGGTTGTAGACTTCCTTTCTTGGAGTTTTTTAAGCCAAGTTTCGATAGCCATTTGTGAGGGATGCATTAGCTAGGATTCCTGCACTACAGGGCTTAGACTAAATAACCCTCAAGGTACCTTCTGACACTACAATTCTATGATTCCATGATTTGGCTCAAGTTGAGCCCAACTCTTATTAGATTTTCAGGGACACAGTTTTGAGGAGTCTGAAGATTCAAAGAAGTGATCTGCTTTCCCGTGGGTCCTAGCAACAACTTTTGGGAAGGGCCATGAACCCAAAAGTTTCTCTTTCTTGGATTTTCAGATGCTGCCAGTTATGATTTACATGGAGGGAAGGTTGGCCCAGGTCCAACTGCCTTTGTGGGAACTGTTCTCTGGTTTTGTTTCCCCAGTCAGATCTCATCCTGATTGCTTAAGTCAACAGCCCAGCAAAATAGAAAGTGGACCCCCCCCCCCTCCTCTGCTTCTGCCCTGCCCAGCCTTCAGGCAAAGTTCCATTTCCAGAAAAAGAGAGGCAGAAAAGGGTTGAGGAAAGTCAATTCAAGAAGGGGGACTTTCCAATGTAATGATACGCCACACGCAAACACACACTGCAAGTGGGAATTAGCTGTCAAGTGGAAAGCCTTTTGCACAGGATTTTCTGGCCAGTGTTGCTTTGAAGACCTCTAGAGACTTGGAACATGTGGGCTGCCTGTTGCAAACATTCTGGCTTTCAACAACCAAGGCTTCTTTCCTCAGCAACCGCAGCAGCAAAGCACCCTCTCTTCTGGGATCTATTGACTCTCTTGCTAAGCATTCCCCATCCTGTAAGTTGCCTCCAGATTGTCAGGATTTTGTGGGAATGGTTCAAGTACACATTGGAAATTCAAGTGGATTGCAGTACTCTGTTGCCCACCCTTTTTAAAAAAATGGACTTTTTGCAGTTAGAAAAATGATGGGAAAGCATGCTGAAAATGATTAAGAGGGAGATAAATAAATGTTGCGCAAGGAGTGTCCAACCACCTTTTTGCTTGCTCTAGAGCTTTTCCTATGGAAACCCTCTCTTTAAAGCTCAGTGGAAAACCTGAACTGATGTTTGCTCCAACTGAGTGCTGAAGAGCTGGATTTTGTGGGGAGAACTCTTTCCTCGATAGCCCTCACCTCAATTTGTCCTGTCCTTTGCAGTGAGTGGTTTGAATCCCACCGATGGAGTGAGCTCCCGTTGCTCGGTCCCTGCTCCTGCCAACCTAGCAGTTTGAAAGCATGTAAAAGTGCAAGTAGATAAATAGGTACTGCTCTGGTGGGAAGGTAAACGGCGCTTCCGTGCGCTGCTCTGGTTCTCCAGAAGCGGCTTAGTCATGCTGGCCACATGACCCGGAAGCTGTACGCGGGCTTCCTCGGCCAATAAAGTGAGATGAGCGCCGCAACCCCAGAGTCGGCCACGACTGGACCTAATGGTCAGGGGGCCCTTTACCTTTACCTTTGCTGTGAGCACCAAAGTACTGAAATGAAGATGCCAGTGACAAGCTGGTGTCAAGAAGCTTAGACTGTTTGCAGTGTACACACTTTGTTAAATAAAGATAAAGTGAGCCGGCTTTCACAATCTTTGCCAAATCTCCAGTCTCGTATTTCATTCTGGAAGGAACTGCAACATGTTTCCAGCACCTCCTGGGACATGTTCGTCAGCCTAGTGACCTAAATTACCTATATAGGGAAGTTTGTGGTTACACCCCCTCCCTCTCTGGGCAACTATGGCATTTTCACACTTGATCCCTCTGCCCCAACTTTGGCTTCTGCCAACCAAGGAGTCACAGGATGTCCTTTGCCCACTCAGTTCTCTGTTGGGACTTATCCTCACTTCCTTTCATCCCACTGCTTTCCCCTGAAGAAAGCCACTCTTTATCCCTCAGTCAGAGCTAACAGAAACCCAGTTCTCCGGATTGCCATTTGCTCTAATTTAGCATTAAAGAACAGGTTTCCCCTGGGTAAAGAGCAGAGCAAGGGGGGGAGACTGCTTGGATCCATGGGACAAGTGTGGACGACCCCTTAGTCTCTGCTCATAGGGGGGCTCTTTTTTTCTTTTTAAAGTATGTATGGAAAAGGGACGCGGGTGGCGCTGTGGGTTAAACCACAGAGCCTAGGACTTGCTGATCAGAAGGTCAGCTGTTCGAATCACTGTGACGGGGTGAACTCTCGTTGCTCGGTCCCTGCTCCTGCCCACCTAGCAGTTCGAAAGCATGTCAAAGTGCAAGTAGATAAATAGGTACCACTCTGGCGGGAAGGTAAACGGCGTTTCCGTGCGCCGCTCTGGTTCGCCAGAAGCGGCTTAGTCCTGCTGGCCACATGACCCGGAAGCTGTAAGCCGGCTCCCTTGGCCAGTAAAGTGAGATGAGCGCTGCAACCCCAGAGTCGGTTATGACTGGACCTAATCATCAGGGGTCCCTTTACCTTTATGCATGGAAAGCACCTGTCAGGGAGCTGGGTCAGAGATGGGCAGGAGGGGACAGAAACAGGCCAGGCTGGACAGAGACAGATATGGAGGATATGATGGAGGACATGGAGGTCCCTTCCTGCCACTGGGAGAATGTTGCTATTTTGGGATGGACTCTATCACATGCCAACAAAGCCAGGTGGCACAATCATAGCTGATTCAATGCTGTTGTGCAACAAACTTCCTCCAAAAGATTGTGGGCTTTTTCCAATCAGCAAAGGGCTGGGAAAACGCACTGGAAAGGGCAGGATAAGACTCGCTTTGGTGCTGTGGTATCTAATCTCTCTGGAAACAAATAATAGAATTGGAAGGGACCACAAGGGTCATCTAGTCCATCTTCTGCCCAACATGGGGCTTGACCCGTGGCCCTGAAATTAAGAGTTGCATGCTGTACCAACTGATCTATCCAATCCTACAATCAGGATGAATGGTCAATAAGCAGGTGATAAGAAGCTCAGCCTTCTTGCCTTGATCAGACCCCAACTGGAGTCCCTTGTCCAGTTCTGGGCATCACAATTGGAGAAAGGTATTGACAAGTTGGAAGATGTGCAGAGGAGGGCAACCACGATGATCAAGGGTCTGGAAACCAAACCTTGCGGGGAAAGGTTGAGGGAGCTGGGTATGTTTAGCATGGCGAAGTGGAGACTGAGAGGAGAAAGGAGAAAGGTAAAGGGACCCCTGACCATTAGGTCCAGTCGTGGCCAACTGTGGGGTTGCGGCGCTCATCTCGCTTTATTGGCCGAGGGAGCCAGCGTGCAGCTTCCAGGTCATGTGGCCAGCATGACGAAGCCGCTTCTGGCGAACCAGAGCAGCGCACAGAAACGCCATTTACCTTCCCGCCAGAGCGGTACCTATTTATCTACTTGCACTTTTTGGGGTGCTTTCGAACTGCTAGGTGCGCAGGAGCTGGGACTGAGCAACGGGAGCTCACCCTGTCACAGGGATTCGAACCACCGACCTTCTGATCGGCAAGTCCTAGGCTCTGTGGTCTAACCCACAGCGCCACCCGCATTCCTCAGAAGAAAGAATAGACATCATCAAATATCTTAAGGGCTGCCACATGGAAGATGGAACATGCTTGTTTTCTCCTGCTCTGGAAGGTAGGACTCAAAGCAGTGGCTTCAAGTTACAAGAAAGGAGATTCCGACTCAACATCAAAAAGAACTTTCGGACATTAAGAACAGTGGGATGAACTCCCTTGGGAGCAGGTGAAATCTCCAGTGTGGTGTAGTGGTTAAGAGCGGTAGTCTCATAATCTGGGGAACCGGGTTCGCGTCTCCGCTCCTCCACCTGCAGCTGCTGGGTGACCTTGGGCCAGTCACGCTTCTTTGAAGTCTCTCAGCCCCACTCACCTCACAGAGTGTTTGTTGTGGGGGAGGAAGGGAAAGGAGAATGTTAGCTCCTTTGAGACTCCTGAAGGGGAGTGAAAGGCGGGATATCAAATCCAAACTCTTCTTCTTCTTCTTCCTATATTGGAAGTTTTTAAGCAGAGGTTGGACAGCCATTTGTTAGCTGAGATTTCTCCATTGCAGGGGGTTGGACTCTTGTGTCCCTCCCTACTCTACAATTCTTTCAAACAAAAATCAAATAAAACCAAGCCAACTCAAATGAGAAGAAAGGAGATTGTGACTAAATCTTAGGAAGAACTTTATTTGATTTGAAATTGTAGGATTGCTTTCTTGTAACCCGTCCAAGGGACCCTGTGGTGAAATGGGGAGGAGGAGGTTAGAAAAAACCCCAATATATAAATATATGCCTGTTGTCTTTGTCCATGGAGTTTTCTTGGCAGGAATACTGGAGTGGCTTGCCGGTTCCTGCTCCTGGTAGTGATGTATGGAAGTGAGAGCTGGATATGGAAGTGAGAAGGCTGATCGCCGAAGAATGGATGCTTTTGAATTCTGGTGCTGGAGGAGACTCTTGAGAGTCCCATGGACTGCAAGAAGATCCAACCTCTCCATTCTGAAGGAAATCAGCCCTGAGTACTCACTGGAAGGACAGATCGTGAAGCTGAGGCTCCAATACTTTGGCCATCTCATGAGAAGAGAAGACTCCCTGGGAAAGACCCTGATGTTGGGAAAGATGGAGGGAACAAGGAGAAGGGGATGGCAGAGGATGAGATGGTTGGACAGTGTTCTCGAAGCTACCAGCATGAGTTTGACCAAACTGCAGGAGGCAGTGGAAGACAGGAGTGCCTGGAGTGCTCTGGTCAAGGGGGTCATGAAGAGTTGGACACGACTAAACGACTAAACAAGAACAACAACATAAACATATAGGTCTCTGCTTTTCCACCTTCATGTTCCATGATCAGCCACCTTCCTCTGTGACCTCATAAGACCAGCCAGTGGCATCAGCCTCCTGGCAACCAGAAGACAACATCCATCTGGTGAGCCACTCCAAGGAGCAGGCTGGGGAAAGAGGCCAAGGGAGGTCCCATCTTGGGTGGGTCTCTCAACCACCACACCAGAGAAGAGGCCGGCTGCCCCACAGAAACCTTCCCCTTGAGGTGAGTTGCTTGGGATCTCCCAGGTCTTCCCAAAGCCAGCAAACCACAACAGGTGGACATGAGGTGTGACCTGGATTTTAAGGATGGACCACGTAGTGTGTAGAATCTGACAGGTCTCGGGTGCAGTAGGATTCTGTCTGGGAGCTGGGGTGGGGGGAGAGATGTGCTTTTGTGAAAGACCACCTCCTTCCCTACAGACCCTCTCAGGTGCTGCGATCGGCAGAGGGGGCCCTCTTAGTAGTTCCTCCACCTTCAGAGGCTCAGTGGGTGACTGCTCAGGTGGAGAGGGTCTTCTCTGTGGTGGCCCCTGAACTGTGTAACTCACCACAGAAGTACACCTGGTACCTTCACTGCACAGTTTCTTGAAGATGCTGAAGAGACACCTCTTTATCCTGGCTTTTGACACGTGAGGTGTAGGTAACTTATTTTTTATTGTTGGAAGTCGCTTTAAATTACTTTTAAATTGTGTCTTAATGTTTTGCCCTTCTCTGGGACTCTATCTCACTTTGAGTCATAAGGTTTTCACTAGGAGACTGAAAACCATCACGTAAAAACCAATATTAAAATTAGCCGCTTAAAAACCGCCACCAAATCAGCTTCAGCAATGCACACATCAAACTCAATTAAAAGCATTAAAAAAGAAAATCGAGTATTTTCAGTTGCCTCCACTAAGAGAGGGAGTCTGATAGCGAAGCCTGGCCAGGAAAGGAAGTTCCAGAAGTGGGGCACCACAACCAAAAAGGCCTCGTCCCTTGTCCTCATCCAACTGATCTCAGAAAGATGGAGCTATTTTGGAAAGGGTCTCAAAAGCAACATTTCTGCCTTCAAGACAGATGCATGCAAGAGCAGGCTGTTCTCCAGCTATCTCAGTTCCAGCCCCATCTCAGACTTCAAGATCAAACCAGCTCTTGGAATTCTTCCCTGAAAAGAGTTGGCAGCCACTGTAGTTCTTTAAGTGGAGCTAAGATTCCTCTCCTTCCTATTAAAAACATTCCACTTGCCCCCTGAAACCTCCCGGCTCTCTCTAAACTTCTCCAGTCGGGTTCCAGGCAAGTTTCAGCTACATCCCCTCTCTTCTTATTCAGTTCTCAGAATGGTTTATGATAGTAACAAAGCAACCATGGGAAAGAATATCAGACAGCCTTTCTCAGCCTGTGGGTCCCCAGATGTTGTTGAACTACAACTCCCATCACCCCTAGCTAGCAAGGCCAGAGCTCAGGAATGATGGGAGTTGTAGTCCAACAACATCTGGGGACCCACAGGTTGAGAACCGCTGAAAGAGCCAGCAAAATGACAGATAAAATGATGTCCCAAGTACATAAGAAGAGTCTGCTGGATGAGGCCATTGGCCCCTCTGGTCCAACATCCTGTTCTCACAGTGGCCAAATAACCCTAAGAACCTAGGAATCGTGATAGACTGCTCCTGCAGCTGGAGGTTCCATAAGAGCAAAAGAAGAGCCTGGCCGCATCAGACCAAAGGAGGCCCGTCAAGTCCTGCATCCTGTTCTCACAGTGGCCAAGCAGCTGCCCCAATGGGAAACTCACAAGCAGGATCCGAGCACAAGAACCCTCTCTCTTCCTGTGGTTTCCAGCAACTGGAATTCAGAAGCATTGTGGCATCCAATGTGGAGACAGAGCAGAGCCATCCTGGCTCATAACCACTGATAGCCGTCTCTCCCATGAATTTGTACAATCCTCTTTTCAAGTCATCCAAGTGGGTGGCCATCGCTGCTTCCAGTGGCAGTGAGTTCCACAGTTTTAATTATGCACTGCGTGAAGAAGAACTTCCTTTTCTCTTTCATGAATCTTCCAACATTCAGCTTTGTCCATGAGCTCAAGCGTACCAAGAGGGAGAGAGAAACTTTTCTCTATCCCTTTTCTCCATGCCATGTATGATTGCAAAACTTCCACCATGTTGCCTCCTATTCGCCAAATGCTAGGGAAAATAAAACAGAAAATGTGCAATAAAATGAATAGGCAGGGAGGGGTGCCAAAAGACTCAAACCAGGATGAGCGCCTAATGTGAAGTTTCTGTTCCCTCGAAGTTGCCTCACATCCCCCACCCCCCCAAATGTTTATGAGTTTTTATCTCTGGAGGACTTCCTTCCCGACAGGAGAGAGTCTTGGAAATTTCCCTCTCCTTAGCAGTAAGTAACACAAAGAGCCTCATTTCCCGGCAATCTTCAGCCCTGATCAGAAAGTGATGAATGCACATTCTGTTTGCAGGAAACCATGTTCTGTGTTGTCCTGTATACATTTCTGCAGGACCTCTTCGGTCTAGAACAGGGAGCGCAGGCTGGATCAGGCCCAATGGCCTTCAGGATCTGGCCTGCGGAATGTCCGTGGATTGGTGTGGGGATTCTGTTCATTCAGGCTGCGCCATTATTTTTCTGCGCCATTCCATTCCCTGCCCACACACACCCACACCGCGGCAGCGCCTCTTCCCTCCCTCCTCCTGACTTCTCCCCTCCCTGCCTAGAGAAGGAAGGGAGCTGGGCTGAGCTGGCTGAGCACCATGTTAAGCAGCCCCCCTCCGGAGCCAGCCCCGAGGGGGGTGGGGCATGGAGGGTGCCCTCCCAGGCACAGGATAGCCACTCGGTTGCACGGAACACTGTGCATGCCCTGCAGTCAGGGGCGGAGTGAGCCGCCCATGGGGGCAGAGCTAGCCACTGATGGCGGACATACGCCATGCCACCCGCCCGCGACTCCCAAACCTCCTTCCCCACCGAATGTGATTTGGTGTTGGCCCTTTGTTCTGTCTTTTATGGTTTTTTAATTACTATTTATTAATAAACTAAACAAACCAAAGATAAAGAGCACAAATAAATACAGTGACAGCAGGTTGAAAGCAACACACGTTTGGAGATTATCACTGAACTTGTTGCTCCAAAAACAAAGGGGGAAGGGGCGAATGCCGCCGGCAAAGCGGCGCAGGTCCCCCCCTTACCCCAACGGCTCAGAGTAGGCTTGGGAGTCAGGGGCAGGCAGCGCGCCAAATGTCACCCCCCCCCCCCAGCGAAGACACCCGGGGTGGTCTGCCCCCACCACACACCCCTTCCTCTGCCCCTGTGCACACCCCTGTTTCCTTCACGTCAGCTAGAAGCCTGAAGCCTTTGCCCACCTTCTGAGAGCCTGAGGAGGGAAACTGGCAGCTAAGAGACCCTTCATTTGTGTGTTGCATCAAATGCTCTTCTCCGAAACATCTTTGAGGCAGAGAATGCTGGACCATTCACTCAGCGGAGCAGGTTGACCCCAAAGAGCACTCCCACACTGCCCTCTGCTGGGGGCAAAGGATTCTTATTTTATTTCACTTTTCTACCTGTGGATTTTGATTCAGCCAAAGTTTCGAGAGAAGTGGGAACAGGAGGCCTGGGACGTGGGAACGAGACCTCAGCATAAACTTCTTGGTGGCCTCAATGACAAGCCACTAACTCGCCATGGATGGTTTTCATCACTGTGCGGCAGTGACAATTTATGAGGCAGCACTTTGCCAATGGAAAATTATTAGCAGCAGTCTGCCTTTGCCCTGGGGCTTGGGGCTGGGTGCAACTTTGTAAAAGGGCAGGGGACACAAAATGCCATGATGGAGTCTACTCCAGGCAGCCCTGCCCACGCCCTGTGCTCAGAAAGCCATAGAGGCAGCCTCCATTTTGATATTCTTTCGCCCACGAAATACAGTTGTTAAGCCAAGGGTTTTCAGATAATTAATGTGATGCGGTGTCAGCCATTTGTTCTGTCTTTTATGGTTTTTTAAATTATTATTTATTAATAAACTAAACAAACCAAAGATAAAGGACACAAATAAATACAGTGACAGCAGGTTTGAAAGCAACATAAGTTTGGAGATTATCACTGAACTTGTTGCTCCGAAACATTACAGAAAATATCATTTTTTCCACAAACCCACTAGGCTGGTTTTATATGTATTCCTTTGTGGTGAGTTAGCTTAACCATAGTTCCTACTGACAAATCACTGATGGTGTGCTTTCTCTCTCTTCATTTTTAGCTATTATGATTGTAGCAGCAGTTATAAGGTTAAACACTATTACTTGATCGTTTTCTGGAACAGCTTATTTTAGATATCCAGGCATAAATATGTCTTCTATGACTTTATGGTGTTTAAAGAATTTGATTGTACACCATCATAATGGGTTATTTTTAAACGAGTTAATGATTTATAAATGTTCTTATAAATAAATTAAGTGTTCAAGGCTGGAGATGCCTCGGCGCATCTTTAGAGTAAACCAGCCTCCCACAAGGCTCCCTCTTTTCTTTCTTTCAGGCCATGGATCAGAGAGGTTCTGCAACCCCCAGCCTCCCAGGTAAGAAGGGCTACTTCACACAACCCCTGAACACACACACACCGTATCTTGTAGGGTAGGACAGGGCACAGGTTAAAATCAGTGGAGCGAGGTAGGAGAGGCAGGTGGTTCAATGCAAGAATGGGAGGAAGGGGCTGTTTCCCATGACAGTGGGGATGGGAGCTGGTCGAAGGGCCCCCTCTCAGCTACATTTAAGGCTGAATTTGCAGGTATTCCGGCTAAACATTTGGCAGAACTTTCTGATGGTAGGAGCTGTTTCAGAGTGGAATAGACTGTTGGGATTCACAGAATGCTGTGTGAGATAGTAAGTCTGCAGGCTTGAGGTTGCTAACTGATGCAATTGGCTGATGCAATCAGCCTGCAATGCTTTCTGTGGAAGTGCTGGATCAGAAAGACTCAGCAGTGATGTGCTGTCAGTTTATTGGCTGTCATCGGTTTAAAAGGGAAAACCTGGCCAGCAGTAATTGGGTGGTGTAGAAGAGTGTGGTCAGAGAGAGAGAGATAGAAAGGTCTTCCTGTTTGCCTTAAGGGGCAGCCAGGTACTCTGTCTGACTGTATGAACTGCTCGTGTATTATAGCCTGTAGATCATTGTATATATGTTATTGTTGTTGTTTAGTCGTTTACTCGTGTCCGACTCTTCGTGACCCCCTGACCAGAGCACGCCAGGCCCTCCTGTCTTCCACTGCCTCCTGCAGTTTGGTCAAACTCATGCTGGTAGCTTCAAGAACACTGTCCAACCATCTCTTCCTCTGTCATCCCCTTCTCCTTGTGCCCTCCATCTTTCCCAACATCAGGGTCTTTTCCAGGGAGTCTTCTCTTCTCATGAGGTGGCCAAAGTCTTGGAGCCTCAGCTTCACAATCTGTCCTTCCAGTGAGCACTCAGGGCTGATTTCCTTCAGAATGGATCGGTTTGATCTTCTTGCAGTCCATGGGACTCTCAAGAGTCTCCTCCAGCACCAGAGTTCAAAAGCATCAGTTCTCCGGTGATCAGCCTTCTTTATGGTCCAGCTCTCACTTCCATACATCACTACTGGGAAAACCAGAGCTTTAACTATAGGGACCTTAGTTGGCAAGGTGATGTCTCTGCTTTTTAAGATTTGTATACGTAGCTCACAATAAATATACTGCACTGAAGAACCTGGAACTCTGAGCATTTCTGCTAAAGCGCCATGAAGAATTCGCGACATAGACTCCCTCAGAAGGTAGTGGCCTCTCCTTCCCTGGAGGTTTCTAAGCAGAGGTTAGGTGGCCATTTGTCAGGGTTTCTTTAGCTGTGATCCCTGTGTTACAGGGGGTCAGACTAGATGGCCCATGGAACCCCTTCCAACATTACATTGCTATGAATTGTACTGTGTTTTATCTTGTATTTTATTCTGTGAACCACCCTGAGATCTTTTGATAAAGGGCAGTATATTAATTAGTAAAATAGCTAGAATACACTCCTTCAATCTGTTTGGTGCAGAATTTGGTAGGTGGGAAGGGTTTCCTGAAGCAGCTGGGGAAGATAGAGCTGCCTGGCCCATCCAAGCCACCAAGTGGACCATCTACCGTATTTTTCGCTCCATAAAACTCACCTGACCACAAGACGCACCTAGTTTTTAGAGGAGGAAAACAAGAAAAAAATATTCTGAACAAAACAGTGGATGTTTGATTTTTGTGGTTCATGCTGTGGCCACAGACATGCGATCTGATGTGAGTTTGGGGCAGCCCAATGCAAAAATCCTGACAATCCATGTGGATCTGTGCTTTGTAACCACATTTTTGCACTATTGCAGCTCCTCCTTTTCTTCTAATGTCTCTCCTCATTGCTTTAGTCTTCCTGTCTCCTCTCCTTGCAAGTTTGCTGTCTTTACCTCCCCCCTTCCAACCAGCCTCCTTTATTGCTAGCGTCCCTTATCTCGTTCCTGATTGGCAAACGATCAGTGGCTTTGTTTCAACACCCACTTTCCTCTTTCAAAAAAAAAAAAAAAAGCATGATCTGCTTTTTTTCGCCCCTGGACAATTCGGCTCCAGGGTTCATGCATTCGCTCCATAAGACGCACAGACATTTCCCCTTACTTTTTAGGAAGAAAAAAATGTGTCTTATGGAGCGAAAAATACAGTATATAGTTGATCTGATGCCAGAACCTGCAGGGAAAGAAGGAAGGCTGGTCAACGATTGCTAGACCATGGACAGCTCCAAGCAAACAACTTGGTCCAGCTAAGATTGGAAGGAGCTGGCCAAGGTCTTTGCTGCCTGTTTCCAGACTCCCACCTCCAGGCTCCACCCCATCAAAGGACCAACACTCTGGCCTGAAGATGGACACTCCTTCTTTCCATAGGTTTCATGCATCCATGTAGTCCATGCACTGATAACCTTGAAGCTGGACTACTGTAACTGGACCATGTGGGGCTGCCCTCAGGTCTGATTCGGGAGCTCCAGCTGGCGCAGGATGCGGGCATCCAGATTGCTGACGGGGTCTTCTGTTTGAGAATGTGTGGCACCATTGTTAAAACAGTTGCACTGACCTCCCACCCACTGCTGAGACATGTTCAAGGTCCTTGTATTAAATTACAAACCCCCGAACAAGCATGCAATAAAACCATTAAAAGAGTTAAACTCAGGAATCCATTAACCCTTGTGGGAAGATGCATTCTTAATTGTTTGCAGGGGCCTGGTGGAATAGAAAAGTTTTTGCGGGAATGTTCAGGGAGGCAGGAGTTATAGCAAGTTCTATAACTTAGCAGAGTTTTAAACATTTCCCTTTAAATACACAGCGGTTTGCTTGTTGCAAGCTCGTTTTAGCTTCTAAATATTGCATTCCTGGTAATTCTCTTTTGTCCCTCTTAAAAAGAATAAACACGACAATCTTTTTTAGAATCAGCAAGAGACGTTTACTCACAGTATCATCAGTTCACAAGTGGATCCCTGAAGGCAGACTTAGGTTACAAAATATACACACATGGAACTATCCCACAACTATTTCTAGCTGAAGAGCTGTTGCTTCTTCGACAAAAGCAAGATGGAGAAGAGGGAGTGTGCTGCCTAAGTTGCCCCTTTTGGTACCTGGGCAGGTAAGGTCACGCCCACCTCTAGTCATATGCAGAGGAAGTCTTGTCCCAGCTCAGGAGGAAACAGGAAGTTTTCTCCTGGCTGGTACAAAACATCCCCTTGCATGTCCACTCTAGGAATGTTGTACTTGACTGCTATGTGTTCCACATCCCACAGTTTTCAGTGGGTGTTTAAAGTTTGCCACAGAAGGCTAAATCTCTATTGGCTCGGTAGTGGATGGGAAGCAGCTGGAGTTTCCAAGCTATATATATATATATATATATATATATATATATATATATATATAATTTTTATTAGTTTTTTAACATATCATTTTCAACAGTAATTAAACATACTTTTATATCTTATTCAATTTTTTTGACTTCCATCAAACCTTTCTGAAAATTTTCCAATCTAATCTCTTAGTATGTATTTCTTATTTTCCCTATTACATTTCAAACTCATAACCAATATCTCTATCTTTTTCTACTTTGTAACACTTCGTATATTTCTCCTTACAAAACTTATTGTAGTCCTACTAGCGTAATTTGTTGATTACAATTGCTCTTCAGATAGTTCACGTACTTCTTCCAATCTTCTGTAAATCTCTCGTCCCACAGGTTTTGAACCCTTCCTGTCATTTTGTCCAATTCTGCATAGTCCATTAATTTCGTCTGCCATTCTTCTTCGTCAGAATTTCTTCTTGTTTCCATTTCTGGGCTAACAATACTCTTGCCGCAGTTGTTGCATATAAAAACAATTTAACATTTTGCCTATTAATGTCTGGACCTATAATACCAAGTAAAAATGCTTCTGGTTTTTTTTTTAAATGTACATTTCAGCATCTTTTTAATCTCATTATATATCATTTCCCAGAAGTTATTTACTTTTTTACATTCTGTCAGGGAATTGCCATCGGAGCTGGAAGCAGAGGGAAGGCTCCAAAGGGATGGCGGAGAGGGTCCCAATAGGGAGAGAGGGAGCCCATCTGCTGGGGAAGGAAATCAGCGTAACACCAGTAGAGAAGGGGGGCAGATGGGGGAATCGGGGAGGAGGCTCCAAGACTCCTTGCCGGAGACCAGCGGAGAGAGTACGGGTACTCCACTGCCCACACTCTCCCTGCGCAGAAGACTTCCGCGCAGGGAGAGTAGGAGGAGACTTGGCGTCAAGGAACTTTTGTGCTGGAAGAAGTTTAAGAAACGCCCACTGACGGATTCTTCTTTTTTTAAAAAAAAGAATATTTATTCCAATTTTAAAATTACAAAAAGAAAGAAAAAAACATACAAAAAAGAATAAAACATGTTACAAAAAACAGACAATAAGAAAAACTCAACAAAAGATAAAAATGCATTACAATAAAGTATAACAAAAATCAAATTAAACCTTTACAACCTTTTTCCCTTTTACTTATTTCCATGACTTCCTCTCACCTCCCCGCTTTGTATTCTAGTTTAGATCGTATTTCCAGCAAATCCTTCTAACCTTCTTTTCATTTACTTATTTTAACATTCAATAATGTATTTAATCCTCCTCTATCCTCAGTTTCTACATTTCATTTTTACATAATCCATTATACCATATCTGCCAAAACGGCCTAATATTCTTTTCCAACCTCTTTCTAACATTCTTTTATATTGCAGTATTTTTGAAGATATATTTTAAATTTTTTCCAATCTTCTTCCATCGGCCCTTCTTCCTGGTCTCGAATTCTGCCGGTCATCTCAGCCAGTTCCATATAGTCCATTACTTTCATCTGCCATTCCGCCCACTGACGGATTCTGCCAGCGACTGAGACAGTCACGATGCTGGAGGCTGTTCAGTCAGAAAGGGTTAACCAGGTAACCTAGCCAGGCAACTTACGCACGAGCAACCCCTAAACCCATTACACATTCCCACCACATATGATAAAATGTTACTTCTTTTTCTTTACATTTCCAACATTTATTATTTGTCTTATACATTTTAGCTAATTTCACTGGTGTAATATACCATCTATACATCATTTTCATCATATTCTCTTTCAAAGCTGTAAATTTTATCCTTTCATTCCACAACCTTCCCCATTCTTCAAGCTGTATATTATATCCAAAGTCTTTTGCCCAATGTATCATTACCAATTTCACTTCCTCATCTTTCAAATGCCATTCCAACAGTATTTTATACATTTTAGACATTATTTTACATTCATTGTTTAATATTTCTATTTCATCTGGAGCTTCCAAGCTTGATACACAGGCAGTTAAAGGGAGGGGGGCTTCTCCAGGCAGTTTTGGCTAGTGGGCTTTGGTTAGTGGAAGCTACCAGCTGCAGAAGATCTGTGCCTCACCATGCCCACTGCTCTGAGGCTATCTGGGGCCAAAAGACCCCTACTCATTTGCCATGTCCTCTCCCCTTCTCTTTCCCCTGCATAGCTGAGCCTCGATGTTCCATGACCGAGAACACCCTGCATGGAGAAGAGGAACTGGATGAGGAGACGGTGTAAGTACAGCACATGGTTAGACTGTGGAACTCCCTGCCACAGGAGTCAGTGTTGACCTCCAACCTAGATGGCTTTAAAAGGGGGCTAGACAGATTCATGGAGGAAAGGGCTTTTCTGAGGCTCTTACTTTTAGAACACATCTGAAGGCAGCCCTGTTTAGGGAAGCTTTTAATGTTTAATAGACTATTGTATTTTGATATTCTGTTGGAAGCCACCTAGAGTGGCTGGGGAAACCCAGCCAGATGGGCGGGGTATAATAAATGATGATGATGATGATGATGATGATGATGATGATGATGATGACAGAGTTGTTCCACCTGGCCTTTTGGCTTGGAATCAACTTGATCCCCTCCCCCTCTTTCCTTTTCCCTTTCTCCTCCTGTGATAGAACTCCTATTTGGGGACTTCCCAGACTTTTTTCTGGCCCACGTAGGACTAGTCTGGATAGTTAGCCTTGGTGAAGACTTGACATTTTTATCCCCAAAAAAGTTTTTGATTGAGTTTCCACTGAAATGAGGCTGCATTTTAATGTTTTAATGTTGTATCTTAATCTTGTTTTTTAAGTAGTATTTCAGTCAATTGTTTTTATATTTGGTGTTAGCCATCCTGAGCCCGGTCTTGGCTGGGGAGGGCGGGGTATAAATAAAATTTATTATTTATATTTTCAATTTTTATTTTTATTAACACTGCTGGGTTGCTTGTCCTCTCAGGAACTTCATTTCAACCTTGTATGAATCTCTGGGGCCTCTTTTGACTGAGGTGACCAAGCTCCAAAACAACCAGGACCCTCCTGCCCACCTGATGGTCGACATGAGAGCCAAGCTGAGGGAGATGGGCTCAACGGTCTCTGATGCCAGGAAGAAGATGATGAGGTACAACATGTACCTGGTGAGTCCTGCCATCAGCCTGCCCCACCTCCCTAGGGAGACGGCCCCAGAGCGTCAAGCAAGTACACCCTCCCTTCGGGGCAGGCTCTTTCCACAAAACCAACTGTGGTGCCTTTGCCTTCCTCCCCGCAGAAGAGGAGGCTCGCCAAAGCAGTCCATGAGAAGAAGGCCTTGAGGGAGCAGCAACTGAGGCAGCAAGAATGTAATGAGCAGGTAAGGCGTTTCCAACTCTCCCCAGTCCAGCGGAGTGGAGCTGAGGTGTTCCCAAAGTAAAGGAAGGACTGAACTCTGATTAATAAGAATACACACAGAGGCTGGAACCAGCAAGACTCTGGGAAGGGTGCGTATAATAATCTCTCTCTCTCTCTCCACCCCTCGGCCCAGGTCGTTTTATTCACAAAGAACTTTTTACAGAGTGTTCGTAAGAACCAATTAGATTTCTTCTGAGCATGTCAACAAACCCCACGTGGGGACAAAGTTAAACTACCAAAACTAATTAAGCATGGGGTAAATAAAACAGAATGGAAGTGAGAGCTGGACCATAAAGAAGACTGCTCCTTGGGAGAAAGGCGATGGCAAACCTAGATAGCATCTTAAAAAGCAGAGACATCACCTTGCCGACAAAGGTCCATATAGTTAAAGCCATGGTTTTCCCAGTAGTGATGTATGGAAGTGAGAGCTGGACCATCAAGAAGGCTGATCGCCAAAGAATTGATGCTTTTGAATTATGGTGCTGGAGGAGACTCTTGAGAGTCCCATGGACTGCAAGAAGATCAAACGTATCCATTCTTAAGGAAATCAGGCCTGAGTGCTCACTGGAAGGACAGATCCAGAAGCTGAGGCTCCAATACTTTGGTCACCTCCTGAGAAGAGAAGACTCCCTGGAAAAGACCCTGATGTTGGGAAAGATGGAGGGCACAAGGAGAAGGGGACAACAGAGGACGAGATGGTTGGACAGTGTTCTCAAAGCTACAAACATGAGTCTGACCAAACTGTGGGAAGCAGTGGAAGACAGGAGTGCCTGGCGTGCTCTGGTCCATGGGGTCACAAAGAGTCAGACACGACTAAACGACTAAACAACAACAAAATAAAACAGAACTACAAAGGAGTGCATTTGGCAACCCCTGAGGTCATAAACAAGCAATATACATGATAAGGAGGATGGCCAGGAGGACAGCGATCATTATCACCTTTATGTGAGACCTGTTTCCTGGCCCTAAGATTAACATATCAGAAAAGCTACATCAAAGAAGCTTGCCCACTATCTTTATGGCCCAGGATGCCTGCCTGGCAAAGCAACTGGGCTGTGTACGTGACTTGTCAAGCAAGAGAAATGGACAGTAGAGGAAATGGCCAGAGATGCAGAGGGTTGTGGGATTTGATCAGAAATTATTGTCAATACATTAAACCCAGTCAACACAATGCATTCATCGTGGACACAATGGATTGATGTATATTTTATAATTCCTCATAGTCATCCCACCTGACCCCACACTCTGGATATTTGCACTCCTACATGGAGCCACTTAGAATCACAGAAGAGTCAGAAGGGACTCCACGGGTCATCTAGCCCTCTTTGTACTGCGATGGGCATGGCTCCGAGCTGGAGAAAGAGAGAGAGAGAAGGGGCAAGGTTCATGCAGTGCGTGCATTCAAATTTTTGAAAGGTCATCCTATGAAAGATGGAGCAATCTTGTTTTTTGCTGCTTCAGAGGGTGGAAACAGAACCCATAGATTTGAGTGACAAGAAAGGGGATGCCAACATCAAGGAAAACTTTCTGACAGTAGGAGCTATTCCTACTGGTGGCCTCTCCTTCATTGGAGGCTATTAAGCAGAGGTTGGATGGCCATCTGTTGGGGATTTTTTAGTTGTGATTCCTGGCTAGGTCCTGCCCCTTGCTAGGCATGTGGATTTTTTCATCAAAAGAAAATCCTTCATCAGGCAGCACACAGGTAAACTATGGAACTTGCTAACACAGGAAGCACGTTCTGCATGAAACCACATGAAGTCTGAAGGACAGTCCATGGCAGCAGGTCCAAGGCAGCAACACTGAGCATAAATCTAAATAAATGCATCCTTCAAGTGCTGACCTTCTGGAAGGGAGTAATGTGTTGTGTGGTCACACTTGGATGCTGAGCGCCTCCCTCTTACCTACAAAGCTCACTCCTCTAATTAGAATGTGCATAATGCTGTTAGGGGGTAAATTGCCCATGAATAGCAATTATCCTTCACAGGCAGGGAACAGCAACCTGTCTCGGCTAGGCCTGCCAGGCATATGGAGCTGTTCAAAGTGGTTGTTCCCCTCCCTTTAATGCAAGGAAACAGCACCGCATAGACCAGGACACACACTGGCAAATTTGCAACGCTCTGCTTGAATCACCACCAATGCAATCAAAACACTGAGCAGAAATTCTCTTGATAGAGGGCTTGCCAAGTTGCAAAGGAAGGGTATTGCAGAGTTTAGTGCATTATTCAGGCGCCTCACCCCCCTGGAGCTGGTCCATGCATGAAAATCTGGGGTTTTAAATCAGAGGTGGAGGCACTATCCCAGACCTTTTGACTCTGATTTTTAACAGCTTTAAGCCAGAAGCACCTGCTGCTGGGTGAAATTTCATTAGGAGTTTTTGTTGGTTTGTTTTTCTACTGATTTCATAAAAATAAAGTATTGCATTGCAAGCTGTTCTGGGAATATCTGCTTTGAAATGTGGCATGTCAAGCACTTTCAATCAATCAACCTCTTCTGACACCCTTCCTTCCGTGTAGGAGATGCCACCACCAGAGCTGCTGAGGAACAAAGCCCAGGAGAGGGCTCACCGGCGGGGTGTCAGCCTGCAAGACCCCCAGTTCGTTCCAGTGGTGGAGGAGGCCTCAGGGCGACTGCGGGTTAGAGACTGGGTTTGGGGGCAAGGGAGTGGGAGCTGAAAGTGACGGGGGGGCAGGTTATAATGATGGGAGGCTTGGCAGCCCAGTGTGTGGTGCTGGTGCAAACACCCTAGGTTTGCGGTATAAACAGCCCACAAAAACTTACTTAACTACCTGGCGCAAACAGCGTTTTCTTAGCTTTTCCCAGCCTGAAAAGACAGCTAAGAAAAACATTAAGCTCAGGCCTGAAAAGGCCCAGCCTGAAAAGACAGCTAAGAAAAACATTAAGCGGCATGAATGAGGCAAGTTCTATAGGGCATGATTGACGGAAGAACTGGCTCTGTGGCAAGTGCCACAAAATACCCATTCTGCATCTGTAAGAACTCAAACGATTAACGTGCACCTGCACTTCAGAGCTCCTTGCCTATGGATATCAGGCAGGTGCCTTCCCTGTGCCTTTTGGCCCCCGCTAAAAAAACCCTCTTGTTTAAACAAGCCCACCCAAACTCTTAGAAAGTTGGTGCAAGTTTTCATCTGTTGTTTTAGTCTATTGTGATTTTAAGTTTTGCAAAAGTTTTAAATTGTTGTTGTTAAATTTTATTTTTATCTTTTTTGTAAATTGCTTTGAGGTGGTTTGTTTTTTGTTTTTGTTTACAATCAAGCAGTAAGTAAGTAAGTAAATGTAAAGGTAAAGGGACCCCTGACCATTAGGTCCAGTCGTGGCCGACTCTGGGGTTGCAGCGCTCATCTTGCTTTATTGGCCGAGGGAGCCGGCGTACAGATTCTGGGTTATGTGGCCAGCATGACTAAGCCACTTATGGTGAACCAGAGCAGCGCATGGAAACGCCGTTTACCGTCCCGCCGGAGCAGTACCTATTTATCTACTTGAACTTGACGTGCTTTCGAACTGCTAGGTTGGCAGGAGCAGGGACCAAGCAACGGTAGCTCACCCCATTGCAGGGATTCAAACTGCCGACCTTCTGATCGGCAAGCCCTAGGCTCTGTGGTTTAACCCACAGCGCCACCCATGTCCCTAAGTAAGTAAGGTCAACCAGCTCACCCCCCCCCCCCTTTTCTCCTTTCAGCCTCTCCAAGACATCGCCGATGGAAGCAGCCGGGTGTGCATGACCCCGCAGGGAGTGCTGCAGAAAAGTGCCTGCAGGCTGGATGGCATGCGTAAGTGCAGGGGTCAGGGTGCCCTGGGATGTGCACACAGACCTCTCTCCCCCCACCCCACATGTTTCTTGGCATTTGATGGGAGTAAACCATTTGCAATGAACAAGTCATGATCCAGCTCCTTACAGGGCCACTCCCACTTCGCATTGTTTTATGACACAGAACAATTTATTTCAGGGTCAGCAAAGTTTACCTCGCTAGAGCTGGTTCACTCCAGCAGAGATCCCTCTGTGGGCTGGATCGTGCGTACACAGCTGCAATTTCCAGCATCTGTGTCTGCTTAGATACAATTTTCGGCGTCTGAGCATGTACAGTTGCAATTTCCAGCACCGCGGAAGCAAGTCCGCGCCCCGCGCCGTGCCGGTTTAGCGTAGTGTGCAGGGACTCACCAAGCAGGCGGCTCAGTTCAGGGGTGGCTCGGGGGCCAGTTAAATGACCCCCGTGGGCTGCTTGTGGCCCATGGGCCTTAGGTTGCCTACCCCTGATTTATTTGGTTATGCCCATTATGGTGCTCAACTAGTCAGCCAAAGCCAATGCCTAGACCAGTGTTTCCAAAACTTGGGTCTCCAGCTGTTTTTAGACTACAACTCCCATCATCCCTGATTACCATAGCTGTCAACTTTTCCCTTTTCTTGCAAGGAATCCTATTTGGAATAAGGGAATTTCCCTTAAAAAAAGGAAAACATTGACAGCTATGCTGATTACTGGTCTTTCTAGCAAGGGGTGATGGGAGTTGTAGTCCATAAACAGCTGGAGAGCCAAGTTTGGAACACAGTGGCCTCGAGAAAAGGGCTGTCTTGGCCGGCTTGCTTTCTTGCGTTCTACCCCTACAGATGCAGGAAGGGACTTGGGGCATCATCAGGACAGACTGACCCCCGCCCCAAACTCACAACAGCAGCACCTTTGGAATACCTTGGTTCTCAAATTTAATCCATTCCAGAAGTCCATTCCAAAACCAAAGCATTCCAAAACCAAGGTGCGCTTTCCCATAGAAAGTAATAAAAAAAATTAATCCATTCCAGACTTTTAAAAACAACCCCTAAAACAGCAATTTAACATGAATTTTACTATCTAATGAGATCATCGACCCATAAAATGAAGGCAATTATCAATGTACTATACTATAAAATAAATAAGACAGTATTGTAGATGATGAAAATTAAAATTAATTTTTTTCTTACCTGCACTGATAGTCATTGTTAGGATTGGGGGCTTTTATCCGTTTTTGCAGTCACACAATCAGTCAGTCAGTAGCTGAACTGGGTTCCACACTGTCACAGAAACAAATTAACTGAAAAAGCCTCAAAAACTCAAAATAAATAGCAAAAAACAAAAGCACCAAACTTAATCTGTTCCGGAAGTCTGTTTGACTTCCAAAATGTTTGGAAACCCAGGGCACAGCTTCTGATTGCTTCAGGCACCCTGGAAACAATAGCTGACAGCCGCATCAGATGCTCAGCTTCTGAAAGCCGTTCAAAAACAGGAGCACTTAGTTCCAGGTTTTCGGCGTTTGAGAACCAAGGCGTTTGAGAACCAAGGTACCACTGTACTTCATTGTGGAGTCTAACTGGGTTGCCCTTCTCTTTCAGCTTCTCGTCCATCCCTTGATAGAGGCCAGATGTGATCGCGGAAGTTGGCAGACAGATCTCTCAATGCTTTTCCTTTGGGACCCCATGGACCAAAGCAAGGCTCAACATGGCTGAGCTTTGTCACCCAGTAGCACCAATTAAACCTCATTTCTTCCATGAGTTCCAGGATAGTTGCCTCTTCTTTCCAGTACAACCACTCTCATTTGCAAATGGTTGGTTTCTTGTAAGATGCTAACTTGCAATGGTTAGGGCAGGCACAGGCAAATGCGCCCCTCCAGATGTTTTGGGACTACAACTCCCATCATCCCTAGCTAACAGGACCAGTGGTCAGGGATGATGGGAGTTGTAGTCCCCAAACAGCTGGAGGGCCGAGCTTGCCTGTGCCTGGGTTAGCGCCATAGATGTAAAGCACATTCAAAGCACACACACACACCAAGAATACTGGAAAGTGTAGTTTGTTAATGGTGCTGGGAATTATAGCTTTGTGAGGGGTAAATGACATTGGACTGGATGACCCCGGGATCTCTTCCAACTATATAATTCTATGTAAATTCATATGAATGCCTTCACTTCTTTCTCACCTTGTGCCATGGAAAAACTGGAAACTTGGTGTGATTTTCAACTCTTGATTAGTTAAAAGATAAGCAGGTTTAGTTAGATCATCAGCATTAGACGTGAGTAATCTTCCATCTATTTTGGCATTCTAATTATCCTGTCATGATGCTGTGATTTATGGTGCCACTTTCTTTAAGATGATATTTAAGTGCTTCATTTATGCCAGTTAATACTTCATTGTTTTAATGTTTATCCTGCTCTTTAAAGGAAAAAAAAATCTCAGAGCATCTAAAAGTAAAACAGAGGGGAGAAATAAGTAAAGCAAACAAGAAGGATGAGCCATCATTTCACTTCTGGATTTTTGTGGGGCAAAGGATACTGGGAATCAGCAGCCCTGACCTCTGATGGGACCCCAGCTAGGAACAGAAAAAAAATTCTGTTTGGTTCTCATTTAAAGGCAAACCTCCCTCTCTTTCCAAAATAATATGAAAACCGGAACACAGAACCACCATTTAAAATTTGCATGATTTCTCCATCTAAGCAAGGTGTTCAGAAATGCATGTACGGGGGGCGTGGGGCGTGCCTATGAATCCATACAAGTGAAAACAGCATAGAAAAATGTGTTATTGGGAGAAATTGCTTTGTAAAAATGTATGTATTAGGCAACATCACATAGAAACATGTATAATGAGAAATTCACACTAAAATGCCGATGAATTTTCATGAGAAAAATAAAATTTTCATGAGCCTTTAACATAATAAAAAAGCCACAAACTGATGATTTAGTTGTAATTCCTGCAGGGCAGAGAGTGGGGCTCAATGAGTCCCTTCCAGCTCTGCAATTCTAGGATGCTGAAATGCGGAGAAAGGTGAGACAGATTTGCCCGTCTTTAATCTGCAGCTGGAGGAATCCCAGTTGCAGGAAAGCGCAAGCGGGGAGAGTTCTGCTCTTCTGTTCGAATCCTGATTCCTGGTTCCCCAGAAGAGGCGTCTGGTTGGCCCCTGTGAGAACAGGAGGCTGGACTAGATGAGTCATTGGCCGGATCCAGCAGGCTCTGCTTATGTTCAAAACTCACCTCCCATTTGAAAAGCACTAAGACAGAAAATGGAGGGATTCAATGGCTGTTTCTGTACAGTGGTACCTCTGGTTGTGAACGGGATCTGTTCCGGAGCCCCGTTCGCAACATGAGCAGAATGCAATCCACATCTGCGCATGTGTGGGTCGCAATTTGCCGCTTCTGCCCATGCGCGTGACGTCATTTTGAGTGTCTGCACATGCGCAAGCAGCGAAACCCAGAAGTATCCCTTTCCGGTACTTCCGGGTTGCCGCGGGATGCAACCTGAAAAGATTTAACCTGAAGCAAACATAACAAGAGGTGTGACTGTACATGCAATTTATTGGTGGATGGGAGAGAAATCAACTGGACTCAGACTCCGGGTACAATATGTGTGTATTTGAGAAAGAGGTGGGGTGGGGAAGAGAGAAAAAAATTCACACCCAACTTTCACACTTAGAAAGATATTTGGCATCGCAGACACTCTTGCTGAATTTCCCCAAACAGATTAGACTTTTCCTAACTCATGAAACTCTG
The DNA here is from genome assembly GCF_964106645.2 of Podarcis pityusensis. Classification (NCBI taxonomy): domain Eukaryota; kingdom Metazoa; phylum Chordata; class Lepidosauria; order Squamata; family Lacertidae; genus Podarcis; species Podarcis pityusensis. The sequence goes on along the minus strand of NC_138036.1, from coordinate 1,262,886 downwards.
TGAGGCCCCCATGAGGCAGATGGAATCTGCCTTGGAAGGTCCTCCACAGCCAACCAACTTGGCCACCTCCTTAGGAACACCATTCAACATCCAGCCTCGTTGGAAGATTCCTGGAGTCACAGAACTGTAGAGTTGGAAGGGACCCGGGGGGTCATCTAGTCCAACCCCCTGCAATGCAGGAATCTCAGCTCAAGCATCCATGACAGGTGGCCATCCAACCTGGTTCAAGACAACCCCCCTTCACATAGCGCATAGTTAAAATTATGGCACTCCCTCCCACAGGAGACAAGGGTGGTTTAAAAAAGAGATTAGACGAATGCATGGAGGAGAAGGGCTGTCGATGGCTACTCTGTCCCTTCCCAGTTGGAGGGCAGCAATGCTTCTCGATACCAGTTGCTGGAAACCACAGGAGGGGAGAGAGCTCTTGTGCTCGGATCCTGCTTTCGAGTTTCTGAGGGGAATCTGGTTGGCCACTGTGAGAACAAGATGTTGGGCTGCGTGAGCCATTGGCCGAATCCCACAGGCTCCTCTTATGACATTCAGGGACAAGACAGTCTGGAATGCCCAGTTTTCTGTTTTCTTTTAATTTTTTTAATACTTTTACTTTGCTTTAAACAAATACAGATAAATATAAACAACCAAAATTACAAAAGAAAAATCCTTAATAATAATGATGATGATGATGAAAAAGCTAAAAATCTACAAAAAATATCAAAGTACATGGCATAGAACATAAGCCATTATGAGAAAGAAAAAAGGAAAAGGAAAGGGGGGGAGGGGGAAAAAAAGAAAAGAAAAGAAAAGAGGAAGATGAGCCAAAACACAAGAAGGCTCATCTATCGTATGCTTCCGTCAAGGTCAGAACAGATCATTATTCTTATCAATTCTCTCTATCTGCATTCCATAGAATACCTCATCTGGGTATCACGGAACATTTCCCTATGCGGTATCATTCTAAACATAACCAGGTCTTCCTTAATGAACCCTTATTCCTAGATAATTATTTAAACATTCCGATTTTTCTTTCACCATCTTTTTAGGTTTATCTCTTATTGCATCCGTCAGCCTTGCAAGCTCCAAGTACTCGCACAATTTGACTACCCATTCATCTTTAGTGGGTGTATTTTTATCTTTCCAGTCTTTTGCCACTATAACCCTTGCTGCTGACGTTACATACATAAAGAACCTGGTTTTATTTTTGGGAATATTATCTGAAACCATTCCCAGTAAAAATTCTTCTGGTTTCTTGCTAAATGTAGTTTTTATCAATCTCTTTATCTCTTCATAAATCATATTCCAGAACCTTTGTATCTCTAAACAGGACCACCACATATGGTAGTATGTTCCTATCTGTTCCTGGAATGCCCAGTTTTTGAGTGGTTTTGTATTAAGGTGGGGTTCTACCCCATGTCAGATCAGATATCTTTAAAAAAACAAAACCTGAACATATCTAGAAAGCCCATGCTTATATTTACAGTCCTCTAGGTAATAGAGTTCTGCCAAGAGAACAAGCTGGTCATCACAAACACGCTTTTCCAACAACACAAGAGACGACTCTACACATGGACATCACCAGATGGGCAGCATCGAAATCAGATTGATTATATTCTCTGCAGTCAAAGATGGAGAAGCTCTATACAGTCAGCAAAAACAAGACCTGGAGCTGACTGTGGCTCAGATCATCAGCTTCTTATAGCAAAATTCAAGCTTAAACTGAAGAAAGTAGGAAAAACCACTGGGCTGGTAAAATACAATCTAAGTCAAATACACCTTATGAATACACAGTGGAAGTGAGGAACAGGTTTAAGGATTTAGATTTGGTGGACAGAGTGCCTGAAGAACTATGGATGGAGGCTCATAACATTATACAGGAGGCAGCAACTAAAACCATCCCAGTGAAAAGGAAATGCAAGAAAGCAAAGTGGCTGTCCAACGAGGCCTTACAAATAGCGGAGGAGAGAAGGCAAGCAAAATGCGAGGGAGATAGTGAAAGATACAGGAAATTGAATGCAGATTTCCAAAAAATAGCAAGGAGAGAAAAGAAGGCCTTCTTAAACGAGCAATGCAAAGAAACAGAGGAAAAGAATAGAATGGGAAAAAACAGAGATCTGTTCAAGAAAATTGGAGATATGAAAGGAACATTTCGTACAAAGATTTCCATAATAAAAGACAAAAGTGGAAAGGACCTAACAGAAGCAGAAGACATCAAGAAGAGGTGGCAAGAATACACAGAGGAACTATACCAGAAAGAAATGGATGTCTTGTATACCCCAGGTAGTGTGGTTGCTGACCTTGAGCGAGACATCCTGGAAAGTGAAGTCAAATGGGCCTTAGAAAGCACTGCTAATAACAAGGCCAGTAGAAGTGATGATATTCCAGCTGAACTATTTAAAATGTTAAAAGATGATGCTGTTAAGGTGCTACACTCTATAAGCCAGCAAATTTGGAAAACTCAGCAGTGGCCAGAGGATTGGAGAAGATCAGTCTACATCCCAATCCCAAAGAAGGGCAGTGCCAAAGAATGTTCCAACTACCGCACAATTGCACTCATTTCACACGCTAGCAAGGTTATGCTTAAAATTCTACAAGGCAGGCTTAAGCAGTATGTGGACCGAGAACTCCCAGAAGTGCAGGCTGGATTCAGAAGAGGCAGAGGAACCAGAGACCAAATTGCAAACATGCGCTGGATTATGGAGAAAGCTAGAGAGTTCCAGAAAGACATCTACTTCTGCTTCATTGACTATGCAAAAGCCTTTGACTGTGTCGACCACAGCAAACTATGGCAAGTTCTTAAAGAAATGGGAGTGCCTGATCACCTCATCTGTCTCCTGAGAAATCTCTACGTGGGACAAGAAGCTAAAGTTAGAACTGGATATGGAACAACTGATGGGTTCAAAATTGGGAAAAGAGTACGGCAAGGCTGTATATTGTCTCCCTGCTTATTTAACTTATATGCAGAATTCATCATGCGAAAGGCTGGGCTAGATGAATCCCAAGCCGGAATTAAGATCGCCGGAAGAAATATCAACAACCTCAGATATGCAGATGACACAACCTTGATGGCAGAAAGTGAGGAGGAATTAAAGAACCTTTTAATGAGGGTGAAAGAGGAGAGCGCAAAATATGGTCTGAAGCTCAACATCAAAAAAACGAAGATCATGGCCACTGGTCCCATCACCTCCTGGCAAATAGAAGGGGAAGAAATGGAGGCAGTGAGAGATTTTACTTTCTTGGGCTCCATGATCTTTTTAAAAAAAAAAAAAAAATTATTAAAATTTCAAAAAAAAGAAAAATCACATTAATGAGAAAGTTAATAATAAAAAAGAAAAATACAAAATAGAAAGAAGAAAAAACAGTTAAAAACAATTCCATCTTTTCATCACTTCTTTTACATTTGCTTGTTTCCCGGACCTCCTCATACCTCCCTCTTTTGTATTCCAATTCAATTTGTTAATCCAGCAATTCCTTTCCCTCCTTTTTAATCCTAATCTTTAATCTTGATATATTATAACATTAAGTTTTTACATATTAGAAACCAATTTTTCCATATTCTTTTATACCAGTACGGCTAGAAACCACTTAACTTCAATCCAACATCATTCTAACATTCATTAATTTTGCAATATTTCTGTAAATAGTCTCTTGGGCTCCATGATCACTGCAGATGGTGACAGCAGTCACGAAATTAAAAGACGCCTGCTCCTTCGGAGAAAGGCGATGGCAAACCTAGATAGCATCTTAAAAAGCGAGACATCACCTTGCCGACAAAGGTCCATATAGTTAAAGCCATGGTTTTCCCAGTAGTGATGTATGGAAGTGAGAGCTGGACCATCAAGAAGGCTGATCGCCAAAGAATGGATGCTTTTGAATTATGGTGCTGGAGGAGACTCTTGAGAGTCCCATGAACTGCAAGATCAAACGTATCCATTCTTAAGGAAATCAGCCCTGAGTGTGAAGGAATGGGTTTCCAAAACCCAAAAACTGACTGTGCAGGCAGTTTTAAACTGCACCAAAATTCCTATTTTTCCTTAGCTAAAATGCATAAACTCAAGCCGTTGAGTAAATCCATAACAAGAACAAAGCTCTCTCTCCCTTATCAGTCCGTGGCGGCAATGAGTGACCTTGCCAAGTTCCAGTACAGCAGGGATGATGTGTGTGTGCCTTATCTTATGTGCTGACCACAAAGACGCGCAGACCCACGTCTGGGAATAACGCCAGAGTGTGTTCTCGGAAATGGTGACCTCTGCCTCCCAGATAAGAGTAGGAAGAGGAAGATCCTTTTATGGTCAGAAGTACAGGAAGGAAGATTTTGTCAAAGATGTATAACTTGCTGCTGAAATGGAATACTCAGGATGAAATGGTGAAATCTGCTATGATTAAATGGGCACAAGATGTTGGGCATAATATTATGTTTGCTGACTGGGAACAGTTGTGGACCACTGGTATGAAATTTACGGCATGTAATGCCTTAAGAGAAAATATTATGAAAATGATATACAGGTGGTACATAACCCCAGTCAAGCTTGCAAAAATCTACCATTTGCCTGATAATAAATGTTGGAAATGTAAAGAAACTGAAGGTACATTTTTTCACCTTTGGTGGACGTGCCCAAAGATTAAGGCTTTCTGGGAGATGATATATAATGAACTAAAAAAGGTATTTAAATATACCTTCTTGAAGAAACCAGAGGCCTTTCTCCTGGGCATAGTGGGCCAATCGGTGTTAAAAAAGGACAGAACTTTCTTTATGTATGCTACAACAGCAGCAAGAATACTCATTGCAAAGCATTGGAAGACACAAGATTTACCCACACTGGAGGAATGGCAGATGAAAATGATGGACTACATGGAATTGGCGGAAATGACTGGCAGAATCCGTGACCAGGGAGAAGAGTCGGTGGAAGAAGATTGGAAGAAATTTAAAGACTATTTACAGAAATATTGCAAAATTAATGAATGTTAGAATGATGTTGGATTGAAGTTAAGTGGTTTCTAGCTGTACAGGTACAAAAGAATATGGAAAATTGGTTTTTAATATGTAAAAATTTAAAGATATAATATATCAAGATTAAAGATTAGGATTAAAAAGGAGGGAAAGGAATTGTTGGATTAACAAATTTAATTGGAATACAAAAGAGGGAGGTATGAGGAGGTCCGGGAAACAAGTAAACGTAAAAGAAGTGAGGAAAAGATGGAATTGTTTTTAACTGGTTTTTTTTCTACTTTGTATTTTTCCATTTCATTGTTAATTTTTTTACTAATGTGATTTTTTTTTTCTTTTGAAACTTTAATAAATATTATTTAAAAAAAAAAAAAGAAGAAGTACAGGAAGGAAGATCCTTTTATGGTTGAGAGTACCAGAGCAGGAACATATGTGATGTCAACCTGTGGACGTAGGCCGACGTGGTTGGGCTCCTAGGGGAGGAGTGAGAGGGTGTCTGGAGGATATATAAACTGCATGAAACCTGTCATTTCTTTGTACTTGCTGTGGACTCACCGCGCAAGTGCCTTCTGCTATCCGGAGAGCAGAATAAACTCTTTCTCTGAACCAACCTCGGTGTCATTTTGACTTCCTTCCTCCTGTCCCTGAGCAATGCAGACCCAATCGGTGAACTCCAATAACGCTACAAGTGCTCATTGGAAGGACAGATCGTGAAGCTGAGGCTCCAATACTTTGGCCACCTCATGAGAAGAGAAGACTCCCTGGAAAAGACCCTGATGTTGGGAAAGATGGAGGGCACAAGGAGAAGGGGACGACAGAGGACGAGATGGTTGGACAGTGTTCTCGAAGCTACCAGCATGAGTCTGGCCAGACTGCGGGAGGCAGTGGAAGACAGGAGTGCCTGGCGTGCTCTGGTCCAGGGGGTAACAAAGAGGCGGACACCACTAAATGACTAAACAACAACAAGGTTTGAGAGAGAGTTTTGTAGTTGGCCAGTACTGAAAACTTGCCTGTCACCTGCTAACTGCCTGAGATGCTCTTGACATCACAGAATGTTCACAAACATTCTGGGTTCTGTTGGCAGCAAGACTTGCAAAAGAGGCTTAGAGGAGGACCCAGGAGGCAGAGGAAGAAATGGGAGGAGAGACATGATAGAAAGCAGCAGCAGCAGCAGCCTGAGCGAGAAGAAGGGATGTTGGGCAGAAGGCTCAATGCTCAGGGAAGAGGGAGGCAGAAGGGCAACAGAGGAAGGAGGCCTTTACCACTGGGAAATTTGATCAAGAACGGGACCTTGTAGGGGTTCAACTGGATGACGCTTGCGGTCCCTTCCAACTATACAACTCTATGATTCTTTGCATATCTAGTTAATGTAACAGAAAGATCCCTCTGAAAATTCCAGCCAAGGAAGAGAATCTTAACAAAAGCAGAGGTTTTTTATTTTCTTACAAATAAAACAAAACACAGACTATTATTTACAAATCAATAAAATAATAAAAACCTAAAACCTATACACGATTCTCCTCCTCGCTGTCTGTTGAGCTCCAGAACGCCCTGCGCCTCAAAAGAATCTTCTCCTTTAGGTTGTGGAAGGGATCTTCGGAGGGTGCCCCGCTTCGCCTGCCCATGTGTCTTGTGAAAGCAGAGCCCCGGGGGTGGTGGCTCCTCCCAGGAACACCAACATGAGACACTTCTGGAGCTACGTGTCCACCTGCCCCTGTGGCGTGGCAGTCCTCATGCCGCGGTTCCAAAACGCCACTTTGGAAAAAGGCCCTGCTCTTCGGCTGCGCCCTTAAAGCAGCTCCCATTTGCCCACTGGGCGCACCCAGAAAACATTGCTGCGCAAATCTCACTCGGATAACGGATCCTGCCGCCTCTCTCTGGTGCATCCTCCCCCCTTTCCCTGGGGGTGTCCCCGCTTGCAGGCCCAGAGGTCGCTCTCTCCGCGCCTCGCTGCTTGAGGCACTGCTCAATGGCCTCTCCGCCCCCCTGGTGCTGAGCCTCGTTTTCCTGCTGCTGGAAGCCCCATCCTTGCCCCCAGCTCCCCTCCTGGACAGCCTTCCCGGGCTGGGAGTTTTCTGCCTTCTCCCCTCTTTGCCCCCACAAGACCTCGCACCCGAAGCCTTGCTCCTGCTCCTAGCCGAGGCCGATGCGCTCTCTGGCCCTGTGGACCTTTCTCTGCTGTGGCTCGTTCTGGGGGGCCTCCCCAGAAAATGTGGGTTGGAGGCTGAGCTTGCGGAAAGGCCAGGTCTGTTCTGGGATCTTGTGTTCTCTGCCGGAGAATGGTGTGCTTCTGAAACGCCGGTTCTGCGGGCCTCCTTGTCGCTCTGAACCACAGAACGGGCTCCCGTGTGCCTCTTTGAGACTCCCCCTTTCACAGCAGGCTCAGCACCCCCACAAGGCTCAGTCCTGAACCCATCAGTCTTGCCCACCTCCTCTTCTTCCTCCAGGCAGCTGGCAGTGGGGGCTCCTGGCTGGATGCCCCCACTCCAGGTTACTCTCCGCCTTTCCTGGCTTCGCAACCAGATGTGCAGCCCGTGCTTCAGGTTCAGTTTCCCCTCCAGGATGGCAGAGATGAGGAACAAGCGCTTTTCCGCATCCTTGGCAGAAGAGGCCGTTTCTCTCTGAGGTCTTCTGACAGCCTTAGCTGCTTTGGGGCAGGATCCCGCCCCAGGCCTCTCCCCCACGTTCTGATCATCCTCAGCGCAGGGCTCCTGTCTTGCAAGGCTCTCTCTGCTGTGGATGGCTTTGCTGCCCCTGTGCCTGGCCCTCTCCCTCTTCTGTTCTGTGCTGAAGGGTGACTGGTCCTCCGCTGGCAGGGGGCACGGTGTTGGCGGGTGGTCAGGTGGTGTCTTCAGAAAAGTGCCTTCAGAGGCTGAGATGCTGCTGGTTCCAGGCATCCTCTCTACACCTGTCTCTTCTGCATCCGAGTGAAACCAGTCGGACGGAGGGGCTGGAAATTCTTCACCAGTACCCAGAAAACATCTGGACGAGAGATGCTGGTTGGAGTCTCCTGAGGCTTCAGAACCCTCGCATGAAGCCTTCCTGCTTCCTTCAGCAGCTTGGAGAAAAGCATTGTGCTGCTGCTGCTGCTGCTCCAGAGATCTCCCGCTTACGCTGAGGGGTGGAGAAGGAGGTTTCAGGCCTGTGCCGACTTCCCCTCTCTGCCCATCAGCCCAGCCCCTTGGCTCTGAGGGTGCAAATAAGGCTCTGTGGTCCTCCTGGGTCTGGAAGGGTGGCCCCACCCTACCTGCTGCAGACAGCCCAAGGCTGGCCTTTCCCCCATGGATCTGGCCCCTCAGTCTCTCCTGGCATTCTTTGCCCAGCCCTGGCACCATGGCCTCGTAGGTGGACTGTGGGGAGATGGCATGGGACGGGTGCACGAAGGACCCCAGAGTTCTCTGGGAGATGTGGGCCCCAAGCAGGCCACTGGCTGCTCCTTCAGAAGACTTGAGGAGGCCCTCCTGTTCTGGGAGGTTAACATCCACCCTGCTTTCCGCAAAGGACAAACTGGGTTCTTCCTGGGTTTTGTTTCTTTCTGGAGAGGGGGAGGAGCTGCTTCCTGCACCCTTGGCCATGGCGGGGGCCTCTTCCTGCTGCTGCCAACCTTGATGTGCATCCGTCCTATAGGGGAACGTCCTGCTTTTCTGATAAACGGTGGTGTGGCCCATGCAGGTAGAGTGGGTAGCAATTTCTGGGGATGGAGATGATGGCGTTGGTCCTACTGGATGCTGGCGGTTCTGCATCATTCTCCGGAGGCTGCGGTCCAGCCACTCTGAAATCTTCTCTTTATCCCAAAGCAATGTTTCGATGCAACTTTCCAGGGCTGATTCAACACTGCTGTCCAGAGAGCTGCGTTCCAAAGAGTTGATAAGTTGGTTGCTGCTTGGCTGTTGCTTGGTTGTTGCTACACCCTGCTTGTAGTCCTTAGGCCGAGCCGACGGAGGGGGAGGCGGCAGGATCCCATACTCCTCCTGTGGCTCCCGAAAGGTTCCTGGGTCCTTCAAAGACATGCCCAGAATGAATCTCACCCCAGGGGAGCCCTGCAATGCCCTTCCTTTGAAACATGGGCTCCTTGACAAACTCCCTCCATGTTTCCTCTCCTGGCCGCTGCCTCCCAGTGAGGTCACTGTGGAGGGATGGTGTTTTGGGGAAACAGAGGAAGAGGCTACGCAAGAAGTAATTCTCCCACCGTGTCCCACTTGAAGCTGAAGTTCAGTCCGGTGGCCCTGTGGCTTCTTCTGCAAGCCTGAGCGGGATCCCATTTTCCCGTTCTCCAGAGATCGGTCTCCAAAGACCCTGAGTGGTTTATAGTAGCTGTGAAGTCTGGGCTGGGAATGGCGAAGGAACAGCTTCAGCGAGTCCTGGATCTGCTCAGAAACACGCCAACGGCAGGCCACAGCCAGTCTTCCAGGGTGGGTGGCCATATGCAACTTGGCATCCTGCCATGTGCTCTGGCCACAGACCTGGCCTCCTCCTGGAGCCTGCGGGGGACTTTCCGCCTTGACGCTTGTTCTCTCTCTGAGCTGCGGCCTCTCATGGGCTCCTCTTGTTCCTTCTCCTCCCTTTGGGGCCAGAGCTTGTGGCTGCTCCCCAGTGGCTCCTGGTGCCTTTTCTGCTAAAGGCCTTTCCCCATCTGCATGTCTTTCTTCTTCGGAAGATGGACACTCCCTGGGGACGTTCCCTTCCTCGGCAGCCTCCAAACTCATATCAGTGGTGCTGCTTTTTTCCCCCATGGCCTCTGGGCTTCCACCTGCAGCAGCTACTTCCTCTGCCCCCTCTTGGCTCCCAGGAGGAACTCTGTTGTCTCCCTCTTCTCCAGCATGTCCAGTCTCACCAACACAACCCATCATTTCCTCCTCCTCCTCCTCCTCCTGGGCGTGGCCCACGGCTGTGACCCCCTGACTCTCTCCAGCCACACTCATTTCATCTTCTGCTGCTGGAGGGCTTTTGCAAGGGGCATCTGCAGACTGTGGACTCTGTGTCTCAGATGTGCTCATTTCCCCTTCCTTTGCCCTTGGAGCCCACTCTGCCACAACTCCTTCTACAGCCAGTGGGATCTCATAAACCACACTCCCATTCCCTGCATGCTGTGGGCTTTCACCACCAACACCCTTGGTGGCCTCTGGCATCCCATTAGCAACATTATCTTGAGGCTCTGGTCCAAGAATGCCTTCCGTTTCTGTGGCCGGTGGTCTCTCACTAGTAACCGTGGTCATTTCTTCAGAAGTGGCTTGTGGGATCTCCTCAGTGATCTCTGCTTCCTCTGTGGGCTGTGGGCTCTCAGAAGCAACGTCCTCTGTGGCTTGTGGGCTACTACTGCTTCTTTCCTCTGTCACTTGTTTGGTTTGGGTAGCTGCTGTGTTTTCTCCACTACCCTTTGTGATCACATGAGGGGTGCTTATTGCTTCTGTAGCATTTGGGTTCTCGCCAACCCATTCTTCCAGCTGTGGACTCTGAGCACCAGTCTTTTCTTCCTTTGTGGCCTCCTCTGGGCTCTCTGCAGCTATGCCCTCATTCTCTTCGGCTCGTGATATCCCACCACTCACTTCCTCCCTGCCCTGCCATTGGTCATCCGTGATGTCTGCTTCACTAGGAGAATGCAGGTTCCCATCAGAGATGTTCGTTTCCTTGTTCCTCTCTGTAGTCATGCTTCTGTCACCAACAAGACCCCCCAAATGACAGCGCTGGACAGCCAACTCAAGCCGGGCAATATCTTCTGTGGGCATAATAGTCATGGTCATGCCACGAGGCCACAAGGTCCCTTGGCCAGCAAGGATCAGCTTGGGAAGGGGTTGTCCTAAAAGGAGGTGTGCAGGTAGCTCAGAGACCCCAGCAGCAGCAGCAGCAGCTGGGGAAACCCCAAACTGGAGCTCCATATGTTTCTTAGCTAGGTGAAACCACATTGCCCTCAAGCTCTTGGACTCCAGTGTGGGGAGTGGAGGAGCTGCATTTTGTGTGGGGCTGGCCACTCCTCTTCTTCTGCAGGCGTCCTGCTCTGTGCCCACAGCCCACCGTACTGGAGCACTCCCAGAGCTGGGCCAGATCTCATCCAGACAAGACCTCAGACCTTTTCCTACTGGCGCATCAGCCGATGACAGCAGCTGAAGGGACTGGGCCACCCTCTTGGGCAACCCCCACTGGTGTTGGAGATTCCTCTTACGCATGTGAAACTCTAAGCGGCTGCAGATTTCTTGAGGTAGGAAAATTGGCTCTTGTTGAACGATGTGAACCTGAACCACCTTGGTTCTTTGGGGGGTGGGCAGGAGGGGAAAGTCTCCTACAAAGGCCCTCAGTGATTTCTGGACAAGTCCTGGGAAGCCCCATGCATGGTGGAGCTTCTTCTTCATGACATGAACTTCTAAGGCTTCTCTTTCCCGGTCCCGAAGGAACAGTGTTTGTGCCTCCTTGAACTCAATGACGGGCCTTTTCCTAGATCCCAGGGGCTCAGTGAATGGCCCGGGCACCATCCTGCTCAGATACTCCATGTCATCCGTTCCCATATCTCCCCACAGGGATGCCAGATGCCTGCCCTGAACAGCCAGGTCCACTTGCTTGACGTCACCCATGGGGAAGTGGGGCCAAGAGGAGCAACGAGGCTGGTGCAGCATGAAGCCAGGAGGGATCACCTTGGGGAGGGGTTGCCTGGGGGAGAGGTGCGCCCATGCCCAAGGGAGGCTGGTAAAATCTTGGGAGTCCCTCAGCTTCACCTCCAGGTTCTTCTTCGCCAAGTGGAGCTGCAACTCGTCCATGACTTGACCTTGCCATAGTGTGTTCCAGCCCATTCCCGTCCTGACTTCTGACAGTTCAGGAACCATCCCACAGTCAGGACAGTGGGGGTGGTCTTTCCTGTACCCAGCCCTTCCCAGGCCAAAGGTACTGCTCCCAAACTCAGGGCAAAGTTGCCTGATAGACTCCAGAACCCTCCTAGGCAGCCTCCACCGTCGCTGGATCTCCAGCCTCTGAATGTGGAATTCTAAGCTCCTGAAGATGTTTCGCGGAAGGAGCAAGGATGGCTCCTGCCGAAGAACATGGATGTGGACTTCAGACCTTTGGGGGCTGGGCGGTGGGGGAGCCCTTTGCATGAAGCCCACCAGAGATTTCTGGATGAGGCCTGGGAGACCCCACTGATGCTGGATCCTCTTTGTTCGAATGTGCAGCTCTAAGCTCTCTCTGACCTGGGCTTCAAGAAATGGCGTCGGCTCCTCTAAGAACTCCACATCCATGTCTCTCGGGGGCCTGGAGGGCAGCTTGGGCTTCAGGGCACCCACAGTCACTACGTAGTTTCTGTCCAGCCCCCAAAGGGATGCCAAGTGATTGCGTAGGATGGCCAACTCCACCTGGTCCACCTCCGCTGGCCGTATAAATGGCAGGAACTTGCTGCGTGGTTGTGGGGTCCAGTGGCCTCGGGAGGCTGGCTTGAGGAGGGGTGGCCTCCAAGACACCGGCGCACCTTGGCAAGACTCTCTTACAACATCTGGGGAAAACTCCACACACTTCTTAAGAAAGGGGAGCTGCATCTTCTCCCAGACCTTTGGTCCAGATGTGCTGAGGAGCTGAGTCATTGGTGGAAGAGAGCCAGCCCTTGTCCTTCCAGCCCCCTGAACATCCAACTCTTCCCCGACCCAAGACTCTTTCCTCCGGCTTCTGCCTAGTGGTGGAAGACGAGGCCTCGGGGCTTCCTCTCCCAGGACTGCTGTCTCAGGCCATAGACCCAATGATCTCAGGGACTGAAGGACCCTCCTGGGCAAGCCCCATTGCTGGTGGAGCTTCCTTTTTTGGATATGCTTCTCCAGACAGTCACAAACACCAGCTGGAAGGAATGACAGCCCCTGTTGCCTTATCTGGAGGTCCACCATTGCCACGTGTGGGATCTGCGGTGAATGAGCCCCACCTGAAAAGCCTGCCAGAGACCTCTGGACAAGGCCAGGGAGGCCCCATTCATGCTGGATCACCTTCTTGTTGACGTGCAGCTCCAAGGCCTCTCGGTCCAGGACTGAAAGAAACAGTGTCTCGGATTCCACAAACACGGGTGCTCTTTCGGGCCCGGGAGGCTGCAAGGACGGCCTGGACACCACCCCACCCAGAGCTTCTACATAGTGGGTGCCCAGTCCCCAGAGGGACATTAAGTGGTTGCGCCGTATGGCCAGTTCAATTTGGCCTATGTCTTCTGGCCTCTGGGAGGGCAGGAAGTGGCTGCGGGCCTGGGGGGGCTTCTGGCTGGGCAGGATGAGCTTGGGGAGGGGCTGCCTCACAGAGGGGGGCGTGCTTTGTCCAGAAGGCCTGGTCAAGGCAGGCAGGAGCCCCAGCTGTGCCGCCGCACACTTCTTGCCTAGGTGGAACGTCACCTTCCGTGTGTCTCTAGCAGGCAGCAGAGGGGGCCTAAGATGACCCCATGGGGAGGAAGCCACCACCATCCTCATTTTCCTGGACCTCTGGTCTGTGCCTCCCCCAACCCCAACCTCTGGGTAAAACGTCCTGAGAGATTCAAGGACCCTCCTGGGCAAGCACCATCGCTGGAGCAAGACTCTCTTCCGCACGTTCCTCTCCAGCTCTTGCAGGGTGGCATTGCTGAGGAAGGGGACCTTGTCAGCCAGGAGGACGGTCACCTCCACATGCCCACGTGTCCGCAAATGGGGGGCATCTGGGGAAAGGGAGTGGAGGGATCTCTTGACAAGGCCTGGCAGCTCCCAAAAGTGCTGCAGCTTCTTCTCCCTCACGTGCCACTCGAGCTCCTCCCGGGTTCCTTGGCTGAGGAACGGAGTGTCCACTGAGGCAAAGTCAAGCATGGCGCCCTTGCTGGATGAGGGAGGAGAGGGGGCCTGAGCTGAGGCCTTCTGGAGCTGGAGAGAGAGGGACTTTCCATAGAGTGTAGGCAGCCCCCACTGGCGGGACAAGTCTTTGCGGGTGACGTTGAGCTCCAGGTGGTCCAGGACTGCCTGCTCCACAAACGGAAGCTTTTGGGATCGTGGCCGCTGGGCGAGTGTCAACCCAGGCAGTTCAGGCCTCCTGAGATGGCCATCAGGGGCCTGAGACAAATGCTGTACAGGGTCAAACAGTTTCAGTTGAATTTCCAGAACCGTTTTGGCCACGTATCTCTGTAGTTCTGAGTTTGGAGGGTGCTCTGGACTTGGTGCCTCTGCAAGCAGTGGCTGTCTCAATCCCCTCTCCCATTGGGTGGACTCTGAGGCCTTCTCTAAACCCCTGGGTGTCTCTGCAGGCAGAGGGGAGCACGGTCTGACTGTGTGCTGCTGAGATGCCGTCACCCTCTTGGGAAGGCCCCGCTGCCTCTCTGGGATCTTGCTCCTGATGTGGCCGTCCATCTGCCTCGTGGTCTCCAGGGTGATGAAGGTGGGCAGGGAGCTGTCAGGGAGGACCTCCCCTTCCACTCGCCAGGACAGCATGGGGAACAAGCAGGGCTCTTGTAGTGGAGGTGGGACAAACTGCTGCAAGGACCACTGCACCAGGCTGGGCTGGTCCTCTTGGGGCTCAGCCTTCTTCCTGGCGAGGTGGGATTCCAGCTGCTGCTGTGCACAGTGGGGCAAAAAGGGCTCTTCCACATGCCCAAATTCAGTGGCGGGATGCCTCTGAGGTGGTGTGGTTGCCAGCTCCAAAGCACTGGGCACCTTCTGGGTATAGGACTGGAGGTATTTGCTCCTGATGTTCACGTCCACACAATACGCCTTCCTCCAGAGACCCAGGCTTGGCCCACAGCGCGGCTGAGGGTGGCTCCTTTGCCGTGGGCTCAGCTTGGGGAGGGGTAGTTTCTTCACGCCTGGGGAGGCCGTTTCCGAGAAATCCCCCATGTGTTCAGAAAATGCCTCCAGCCCATTCTCGAACAACTTCTTCATGGCATCAGCTTGGGGGTCAGTTAGGGAATATAGGGCAGATTGGAGGGTGCCACCCCCAGCTGTGGAGATGAGGTGGGGAGCGTGCTGGTGTGGTTCTTCTGCCCTCGGGTGCTTGACTCCTCCTAGGCCTTCCTCTTCCGTGGATGTAGAGGAGATCTTGTCTATCATGTGATGAGAGACCGTCTTCCTGTGCCAGAAGGTCCTCTGGGCTCCCCTTGGTAGCCCCTGATGCCTGCGGAAAGTCACTCTCTTCACGTGCTGTTTCAGCCTCTTACTGCTGGCCACAGCCACGAAGGGGAGATCCTGAGGCCTTGTCACTGCATCCGCCTCCCTCTTTGTGGACCCCAGAAATGTGGGGTCTGGGGCAGGAGGCAAAGAGGTCTTGAGGAGGCTCAAGGGCAGCCCCAGGTCGTGCTGAAGCCTCTTCACAACCAAGTGCAACTCCAAGGTCATGCGTGCCACATTGGACATGAAAGGAGTGTCCACAGAAGCAAATTTGCGCCTCTGATGCTTGTGAGACCCAGGTGAGGCCTTCAGGGGCCAAGAATGACTGTACCTTCTTCGTTGAGGAAGAAAATGCCCACCCTGACCATCCTCTTCCTCGCTCTCGGAAGAGGCATTGCTCTCACTCGGAGAGGAGGTTTCATATTTTTCCTGCTTAGGAAGGGGGGCTTCATGCAGCCCCCAAAGCCTGCCCCTGTCTTGGCTACGGACGGGTGAGGAGGACAGGCTGGAAGAGGAGCTGGTGGAAGACGGCTCAGGTGGTCTAGAAGAGGTCCTGGGGTGGTCTTCTTGGTCTCCCAACTCTTTGTTGTCATCAGAACTGCCAGGGCCTGTTTTGCACCAAGGGGCAGCCGGGCTGTGGGGCTGGGAGTGTGGAGGGCCTGGCCATAGGGCTGACGAGCTGGGGCCCTGGAAATGAAGGCTGCTTGCAGGGTGGCGGGGATGCAAACAGGGCGGCTCCTCCTGCTGCTCCTTGCGGCTGTGAGGGTGCTGCCCCTTCCAGGGCAAGGGGGCTGCTTCCAGGCCTGGACTGAGGCCCCCAGGGTTAGGGGCAGGGTTGCTTCTGCTCCGCGGAAAGGTAGCTCTTCCCCCCAGGACAGGAATGGCTGGCAGGCTGGAGCGCTCTATGTAAGAGGAGGTGGGCAACCCCGCCGGGTGGCTTCGTTGGGCCAGCCGCTCGGCCTCCGTAGCGGTGCAGGCGCACAAGGGACAGGCTGCGTTGTCACACAGCAACCTGCGGATGGAGATGCTGGGGCTGGTCCTGTCTAGCAGCTGCCAAGTCACCGTTTCCCTCTGCCGGACTCTGGGGCCTGCAAAGAGACAGGAAGGCACCGGTCAGCTTTCCTCCAGACCCAGAGCCGCTTTCCTGCCATATACACCTGCGATTCCTGTCGGTATTTTCATCCCTCCCATTGCAAAGGTCACCGGATCATGTCTGTTTTACTTTCTGTATCAGAGAAAGGAGGGAGCAGAAACCACTCTTCCAGACTTCCCTCCCTAGCACTCTGCTGGTTTTTCTTTGATCTGTCTAGAGGCTAGGTGGCAGTATGAGAGAGCTGACTCTCTCGTGCATGTCCATTATGTTCTTTTCTTTTGTTTAATCAGTAGTTATAAAATTAGGTATGCAACAAAACCTCCACTGTTTCGCTTCCATTACTCTGCTACTATTGAGGTGCTCACAACAGCAAATGTGAGTTCACTGCACCAGGACCTGCTCCAGAGGAACGCTGTGCTCTGCTGTTTCTGCGTTTGTGTGATCGGAGAGTCAGTGAAGGTGCTCCCGACACCCAGCCCATGCAGGTGCTGAAGACGAGGGCTCTAAAGGGTGTACGGACAATTCCTGCATTGCAGGGGGTTGGCTTAGATGACCTCTGGAGGTCTCTTCCAATGCTACAGTTCTGCAATTCTGCAGACCTGCCACACCTGGGCTATGTTTTCAGTGCCAGGAAATGCTGCTACAGCAGACTGTGGGAATGCTGAGGGTGGCAGGAGAGGATATATTGTTTATTAATATCCTTCTTAACTTGCGCTAGCAAGTTCTTTTATATAGCAGTTACTTTTCCCCCTTTTATATGCACAACAGATAGCTGGTTGCAGGCTCGTGTGAGCCTCTCACTATTATACAATCTGTCTCAGATAGAATTGTATGTTCCTGGTAAGTTCCCTTGAATCACTCTTAAAAGAATAAAGAAGCCAGTAAAAGAATAAAGAAGTCAGTAAAAGAAGTTTACTTACATCAGTTCACAGTAGGATCCCTGAAGGCAGACTTGGTTACAAATATTTTCATGTGGATCTACCCATATGGGGGAATAATCCCAGTTCTACTGCTAGCTGAAAGCTAGCAGAGCAGTCCCAGCTAGAAGCTGGTCAAACGAAGAAGGAAGTCAAAAAGAGAGAGGTGTGCTGCGTGACTCGTCCTTTTGTTACCTGGACAGGTGAGGTCACGCCCACCTTCTATCACATGCAAAAGGAAGGATGCTCCAACCAGGAGGAACAGGAAGTTTCAACTGTCTGGACCAAACATTCCCTTGCGTATGTTCTCTAGCATTTCAAGGAATGTTGTGCTTGACTTCCTCTCATGGATCACATCCCACACAGACATCACCTCATGCGACACACCAACGCTGCTTTATGCCTCCCAAATGAGGATTCTCCATGCAGTGTCTGGAAAATGCTCCCGTCAAAACACGGAGGTCAGCAGCTGCTGCAGCTCCCAGGGGGCTTATGCTAAGCATAAAAAGCACAAGCAGAACACCTGCAACATTCCAGCATCATAGAATCATAGATCTGTATGGTTGAAAAGGATCACATCTGGTCCAACTCCCTGCAAGGCAGGAATCTTTCGCCCAATGTGTGGCTCGAACCCACAACCCTGAGATTAAGAGCCTCATGCTCTACCGACTGAGCTACCCCAAAGGTAATCCCAGAGCGTCCTGTTTTCACAGTGGCCGGACAGCTTTAGAAGGGAGCTCAGCAAATTACTGGATGATAAGGAGATAAATGGCTGCTAGTCACAATGGCCGCATTCTGTCTCCAGGATGACCTTGTTCGCTCAAATGACTAGAGCATGGTGCTGATAATACTAAGGTTGCAGGTTCAATCCCTGTATAGGATAGCTGCATATTGTTGCATTGCAGGAATTTGGACTAGATGACACTCAGGGTCCCTTCCAACTCTGCAAGCCTATGGATCAGTGACAGTAGCCCTTTCAATACCAGTTGTGGGGCAACACCTGAAGGAGAATGCAATGGTCGTGATTATGACTGGCATGCCAAGGGACTTAGCAACAAGATGAGATGCAAGCATCTTAAAAGCAATTAAAAGCCAAAGGGGAAAACAGCACACAGAATGGAAGTTATCTAAAGTGCTCATCCAACAGTACAATCAAAAGCCCACTTGACTTGCTGGTGGGCTTCCTGCAAGTCACAAGAAGAGCCTTGCAGCTGGATCAGCCCATAGAGGGGGCATCTCATTTTGTTGTCCCAGTGGCCACCCAAAGGGAATTCCAGAAGAGGGCCTGAGAGCAGCAGCATTTGGCCCGCCTGCCATTCCCAGCAATGGGCATCATTCAGAGAGACGCTGCTGCGTCTGACAGCGGAGCAGAGCTAGAAGTTCTGGCTGGTCCCTCTGGGTGTACAGATCCCTAGAATGTGGCTCCTGCCTGTATGCCTTACCTTCTCCTTTGTCAACATTTGCCTGGGGCTGGTCTCTTCTTTCCAGAGGATCCTGCCAGGAAGAGAGGAGGCAGCAAAGTTACTCAGGAGGAAGGGGGTGTCCCTGATCTTCCTGCTTTCTGGAGTCACAGGCTCAGGACTCCCCAACCCATGCACTTGAAAGTCATTTAAAAATTAAAACCACGATGAAGCTGGGGAAACAACAGAGCCACTATGCAGAATCAGCCCAGCAATAAAGGTGTTGGGGGGGCACTAAGATGGTCAAGGGTCTGGAAACCAAGCCTTATGAGGAGCGGTTGAGGGAGCTGGGTATGTTTAGCCTGGAGAAGAGGAGACTGGGAGGTGGTACGATAGCCAACTTCAAGTATCTGAAGGGTTGTCACAGGGCAGATGGAGCAAGCTTGTTTTCTCCTGCTCTGGAGGACCTGGAGCCAGTGGACTAAAACTGCAAGAAATGAGATTCTGACTCAACCTGAGGAAGAACGTTCTGATGGTAAGAGCTGTTCAACAGTGGAAAGGACTCCATTGGGAAGCTGTGGGTTTTCCTTCCTCTGAGGTTTTAAAGCAGAGGTTGGATGGCCATTTGTCATGGCTGCTTTAGCTGAGATTGCTGCGTCGCAGGGGGTTGGACTAGAGGACCTTTGGGAGACCCTTCCAATACTACTGTTCTGTGAAGACTCTTTTCTGTTTACAGGCTATAGAACATTTTAATCTTTTGTACTCTGCCTGTGCTAGTCCCAGTCCAGCCCTCCACCGAGCCCTGGAGCCTGTTCCCAAGATAGGGGCCTGCCATCTTGCATTATGAAATCATCCACTGGGAAGGTTCTTCATCAATGGCCCCCATCTGGGGTCTGAGCTGATTCCTGTTCTGAGCCTCATCAGACAGGTGTCTTGGGACCAGCAGGCCGTTTGAAGCATAAGAAGGGGAAAGGGAGAGATAGGTGCTTCTTCTGAGAGAGCAGGAAGACCACTGGTGGTGACGTGAGGGTGGTAGAGCTGAAAAAGCAAAGGCCATGGGAAAGAATTTCTCAGAATATGGGGGGGGGGGGGGGTAGAGGAGCTTTCAAGGACCAGGACTATATGCTGGATTCAGAAGTGGACAGAAAACCAGTGTAGGAACTTATGGAGGAGACTCCCAGGATCAGAGCCATGAGGAGGGAATGTTTTGGGTCAACATGCATGGATCAAGCTGAAACCACAGAGCATCAGAGAGGATAACACTGGCAAGGGATGCTTGATGAAGGCAAGAGGGAAAGGCCCATATTTCTGTAAGTTCATCCAGAGCAAAAGGATGTATCACAATATGCTTGGTGCACTGAGCTGACCTGTTAACAAACCGCTTACACCAAAATGATGTCACCACAGTGCTGTCGCGATGTCATCACCTTGGGACACTAGTGGCTGATGACCTTTGAAGTGGAATGGGCCGTGTGGTGTGAGTCACCTTCAGATGGCCAGACTATCTCACAAACAGGGGCCCTTGGTCCTTGCCCTCGGTGGGCCAGCCAGAGAGAGAGGAGCGACTGCAATGTGTTATACGTGGGGCTGCCTCTGAAGACGCCTCAGAGACTTCAGCTGGTGCAGGATTCAGCAGCCAGGTTGCTCACAGTCAAGACGCTTTGAGCACATAATGCCAATCCTGGCCCAACCGCACCGGCTGCCAATTAGTTTCTGCGCCCAAATCAAATTTTGACGTATAAAGCCTTAAAAGGCTCAGGACCACAGTACCCTGAGAAGTGCCACTCTCCATATGTACCTACCTGGGCACTCACCTGAGGCTCTTCTTTATGTGCCTCCTCCATGGGAGGTCCAGGGGCTGGCAAAGCGTGAAAATGGGCCATTTCTGCGGCGGATTCCCATTTGTGGAATGCTCTCCTGGGGAACCTTACCTGGTGCCTTCATTACATATATTTAGGGGACAGACGAAAGCCTTCCTCCATAACCAGGCCTTTGGCCTTTAGCTACTGTATCTGTGGCAGTTTAGAAGTGGACGGGATGTTTTTAATGCATTTTTTTCTCCTTGATTTAATGTAACCATTGGCAGGGCTGCCTGGTTGTTTGCTTGGCTGTAAGTTGCTTTGGTTTGCCCCGGACATGGTAGAACAAATACAGCAAATCATAATAATAACTTGCTCACTTCTTGTGCTACGGAGGCGGGAGTCACAGCAGTTTCCCATCCCACAGAGAAAGAGAAGATTCTCCTCCACATGCTGCCAAGTCTGATGCGCCTCAGGAAGGAGCCACCCTGGATCCTTTTGGTGAGGAAGATGAGGGCCAAGTTGAGGATTCTCCATGTGGACATGCCCCACAGACAACGGAAGCATGGTTCTCCCAGACAATGGCGCTCCTCCTGCATTGGCTACAGCTGCATTCTAAAGAACATCACAAAGGAGTGGTTCTCGGCTCATTTCTAGAACCAACAATCAAAAAACAACCTTTGGAACACTCCCTGGGTTCTCTCCATCCGGCGCCCAGGAGCATCGCATCAGAAGAGCAGAAAAACTGGTCCCCGGGTCAGTGACAAATTTTGCAGAAATGCACACCTCGGGACTCCATGGGTCTGCACTGCTGTGCCAGATGTGAAGTTAGTGACCCACCAGATTGATGTGGGATGTGAAACACAAGAGCAGTCAAGAACAACATTCCTAGAATGAACATGTTTACACATGGGGAGGAATGTTTGTCCAGCCAGCAGATAAACTTCCTGTTTCCTTCTGGGCTGGGACAGACTTCCTCTGCATGTGACTAGAGGTGGGCGTGGCCTCACCTGTGCAGGTAACAACAAAAGCACAGGGCAGGGCAGCCATCTCTCTTTCACTACATGCATCGAAGAAACAACATGCTTAGCCAAAGATGCTTCCAGCCAAGAGAGGACAAAGGGACTGTCTCCTTATGAGATAGTTTCCAGGTGTATGTTACTTTTCTAAGCTAAGTCTGCCTTCTGGGATCCGATTGTGAACAGAATGATATGTGAGTAAACTCTTTTCATACTTTCATAGAAGACTATGTCATGTCTTATCTTTTATGAGGGAATAAGGGGAAAATACCAGAACAGTTATTATAGAGGCTTTAACGAGCCTGAGCAAACGCATCCGCTGCGAGTTTAAAAAGGGGAATGTTATTCTGCTAAATTGTGAACTTGTTTACACAAGTTGGAAAGACTATAATCAGACAATATATCCTCTCCTGCATCCCTGAACATTCCCACAATTGATCGAGTGCACTCTTTTGTACAAGTCAAACTGCCCATGGCGAGTGTGTTCCAACAGTATGGAACTTTGAGATATGACAGGAATTCCACCACCTAGATCTTCAAGATAGTGAGTGCATTTAGACTTGGAAGAGGACAAAGGAGGAACAAGGTGAGGGACTGCTTGATTACTCTTCGAACAAAAGAGGAGAGAGACGAAATTTTGAATCTGCACTATCGAAAGACCTTGGAAGAAATTTAAAAGACTATTTAAATTTCTAAATTTCTAAAAAGAAATTTAAAGACTATTTACAGAAATATTGCAAAATTAATGAATGTTAGAATGATGTTGGATTGAAGTTAAGTGGTTTCTAGCTGTAATGGTATAAAAGAATATGGAAAAATTGGATTTTTAATAGGTAAAAATTTAATGCTATAATATATTAAGATTAAAGATCAGGATAAAATAAGGAGGGAAAGGAATTGCTGAACTAATAAATTGAACTGGAATACAAAAAAGGGAGGCATGAGGAGGTCCGGGAAACAAGTAAATGAAAGATAAGTGACGAAAAGATGGAATTGTTTTTAACTTTTTTTTTTTTTGTATGTAATATTGTGAAAACTTTAATAAATATTTATAAAAAACAAAAACAAAAACTGGCATCTCCCAAATAACTGACCTTTTTGTGAGAAGGAAGTATCTATCATCCTGCAAACAAATCAGAATGAATGTTCAGCAAGCAGGAAGCCTTCTTTATGTTTGCATCTGATTTATTGTTATTTTCTTGGAGCAGAATGTGGGGTATTTCTTCAGAATAGTTTTATTTGAGGCTGTTGCAAACAGGTGTTCTGCAATCCCGGAGAACCCACAGTTAGCCAGTTTGTGCTCTCTGTGCAAGCGCCTATCTGAGAATACCTGCAGTGTGTTCTGTTCCCTTGAGGGCCTCTTCCAAGCTGGTTAGGAGGAATCGGGCACACGGGAAACTGAGATGTCCAGCAGTCATGACTCATGGAGGCAATGAATAGTGCGGAATCACCAGCTCAAATATTCCACTGGGATTTGCTTCCAAATAAAACCCTTTTCTGGCATTGCATCTCCTGCCATTG
This sequence comes from Podarcis pityusensis, assembly GCF_964106645.2. Taxonomy (NCBI): domain Eukaryota; kingdom Metazoa; phylum Chordata; class Lepidosauria; order Squamata; family Lacertidae; genus Podarcis; species Podarcis pityusensis. The sequence goes on along the minus strand of NC_138036.1, from coordinate 1,240,122 downwards.
CTGCCTCTTCAGCCTCTAGATGGCAGCAATTGATGCCACAAGGATGCAAGAAGGAACCTCCTAAGGCCAAGGGCCTGCTGGAGCCTCCATGGGGAGCTGGGAGCAAAACGTGCCATTCAGGAGCACAAAGAGGGCTTGGGCAGTGCTTTGCAATATGGACAGACCCTCCAAGGCTCCCTATTTTCCAGGGACAGTCCTGGATTTACAGAAGCTGTCACAGTTTCTGATTTGATCCCAGAATGTCCTGCTTTTCCATCATGGTGGGTGGCCAGTTATAGCCCTCCCCTTCTCCATGAATTTGTCTAAATTTGTCTGACCCAGGGGCCAGATGCGGACCAATCGCCTTCTAAATCCAGCCTGCGGATAGTCCGGGAATCAGCCTGTTTTTACATGAGCAGAATGTGTCCTTTTATTTAAAATGCATCTCTGGGTTATTTGTGGGGCCTACCTGGGGACGCAGGTGGCGCTGTGGGTTAAACCACAGAGCCTAGGACTTGCTGATCAGAAGGTCGGTGGTTTGAATCCCCGCGACGGGGTGAGCTCCCATTGCTCAGTCCCTGTTCCTGCCAACCTAGCAGTTCGAAAGCACGTCAAAAGTGCAAGTAGATAAATAGGTACCGCTCCAGCGGGAAGGTAAACGGTGTTTCTGTGCGCTGCTCTGGTTCTGCAGAAGTGGCTTAGTCCTGCTGGCCACATGACCCGGAAGGTGTATGCCGGCTCCCTCGGCCAATAAAGCGAGATGAGCGCCGCAACCCCAGAGTCGGCCAAAACTGGACCTAATGATCAGGGGTCCCTTTACCTTTACCTTTACCTGGTGTTTTTACATTAGTAGAATGTGTCCTTTTCTTTAAAATGCATCTCTGCGTTATTTGTGAGGCATAGGAATTCGTTCGTGGGTTTTTTTTTCAAAATATAGTCTGGCCCCCCACAAGGTCTGAGGGACAGTGGACTGGCCCCCTGCTGAAAAAGTTTGCTGTCCCCTGATATATAAGGGGTAAGAAAAAAAATTCAGGTATCATGGTCCCAAGCTGTGTAGGATTTTATACGCCAAAACCAGCACTTTGAATTTAGCCCAGTAGCTAATTGGCAGCCCGTGCAATTCTTCAAAAAGTGGGGTAATATACAGTATAGACAATACTCTGTCCCAGTGTATGGGGTATTTTGCACCAGCTACAGCTTCCAGACCAATCTCAAGGGCAGTGCCACACAAAGCACATTGCATATAAAGCACATTCACACTTCAAAAATATGACTTAAACATCTTTTACTTCATGCTTTTCTTAGGAGTATCTCCTTCAACAACAGTGCTGGTGACAAAGTGTCCTTTGATGAGAAGGGCGAATTGTTAGCTGGATTTGATATTATCAGTTGGGTCACTTTCCCAAACAAATCTTTCCTAAAAGTGAAAGTAGGAAGAATTGACGCTCAAGAACCACTGGATGGACAGATCTCCATCAATAAGAGAATGATTACATGGCACAACCAATTGAACCAGGTAGGGTCAGACTGGATAGTCTAGGGTACAAAGTACAAAGACCGGCCCCCTGCTGAAAACGTTTGCTGACCCCTGAGACTCTAACCCTCTTTTAAAGCCACCTAAGTTGGTGGACCTCACTGCCTCATGTGGGAGCGAGTTCCACAAGTTAATTCCTGCAAACTAGGAGCCAGCAAAGCTGTCGGTTCTTTTGACTGATCTTGCCACTTCATAGCAACATGGAATTGCAGAGTTGGAAGGGACCATGAGGCGATCATCTACCCCTTCCTACGTGGGAATATTTTCCCCAACGTGGGCTTGAACCCAAGACCCTGAGATTTAGAGTCTCCTGCTGCACCTACTGAACAACGAACAACCATCCAAACTTCTCCTCTACCCTTTAATTAGCCTCCAAAGTCTTATAAAGCTCTACCAAAGAAATTTCTAACTCACCTGCATGCGCAAAGCCCTTGCCCAGTGATTGCCCAGGTTCTGGAGGCCAATATTATTTCGGTGAAGAGTTGGTGGTGATGGAGGGTGGGGAGACTGGTGTGTTGCCTCTATTTTTGTTTGCTAGTTTCTTTGTCCTCCAACTGTAGAGGTAGATCAGGCCTCAGAACCGAAATAATAAATCGAAAAGGACTTTAATTTCTAGGATTCTGAAGCTATGCAAGAATGGCTCTTTTTCTCATCAGACATCCAATTTCCCCGTTTGCTTTTCTTCGATTATTTTGGACATCCCAGGGATAGGCATATTTCAGTGCTTTGTACTTTTATGTACTTTGCTTTGTAGATCTCGGGGAAAGAAGTGATTGAAAATATTTTGCTTTTGATCAAATGTTGCAATTGTTTTCCAGATTTTGAAAAATACCTTCTTTGCACTACTGTGTCCATGCCAAGCGACACTCATTCTTGCATTAGGGTGTCTATGGACTTAAGCTCTCTATGCCCACCATGCTCAAAAGATCTTTTGCATGCGCTGCACTGGCCTTTGAGGCTCTTATATATCTGAGACGCCCCTCAGATTTTCTCCCACTGGTGACTGCTCTGTGTCTTCCTTAAAGTGACAGATCCCATTTGCAACCCCTGTGATCATGACGACTTAGAAGCAACTCTCTGGCCTGCAAATTGCCACGTCTGAGCAAAGTAAGGCATTGTATTTCCTGCTACATACAAAAAAAATAAAAAAATGATTTTTGGATACTGAGAAAATGCGGCATTTATACAGCATGAATACAACCTTGAGAGAAAGTTTCTGATCTGCAAGAAAGCAACACTGATCTGGCAAAAAGCCCTAAATTATGCATTAGAATTTTGGGGTTGAATTTTGCTACTTGACATGCTTTTTAAAGCTCAGATTTTAATAATTTAATAGTGCTTCCATATTATGTTATGTTAATTGGGGGAGGGGGTTGTTTTAATCCTTCCTTGTATGGAAAATATAATTTACAGAGCTGCATGGAAGTTGCCCAGGGTCGTGCTTTTTCCCAACAGTTTGACCCTTTTTGATAGTTCTCTTTTCTCCTTGAAAAACTACCCAAGGCAATTTTATTTAAGCTTTAAGAATAACATACAACTTTTACCTGGTGTACTTGCTTTTGTCACACTGGAGGTACAAGACAGGCAGGCAGGTGATATTCATGGTGTTACTGAAACATATTTACATGAATTTTTATCTGAGATTGACTAATATTTACGGATGATTCTGGGACAGCCGCGTCTCCCCACAGGCTTTGAGGAAGATTTGCATCTTTTAACATACAATTTTTAAAAAAAAAAAAAAAAATTAACCTAGTCATTTCAATGAGGAACTTACGTGTTTGTTCTCAACGGCTGATAACTGAACTAGCTGGAAAAAACTGACCCAGGCAAATGACATCGCAGCATTCTATACTACAGCATTGTTGTTCTTTAGTCGTTTAGTCGTGTCAGTCTCTTCGTGACCCCCTGGACCAGAGCACTCCAGGCACTCCTGTCTTCCACTGCCTCCCGCAGTTTGGTCAAACTCATGCTGGTAGCTTCCAGAACACTGTCCCACCATCTCGTCCTCTGTCGTCCCCTTCTCCTTGTGCCCTCCATCTTTCCCACCATCAGGGTCTTTTCCAGGGAGTCCTCTTCTCATGAGGTGGCCAAAGTCTTGGAGCCTCAGTTTCATGATCTGTCCTTCCAGTGAGCACTCAGGGCTGATTTCCTTCAGAATGGATACGTTTGTGGAAATGAGACTAACACCAACTGGCTCCTTCAGATGGAAGATGAATGACACCTTATTTAGAGATGAAGAATTTCTTAAGAAGGCCCAAAAAACTCTAAGAGATTACTTCGAGATAAATCTTAGTTCCAACGTGGAGAAAAGAGTAATCTGGGATGCAAGTAAAGCGGTTATGAGAGGGTTCTTAATACAACAGAATGCGATAAAGAACTCAAAATGAGAAGAAGGATAAAATTATGAACAAAATGAATGAATGTGAAAAAAGACTGAGAGTAAATCCCAAATCTCAAGAGATTCTGAGAGAGTTAAAGTTATATCAAGTACAATATATGAAAATAATGAATCAGGAAATAGAATGGAAAATTAAACAAATGAGACAAAAGACTTTTGAATCGGCCAATAAATGTGGTAAATTGTTGGCATGGCAAATGAAAAAGAGACAAAAACTAAATACGATCACGAATTTAGAAGTGGAAGGAAGGAATATACAGAACCCTGCGGAGATTAGAAGTTGCTTCCAGAAGTATTTTAAAAGACTATATACTCAAGGGCCAGTGAAAGAAACAGACTTAGACCAATTTTTGAAAACAAATGGATTACAAAAAATATCTCTAGAAAATAGACTAATTTTGAATGACAGAATAACTGAACAGGAAATAGAAGGTGCCATTCAAAACATGCAACTGGGTAAATCTCCAGGACCAGACGGCTTGACCTCTAGATACTACAGATCTTTAAAAGAATGGCTAATTCAACCATTGAAAGAGGTCTGCAACGAAATAATGGAGGGGAAGAGGGCACCAGAGTCGTGGAAAGAAGCATATATTACACTTGTACCAAAAACAGAGACTGAAAAGACACAACTTAAGAACTACCGCCCTATATCATTACTTAATGTGGATTACAAAATTTTTGCAGATATTTTGGCTAAGAGATTTTAAAAAGTGCTGTTGGAAGAGATTCATAAAGACCAAGCGGGCTTTCTCCCAGGAAGACATTTGTCTGATAATTTGAGGAATATAATTGATATTTTGGAAAAATTAGAAGTGAATATAAACACTAAAGCAGTGTTGATATTTGTAGACGCGGAGAAAGCCTTTGACAATATTTCTTGGAAGTTTATGAAGAAGAATCTACAGGGTATGGGGGTAGGCCAAGGTTTTGAGAATGGTATAAGTGCAATTTATTCAGAACAAAAGGCTAAACTAATTGTAAATAATGTTGTGACGGAAGAACTTAAAATTGAAAAAGGGACACGACAAGGTTGCCCAATTTCCCCACTTCTTTTTGTTTCGGTCCTGGAGGTTCTGCTAAATATGATTAGAAGGGACCAGATGGTTAAAGGTATACAGGTCAGAACTAAACACTATAAATTGAGAGCATTTGCAGATGACTTAGTATTGACGTTACAGGAGCCAGAATCTAGTACTAAAAGAGTTTTAGAACTGATTCAAGAATTTGGTCAAGTGGCAGGATTTAAATTGAACAAGTTAAAAACCAAGGTTCTAGAGAAAAACTTAACACCGTTTGAAAGAGAGAGGTTTCAGAATGAGACAGGTTTAACAGTGGTTAAGAAAGTTAAATACCTGGGGATTAACATGACAGCAAAAAATGGGAATTTATTTAAAGATAACTATGAAAAATGTTGGTCAGAAGTGAAAAAAGATTTAGAAATTTGGTCAAATTTGAAGCTTTCACTGCTAGGCCGTATTGCTGCGATAAAAATGAATGTATTGCCTAGAATGTTGTTTTTGTTTCAAACTTTGCAGATTGTGGACAAAATGGATTGTTTCAAGAGGTGGCAGAAAGATATTTCAAAATTTGTCTGGCAGGGCAAGAAACCCAGAATAAAATTTAAAATACTAACGGATGCAAAGGAAAGAGGTGGATTTGCCCTGCCAGACCTTAAACTTTACTATGAATCAGCAGCCTTTTGCTGGTTGAAAGAATGGCTACTTCTTGAAAACACTGACATTTTGGATCTAGAAGGTTTTAATAATGTATTTGGATGGCATGCATATTTATGGTATGATAAGGTCAAAGCACATAAAGCATTTAAAAACCACATTGTCAGGAAAGCGCTGTTTAATGTTTGGATAAGATATAAGGATTTGCTAGAAAATAAAACCCCAAGGTGGCTGTCACCAATGGAAGCGAAAGCCTTGAAAAGGGTCAATATGGAGGTCAAATGGCCGAAATATTGGGAAATTTTGGAACAAGACGGAGATAGACTGAAATTGCAGAGTTTTGAAAAACTAAAAAACAAAGTGCGAGACTGGCTTCATTACTATCAAATAATGGAGGTATTTAAATTGGACAGGAAAATTGGCTTCCAGGTGGAAAGATCCAAATTAGAAACAGAATTGTTAGAACCCAAGACTAAGAATTTGTCAAGAATGTATAACTTGCTGCTGAAATGGAATACTCAAGATGAAACGGTAAAATCGGCTATGATTAAATGGGCACAGGACGTTGGTCATAACATTATGTTTGCTGACTGGGAACAGTTATGGACCACAGGTATGAAATTTACGGCATGTAATGCCTTAAGAGAGAATATTATGAAAATGATATACAGGTGGTACATAACCCCAGTCAAGCTTGCAAAAATCTATCATTTGCCCGATAACAAATGTTGGAAATGTAAAGAAACTGAAGGTACATTTTTTCACCTTTGGTGGACGTGCCCAAAGATTAAGGCTTTCTGGGAAATGATATATAATGAATTGAAAAAGGTATTTAAGTATACCTTCCCTAAGAAACCAGAGGCCTTTCTCCTGGGCATAGTCGGCCAAATGGTGTTAAAAAAGGATAGAACTTTCTTTATGTATGCAACAACAGCAGCAAGAATACTCATCACAAAGTATTGGAAGACACAAGAACTTCCCACGCTGGAGGAATGGCAGATGAAATTTATGGACTATATCGAACTGGCGGAAATGACTGGTAGAATCCGTGACCAGGGAGAAGAGTCGATGGAGGAAGACTGGAAGAAATTCAAAGACTATCTTCAGAAACACTGTAAAATTAAGGAATGTTAGAGTGATGTTGGACTGAAAATAAGTGGTTTCCAGCTGCACAGGTTAAAGTTAAGGATAGATTAAGATTAAAGATCAAGATTAAAGATGTTTAAAGAAATGGAAATTTGATATTAAAAGGGGAAATTTTAAAGTTATATGATATTAAGATCAAGGATTAGGTTTAAAAAAAGTAGAAGTTATATATTTTAATATATTATTAAATTAAAGATTGGGATTAAAAAAGTGGAAAAGAAACTGCTGGACAAATAATGTGGACTGGAATACAAAAGAGGGAGGTTTGAGGAAGTCTAGAAAATAAGTAATTTAAAATTGGAAATGGAAAAGAGAGTTTGTTTTTAATTGTTGTGTTTTGTGTTTTTATTGTAAAGTTTTGTATTGTTTTTTGAGTGTGTTGTTTTGCTTGTTTTGTTGTTTTAAACTTTAATAAAAAATTATTTAAAAAAAAACAACAGAATGGATACGTTTGATCTTCTTGCAGTCCATGGGACTCTCAAGAGTCTCCTCCAGCACCAGAATTCAAAAGCATCCATTCTTCGGTGGAGGAACAAGGTAGAAGATTATAAAATGATGCCTGGCACAGAGGAAACCGACAGAGAAGCTTTCCTCATCTTTATGAAACACCGGAATGTGTGGACATCCAATGAAGCCGAATGCTGAAAGATTATGGGAAGATAAAAGCAAGTACAGGGCATAGTTAACCTGTGGAACTCCCTCCCACAGGAGGCAGCAATGGCCACCCACTTGGATGACTTTAAAAGAGGATTGGAAAAATTCATAGAGGAGGAGAGGCTCTCGATGGCCACCAGCCATGCTGCCTATGCTCTGCCTCCACAGATGAGGGCAGCAATTGGGCATTGCTCTGATCTAGCAGGCTCCTCTAATATCCACCTGCCATTCACTCTGGCGCCCCCTGCTGTTGGCCTCCCTGCCGCGCCCCACCTTGCGAGTCCCACTGGGCACCAGCAGCCACCCCTGGCGTGCCAGACTTGTGGCGCATGGCGTCGCCTCTCCCTTTTCCCTTCTGATGGTGGCCTGGCGCTTTCCCCAAGGCTTTCTGGGCCTGCTGCATTTTCTCAGGGAAAGGCAGGCATCTGCTCAGGGGACTGGCAAATTCCCCATCATTCTTGATTTGCAAATGAAGGCAGCTGTTCCTCTAGCAGAGAGGCTGTTGCCAATTATTTAACTGGGATAATGAGGTGATAAATATGTTTGGGAGGAGCAGGAGGGCAGGGATTTCCCTGGCTTAGCCTGAAGAATGGGATTTCCTCTTGGTAAATTTGGTCCTCTTTTGGTGTTCTCCCCGCCCCGCCCCCCACTATGGGTTGCAAGGGAGTCTATTTTGGCTGGATCCAAAAACTGAGAAGGATCCAGCAACTGGGTCTGTATATGCAGCATTGATGGTGACAAGCACCTCCGAAACACCATCAATTTTCTCCCCTTGCCTAATAGCTGCAGAGATTAGACAGATGTGCTGAAATGGCTCTCTGATGATGGTGAACACCAACAGTGGGAAGATTGAGGCTGAGGGGGGAGGGGGGAGGACCGACCAGCAACATTTCTCTTCCTTTGCAGCAATCCAGTAGGGACAGGCATAAGGTTCTGCAATTAGGGCTTATCCCCATCTCCGCTTACTCCATTGTTTTCCGCCAGGGAAACCCGATCTTTAGCCCTGGATCAGACTAAATGGTGAAAGAGTTTTCTATGGATTGCTGTTTGTTCTGATTTAGAGCTAAAGAGCCCCCCCACTCACTTTGACTTAGGGAACCCCCCTCACACCAGGAGGCATTGCCTTCACGCTTCATAAAAACAAGATTCCAAGGAATCTCCTGGACTTCCCTCCTCCCCTTTGTGGGTCCTATTATTAATCATTTCCTCCTGCATCTTTTATGATAATCCAAATCTTTTACACCTCCATTATGTCCAAAATTCACCATTAAACTACAAGTGTTATTCCAACCCTACTAACGATTTTAACGGTTTACAATGGTCTTTAACATAAGTTTTAAAATTTCCCCATTCATAATTAAAATGTTGGTCTTCCTGATTTCTGATTCTTCCGGTCATTTTAGCCATTTCGACACAGTCCATCAACTTGATCTGCCATCCTTCTCTGGTCAGGACTTGATCTTTTTCCCGTCTCTGGGCCAATAACATCCACGCAGTTGTGGTTGCATACATAAATAGTCTTTTCTGCTCTTTTGGGATTTCAGCACCTAGAATTCCTAAAAGGAAAATTTCAGGTTTTTAAGAAAAGGTTATTTTAAACATTTTTTCAACTCATTATATATCATTTCCCCAAGTTCTTTTACTACCTTACATTTCCACCACCTATGATAAAAGGTGCCTTCTTTTCTCCCCTAGTATCCCCCTTAGTACTTCTCAATCCTTCCTCATCAGGCTTGCTTTCCAGACTCTTGAACATCTTGGTCACCTTCCTCTACACACATTCCAGCTTGTCAATATCCTTCTTTAACTGTGCCCAGAATTGGACACAGGACTCCAGGCTCTAAAATGTCCTAGCTGCCCCTTTGCTTGCTGGTGGCCCCTGGAGCAGCACTTCTGCTAGTCTTGGGCCTTGAGAATTGCAATTCTACCTCTCCTCCCAGCTACTGGAATTTCCTCCCAGACTCACTTTGGCTTGGGGGACCCCCTCTCCCACCAGGAGGCGTTGCTTTCAAGCTTTTAAAGTTTCTCTTCTCAGTCCCATCGAACCTAGAAACTTGCTGGCTTGTTTCTTTTGGTACATAGTGCATCCAAATTTAAGGGGATTAATCTGTCTTGCGTAGGTGTGTTGTCGTGTTTCGGGAAGGACTGGTCTGTGAGTTGTGTCTGGTTCCATGGAGTTGGCTGAATTTGACAACTGACAGGTAACAAAACTTCTGTTCTTCTTCACGGAGCTGGTCCTTTGATTTTCAGCTGGCTGGTGGATGCTGCTGACCTGCGTTCGAAACCCGTGCCGCACGTTGCCAATTACGAGGCAGCTTTATGGGCAGAGGCAGCCTAATGAAAGGTATCGTTGAGGCGTCAGGCTGGATTGTTTATGCTGCCAGAGGCTCGGCAGTGAAGCTTCTGCTAAGAAGGACTTCTGTGGCCACATCCAAAGCAAGACCTTTGGAAGGATGCGTCAGCCCAGATAATGAGGTGGAGATGCCCTGGCAGCTTCTCCAGCCGGCTGAAATAAATGTTTCAACCAAATGCACCATCTGAGGCACCCCAGATATATATATGAAACATGGAAAAAGATGGAAAAAGATGGAAGTATGGGTGCAAGGAGCTTGCGAACATGTGGAAGACTTCTGTGGTTTGGGCATGGGGTCAAGCCCCAGGCCAGGCTCCTCCTCTGGGCACCTGGGGAGGTTTATTCAAGCTCAGCTCAGCTCCAGGACGCATTTATTTATTTGTTTCATAAAATTTATAGACTGCTTGATTGTAAACAACAACAACAGTTGAGATATTCTGTTCCACCTTAAGGAACAGGCATGATTGTTGTGTGTCACATGTCCGTTTACACTCCAGCACAGTATGCTGGGAACTTCCGTTTTGTGTAAAGCTTTTGCTTTTGCCTCTTTGCTTTGGACAGGAAGAAGATCGGACATGTTTCCTTTTGTCCTAATGTACAGTGGTACCTCTGGATGCGAACGAGATCTGTTCCGGAGCCCCGTTCGCATCCTGAAGTGAACGTAAGACGCAACTGCGTCTTTTCAGAGCAATGGCCATTGCACAGAAAACCCGGTTGCCTTTTACTCTGATTTAGTAGTAAAAAGCAGACTTTCCTGGGGGTGGGGCAAACAGAAGTATGGATGAGCTCCTCCCCTGCATGCAAAGCAGCTGTGTGAAGCCCAAGGCAGGGGAGGAAGAAGGGGAGGCGGTGGGGGTGGATCGCCCTGGGTGCCCTCACTGAGGGGGGTGACATTCGGCGCACCACCTGCCTGCGACTCCCAAGCTTGCCCCGAGCCATCGGTGTAAGGGGGGAGCTGCGCCACTTTGCCGGAGACATTCCCCCCTTCCCCCTTCGTTTTGACAGCTTGGGGGAGGATTGGGAGTCACGGGTGGCTGGCGTGCCAAATGTCTGCCATGGGAGGGCACCCTCCACGCCACGTCCCCCTTGGGAGCACACCTGCCCTGGGCAGTGCAGGCATACGATATGATAATATGATACGATAATCTTTATTGTCATTGTCCCATGCAGAACAATGAAATTGGAAAAGTCTACATCAGACATTCAAGAACCAGCAAGCCTGCTATCCCAGTTATCCCAGCCTGGTTAGCCCCCTAAAAACTCTGATACCCCATAATTAAATACAATATACTCCCATAGAGACTAACTTACACTGCGTTTAAAACCAAAATCGCATTTGGGTAGAAACTGTTTCTCAGGCGGCTAGTCCTAGTTTTTATAACCCTGTACCTTCTTCCAGAAGGCAATCATTTCCGGGGTGCGCACTATCCTGCACTATCTCTGCAGCTTCCTTATGTCACCTGGAAGCGTAGATTTGATCCAAGGTGGAAAGAGCGCACCCAATTATTCTCTCCGCAGTCTTTACAACCCTGGACAGCATTGTTTTTTCCCTGACCGTGCAGGGAACCGTGCATTTGCTCTGCCACTGGCCCAAGGCAGACTCTGGGGTCTCAAATTTCAGCGGCACCCTGTGCAATGCTAAAACTGGGCACTCCTGCACCTCTCACACTCGGTCCTACAGCATTGTGGCGGCACTCTCCACAACACAGCGCCCCGTGCACTCAGAGCGGCCATGCTACTCTAAAACGGCCTCTGCTGCCTCGGTTGGAGGGCAGGTGCTCTGAGGTCACTCCGCTCAATGCGCAAGGAGCACTTTCTGTGGCTTCTGCAGAAATGGAGCAACCAAGCAGAGCTAATTGCGGCTGCAGATGGAAAGTGGATGGCTGGGGGGAGAGGAGAGATTCCCTCCAGCCTGGAAGAAGTGGCACTGCCATCTTGGGCCAGAAGATGCCTCTGGGTGGTGGGGAGCAGTGGGGGGCGGGGGGGAGAGATCACAGAGGGTATATGAGGCTGACAAGACAGTCCATCTCTCATCAGCTTCAGGCTGGAATTAACCCTGAGTGAAGCACCAAGGGCTTGTTGCTTTGCAGCTGAATCCCGTGTAAAACTCAGCTTTTGAAGAAGGTGGGTTGTTTTCCTGAAAGATGAATGAAGCGGCGGGGGTACGAGGGGTGGGTGGGATATTTGGGAAATGCATTATTCTCACCCAATAAAAAGTGCCCCATCATCTCCATCACTGGTGGAGAGAAAGGCGAATAAGGGCTCGTCCACACTCCTGCTTTGTCCAGCACCTTGAAAGCCCTAAACGGCCTCGGTCCAGTAGACCTGAAGGAGCGTCTCCACCCCCATCGTTCTGCCCGGACCCTGAGGTCCAGCTCCGAGGGCCTTCTGACGGTTCCCTCCCTGCGAGAAGCAAAGCTACAGGGAACCAGGCAGAGGGCCTTCCCAGTGGTGGCACCCGCCCTGTGGAACGCCCTCCCAGCAGATGTCAAAGAGATAAACAACTACCAGACTTTTAGAAGACATCTGAAGGCAGCCCTGTTGAGGGAAGTGTCACCACTGACAAAATGCCGGGCGGCACTCACTGCAGGGCCTGCAGTGCACCTGAGCCACGCATCTCTCCTGTGAGTGACGCGGTGGCTTGGGTGCCCGCAGGCTCCGTGCTGCCCCAAATGGTCTGCCCACCACCTTCCCCACAGCTGTAGGGCAGCTGAGTGGGAGGAGGCAAGCAGACTCCTCAGAGGCCCCGCAGAGTATCCTGCCCGGCTGGCCCTGCCCAACGGGCGGCTGCCCCGCCCCTGGGCACAGGGCATGCACGCCGCCCCAGGCGCCCGTTTGGCTTGCTCCGCCGCTGCCACCAATAGGAACTTACAAGATCCTGGAGAGTGGACTTAAGAGAGACCCCCCACCCCATAAGCCCTTTTATCTAGCTTACCTGTTGTAGGAATCATTCTTCCCTTTCCTGCTTCTGCCCCAGTGTTCCCAAGGTAACTAGTCAGGCCTTTCCTGTGGCTTCATTCTGCCTAACCAGAGGAGAGCGAGGGGGGTCCATCTCACAAGCCTCCTTGCCCGCCTGCCCGCCTGCCATCCGTCACCCCTGCCAGCCATTAATATTAATTGGAGCTGAATAATTCACTGGCTGTTTAGGATCCTGTTGTTTAAGTCCGGCTCGTGCTGTTCTCCTTCGTTAGTCATTACGGAGAAAATCTCCAGAGCAGCTCCCATAAATCTTCCTCTCCTCTTGCACACTGTGAAAAGAAAGCAGGAGCCACGCTAAGCAAGGCCAGCGCAGGGCAGTGGCAGCATCAGAAGGAGTAGCATCAGAAGGAAACTGGGCTGGTCCCTCCTGCTCACATGTTGGGCCAACAGGGGAGGGAGGAAGGAAGGAAGGAAGGAAGGAAGGAAGGGAGGGAGGGAGGGAGGGACGGAGGAAGGAAGGAAGGAAGGAAGGAAGGAAGGAAGGGTTCAGAGGAGAAGAACAACATTTGGGACCTTTTAGTTTACAGAAAAGGCAAGGAAGAAGCGACATGATAGAAGTTTGTAAAATTATGCATGGCGCACAGAAAATGGAGAGAGGAAATTATTTCTCCCTCTGTTATAACACTAGAACTCTTGGATATCCAATGAGGCCAAATGTTGGAAGATTCAAGAGAGATAAAGTCCTTCATGCAGTGCATAGTTGAACTATGGAACTCTCTCCCACAGGAGGCAGGGATGACCACCAAGTTGGCTGGTTTTAAAAGAGGATTAAGCAAAATCATGGAGGAGGAGAGGTTTATTGATGGCTTCTAGCCCTGGTGTGATGACCCCCTTCATGGGGAGGAATGTTTGTCCAGCCAGCAGGTAAACTTCCTGTTTCCTTCTGGGCTGGGACAGACTTTCTCTGCATATGACTAGAGGTGGGTGTGGCCTCACCTGTGCAGGTAATGGCAAAAGCACAGGGCAGGACAGCCATCTCTCTCTCTTTGACTACATGCATTGAAGAAGCAACATCTGCTTAGCCAAAGATGCTCTCTTGGCTCTAGCCAAGCGAAGACAAAAGGACTGTCTCCTTATGAGATAGTTTCCAGGTGCATGTTACTTTTCTAAGCTAAGTCTGCTTTCTGGGATCCGATTGTGAGCAGAATGATATGTGAGTAAACCTTTTTATAATTTTGTAGAAGACTGTGTTGTGTCTTATCTTTTATGAGGGAATAAGGGGAAAATACCAGAACAGTTATTATAGAGGCTTTAGCGAGCCTGAGCAAACGCATCCGCTGTGAGTTTAAAAAGGGGAATGTTACTCTGCTAAATTGTGGAACTTGTTAACAAAAGTTGGAAAAGGATATAACCAAACAATATATCCTCTCCTGCATCCCTGAACATTCCCACAGCCATGGCAGTGCTCTGTTCCCAGTCGGTTCCTTCTTACACCTTTGTGTATTGACCTTGCTATGGACTTCAGTTGGTTGCCTTGGTTGCCCAAGGGGCCTGGTAGGACTTTTTTATCCATTTGGCAAATTGGCGCCAGCCTCTTGGTTTTTCCGCCTACCTCATAGCAACTCGTCACAACTTTCTGGTATCGGCGGTTAGGTACTGGAATTTGTGTGCTGTGTTGGAGGATTGGGTATGGGCCATCATCTACCCCTCCTCTTTTGGGTATTCCGTTGAAGGAATCTGGTGGTCGTGGATCCTGTCTGATGCCCTGCTGGTGGCTAGGGCCACGGCACGACCCCCGGTGACGTCATGGGGGAGCTTCCAGTTGTATTTGCACCAACAAGCTCCTCCCATTGGTTGTTAACCCTGATATGACTCCTGTGGAGTCTGGTATTGCTGTTTCATCCAATGCCTAAGCCAATAGTACTCACATGCTGTAACCAATCAAGTTGTGGCCTAATTTTGCCCATTAACCTAAAATAATGTGTCTTTGTGTCTTATTATAATACTATGCGGGTGGCGGGTCCTCGACTCACAACTGGTAATCGGAAACTTTGCTGCTTCCCCCTGCAGAGGCAGGGCAGAGCCATCATTGATAGCCCAAAGATCTTGGAAGCCTATTTAAGGGATAACGAACCAGATTCTCTTTACGGAAGATCTGCATGAGGGTTGGAAGGGGGTGGGCAGACAAGCCAAATGCGCAGAAAATAATACTTGGTGCTCAGTTTGCATCTCACCTGGTCTTAAGGCAGCCTCATATGAGGGACCTTTGACCTTCTCGTGCGATGCTTGGGCATGCATGCATGTGTGGAAACACTTGCAAAGTGAGGAGAGAGCTATTTTTAAGTCTATGCAGGCTGTACAAGCACATCAGTTATGGAGTGTGGAATTGCAAGAGGCAGTTTCAGTCTCAAGTGGGGAAATGCCCTGCCGTTCCTGAATAATTTCTGGAGCTAAATGCCCACAACAGCGTAGCAAGACAAGAGTTTCTCTCCAGATATTCCGTGCATGAGACTAAGTGCTGGTGCAGATCCTGTGAACTTCATACCAGTTTGTGGGGAGGCACAGAAGGGTCGCTCTGGGTCCTGAGGGACAGAGGGGGTTCCATGCTACTGCAGAGAAGTGCCTATGGCTCTGGGGAACTACGGCTCCCAGCATGCCCTTCTCCGCACCATCATCTCGCAGCATCCATCGCTCCTGCTCCCCTGAGCCTCCTTGAGACGCAACAGCCTTGTGATTAAAACAATGGAGACTCCTTGGCTTCCACTTCAGATGGGCTTATGAAATTTTAATATGCTAAATGGCTTTTCCAGGGCAGGGTGCTGCCGGGAATGGCAAAGCAGGTATGAGAGATGAAAAGAGAACAGATGCTCCTAACCTGTGCGTTCTGTGTGCCTCTGCTGTGAGCCTGTCCTGCACCCAGCAGGAGAAAGATGACGGGTTTTCACTGTGGCCCCAGGGGAGCCTCCCCTGCTGGGGGAGCTGCCTCTTCTGTGGGGAGGGGGCATGGTCAATCCTCACATGCAAATCATGGGCACCCATGAGGGGAAGGGGGAGGGGGCAGTTGTTGCCTCTGCCTAGGTAAGCCATCACCCTCAAGTCCCAAGTTTCCATTTTAAAATAAAAGATTATAGCATTTGTAAAAGGTAAAGGTAAAGGGACCCCTGACCATTAGGTCCAGTCGCGGACGACTCTGGGGTTGCGGCGCTCATCTCGCTTTACTGGCCGAGGGAGCCGGCGTACAGCTTCCGGGTCATGTGGCCAGCAGGACTAAGCCGCTTCTGGTGAAGCAGAGCAGCGCACGGAAACGCCGTTTACCTTCCCGTCGGAGCAGTACCTATTTATCTACTTGCACTTTGACATGCTTTTGAACTGCTAGGTTGGCAGGAGCAGGGACTGAGCAACGGGAGCTCACCCCGTCACGGGGATTCGAACCCCCGACCTTCCAATCAGCAAGCCCTAGACTCAGTGGTTTAACCCACAGCGCCACCCGCATCCCATCTAGCATTTGTTGAACCTGAGATATGGGGTGAAATGTGCAGGCACCGTTTTTCTCGTTCATTTTGTGAGAAACCAGTCTCCTCCCTCTTTTCTGTTACATAGGTTTTCTGTATGTAGTATTTACTTTGGCCCCCACCAGAAAAAGTACTGTGTGCATATGTAAATTCATTTAAATATGTGCAGTTTTCAAATAAGCCATCTCTGATGCTGAGGCTTAAGTAAAATAAGGCACCTCCCAAACTTCCCCTCTCCTGAAAAAAAACCCACCCAGTTCAGGGAAATTTAGGATTGGCCCAGTATTAAGAGTGAAGACAATGGCTATGGACTGAAAGCTATTGTAGAATAGCATACCCTCCAACATTTCTCTAGTGAAAATAGGGATGCCCCATTCCATAATGATAATTTGACTATTTATACCCCACACATCTGACTGGGTTGCCCCAGACACTCTAGGCAGATTCCAACATATATAAAAACATAATAAAATATTAAACATTAAAAATTCAGTCAAACCTATACAGTCAAACCTCGGTTGTCAAATGTAATGCATTTCGGAAGACCGTTCGACTTCCAAAACATTTGACAACCGAGGATCAAAGGGTGGTTGGCAAAGTCAAAGGAGAAAAAAAGAAAAAAAAATCCCTGGAAGCCGTTCAGCTTCCAAAAATGGTTCAAAAACCAGAACAGTTACTTCCGGGTTTCCGGCGTTCGGAAGCCGAAATGTACGATAACAGATGTGTTCAAGAACCGAGGATTGACTGTGCAGGATTACCTTCAGATGGCTCAGGGGTCAGATAACTCCATACCCTCCAACATTTCTCCAATGAAAATAGGGACATCCTAAGGAAAAGTGGGACATTTTGGGATCAAATCAGAAACCAGGACAGCTTCTCTAAATCAGGGACATCCCTGGAAAACAGGGACACTTGGAGGGTCTGAAATAGTTTGCAAATTGTTTTGGGGTTATTGCTCCCCACAACCTTGAAAGGTAGACTGGGTAGGAAGATGGTCTTCTTATTCATGGGTTTTCCCAGTGAGCTTCCTGGGAGAAACTGCCTCTCCCAACAGTGGGAATGCCTACTGACTGCTGCAAGTGGCCTTCTCGTAGCCTCAGTTCCATCATCTGTGAAATGGGTGGAAATAATGGTGGCATGTCATTCAAGGGTCACAAGAGTGGATGCAACAAAGAGCAGAGGACCACACCTTCCAAACCAGCCTTCTCCATCCAGCATCCAGATGCTTTGGACTACCGCTCCCATCAGCCCCAGCCTGTTGCTGGTGGAAGTTGTAGTCCAACGGTAGCAAACCAGCAACTAGCGCAGAGCTAGCCAGGTCCCACCTTGCATTCCTCTGCTTCCAGTTCTGCGATTCAGGCACTGCGATTAATCATACAAATGACAAGGACTTTGCCTTGGGGAAAACTGGCAGCCAGGAAGGGGGGGGGGAGAGAGAGAGGGGGACGGCTGCGCACTCAGCCTTGGCCTGAGAAGCTGCTTTGGTCCCGAGTTGCCCCGGGTTCTAGGGAGACCCCAAAGAGCCGCCTCCATCCACTTCCCCCGTGCACCAGGCAGGGACGATTTGACGGCCCGCTGTGGGTGGAGGATTGGCTCCTGATCACAGACGCAATTAGAGGCAGTAATTTCAGGTTCATTAGCGGAATTCCTTAATCAACAATGCAATTACTTCGGCAGGGCTTGGAGGAGGGAAAGCCCTGATTAAGTACCAAAGAGAATCAGAGAAGAAGGCAGAGGAGGAGAATCGCTTGGCATCCTGCAGGCTTTCCCCAACATTAGAGAGATGGCCCCAAGGCTCTACTCTTTGTTCCCATGACCTGGTATTCAGAAATAGACTATTATAGCACATGGAGCTTCCACAGAGCTCTCTCTCTCTCTCTCTCCTCTCTCTCTCTCTCTCTCTCTCTCCTCCAGGACTTTGTCTACTTCTTCCTTATGTATTCATTTTTTAAGCCAACTAAACTACTCGATGGCCACGTGGCTCTTCACTGCCTCTTATTTCCCTATGCCTTGCTTACAAAGAGGCAGTGTGGTGTAATGGCTAGTGTCGGACTAGGACCCAAGAGACCAGGCTTTGAATCCCCACTCAGACATGAAGTTCACTGGGTGACCCTTCGGCCAACCACGGCCACTCTCGGCCTCCTTCACAGGGTTGTTGTGGGGACAAAATGGGGAGGGGGAGAACTATCTACAGCACCTTCAGCCCCTTGGAGAAAAAGGAGGGGGAAAGGCAGGAAAGTTCTGCCTTACCATCAGCCTGGCAAAAACCAACATCCTGGGTCAGGACACCACCAGCACTTCACGCATCAGCCTTGGGAACCACACACTTGAGGTGGTAGATGGTTTTGTCTTCCTGGGATCTCCATAAGCAGCTTCTTCTTCTTCCTCTTCTTCTTCTTCTTCTTCTTCTTCTTCTTCTTCTTCTTCTTCTTCTTCTTCTTCTTCTGTGATCCCTTTTGGCTGAGTAAGATTGTCTTCCATGAACACAGTTTTAGCAGTGAGTCCATAAGTGACCATGGAGGTCAATTCTGGATCCACACGTCCTTCCACAGTGGGGACATAGGTTTCTGGGAGGGAGTTGATCATGGTAAGGGTTTGCCAAGCATGCCTTCCTCTTTGCATGTTTCTCCCTTTAGTCCTGAGTTTGAGCGTCTTCAAAGCCCATGACACCTTTGGGAAAGGCTGTTCTCCAATTGGAGCGCTCGCAGGCCAGTGTTTCCCAGTTGTCGGTGTTTATACTACATTTTTTTAAAGATTTGCCTTGAGAGAGTCCATAGCCAGCAACCTTTCCATCAAGACTGAGCTGGGCAAGTGTATTGGCAAGGCAGCTACAGCAATGCCTCTCCTCTTCAAAAGGATCTGAGAGAATGTGATGCTAACGTCCAATACCAAGATGGAGGTGTATCGGGCTTGCGTGTTGAGCATGCTGATTTATGGAAGTGCATCGTGGGCAACTTACAACCACCAGGAGTGACACCTCAATGCCTTCCATATGCGCTGTGTCAGGAAGGTTTGGGGCATCACATAACAGGACAAACAAAGCCCACAGTCTACGCTGGCTTGGCCGTGTCCGCAGAATGGAAGATGGCAGGATCCCCAGGGAGGTGCTCTACAGGAGCTGGCTTCCGGCACCAGGCCAGTTGGAAGACCAACTCTGCTGTGCTACAAAGATGTCTGCAAACATGGCATGAAGGCTGGCAACATCAAACCCGTCATGTGGGAATCCCTTGCAGATGACCGCAGTGCCTGCAGACAGTCGGGTCTTGTATCCATAGCAGATACCAGAAGAGGAAAGACCACTGGGAGGAGCACAGGGAGAAGAAACGCCCTGGTGCATCTGCAGCAGCACAACTGGGCACCTTCCTCTGCCCCAGCTGCAACAAAACATGTCTCTCCCACATAGGTCTCTACAACCACAGCAGGCGCTGTAACTCTCCAGAGGTTGGACTTCACCCCTGAAGGCACACTCCTCCATCATCTCTCGAGACAGATAGATGACAACTGTGGCCCTCCCTGCCACAGTTTTGCCATGCACCGCATGAATCATAGAATCATAGAGTTGGAAGAGACCACAAGGGCCATCGAGTCCAACCCCCTGCCAAGCAGGAAACACCATCAGAGCACTCCTGACATATGGTTGTCAAGCCTCTGCTTAAAGACCTCCAAAGAAGGAGACTCCACCACACTCCTTGGCAGCAAATTCCACTGTCGAACGGCTCTTACTGTCAGGTAGTTCTTCCTAATGTTTAGGTGGAATCTTCTTTCTTGTAGTTTGGATCCATTGCTCCATGTCCGCTTCTCTGGAGCAGCAGAAAACAACCTTTCTCCCTCCTCTATGTGACATCCTTTTATATATTTGAACATGGCTATCATATCTCCCCTTAACCTCCTCTTCTCCAGGCTAAACATGCCCAGCTCCCTTAGCCATTCCTCATAAGGCATCGTTTCCAGGCCTTTGACCATTTTGGTTGCCCTCCTCTGGACACGTTCCAGTTTGTCAGTATCCTTCTTGAACTGTGGTGCCCAGAACTGGACACAGTACTCCAGGTGAGGTCTGACCAGAGCAGAATACAGTGGCACTATTACTTCCCTTGATCTAGATGCTATACTCCTATTGATGCAGCCCAGAATTGCATTGGCTTTTTTAGCTGCCGCGTCACACTATTGGCTCATGTCAAGTTTGTGGTCAACCAAGACTCCTAGATCCTTTTCACATGTACTGCTCTCAAGCCAGGTGTCACCCATCTTGTATTTGTGCCTCTCATTTTTTTTGCCCAAGTGCAATACTTTAAAGAAAAGATCTCTTTTCTTTTATCTGCCCTGAATCCTACAATCTGCTTGGGCTGGTGGAGTCCCAGTAGCCTAAATGTTTCATGGGTGGGATGCCACAGCTGAGCTGCCATAAATTTTGTTGACAGCGCTACCTTGTTCTCTGCTGGCCCCCGAGGGAGAGGAAGGAAGATCCTACTCTCTCCGGCAGATAGAAGTCACGACGAGTATTTGTCTGTAATGCACTTGCTTGGGCTTCGAGGCTCCTCTCACCAGCACGGAAATGCCAGCTCAATTTAAGCCTCCTGAAATCTCTTTCTGGGTGCGTGGTTTTCATTGGACTCTGAGCTATTTTCATTGGCTGTTTTTATTAGTTTCCTTGTGGATTGTTGGCCTGTGGCCTGTCTCCATTTAGAGACAGAGCACCCCAGGGGGAAGAGCCGCCTTCCTAAACGCGAATGTTTGTCTTCTGCCTGCCAGATCTCTCCCAGGGGTTGTGACTCTCTCACGGCATCCTCCCCTGGGCATCTGGACTGCAGCCCAGACACGCCGAGCTGCGAGCAAAAGGCTCCTCCTGCCCTTGCTTTCCAGGCTAGCTTTCCTTCTCTTCCGCAGAGAGGAGCACCACGGCCTCCGGCTCTGCGTGGAGAAGGTCCCACCTTCGTTCCTTGCTGGTGTCTTATAGAACCATAGAATTACAGTGGTACCTCGGGTTACATACGCTTCAGGTTACATAGGCTTCAGGTTACAGACTCCGCTAACCCAGAAATAGTACCTCGGGTTAAAAACTTTGCTTCAGGATGAGAACAGAAATTGCGCAGCAGCAGCAGGAGGCCCCATTAGCTAAAGTGGTGCTTCAGATTAAGAACAGTTTCAGGTTAAGAACGGACCTCCGGAACGAATTAAGTACAGGGGTTGTTGCTGTTGTTTAGTCGTGTCCGATTCTTCATGACCCCCTGGACCAGAGCACGCCAGGCCCTCCTGTCTTCCACTGCCTCCCTCAGTTTGGTCAAACTCATGCTGGTAGCTTCGAGAACACTGTCCCACCATCTCGTCCTCTGTCGTCCCGTTCTCCTTGTGCCCTCCATCTTTCCCAACATCAGGGTCTTTTCCAGGGAGTCTTCTCTTCTCATGAGGTGGCCAAAGTCTTGGAGTCTCAGCTTCACGATCTGTCCTTCCAGTGAGCACTCAGGGCTGATTTCCTTAAGAATAAATAGGTTTGATCTTGTTGCAGTCCATGGGACTCTCAAGAGTCTCCTCCAGCACAGAGGTACCGCTGTATAAAGGGACCCCCAGGGGTCTTATAGTTCTGTGATGGCCTGGGACTTGGGCTCAGACTCAGAACCAGAGGAGACTCAGTCTGCACCGGATCCTTTGCCTCAGGCATCATCTGAACCAAGTCTGGGGCCTGATCCTGAAGAGTCCCACTCTGCACAGGTTCCCCTGCAACAAGCACCAGCTGGGCCGGGTCAGGGGCCTGAGCCTGCCCTGGCTCCAGATGTGGGGATGACCTCCTTGCCTTCAGCTGGGCCATCACTCACAGCTGCTCCACTACTGGTTGGGTCAGGGGAGGCTGAGGCGGCCCCTGGGTCTAGTCACCCACCGACGTCTCCCGAGCTGCAGAGACTGAGGTCTCAGAGAAGGAGAGACCTGAGTACTCGCAGGAGGAGTGCTCACCTTCGGGCGAGACAGGGAGGTGAGTCACCAGGGGATCAGGACCGGCCGCTACCCCGACAAAGATAAAAGGCTGTTGGACCCCACCCCAGGTTGTGGGAGCAAGATTGCTGTATGCCAGATCCTGCCTGAGATCCAGTACCTGTCCTCGTCTGGTTTCCTGCCTCGTCTCCTGCCTTGGCCCTGTCGGACTGACTCCTAGTGGGACCTTCGGATTCTGGACCAGTCCTGGACCGCGTTTCACGGGTTACCCCCGGGCCCAACCCACTGCAATGCAGGAATCGCAGCCTAGAGAATCCCTGACAGATGACCATCGGACCTCTGTTTAAGCACCTCCAATGAAGGAGAGTCCACCGCCTTCCGAGGGAAGCTGTTCTGCTGTTGAACAGCTCTTCCTAATGTTTTCTTGGAAATCTCCTTTGTTGTGATTTCTGAAGGGCTATCATGTGGACAATGATACGAGCTTGTTTTCTCCTGCTTCAAAGAGAAGAACTCGAACCCATGGCTTCAAGTTACAAGGAAGGAGATTCCGACTCAACATCAGGGGAAACTTTCTGACAGTCAGAGCTGTTTGACCACGAGATGGAAGGAGGTGGACTCTTCTTCTTTGCAGGTTTTCAAGCAGAGGTTGGGTGGCCATCTGTCATGGATGCTTTAGCTGTGATTCCTGCATTGCAGGGGGTTGGTCTAGATGACCCTTAGGGTCCCTTCCAAGTCTGTGATTCTGTGATTCAATATTTCCATCAATGCATGTGTAAACCCAGATATTAATTGATTGACAATTTAATGCTGCCTTTCAGCCCTCAGAAGGATTTAAACAGTATGGGGAGGGGTAGTCAGCTAATTTTTACTCAGAGTAGGCCTATTGAAAGTAATGACCCTGTCCTTCCAGTTCTGCAATTCTGTGATTCTATGGAAGCATCCTCCAGATCATCTCTACCCACCATCAATAGTTTTGGCACAAGATCCCTCTGCTTCCTGCACACATTTTCTCTAAAGAGCAAATGCGTCTCGTGTGACGCTGGGCAATTCCTCCTCTCTTCCTCTCCCTCTCCCCGTCCAGGCCTTTGATTCCAGGGAGATTTGCAGCTCTCAATGTCTCTGTCAGTCCCACCCGGCCCTGATCAAGGCCTTTGCTGAATGAGAAGAGAGAGGCAGATAGCAGTCAGGCCTCCTCCCGGCATCATTCCAAATAAGCCGTCCTCCAATCTCCCGGCTCTCTTTCAAGTCTGCTCCAAACAGACGTTGGGAAAGGGTTGCTATGGAAACACCAGGACAAGGCCTTTTACATAAAAATCCTGAAAAGTGTGTGCGTTGGGGCGGGAGGGAGAGCGATGGTAAAATGAAGTAAACCTCTCGTGGGCTGCTTAAACGAGAGAAGGACGTATGGAGGGGTTCCCTAGCAAATGCAAAGCCCTGTCTTCGTTCCTGCAAATGGCCCATGGGCTGCTATGGGGCTATAAAGAGCAGTTCTGTGCAAATGCTCCTCCCCCAGTCACAGACAGCTGTCTGTCCGGGAATACAGGTGAAAAGCGTTGTTAAAGATAAAATAACCAAGCATGTAGAAGAACAAGCCTTGCTGAAGCAGAGCCAGCATGGCTTATGCCAACGCAAGTCCTGCCTTGCCAACCCATTAGAGCATGGGTAGGCAAACTAAGGCCCAGGGGCCGGATCCGGCCCAATCGCCTTCTAAATCCGGCCCTCGGGTGGTCTGGGAATCAGTGTGTTTTTACATGAGTAGAATGTGCCCTTTTATTTAAAATGCATCTCTGGGTTATTTGTGGGGCATAGGAATTTGTTCATTATTATTTTTTTCAAAATATAGTCTGGCCCCCCACAAGTTCTGAGGGACAGTGAAAAAGTTGCTGAAAAAGTTTGCTGACCCCTGCATCAGAGTTCTTTGAAAGTGCTAGCAAGCATATACATGGCATGCTTGTGCTTTCAAAAAGCTTTTGACAAGGTGCCTCACCAAAGATTCCTGAGTAAGCCTAGCAGTCAAGGAATAAGAGGAGAGGTCCTCTTGTGGATCACAGATTGACTAAGTTCCCTAATCTGGTGCTGTCCAAATGCTATGGACTACAAGACCCTTCGGTCCTCTCCAATATAGCTGAATTTTGTAAGAGTCTTGCATGGTTGTGTTGGCTGGGACTGATGGGAATCCAAAACATCTGGAGGGCACCAGGTTGGGGAAGATTGCTCTGAGGCAAAAGTAGGTGGCAAGAAGCATAGAGCATTCCCTGGCTGGTTGTGCAGACATGACCTCAAAATTGGTATTGTTGAGCATGCAGTGGCATAGCGGGTGGAGGGGGCAATTGTCCTGGGTGCAAAATTGTTAGGGGGTGCAAAATTTCAACATGCAGTGCTGCCTCAGTACAGCTGTGTGCTTCTGTTTCTGGGCTCTGTTGAAAATGGCTACTCTTTGAAGTGACCCCTCCAGACAACGGAACAACTCTTCTTTTCTTTTCTCTGTGGCTGTGATCTCCTGGGTGACGTGGACACCACTAGGCAGTTGAATGCACTTGCAGACTCCGCCGGTTTCCCTCCCTCTCACCCTCCCTCCATGTCGCCCCGGGCACTGGCAAGCCATGCTATGCCACTGTGAGCCCAGGAAGGTTCTCAAAGAGAAGATCTGTTCAGAATGGGAGACCTTCCTTACCATTAAAGGGTTAAGATGTTAAAAGGCCCTTTCATTATTATTCTTTTTTGGAAAATGCTCAATTAAAGGAGAGGTTTTTCCATAATGAAGAGTGGCGTGGAAAAATCAAACGCAGAGGTTCTTCCAAAATGCCAAAACTTAGAGGGTGCTATTTAAGGGAGTTGATTGGCAGAGTGCTTCAGACAAAAAGAGAAGAAAGAGCAGAATCAGCACCTGGTGTTCCCCATCACAAGATGTGGTGACAACCTCTAGCACTGATGGCTTCTAAAAGAGATCAGATAGGTGGAGAGGGGAAGAGGAAGAGAGGCACATGTTATTCATGGTCACTATGTGGAGCCTTCACACCCAGAGGCAGTCAACCCTGGAGGCCAGCCTGAAGGGGGTGGCTTTCTCCTCTGTGCCAATGAGCAGCCTGGGAAGGACTCCTTGGAACACGGGCACTCATGTCATGCTTGGGGGTGGGAATGAGGGTGGGAATGAGGGTGGCAGGAGAGGGTATATTGTTTATTAATATCCTTCCTAACTTGCGCTAGCAAATTCCTTTACTTAGCAGAGTTACTTCCCCCCTTTCCATGCACAGCAGATAGCTGGTCGCAGGCTCGTGTGAGCCTCTCACTATTATACAGTTCCATCTGTCTCAGATTGAATTGTACGTTCCTGGTAAGTTCCCTTGAATCCCTCTTAAAAGAATAAAGATGCCACCATCTTATTCAAAGTCAATAAAAGAAGTTTAGTTACATCAGTTCATAGTAGGATTCCTGAAGGCAGACTTAGTTACAAATATGTCCATGTGGATCTACCCCGTATGGGGGAATAATCTCAGTGCTTCTGCTAGCTGAGAGCTAGCAGAGCAGTCCTAGCTAGAAGCTGGTCAAACGAAGAAGGAAGTCAAAAAGAGAGAGGTGTGCTGCGTGACTCGTCCTTTTGTTACCTGGACAGGTAAGGTCACGCCCACCTTCTATCACATGCAAAAGGAAGGTTGCTCCAGCCAGGAGGAAGAGGAAGTTTTGACTGGCTGGACCAAACATTCCCTCATGTGTCTTCTCCAGCATTTCAAGGAATGTTGTTTTTGACTGCCTCTTATGGATCACATCACACAATCGGTTCATCACAGGGCCCAGTTATTGATTTGATTTCTATGCTGCCCTTCCCAAGAACATCAAAAGAGCCTGCTGGATCAGGCCAAAGGGGGCACATCTGGTCCAGCACCCTGTACTCATACTGGCCAGCCACACACCTCTTTTGAGAAGCCCAAATTTTCACTGGCTAGGTTCAATTCTAATCCCTCTAACCTCCCTTGGAGTAGGTTTGCGGGTATGGCAGAAGGAGATAGGATCTGCCCATGTGATGCCCATCTGGTGGAAACTCTCGCTCACATGGCCCTTAATTGTAAAACATATGATGATCTCCGCCAACAATTTCTAGACCATCTATGTATTCCAACACTGAAACCAGAGACAGAGGTTATACGCTTCTTATTACAGGGGAGAGACCAGGAGCTCACCAAGACAGTAGCTAAGCTCCTCTATTTGATTTTTTGTCGCCGACGTATGCTACAGGATCCTGCCCTTGCTGGAGACCCACAGAGATGAAATAGATTGCTCGCCTCTTCTTCCCTTTGGCAAATGACTGTACTGTTGAAATGGTGACGAGATCGCACTGGCCTGTTTATTCTGAATGTTTGTATGAGATGCCAATAAAGGTACGATGATGATGAGAAGACCAAAAGCAGGGCGTGAGCCCAAGAGCATCACCCTCCCCTCCTCTGGTTTGCAGCAACTGGGATTTGGAGGCAGAGAATAGAGCCATCCCGGCTAGTGGTCATCGACAGCCCTCTCCTATTAGATTCACTGCATGTTACAGTCTCAGAGAAAATGTAATGAAGATGCTATACAGGTGGTACCTGTTGTTGTTGTTTGGTCGTTTAGTCGTGTCCGACTCTTCGTGACCCCATGGACCAGAGCACGCCAGGCACTTCTGTTTTCCAGAGAGCCAGTGTGGTGTAGTGGTTAAGAGCGGTAGTCTTGCAATCTGGGGAACCGGGTTCGCGTCTCCGCTCCTCCACATGCAGCTGCTGGGTGACCTTGGGCCAGTCACACTTCTGTGAAGTCTCTCAGCCCCACTCACCTCACAGAGTGTTTGTTGTGGGGGAGGAAGGGAAAGGAGAATGTGAGCCGCTTTGAGACTCCTTAAAGGGAGTGAAAGGCGGGATATCAAATCCAAACTCCTCTTCTTCTTCTTCTTCTTCTTCTTCTTCTTCTTCTTCTTCCACTGCCTCCTGCAGTTTGGTCAAACTCATGCTGGTAGCTTCAAGAACACTGTCCCACCATCTCGCCCTCCATCTTCCCCTTCTCCTTGTGCCCTCCATCTTTCTCAACATCAGGGTATTTTCCAGGGAGTCTTCTCTTCTCATGAGGTAGCCAAAGTACTGGAGCCTCAGCTTCAGGATCTGTCCTTCCAATGAGCACTCAGGGCTGATTTCCTTCAGAATGGAGAGGTTTGATCTTCTTGCAGTCCATGGGACTCTCAAGAGTCTCCTCCAGCACCATAATTCAAAAGCATCAATTCTTCGGTGATCAGCCTTCTTTATGGTCCAGCTTTGACTTCCATACAGGTGGTACCTACATATAGGTATATATATAGGTGGTACCTAACCCTGGCCAAATTGGCAAAAATGTAAAAGAACAGCTCAGAGGCTTGTTGGAGGTGTAAAATTGGGGTTAGGTACATTTATACACATGTGGTGGGATTGTAAGAGAATAAGAGAATTTTGGGGCACCATATATAACCAGTGGCCTTCCTATGAGGAATAATGTCCACGGAAATTAAGAAAAATCATAGACCTCTATTCATGTACGTGACCACAGCAGCTAGGATTTTGACAGCAAAGAATTGGAAAAGTGATAACATCCCACAAAAACTGACTGGCAAGAAAAATGATACAATATTTACAACTTGCAAGGATGACAGGGAGATTAAGAGGAAAGTCAATACAGAAAGTTAATAAAGAGTGGATAATGTTTAAAGAATATCTTAAAAACTATGGTGATAATGGTAAACTCCTGGCAGATCTAGAATGAATCTTGAAATATAAAGAAATGGGAAAATTTTAAAAAAATGAATTGTGTACAGGATAATAAAATGCAAAACAGTACAATGAGAAGAACCAGAGGTTAGTCTCCAAGATGTGTTTATGTTGTAATAGGTGGAATGGGTATTGTTTGTATTGTATGTATTGTTTAAGTTTTATGTAAATTAATATTAAAAAGCTAAAGGTAAAGGGGCCCCTGACCATTATGTCCAGTTGCGGATGACTCTGGGGTTGCGGCGCTCATCTCGCTTTGTTGGCCAAGGGAGCCGGCGTACAGCTTCCGGGTCATGTGGCCAGCATGACTAAGCCACTTCTGGCGAAACCAGAGCAGTGCACGGAAATGCCATTTACCTTCCTGCCGGAGCGGTACCTATTTATCTACTTGCACTTTTGATGTGCTTTCAAACTGTTAGGTTGGCAGGAGCAGGGACCGAGCAACGGGAGCTCACCCCGTCGTGGGGATTCGAACCGCCAACCTTCTGATCTGCAAGTCTTAGGCTCTGTGGTTTAACCCACAGCGCCACCCGTGTCCCTTAAATTAATATTAATTGATGTATAATAAAGGTTATTAAAAAAAAAGATGGCCCTCTCCTCCTCTATGAGTTTGCCTAATCCTCTTTTGAAACCATCTAGGTTGTGAACCTAAAGATGCTTGGAGGGGGGCAAAGAACAGAATCGTAAAAAACATATTGAAAGCAATTAAGAACTTCTGGGGCTATTTTAAAGCAGCTGGGTTGGGATGGCTGGCTGTGCTGTCTCCTTGAAGCGCAGGAGCCAAGTTGGCTATCTACAGGCTGAGTTTCCCGTTTGCAGGGACACCCCGTGACTTAGGGGCTCTCACGTGACTGCCGGCGTTCTCTTTTTATTGCTTCCATTACCTGGAGAGGGACGTGACCACAAAGACCCTCTTTCCAGCTGCTCTTTCTGAGAGATATATGTCAGAATGGTTAGGAACTATAAGGCAAATGGCCTTGGCACTCAAGCCAACATACCGGGCGGGAGCTGGAGGGAAGATTTATTGAAAAGTCAACTTTATTCAGGAGCTTTTGGAATGGCAGCGTTGGAGATAATATCTCGCCCAACCTGCTGCTTTAAAAAGGAGAGTTGAAAAACAACTGGGGAGGATGTAGAACTGCTACTGGTAATCTTTCTTACGTTATAAAAGTGGTAAATAAAAAAATAAGAGCAGTGAAAAGTCTCCATAGTGCTGTGAGGGGTCTCACTCCAACAAGCACTTGGGATGAGTTGATGCTGGAAAAGCAGCTGATTATTATTATTATTATTATTATTATTATTATTATTAATACCCTGCCCATCTAGCTGGGTTTCCCCAGCCACTCTGGGTGGCTTCCAACAAAATATTAAAAATACAATAAAACATCAGACATTAAAAACTTCCCTAAACAGGGCTGCCTTCAGATGTCTTCTTAAAGTCAGATAGTTGTTTCTTTCCTTGACATCTGAAGGGAGGGCGTTCCACAGGGTGGGCACCACCACCAAGGAGGCCCTCTGCCTGGTTCCCTGTAACCTTACTTCTCGCAATGAGGGAACCGCCAGACGGCCCTCAGTGCTGGACCTCAGTGTCCGGGCAGAACGATGGGGGTGGAGATGCTCCTTCAGGTCTACTGGGCTGAGGCCGTATAGGGCTTTCAAGGTCAGCACCAACACTTTGAATTGTGCTTGGAAACGTAGCTAAGGCGGTCCTGCTAGGGTTGCACTTTGCCCCTCTGACCCACCACAGCTGTGCTTCACAGACAGGGAGACCAAGGCTCAGCTACAGTACAGTCAGCATGGGAAAGGAAAGCCATGAGCAGCAGACTGTGGGACTGGCCTGGGATGTCATCCCGTCCTGACTGATCAGAAACAGTTCCATAGAAGGGTAGAGCTGGAAGATGCTCAAGAGGGTCATCAAGTCCAGCCTCTTGCAATGCAGGAGTCACAGCTTAAGAATCCCTGACCAATGTCCATCCAAGCTCTGTTTCAAAACATCCCAATGAAGGAGAGTCCACCATCTTCCATCCCACTGTTGAATGGCTCTTACCTTCAGAAACTTCTTTATAAGGCGGAGTCAGAATCTAATTCCCACCCTCCAGAGCAGGAGGAAACACGCTTGCTCCATCTTCCATGGGACAGCCCTTCAGATATTTGAACGTGGCTTCAAATATTCTTGAGAGTCCCATGGACTGCAAGAAGATCAAACCTCTCCATTCTGAAGGAAATCAGCCCTGAGTGCTCACTGGAAGGACAGATCCTGAAGCTGAGGCTCCAAGACTTTGGCCACCTCATGAGAAGAGAAGACTCCCTGGAAAAGACCCTGGTGTTGGGAAAGATGGAGGGCACAAGGAGAAGGGGACGACAGAGGACAAGATGGTGGGACAGTGTTCTCGAAGCTACCAGCATGAGGGAGGCAGTGGAAGACAGGAGTGCCTGGCGTGCTCTGGTCCATGGGGTCACGAAGAGGCGGACACGACTAAATGACTAAACAACAACAAGTCCTATCACCTCTCAGTCTTGTCTTCTCCCTCAACCATTCCTCATAAGGCTTAGTTTCCAGACCCCGGATCAGGGGTCGGCAAATTTTTTTAGCCGCGGGCCAGTCCACTGTCCCTCAGACCTTGTGGTGGGCTGGAGAAGCAGCACTGGGGGAGGGGAGCTGGAAGAAGAGACTAGGGGGGCAAGTAGTCTTCCTCCCCACCACCCACCACCCAGCCCCGGCCCCTGCTGCTGCGCTTACCTTCCCAGGGGCTGCCGCCGCCGCCACCACCACCGCTGCTGGTGCTTCCCATGGATAATAATAATAATAATAATAATAAATTTTATTTATACCCCGCCCTCCCCAGTGAAGATTGGGCTCAGGGCGGCTAACACCAGGTATAAAAACAATTGATTAAAATGCAACTTAAAAACAAGATTAAAATACAACATTGAAATGCAGGGCAGGCAAAGGGAGCTCATCTGCTCTGCTTTCTGGCCCACAGGAGCACCAGGGCAGCGGCGGCAGCGGCGGTGGAGGGAAGATGAGTGGCGCGAAAGGGCTGGCTCTGGAGAGGGGCTGCTTAAAATGGTGCTCAGCCAGTTCAGCCCAGCCCCCTTCCTCCTCTAGGCAGGGCGGGGAGAAGCCAGGAGGAGGGAGGGAAGAGGTGCCGCCGTGGTTTGTGTGAGGGAGGGGGGAATGGAATGGCGCAGAAAAAAATGGTGCAGCCCAAATGAACAGAATCCCTATGCCAATCCACGGACAGTCCGCATGCCAGA
Organism: Podarcis pityusensis; assembly: GCF_964106645.2. NCBI lineage: Eukaryota > Metazoa > Chordata > Lepidosauria > Squamata > Lacertidae > Podarcis > Podarcis pityusensis. The sequence continues at coordinate 1,209,006 of NC_138036.1, read as the reverse complement.
TCGTCAAGGCATTTGGGCCTGATCCGGCCCACAGCCCTTAGTTTGCCAACCCCCGCCCTGGATCATCTTGGTTGACCTCCTCTGCACACCTCCCAGCTTGTCCATCTCCTTCTTAAATTGTGGTGCCCAGAGCTGGACACTGGGCTCCAGGTGGGGACTGACCAAGGCAGAACAGAGCGGTACTGTTACTTCCTTTGATCCGGACATGAGACTTCTGTAGACGGGTGCAAGATGCACAGGCCGGACAAGGAGGGTGTGGCAGAGCAATGGTGTTTTTCAACTGAAGTAAGAATCCCTGGGGCATCTATCTGGAGCTGATTTTAACCAGAGCAGGAGAACCAGCTGCTTTTAAAGCAGGGTGTGTGGCTGGAGAAGGTTTTTTGGAGCCTCTGATATAATAATAATAATAATAATAATAATAATAATAATAATAATAATAATTATACCCCGCCCATTTGGCTGAGTTTCCCCAGCCACTCTGGGTGGCTTCCAATCAAGTGTTAAAAACAATACAGCATTAAATATTAAAAGCTTCCCTAAACAGGACTGGCTTCAGCTGTCTTCTAAAAGTCTGGTAGTTGTTGTTCTCTTTGACATCTGATGGGAGGGCGTTCCCTGGGGGGGGTGCCACCACCGAGAAGGCCCTCTGCCTGGTTCCCTGTAACTTGGCTTCTCCCAGCGAGGGACCACCAGAAGGGCCTCGGAGCTGGACCTCAGTGTCTGGGCAGAATGATGGGGGTGGAGACGCTCCTTCAGGTATACAGGACCGAGTCCGTTTAGAGCTTTAAAGGTCAGCACCAACACTTTGAATTTTGATAACAATGAAAATTCCCTAGTTTCCTCTAGGCATTATGGTGTGCTTAGGGTGTTTGCTCGCCTCTGAAGGACAGTTGCTCTCCAGGGTACTTTAGGGGGCACTTGGGCAAAGCTCTGCCCAGAACCATCCCAGACGCCTGCAGTCATGAGAGGCACGCCCCTTCTCACCAGGCAGGTCCTTGCCCAGATGCGCCCAGAAGCGTCATCTGAATAGATGGCCTCTCTCTCTGCGCTGGCCCTGACTTGCTCTGCTCCACAGTCAGGGCTGCCAGGCTTTTATTTGCCTTGAGGCAGCACAAATTTCAAAGCATCCATTAGGATTATTGTCATTAGCCCTGAGTAGGGAAGAATCGAAGGCTGACGAAGGCTAATTAATTGGTGGGGGGAGGGATGATGGATGATGGATCAAGGAGCTGGCAGTCGGATGGGCCAGTTGAACGGCTGTTGATTTACTGGACGCATCACGTTGGGTTCACATGTCTGGTCTGCAGCATTTATCTAAGGGGCTGCAATTCCTGCTCAGAGACCAGGAAGGTGGGGGAGAACCTCACAGTCCTTGCAAGGTCACTGTCAGAGCAGAAGACCCAGGGCTGCACAGGGGAAATGAAGGCTCAGGAGAAGACTGACAGGCAATATTATAGATACTTTCTTTTCTTTTCTTTTTTAATTTGCATTTTATTTATTTGTTAACATTCTTATATTACATTGGTAAACGTTGTCATATTCTATTACAGGACTTACTGTAATATAATTTCCAACATGTATACATAAATTATATACAAATTTTATATACAGTGGTACCTCTGGATACGAACGAGATCTGTTCTGGCACGTCTGCGCATGCACGCGTCGCTTTTTGCCACCTCTGCTATGTGTGTGATGTCATTTTGAGCGTCTGCGCATGCGCAAGCGGCAAAACCCGGAAGTAACACGCACCGTTACTTCCGGGTTGCCGCGGAGTGCAACTCGAATGCGCTCAACCCAAAGCGCATTCAACCTGAGATATGACTGTACCTAGAAAGAAAATGAAACAAAAAAATGAAAGAACAAAGAGAAAAAACAAAAACAATTCCCCCCCCCCCCAATCATATACATACCAACACACTAGACTGGAAAATATGAAAGGGCAATATTATAGATACTTGCAAATATCTGAAGGGATGACACATGGAAGATTTATTTATTTACTTACTTATTTATTTATTTATTGAATTTATGTACCACCCTATACTTGGAGGTCTCAGACTGGTTCACAGAAAAGACCACAATATATAAAATCAAAATAAGAACAATAACACCCCCCAAAAGAGTCACATTTTAAAAGGGTATAGGATGTCACTCAGGTCAACCAAAGGCCTGGTTAAAAAGGAACATTTTTGCCTGGCACCTAAAGGTGTATAATGAAGGCGCCAGTCGAACTTCCCTAGGGAGAGGATTTCACTTTTTGGGAGCCACTGCAGAGAAGGCCCTCTTCTCATGTTGCCACACTCCGGACTTCTCGAGGAGGAAGCCCACGAAGAAGGGCCTCAGAAGATTTCAGGGTCTGAATAGGTTCATATGGAAAGAGGCGGCCCTTGAGGTATTGCAATCTTGAGCTGCTTAAGGCTTTATAGGGCAAAACCAGCACTTTGAATTGGGCCCGGAAACTAATTGGTAGCCAGTGCAGTAAGATGGAGCAAACAAGAAAACAAGAGCCCTGCTGAAACAGGTTAATGGACCATCTTCTTCTCACAGTGGCTGACCAGAGTGGGAACCCCACAAGCAGGATTCAAGCAAGAGAGACCTCTCCCCTCTTGGAATTTCCCACAACTGGGATTCAGAAGCATTGCTGACCCCAACTGTGGAAGCAGAGTGTAGCCATTGTGGTTAGTAGACATCAGGAGTCCTTTCCTCCATGAATCCCATGAATCCTGTTTTAGAGCCGTCCAGGTTTGTGGCCATGACTGCCTCCTGTGCGATTAAACAAACCCCCAAAGGATTTGATGAATTCATGGAAGAGTGAGCTATCAAAGGCCACTGGTCACCGTGGCAATGCTCTGCCCTTCACTGTCAGCGACACCAATGCTCCTGAACCCCAGCTGCTGGAAACCACAAGAGGGGAGGACGGGGCTCTTGGGCTCAATCCTACTTGTGGGTTTCCCTCAGCATCTGGTTAGTCAAATCTGACAAAGGGATCCTGCACTAGGTGGGCCATTGGCCTGATCCAGCAGGCTCTTCTTTGTAGTATCATAGAATTGTAGAGTTGGAAGGGACCCTGAGGGTCAGCTGAGTTCAGGGGTCAGCAAGGTTTACCCTGCGTCTGTGTCTGTGCAGATGTGATTTCTGGCATCTGTGTCTGCGCAGACATGATTTCCGGCGCCGCAAAATCGAGTCCCCGCTCCGCGCTGTGCCGGTTTAGCACAGCGCACAGGGACTCACCAAGCAGGCAGCTCAGTTCGGAGGTGGTTCAGGGGCTGGTTAAATGACCTCCATGGGCTGCTTTTGGCCCATGGGCCTTAGGTTGCCGACCCCTGTCTTAGTCCAACCCCGCAATGCGAGAATCTCAGCTAAAGCATCCATGACAGATGGCCATTCGACCTCAGCTTAAAAACCTCCAATGAAAGAGAGTCCATAGCTTCCTGAGAGAGCTCTTGATGTCAGAAAGTTTTCCCTGATGTTGAGCCAGAATCTCCTGTCTTGTCACTTGAAGCCATTGGTTTGAGTCCAATGCTCCTGAGCAGCAGAAAACAAGATTGCTCCATCTTCCACGTGACAGCCCTTTTGATATTTGAAGATGGCCATCATATCTCATGTCAGTCCCCTCTTATCCAGGCTAAGCATATCATCCAGACCTGGGAGCAGACAGTGCAGGGTTGCAGAAACAAGCTCACACAATTCCCTGATGCATGCACCAAAATCTGAAGCTCAGAGTGGAGCTTTCTCCCCTTGCCTGATGTGAATCAGGGGGCATTCCGAAATGGGTATAGGACAGCCTTGCCCTACCTGATGCCCATCCAGAGGGCACCAGGTTGGGCAAGGAAAAGACTCAACGGTGCCCACAAATAAAGGCAGCTCACGGTGCATTAAAAGTCACGAGGGCACCCCGGAAACAATAGTACAACTAATAAAAGCTTGGAAGGCAATTAGATGCTAAAATGCCATATTTAACTGCTCAACAGCTCTCTAAACAATTTGCCTATTGTGCTTTTTAAAAAATTGCTTGCTTTCTAAAAACAACAGCAGCAGTAACCCCACAGAGCTGTTCCGGGCTGAGTTCAGGAGCAAATGCCATACGACGGGGGTCTGTAGGAATTAGGGACCACTACAATTACAATTAGGGACACAGGTGGCGCAGTGGGTTAAACCACGGAGCCTGGGGCTTGACAATCAGAAGGTCGCTGGTTCGAATCCCCGTGGCGGGGTGAGCTCCCGGTGCTCGGTCCCTGCTCCTGCCAAACTAGCAGTTCAAAAGCACGTCAAAGTGCAAGTAGATAAATAGGTACCGCTCCGGCGGGAAGGTAAACGGCGTTTCCGTGCGCTGCTCTGGTTCGCCAGAAGCGGCTTAGTCATGCTGGCCACATGACCCGGAAGTTGTACACTGGCTCCCTTGGCCAATAAAGCGAGATGAGCGTCGCAACCCCAGAGTCGGTCACGACTGGACCTAATGGTCACGGGGTCCCTTTACCTATGCTTGTTAGGGGGAGGCGGCACATCCCCTAAGCCAGACAAGTCCAAGGCCTGTGGGGATCATATTGTTTAACAGCAGCCACTTGAAGTGTAGCAAAGAAATGGTTCTCTCAGGGGCTGCCAAAGGCAACCCCCCCCCCCCCCCAGAGGCTGCTAACCAACAGCAACCCATCATCTCTGAGCACGGGCCATACTGTCTGGGGTGGGTGGAAACTGCAGCCCAATGACATCTAAAGGGCACCGCATGGGCTCCTGCGATTTTGGCCTGTATTCAAAGCTATATTCATAACACATTTTGCTAGAGAGTGAGGGAGGGCACGCGCTTCCCTTTGCATAACACCAGGCACAGCTCTCCACAATATGTTAAGCGGGAGGGAAGCTCTGCGATGGATCTCTCCGGCTCAGCAGTGTCATTGTCTGTACATCAGCAGCTATCACCTCCTCCCTCAGACAAACAGACCGCGCATACAATGCAATTCCTAGGAGCAACAACAGCGGCAGAAGGCTGCCTCTCCGGCCCCCTGGAGAGAGCAAGAAAGGTTCAGCGGTGCCCCCGGGGATCATGCAAGCACCCCCGGTGCGCGTCTGCCATGTCCCGCTCCAGCCGGCAGCCACGGGTTGCTTTCTGTGCCAAGGCTCGCATTAACACGCTCGGGTGCTCCGGACAGGGGTGACCCCATTTATCTCCGTAGACCTTCCCACCCTCCAGTGAAGATGAGAACATTAATGGTCTTCATTGCTGGGAGTTCATTTCCATTCCTTCCGGCCGGAGAGGCAAAGCTGGAACGTGTCATTACAGAGCGCATGCAACATTTACAAGCAGGAGCATAAACCGCTCCATCCTGGGCACGGGGAGGGGATCATGGGGAAAAGATGAAGTGCACCGTCTCTCTCTCTCTCTCTCTCTCTCACACACACACACACACACACACGCCTGGCACCAGCAGCAACAAACCAAGGCTGGGGGTTTCTGTAAGAGCAGGAAAAGCTGGGACTGGGCACAGAATTCAGCATCTGAAGTTCAATTCTATTTAAAAGGGGGGAAGGCTAAGTTTTTAGTCCTTATCTTGGAGGGGATATTCTTGAAAGGGTGTGGGTAATACATGGTAAATCTATATCTATATCATCTATATCTATATCTATATCTATATCCATATCCATATCTATATATCTCTTTATATTTATATCTAGCTATCTAGCTATATACAGTGGTACCTCTGGTTGCGAATGGGATCCATTCCGGAGGCTTGTTCACAACATGAAAAGAACGCAACCTGAAGTACCCTTTTCTGCGCAGGTGCGCGGCACAATTTGGTGCTTGTCTGCATGCGCGAGCAGCGAAACCTGGAAGTAACCCTTTCTGGTACTTCCGGGTCGCCGCGGGACATAACCTGAAAAAACGTACAGTGGTACCTCAGGTTAAGAACTTAATTCGTTCTGGAGGTCTGTTCTTAACCTGAAACTGTTCTTAACCTGAAGCACCACTTTAGCTAATGGGGCCTGCTGCTGCTGCCACGCCGCCAGAGCACGATTTCTGTTCTCATCCTGAAGCGAAGTTCTTAACCTGAGGTACTATTTCTGGGTTAGCGGAGTCTGTAACCTGAAGCGTATGTAACCCGAGGTACCACTGTAACATGAAGCAAATGTAATATGAGGTATGACTGTATATATATCTCAAAGCTAACACTCAGAGGCATTTTCAGGGGTCAGCAGACAATGTATTCCACGAAGCAGGAGAAGTGATACAAAATGAGAAAATGTACCTGTGATTATGTGTAATTTGCACAATACCTATGATTGGCATAATTCAGCTTGCAGTATCCATGGTGTGGGGTTTATTCTTCAGGGGCAAGGAAAGATTTCTTCAGTGCAGGGGTACCCCAATAATACCCTGGCAAATGCCTCTCCTGGAAGCAACTCTCCCCACATATTTCTCAGCTGGGAAAATATTGCACCAAAGAGCCACAAAACTCCCAAGGGAGAAGAGATTCTCTGTTTCCCATTTGCTCTGCTTATCTATTTCATTCCTGAAATGCTCATACAGTTTGGGAATATTTTTCCTGATGTCCTAGAAATGTCCCTTCTGTGTAATACGAACCCTCTGCCATTTCTTTCCCTATTCCAGCAGGGGCCAGGGCAAATGCTTCTTGGGAAGGAAGGGAAACACCAGAGCAAGCATCCTGATGGACCAGGCCGCCAAACAAGAGATATGTGCCCCTGCCTGACTTTCCCAGAGGTGACCGTCGTCTTGTGGGCTTTGTCCCCACGATCAAGCAAGTTTAATAATAATAATATGTTATTTGTACCCTGCCCTCCTTGGCCAGGACCAGGCTCAGGGCGGATAACATCAAAGTTGTTGTTGCTTAGTCGTTCAGTCGTGTCTGACTTTTCGTGACCCCCTGGACCAGAGCACGCCAGGCCCTCCTGTCTTCCACTGCCTCCCGCAGTTTGGTCAAACTCATGCTGGTAGCTTCGAGAACGCTGTCCCACCATCTCGTCCTCTGTCGTCCCCTCCTCCTTGTGCCCTCCATCTTTCCCAACATCAGGGTCTTTTCCAGGGAGTCTTCTCTTCTCATGAGGTGGCCAAAGTCTTGGAGCCTCAGCTTCAGGATCTGTCCTTCCAGTGAGCACTCAGGGCTGATTTCCTTCAAAATGGAGAGGTTGGATCTTCTTGTAGTCTATGGGACTCTCAAGAGTCTCCTCCAGCACCATAATTCTAACATCAAAGTATGATACATTAAAAACATAAACAATCAATTAAAATACATCTTAAAATCAACAGAAACAACTCCTAGCAATGCTTGATTTATAACCTAGAACACAACTACTTTATAATATAATCATGGGACATTCAGTGAGTATAAAACAATCCAGTTACATAAGAATATAATTATAAATGAACCTTAAGTATGTATACAAACTCAATGAGAGGTGTGAAGTGTAGAAGGGGAAGGGGGCCAGAGGCATAGTGGCAGAGCACCCAGCTCCCCCTAACTGGGATTTCCATTTCAAAGGTGAGGCTCGCAACAAAATGTAGCAGCGTTGTGCACTCCTACGCTTCCAACCAGCCAGACGGGACCCCTTCTTCCAGGATACTCCATTCCATTACTCTTTCTACCACTGCCGGTCATTCCATAATAAATATGGCATGCTCAGTCTTCATTGGGCTGGGGGTTTTGTGGGTGGGTGGGGGTCCCTCTCAAAGATTTTTCGCAATAAAGACTCTTCTGTTCTTCTGCAAAATCTGGGTTTCCATCGAGCGCTCTGGCTCTTCTTTCTTGTGCATGGATTAGAACATCTGAATCAGCAAAGAGCATCCACAGGATCAGGCCAGGGGCCCGCCTAGTCCAGCATCCTGTTCTCACAGTGGCCAACCGGATGCCCAGATGGGAAACTAGCAAGCAGAGCAACCAAGCACCAGACAACTCTCCCCCCTTGTTGTTTCCAGAAACTGATATTCAGGAGTATCGCTGAAGGCAAAGCATGGTCGTCCTGGCTAGTAGCCCATCAATAGCCCCTCCTCCTCCATGAATTTGTCTGATTCTCCTTTCAAGCCATCTGGGTTAGTGGGCATTCCTGCCTCCTGTGGCAGCGAGTCCCAGGGTATAAATAAACACTATGCGAAGAAGCGCCATCTTTTTAAAAAAATATATAATTTTATTAAAGATTTCTTAATTTACAAAAATAGATGTGTTGTCCCTTTTTTCAAGTTGTGTCATTTGCAGATCAGTTTCATTTGTTGTGAGACATTGGGGAAATGTTCAGGGATGCAGGAGACGATATATTGTTTGGTTATATCCTTTTCCAACTTGTGTTAACAAGTTTCACAATTTAGCAGAGTAACATTCCCCTTTTTAAACTCACAGCGGATGCGTTTGCTCAGGCTCGCTAAAGCCTCTGTAATAACTGTTCTGGTATTTTCCCCTTATTCCCTCATAAAAGATAAGACACGACACAGTCTTCTCTAAAAGTATAAAAAGGTTTACTCACACATCAGTCTGTTCACAATCGGATCCCAGAAGGCAGACTTAGCTTGGAAAAGTAACACACACCTGGAAACTATCTCATAAGGAGACAGTCCCTTTGTCCTCTCTTGGCTGGAGCCAAGAGAGCATCTTTGGCTAAGCAGATGTTGCTTATTCGATGCATGTAGTCAAAGAGAGAGAGATGGCTGTCCTGCCCTGTGCTTTTGTCATTACCTGCACAGGTGAGGCCACGCCCACCTCTAGTCACATGCAGAGGAAGTCTGTCCCAGCCCAGAAGGAAACAGGAAGTTTACCTGCTGGCTGGACAAACATTCCTCCCCATGTGTAAACATGTTCACTCTAGGAATGTTGTACTTGACTGCTCTTGTGTTTCACGTCCCACAGACATTAGTGTTGTATACAATGTTAGGTTAGGAAGAAAAGGGGGGAAAGAGGAGGCGAGGGGAATGGTGAGTGGGGTGGTGTAGGGTGGCAATGCTTCAATTCTTCTCCTTAGTGTATGTGTGGAGTTTTGTGTCAGCATCACTTGTGTGGGTCCTCTTTACTATTCGTTCGTTGTATTCCTTTGCTGGTGCCATCTTGACTGCATCAGGGGCCACATTTGGAGCGGAGAACCAATTTGCTGTTAGCATTTAGGAGAGGGGACAGGCCTTGGAAATGCTTTGCTCCGAGACCCTGGAGAGCAGCTGCCAGCCAGAGTTGGTAGTAATGTGCTAGGAAAAGCCAGCGGTCTGTCTCAGCATAGATTGCTCATGGGGACCAAGGAATTCAGGCTCCATCTCCCTACCTGGCCCATTCCACCCACCCTGCTTATTGTCTCTGGGCCAGATATCCCAGCCAGCCCTGTCCATCCCATCCTCGGTCCTTTGATCATCTTTATCGTTCTCCCCTGACTCCTGTCCAGCTGGCGCCAACCTCCTTCCTAAGTGCTCGCAGCGTGATTGAAGGGAGGGGTTTCTGCATCTCCAGCCAGTTGGCTCGCTCTGGAGTAGCTGTGCAGCCGGACACCAGGAAGCTTGTGGCTTTGATGCATTAGGAGCACTTGCAAAAAAAACAGCCCCATCTTGCCACGAATTGATGCTTCTCTTCTTCGCCACCCACTGCCTGCAGGCGTTTCCATGGCACTGGGTGCCCGGGAAGAAGCAAGAGGCTTTGGCAGGCTGGAGCTCTTAGGGTGGGAGAATCACAGAATCTTAGAGATGGTAGGGACCCCCAAGGGTCATCTAGTCCTACCCTCAAAAAGCAGGAATAGGAGCAAAAGAATCCCTAACAGAAGACCATCCAGCCTCTGCTTATAAACCTCCCATGAAGTCCACCACCTTCAGAGGGAGTCCACTCCACCGCCAAAGAACTCTTGGCATCAGAAAGTTCTTGCTAATGTTTAGTTGGAATCTCCTTTGAATTTGAATCCATTGGTTCAGGTCTGGAAAAGCAAAACAAACTTGTTCCATCTTCCATGTGGAAGATCTTCCATCATCAGTTATTTGAAGATGGCCACCATCTTCTCTTCTGCATGGTGCTGGGACCCACAGTATCTCCAGGGCCATTTCTCTTCCCAAAGACAGGTTCTTCCAGCCCCAAATCTATCCCAACAGCCAGCCACCCAGCCCTCTTCTTATTTGGGGTGCCTCCAAAGGATGAGATCCCACCATGTGTCCCCACCACCACCGCAGCAGCCTCACCTCAGCAAGAGACCAGGCAGTGTGGCTAAACTGGAACTCCCTCCCACAGGAGTTCCAGTAGAAGAATTGATGCATTGCCACCTGACCTGACTCCACTCACCATTCCCCTCTCCTCCTCTTTCCCCCCTTTCTTCCTAACCTAACACTGTATACAACACTGGTTCTTGTTGTTGTTGTTGAGTCGTTTAGTCGTGTCTGCCTCTTCGTGACCCCCTGGACCAGAGCATGCCAGGCACTCCTGTCTTCCACTGCTTCCCGCAGTTTGGTCAGACTCATGTTTGTAGCTTCGAGAACACTTTCCAACCATCTCGTCCTCCGTCGTCCCCTTCTCCTTGTGCCCTCCATCTTTCCCAGCATCAGAGTCTTTTCCAGGGAGTCTTCTCTTCTCATGTATTGGAGCCTCAGCTTCAGGATCTGTCCTTCCAGTAAGCACTCAGGGCTGATTTCCTTCAGAATGGAGAAGTTTGATCTTCTTGCAGTCCATGGGACTCTCAAGAGTCTCCTCCAGCACCATAATTCAAAAGCATCAATTCTTCAACACTAGACTGCTTTAAAAGAGGATTAGACAAATTCATGGAGGAGACATCTGTCAACGGCTACTGCCCCCCCCCCAAAAAAATGCAGAGTTCTCTTTCTTTTAGGAAGGGATTGTAACACTGCAGGTATGATTGATCTCCCTAGGTGATTTTGGGTGGAAGACTTTGAAAAGACTGTAACAGTCATTCCGTAGAAAAAAATTCCTAGGGTGCTAAGTTTGTATTTTGAAGGGGGGGTGGTTGCCCCCCAAGTGTGCCTGGAATGTTCTATCTGCAGTAAGAGTTCAAATCCTGAGTCAAGTCTTTGAATCACATGAAATTACATAGTAAGATAGAGAGGTCCACTTTTCCAGTTCTAGTGAAACCTGAAGGAAGATCTGTCCATGGTGCTAGCAGGAAAGGAAAGGCCTGTGTAGTTTGCCGCTCTTTCAGACTCGCCTGGAAACACCTCCAGATTCATGCATGGGATGTACATGAATTCTCGAATTCATTAGTCAGTTTCTCTATGAAACGGGCAAGTTGACCGGCTTCCCACTGAATTTCCAGTGACCAAATATCAAAATTGCACACATGTTTCTTATTGCAAAGTTGGCCTACTATACACTTTTGTTAAATAACAATGGAATGTTTGTATCATGCTTTAGGGTATTCACAGTGCTGCACATTCATTATCCAGCTGCAAGTCATACAAGCAGCCGGTATTGTTATCCCCCATTTTGCAGAAGAAAAGACTGAGGCTGAGAGAACAGCTTGTCTACAGCCACCAATTCAATGATGGACCAGCGGTAGCTTCCTGACCCCCAGTTCCAGCCTCTCTGCCACTATCGGCTGCAACAGCTTTTGCAATTTTCTATATATTTTGTATGCAGAGACAGGGCTTGTGGTTGCATACTGTACATTTCCAACGGAAGATTTTGTCTGGCGACTGAATGCATTTGTGCATTTGGGGAGAAAGGTGTGCTTCCTGTACTCTTGCCCCTGCTTGTTATAATCCATGTCTCTTGTGACAAAAGAATTCAGAACACCCTGTGGTTCAAACTGCAGCCCCCATCCCCAAAACAGCCCACCATTCTCCACCCTGTCAGTGGCTTCTTAGCATTCTGCAGCCTCCATTTCTTGGCTGACCAAAAGTGAGGCCTGATTGCAGATTCTTGGGCCCTGCTGAGCCAGCAAGCTCCAAAGCTAATTCTACATTCATTAGGCACAGTCTGCTGGTAGGAAGCTTTTTCGCCAGATAAAGATTTCAGAGGATCACACTGGCAGAGAGAAGGGGCAGGAGGGAGGGCCTCAGCTCACAGACAGGACTGTGGGCTATGAAAACCTTCTGTGCCGACAGTCACTTCAAAGCCTATGGTACAGGTGGAGGAATAGCTGTTTGCAAAGAAAGGGATGGCAGGCCTTTCTCTGAGCAGCATGATGCAGCAGTTAACACTTCCAAACAGTGGCACAGACGCTTCCTTCGTTGCCAGCCTCGCCACCAGAGGATCTGCTGTTTACCTGACTTTGAACATCTAAGGTTCGGCGGAGTTATGGGGGAAAGTGTCCAGAAAACAAGGAATGGTTCGAAGGCCGCAAAGGATCAGATTGTCTGGGGCACAACTTTGAACAGAATCTTGTCCATACACTGGAAAATATCACAGAGGGATACATGGAAATAAGGGAAGTAAAAATTAAAAACCACCCTGCCTCGAAGGGCTTGCAAAAGGAAAGCTAAAGGATGCACTTAACCCTGGCTTGCAAGTTACCAACTGGCGTAGCCTGGAGGTCCATTTCTGTCACCAGAGAGCCACAGTTCCCTGCAGCTCAGGGGCGTAGCATGGGTTGTCAGGACCCGGGGCAAGGCAAGTAATTTGCACCCCCTAACCCGTGGATTTGCACCCCCTAACCCGTGGATTTGCACCGCCTAACCCGTGGATTTGCGCCCCCTAACCCGTGGATTTGCGCCCCCTAACCCTAACCCCCAGATGTTGCACCCAGTGCGGCCGGCCCCCCCTTGCACCCCCCACGCTACGCCACTGCTGCAGCTCACCTCCCTTGTTAAAGCCAAGATTTTGAGGGTGGGGGGGTACCTTGTTGTTGTTGTTGTTGTTGTAAATTCAACTTATACACTGCCCTATACCCGGAGGTCTCAGGGCGGTTCACAACAAGACCACAGCATATAAAATCAAACCAAAAGCAGTAACTCAATAACCTCCCCCCCCCAAAAAAAAACACATTCTAAAAGGGTGTTGGATGTCAATATGATCCTCCAAAGGCCTGGTTAAAAAGGAACATTTTTGCCTGGCACCTAGAGGTGTATAATGAAGGCACCAGTCGAACTTCCCTGGGGAGGGCATTCCATAGATTAGGAGCCACTGCAGAGAAGGCCCCGTTCTTGTGTTGCCACCCTTCGGATCTCTCGAGGAGGAGGCACACGAAGGAGGGCCTCAGAAGATGATCTCAGGGTCTGGGAAGGTTCATATGGAAAGAGGCGGTCCTTGAGGTATTGTGGTCCTGAGCCATTTAAGGCTTTATAGGTCGAAACCAGCACTCTGAATTGGGCCCGGAAAAGATGCACACACACAGGATACGTTCAAATGTGCTTCCTTCTTCAGGGCTGAGAATAAGTTCAGGGACTGCACCTTGTCTCAAACCCTCAAGCTGCATTTTATTAAAATTCAAAGCAGCAAGGAGCACAGCGAGCCCCCTGTGCCCCTCAAGCTGTTGGCACAGACGTTTTCTTGTAAACAAACAGGCAACGGATCTCGCGTGTGCCAGTCACCCGCAGCCAAAGGCCAGCTGGTTCTGCAATTCCTAAAGAAAGGTTGGTCTCGCTTTGCAGGGCAGGAGGCTGCCATTGGCTCTCAGTCTCTGTTTTCCTTAAGAAATGTTTGACCCTCGCTTTCAATGCAAAGGGTCCTCAGGGCAGCTGGCAGCAGATTCAATGAAGACGGTAAGGATCCTTCTTTTAAAAAACAACAGAAATAAAGCAGGAGAGCAAATACACCAGTGAGAAATCATAAAACACCAGCTAAGATGTGGTGAGAGGAAGAGAAAAGAACATTAATGACCCTTGCAAGTTTGGATGAAGGGGAAAGCCTTTCGCTCTCTCTCCTCATCAGGCAGAGCACAGAGGATGAATCTGTCGTGGGCACTTCAGGTGCCACCCAGACCCCTTTGCTGTTGTTTAGTCTTTTAGTCGTGTCCAACTCTTCGTGACCCCATGGGCCAGAGCACGCCAGGCACTCCTGTCTTCCACACCCAGACCCCTTAGGGTTTTGTAAGTCAAGACGAGCTCCCTGCCTTGGGCCCAGAAACAAACCAGAAACAAGTAAAAGGTTGGTGGTTTTTAACAGCATCATAGAGTTAGGAGGGAACTCAGGGGTCATCTAGCCCAACCCTCTGCAATCACAGCTAGAGGATCCCCAACAGAGGACCATCCAACCTCTGTCTGAAAATCTCCAGCAAAGAAGAGTCTGCCCCCTTGCAGGGGAGTCCATTCCACTGTTGAACTGCTCTTACCACCAGAAAGAGATTCCTAATGTTTAGTCAGCCTCTTTTCTTGTCATTTGAATCCACTGGTTTGAGTCCTCCCTTCTGGAACAGCAGAAAACGAAGCTTGCTCCATCTTCCAGTTGACAGCCCTTCAGATGCTTGAAGATGACTATCGTCACCTCTCTGCCTCCTCTTGTCCAGGCTAAACATGCCCTACCTGGAGATGATGCTGGGCAATGGTCTTGGAACCTTTTGCATGCCAGACAGGTGTCCTGCCACTGAGCTGCTGTGACCCCTTCCAAAAAGGGCAATATAACTTTGTCCCTTCCCCCCACACACACCTGCTCCCTGCCCATCACCTGAGCATTCAGCCTGGAGAGAAAGAGGCGCAGCCCAGATGAGCTGGCGGTGTGTTTTGCTGTTCCTCACATCGCCGGTTTGAGTTGGGCTCTGAGGTCCCCTTTGGCCAACTAGCAAAGAACCCTGTCGTCGGCAAGAGAGCGAGAGTCACCGCAAGCAGGAACATGGTGAGGAAGCGAGATAAAGCAAAATAATTAATAGTCCCTGTTTCATTCACAGCCGGAATGGGGGGGGGGGCGGATCTTACATCAGTGAGGCTGATCTTTGCCCACAGCTTGCCTTCATCTGTAGCTGCCTGTCTGACTGGATGCTGTGATGACGGGCAGTGGCAAGAAGCTGGAGCAGAGATTCTGCAAACCAGATGAGAGTTGCCCGGCTGAACCAAGAGGGGACGGCTGCCTCCCTCACCATAATCTTAATTAAATGGCAAAAAGGCAGGAGATGTCAGGGGATATTTTAGTTGGGGAGGGAGGGGATAAAACAAGCAAAGCTGTGGCAAGAGAGATATTGCTAATAAGGGTCTCCAGAGAACTGTCAGCGGAGGAAACAGCTGCCTCATGAGGTTACGAACAGAGGGCTGAAAGAAATTATTAAAACTTCACTGTGTTGCACAGAGATACTTTGCTGGAGTCTTCGGTTGCCCATTTATAGGCATCGTGTGTGCCTTTGACAGAGGGACCATCTCATTCTCCACTGCCACAAACCAGTCTGGGACTGGGAGCTTCAGACTGGAAGGTGTGCAGAGGAGGGCAACCAAGATGACCAAGGGTCTGGAAAATAAGCCATATGAGGAATGGTTGAGGCATTTGGGTATGTTTAGCCTTGAGAAAAGAAGGCTGATAGGTGATATACGAGTCATAGGACTGTCACATGGAAGATGGCGCAAGCTTGTTTCCAACTGCTCTGGAAAATAGGATGAATTCAAACCAAGGGATTCAAGTTACAAGAAAGGAGACTGCAGCTAAATCATGAAATAGACTCCCTTCGAAGTGGGTGGACTCCCCTTCATTGGAGGCTTTTAAAAAACCTGAAAAGTTGGGTGTCCATCTGTCAGGGTTCTTTCAACATGGGCGGGGTCCCTTTCAACTCTGCAGTTCTATGAAAGTTGTGTTTGCCGATGACAAACCCAGGGCAACTGGGTATAAAATCCCCAGGAACAAAACACGGCGAAGGCCGAGATACTGATCCATGAGGCATTCCATGTTGGCCCTTTCCTTCCTGCCTTTACTCCGCAGCCAGAAGCCATAATGCTTCTGAATACCACTTGCGGGCAGTTTCAGCTGGAGAGAGTGCCGCTCTCACACTCTGGGCTTCCCAAAGGGTCATCTGGTTGGCCATTGTGGGAACAGGATCCTGGCCTAGATGGGCCACTGGCCTAATCCAGCAGGTCTCTTATTCTAGCATACAAAACAGATGACAATATTTATATGCACATCCATTGTCAACCATTGTCTTCTAGAACAAATCCTGTTGCGTATCGATTTCGTTCTTTATAAGTGACTAATATTATAATTACCCGTGCTACAGATCACTCATATTCTTTCAACATCTGTTACATCTCTCAGCTGCAGCAAAGCATTAGATAGTTGTAATTCTGCTCCATATATGTGGCATTAAAGGAACCTCTAAGCTTTCAAACTCCAGCCCCACCTCGTTCTCTAGCCAAATGCGAAGCTGCCATGCACCTCGCCCAGAATTAGGGACAGAAACATTTTCATTCTGAGCTCAAAGAGGACAGGATCACACCCCAGAATGGAAGTGGAGGGTGATGTCAGCCTAGGGCTGCAGGGTCTAAGTCCATGTTCTCTCTCCATTAGTGATGACCTGGGACTGGGGCTCAGACTCAGAGCCAGAGGAGTCTCAGTCCGCACCGGATCCTCTGCCTCAGGCATCACCTGAACCAAGTCTGGGGCCTGATCCTGAAGAGTCCCAGTCTGCACAGGTTCCCTTGCAACAAGCACCAGCTGGGCCAAGTCAGGGGCTGAAGCCTGTACTGGCTCCAGATGCGGGGATGACCTCATTGCCTCCAGCTGGGCCATCACTTACAGCTGCTCCACTACCGGTTGGGTCAGGGGAGGCTGAGGCGGCCCCTGGGTCTAGTAACCCTCCAACGTCTCCCGAGTTTCAGAGACTCATTTCTGAGAGAAGGAGAGACCTGAGTACTTGCAGGAGGAGTGCTCGCCTTCGGGCGAAGCAGGGAGGTGAGTCGCCGGGGGATCAGGACCGGCCATTACCCCGACTAAGATAAAAGGCTGTCGGACCCCACCCCAGGTTGCGGGAGCAACATTGCTGTATGCCAGATCCTGCCTGAGATCCTGTACCTGTCCTTGCCTGGTTTCCTGCCTCGTGTCCTGCCTTGACTCTGTCAGACTGACTCCTCGCGGGACCCTTGGATTTGGGACCAGACCTGGACCGCGTTTCACGGGTTACCCCTGGGCCCAGCACAATTATGAAGCTCACGAGGGGACCTTGAGCCAGGCACTCCCTCTCGCCTCAGCCTACCTCACAGGGCTGCTGTGAGGGGAGGTGGAATCATTAGACCCTTGGAGAAAGGCTGGGTTATTAAAAATGAAATGTGAACAAGGTCAGAGGGGAGCCGGAAGGAAGGGGCTAGATCTTAGCCAGGTTTTGGCCCCAGAATAATTTATTGATGCCAGAGCTAGCTATTAAAATACCACATAGCTGACCATGTGCAACTTGTGAGTCCCTCACCACCAAATGCACACACAACTAGAACTGGCAAGCTGTTGAGACTGACTTAAGCCCCAGTCCCTGGGGTGGGGGATCTACAGGGGCTCTCCAGGTGTTACTGAACTACAACACCCATCGTCCCCTGACCATGCTGGCTGCTGGGGGAGAGCGGAAGCTGGAGTCCAAGCACATCAGGAGGCCCCCCACACACAGATGTTCCCCATCGCTGCCACTACATTTCCATAAAAAAACCAAAAACTTTTTGACGGGGAGGGGGGTATGAGAAAGGATGGCCTTCTGCAAATCAAACGCTGTGTGCAAAGTGGCCTGGAGAGACTTCCTGGGGCTGCTTGCATGGGCTTTGAGTGTCCCTTTCCGAAATCGCAGGGACACCTCCCTCTCCCAAGGCCAGGGCTGCAGAAATGGTCCAGTCAGGAGGATGGAGCTGTACCTTCCGGGGGGGGGGGGCTCCTCTTGCCACGTGGCGCCGCGCGCTGCAGTCTGCCGCCCCCCTCCCGCCCCCCAGGCCACAGTTCCGCCAGAGCCTGACTGTCAACACGCGGGTGGGAGTTAGGATGTAGCTCCATCCCCTCCCCTCCCCAGCCCCCTCCAGACTGGGGCAACAACCTAGACAGATCTGGGGCTGGAGGAGGAGGCGGAGGGGGCGTGGGGCGTGGTGGGGCGGAGTGGGGTGGGGGAGTGTTTGTCCTGCGGGAAGCGGAGCCCGCCCGAAGCTGCCTTTCCCTCTCCGGCGGCGGGCAGGGAACTGGCGCAGAATCCGCAGTTCTCAGCGAATGAGGGAGCTCAGGGAGGGGCTGGGTTGAGACGGGGAGGGGGGCGGGTGTCATTAGTGCTTCCCAGCAAAAGCAGCTTCCTTTCCAGGCGGGGAGGAGAGAGAGGCAGGCTGGGGACTGACTGGTGCAGGAAGCCCGGAGCAGGCGGAGTTGGTGGTCTGGCTCCCTTCCCTTCCTTGCGCATCCCTCTCGCTCGCCCGCCGCTGCATCCCTCCTGCATCCTTGGAGAGAGAGCGGTCCTTGGGTACCAGCGTCCTCGGAACCTGCCCGCCGCGGCTCCTTTCCTGGGCTGTCCTCTCCTGCTGCTGCTCCCATCCTCGGAAAGCGCTCCGGGGTACCGCCCTGCCCTCTCTCCGCCCTGCATCTCCCGGAGAGAGCGCGCAGCATCCCTCCTCTTGGGTACCAGCCTCGGCATCCCAGCCCGCATCTCCGAGGAGTGCAGCGGCGGTGCCTCTCTCAATGCAAGGGCGACCACGGTGA
Source organism: Podarcis pityusensis (assembly GCF_964106645.2). Lineage (NCBI taxonomy): Eukaryota > Metazoa > Chordata > Lepidosauria > Squamata > Lacertidae > Podarcis > Podarcis pityusensis. The sequence continues at coordinate 1,190,521 of NC_138036.1, read as the reverse complement.
TGGGCTTGGAGTGGGCAGCTTGTTAGGTGTGGAACCGAGGCAGACCACCTCAGGTGAGCGGATCGCAACAGGGCAGGGGGGGAGGGTCGTTTTGCGGAGCCCTGCCCTCTGCAGACAGGGTGGGAAAGCGCTGGTCCAGGGGTCTCTGGAAGGCAGGTGGGACCCAGTGCCTACGAGAAAGTGAGGGGGCAGGGCTATCTAAGGAGAGTCTTGGTCCAGAGAGGACCCCCGGGATTAAGGATGCTTAATTAAGGTGGGAGGTGCGATGGATGCTGTCCTGGCTCCAGGGACTGACCTGGATTGAGACCTTTAAAAAAAACTGCATTTGACCATCATCATGCCCCCGGCTGACACTTCCAAAGTAATAAATCATAACTGGAAAGCGGGTTCTTTTGCATGCTGGGTGTCGCACAGACTGCATAAGCAGAGAACCCTCCTAGGAAGGGGCAGTGCAGGCTGGGTGGGTCGCAGAGAGACGTGGCTGAGTTTTGGGTGGGCTGCATCATTGAGATGCATCTCTGGCCTGAGGCTGGCATCGTGCTGCGAGAGGGAAGTGGCACGAACATGCCCCCTGCAATGTGTCGTGCGAAGGGGTGGAGGATCCCTTGTTGTGACGCAAGAGTGGCTGGTCAAGGTGAGCGAGGGGCCGGCTGCTGGTTTCACAAGCAGGCTCTGTTGGTCGGGCAGCCACTGCAGCGCTCCTGGCCATGGGCAGAGTTGAGAAGCTGGGGCTGCCTGCCTTTTGCCATGAGGAATGAAGCCCTTCTCAAAGCCTTCCCCACAAGGCATGGTCCCTCGCATAGAAAAGATCCAAATCCACTTTGCACTACCGCTAACCACTACTCCCCACCCCCTCAAAGCCCCCCAGGTCATAGGGCTGCTTGGTTTGAAAGAAAAGAGGGCACCAGAATTGTGCCCATGTGGGCAACCCTCCATGCCAGGGGGCCTTGGGCATCCTGGGCAGGTGCAAGAGGTTTATAGGAAGCTGCCTTACACTGAGTCAGATCATTCGTCTATCCAGCTCATTTTGCCTGCACTGACTGGCAGCAGCTCTCCATGGTTTCAGACAAGGAGTATCGCCCCCTCCCCATACCTAGAGATGTTATTGGGGATTGATCCTGGGCCCTTCTGCATGCAAGGCAGGTGCTCTAACCACTGAGCTATGGCCCTTCCCCAAAAGGCAAGTGTCCACACAGGAGAGGACACCGAGCAGAGCAAAAGCTTCCGCCTGAGTTGGTGCCTGCCTCTCTCTCACTGCCCATTGCATTTTGTCTGGTCCACAGGAAAGTCATCAAAAGGAAACAAATTCTGGGTGTAAAAGCTACACAGCCGGGGAACGCGAAGTTCGGGGGGTGGAGGTAGGAGTGGGCGCAACACCTTAATTCTGTGTGAATGGGTGCAGTGCCTTAACTCTGCTCCTTGACACCCGGAATACACAGAGCCCGATCTGTGGGCAGCATCCCAGCCAAGCAGCCTTCTGACCTGAGTCTGCAGCACTTCAGATTTATCTTTTCCTTCCCATACTTCACGTTGGTGGCCAAAAAAAATCAATGAAAACCCCATCATTCTATTCTGAAGGGGCAGTTGCTTGTTTTGAGAACAGGAGCACAGAATACCTCACCACCCAACACACCCACGCTTCTGCAGCGATCTCTCTGAACTGCAGACTCACCAAAAGGCATCTCTCTCATTGTCTGGTGAATGAAGAATTCAGGGAGATGGAAATAATATAATTCTGCATCCAGTAGGTAAAGGGGATCCAAAGATATTTGTGCCTGAAGAAAAGCCCCCTAGGAATTAAATCTGTGTTGGTGGCTGGGTGGAGTGGGGGCCAGTAGAGGAGCCAAGGCAGGGTCCTGGTTACCAGTGAGGGTATCAATGTCACCAGGAGGTCAGGGAAAGATAACTGGGTGCCACGCATGTTTGGGTAAAGAGGATGCAAGGAGCTTAGCCAGATGGAGCAAACCAGGCCTGTGATTGATTGACATCCTATCCCCTTTTAAAATGTGTTGGGGGGGTTATTTGGTTGTTTTTGTTCTGTATTTTATCCTGTGAACTGCCCTGAGGCCTGCGGGTGATATATACATTTAATAAAGAATAATAATTTTAATAATCCAAAGAGTGGTGACAGAAGCAGAATGTTGGAGGAAAGGGCAACATATTGATCCATAGACGGTTTGTGTGGGATTCCTTTGTGAGAATAGATGATATCACCCAACAGGACAGCTGTGCAGACAGCAGAACGTGACGTGCACCAGAGACACTTGTGAAGTGTGTTGTGCTACAGAGGAGAGCCAGGTGCCCAAGGATAATGTGAGAGATCGCCGTCTGTGCAGCAGCACTTGCAAGGAAAGTGGGAAGGGGCTGGTGCAGAACAAATGGAACAGGAGCCAGCAATGTGATCCTGCAGCTCAAAAGGCCAAGGGTGTTTAAGTTGCAGCCTCAGAAATAGATGCTCCCAAGGTACAGGATGTAACCATCTTGCTTTCTCCAGCACAGGTAAAATCCCATTTGGAAAACTGTGTTCCATTCTAGGCAGCCAGCCAGAGAAAACAGACAGGGCTGCCTATTTTTAAAAAGAGGTGTTTAAAAGAGCTAACAGTTTTCCATCGATCCCAAAGTTTATTCATCTCAGGACATTTGCTGCACTAAAGAACACTGGCTCCAGAGGGCTTTTTCTTGGCTTGGTTGGAGAGCTGAATTTCAGGTAAACCTTAGCAGAGTTAGGCCAGTTTGGGGCATCAGGACTCTCATCAGGCTTGTGGTGGGTAAAAGAAAAACAGAGAAGAACGAATAGAGAAGGGGCGTGGTCTTAAGAGACACCAGGGCATGTGCAGAGCACCTATTGCTTCCCAAATCTCAGGATATGGCTCCTAGGTGACAGGACTGAGGCACCTGAGTCAATCTCATTTGCAGCCATCAATTTTGTTATCTTCCAGAGAAGCTTGCTATCAGTTTCAAAGGGAGGTTTGAAATGTGATCAGATTCTGCTGCGAGTCTTTTAGGTTGGAAGGTTCAGGTCGGGTAAAAGGAAGCTCTTCTTCCTGCAAGACGTAGTTAAACTATGGAACTCCCTCACACAGGAGGTGGCGAGGCCCACCATCTTAATCTCTGATGCCGTGGTTTCTCAGCTGAGAGAGGAAAGGACTCTGCTCATGCTCAGAGGCCCCTTCTGCTTAACCCTTGATAACAAACTCGTCGGCGTATGGTGTGTGCAGCTCCCCAAGTGTGTAGGTTTGTGGCAGTGCCGTTTTGTGCTGGAAGAAATTCAGTCAGACTCCAACTCCTCAGACAGTTCAGTCCTTTACTGGCAGGTCCAAATCGTTAAGGCAGTTTCACTATATACAGGATTCCCCATGATCCCTAGTGGAAGCTTCAGGCTACAAATGCAAAGCAAGTACGACTCAAAGCATACATACAGCACAGAGCTCAGCACCAATCTAGCAGCGCTTTCTCTCAGCGAAGCAAAGAGGACGTGTTCAGCCCCCTCTTAATAGACCCAAGAATGACCACACCCTTTGACAGTGGCCAGATCACAGTGACCTACTTGGCTGGTGGCCAGGTCAGTGACCTTCAAACTAATTACAAAACCTGTAGGTGCAAGATAAAGGAAGCCCATTCACCAGATTTTCCTTAACAGCAATTAAAGGAACCTCAACAAAACTAATTTCACACATTCTCGGGTTCGAGCCCTGAGTCAAATCAAGACGTTGGGTGACGGTGGGGCAGAGAGGGTGTCCTAAACCGCCTCTCATTCCTGAACTAGATGTGAGTTTTTGTCTTTTGCCTCTATGGGTTGGCCACAGAATCACGGAACGGTAGAGTTGGAAGGGACCCCAGTGCCATAGCTGTCAATGTTTCCCATTTTAAAAGGGAAATTCCCTTATTCCGAATAGGATTCCTTGTAAGAAAAGGAAAAAGTTGACAGCAATGCCCAGTGATCACCCAGCCCAACCCCCTCTAATTCAGGGATCAGAACAGGTCACACACATTCCCAAGTGACCCAGTGGCTCATTCATACATGAGATCCCTCAACACAATTTAAAATACTACTGCAATCTGAATCCCAGGCAGGGACCTGTGGCAGTGGAGGCATATCATTTAAATAACAATATAAAATAATTTATTATTTATACCCCGCCCATCTGGCAGCTTCATTAGGATGGCTCTACTCACTTTGGTCAGGCTTATGGAATTACGTTCCTATGCCCACCATTGCCTCTGGTGCCCCCTGTTATTGGTCTCTCTCCCTTCTGACCTCTCAGTCCCCTTGGCCTGCTGATCAGGCAGTTTGTCCAACCAAGTGATCAAGTTGTGAGTGCTGCACACACCTTGGTTTGAGGGAAACCTGGATCACATCTGGCAGGCAGAAGCCTGCTGAGATGAGACACCTCTAAGAACCAGGGATGACCCCATTGGCTTTATTCCCAAGTCATCCAGCAGTGCCAGGAAACACGCCTCCTTCTCAATAAGGCTGCCAAGTGAAGCTCTACGCTTTGGACAGCTCCACGGCGGGCAGAAATCCAACAGGTACGGCATGCGTCAGTATACCTGTGTGGCCGGGAAGCTGCCACGGGGCCAAGGGGAACGTGCCAGCTCCATCCCCTGGGAAGGCAGAGACCTAGAATTGTTTTGGGTGAGATATTGCCGCTGGGTTTCTTGGATGTGTCAGGAGCCAAACTGCAGACGCCTCGTCCCTTTGTGTGCCAGCTGGCTTCTTGCAGCAAAATGTCAGTTTGCAAAGACAATGGAAGCTCTGGAATAAAAGCAGGCCATGAATCAAGCTCCCTCGGCTGCCTCTGAAATTAACAGTCCATTCATCTCCAGCTTCCTGGTCGACAATTCATGGGAGGATCCCATTCATCCTCTCTCGGTTTTTGCCCTAAAATTATTCAAATGTGTGATGCAATTGAATGTGGCTCCCAAATGGCCAACCCCAAAGTGCTGCCTTCATTATGGGGTATTATTTACACAGTACCATTAGAGTGCCGGGCACTTCACAGAGCCCAAGAGGACTGGTCCCTGCCCCGAAGGAGCTTACAATCCACTTGGTGAAGCAGTAGAGGAAGAGGAGAGACTAGCAAATGAAACCTGGGTCCTTTTCCATTCCATATACTTTGGCTGCACAGACATCATACTTCTAAAGCCCATTCCAACACACACACACACACACACACACACACACACACACACAAGTATTCTGGGAACTTTGGCTCTGTTGGGAGTGAACTACAGCTCCCAAGATTATTTGGGGAGGGTGTGTGGTGTTTGCACAGCCTCCATCTTCACCCCAGTATGGAGAGCCAGTGTGGTGTAGTGGTTAGAGCGGTGGACTCGTAATCTGGGGAACCGGGTTTGCGTCTCCGCTCCTCCACATGCAGCTGCTGGGTGACCTTGGGCCAGTCACACTTCTCTGAAGTCTCTCAGCCCCACTCACCTCACAGAGTGTTTGTTGTGGGGGAGGAAGGGAAAGGAGAATGTGAGCCGCTTTGAGACTCCTTAAAGGGAGTGAAAGGCGGGATATCAAATCCAAACTCTTCTTCTCTTCTTCAGTATAATTTGGAAAATGGACCTACATTAGTCGTGCTCATTCACTTTGGTGGGTCTGTTCTCTGCGGCGCTAGCACCAGATATAGCCCAGAAGGTGAGCCAAAGGTGTCTCAGAAAAGGGGAGTTTTGAGGATGGATTTAAGGGAAGGGGGAGGCACCTGTCCTTGAAGCATGTGGGGCAGCAAGGGGAGAAGGGTGGAATTGCTTGAAGGAGGAGGAGTTCTTCGGATGGGCATGGAGGGCAGTGGAGCAGCTGAGTGGTCAGGGGTGGAATTTACTTCACTGGAGGTTTTTAAGCAGAGGTTGGATGGTACGGTTGCCATGTGTCCTCTTTTTCCAGGACACATCCTCATTTTCGAGGGTAAAATTTCTGCCCAGGTGGATTTTTCAAATTTGCCATAATGTCTCTGGCTATACTTTCTGGATAAGGCATAGACATAACTGGTGGCTGAAGACTTGCTTTCCTCTTCTCTTTTCCTGACCTCACCCCCCTCACAGATTCTATAGGCTACATATAGTAAGGTTACCAGATTTTTTTCATTGAATCTGGGGACACTTTTCAGCTTCAATGGATTTTGTATGGGGACTGATTTGTAAATCCAGGGACTGTCCCCAGAAAACGGGGACATCTGGTAACCTTAACATCTAGTAAAGGTAAAGGGACCCCTGACCATTAGGTCCAGTCGCGGACAACTCTGGGGTTGCAGCACTCATCTTGCTTTATTGGCCGAGGGAGCCGGCGTACAGCTTCCGGGTCATGTGGCCAGCATGACTAAGCCGCTTCTAGCAAACCAGAGCAGCACATGGAAATGCCGTTTACCTTCCCGCCGGAGCGGTACCTATTTATCTACTTGCACTTTGATGTGCTTTAGAACTGCTAGGTTGGCAGGAGCAGGGACCGAGCAACGGGAGCTCACCCCGTCGTGGGGATTCGAACCACGACCTTCTGATCAGCAAGCCCTAGGCTCTGTGGTTTAACCCACAGCGCCACCTGCGTCCCATTAACATCTAGTAGGGGTATTTAAAATGGGAGTTCTCATAGCGTCCTCTTTTTTGCTCTTCATAATATGGCCACCCTAGGATGGCCATCTGTCATGGATGCTTTAGCTGAGGTTCCTGCATTGCAGGGGGTTGGACTAGATGACCCTCAGGTTCCCTTCTGACTCCTATGATTCTATGATCTGGACTGGCTTTCAGGCTCCTGAGTCCCTTTCCCTAAAGTCTTAGGGAAGCTGCTCTCTCTGTGCTTTACAACAATGCCTTTCTCTTGAAGACGCTGCGGTGGGAGGGGCCGCCAACATGCAACCAGAATTCTTTAAGATCCTGGAGAAGTTATTCACCCACCCACCCACCCCGCTCCTATTCCCAAGAAGCAGTTTCAAGGGGGGGGGGGTCTTGGGGTTGCAATCTGGGAGGGAGAGTGCTGCTGATCCATTCCTTGTGAACAGACAGCCTGTTAAAGAGGTGTTGCCGACTCTTTGCAATTCATAGTCATTTGCATTCCTTTGCCTGTGGGTTTGTTGCTTTCACAGAACCCTAGAGTTGGCAGGGACCCCCAAATGCCATCTAGTCCAACCCCCTGTGGTGGCAGGAATCACAGCTAAGGAATCCCTGTCGGGTGGGAAATGCTGGAGTCTGGCCTGAGACTTCAGGGGGAAAGTGCATTGGCAACAGAGACAGACGCCAGCCTCTGCAAGCAGCATGCATCTGAGTGGCAGACGACAGGGCAGTATTGCCTCTTTTGGCACTCATGTCTTGCTTTTGGGCTTCCTCTGGGGGCAGCTGGTTGGGCACTGCAGAAACAGGAGACTGGACCCAGTAGGCCCCCTTCAGTCTCATCCCACAACCCGGATCATCTCCTGTTCTTGTGCTTTTCTGTTCCAAAGCAGGGATCCTTTGTCCCCCACCCCTGCAGATGTTGCTGGACCACAGCTCAGCATCCTTGACCACTGGCTTGGCCACAACCAGCAGCCTAGGGTGCAATTGCCCTTCTGGTTGATCTGGTTCCAGAGTCCCATGCCAAGAGAAGGGCAGCGGTTGTGTCTCTAGTGACACACACACACACACATTCCTTGGACTTTCACAGAAATATACGAAGGCACCAAAGGAAAGTTTGAAAGAATATTGGAAGCTAGATATTCAGGAACAGATTTTAGATGAAGATTGGGAAAGAATCTTTTGGCAACCACCCTTTGTTGCGACCTCTAGGATAATCCAGGAACAAGGGTTGAAGTTGGTACAAAAATGGTATTATGGTAAAGTTATATCATATTACAAAATCTGGAAGTAAGAATTGCTGGAGGAAATGTGAAGTGATGGGAACGTACAGTCATATGTGGTGGGATTGTCCGTTAGTTCATGAATTCTGGAAACAGATTGGTATAGAAATATTGGGAATTGTGGGTAGGAAGGTGGAAATATCTAAATTAATGGTTCTTATTAGCCTGAGTAGCACCGAGTTAGAAACAAAAGAGGAATGTAAATGGGTAAAATTGATGGTAATTGCAGCCAGACAGGTTATAGCGAGTAATTGGAAAAACGCAGAAGAGCTAGGGGTGAACCAATGGAGGAAAAAACTGAAAAATATTATAATTTTAGAATATCTAACTGTGAAGATACACAAAATGAAAGGATTTAAGGTCAGGGAGGAGGAGGAGGATTAGTTTGAGAAGATACTGAATTATTTAGGCAGATTTGAACAATTTGGGGCAATTAAAATGTTAAAAGTTAAATTAACCTTGTGGAGGGAGGAGTGTTAAGGTATATAGAATTGTACATATGGTTGATTTGAATATGTTGTTATTGATTATGTATACCCAATGTATCAGCTGCCTGGTGGGTTTCACTGTTTGTGTTTTGGCTGTTGGTAAAATAAAAGGCAACATGAAGGCAGCTGAGTTGGGTTAACCCTGCCTGGCAGGGCCTCTCCAGAGTTTTAAGCTCTCTCTCGCACCCAGCCCAATCTGGTGCACTGCAGTCACTGGGCTCAGAGGAAATCCTCGCCCTGTTTCTCACCTTACAGGCATCAGCCTCTAGAACGGTTTTGCAACTGCAGATAGAAATGAAATGCAGGTGACCTTGATGCCCATAGCACACCTGTGTCCTGGGTTTCCGCTTGGAGTCTGTGACTAGCTGGCTGGAGAAAGGGGGGGGCTCCATCTGCTTGGGCTTATATGCATGCCCCCTCCTGTTTGTGTGCCAACACACAACACACCCGCACAGCCACACGCCATCCCCCAGGAACTCGCCCTGGCTGGCACGCCTTTCGCCAGCCACTGCGATTTATGAATTAAGGAGTGTAGGCACACGCCAAGCGCAGCCCAGCTGGCAGCCTCCCAGCACGGCTTTGGACTGCTGTACTTTCCTGGGGGTCGTTTTTGCTGCAATAGTTCATCATAATACTTCTAGGCAAGGGAGAAGGGGGAAAGGGGCACAGCCTGGCAGGACCTGCAAAACCAAAAGCATCTCAGCAGACGGCAAAGCCTCTCTGCCCTCCTGCCTCTCCAACCCAGAAGGGGGGCTGCATGCTCGTTTTGACTAGGAAGTTGCTTTTAGCAGTAGTAGAATCGTAGAATTGTAGAGCTGGAAGGGACCCAGGGGTCATCTAGTCCAACCCGCTGCAATGCAGGTTGTAGGGGTCGGGGTATGCAGTGGTAAATAGCAGTGGAACTGGTATACAGACAGCCACCAATGTGCCCATGGCACTTCAAACAATGGCAGCTAAAAGGAAAGTCCCCTGCCCGGAAAGAGCTTACAATCTACCGTGAAAGACGGTCGCCTCTCTTGGCTTCAGGCACTGAGGAGCTGCTGTCTGTCAGAGGAGGCAAGGCTGCGATGGATGGGCCCCAGGGGTCTGTTTCTCACTCAAAGGCAGCTGGTGTTGTCTGCTCTGACTGGCATGTCTTTTGCACCCTGGCTGCCAGAGATCCTTTTAAGACAGAGGGAGGAGGGCTCTGCGCTTGACCCTTGGCATTCTCCTCTCTCCTCTTCACGCCCTTCTCAAGCGCTTTGGCCCAGCTGGGAGGTGTACTTGACCTGTAATCCTAACTCTTTCCTGCCTGGACAGAGAGAGGGGAAGTTGTGACATTGGGATGGAGCAGGTAAAAAATCTCTCGACTTTGGTATGGCCGAGATGCAGCCTCCTGATTAATGTTCAGGGCCACTTCTGTGGCTCCACTGCCTCTTGCCTCTCGCCCTCCCCATCCCTGGCATGAGATGCACAAACACAAGAAGGTAGCCCACCAGGAAACATGACTCTTGGGCTAAAAGGTCTCCCTTCCCCTCCCCAGGTTTTGCATGACCTCCTGCATGAAAAGCGTAATCACCTCAGAAGAGATTCCTGCATCGGTACAAAGGGGGCATCCTCTTTGGCAAAGAGGCCAACTAGATCCCCAATATGAGGATCCCTGAAGCAGGACAGGGCACCAACTCTCCCAGTGGCATTCCATTTAGTATGGCAGCGCCTGCCCTTTGGAACTCCCTGCCTATTGATACCAAGCAAGTTCCTTCACTGCAGTCTTTTGGGCACCTTCTGAAAACCTTCTTGTTTAGACAAGCCCACCCATGCGCTTAGAAAACTGGGGTCATTTTCACCTGATTTAGCGCAGCATTTTAAGTTGTTTTCATTTTTAGGTACTGCTGTAATTCTTTCTTGGTTTCATCTTGTTGTAAACTACTTTGAGGGTGTTTTTCTTTTCCACAGTCAAGCGGTGGATAAATTTTATGAAAGAAGTCCTATAAAAATAAATAAATTCCCCAGCAACTGGTACTGAGTGTCACATGGCCTCCAATACTGTAGATAGCAGATATTCGTCACAGCCTTTGATAGCCTTGTTCCACGTGGATTTCTCTCTTTCCTTTTCAAGCTGTCCAGCTTGGCAGCCTTTGGCAGAGAGTTTCGCAGGTTAACTGCGTCGCGTGAAGAAGTCTGTCTCGATCCTGCAACATTCAGCTTTGTTTTAAATCCAGGAGTTCTGGGAGAAGGAGCAAAAGGTTTCTCTAGCCACTTTCTCCTTGCCATGCATAAGGATGCTTCATCCAGATGTTTGATGTTCACCAGCCAGAGATTCTTTCGCTGTGATTCCTGCATTGCAGGGGGTTGGACTAGATGACCCTTGGGAATCCCCCCCAACTCTACAATTCCATGATTCTGCATGCCAAGCAGGTGCTCTACCACTGAGTTTCAGCCCTTCCCCTAATTGTACCTTCCTCTGTCCTTCCAGTATATAAAACCAGCATAAGGGGGGTCTACGTCTGCACAAAACCTCCTCTCTGATCCAGTTTTAAATAGTGACGGACTCTCTTTGTTCTCTCCTTGCTTTGTAACAAGCCCCCCCTCCCCTCCCCCCCCCCAAGTGCCCTACAGGTGTCTGATGTAATTATCATCTCATCGGTGACTCAGCCAAGCTTGCAGGCTGACTGGGTTTCTGGCGGCCTCCATCCTTTATGAATTTACACAGGGCCACAGCTGACTTCAAACTGATTTCGCCCACAGGCTGCCTGCGGCGTTTCCTCTCCGCACGCCCAGCTCCAGGGCGGCACCTACAGACCCCTCACGCACCTGGCCTCCCTTCCTTGTTTCCTAAAACCAGTTTTCCCTTTGAGTGACTGCCTAATGTCCCCAAGCTGAGCAATTTTGCAACCACTTTGGCCTTGCCTGTTTCCTGCATGGTCAAAGATGCCCCAGCAGACAAAGATGTCCTGTTTTGCACCGTCTCAGCAGGTAAAACGGGTCAGCAGCTGATTGTTGTTGTTGTTGAGTCGTTTAGTCATGTCTGACTCTTCGGGACCCCCTGGACCAGAGCACGCCTCGCACTCCTGTCTTCCACTGCCTCCCTCATGCTGATAGCTTCGAGAACACTGTCCCACCATCTCGTCCTCTGTCGTCCCCTTCTCCTTGTGCCCTCCATCTTTCCCAGCATCAGGGTCTTTTCCAGGGAGTCTTCTCTTCTCATGTATTGGAGCCTCAGCTTCAGGATCTGTCCTTCCAGTGAGCACTCAGGGCTGATTTCCTTCAGAATGGAGAGGTTGGATCTTCTTGCAGTCCATGGGACTCTCAAGAGTTTGAGAGAGCCAGTGTGGTGTAGTGGTTAAGAGCGGTAGACTCCTAATCTGGGGAACCGGGTTCGCGTCTCCGCTCCTCCACCTGCAGCTGCTGGGTGGCCTTGGGCTAGTCACACTTCTTTGAAGTCTCTCAGCCCCACTCACCTCACAGAGTGTTTGTTGTGGGGGAGGAAGGGAAGGGAGAATGTTAGCCGCTTTGAGACTCCTTAAAGGGAGTGAAAGGCGGGATATCAAATCCAAACTCTTCTTCTTCTAGTTCAAAAGCATCAATTCTTCAGCGATCAGCCTCCTTTATGGTCCAGCTCTCACTTCCATACATCACTACTGGGAAAAACATAGCTTTAACTATACGGACCTTTGTCATCAAGGTGATGTCTCTGCTTTTTAAGATGCTGTCTAGGTTTGTCATTGCCCCTTCATGGATCACTGCCTTGCCGTGGCGAAGGGGCTTGAATAACTCAGAGAAGCTATGAGCTCTGCCGTGCAGGGCCACCCAAGATGGACAGGTCATAGTGGAGAGTTTTGACCAAACGTGATCCACCTGGAGGAGGAACCGGCAAGCCACTCCAGTATCCCTGCCAAGAAATCTCCATGGACAAAAACAACAGCAGCTGATTAGGGCAGGTCAAAGGAAAACCGCCTCCTCACTCTGCACAGGTAACCTCTGGAACTCACTTCTTCAAGATGCGGGGGCAGCCAATGACTTAGGCGGTCAGTCTGTGGAATAAGATTGGTTTATTGATGGCTACTAAACCCATTGGAAACTCCATGTTCAGTGGCAGTCTACCTCCCAGTACTGGCTGCTGGGGCCTGCCAGCAGGAGTGGGCTGCTGTCTCCCACCCCAGCTTCTTGGGTTTTTCATCGTCAGCCGGCAGGCTCCGGGGATCTTTCGTCAAACTCAGCAGGACTCATATGATGCTCCTGTATCGCGAAGTCACAAAATCCCCAACCTTTTCTTTGAAGCTGCCACAGAGAGCGCCTGGATGACAAACTCCACTTATTGGAGCTCCATTATTAATAATTGTGGTCTTTGCTTTGTTCTGACTGCAGACCTGCTTTTGAGACCCAGATTAAGCTCGCAGCTAGAGCTCCACCGAGAGACAAGAAATGCATTAATTAGGGAAGGAAGAGAGATCAGGTTGTCCCCCCATCCCAGCGGGGGACCTGTTTATCCAGCGCACAGAATCTCTGGAAGGGAGATGGGAATTATGCACTCTTCCTGCTTCCAGCAGAACAGTGTGCTGTTGCACAGAAGTGCCTTTCAGTGTAAATAAAGAGCTGAATAAGAGACAATAGGATAGAAGTTTATAAAATTATGCACCGACTGGAGAGAGAAGAGCTTTTCTCGCTCTCGACAACAGAGCATGTGGACATCCAGTGAATTATAGAATTATAGAATTGGAGAGCTGGAAGGGACCCCTGGGGTCATCTAGTCCAACCCCCTGAAATGCAGGAATCTCAGCTCAAGCATCCATGACAGATGGCCTTCCAACCTCCAAGGAAGGAGAGGCCACCACCTTCTGAGGCAGACAGTTCCATCATCCCTAGCTGGCAGGACCAGTTTCCAGGGATGGTGAGAATTGTGGTCCAAAAAGAGCTGGAAACCGAAGTTTGTCCTAGATCAATGAAGCTGAGTGTTGGAAGATTTGGGACAAGGAAAGTTCTTCTTCATGCAGTGCGTCATTAAACTGCGGAACTCCCTCCCACAAGAGGCAATGAGGGCCACCATCTTGGATGGATTTAAAAGAGAATTAGACGACTTCCGGTTCGCTGCAGAGGCTATGGCAGTGAGCTCCATGTCGTCTGCTTAAGGGGCGACACGGTTTTGGCAAATAGAGATTTGGGGTGATTGCCAGGGCTCAGCGCACCCCCAAAAAAACCCCCATGGAGGAGTGGGGATCCTAGGGGTCCAGCAGAGCATGAGAAACCCCCCCCCAAATCCCCCGGCTGACTTTTTGTGCGCGGGGGAAAGGGAAGGGTCTTGAGTCCGCTCACTGCTACAACGTGCACTATTGCCAGAGGCAGTGATACTTCTGAATCCAAGTTTCTGGAAACCACAGGAGGGGAGAGTTGCTCTTGTGCTCGAATCCTGCTTGTGGGTTTCCTAGAGGCATCTGTTTGGCCACTGTGAGAACAGAATGCTGGACTGAATGAGTCATTGGCCGGATCCAGCAGCCTCTCCTTATGCTCTTGTGATTATAATGGTGAGAAATTAGATTTACATGCTATATGAATCCATCACCCAACTTAACTAAGCCTCTGTTCTTATATGAAATGGTTGGAAGCGCATGGTTTTGTGAGATGGCAGAGCAACAACCCCACAGGGACCTGGATTACTCTGGTTCAGAGTCCTTGTTCATCCAGCCCAATGTTGTCTACCCTGGCTGGCAGCAGCTCCCAAGGGTCTCAGGCAGAGGAGGGTCTTTCCCTGCAGTCAATCACAGAATCGTAGAATTGTAGAGTTGGAAGGGACCCCAGGGGTCCTTGCCCAATTCCAAGAACATCTATCATGTCCCCTCTGACTCCCTGTTCTCCTAATGCCCCTGTGCTGTGACATTTCCCCATCTTCTGTGCCACACGTTCTTGTTGGGGCCACTTAAGTAAAGCACCCTCCATCGAAGTAGAGAGCACTGATGAAATCTAGGGGGCAGCCATCACTTACCCAGTTTCCATTTGGGTGGATTTCATCCTCTCTTTCTATAAGCAACCTGGGAGCAAGGGGAGGAGCTCTTCACTTGATTGACAGGCACAGTCACCAGTCACAGGCAGGGTCTGCCCTGCCCAGATTCCCCCCCCCCCCCCGTCCCGCTCACGGCTCAGTTTGCCTAGCAGCCCTGCCCTTTCAGGATCACCTGTATCCTTTGCAAACCCTCCAACTGGTGGTTCACCTGCATTCCTGCCTGTGATGGAAATGATCCACAGTTGTGATTCCTTTACCATGGGGTAAATCCCACTGAACACAGTGGGACTGGCTTCTGAGTAAGTAAGATTTACTCCGTAAGAAACTCCGTGGTGGGGCTTCATTGATCTTCATTGATCTGGTTTTGACTGTAGCTGTTTATAACATTGTCAGACTAGCATGAGAAATATGAGATTTTCTTAGGGAGTTTGGAGTTCTGAAATAATCTTGTTGCATGCCACCTCAGTCTTCAGGGGTTCCAGACACTTACCTGGGCTCTGTTTCCTTGGAATGAAGGTCAGCAGAGACTGTGGGGTCTTTAGGATGCCTGAGCATAAAATAGAATAGAATCGTAGAATTGAAAGGGACCACGTGGGTCATCTAGTCCAATCCCATGAAATGCAGGGGTTTTTTGCCCAAGTTGGTACTCCAACTCATAACCCTGAGATTAAGTCTCATGCTCTAACAGCTGAGCTATCCTCAGATGGAGGGGATCACAGCATTAGTACTGCAGCAGATCTTCTCCAGCAGAGATCAAGCCTGTCTCAGTGTCTCCAGCTTCCAGCCTGTTTCCAGCTCAGCTCTCACACCCCACCCTGGCTAATGTTCCCCTACCTGGCGGTTAGGAGATGGGGATGGAGGAAAGCCCCACCCCCACCATTCACCTGGAGGAAACTGCCATTTAGTTGTAACTCTTGCTTAAACTTTTGTGATGGTGATGAGTACACCTAAGTCACAGGCTAAGGCCATTGTCTTACAATGCCTTACAAATAAATTGGTCTGACCAGTTCAGACCTTCCTCTGTTTGATTCTAACCCTCCCTGGGTACAGGACCCCAAGAACTGGAGGGGACTCAGGGCATCATCCAGACTGACCCCCTTCCAAACCCACAACAGTATAATAGTGTTCAAGGATCAAGGATTTTTAAACAATTTCGTGCAATTTATTGGGATCTTCATTGTAGACTTTGCAGTGAGAGAGACAGAGAGAGAGAGTTTAATCTACAACCTCATTTTCACTTTCCATGACATTTTGGAACAAGGCACTGCTCATGTTGAAAGTCGGTTGTGTTCCAGACAGGGAAGGCAAAGCCAGACAGCAAATGCACAGCTGAATCAGGCCAGAGAGTTTGCCTTGCTCACCCAACGATCGATAACAGGCATCAGCTCCCAATAATAATAATAATAATAAATGGGGAGGAGGCGCGGTTTTTAGCAGAGACAAGAGCTGGCATATGGTTCACCTGTCAAATCCCGGGGGTGGGATCCGGGGTTACCCTGGCAACAGGAGATGGAATCAATAACACCCAAATGCAAGGCAGCTAGCAGAGAAGGAGGGGGTGGGGAGGGTCTGGGAATGCCAAATGTGGGAGGGGCATCTTGTGCAAGCTGTTTGCATGATTGCAAATGAACCGACAGCCCGGAAACTTTCCATAAGGCTGCCGTTAGGGTGGGGGTGCTGTGGAAGTTCTGCAGGTTTGCATGAGAAAGGCTGGCACCAGCAAGAGCAAAAACACAAAATGCATCCTCGTTTGGATATGTGTGGTATATATTTGCATATCGGCAGGTTGATCGTAGATCATTAACCAGGAAGACAGCTGCTTCCTGGCATTGAACCCAAAGTCATGTGGATTTTATTCCCATTATTGGAAGTGTCTCCTGCACTTGGGGGGGGGGGAGTGTGTGTGTGTGTGTGTGTGTGATCCCAGCTCAATGAAGAGAAGGAGAGCAGGGAGTCAGCAAGCAAATGAGCACCACCATTTTCAGGTCTCAGTGCCTTGCTGAGCAGGAGAGCCACCCCTATTTCATTGTTGTTGTTGTTGTTTAGTCATTTAGTCGTGTCCGTCTCTTCGTGACTCCCTGGACTAGAGCACGCCAGGCACTCCTGTCTTCCACTGCCTCCCACAGTTTGGTCAAACTCATGCTGGTAGCTTCAAGAACACTGTCCAACCATCTCGTCCTCTGTCGTCCCCTTCTCCTTGGGCCCTCCATCTTTCCCAACATCAGGGTCTTTCCCAGGGAGTCTTCTCTTCTCATGAGGTGGCCAAAGTATTGCAGCCTCAGCTTCAGGATCTGTCCTTCCAGTGAGCACTCAGGGCTGATTTCCTTCAGAATGGAGAGGTTTGATCTTCTTGCAGTCCATGGGCCTCTCAAGAGTCTCCTCCAGCACCAGAATTCACCCTATTTCATATAACCATAGAATTGAAAGGGATTCCCGAGGGTCATCTAGTCCCACCCCTTTGCCCTGCAGGAATCCTGTCCACAGCCATCCCTGGGTGGGCTCAAACCAGCAATCTTCTGGCTAACTGCTGGATGCACTGAGCCATTGTGCCACTGGAAGGACAGAACTTATTTTCTGGTATCCCAAAGGTCATTGTCCTTGTTTTGTCCATGTCCCACACACCCTGCCCTTGGAATGGGGTGGGGGGTGGGGAGAGAAGAACAGAAGTCCATGTCATGTCCAGTTCGTGACTGAATTAGAGGTAAAAAGACTCAAAGTAGGGGTTGGGGGTGGGATGAGACTGGGACAGGCTTGTTGCCTGTGTCTGGAGGGGGAAAGGGGGGACACACTTGCCCCACTGAATGACCCATAATAACTGGAGGATCCATCCTAACCAGAGAGCCAGTGTGGCATAATGGTTGCTGGACTAGGTTGTGGGAGACCAGGGTTCGAATCCCCACTTTCAATGAAGCTCACTTGGTGTAGGAATAACGGAGGACGACAGGAGGTTGGATGCAGGTAAGCTGTGCAGACGCACGCTGGCAATCATCCTCCAAGACAAGCTGCCGGCCAGCTCTGTAGAGGCTCCTTTTATTAGCACAATATGCAAAACCAGTCAGATACGTTTGGGACTGTGACTTTTACACATCTTCCAGTCCCGAGATCGTGGGGTGGTACAAAGTTATTTTGGCACCTGTTTCCACCGCGTCATTTTCCCCTTGCACAGTGTATGATGAAGGAGACAAAGGTCATGATGTTCAGACAGCTGTGGCTTTGTCTGCGGGTGGAAGTGTGCTCCACACCTGGCAATCATTCCTTCAACTTGGTGACTTTGGGGGCAAGTCACTGCCTCCTAGCCTAACCTACCTCACAGGGTTGTTGTGGGGATTGAAAGAGGAGTGGGAGAGCCACTCTGAGCCCGGTTTTGGCCGGGGAGGGCGAGGTATAAATGAAAATTATTATTATTATTATTATTATTATTATTATTATTATTATTAGCATCTTGAGCTCCATGGAGGGGAAAGTGGGGTATAAATGCAATAAATAAATTGGATTAATTTATAAATTGTTTTGATTTAGAAAACCAAGTCTCTAGGCCTTGTGGCATTTGAGGTACAGGGAAGAACTTTCAGCCACAATTCTGCCCAGTCGTTTTGTGAGAAACTAGACTTTCCCCACCTTTCAGTATTTTTCATAAAAGAATAGAGTCACGGCAATGCTTAATCCTTTTGAAAGCAAAGACAGTCATTTTGGCAAAAAGAAAAAGAGGTTAGGGTGACGCTGCTCTTGTCTGGAGAAGGAACTCCTTGTTTCATTTTTAAGGCAGTTGTTTGTTTGTTTGTTTGTTTGTTTGTTTGTTTGTTTGTTTCAAGGAGTAGGGAACATGAGATGAGCAGAGAATATCTCAGGGTCTGCACTGTCCTCTGGATTCAGGGGTGACCTCTAAGGTCACAGGAACGCGAAGTTGCAAAAGAGCAAGCCTTGCTGTAGGGAATTGCCTTGCCAGGAAGATAAGACCTTGCAGGGAGACATCAGCTGCTGTTGCTTCAATAACATGCAAGAGCCTCGTGGCACCTGGAAGACGAGCAGATGACTGCGGCCTCAGATTTTGTGGAGAAGAGTCGCCTTCAGCCGATTGGAAAGGAGATTTAAATCGCTGAGTCTTTAAAATGCCAGAAGACTCCCTTGTGTTGGGATAATGGGGGCAGGCACTAGACTATGACTGAAGGCAACTTTATAGACTCATAGAATTGTAGAGCTGGAAAGGACCCCAAGGAATCACAAAAGGGAGCTTGCTGGATACAAAGGGAACTCTGCAACCAGTATCCGAGGCCCGATTCTGCTATCTGGTGTTTTATACTGAAAGAGAGCATGATAACGTAAAAAGAGCCTTCTGGATCAGGCCAGTGGCCCACCTAGTCCAGCATCCTGTTCTCACAGCAGTCAGCCAGGTCTTTGGCCCCATTAGAATATTAAGAATGGCACAGCTGGAAGGTACCCAAGGGTCATCTAGTCCAACCCGCTTCAGTGCAGAAATTACAGCTACAGAATCCCTGACAGATAGCCACCCAACCTCCATTTAAAAAAGAGAGACTACTGATATAATCCATTCATGACTCTTAATCTCTGGGTCATGGCTTCGAGTCTCACGTTGGGCAAAAGATTTCTGCGTTGCAATGGGTTGGACTAGATGACCCTCATGATCCCTTCCAACTCTAGGATTTCTGGGAATGGGGTATGGAGGCAGTGATCTCCTCCGCCTCTTCCACCCAGAGGAGCCTGCATGTACAGCTGCCCCACCTCTCTCCCACAGTCACCCACCTGCCTGCTGGGTGAAATAAATAAATGAAGGTCTTATATATATAATAAATGTTCATAAATGCACCAAGCAAACATGTACATAAATGTGTAAACCACATGTCTGAAGCAGCACAGGAAAGCAGTCCTGGAACCATTTTGGCTCCCAGACTGACCAAATGTTTTCTCTGCAAGGTCAAAGGAAAATGAAAAAGCCTCCCCATTGTCTTTTCATTCACAAAACCTGTCTTAAGGGTATAGGGCGAGTCTGCGACCTGGCTCAGGAACTAAGTATTTATCATTACAAAAGACTGGCCAGGCTCCCCAGGGTATCCAATCAAGTAAGCATTAACAGGTAACCTGCCAGACAGGAGATAAACAACATACTCAGATTTCTGTTGTAGACCGCCCTTTCTGTGATGTAGGTATGATGTGTCTGGGGGGTGGTCTTGGACTCCAGGGCGGGCAATTTAAAATGTCTATATAAGGGCGGGGACACCTTTGTTCTGGGTTCCTCCTCCTTTCCTGCGTGTGAGGGGAGTACCCTGTTGCAACAGATCAATAAAGATCAGGCTTACTAGCTGCTTTGCTTCTCAATATTCTCTGGTTGGCCTCTGTCATTTTCTCCAACCAATGGAGAACCTGCAAAGGACTCTGAAAGGGCTCTTGTGTCCTCCATAAGGGAATAAGGGCAGATTTCCGTTTATTACATGGGTGGGCTGGCTCTCCCCCTGCTAGCCCCTCTCATAGAACCCTAACCGGTACCAACCCCTTCTCACGGCTGCCTCTCTTTCAGAGCCATGGGGGTGCTGATGTCCAGGCGGCAGACCGTGGAGCAGGTCCAGAAGGTCAGCCTGGCCGTGTCGGCCTTCAAGGACGGGCTGCGAGAACGCAAGTCGGAGGGCAGCACCAGCCGGAGGGGCACCATCGAGGACACGGTGCAGGAACTCAGAGAAGAGGAGGCGTCGGAAGCAGGGTCTTCGGCGGGGCTCCAGCAGAAGGAGGAGAGCCGCTTCCGCAGGGCGGCCTGGGAGAGGCTGCGGGACGGGCGAGGGGTTGAGCCCGAAGAGTTTGACCGCACCACCTTCTTCACGCCGCCAGCCTTTGCCCGGCCCACACGGAGGGAGCAGGATGATGAGCCCATTGAGATCAGCCTGGAGCAGAGGGAGCAGGTGGGCACAGGATAAACCCCTGGAAGAGGGAGGGAGGGCGGAGAGGCAGAAGCACCCTGGGCAAGAAAACCAGAGGGGCACGACACATCATAGAATCACAGAGTTGGATGCGTTGGATGGATTTAGATGAGCAGGAGAGGAGATCTTACTTATTAATTATCCTTCCTCTATTTCTCACGGGTGTAAGAATGCAAATACCTATTTCAGCAGAGTAATACCACCATCTGTGGGCAGCTTATCTCTAGAAGCTTTTAGGACACGGTTGTGCAACTTTCTAGAGCAGCTTTACTATCCAAGGGTGTTTAGGCAGACTTGGGTCATCTTCTCCTGGTTCCTTCTTAACAAAGAAATCACTCGCAAACTGTTTGAGTAAACCAGGAAAATATATAGTTTACTCACTTAAAGGTCTTGCCAAGATTCAGCATGTTCAGTGATGGAAATCAAGCAGGCAATAATCCTTAAAAGTTACAAACGTCCATAGTCCAGTTCAAAATGGAGGGTGCTCCCTGGAGGAGAGCTCACAGAGAACCCTGCCCATTGCAGGTAAGGAGGAGGAGGAGGAGCAAAAGGAAGAAGATTAGGTTCCTTTTGTCTTCAACCACAAAAGTTTAGAGGATATAACATCATAGAGTCACCTGCTTGCGACTTTCTAGCAATCATGCATTTGTGATTTGGCTGCAGATCCTCCCCCAGGAAGGGGCCCCAATAAAAATAATAATTTATTATTTATACCCCACCCATCTGGCTGGGTTTCCCCAGCCACTCTGGGCAGCTCCCAACCGAATATTAAAAATGCAATACAGCATTAAACATTAAAAACATCCCTAAACAGGGCTGCCTTTAGATGTCTTCTAAAAGTCTGGTAGTTGTTTTTCTCTTTGACATCTGGTGGGAGGGTGTTCCACAGGGCGGTGCCACCACCGAGAAGGCTCTCTGCCTCGTTCCCTGTAACTTGGCTTCTCGCAGAGAGGGAACCGCCAGAAGGCCCTCGGCGCTGGACCTCAGTGTCCGAGCAGAACGATGGGGATGGAGACGCTCCTTCAGGTATACTGGGCTGAGGCCATTTAGGGCTTTAAAGGTCAGCACCAACACTTTGAATTGTGCTCGGAAACGTCCTGGGAACCAATGTAGGTCTTTCAAGACTGGTGTTATATGGTCTTGGCGGTCACTCCCAATCCCTAGTCTAGCTGCTGCATTCTGGATTAGTTGCAGTTTCTGGGTCACCTTCAAAGGTAGCCCCACGTATAGCGCATTGCAGTAGTCCAAGCGGGAGATAACTAGAGCATGCACCACTCTGGCAAGACAGTCCGCAGGCAGGTAGGGTCTCATCCTGCGTACCAGATGGAGCTGATAAACAGCTGCCCTGGACCCAAGGGTCATCAGGTCCAATTTCCTGCAATGCAGGAATCACAGCTAAAGGATCCCTGACAGATGCCCACCCCCTCTGCTGCTGCAGGGCTAGGGAAGAAGTCTACAATGCCATGGGTTCTCCTGAACTGAGGATATCGAGGGTGACCTCCTTCTCCTGGGGGTCCCTGCAGCTGCTCAGGGCTTCAGCCTTTCCTCCCCTCCCCACGCAGGTGACCAACGACGAGACGTGCGAGGTGTGCGAAGTGTGGACAGCGGACAGCCTCCTGCCCTGTCGCGTCTGCACGAGGGTCTATCATGACGGCTGCCTCCGCCGGATGGGCTTCCTGCCCCAGGACAACACCAGCGAGGTCATTGAGGCGGCCCATTCGGAGACCGGCTGGAGCTGCTACTCTTGCGTAAGCAGCGGGTGGGGGCCCTGGGGTGCTGTGGGAGGGGAGGGTGCTGTGGGAGACGTCTTCCCTTCCAGTGTGAAGAACTAGGGGTCCCTAGACTGAGGGGCAGTCATTTACCCTCCCCTTTCCAAGAGAGGATTGCACTCACGCAGAGAGGGAAAAGAGAACCATGATGGTGAAAGGAAGCCTCCATGACTGAAGGCAGTCTACCCTTGAGGACCATACACTGAAGGAGTGAGGGCAGTGGGGAGGGGACTCTGAATCTGCAAATCCACCCAGTTGTGTCCTGGGAGCCTCCCAGCAACTGACTCGCCCTCCTTTCTTCCCCCCCACCCCAGGACAATCTCAACTTGCTCCTCACTGAGGAGGAGATGAGCAGCCTCTTCCAGTCCTTCCAGCAAGGCAAGGTCGCCCCAGGTAAGCCTGTGCTGCGGACCCACACTCCTGGGTCAGGTGTGAAGAGAGGGACCCACGTCAGCCGCTCTCTCGCCCCCTTCACCCAAACAGCAGGAACGGATTACGCTTTGGACGGGGAATGCCTGGAGAGCAAGGAGTAGGGCCAGTGGCCATGATCCCACCACCACCAGGCCTTGCCTTCGCCATGACCTAGTCTTGGGAGTCTTGCCTTTCATTGTGGGGGCAGGAGGCCGCTCCAGACCTCTGTACCACCCCCTGGAGGAAGGCGAAGCAATGGTGAGGGAGTCTGGTGGGCCGTGGTAGCAAGCGGAAGAGGAGGCTGCTGTGGGCAGGGCTGAGTGGGCACCTCGGTGGCAGAATGGGAGAGGGTGGCAGTTGGGATCCGGGTCCTAGCTCACTTCCCTTGCTGGAGAGGCAATTGGCCACCGCAAAAGGGGTCGCCAAACAACCCCACGCCTGTTCTCTCGGCTGTGCTTTCTGCACAGTCCTGCCTCTAATTCAGGGCTGGGGGAGCTGCTGGTGCATTCCCCTAAAATGCCACTCTGCACATGCTCTGCCCAGTCCTTCAGTGAGGGTGCCTGTGAAACAAAACCGGGGTTGTTGTTTGTAGGAATGGGACACAGCCAGGAGGGAAGTTCGCCTCGGGCGGCAAAATGTCTTGAGCCGGCTGTGATTCTGGGGGTCTTGAGTGGGACTAGGTGTGTCGCTGGGTTCAAGGCTGAGGCCTCCCCTTAACTGGGGGCCCTCCTACTGAGAGGGTGCAGCAGCTGCAAAAAAAAGAGAGAGGCAAATTCCACACTAGGGATTATTAGGAAAGGAACGAAAATGAAAACTGGCTGTATCATAACGCCATTATGGAAACCTGTGGGGTACTGGGTATAGTTCTGGCTGCCTCATCTCAAAAAGGATATTGCAGAGTTGGAGTTCAGAGAAGGGCAACAGAAACGGTTGAGGGGCTGATGAAAGGTTGCAGCATTTGGGACTTTTTAGTTTAGAGAAAAGGCAAGTGACAATGGACGTGGTAGATGTTTATAAAAATTATACATGGCATGGAGCGGATGGACAGAGAAAGGTTCTTCTCCCTCTCTCACTAGAACTCTAGAACTCAGGGACATGAATGTTGGAAGATTCAGCACAGAGAAAAGGAAGTCCTTCTTCACACAGCGCCTAGTTAAACTGTGGAACTCCCTGCCACAGTGATGGCCACCAAACTAGATGGCTTTTAAAAAAAGGATTTGGCAAATGCATGGAGGAGTAGAGGGCGTTCAATGACTGCTCTGCCTCCACAGCTGGAGGAAGCAAGGCTTCTGAACCCCACTTGCTGGAAACCCCTCAAATCCTGCTTGCTGGTTTCCCGCAGGCTCCGTGAGAGCAGGATGCTGGACTAGATGGGCCACTGGCCTGATCCTGTGGGCTCTTTTTGTATTCTTTTGAGGGGAGCAGGGCAGCGCTAATAGCCCAAGGGGTTAAGGCGCTGCAGAGAGAGAGAGAGAGAGAAAGCGCTCACTGACTCTTCCCATCTGGTGGCTCCACAGACAGTGCGCTGACCTTGAATGTCTTCTTGGGCTACAAGCGGCTGTCGAACCAGCAGCCCAGCAGCGAGGAGCAGGAAGACCAGGACGCCCTGCAGTTTTCAGCGCTGGATCCAGAGAAGAAAGGTCGCATCGAATGGGTGGATTTCCTCTCCCATGAGTCCATCCTGCAACTGCAGAGATCGCGGACACAGGTGGGTGAAGGTGACTCCCGTGAGGAACCTAGGAAGCTGCCTTCTGTTGAGTCACTCAGTCCATGGGTGCCTCCAGCCCAGCACTGTCCCCTCTGACTGGCAACCACTCTCCAAGGCCTGGCAAGCCATTGCATCACTCCTGAGCGCTGTGGTGGCCAGTTCAGGAGTGCAAAGCCCCTTCCACACCCCTCACAGCCAAAGCCCCTTTGAAGACGATGCTCTAATCACATGCTCCTCCTCTGCTTCACCCCCACAGAACGCCCTGCTCCGCCTGCTGACGGGCAAGGAGAGAGAGCGGGCACGATCCACTTTCTTGTCGCTGGACCAGCATGGGGACGGGCTCATCAGCGAGGCAGAGAGTCGGCGCGGCCAACACACGTGGTTCCGTAAGCGGCACAAGGAGGTGCCCTCTTGCAACGTCAGGTAAAGGTCCTCACCCGCCCACTCTGAGCCACAGCCTCCCTGGCTTGGCTGGGAACCCTCCTGCACTTGCCACTGGGCACGTGGGCACATTTAAAGCCCTATGCGGCCTAGGACCCACGTACCTACGGGACCGCCTCTCCTGGTCTGCCCCGTGGCAGGAGCTTAAGGTCCACAACATTTTGTAGGTCCCAAGTCGCAAGGTGGTTAGATTGGTCTCAACTAGGGCCAGGGCCTTTTCAGCACTGGCCCCAACTTGGTGGAACGCTCTGTCACAAGAGACTAGGGCCCTGCGGGACTTGACATCTTTCCGCAGGGCCTGCCTTTGGTTTGGACTCAGTTGATCCTTATATTTCCCTCCCCTTATGGTCTTGATTTATCGGCTACTTTTAAAATGAGGCTGCATTTTAAATTGCATTTTAACCTGTATTTTAAATTGGGTTTTTCCCCCTATTATGTTTTTACAGTCATACCTCATGTTACGTTTGCTTCAGGTTGAGCATTTTCAGTTTGCGTTCTGCGACAACCCGGAAGTACCAGAAAGAGTTACTTCCGGGTTTTCTCAGCTCGCACATGCGCAGAAGCGGCAAATCGCAACCCGCAGACATGGGTTGCGTTCCTTTCAGGTTGCAAACGGGCCTCTGGAATGGATCCCGTTTGCAACCAGAGGTACCACTGTACTGTAATTTTACTGGTGTTAGCCGCCCTGAGCCTGGCCCTGGCCGGGGAGGGCGGGGTATAAATAAAAATTATTATTATTATTATTATTATTATTATTATTATTAAGCAGAAGCTTTTCCCCTTGGCCTGAGAATTCTGGGTGTCTGCCTGGTTTTTCTCCAACCTGTTGAGAGTTTGGGGCACCTTTGCAAAGTCTTCTCAGCCTGGGGAAGGGGCCAGGCCTCCCCCACCCCAAGCCCGGCACCCTAGCAATGATCTTCGCAATGCCACAGGTGACCTTGGGGTGCCGTTTGTGGGGCACCTGTGGCCAGAGTCCTTCATCAGACTGCTCATTAGGGTGATGTAACCCTGGGGGTGCCCTTTGCTCCCTTACAGCATCAGCCACGTGGGCCCCATCTCAGAGAGCAGCCCAGCCAGCAACGCAAGCCAGGACCAGGTGCTGCTGAATGCAGAGCCAGAGGAACCAAGGTAAGCAGGTCACCGGGCAGAGAAAGGTAGTCTGTCCTTAAAGGGTGCCATGCAGAGGCCTCCAACAGAGTCTGCAAGTTCAGAAGAACCATGTGGCAGGGTCCAGCTAAGACTAGACTGTTTCAGAAACCACTGCAGGTGCCTCACTGGCTGGGAAATCTATAGAACTGTAGAGTGGGAAGGGATCCCCAGTGGCCATCTAGTCCAAACCCCTGCAATGCAGGAATTGCAGCTAAAGAATCCCGGACAGGTAGCCCTTCAGCCTCTACCACCTCCCAAGGGAGCCCATTCCACTGTCAACTGGCTCTTGCCACCAGAAAGTTCTTCCTAATGTTTAGTCAGAATCTCCTTTCTTGTCATTTGAATCCACTGGTTCAGGGGATCCACTCAGGAGCAAGGGAAAACCACCTCGCTCCATCTTCCTTATGAGAGCCCTTCAGATACTTGAAGATGGCTATCATATCTCCTGGGACGTGGGTGGCACTGTGGGTTAAACTTGCCGATCAGAAGGTCGGCGGTTCGAATCCCAGTGACGGGGTGAGCTCCCGTTGCTCAGTTCCTGCTCCTGCCAACCTAGCAGTTCGAAAGCACGTCAGAGTGCAAGTAGATAAATAGGTACCACTCCGGCAGGAAGGTAAATGGCGTTTCCGTGCACTGCTCTGATTCACCAGAAGCAGCTCAGTCATGCTGGCCACATGACCCGGAAGCTGTACGCCGGCTCCCTCGGCCAATAAAGCAAGATGAGTGCCACAACCCCAGAGTCGGCCACGACTGGGCCTAATGGTCAGGGGTCCCTTTACCTATCATATTTCCTCTCAGTCTTCTATTCTACAGGCTAAACATCCCCAACTCCTTCAGCCATTCCTCATCAGGCTTGGTTCCAGACTCTGGGACGGCACCCAGGACTGTCTGTGGGTCACATACTGGTTCTGGAGCTCAGGAAGCCTGGATTATGTTCTCCAGTCTTTGAGCAATTCTCTGCAGGCACCCCGGGTTCTTCGCCTGATCCCTCCTCACATAGTAACCTAAAAAGAGCCTGCAGGATCAGACCAATGGCCCACCTAATCCAGCCTCTTTTTCTCACAATGGCCAGCCAGATGTGCGAAACCCACAAGCAGGAACCGGGCACAAGAACAACTCTCCCCTCCTTCTGTTTCCAGCAACTGGTATTCGGAAGCATCGCTGCCGCCAACTCCTGCCTCAGTTTCCACCACCGTAATATCACTCCTGACTTTCCTAAATGTTGGAGAGATGTGCCAACACTTGCAATATCGCTCTGCCTCATTAGGAGCCGCGCTCAGGCTCCCGGGTTTCCATGGCGACCGTTGGCAGCAAGGCAAACCCTAAGCATCCTTCCAGTTGGAGGGAGATGACTCCTGGTTTGGGTGGGGAGTGGTGGGCGAGAGGGAGAAGCGCAGCTGGGAGGGGGGCTGCTTGTGAGCCGAGGCCTTGGTGGGATCTGAAATGAGACGGGAGCCATCCTGCAACGACACCTTTCTCTGGCCATCTGCCTGGCTCTGCCGTCGCCGTCTCTCTCGCCAGGCCTGCCTGCCAACGAACTGTCACTCAAGCCTGGAGCAGATTGGCATAAGAGCAAAGGCGGGCATCTCTGGCTGCTCCCCAGGCCCTGGACAGATGGATGGGCGAGCAAACTTGACTCTCAAGAACCGCTCCTCCCTGGAGTAGGATGAGGTAGTCAAGTACAATAAGGCTGTGTTGTCTAGTGGTTAGAGTAGCTCAGTTGTTTAGAGCCTGGAGCTGATGACATCAACATTGCGGGTTCAATCCCCATATGGGACAGCTGCACATTGCAGGGGGTTGGACTAGATGATCCTCAGGGTCCCTTCCAACTTAATCCTATGATTGATTCTTATGAGTACAGAGCCTGGGAGAGACCAGGGTTCGAATCACCACTCAGCCACATAGCGCTGGCTCACTTGGGCCAGGCACCGCCTCTCAGCCTGGCCTACCTCTCAGGGTTGTTGTGAGGGCCAGATGGGAAGGCAGAGAACCGTATGTGCCACCTTGAAGCCTCTGAAGGAAAATTGGGTGAAGTGGAAGAGTAATTTAATAGCAATTCTCTGCTTTCTGAGACCAGAGTCAAGGGAGGGGGGAAGGCGGGACTGGGATGATCGAGGGGGGGAGGAAATGGAAAGAGGAAAAAGAGGAGGGGAGACAAGAGCTGGCTGAGAGGCCAGTGGCCACACATCTCCCTCCCCAGGGAGGTTAAGGTGCCCCACGTTGCTGGGGGCTTTCATTGTTATTATTTTTTAATTGTCTTTCTGCCCCACCTTTTCCTCCAAGGAGCTCAAAGTGGGGTGCACATGGTTCTCCCCATCCTCACATTCTTCTTCTTCTTCTTCTTCTTCTTCTTCTTCTTCTTCTTCTTCTTCTTCTTCTTCTTCTTCTGCGATCACTCATAGCCGAGTAAGATTGTCTTCCATAAACACAGATTTAACAATGAGTCTGTAAGTGACCATGGAGGCCAGTTCTACTGCAGATAACAATGGCTCTCAAAGTGACCCATCCACAGTGGGAGCAGATGTTAAACAGGGTTCTGTCATTGCCCCAACTCTAGTCATTATTTTCATTGCCATGATCCTGCACTTTGTCAAAGGGAAACTCCCCACCACCCTCACAGAATCCCCCCACAACAACCCTGCGAGGAAGGTAAGGCTGAGAGGTGTGACTGGCCCAGGGCCACCCAGTGAGCTTCACAGCCGAGTGGGCAGGAGCCCTTGCCCCACACCAGTTACGTCACGCAGTCGTGGCTTTGGCTTTCTCTAGGAGGTCAGCACTGGACTCTCCGCCCTGAGGGGCAAGCTGGCTTGCTGGGCTGCCTCATGCCCAGCTCCTTTTCATTCTGGGCCAGCCAAGCCGCTGGCTCAGCCTTCCCCATGCCTGGCAAGTATTTTGGACCACAACTCCCATCATCCCCGGCATCATATAGCCATGCTGGCTGGGGCTTCTGGGAGCTGTCTTTTTTTTAAAAAAAAAATTTATTGGTTTCCATATTTATCACATAGAAAAAGTGAAAACATTACAAGACACACAACAAGAAAAGAAAAAGGAAAACACACAAAACAGAATTCTTACTTCAAATCTCTAATTCTCGTTACATTGATAGCTGACTTCCTCAAATCCCCTCTATCTGAATTTCATTATAACCCCTGTACAGTGGTGCCCCGCAAGACGAATGCCTCGCAAGACGGAAAACCCGCTAAACGAAAGGGTTTTCCGTTTTGGAGGTGCTTCGCAAAACGAATTTCCTATGTGCTTGCTTCGCAAGACGAAAATGTCTTGCGAGTTCCTGCGGGGTTTTTTTCCTTGTTGTTTTTTTCCTTCCCCCCCCCCCCTTTTTCCCAAGCCGCTAAACCCTTATCAGCTGATGGCTAAGCCGCTTATCAGCTGATCTTTAAGCCGCTTAACAGCTGACGCTAAGCCGCTTATCAGCTGATCGTTAAGCCGCTTATCAGCTGATCGTGTGTTTTTTTTAAGTAATTTTTATTAAAGTTTTAAACAACAAAGAAATAAAAGAAAAACATACACAATACATATAACAAAAACACAAAAAACAAAAAAAAACAAAAGCAAGATTCAACAATAAAAATACAAGAAACATAACAATTAAAAACAATATCTCTGTTTCATTTCCGTTTTTTAGTTGCTTATTTTCTGGACTTCCTCATACCTCCCTCTTTTGTATTCCAATCCAAATTATTTGTCCAGCAGTTTCTTTTCCACTTTTTTAATCCCAATCTTTAATTTGATAAGATATTAAAATATATAACTTCAACTTCTTTAAACCTAATCCTTGGTCTTAATATCATATACCATTAAAATTTTCCCTCTTAATATCAAATTTCCATTTCTTTAAACATCTTTAATCTTAATCTTTAATCTTAGTCTATCATTAACTTTAACCTGTACAGCTGGAAACCTCTTGTTTTCGGTCTAACATCACTCTAACATTCCTTAATTTTGCAGTGTTTCTGAAGATTTTATCAGCTGATCGTTAAGCCGCTTATCAGCTGATCTTTAAGCCGGCTAAGCCGCTAATACTGTAGCGCTAAGCCGCTAAACCACTAATGGGCTTGCTTCGCAAGACGAAAAAACCCGCAAGACGAAGAGACTCGCGAAACAGATTCTTTTCGTCTTGCGAGGCACCACTGTATAGCAGTTCTCCAAATTCATATTTCTAATAATGTTCACTCCTTTCATTTACTATCCTCCTCTCTTTTATTAATATTCTAATCCTTAATATTTACTACCACATATTCTAATTCTACCCCTAAGCCTATTTCTTACTTCCAAGAATTTTCTAATTATCTTGTATCACAATATTTAGCTAAATATTCTTTAAATTTCTTCTGGGAGCTGTCTTTGAGAACAGCCAGAGGTACTAGGCCAGGGGAAGGCTAAGCCTTGCTCTTGGGCCAGCATTGCTGGGGACTCCACCCTGCTAAGCTTTTCCCTCCCTCTGTTTCCTTCACAGCCGGACCATCAACTGGCCTACTTTCCTACGAGAGAGCACCATCTACATCCTCGCCGCCCGGCCAAACAGCCCTGCCATCCACCTGAAGCCGTTGGCATAGGGGCACGCTTGGCAAGGGGGGAGGCGGTCAGAGACAAACAGACTTGCCTTGCTGGGAAGAGCAGGAAGGTCTCCACGATCCTGCCAAGCCATCTGGATTGACACGGGCGAAACTTCTTGATTGCTGGAGCAGCCAAACGACACAAGCCAGAAAACAGCCAGGAGATTGGTGATGATGGAGGGCAAAGCATTTGGCCCCTTTGCCCATCACTTCCCTCCCCTCACCCCCTTCTCTGAATCTCTCCATACACACCCACAGAGACCTATAGGCAGGACCCTGGCTGCATCATTGGGCAGGGACACCCCCTTTTTTATCAATCGGTTTAAAACGCAGACATTGCACTTCCAGGTTGGCCAGTTCATAAAACAGTTCAGATCCTCCAGCCGCCCTCGCAGCTCCTGCTTAGAGCCAAAAGAAAACTCGAGCGTTCCTCAGCCTTCTCATTATCCAGCAGACACGGCCAAGGAGCTTGTGCATCGCAGCTAAGTTCCAGGGTTCCTGCGCATCTGCTCATCTCAGCACCTCCCTGAATGGCCACTGACAAAATGAAAGCCTCAGCATTGGGCTCCTGGTCAAGAAATCACAGAATCATAGAATTGTAGGCTTGGGACCAACAAGGGTCATCCAAACCAACCCCCCCCCCCACAGTCCCCTATTGCATTCTAGTTTGTTGTTAGCTATTGCAAGGGGAGGGGAGGAACCAGCTACAGGCAGAGGACACACTCATTTTTCGATAGGAAGGGAGGAAATCTGTTCAGTTCCCATTTAAAGTTGAGCTTGACTGGCTTTCCTAGACAATATGAGGAATCAAAAGACAGCTGTTCCTCCAAATTCACACTTCTCTGAATTTTTGCCATGCAGTTCTCCAGCCACGTAATATGCGCAGGCAGGCTGGTGCTGATGAAATTTCATGAGGACGTCTGAAAGTCAACAGTTCTCAAACTGCTCTTGAATTGTGTCGAACCGAACGGAAGATTGCTCTCCAGAGGGGTTGTAAGGCAGGTGGAGCCTCCATGTATTTTCCGCTCTTGTACTCCGTTAACTTAGAGCAGCTAGTGGCCTCTGGGGAAACCTTACAAGAGGCCATTCTGCCCTGTCCTCTGCTTTTACCTCCAATGAAGGAGCTTCCATCACCTCCTGAGGAAGCCCATTCCACTATCAAGGAGTTCTTTCTGTCAGAAAGTTCTTCCTGATGTTTAGTTGGAATCTCCT
Organism: Podarcis pityusensis; assembly: GCF_964106645.2. NCBI lineage: Eukaryota > Metazoa > Chordata > Lepidosauria > Squamata > Lacertidae > Podarcis > Podarcis pityusensis. The sequence continues at coordinate 1,159,036 of NC_138036.1, read as the reverse complement.
TTCCTGTCTCTTGATTCCATCCGTTCTGGTCCTCCCCTCCAGACCAGGAGAAAACAAGCTTGTTCCATCCTCCATGTGACAGCCCTTGAGATATTTGAAGATGGCTCTCCTATCTCCTCTCACTCTCCTCTTTTCCAGGCTAAACATACCCAGCTCCTTCAACCGTTCCTCATCAGGCTTGGTTTCCAGACCCTTAATCACCCTGGTTGCCCTGCTCTACACACCTTCCAGCTTGTCAACATCCTTCTTAAATTGTGGTGCCCAGAGATGGGCACAGGACTCCAGGTGTGGCCTGATCAAGGCAGAATAAAGTGGTACTATTACTTCTCTTGACCTGGGCACTAGACTTCTGTAGATATAGCCTAGAACAGCATTAGCTGTCATTGTTGACTCACTGTTGGCTGTTCCTATTTAACTCGGCCTCAATCCTGGACCATGCAAGACCGGAAGAAGGGTCCTGCTGAATCCCTGCCAAGTGAGAGCCAATGTGCACTGAGCTTCAGTGGCTGGTCAGGTGACCTGACCCTTCCCCACCCCTTCACACAGCAGCCAAGTCAGGCTTACTAGCATGGGCAGAGACGTGCAGCAAGAACACAACATGGCTTGTAGATTACAATGGAAGTGCAATGGCTGAATAGCACCAGGAAGGAGCCTGGGGGAGGCCTCCCCCCTCTAGGGAGCGGTCTTACAAGGGCTTTAAGCCAACCCAGTCTCCCCACCCACTTGGAAAAATGTGACGTACCTTGGGGAAAGCAAGACGGTTGGTCAGCCTTGGCCCCCATTCCATCCTCTTTCACCCTCTGCCAAAGCAACTGCACCCACTGAGAGAACCCTCCTTATCCAACACACACAGTGGCCAGGATTTCCCATCCTTTTGTGATGAGCATCTGCCCTGTATTTTGGTGATGCCCCACTCTCGTTCCTGGTGTTCCAGGCCAACTCACCTGAATCCCCGCAGCACCCAGACATGGCCAGGGGCATGAAACCCCTCAAGGTGTCTGCCTCTCTCCCTTCCATCTTCAGAAGAGTGGCTGACTGCAGCTGGATCAAGCCAAAGGGGCCCCATCTAGTCCCACATCATCCTCCCATAGTGACCAACCAGATGTCCATTACAGGAAGCCCAGCGGAAGGGACAGAGGCTGATGGCTTCTAATCCTGGAGGTGATCTATATACAGGATGGGGAACTATCAGGACTGGTGGCCATCAATTGCCTTATCCTCCATTCATTTGCTCAACCTGCTTTCAAGGCCACCCAAGTGGATGGCCATTGCTTCATCTTGTGGTAGCCAAATCCATGGTTTAACTTTTGTGTTGTGTGAAGAAGTCTTTCTTGTCTGAATCCAACACCCTCCAGTTTTGTTGAATGGAGAGCCCCCGTTGGGTTCCAATATTGGGAGAGAGGGTCTCCCACAGAGAGTGGCTGCAGAGGAAGGCCCTCTTCACTTGACAGAACAGAAGGTGGCAACTCGGACTTTGCCACGGTTGCCCAGCAGAGCCTCCCCGTGCCAGAGCAGGCCAGGCCAACTGGAGGGGATGGCCTCACCTTAGGATAGGAATCGGCCATGTTGCACATAATGCATCCCAGAGAGGTAGCCATATTGGTCAAAGCCAAAGGACCAGCCAAACATGTGCAGTGCAGACGTACAGCTCTCAAGTTGCACAGAACTTGTTTCTTAAACTCGTTCAATAATCTTTAGGGGGCCTTTTTCAGAGGACTCTGCAAAGATGAGTAAACCCATGAGCAGGACTGCAGGAAGTCTAGACTCCTCTCTCTTCCTTTGCCCTCCCACTGCTCCTGCTCAGTTCTGTACCAAGGAAACCCAAATTCTGTGATCTGAATAAATGATGTACATTGAGCACGTTTGGTTTTTGCATAGTTTTTCCTGATTTTCGCAGTGTTATTCTGGGGGTTGAACCATTAAGCCTGAGGGTTTTTGCACAATTTATTCTGGTGGGGTAGGAGCCATCCAAAGCTTTGGCCCACCACCCTCCCTCCCTCCTCCAGCTTCTGGGATTTCACTCAGCAGGGCCCAATATCTTTTCAGTCTCATCTCCTTGCCATGAGGCCTAGAAACTTGGCATTGGAGGGTAAACTTGAAAGCTAACATTTTGGACACTGATATTTGGATGAGATAGATAACCATTGTTCTGAAGTGTCTGGTTTGCACGCAGATCTGTGATTCTCACATGCAATCCTTACACCTAGTGCTAGGCAACTCTGACATTGAGACATGGGCAGACACATAGTACAATTGTGACCTCTGCCCATGGGAGCAGAATATGCATCCCACTCCAGACTGATGTGATTCCCCCCCAACCCTCGAGGATCTTCCACAAAGAGTCCCATCTTCAGATTCACTCCAAAGCTTTTTGCCAGCTCCTGACCAGCATCCTCTGAAGGCAGCTCTGCACCACCGCATCAATGCGCGTCCCACGCCATTGCTCATCGCTTGATGACTCACAGCCGAATGTGTGAACTGGCCCCCACGGGGCAGCCTCCTTGCGTCTGAGGTGATGATGGGTGCTGAGGAAGCTCTGTCTGAGGCGGTGGCATTGTCGTGATTCATTCACACATTCATGTCGTCACTGTCATCCTCTGGTGAGGAACATGCATGTGCAACGCCAGTCCATGGCCACAAAGAACCTGACACTCTCCTCTCTGCCAGCAGACAGAGCTGGGAATGGTTCTGGAAGTGGATGAGTTGAATATTACTTCAAGGCAGGTGATGGGACATGGGTGGCTGGCTGGGGGTACAGGACAGGTTGTGAGTGCGCGCGCACACACACAAACACACAGACCATCTCTCAGCATCTGCCACCTGAGGCTGCTGCCTAACAGCAGGACTGGCCCTGAGAACTGGCCCACAACAACTCCTTCTGCAAGGATGGAGAGCACCCAAAGCAGGCGTGGGAAAGCTGAGAACTTCGAATGAGGCCCTCTGACCATCTTTATGTGGCCCTTGGGAGTCCCCCTCATCTGGTGTTTTTGCCTGGCTACGTAGAATTCAGGCACAGCCAGAGCTAGAAACAGCTCGGTTGGCTCCCCTTCTTCCACTGGGAAACCAGATTTCTTCCCTGACATCCCATGTCGCGTGCTCAGGACCAGTGCTTTTTTTCTAAAAAAAAATGTTTAGGGGTACTCTCATTTTCCTACTCGTATTGAAATACCACCCCTCAATGAGGCCAAACTTAGATTCACAACATGTTCCGGGGTATGCGTACCCCGGGGGGGGAAGCACTACTCAGGACTGAAAGGGAACTTCTGGTTTGAAGCACGACCATTGAGGGCACCAGGAAGGCAGCCTTGTCCATCACGGCCCGCCAGGGACTCTCAAGTGCTGCAGAAGACGCGTCAATATTTCAACAGCGGCCTTCCTGAGAAGGCACTTCAGAGAGGCAGGATAATATAGGGCAGCTCCCCCAGCCAGAAAGAGACTTTGCAGCAGATGTCTGGAGAAGGAACGTAAAAATTAACATCCGACAGAAGCAGTACTGAGCAAATTCTAGGTGGGAGCCTGAATGCATGGCTTTGCAATTCAGAAAGTGGTTTTTCCAGAGGAATGAAGAACGCCAGGGATTAGGTTTTGGAGAACAACTGACCTGCCAAGGGGGCTATTGGTCGAGACGTGGGCCTCTTTCTCCTTTTGGATAGTGGCAGAGGTCTCCCCTCTGCCTTTGGTGACTGGGAAGAAAGCTCACAAGTGGCGAAGGTTCCCCATGAGCAGCATTTGCTTGATTTCAGAGCAATATCGTGCCTATTACGTTATGTACAGTGTGAGGAGGAGGAAACGTCTTGTGGCACCTTCAGGACTAACTCACTTATAGCAGCATGCGCTTTTGTGGCCTGTGGGGGTGTGATGAAACAGCCTCTGGCTCAGTGGTCCCCAAACTTTTCCAGGGGCCCCTCCCCATGGGTATGTAGATTAATCCTCCGTGCTTTGCACCGTACCCTATTAAAAAGCATTATTCAGAAGAGCAGTTTGCATGACCCACTGAGCAAGATAATAAGGCAATAAAACCCAAAGCAGTAACAATTAATTGCATATTGATTCAAAATCCAATTAAAACCTTTCAGTCTAATTAATTTAACAAAACTGATGAATTCAACCCAGTGATGCCGGCTTTTTAGTCCAATAGTCATGGACACCTCTGGTGCCCCCTGCCCCCCTCACCTCTTAGCGTGCCCCCCCACACACCTGTAATCCCACTTCACCCCCCAGTGGGTGGTTCCGCCCTCTTTGGGAACCAACTTATGCCATGATGCATTTGCTGGTTTTAAAGGTGCAATGAGCCTCTTTTTGTCATTTTTGCTGTAAGAGCAACATGCCTCTCTGCTCCCCGCACCCATCCTGTGTGCCATGTTTCTGAAACGTCTCCTTTGTTACCTAGTCCTACACAATCACTCTCTCTTGTTGACTATGGTAATATCCTGCTTAATCGTATTCCTCTTGCTCAGCTCCAACCGATTATCGCTTCTCATCTTCTCACTTAATTCTCCGTGCATTAATCTGGTTACACCTCCGTACTTCCGCTCACCTTTCCCGCTATTGTTTCATGCTAATGAATTTAAACACTCCTAAGCTTTATTCTTGCTTTGTCTCTGTTCTCCACCGCAGGCCTCCCATTCATCTAACAAGCGCCTCTGCCTCTCAGAGCGGGGAGCACCTGCTCTGCATGCAGAATCGTGGAATTGTAGGGTTGGGAGTGAAATAAAAAATGTAAGGTCTTATATAGATAATAAATGTACCAACCAAGCACATACATAGATGTGTGGACCACATGTTTGGAGCAGCACAGGAGGACCACCCTGAAACCATTTTGACTCCCAAACTGACCAAATGTTTTCTCTGCAAGGAGGGAGGGGGTGAGGGAACCTTCCCATTGTCTCAGGAATTGGGAAATCACCATCTCAAAAATGGCCAGACTACCAGGAAAGGCAATCAGATGAGGCATTATCAGATAACCTTGCAAACAGGAAAAACAACAACATTCAAATTTCTGTTGTAGACCACCTCTTCTGTGATGTAGGTATGATGTTTGTGGGGGGTGGTCTTGGGTTACACCCCTTCTGTGATGTATGTATGATGTATGGAGGGGTGGTTTTGAGCTCCAGGGAAGGCAATTTAAAATGTCTGTATAAGGGCAGGCACACCTGGGTTCTGGATTCCTCCTCCTTTCCTGCGTGTGAGGGGAGCACCCTGTTGCAACAGTTCAATAAAGATCAGGCTTACTAGCTGCTTTGCTTCTCAATATTCTCTGGTTGGCCTCTGTTATTTTCTCCTACTGATGGAGAACCTACAAAGAATTCTATAAGGGCTCTTGTGTCCCCCATAAGGGAATAAGGGCAGATTTTGTTTATTACAGGAGGGACCCTGAGGGACATCCAGTCCAACCCCCTGCAATGAGGAACCTCCGCTAAAGCATCCATGATAGATGTCCCAGGTTCAGTCCTCAGCCTCGCCAGACAGAGGTGGGAAGAGACACCTTCCCTGCAATGCTGGAGAGCCATGGCTGCCAGCCAGTGTCGACAGTCCTGGGCTAGAAGGCAGCATCCTCTGGGGACTCAGCCTCCCCTCCCTTGGCTCTTCTCTCCCGTCTGCATGGCCTCTTCTGACCCACTGCAAAAAACACCTAGAATGGACTTCTCCCAGCTGGGTCTCCTCCAGATGTTTTGACCTACCAACCTTATTCCAGCTGACCTGGCTGGACCTGATAGGTGCTGGAGACCAAAACATCTGGTGTGGGGAGAAGCCAGCCTGCGTTGGGATTTTTCTTAGGTCCATTATAAAGTGAGGCCAATGTCACCTGCTCCAGAATGCAACCTCTAGATCTCAAGACTTGTAAGAACCAGCTCAAGATCCAGAGGAGCCTGACAGCTGACGGCTGAAAAGGCAACTGTGGCTGAAAAGGCAACTCCGGATAAGATGCAAGGAGGGTTCTGAGACACGTTGGAAAAGGGGGCTGAGTAAGTTGTGTTTCATGGACTGTGGCTGGATGAGAGGTGGTGCAGTATTGGGGTGGCAGAAGATGGTTAGGTAAAAGGAGCAGCTGGGAGAATGGATACTTTGCCTATACAGTCTGTGTCCTAATGGAAATGCTTTATCCAGTTCCTTGGACTTCCTCCCATAATGCATTGCTGAATAAAGTCTGACCAATTGGCAATTAGGTGGGAGCCTCCGTTCCTGAACCCCCCAGGGGAATTTCCTTCCCGGAACTCTCTTGCAAGTGCCTCTCCAGATGTTCTATTTGACTTCTCTTTCCTGCATGCAGCCGATTTTGTTTTAAATGCCTTGCCTCTCAGCTAATATGTGGTCTCTTTCCCACCCCAATCTCCCCACCCCCTCCTCTCCCTCTCTCTCTCTCTTTCTCTCTCTTAATAAACAGAGCCTTCAGCTAAAGTCCTGCTTATTTCCCTTCCTGCAAAGCACCTAGGGGCACTTTTTGTTCATTTCCTCTAAGCAACATGATTATTTTGTTCCCTTAGGCTGGTGCCATAATTTGCAGCACTTCACGTAAAAGGCAGTAGTACCATCTAGTGGCCACATGCAGAAGGCATTACCATGCACAAAAAATGCAGGAATTTGGATTTCCACTCACTACATGAACCTGGGCTAATCAGACACTCTCTAACCTACCTGGCAGGCTTATTGGGGGGGGGGGAATAAAATGGATGAATCAAGTAACTTATTGGAGGCAGGGAGGAACAAAAATGTAGTTTTTGTTAGGATGTAGTTCTGTTCCACCTTAAAAGGGTACAGGCATGACTATTGTGTGTCACATGCCTGTTTACTTCCAGCACAGTCTGCTGGGAACTTCCGTTTGTATATTGCTTTTGCATTTAGCTGTTTTTGCTGGAGATGAAGGGAAGCAGACATATTTTTTTCTTTGTTCCTGCTGCTGAATAAAATGCTGTAATATACTGCTTACACATGGCTCTGTCTGCCTCTTCTGCTGTGAGAAGATTTATTCACTCTGCTGACAGAGTGTGCACGGGTCTCTAAGCGTATCTGAGGCTCGTGTCGCTGATTAATGCTGGGGAGAGCGGTGATCGTCCGGCTGCCGGCCGGTGGCTGGAGCCAGCTGGGGGCTTGCCTGATGCCCCCGTCTCCCCGGCAGTATCCCAACAGTTTTAACAAATGTTGTGGCTGACTAGTAAAGCACCGCAACCAGCATAATCCAAAAGGTTGCTCTGTGACACAGAATGAATGGGCAGGTCTTCCCCTCCGCTCTGCAGCTGCTAGATAGGAGAACAAAAGCAAAAGTGGGAGAGGGCTGAGGTGGAAGCTAGAGACCCACAGACCTGCTTGCTCTGTGCTGGATCCAAAACTGACTAATATCTGTTGGGGTGTGGATCCTGTGAGCTCCTTCCTCTTATGCTCAGGTTGTATACATGTGTAAATAAAACTGTGCAATATTTAAAATGCAGTCAAACCAACCATTCGTGGTTTGCTAGACAGGCACATGATAGGAGTTGAAGCACACACAGTTTTCCTGCAAGTTTGCAAGAGGGAACTATGTGAGAGAGACTCCCACTGTGTCCTGACAGGCAGAGGGCATAGCTGTAGATCTTCTCCTACCTTCCTGGGCACACACACTCTCGCTCTCTTTCCATGCTGCCAGCAACGTGAGAACATCTGCCAAGTCTGAGCTCCATGCTCTGCCTACATTTTAAGCTAGACTTAGGTGTGCCTTTGTAACCGAACTACCATTTGAAGCCTGCCTGAGCAAAGATGCTGAATTTGTTGCTCTTCAGCAAGTATTCCAAGCAAGCAAATGTTCTTTTTACCTTTTACAAGACTGTTTGTGTGAATATTGTTGAAAAGGGGGAAATATCAGGAGCATCCTGGATTACTTAAACTAAAAGGCTAAAAGTAGCCTATCTAAGCTTCCCTTTTAAGCTGCAAAGGGATGCAACTCTGCTGAACTCACAAAGGTGAAGAAGGATGGATGATATCTAATAAATATATTCTCTCCTAGCATCTATTCACATCCCAACAAAAACCATGTATCCTGAAGACACCCCCATCTCTGCTGACCTTTATTGCAAGGAAACCCAACCTGGGCATGTGCCTGGAACCCCTGAGGTCTCTCGCCTCTAAGAGATTGGCATTTAACATTACCCTCTCATGGCTCAGGATGTTTCTACCTGGAGGGAGGAAAGGATTCCAAGAAGCATGATTACAATAAAAAAAGGTTATTTATTGTTGCAAATGATTAAAAAGCAAGAACATTGCCAAATGAGGCTTGGTTCATGCTGAAAGGTTAAAACATCCCATCACCTCCCATGGACCCATCCAGGTCATGGGCTGAGAGGGAACCATCAAGGGGTCTGACTCCTGCCCCGTAAGCTCCCAGGCTGGCCCAGCAGTGGGGAAAGGCCAAAGGGCTCCCACCAAGAGGCAGCTAAAGGACAAGGAGGCCGGGAGACCTTTGCTCAAGAGGCCCAGGCAGTGAGTGGAAGATGGAGTGAAGAGGAGATGGGAGCCTGCTCAGGGCTCCTTAGAGGGACAGGAAAGGAAGGAAAGGCTCCGCTGCCTCCTTGGCCTGGGCTGCCCCCCCCAAAAAAAAATCTGTGCTTAGAGAGGAGAGGAAGGGGAGGTGGGGAAAGGGCTCCGTGGCTTCAGTGGGGACAGTGGAGAGTGACCTGGTGGGGACATGGGCACCAGACTCTGCTGCAGAGACGCAGTGGCTGGCCTGGGGGCACCATGGGGGTGGGGGTGGCAGCTAGAGGTGGGGGCCTGTTGCCCAGGGAGTCTGGAGCACCAGGAACAGATGGCAGTGGGAAGGGTGACAAAGGAGGCAAGATTGGGGCCAGGGGAGGGAGCGCTTTCAAAAGCCTGGGGGGATGCTGGGAGGTGGGCGACCCAGGGCTCCCAGGTTGGGATGGAGGTCCTGGAAGCTGGGGTGGGGAGCCGGAGGGCAAGAGAGGAGGGGGAGGAAGCCTGAGAGCCTGATCCCCAGCCCTGCTGGGGGCCATGCAGGATTTTAAAGGGGGCAGAGGGCCAAGGGGTGGAGTTTGGCGCGGGGTCTGCGGCTGGGCCCGGGGAGGCGACGATGAGGGGCTCCCAGGTTGGGTCGTGGGCTTCGGAGCCAGAGAAGCAGCAGAGGACGGTGCCTCAACGCCGTCAGGATCAGGCCCTGCCCGGGAAGGTGGGCGAGGACGCAAGTGGGGTGCTTTGACAGGCGGGGGCAGGAAGCTCTCTGGCTCGGATGGCTGAGGCAGAGGCTTCCATTGCAGAAGGAAACCTCTGTGGCCCGGAAGCCGGCTGGAGGACGATTCTGATGCCCAGGGGAGATGCAGGAGTCCCCTGCCATGGGAGAGAGTGGGGTGAGAGTGGCCCTGACCTGGCATGGGCCCAGGGAAAGTCCTGAGCATGGTATGGGGTCTGGGGCCACGGGTTCGGAAAGGCCTGGGGGGCTGGCGCATAAGGTGGGGGTGGGAAGTGCCCTTGGGGCCCCGGCGGGGCATGGAAGGAATCCAGAGGCACGAAAGGCTGTGAGATGAACGGCATGGCTTGGGCAGGGGGCTGCTGGAAGGGAGTGGAGGAAGGGGGAGACTGAGCCTGCTGCATGAGGGGGTCCCAGGAGGCAGGAGGGGACTGCGAATGGGGAGACATGGCGTTGGAGACAGGGGCCCAGGAAGGCTCACCAAGCAGCGGCAGCTGGTACACAGGATCTGGCCAGGGGAAGCGTGGCCCCTGCTGGAACGGGGCTGGAGGAAGGGGGTATGGGAAGGGGTGCGGAGAAGGAAGCAGCACTGGGAGCCCATGGGTGGGGCACAGCAAGAGCGGGGGGCCAATTAGGTTCCCCCAGGAAGCCCTTGGAACACCAGGGTTGTGAGTGTCTTCCTCCGCCAACACAAGCTCCTCTTCCTCTAGCAAAACTCCTGCGTCGCTCCCAGATGCTGAGGAGCTCAGGGGGATTGCAGAATGTGGCCTCCTCTCCAGCCCAGCACCCAGTAGATTGTGTCCGGAGCTTCTTGATGGTCTGGGGTGCAGCTTAAGTCTGGAGCTGCTGGTCGAGGGTCCAGGGTAGGGGTCAGGTGTGGAGTTCCTTGAGGTCCCAGGGCACGGATCTTGTCCAGAACTGCTGGTAGAGGGTCCAGGGTGGGGGTCAGGTGTGGAGTTCCTTGAGGTCCCAAGGCATGGATCTTGTCCAGGACTGCTAGTCAAGGGTCCAGGGCTGGGGTCAGGTGTGGAGTTCCTCGAGGTCCCAAGGAATGGATCTTGTCCAGGACTGCTGGTCGAGCTTCCAGGGTGGGGGTCAGGTCTCGCAGGGCACGGATCTTGTCCAGAACTGCTGGTCGAGGGTCCAGGGTGGGGGTCAGGTCTCGAGTTCCTGGAGGCCCCAGGGCACGGATCTTGTCCAGAACTGCTGGTCGAGGGTCCAGGGTAGGGGTCAGGTGTGGAGTTCCTTGAGGTCCCAAGGCATGGATCTTGTCCAGGACTGCTGTTCGAGGGTCCAGGGCTGGGGTCAGGTGTGGAGTTCCTCGAGGTCCCAGGGCACGGATCTTGTCCAGAACTGCTGGTCGAGGGTCCAGGGTGGGGGTCAGGTGTGGAGTTCCTTGAGGTCCCAAGGCATGGATCTTGTCCAGGACTGCTAGTCAAGGGTCCAGGGTGGGGGTCAGGTGTGGAGTTCCTCGAGGTCCCAAGGAATGGATCTTGTCCAGGACTGCTGGTCGAGGGTCCAGGGTGGGGGTCAGGTGTGGAGTTCCTTGAGGTCCCAAGGCATGGATCTTGTCCAGGACTGCTGTTCGAGGGTCCAGGGCTGGGGTCAGGTGTGGAGTTCCTCGAGGTCCCAAGGAATGGATCTTGTCCAGGACTGCTGGTCGAGCTTCCAGGGTGGGGGTCAGGTCTCGCAGGGCACGGATCTTGTCCAGAACTGCTGGTCGAGGGTCCAGGGTGGGGGTCAGGTCTCGAGTTCCTGGAGGTCCCAGGGCACGGATCTTGTCCAGAACTGCTGGTCGAGGGTCCAGGGTGGGAGTCAGGTCTCGAGTTCCCGGAAGTCCCAGGGCATGGATCTTGTCCAGAACTGCTGGTCGAGCTTCCAGGGTGGGGGTTAGGTTTGAATCTCCTTAAAAATCGAGGGGGCAGCTCATATCTGGTGGTTCTTGAAGGACCAGGACACAATTTGTATCCAGAGCTCCTCCCCAAGCCCCCAGAGGGGCAGTGACTTCTGGGGCTTTTGGGGGGCCTAGGGCACAGAGGTGGTTCTGCAGAGTCAGGGGTATCAAGGGCTCTTCGCTCAGGGGTGCTTTTGGTCTCTGAGTAAGAGTCCTGTCCTGAGAAAGAGAGAGAGGAAGGGGGTTAGCAGCTTCCGACAAGGCAAGTGACTCCGTACGTCAGCTGTGCACCCAGAAGTTTCAACCAACCACCCCCCCCTGCACCATCACAACTGGTCCTACATGCTTGATGCTCCCTGGTGCCTCCAGCCCTAAGGTCACCCTGTCCCAACCTCCAAGTTTTGAACATCTAGACCAGGGGTGGAGAACATCTGCAGCCCTCCAGATATTGTGGGAATCCCAACTCTTTCAGTTCCAGCCAGCGTGGTCAGTGGTCATGGGTGACGAGGGAAATTGCCTGAAGTCCCTCAGGCTCCCCAAGGCCTGGTCTCCAAGGAGGCAGGGGTCCCTCTGACTAGCTCCTCTTTTAGAAGAGCCCGTCCACTCCCCATTCCAAACATTTCAGCTGCCAGGTGGTCATGGGATGACAAGCTCCCCTACCTTCTCTCCTAGGATGATGGGCTCACCTTGTCCAGAAGACCCAGGGAGGGCTCCTCCCTCTTCCGGGAGGGTGGCAGGCTTTCTTTGAGAGAACAGGTGGACCAAGTTGGCAACCTGTTCTTGAGAAAGGATACCCGCATCGACAAGATGTTGTGCCACCTCTGGGACAATAGCTCACCTTGACCAGAAGGCCCAGGACGGGCATGTTCTGCTTCCTCTCCCTCTTCTGGGACAACTGGCTCTCCTTGACCAGAAGGCCCTGGATGGACAAGTTCTGCTTCCTCTCCCTCCCCTGGGACAAAAGGCTCTCCTTGACCAGAAGGCCCTGGATGGACATGTTCTGCTTCCTCTCCCTCCTCTGGGACAACAAGCTCTCCTTGACCAGAAAGCCCTGGATGGACATGTTCTGCTTCCTCTCCCTCTTCTGGGACAACAAGCTCTCCTTGACCAGAAGGCCCTGGATGGACATATTCTGCTTCCTCTCCCTCTTCTGGGACAACAAGCTCTCCTTGACCAGAAAGCCCTGGATGGACATGTTCTGCTTCCTCTCCCTCTTCTGGGACAACAAGCTCTCCTTGACCAGAAGGCCCTGGATGGACATATTCTGCTTCCTCTCCTTCCTCTGGGACAAAAGGCTCTCCTTGACCAGAAGGCCCTGGATGGACAAGTTCTGCTTCCTCTCCCTCTTCTGGGACAACAAGCTCTCCTTGACCAGAAGGCCCTGGATGGACAAGTTCTGCTTCCTCTCCCTCCTCTGGGACAACAGGCTCTGCTTGACCAGAAGGCCCTGGATGGACATGTTCTGCTTCCTCTCCCTCCTCTGGGACAACAGGCTCTCCTTGACCAGAAGGCCCTGGATAGACATGTTCTGCTTCCTCTCCCTCTTCTGGGACAACAAGCTCTGCTTGACCAGAAGGCCCTGGATGGACATATTCTGCTTCCTCTCCCTCCTCTGGGACAACAAGCTCTCCTTGACCAGAAGGTCTTGGATGGACATGTTCTGCTTCCTCTCCCTCTTCTGGGACAACAAGCTCTCCTTGACCGGAAGGCCCTGGATGGACATATTCTGCTTCCTCTCCCTCCTCTGGGACAAAAGGCTCTCCTTGACCAGAAGGCCCTGGATGGACAAGTTCTGCTTCCTCTCCCTCTTCTGGGACAACAAGCTCTCCTTGACCAGAAGGCCCTGGATGGACAAGTTCTGCTTCCTCTCCCTCCTCTGGGTCAACAGGCTCTCCTTGACCAGAAGGCCCTGGATGGACATGTTCTGCTTCCTCTCCCTCCTCTGGGACAACAGGCTCTCCTTGACCAGAAGGCCCTGGATAGACATGTTCTGCTTCTTCTCCCTCTTCTGGGACAACAAGCTCTGCTTGACCAGAAGGCCCTGGATGGACATGTTCTGCTTCCTCTCCCTCCTCTGGGACAACAGGCTCTGCTTGACCAGAAGGCCCAGGAAGGATGAGTTCTGCTCTCTCTCCCTCCTCTGGGACAACAAGCTCTCCTTGACCAGAAGGCCCTGGATGGACAAGTTCTGCTTCCTCTCCCTCCTCTGGGACAACAGGCTCTCCTTGACCAGAAGGCCCTGGATGGACATGTTCTGCTTCCTCTCCCTCCTCTGGGACAAAAGGCTCTCCTTGACCAGAAGGCCCTGGATGGACATGTTCTGCTTCCTCTCCCTCCTCTGGGACAAAAGGCTCTCCTTGACCAGAAGGCCCTGGATGGACATGTTCTGCTTCCTCTCCCTCCTCTGGGACAACAGGCTCTGCTTGACCAGAAGGCCCAGGAAGGATGGGTTCTGCTCTCTCTCCCTCCTCTGGGACAACTGGCTCACCTTGATCAAAATGCCCAGGATGGACAAGTTGTCCTTCCTCTGGAGTAACAGGTTCTTCTTGACCAGAAGGCCCAGGGATGACAAGCTCTTCTTCTTTCTTCCCCTCCTTTGGGATGGCAAGTGCTCCTTGACCAGAAGGCCCCAGAAGGACAAACACATCTTCAGCCCAACCCAGGTCAGGTGCAGTGGGGGCATTTGCTGTTGGCACCAGTTCCTGCTTACATCGCCGCAATTGAAAGGCTGCTGTGGAGACATCATATCCCAGGATGTCATGCAGTTCCCAGTAGGAAGGGGAGCACTCGATTCCTCCCCGGAGCACGTCAGCCATGTAGCGCCACAGGAGGGCATCCACCTTGCTGCGACACTGCTCTGCAGAGCGCCAGACTCCTGCCTGCCTGAGAGCCGTGGACATCATAGAAGGGCTGGGGATGTGGTCTGGTGTCTGGGAGGAGAGACTCCTCCATGTCCTCAGGAGAATCTTCTCTTCCTTCTCGGTCCATTCTACAAAACAGTCACAGAACCACAGAATTGTAGAGTTGGGAGGTACCCAGAGTGGGATAATCTGCAGTCAAAATGAACATTACTTTTGCTAAATAAGCATATGGAGGGGTTAAGACACTTTGAGTTCCTCCATTCCTAAACAAGGCAAGTCTATGTGGTGTTATATCGTCTTGTGGTAGGATGTAGGGCAAAGGATTTCAATCTTTTCTCCTTCCTTCTTGCCCCAGTCTCTCTCTTCCTTTCAAGTAAGCAATGTGAGCAGATGTAATCATAGAATCATAGAGTTGGAAGGGACCTCAAGGGTCATCTAGTCCAACCCTCTGCAAGGCAGGAATCTCAGCCCAAGCAGCCATGACAGATGGCCATCCAAGCTCTGCTTAAAAACCTCCAATGGAGGAGAATCCACAACCTCCCAAAGGAGACCATTCCAACTGTCAAATAGCTCAAACTGTCAGAAAGTTCTTCCTGGAGCTATTGGTTTGAATCCTACCCTCCAGAACAGGAGAAAACAAACTTGCTCCATCTTCCATGTGACAGCCCTTGATATATTTGAAGATGGCTCTTATACCTCCTCTTAATATCCTCTTTTGCAGGCTAAACTTCTCCAGCTCCTTCAACCGTTCCTCATAAGACTTGGTTTCCAGACCCTTGACCATCTTGGTCTCCCTCCTCTGCACACCTTCTAGCTTGTCAACATCCTTCTTAAATTGTGGTGCCCAGTACTGGGCACAGGACTCCAGGTGTGGTCTGACCAAGGCAGAATACTATTACTTCCCTTGATCAGGAAACTAGACTTCTGTTGATGCAGCCTAGAATAGCATTAGCTTTTTTTGCTGCGGCATCACACTGTGAACTCATGTTAAGCTTGTAGTCCACTAAGACCCCTAGATCCTTTTCACATCTATTCCTAATAAATCAGGTTTCCCCCATCATATATTTGTGCATCTGGTTCTTCCTGCCTATGTGAAGGACCTTACATTCGTCCCTGTTAAAATTCATTGTTAGCTTGCACCCTGTTCTCCAATCTGTTAAGGTCATGCTTAAAGGCCAGGCTCCATTTTGGAAACTAGTTTTGTATTTTGTAACTGAAAACTATTTTACCTGCATACTACATTGATATATTTGCTGTCTGCATTAAAATGTAAGTAAACATTTATGTTTTTACTAAAACGTAAGGTTCATTCTTAGCAACAGGGACAGAGGAGAAAAAGATCAGCAGAACACAAATAAACAGGGATAAAAGGTGCAATTGCCTAATTCCTAGCTTCCAGTAAGCTGCAAAAGCACGTAAGTGTGTTTACTCTGCTAAAAAGCCCTTCATATTTTTCCCACACACGGGGTAGAATGCTTAAATTTTGATTTACAGACTTAATCCTCAATCCATCTCCATCAAGTCCAAACCCCGGAAATGCAGGAATCACAGCTAAAGCATCTTTGACAGGCAACCGTCATGTCCTTTTTCTCCTACAACATCCTTCTGCACCCCGTGTCAAGGAGAACCATCTGACCCCAGTGGCTCCTTGGTCCCTCCAGCCTTCCCAAAAGGACTTTTTGCATGAAAGAGAAAATGAACTTGTAATATCTGGATTTGAAGATTGAAAAAAAAAACTGCTTTAGAGAAGATAGAATGGTTGGAGCTTAAAGAATGAATATCATCTGTAGCTGCAGAGAGCCGGGAGTCCTTTTATTCTACTCTATTTTTCTTCCGTTTTTTTCTTTCTTTTCTTTTCTCTTGCTTGCTCCTTCTTTTGATTTCTCCTTTTCTTGCATTTTCTTCCTCCAGACTTGGCTCTTTTCTAGATTAAGTATCTGTTTTATCTCAGCATATTATAAAAAGAGACTTTGTAATGGATATGCATTTCTGTATATCTTTGAATTTATCTATCAATAAATGTTAAGACAAAAAACCCGTCAAGTTCAAGAGTACCACCCACCTAAAGGAGTATACAGGAGGTCCGGTTTGAGATGGCAAGCGGGGAAGGTGTCCAGGAACTGCTGCAAAGTTGTGCCTTTGACCATTCCTCCTCTCTCCCTGAGGATCTCCCACCTGCAGAACCAGGTCATCTGCAAAGGAGAGACCCAGACAGACCCGCCGGCTCTCAGATTCTTGCCCAGTTCAACTTCCGGAGCAACCTTGCATCCGCTGAACCAAATCTGCCCCTCCTCCAATTCTGCAAACTGAGGCACCCGCCTCACCTTGGCCCATTATAGTGCCGGCCCGGTTAACGAAGAAGTCACGTCCACGGATTACTGATTAAGTCCGTCCGTCAGGGAGATTGAGAAATCCCTTAGCAATTTCCACCTGAGATACCCACCTCCCCACTTCCTCTATCTGACCAGCGTGGCCTGGCTTCCAATTGGCAGGACTGGGCCAGCTGGTTGTCTGAACCACTACGGGAAATAACCCCTTAAAAATGGCTCTACGGTCCTTGATCCCTCTTGGTCCTGCAACTGATGCCTGAACCAGAATCTGAAGCCCTGATTTAGGTAGCTGGGTGTTCCTCCCAGCTGCATTATGGCATCTGCTACCCTCAGTTTCCCCGAGAGATGGGTTGCCTACCTTGAGGCTGGGCTCCTGCAGGTTGTCCCCATAGAGGGCTGAGATGGGGAGAAAGAGCACCTTACTGGGGTCTCTGTCCCACGCCCAGAGCCAGTCCCACACTTTCCCAACGATGTATTTGTAGCGGTCGCAGCTGTAAGGCTCCGGCGTGGAAGAGTCCATCTTGTTGACACACACCACGAGCTGCTTCACCGGGAGTTTGCTGGCCAGCAGGATCTGCTTCTGGGTCATGTGCCAACGCATTTCAAAGTCCCTCTTCTCTGCAGAGATCACAAACAGCAGGCAGTCAACCTGAGGGAGGGAGAGGAGGAAAGAAAAGGCGGTCAAAACTCTCAGTCGCCTGGCCCTGACTTTCTGCCAGGGAAGGGTATTCCATAAGAACATCAGAAGATGGCTCTCTAGCCCAGCAGTCTCTACTCACAACGGCCAAGCAGAGGCCTCAATGGGAAACTTGCAAGCAGGATTCAGGCACGAGAGCCCCCTCCCTTCATGGGGCTTTATTGTAGGGGCTGAAGCCCCCACAACCCCTTGGATGCAAGCACATACAGTGGTACTTTGCATCTCAAATGCCTTGGTACTTAAACAACTTGGAACCCAAACACTGCAAACTCGGAAGTAAGTGTTCCAGCTTGCGAACTTTTTTCAGAAGCTGAACATGCTCTGTTTTGAGTGCCATGCTTCCATTTTGAGTGTTACTCTGAGGTCGGTCTGTTTTTGCTATTTTGCATTTTTGCAGTTCTTTTCGTTTTGTTTCTGTGACTGTGTGGAACCCAGTTCAGCTACTGATTGATTGTGTGACTGCAGTACATTGTTTATTGCTTTCATTTTATGGATCAATGGTCTCATTAGATAGTAAAATTCATGTTAAATTGCTGTCATTGCCTCCTGTGGGAACAGCCCTACTGCATCAGAGGGTGTTGCGGGGGGGGGATGCATTTAGAACAGGGGTCCGCAAGGTTTACCTCGCCTGGGCCGGTTCACTCCAGCAGAGATCCCTCTGTGGGCTGGATCACACGCACGCCTGCCATTTCCAGCATCTGCGCAGACGCAATTTCCGGCACCGCAGAAGAAAGTTCCCGCACCATGCTGCGCCAGTTTAGCGCAGCGCACAGGGACTTGCCAAGTGGGCGACTCAGTTCAGGGGTGGCTCGTGGGCCTTGTAGGCTGCTTGGGGCCCGTGGGCCTTAGGTTGCCTACCCCTGATTTAGAACAGGGGTTAGCAAACTTTTTCAGCAGGGGGCCGGTCCACTGTCCCTCAGACCTTGTGGGGGGCCGGACTATATTGGGGGGGGGAATGAACGAATTCCTATGCCCCACAAATAACCCAGAGATGCCTTTTAAAGAAAAGCACACATTCTACTCATGTAAAAACACGCTGATTCCCAGACCGTCTGAAGGCCAGATTTAGAAGGCGATTGGGCCGGGACTTCCGGGTTAGCGCCATCGGCGAATGGCGGAGTTCCTTTCCGACCGGAGGAACTGGCTCCGTGGAAACTGGGTCTTCCCGCCGCGGCGAAGGTGGGCACCCGCTAGAAATCCCAGGCGGAGGAAGCCTGGGAACGTGGGGTTCGGCAGGGCACCAGGAGCGCCCCCCTACTCACGGGGAACCCCTTTTTGGGATTCCGGAGTGAAGTGGGGTGAGCAGCGCGGTGCTGCAAACTGACTGCTACTTTCACAGAGTGAAGCCGCATAGCCATCGCCGGAGAGCGCTGACTTTTTCCTGTGGACAATTGGATTTAAAACAAGTACCCGTGAGTAGAAACGGAAAATTGGATCAAGAAATATCTTAATTTGACATCGAAGCGGGAAGGTTCAAAACAGGAAGTCCGCCTTCCGCTTTTTGTATATAGACTAAAGCAAAAACCTTGTAAGCTAAAGCCTGGAAAGTCGTTAAAGCCTAAATTTCCTTCATTTATAACTACTGAAACCCCCTTGGAAGCAGGAGAAAAGGGGGGGAACTTTGTGTAACGCCTGCAGGAGAGGGAGTGAAGAAAGATAAGTTTCCACCGTCTCTAACCTGGGAACGGGGTGTCAGAGACAGAAATTGTTGGAGAGGTTCATTGACTGTGAATGGAATACTTTGACAGATAGCTGAAGAAGAGAAATAAACTGATTCCAATGTTGCCTTTTGCATTCTAAAGAAACAAAATATCTGAAAAATGAAAGTAATTTTCCTTTGTTGGACTTGCCTTAAAAAGATGGATACAAATAGAAATTGTCTCCTCTAGAGGGAGCCTGCTAAATTGTTGCTGCAGTCTACTGGAGGATCCCACAGCTGTGAGATTAAGATCGTGGGATTAGTCCTTTTGACCTTGACTAAATATGAGCTGGAAGGAAGTTTTGGTGCTTGCTTTATGCAAGACAAGTGCTTTGTTAGAACAGATGCATGAGAAGATGAATTTGATGAATGAGAAAATGGATTTGATGACTGTTGTGACCAATAACTGTGGACAAATAGTGAATAGTGATACAGAAACCATCCAGGATCCAACTCAGGAACCTGTATTGATTGGGCAAGTGCAGAAGATAATGGAGGAGGCTGCGGTTGCACCTCAAATAATACAAATGAAGAGGCCCAAGGCCCTACAGGAGCATAAGCCACTGTTTTTGAAGATTGAAGTTGGAGTGGGCCAGGGGGAGTCTGGAGCTGAGGAGGCTTTTAACTTTGGAGAGACTTCGAAATATGCTCGTAAATATTTTTTGGATTATATTGATGACTGTGGGGAGTGGGACTGTGGGGAATGGGCTGGTTTGATGAAGGGAGACGGAGATAACTTTGGGTTGGAACCCCCCAGAGACCTACTCCTCAATGAGAAAGGAAAGAAATTAAGAAAGAGACCAACAAAAGACAAGGAAAAGTGCAAGTATAAACAAGAAGAAGAAGATCTGCAGAAGGGACATGGAAGAGACTTAAGGGCCTCGGACATAAGACTTCCAGGTTGATGGACTAGATGGAATGGACAGTAAGGACTGACACGACCTGAGACCAGGAAGAAGAAACGTTGGATGAAGATTGGAAGAAAATTTATAAAGAAAAAAATTTTATTTAGGGAATTAGCCTAAAATTAATGAATATTAGGGAAAATGTTGGAATGAAACTATATGACTCTAGCAGAAATGATATCAGGAGTTATGTATAACTGAGTATTAAGTTTTAAGTTTTAAGGTATTTTATGGTAAGATAAGGTTAAATAAATTAAGGTAATTTGAATAACAGAATATGGGGAAAGATGGAAAGGATCCCTCGAGTTAATTAATAGGTTAAATTGTTAAGATAAATCATCTAATAAAAATTGAGAAAGATGGAAGGAATTTGCTGAAATAACTAACTAAACTAGAATACAAAAAGGGAGGTGTGAGGAGGTCAACGAAACAAGCAAATGGAAGTTAAAGATATGTAATATTGGATTTGTGTCTTTTTTCCCTCTTTTTTATTTTCTTTTTTGCTGTATTGTTGTATTGGTTTTTATGTTTTGCGTTTTTTCTTCTTTTTATGTATTGCAGTGTTGTTTTTTATTTTTTATTTTTTTCTGTAATTCTGAAATTATTAATAAATATTATTTTTTAAAAAATAAAATAGAAGGCGATTGGGCCTGATCTGGCCCCCGGGCCTTAGGTTGCCGGCCCCTGATTGAGAAGGTCCAGGCCAAGGAAGAGCCCAAAGATTTGACAAGACGGTGGTGGCTGGTACCCATTGGAACTGGCAGGACAGAAGACAAGGAGGTGGACAGAAGGTGGTGCCAGAGCGAGCGGCTGGCAGAGCCAAGGAATTCTCGTTTTATGCCCCCCTCTTCTTCTCACTGAGCTTTAAAAGGGCAAAACTGAGAGTGAGGAGGGGGGAGAATTTGACACCCAGCCCCTTTACTGCATGCGCAGGACACAACCTTTGGCATGAAACCTCTCTTGTCCCCTCAGCTGCTGAGGAGCAGAGACTCTCACCTTTTGCTGGCCTTGCAAGCAGCAGCTGCGGTACATCCCTACACGACTTGGGGGTTCTGCAATGGTGACATCATACGTGGGGCTCTTGTAATGCCCTCTCCCCGGAGCCGCACCCCTTTTCTGAACTTGCTGGAGGGTCTGCAGCAACTGCCTGTACGACTTGCCTTGCTCCACCTTCTGCAAAGGAGACAGAGGTGGCAGAAAATCCCAGGCAGGCGGGGGCATACAGCGGACACCACCCCCACCCCAGTTTAACAGCACTTAGGTATGCCAAGCAGTATCCAGGTTAACACTTTATTCATTGACATGTTTTATTGGCACTGCCTATATGATGTCATTTACACTGATTTTATGTTCTCTTTAATGGAAAATACAGTGGTACCTCGGGTTACAGACGCTTCAGGTTACAGACTCCGCTAAGCCAGAAATAGTACCTCAGGTTAAGAACTTTGCTTCAGGATGAGAACAGAAATCGGGCTCCGGCGGCGCAGCAGCAGCAGGAGCCCCCATTAGCTAAAGTGGTGCTTCAGGTTAAGAACAGTTTCAGGTTCAGAACGGACCTCCGGAATGAGTTAAGTTCTTAACTAGAGGTACCACTGTATTGTTGGGTGTTTGGGGGAGGGGTTTCAGTCTGGATGATGCCCCGAGTCCATTCCAGTTCTTGGGGGTCCTGTACCCAGGGAGAATCTAAGCTTTTATTTCAGAACTAGTCAGACAAGTTCCTTTGCAAGACCATTACCTTAGCTGGCTACTGAAATGTCCTCATCAGCATCCCAAAAGAATGAGCCAGGCTGATTGGGAGAGGGGGCGTTTCTCCACCCTGCTCACCTGGCTGCCAGGTGAGCTGGAAGCTGGGGAAGGGCTTGAAGAAGGAGATCCAGTGACCTGCTTGCTCTACACTGGACCCAAAGCTGCGATTAATGGAGAAGCAAGATCTACCGGGGCTGTTGGGGCCATGAACTCCTCCATCTTACGCTCAGGTTGTATAGATATCCAGAGATTCTGAAGCACCTGCAGCTCCTGGGGTCTCTCGCCACTCGGAGACAGGGGTGGCATGTGAAAATACTTTGTATTTTCCTTGCTTTGAGCCACCTTGAGCATCATTTGGCAGAAAGTCAAGCCACAAACAATAATTAGGAAGGAGATACCTGTTTCCAGAGGGTCTCCATAGTTTCTGCTTTAAGATGCCCACATTTGTAGAGAAGGTGGCCAACGAGGGTGGACTTCCCAGACTCCTCTGAACCCGAGACCAGGATCCGGAGCGGAGGGTTCCTCATCTTCTCTGTGCCCGCAGCTGCCAACTCCTATATAGGGGAGGGGAGGGAGCAAAGACAGGGTGAGAGATGGGCATGGGCCTTTGGGTGAGGCACTGAATGAGAACCTGCGTTTTACAAAATGCTAGTATACTGCTGTGTCATTGAAAAAATTGCAGTTTACAGCAATAAAACCATATAAAAAGGTTTTTTTAAAAAAAAATAACCATTGTGGAAGGGTGCGTTCTTTATTTTCTGAAGGTACTAAAAAGTTTTCAGCAGGTGTTTCAAAGTTGACACAGAAGGTACCTGCTGAATCTCCAGTGGCAAAGAGTTCCACCGGACTAGCCCAATGATACTAATGGATCAGGGAACACGACAAGGTTGCCCAATCTCCCCATTGCTTTTTATATCGGTCCTGGAGGTTTTGCTGAATATGATTAGAAGGGACCAGTTGGTTAAAGGTATACATGTCAGAGCCAAACAGTACAAATTGAGAGCATTTGCAGATGACTTAGTATTGACGTTACAGGAGCCAGAATCTAGTACCAAAAGGGTTTTAGAACTGATTCAAGAATTTGGTCAAGTTGCAGGATTTAAATTGAATAAGTTAAAAACCAAGGTTTTAGAGAAAAATTTAACACCAATGGAGAGAGAGAGGTTTCAGAATGAGACAGGTTTAACAGTGGTTAAGAAAGTTAAATACCTGGGGATTAACATGACAGCAAAAAATGGGAATTTATTTAAAGACAACTATAAAAATGCTGGGCTGAAGTGAAAAAAGATTTAGAAATTTGGTCAAATTTGAAGCTTTCACTGCTGGGTCGTATTGCTGCGGTAAAAATGAATGTATTGCCTAGAATGTTGTTTTTGTTTCAAACATTGCAAATTGTGGACAAAATGGACTGTTTCAAGAGGTGGCAGAGAGATATTTCTAGATTTGTCTGGCAGGGCAAGAAGCCTAGAATAAAATTTAAAATATTAACAGATGCAAAGGAAAGAGGTGGATTTGCCCTGCCAGACTTTAAACTTTACTATGAATCAGCAGCCTTTTGCTGGGTGAAAGAATGGCTGCTTCTTGAAAACACTGACATTTTGGATCTAGAAGGTTTTAACAATGTATTTGGATGGCATGCATATTTGTGGTATGACAAGGTCAAAGCGCATAAAGCATTTAAAAACCATATTGTCAGGAAAGCATTGTTTAATGTTTGGATAAGATACAACTGATGGGAGTTGTCAGAATCCGAGACCAGGGGGAAGAGTCGGTGGAAGAAGATTGGAAGAAATTTAAAGACTATTTACAGAAATATTGCAAAATTAATGAATGTTAGAATGATGTTGGAATGAAGCTAGGTGGTTTAAGCAGTAATGCTATAAAGGTGTATGTAAAAAAGGATTGATAACAGATGAAAATTTAAAGTTATAGTATATTAAGTTAAAGGATCATGAGAAAACAAAGAGGGAAAGAAATTGCTGACTTAACTAATTGAACTGGAATACAAAAAAGGGAGGTATGAGGAGGTCAGGGAAACAAGGATATGAATGTAAGTTATGGAAAAATTGATCCATTTTTCTTTTTTTCTTTTTAAGTGTCTTTTATTATTTTATTCTGTATTTTGTATTTTGTATTTTTCTTGTATTTTTACTTTTTGTTTTTGTGTAATTCTTTTTTTTTCTCTGAAATTTTAATAAATATCATTTAAAAAAAAAAGATACTAATGGATCAGGTGTGTCAGGTGAGGGGAGCAACTGAATGAAGGAGCATCAAATCAGCCACTACCCTAGAGGTGCAAGAACAACTGTTTCTGAAAACCTAGGATGATATATATATATATATATATATAAAATATCAGAAGGAAACCTCTTTCATCATGCACTCTGTTAAGGAAATGGTTTGAGGGCAACTCTGGGACCAGCTCCATTCAAAGTTGGGCCTCTACCACCAAAGTAGATTGCTTCCCACTAGCAAAGCTGCCAAGGAGATCTTAGCTGCGATTCCTGCATTGCAGGGGTTTGGTCTAGATGCCCCTTTATTTTATTTTATTTTAAATAATTTTTATTAAGGTTTTAAACAACAAAGAATGAGAAAAAAAACATACGTAATACATATAACAACAACACACACAAAAAACCAACACAAAATTCAACAATAAAAAAAACAAAAAACATAACAATTAAAAACAATATCTCTTTTCCATTTCCATTTTTAAGTTACTTATTTTCTGGACTTCCTCATACCTCCCTCTTTTGTATTCCAAACCAAATTGTTTGTCCAGCAGTTTCTTTTCCACTTTTTTAATCCCAATCTTTAGTTTGATAAAATATTAAAATATATACCTTCAACTTCTTTAAACCTAATCCTTGGTCTTAGTATAATATAACGTTAAAATTTTCCCTCTTAATATCAAATTTCCGTTTCTTTAAACATCTTTAATCTTAATCTTTAATCTTAGTTTATCATTAACTTTAACCTGTACAGCTGGAAACCACTTGTTTTCAGTCCAACATCACTCTAACATTCCTTAATTTTGCAGTGTTTCTGAAGATAGTCTTTGAATTTCTTCCAATCTTCCTCCATCGACTCTTCTCCCTGGTCACGGATTCTGACAACTCCCATCAGTTCCAGCCCCTTTAGGTCCCTTCCAGCTCTAGGATTCCGTGAGCCTTCCGTTTCTAGAATCCTCCCGCTATCAACGACACTGAACCCCAGCTATACCAGTCTGCCGCCCCTCAACACAGGCACATTCTTCCGCTATCTCTCCTGGTTCCCACTGCACCCTTTACAGCAGCTGCGTTAACAGCCAGGAATTCAACAGGTGCAGCTTTCCACAGCATTTAGGAGACGCGGAGAAGGATAAACTTTGCCTGCTGAGTTCCTGCCTCCTGTGCAGCCGCTAAAGGCACAGGTGCACTGTCAGAAAACTCAAGAAGCAAGAGACAGCTGGAAGACCAAGACTGCACCTGGCGGCATCCTTTGGCATCACCAGACGTAAGAGCCACCTGCCCTGGTTGTCCTGCACGGAGGCACAGCAAACAGCACCAGCAGAAGACACCGGGGGGGGGAGGGTCTCGTTCAAATAAGCACCTGCCCACTGAGCAATACTTCCTTGCAGCAGTGGCAGAACAAAGGTCAACTTCTGAGGCTGCAAAATGGGCCAATGGACCTTTCTGTCCAACCTACTAGGCTGCACAGCATGCTGAATTTTTAAACTTTCAAATTCCAAAAATGAGGGGCTCTGAAAAGTTTTAAGATGACTTGGGAATTCAAAAGGTGGTTTGGTTAAATTAACGTAATTGAGGTTTGCTTGGTGAGTAAAATGGGTGTGAAATTGCAAAGAAATCAGTAAAAATGATTGCCAAGTTCCTGTGGTTATGTTCTATATAAAAATTATTATTATTACTCATTATTAAGCATTACCTGGCTTTTTCAGAAAATTAAAATGCTTTGCTTTTCTGAAAGCATTTTGTGTGTTTCTTTATCATAGACTTATCAAGCTAAGTCTTGTCCGGTCGCAAAAATAACTGGAGATTTGAATTCCTCACACCCAAAAACATATTTTTAAGATTCCCCACCAGAAAAGAATTCCAATTCTTGCATTGCAAGATGAGCCCTTGAGGTCCCTCCCAGCTCTATATTTCTGAGCTGGAAGACTTGGAGAGAGCAAGAAGCTTCTTTCCAAGCAGCTACAACATCCCAGAGTCAAGGTCATTGAGTCCGACTCAGACCCCAGAGAGACCCGAACTCAACTCCCCATTGGGCTATGAAACTCAGTGGGTGACCTTGGAGGCCAGTGGCTGCCCCTCAGCCTAAGCTCCCTCACAGGACTGTTGTGAGGATAAATGGGGAGTGGGGAGAGGAAAGAGGCTGCCCACCTTGAGCTCCTGGGAGGAAAAGCGGGCTATAAATGCAAAGTGAATAAATGAGCTCAGAAGCCCATTATGGAGCAGGCAGATATTGCCTAAAGAGCCCAGACTTGGGGGTGGGAGTCAGGTGAAAAGAGACCAGCCATGAACAGATTACTGCAAGAAGTTCTGTAAGGAGGACTATTCAAAATATTGCAAGAAAGACTATGAAGAGAATTAGTTAAAGACAATTAAGAGTAATAGAGAAATTAAGAAATGCAGAATAAGTGATAAAGAACGGAAAATCATCAGAGGTTGTTGACGGATATTAATAAAAAATTGTATAAGATAAGATTGTTAAATGATTGTTGGAAATGATATGTTAAAAAACCAATAAAAATGTATTTAAAAAAGAAAGAAAAGAGACCAGCCAAGACTCCCTCCCTCCTTTGAAATCCTCTCCCCCAACTCTCTTTCTCATGTGCACAAAACAAACAAAGGCATCCTCAAGTCCAAAAATTTAAATGGATTTAGCCCTTGGGGGGAAAGTTGCACTAATAAAAGGGGGTAACAGTTATAATCACGGAGGGGTTCGCTTCCAATTTGCACCAGTGCAAATAGTAAACACAATGCTCATTGCAATTGTCTGCTAATTGGAGACAAACTAATTGGGGGAGGAAGAGGATCAGTCAAACCATCACCTGTTGCAAGCGTCAACCAAGCCCCCCCAATACCCAACGCCTCCTCCTCCCTAAGCCTCCCATAGCAGACAGCATATACCTTCCAGGCCCAGGTCCTTCCCCAGCTCTGCCCCCTGGTTTCCCCCTTGCAATGCCCCCACCCCTCCCAGAGGGAGCTTTAAACCCTGGCCACGCCCACCTGCAACCAGGGGAACTCCCCGAGCAGAGATTAACCCCACCTGGCACCCAGCTGAGTCATCCAAGCATATTCAATAAACACACAAGACGTAATCGGCTGTACGTTTGAAAAAAAATAATATATACTATTCATTGTATTGAATTGTAGATTTCAACAGAAGTAACTCAAAGTTCAATGAAAAAAGTAGAAGACCCAGTGGATCAGTTCATTCTCCAATCAGTTTATGCATAAGGTCCATATATGTGAAAGTGTCTGTTCCACCTGTCTGTTCCTAATCCACACGAAAGGTTGTTGCAGTTCCACAGAATCCTTTCACAGAGTCTAAAAGAAGGATTTCCGGAATATTAGCCTTGTTTCTCCATCTTGGGCTTCATCAGTAGTACAAACTCGTAAATGATATCACAGGACAGTGGATCATCCTTGTTTTAGACTCTGTGAAAGGATTCTGTGGAACTGATATTTTAAGGTTTTTTAAATGAATATTCTAAATTGTAAAACACAAAATCTAATAAAAAATTATATTAAAAGAGTTTGTGCAAGCTGAAGGTGGGGGTGGAGGAAAGGTCTTGTCCTCTGCCCCTGCCCCACGGTCCTTGTTAGACCTCCAATGTGAGCTGAGCATCTACTTACCTGCAGGAACAACCCCCACCTGGGCAGAAGAGGTGGAGGCCGGCTTGACTGGAGGCTCCCTGGGCTGAAACAGCTTAAAATATTCTCTTCCCAATTATGCTGTATTCAATTGTATCCTATAGACCTCCATTGATAATGTTTTATTTATGAAATCTTTAAGATAATATTTTAGTTTCCTGCTAGTTATGTTGCTTTGAATGTATATTTCATAGGTGACCTTCTGCTGCAATGTTTCGCTTTGGAATGTTTATTTGATGCAATTGTAAACCCCTTTGAGGGTAATATAAAGTGGGATAAAAATGAAAATAATAATAATAAATATTAAAAGGCCAAGGGGAGCAACAGAGTGTGCTGCCCCTGGAATGACTGCCAGCAGGTTGACAGCAAAGGGACATTAGCTTTTAGAGGGGGGTGATATGAGGATATTTTTTTAAAAAAAACAAAAACACCCAGCTTTTATGCCAATGATCATGGACAAACAGATCAGCTTCCAAAAGCAGCATTAGACATTTGGTTATCCTCACCATTTATTACGGACTCTGCAGATGCAATATCATCATTTTGATATGTCTCCCACCAGTTGCCAGATGGTGCTGTAAATGTACCGTAGGTTTTCCACATAATGCTGTTGTTGAAACTTCACATTTTTCTTCCTGTGGACACCTGACTGTGTGAAGAGATATTGTGTTGTTATCACTGTTTATTATTGCTCAAGTGTATTTTGTTGTAGTTTAGTCGTTTAGTCGTGTCCGACTCTTCGTGACCCCCTGGACCAGAGCACACCAGGCACTTCTGTCTTCCACTGCCTCCCGCAGTTTGGTCAAACTCATGCTGGTAACTTCGAGAACACAGTCCCACCATCTCGTCCTCTGTCATCCCCTTCTCCTTGCTCCCTCCATCTTCCCCAACATCAGGGTCTTTTCCAGGGAGTCTTCTCTTCTCATGAGGTGGCCAGCTTCAGGATCTGTCCTTCCAGTGAGCACTCAGGGCTGATTTCCATCAGAATGGAGAGGTTTGATCTTCTTGCAGTCCATGGGACTCTCCAGAGTCTCCTCCAGCACCAGAATTCAAAAGCATCCATTCTTTGGCGATCAGCCTTCTTTATGGTCCAGCTCTCACTTCCACACATCACTACTGGGAAAACCAGAGCTTGAACTATACGGACCTTTGTTGGCAAGGTGATGTCTCTGCTTTTTAAGATGCTGTCACTGCTTTTATACTTCCTCAATAAAATGGGGGTGGGGGGCCTGACTCTGTTCATTTTGCATGTGGGGTGCTCACGTCATTCCCCTCTGCAACCACCAGAGGGAGGGCTGCACCCAAAAGAAAGCAACTCTCCCTCCGCCACCCGCTCCCCCCAGAGCCCATCTGGGGCCTTTGCTGCAACCCAGAACTCAGGGGCAGAGAATCTGCATCAGTCACAGCCCTCAGGGGCAGAGACCCTCCATGGTATCTGAGGAAACATTGACAGCATCCTTCAGGTCTTCCCCATGCAGCACCCCCATTGAAGGAGCCCCCCCTCCAAGAAACCTCCACCCAGCTGGCCTTGCAAGGCCACTGCCCTGTGCCTCCACAGAGAATCACAGAATTGGAAGGCGCCTTCCCAAAACCGCCAGTCTGGACTTCTTTCATTCAACTATGGAACAAGTCCTCAAAGGCTGTTTGCAGGTGTCATAAGAATTCTAAGGTCTCAAATATATAAATTAAATGTTCATAAATGTACAAGGCAAACAATACATATGTACAGTGGACGCTCGGGTTGCGAACGTGATCCGTGTGGGATGCACGTTCGCAACCCGCAGCGTTCGCAACCCGCGTCTGCGCACACACGGGTTGCGATTCGGCACTTCTGCACATGCGCAAAGCACAATTTATTGCTTCTGCGCATGCACAACCGCAGAAACCCGGAAGTAACCTTTTCCAGTACTTCTGGGTTTTGGCGGTCCGCAACCTGAAGCGGCTGTAACCCGAGGTATGATTGTATATAAACCACGTGTCTGAACTAGTACAGGAGAGCAATCCTGAAGCCATTTTGACTCTCCCAAACCAGTTTGACTCTCCCAGTGACCTCAAATGTTTCTCTGCAAGGAGGGAGGAAATGGGAAAGCCTCTCCATTGTCTTTTGCTTACCTGTCTTAAGGGCGTATTTGTGTAGGAATAGGGCGAGCCTGTGACCTGGATTCAGGAATTAAAGTATTTACCATCACAAAAGGATGGCCAGGCTGCCCAGGTAATGCAACCAGCGACCATTATCAGGTATCCTGGCAGACAGGATTTCTCCTGGAGGCCGCCTCTTTCTGTGACATATGTATGATGTTTTGGGGGGTGGTCTTGGGCTACAGGGTGGGCAATTTCAAAAGTCTATATAAGGGCTTGCGTTTCATTGTTCTGGGTCCCTCCTCCCTCCGGTGTGTGGTGAGCGAGGACCCTGTTGCAACAGTTAATAAAGATCAGGCTTACTAGCCACTTTGCTTCTCAATATTCTCTGGTTGGCCTCTGTTGTTTTCTCCTTCTGACAGGATATTTAAGGACTCAATACAGGCTCTTAGATACCCCGTAAAGGAAAAGGAGCAGTGTTTTTCTTATAACACAGGTTTCCCAGAGAACAGGGTGCCTCCAGTAAGAACTGGATAGGCCTGTTATGGAAATTATGGGGGGGGGGCACATCTTTAAAGTTGTTAAATGTTACAAATATTATGCATAAAGGTATCCTTTCGACTTGACAGCTCAGGGAAGTTACCTAGCTTTAAAAATCATGTAAAATCAACTCCTTTGCCAGTTTCCTTCATTCCACCGCCAATTTGCTTCATTGGCCAAGGACTTGGAAACCACTTGGTCCCCGCCATAATCCCTCAAGCGGGAGGTCGTGTACTCACAGGAAGGTACTCATAGGTGTCAACCGCTGGGCAAAGGCACTCCTTCGGACTTGCCCAGGTGGCAAGACTATGCAAACCTAAGTTCTATTGTCCCTTTGTAGTAGGTGCTCAGAATGTACTTCCCACTACATATCCTGTCTCCGCCTGTTGCCCCAACACATTCCTCCTGTGTTTCTCATGTATAACCCTCCCCTTCTCTGATGTAGCAATGATGTAGTGATGATGCTTAATGAACTGTATGCTGGGGTAAGATAGAAACTTTAAAAAATCCTTGTCACCCCATCCTCGGGGTTCAAAATTCCTCTTTGAGCCTATTGCACAATAAACTTAGGTCTACAGCTATTTGCTCCGGTTGGTGGCTGGACTCCTTCCTTTATTCCGCAGGGACCCACGGGCTCAGCAGGATGAGATGGGCGACTGAGCAGCCTCACACCTAGATTTTTCCGTAACAGGCCACTTAGGTTCTTAGATTAAGCAAAGGTAAAAGGACCCCTGACCGTTAGGTCCAGTCGTGGCCGACTCTGGGGTTGCGGCGCTCATCTCGCTTTACTGGCCGAGGGAGCCAGCGTACAACTTCCGGGTCATGTGGCCAGCAGGACTAAGCCGCTTCTGGCGAACCAGAGCAGCGCACGGAAACACTGTTTACCTTGCCGCCAGAATGGTACCTATTTATCTACTTGCACTTTGATGTGCTTTTGAAATGCTAGGTTGGCAGGAGCTGGGACTGAGCAATGGGAGCTCACCCCGTCGTGGGGATTCGAACCACCAACCTTCTGATCAGCAAGCCCTAGGCTCTGTGGTTTAACCCACAGCTCCACCCACATCCCTCTTAGATTAAGTAAGCAGGGCTAATTGTGCACATGAGAGTGCAGGGTAGGGCTCTTCCAAGATGTGAACTCATCATCTGCACTTCTGATAAGTACATGCATTAAAAAAAACAAATCACTGCCAAGTTAACTGGTGTTACCTTTTTAGTAAGAAGGGAAATAATCAGGTTAGCTAATCCACAGAACAACAGCACTGTGGGTGTGTGGAGGGGAAGATTGTGGGTCCCTTTGGTGAGAGCAGCCCCAGAGGTGGGGAGATTAAATTGGAAAGCACACATTAAAGGCCTCTCAGCAGCCGTAGCAGAAGGCAAGAGACAGATCTATTCAAAAATACTTCAAAGGATGCAAAGGATCTGTGTGGAAAAGCCACCACGCGTAGCGTGATTTTGAACTCCAAATTACCATCCTTTAAAGCTTTGCATATATAGGTCACTGTAGTCTAGGCCACAAATCGTTCTTGGGTGGCAGAGGGACCTCAGAGGCAGAGTGAGCAAGGAAAGGCTTCAGTCGCTTTCTCCTTTGCAGAAATCCAAGACACAGAAAGGTCTCTCTCTCTCTCTCCAGGTTGTGACATGAAGTACACGAGTCTCGACGAAGGAATGTCTTGATTCCCAAACACAGATTGGGCACATTAAAACATTCTGGAGCTCTGAAAACCTTTTGGGCTGGGGGCAGTCTTCCTGGACTACAATCCCCATCATCTCTCTCTGGTCACCGTGGTCAGAGCTGATGGGAATTTTATAGCCCAACATCACCTGAAAGGTGACAAGAATGGCAACTTAAACTGACGGAATACGCACAGCTTGCAGATCTAACATAGAATAAGAGAACAAGAACATTTATTTAAAGAAGATTGGAAAATGTTTATTGAATATATGGGGGGAAATTGTGTACACTTGAAAACGTCGGCAGCATTAAGATAAATTCGAAAGTGTAAATAAGTTTCAATGGAAGTAATAATAGAATACTGAATGGTTTAGGTTCATGGGTAGGCAACCTAAGGCCCAGGGGCCGGATGCGGCCCAATCGCCTTCTCAATCCAGCCCGTGGACGGTCCAGGAATCAGCGTGTTTTTACATGAGTAGAATGTGTCCTCTTATTTAAAATGCATCTCTGGGTTATTTGTGGGGCTTAGGAATTTGTTCTTTTTTTTCCTTCCAAAATATAGTATGGCCCACCACATGGTCTGAGGGACAGAGGACCGGCCCCCTGCTGAAAAAGTTTGCTGACCCCTGGTTTAGTTTGTATAAAATATGCAGGGATTTATGTTATGCAAAACAACCCATGGAAAGAGAAGAAAGGAAGTCACTGATATTTTAAGGTTGTCTAAATGAATATTCTAAATTGTAAAACATAAAATCTAATAAAAATTGTGTGTGTGTGTGTGTGTGTGAGAGAGAGAGAGAGAGAGAGAGAGAGAGAGAGAGAAACAGGTTAGCTTCCCCTGCGCTCAATGGAAACAGCAAGCCTTTTTCAATCAAGTCTACTACTCTGGTCTCAGACAAGCTGTATGTAACTTCAACACTTGCTCTGTGACATGTTTGCAATTAATGCAGCAAAAAATACATTGCAACCTTCCCTCAACTTGCTGAAAAAGTCTGCAAATATTAATTGTTGGGTGTTAGCTCCATACCCGGCACATACATCTGGTTTTAAGGACCAGCCTGAAGAGCCCTGGACCTGTGTGACCCAGAAGACTGCGGACAGACTAGCCAGACCAACTCAGTGACTCTCCGGTTCTTTAAGGAGAAGTGCAGCCAGGCACAGAGAGGTCTCCCGGCGCAGAAACGCTGCGGGGACAAGGCAGTTTTCACCATCCCTCCGCGGCAGGCGCAGTAACGCAAAGGCACACAAAGAAGCTATTTTTAAAATACTTTATTTTCTTTAAATATTAATACGGGACATTACAAAAGAATAAAGAAATACAAAAAAACCGCTATAAAACCACTCGGGGTCTCCCTGAAACGGAGAAAAACCCCAGAGGCGCTCCTCCCAGCCCCGCTCTCACCTGCCAGCCCAGCCCACCTCCACCAGCAGCCTGAGTTTTTTTGTATTTGTTTTAAAAAACACACACACACGTCGGGGGGGGGGGGCAAAGAAAGGCATCGTCTTAACCATTCAAACTGGTTGGTAAGTTCAACACTGCGTTAACAGTTTTAATCTCCTGGGAGAGAAAAATTGCACATTAAAAGGACCCAAAGTGTGAGGTTCTGTACAGCTATACAGGAAGCAGCAGCAGCCGCTGCGCTGCGTCCAGACTCTCTGCCCGACCACAGGGCAAGTCGAGGGTCAGCTCAGGAAAAAAGCCAGGCTGAAGCAGGCGGTCACTCTGCTCGCCGCCACCCCTACCCCCCCCGGGGCACTGCTGTGGGCAGTCCAGGCAGGCGCCCCCGTTTCAAGTCAGAGAAAGCAGCTTCTGGACAGGCAAAATGGAAGTCAGGGATCCCAAGGTTTTGGCACCACATTTTGTCAGGGGGGGGGGGTTAACAGAGGGGGGCAGGAGAAAGGGTGCTTTTGCAAAACAGCGTCAAAACCCTTTGGAAGTCAAGCCCACTTCACTTCCCTGCGGGTGGAGCAAAGTCTCAGCTGGAGAGGATAAGAAACGCTTCTCTGAAAATGTCCCTCTGAAAAGTTTTTTAAAATGCAGCCTCTAAAATAAAGCACCACACAAGCAGGTCTCCCGGCGACTCTCCTCCTCTTCCCCACGCTGGCCTGGCCCTTCCAGATCTCCCTGAAAAATGGCACCCCCATACCCCTAGACACGCACACATACACCTCCCTTCGGACCTCTCCTCGGACCCTGGCTCTGAACCTTGAGGCCTACGTAGCTTGCGCCCTTCTCAGGCCGGCTCTTCCCATCCCCAGCCCCCGCAAAAAAAAAGGGAGCGCTCAGATGAACCACACCGGACAGTAGAAAGCAACCCTTGCAAAGTTTCTATTAAGCGTAAAAAAACCCAAAAAACCAGGAGCCGCCAAGCCAAGCAGGCCTCGAGCTCCATGGCAAATGCGGCAAGTTGGCACAGCGGCTGGAAGACCCACCCAGGCAGGTGAGGTTGGCTCCACAGAGCCCAGACGTCTCGTGGGCTCCAAAGCGAAGGTGGCGCGGGAGCAGAGGGCAAGAGCAGGCCTTCTCCGTTCCCCACGGAGGCACAAAGCGACGGAGGAATGGCACCGTGGGGGCCCAGTCCAGGTGCGGATGGGCCCTGCTTCTGCAAGGCAGGATCGGACGGCTCCTTGGCACGTTGCCCAGTGGCAGCCAGAGCACAGAGTCGCTTAGAGAAGTCCTCAGACCGTCCACAGGAAGCAGGAGAGAAGTCCGGGTCCTATTTACACCGGAGCAGGTTGGGGGTAGCCACGTCCCGGCTGCTTGTCAAACTGCCCAGTAGAAACCCTCCAGGAGCGGCGAGAGGGGTCTCGAGGCTTGTGCCAGGCTCAAGAGGGAGGGAGAGGGGGAGAGAGCGAGTGGGTGGGTGCCAGCCGGGCCGTGGGGCAAAAGAGGGAGTGCGCACACAAGCCAGGTCAGAGCGTCTCTTGGAAAAGGAGGACATGGGTGGGCAGCCAGGGGCGCTTCCCCCTCCCCGTGCATCGCGAAGGTCGAGTGGACCGCAGCACCCGTGCGTGAAGTATTGCTGCTCGGAAGGCAAGGTGGCCGGCCTGGCAGGGAGGCCGGGGGCCGTCCAGCCCGGAGGGGGGGCCCTAAGAGCAGGGGAGGTGCTGCTTGAGGATCTGCCGGGTCTGGGGGGCTATTCTGTCCGGGAAGCGGACTTTGAACTCTACGATCAAGTCCCCGCGCTGGGTGGGCACCTTGGGGAAGGGCAGCCCCTCGCCACGCAGTCTCTTCACGGTGCCCGGCTTGATGATGTCGTTGCAGGGCAGCGGGATGACGCGCCCGTCCACGGTGGGAATGTTGACGGTGCAGCCGCACAAGGCCTGCAAGAGAAGGAGGAGGAGGAGGCAGGGTTAGGCCGGGCGCAGGGCTTGCAACAAGGAGAAGCGCTGCTCATGCACAAGTCAAAGCAATACGGGTGACATGCAAACACCAAGAAACATAGAGAAGATTAAATGCTTAGAAAATTAAAACAATGCAAAATATATATCAAGACTCAGATAATAAAAGCGGCACAGCTTTATTTTAGGCAGGCTCAGGGAATAGCCACCAGGTGCACACAATACCTGCTTTTTTAAAAATGCACTTTCTTTCAGAACCTTTCTATTATGTCGCCCCTGAACCCCACCTCAAAGGATCAGAAAAGGAAACATCTTGGGGGGCAGAATTGTGCAATTCCAGCCTGCAACCTGCACTGAGCCCGAGCGAATGAGCCAGCACAGGCTAAATTTAGACAGGCTTTACGGCTTAATCCCCAGCAAGGGAACCAGAACTGGGGGGGGGGGGGGGGGCGGCCGTGGCTTCCAGCGCCTGCTCAGCTGTTGCACACACAGTGGCCTTTGCCCGGCTGGCAGCCAGCAGCCTCCAAAGCTCATGAAAGCAAGAGTCCGCGGGAGGGGGCGGCTTTGGCTTTCAGTCCTGGGGGGGGGAGCATGCTACTTCCAGGAAGTTAAAACTTTCGAGGATCCTCTTCTGCCAGCTTCAAGGATAATGGTCTGGAAGGGCGGAGGCAGCAGAGACCGTCCTCAGCCAGGGCTATTTTTACCTGCCAGCGCAGAAAGAGAGCGGCCAAAGGATCTGCCCTGACCCTGACCAGTGTGGGGAAAGAGGAAGGTGGCAGGGCGCTCCCTTCGGCACCCTCCTGTCTCTCCCTATCCCCCATACAGTATTTTTCGCTCCATAAGGCGCACCTGACCATAAGACGCACCTAGTTTTCAGAGGGGGAAAGCAAGAAAAAAATATTCTTTAAAGGGAGCGCTGAGCAGAGCCTGTCTGCATCCCAGGCTCTGTTCAGCGCTCCCTTTCACGAGCAGCACACACACTCCGTGTGGCTTTTTAAAGGGAGTGCGGCTCTTGGGGGCTTTTCCGGGAGGTGGGGAAAGGGACTGAGGGGCTAAGCCAGAAGATAAAACAGCAAGAGGGAGCACTGCGCAGCGATCCCTCTCGCTGTTCTGGCTTCTAGCTTAGCCGCGCAGCCTGCATTCACCTCATAAGACACACACACATTTCCCCTTACTTTTTAGGAGGAAAAAGGTACGTCTTATAGAGCGAAAAATACGGTAATTGCACAGCAGGGAACATAAAACTGGCTGAGTCTCTCCGCTTTGGAGCCAGCCTAGGCTGCCCTTTGCCTCTCTCCCAATGGGACCCTGAGGAGCAAGCCTTGAGGTTCCGGGCTGCTCTATCTCCCCAGAGACTCTGCTAGGCTTCCCCAGGTACATCAGAGGCAGCTCCTAACTAGGGACATGAAGTCGAGGCCTTAAGGCAGCCTTCAGAACATAACTGCCCCCTGTGGAAGTGAGTTCCAAAGTTTAACGACAAGCAATGTGCTTGCTTTTATGCTGCCTTCTTCCTGGGAGACAGATGTTGCGCTCAAAGGATGAAATAACGGCGAGATGTTGCATCAAGAAGGAGTCCCGTCCCACCTTCCGCCACGTTAGCCCAGCTGCTTCGACAAGAGACCAGGTCAGATTGCTCAAATCACCTGGTCCTGGTGGCACCTTGCAACTGGCTGGCAGTGCCCCAGGCTGCATATGCCAATGTTTAATAGGTTTTTTTATTTTAATATTCTGTTGGAAGCTGCCCAGGGTGGCTGGGGAAACCCAGCCAGATGGGCGGGGTATAAATAATAAATTTATTATTATTATTATTATTATTATTATTATTATTATTATTATTACGGGGAGAAAGAGATGCAGCTGCCTTACTTGTTTCCAGCCCCATTCTGTCCTGTTCAGACCCCTTTAAAGCTCTCCCTCAGGTCTGTGGGTCCAGAGAGACGTATCCCATGGCCCCACACACCAGCCCAGAATTATCAGTGTTTCGGCTTGGAAGCCGCTGTGTCTCCAGCTCCGCCCCCCCCCCTTCCCAAAGAGCCACCCGCAGACTTTTAGGAATGGATAAATTTGTTCCAGCCCACAGTATCTCCGGGAAAATCCACACGCCTTGGGGCTTCGCCCTCCAACGAGCACGAAGGAGAGAGATTTCACAGCAGATACCCAAATGGCCCTGACTGGCTCCCACCCAAGAGGAAAAGGTGGAGGAGGAAGGCCAGCTGAAGAACTAGGAATGGGAGATTGCAGGGGGAGAAGACCAGACAAGCTTGAAGCCCTCAGGCAAGCCAGTCCAGCTCTGCCGCTGAGCAAGAGGGGGGCCCCAGCTTCCTTGGAAAGCCCCTTTCATGCCGTAGCGAGGCTGAAGATCACTTGTCTCTTGACACCGTGCAGAGTGCTAGATGACTTCCAGGGAGATGCTGCAGGTGGAGCCAGAGGCTTTGCTATGCAGTTCAGCTCCCTCAGAGGCTTGGAGAAAGTCTTCCTTTTCTCTCCCAGCCTCTCCCAGCGATGCAAGCCAGGGCACTCGTCTTCCCAACAGCCCTGCAAGGCAGCTTAAGCCGGGAGGGAGGAGGGTGCCCAAGGCCACTCCATGAGCTTGGGGGCCAGGGATGCGGGTACAACGGCTGTGACCCAATCCCACCATCACAGCCTGATCCCTACGCCAGCTTCTTAAACGTATTTCCTATATGCTGCACAGGGTTTCCCAAACTGGGGTCTCCAGCTGTTGTGGGACTACAACTCCCATCATCCCTAGCTAGCAGGAGCAGTGGTCAGGGGTGATGGGAGTTGTAGTCCCACAACAGCTGGAGACCCCAGTTTGGGAAGCACTGACGCTGCATAAAAGGCAGGAGCTTGTGTGCCAGTGCAATTGCTTGGGAAAGGGTGAGAGCATAGAATAACTTGGTGTTGGTGGGAGAGAGGGGGGAAAGGTGAAGACTCAGGGGATCCATTGGGATCCTCTTGAGCCCCCTCCCCACCTTTCGAGCGCCAGAGGCATTCCGTCTCCCCCTAACTTGCCCTCCGTCTCTCTCCTTAAGAGGAGCACCCAACACGCGGCTCACATCTTCAGCCAGATTCAAAGGTTGTGCAAAGACTGAACTACACACAGGCTGAGGAATCGGGAGAGGAGGGTAGACTTGCAACAAAAGGCTTATTTTATTTGTTTCCTTCAGACAAAGGCCCGTTCTGTGGGGAGGCGGTAAACAAGTCAATCTTATCGCTTCCTTTAACGGCTGCGACCTTGCAGTATCTTTCAAACAAAGGGGAGAATCGAGGAACTTTCTACATATCTCGATTTCATTTCATCTCCTGATTTTGGAGGAAGCAGCATCTGGAAGGCTTGCCCTCGCTCTGCCTCTCTTTGCCCAGGCCTACTGGAGTCTGCCGGAATCATGGAATTGTAGAACTGCAGAGTTGGAAGAGACCCCCAAAGCTCATCTAGTCCAACCCTCAGCAATGCAGGGGTTCTTCAAACCCTTCTAGGGTAGGCTATCCTCTTTCTTTGGGAAGCTTCACAGATGCCAGGCTGCCTGCCTGCCTGTACACCTCAGGGCATGAAGCTTCCTCCCGAGAAGACATGTTGCTTCACCACATATCACAGAAGGGACCTCGAGGGTCATCCAGCCCAACCCCCAGCAATGTTGGAATCACAGCCGGCGAATCCCTGGCGGAAGGCCTTCCGCCCTCTGCATGAAAAGTGAAGGAAAGCCCACCACTTTCCCAGCTGCGCTGTCAAACAGCCCTTGCTGCCAGTGCACCCTTTATCCCAAAGGAATTGCACCCTCCAAAATCCTGGACAATGCAGGAAAGGGGCTCCCCCCACAAACGTCAGCCTTTGGCAGGACGGAGTGGGGCAGCAAACAGCAGCGTTGCCACCAGCCCCTGCCTTCCTGTGCCAACCTCTTGTCTGTGGCACCAGCAGCCCCACGGGGGACGCGCAGAGCCCCTACCCCGCCCTCCTCGGCCCAAGGACGCACCTCTTTCAGACTGATCATGGCCGTGTAGATGATGTTTGTCCCGTCCCTCCGGAAGAGCGAGTGCGGCTTGTCCTTCAGGATGAAGACGATGTCGGCGGGGATGTTGTCGGGAGTGGCGTCTCCTTCCTTGGGGAAGGTGATCTTGGTGCCCTCCTTCCAGCCGCGCTTGATGACGATGTTCAGGATCTTGTCCTCCGTCCGCATGGTCCGGCCGTCCGGGTTCAGCCGCCGGCGGGTGATCTTCATGCGCTTGGTGGCCCCGTGGTAGATCTCCTCCAGGGACACCTTCAGCTCGTGGACCACGGGAGGATCCTGCACCTTCCGGCGCATGTGGATGGGCTCCGGGTGGCGGCGGTGGACGCCGTTGAGCCCGTTGAAGCCAAACCGGCCAAAGGCACTGAAGGGGTCACCGCCATCATCGTCGTCGATGTCCATGTCGTCGTGGTCGAAGCCGTTGAAGACCCGGGAGCGGCCGCTGGTGAAGAAGATGTCGAAGGGGTTGGAGCCCCCAAAGAAGGAGGCGAAGGTGGCGTGAGGGTCTCCGTGGAAGGTGTAGTGGAAGGTGTTCCCAGAAGTGCCCGATGAGCCGCCACCAGTTTTGAGCCCTGAAAGAGATCACCAGAGAGAGAGCAGGGGACAGTCAGGCAGGTGCTCTGGAAAGGAGTGCTAAAAACAGACCAAATTCACTAAGAGAAGCAGGATTGGGCAGCCTGAATTGGCCGGCCAAGAACCTGGGAGCACATCTGATGGCCCCTAGCCAGGACGGCTCTGCTCTGCCTCCACAGCTCCTGAATACCAGGTGCTGGAAACCACAGGAGAGGAGAGTGGCTCTTATGCTCAGGTCCTGCTTGTGGGTTTCTCATCTGGGCATCTGGTTGGTCCCAGGAACAAGAGGAGGCTGGGCCTCATCCAGCAGGATCTTCACAGGTTCCCCAGCGACAGGGCCAGGAACCCAACAGTGCAGGACCCTGAAGCCGTGACCCCAGGGCGCTGGTCCTTTGCCTTTCAGCAGAGCGCTCAAGGGCCTTGAAGACACCCTCGTTCCCCATGGCCTGACCAGACCACACGTTTTGGAATGGTTTTGCACCACAAGGAGCCCGGGTGAGAATCAGGGAAACTGAGATTACAGCTGGCATAATTTGGTACTTCAGCACAAAGCCAGGTATAAGGAAGGAGATTCTGACTAAACATCTGGAGCAGCAACTGTCTGGCGGTAAGAGCTGTTGGACAGTGGGACAGACTCCTGTGGGAGGTGGTGAACTCTCCTTTGTCAGAGGTGTTTAAGCAGAGATTGGATGGCCACCTGTCGGGGATGCTTTAGTTGATATTCCTGAATAGCTTTTAAAGTTTAATAGATTATTGTATTTTAATATTCTGTTGGAAGCCGCCCAGAGTGGCTGGGGGAACCCTGCCAGATGGGCGGGGTGTAAATAAGTTGTTGTTGTTGTTGCAGGGGGTTGGGCTAGATGACCCTCAGGGTCCCTTCTAACTCTACAATTCCATGATTCGTAAAGTGTGCAGGCAGGGGGGCTTCCTCCCCTCTAAGCTACAAGATGAGCAAGGGTTATTGCAAGAGCAGAGACTGGAGGGAGGGGGGGAGGCTGGATGCTTCCAAGCCCAACAGGAGATCAGGCGGCAAGACGAAAGGCCCAGGGGAGAGAGACAGGGGTGCCAGGAGCCCAGAACTTGGGGAAAGAACAGGGAGCTTGAGAGGCTGCAAAGAGGAGCAGAGCCAGGCCAGCACTTTCTGGGTCCCCATTTAGCAGCCAGCCTGCAGCTGCAAAGCTTTTAATAGCAAGACATTCTAGCGCAGCATCCTGCACAGCTCTGGCCCCACCAGGGAAGAGGACGGTGCGTGGCCAAGAGAGCTCTCTGGCCTCCCAGAGGGCCTGCTCCCCCTCCCTCCTTAGCAGCCAGAGCTTTCAGTTTAATCCCATAACCACTGGATCCCAGAGAGAAAGCATCTAAATGGGGCCGGGTTCTTCTAAGGACTTCACTTATTCCCTCAGGAAAGAGAATGGCAGCTTTTAGCTGAAATTACAGCAATTTCACGTTGTCAATCACAACGGTGACCTCGAGAGACACACACCCAAGTCCCAGGAGGCGGCACAGAACACCTGCCAGATCCCAGCTTTTATTTCCAGACCAAAGCTGGAAGCCAGATGCTCCTTCTGGCATCTCAAAGCTTCCCCGGGAGAGCATCCCATCTTCCTCCGGCCCCTCGCCACACTTTGGTCACACGTTAAAAAAAGAAGACTAGCCCTTAAGTTGGCAGAGAAACTGCGGAACTGCAAGGAGGTGGAGGAGAGAGGGAAGGAGCCAGCAGAACGCCCCAAGAAGTCACGGCATCAGCTACTGGCCCACCCCCAGGAGCCCCCAAACCCGTTTCCGTGTCCCCTGTCAAACGTCCCCTGCTGCCCCTCCAAATTAGTTTGCAAACTATACTCCAGAAGCTAGATTCACATAGAGCAAATGCATACAATTTCACCCAATCCGTGTCACTTGTTCCGATCAAAGAACATGCATTTCCAGGCCAGAATTTGGATAAACTCTGCTGGAGGTTGTTTATCTGAGACCTTCTGCTCAGCAAGTCCTGGGCAGGACCGGCTGATTAACACGACTGCTATTCCCAGCAGTTCCCTTCCTCCTGCAGAACCTGACATGTTCCCTGCCAACAGCCTGGGTTTGCTTATGAAACAAGGAGCTATTACTAAAATTGGGAAAGGCTCTCTCTCTCTCTCTCTCTCTCTCTCACACACACTCACACACGGCAGCATGTACTGAAAAGGAAGCGGAGGAGAAGGAGAAGGCATGAGCCAAGCCTCAATTACGCCACAGGGAAGATGTTTGCACCCACAGATCACGGTGCCAGTGCATTTCCACACACTCCGGGTGGAACCAGGTCCTTGCAAGCAGCGCCATTAAAAGCGCCAGGTTCTCCAGGGAGCTGCCGCCAGCTTTTCCCACAGCCCAGGCCCACAAGGGGGCTTTCCTCCCCACTTAGCCGCCTGTGCCGCACAGGTGAGTGAGGTGCCTCCACAGGTGCCCTTCAAAGGTTATCACAGGGAAGCAGGCAAAGACACTCTCTCTGGCACATCAGGCCAGAGGCTGGATTTGGGCGTCTTGAGCCCTGCAAGCCTGCAGCTAGGCAGGGAGGGGCTGTGGCCAGAGGCAGGCTTAGACCCCCACCCAAATAAGCCGCAAGCTCCCTGGCCAGCCAAGAGACCCGGCCACCCGCTTACCTTCTTCCCCGTACTGGTCGTAGACGGCCCGCTTCTTGGGGTCGCTCAGCACATCGTAGGCCTCCGCAATCTCCTTGAACTTCTCCTCCGCGTTGGGGTCCTTGTTCTTGTCCGGGTGGTACTTCAAGGCCATCTTCCGATAGGCCTTCTTGATCTCGTCTTCATTGGCTCCGGACTGGATCCCCAGCGCTTTGTAGTAGTCCTTCCCCATGTTGGTGGTGGAGACGGTCCCGGCCGCCGCCGCAGACTCTTTATTCCTGGGGTGGGAGAGGAGAGAGGGGGAAAGGGGGCGTCAGAAAGGACTCCAGGCCGACCACTGAATGGCTCCTCCACACCCCCTCCAGCCCCAGTCAGTCCGTCCACACGGCTGCCCGCTAACTCAGCACCAACCTGCGCTACTGAGGGGGGGTGGGATTCGAGGTTCTAGCGCCCCAACGTCCAGGCCGGGTCCTGGGGGAGGCCTCTCAGAGCTCTGCCAGCCGCTGCCCCTCTGGATCTGTCAGCAGTTTGGGTTGGGGGAGGGATTTTTAAGGAGGTTGACTCACCCTCCTGCTGCACAATTCACAGGGGCAGAATGCAGAGCGAGCGAGAGAGAGGGGTGGTCACTGTTGTTATTTGGAGGCAGCACCACGTGACGCTGTAACTGGAGAGGGTGGCCGGTTTTGCCAGGCCACAAATAGGTGTGCAGGGAAGGAGCCTTGGGAAGGACAGAACTGGCGGCCCTTGGACCGGACAGCGGAAAAGCAGCTGCCATGCGTATGTCGAGGGCAGCGTGCGGCCAGGGAGGCGGCAGGCGGCCCTTCCTAGCGCCTGGCCGGTCTCAGCGTTTCCAAAAAGGGGAGGAAGAAGGCAGGGGCAGCGGAATGTATTCAAAGCAGGCTTCATAACGAAGCAGAACGAGAGGTTAATTAGCCAAGGAAGGATTCCTTCCCCCAGCTTTTCTCTCTCCCTTCTGCGCTTTTGCAGATTGCCTTAAAAGAACTTTTTAGAACAATACAGCACTGGGAGTTCACGCGGGGACATGTTCCCACCATGTACCAGCAGAAAGACGGCAGAGGATGAAGCTGTTAGACAGAGACATCTTGCAATGGGGGGCGGGGGGGGAGTTATTTTTAAAAGTAAGCGCCAGCCCAGCTGAAGCGAGAGGAGAGCCTGCGATTTGCAGAGGGAAGCCAGAGGAAGTGACCAGGAACCCAGAGAGGACACACCCAGGCAAGCAAGGGGGCATGTCAGATCTAAGGGACGGTGGTCTTGCTTTGCCAGAGCTGGTCAGCTTCTCACTGTCCACCCCACGCAAAGGTCTCAGACCCACGTCCAGACAGGTCCTCTTGGTTTTCAGGCGCTAGAGCAGACAAAATCCTTCACAAAAGGGAGTCCAAGACTCCAAATTCCTTCCTTTGCAGAACTTCAGAATTCAGGCAGGGATCCAACTTCCTGTTGCTACTTCCCCTCTCTTTCCGCTGTTTGCAAAACTCTGATGAACTTCAAGGGCTCTCTCACCAACATGCACACAACACCCTCCCTGCCTGTCCCTCTCATCCCAGCGTCTGAAACGGCCACATCACACCCTGACCTCCGAATAAGATGCCAGGTCAGCGACTGCCCATCTTGGGCCAAACCAGAACCATCTCCGGGGCCCCCCACCCAAAGATGCAAAAGTCTCCGGCAGGTGCAGGAGGAGCTGCTTCAGCCACTGCCCCACCTGCAAATTTCCTAGTCAGAACTGGTTCCCAACGACCTTCGCATAAGCAGGGGGGAATTCAGGGGGAATTTTGTCAGGAAATGCTAAAGCACCCATTCCCACTCAACTGCTAGACTGATGAAGTTCACAGTCTTCCCTATATTACATTTTTATATATATAGATTGCACACACACACAAAAACACAAAAGCAGGAGTCTTTTCACAGAGACTGCACCCGTTCCAGCCCTAGCAACCATCGACTGGATGTCTGCCAAGAGATTCACACACACAGCACGGAAACAACCTCCTCCAAAAAACTGAACAGCTCTGTGAAAGTCAAACGTGAGGCCGTAGCAGGAAAAAAACTCTCCCATTCGGCCCCCGCCTCCCTGTTACCTGCTCAGCTCATGGCCCCCCACCCCGCCAGGTTCCTCGGGGCTTCTTGGGGGAGTCCCTCACCCCAGCCTCCCACACACCAGTAGTGCCCTCCTTCCTCTCTCCCCAAAAATGTTCCTCTGACAAAGCAACCAAGCGCTCCCCTGTCCCAAGTTCCTCCAAGAGGCTCCAGCGGCACCTGGGGTCACAGGATGAAACACCTGCAGCCACTTTTAATTTGAAACAGGTCAGGTCTCTTGCCTGTGAAGCAAGTCACTGCTATGCCCAATTCA
Source organism: Podarcis pityusensis (assembly GCF_964106645.2). Taxonomy (NCBI): domain Eukaryota; kingdom Metazoa; phylum Chordata; class Lepidosauria; order Squamata; family Lacertidae; genus Podarcis; species Podarcis pityusensis. The sequence continues at coordinate 1,114,663 of NC_138036.1, read as the reverse complement.
CAGATAGGGAACTGAGGCTGATGGAGTGATTGCGGCCAGAAAAGACAAAGACTTGGGTCTCTGAAGCCCAGGGTCTCTCCCTGCCATAAGCACCTGAGAAGAGCATCTACTGGATCCGGCCAAGGGCCCACCCAGTCCAACATCCTGGTCTCACAGTGACCAATGGGGTGCCCATTATGGGAATGAGCAAGTTGGCCCAAGCACAAGGGTCGCTCTCTCCCCTCCTGGGGTTTTCAGCAACTGGGGTTCGGAAGGCCAGGAGCCCTCGATAGCCCCCTCCTCCATGAAGCTGCCCAGTTATCTTTTTAAGTCCTCTAGGTGGCTTGCCACCGCTGCCTCCTGGGGCAGGGAGTTCCATAGGAGATGATAGGACAAGCACAGGGCAGAGTGGGGCAGTTTGGGATAAGCTGCAAGGAAATCTTGAAGCTGCTCTGGGATACAGAAGGACAGGGTCACAGTGCCTCCATCAGCCAGCATACTTCTGCCAGGCCCCAAAGTTCCCCGTATATTTATCTCCCTTTCCTCGTTTAATCCCCACCACAGCCCTGCAAGGTGGGCCAGGCCGAGAGGTAGCGACCAGCCCAGTGAGCTTCGGCCCCCAAGGTCTTGACTCCATCAAGGTCACCCCGTGAGCTTCATAGCAGAGTGGGGATTCGACCCCTGGTCTCTCCTGGGCCCTGGTCCCACACTCCAACCACGACACCAACGCTGACTCTGACGTCACAGTTGCAGACCCCTCTGGCCAGGCAAAGCCCCCAAGACGCCCCCTTCTGCGTCCGCACGGCTGAGCCCCTCCTTCTCTGCCGGGCAGAAGGTTAAGGGACCACTGTGGGTGCCCCCTTCACCGCCAGCCCCACAGCTGCTGACACATGGCGCCCAGAGCACCCCCCCCCCCACATCACACTCAGCCCTTTCCCGGAGAAGCATCTTCTGAAGGGTAAGCCAGGAGACAGAAAGAGAGTTGCTGACACAGAATCAGCCAATTCCCTCTGTTAATTAGTGAGATCACTAGCTGGAAATAAGGCTCCAGCAGGTGGGGGCAGCGCTGACGGGGCTCCTCAGCCCCACTCATCATGGTGGGAGTTTCTATTGTTAGACACGCGGGGACCACGGAGGGAGGGGGCAGGCGCACAAGGCGGCCCACGGGAGGTGGGCTTGAAATGCCAGGCTGCATCGGGAGGAAGGGCATTCCCAGGCCAAGCGGCTCACCTGGCGGCAGGTAGCAGCTCTGGAACACACTGGCAGCAAGGAATGTGGAATCCGCGGCGGCGACAGTTACAAGCTGCTGCTGGAGCAGACGTTTCCCTGCCCAAGTCTCGGGGGCTTGGCATGGCAGCTCGACAGGGACTTCACCCACAGGAATGAGGCTCTGGCGCACCACCAGGGGCCAGGAACAAAGGCATAGACTTAGGCTCTAAGGGGAGAGCATCTCCTTGCTCCCAGCCTGTCTGGGGTGGTGTCACCTTGCAGAATTAAATTTGGCCCAACCTTTCTTGGCCAGGATTCCTGACCACCGCTGGGGATCGCCAGTCAAGCAGGGGTTGGACTGGATGACCCTTGGGGTCCCTTCCAGCTCTACACTTGTACGTCTTCTCTGGAGAGGGAGCCTCCAAGAGCTCAGCTCCACTTTGGACCACAGGGGCCTGTGGCTCACTAAGCAGCCATGCACAGGTTGCCTCTGAGCGGCCCACCTGTATAAGCAACCCCTGGGTGTTAGGCTAAAGGGCAGCGGGCGAGATCCAGGAGTTGCACCCAACACCCCCTGCGGTGCTGCAGGAGAGCCGGGGCAAAGCCCCCTTGGGCAAACCTGGATGGGGCAGGGGACAAGTACAGGGGCAGGAGGGCCGGGAAGATAGAGTCCCCTTCCTCTTTCTCATCTGAACTACAAACCACCTGGGCTTCCACTGGTGGAAAGGGGGGGCTGGAGGAGGAACCGCAGACTCAGACGGGACCCTTAAGGGGTATGTAGCCCAGCCCCTGCAATGCAGGAAGGAGGGGTGGAAGGGAAGCGAGGAGAGACTCCCCCCAGCCTCAGCAGTGACCCAGCAGGGCCGATCCTGCCCGCAGCTCCCCCAGCTCGGAAGGGCATGTGGAAGGGCCCCCCTCCGACAGGCACCACAAGAGCGGAGAGAGCTTCTCTGCGTGGGGGCTGCCTGACGTCAAGCTGCAGGGAAGACTGCCAAGCCTCATAGGTCACCGTGCGGCTCCACCATCCTCTCGGAGCAGCACCCCACACAGATTTTGGTAAAACACGACTCGGTCCCTGGATAACCCCCTCCCTCCCACCTGGAGGCAGATGCACAGTTTCAGCAGTGCACGCCTGAGTGTGCTTCTCAGAAATCCCTGGGCAGCACAGCCCTACTCGAGCGGAAGGGGGGCAGGAGCCCATCCCCCCCCCCAAGACGCACACAAAATCACACACACCAGCCACAGATAAATCCACACACAAAAGCAAAAGGCTGACTGGAGTCAGTCTCTGCTGGAAGCCAAAGGGGAAATGCAAGGCGACCCCAGCCCAGCCCCTTTGCAAAGGGATCCGGACCCCCAAGACCACCCACTAAGCAGCCGGTCCCTCTGAAGCACAATCACTATGCATCTCCAGCCCCTCATCCTGCCCCCACCCTGGGCAATGCCAGAGCTGGGTCAGGCGGCCAGGGAGACCCTCTGATCCTCCGGCAAAGGGAGCGATGGGGGGCAGAAGAGCGGCACAGGCTGTCCTCCTCAAGCTCCCCATCCATCGCTCTCCACAGCAGATGCCAGACGCCGCACACGAGACAAAGATGGATGCCAGCAGACAGACCACCACCCAAGCATGGCAAATGCAAGCAGGCAAGGCAGGGCGGCCAGCCACTTACCGAAACTTCACAAACACATTCATAGCCCAGGCGCTCATTTTTAAAGGCTCCAGCTTGATCCGGAACATGGCTTGCGGGGCCTGGAGCTCCAAGATGCAGTCGCCGCTAAAAGAGTTGCCCAGGAATGGAGGCAGCGGCACCTTCACCACACCAGCCAGGCTCCAAAAGCAGCCCCCTCCCCAGAGCCAGGAGGAAGAGCCGGCCAAGCCGGACAGGGCACCTGGATGCACACCTGGACTCCAAGCCAGCTGTTCAGGAAGAGGGCGAAAGACTCCCCCCGACAGAGGGAATTTGGGGAGCAGCGGCAGTTCACAAGGCAGCAGCCTCCCAGAAGCTTCCCTTCCTGCGCTTTCCCGCAGCCCCCTCCCTCACCGCTTGCCACAGAAAATGCTCAATGAAATCACTCGACAGTCAGGATTCCTCCTCTAATTGGTTTCTCCGACTGAAAAGCAGACCTTACCAGCCTTCCTGCCCAGCTGGGGGGGGGGGGTCCTCTCGCCCTTCTGCTCATCCTCGGAGGCTGAGCAGCAGGTGCACAGCCCCACACCGGGCAGCCTGTTGGCGATCTTCCCCCCTGAAGGACAGAACGGGGCAGGGAATGGGTGGCCAACTCAGCCCCCAGAGTCATCAGGAGTCGGCTTGGCATCTTCAATGAACCGGCGTTTGAGAAGTTTGAGAAGAAGGTGCCCAGTTCTTAAGCCTAAGTGGGGAGACAGTCCACCTCTCAAAAACCCTCTCCTCACCCCAGAATGCATACTTCAATCAAGGCTTCCACACAAGAGACAACCAGCTCAAAGCTAACGCCGTCCCTGCGAGGTCCACCAGTGTCAGAGAATGCCCAGAAAAGTGACTCTTGCTTGGCGCTGGGTGAAGTTCAGCATCCGCAGCCCTACAGCATCCATCCCTGAAACACATGTCAAAAGCACCAGCCCCACGCTGACTCCCGAGTCTAACTAGCACCTGTGCATGCAGTCACTCCACTTCCTGAAACTCTGGCGCCCAAGTGAGCGCAAGTAAGCAGGAAACCTCACCGCTGAGGAAAGAGGCAGCTCCGGACGACCCGGGAGCCGCTCTGCTCCAAAAGCCACTCTCGGCTGCCGCTGGATGCCCATCCGAAGTCCCGGCAGCAGCAGCAGCAGCCACAAGGAAGAGCCCGAGATATCCCCGTCCAGGGATCCCTCCCGGTCACACTGCCCGATCACCTGGTCCGCTTCAGAGTCCCCAACACCCAGCGGCCACCCCAGGCAGACAAAAAAAAGCAAACAACAGCCACACAATGGTCCTTCTCAAACAATCCACAGCCGTCCCCTGAGATTCCAGAGAAGCCCAGACTGGACCAGAGGACCAGATGTCCCCAGAGCTGACAGCGGCTCCTCTGCCCCCTAAACAAAGGGGCATTTCACCCACCACCGAACCAGAGGCAGGCACAGCCGCCTGGCCCCGACCCCAAAGGGATGCAGCTGGCGCCGGACCCCCGGGGAGGAGGGTGTTCTTCCACATCCCCTGCCTGAGGACGGGCAGGGAGAGCGGAGTCCCGATCCGGAGAAGAGAAAGCGGGTACCTCTCCACGCGGCTCCAGAAGAGCAGAATTGCTGGCATATCAGCGGAGGGAGTCACTCGTGGTGGTGGTGGCAGCAGCAGCAGCAGCAGCGCTCAAAGCCCAAGTTTGGTCAAGGCGCGCAGAGTGTGCGGGAGCGAGCGAGCGAGCAAGGGCTGGAGCGCGCACAGGCACCCGCAGGCAGGCAGGCAGGCAAGGCAGGAATGCCGTGCGCTCGCTCAGGCGGGCAGAGGGACCCTTCCAGCGCCGCCAGCGACGACGACAAAGACGGCAGGGAGTCAGCGTGCAGAAATGTCATGATTACACTCCGGGTGAATCATTGCCAGCCATGCCCACCCGGTGCCCACACAGGCAGCAGCGCCAGGGGAGAGAGAGGGAGCCGGCAGCAGCGGCCGCCCCCAGACCCCTCCCCACTCCTCCGCCCCCTGACACCCTCCCCCCACAGCAGGAAAGTCAACTCTCGCCCCTCCTGGCAGCTGGCAAAGGCCCTCCAGACGCCCCAGGCTCTGCCCCACTTCGCAGCTGGGACTGGGGGGCGGGGGAGGCGTCCAGAGGCATCATGTCAGGACAGACAGGGTGGAAGAGGAGGAGGGGGGAGTTTGGCTGGGCTGGGGGGACGACATCCCCAGGGCCCCCCCCAGGAGACCCCCCCCAATTGCCCTGCTCCAGAAAGGGGAGGGTCGTCCTCTCCTCCCCACTCCCCTCCCCCGCAGCAGGGAAGTCAACTCTCGCCCCTCCGGGCAGCGGGCAAAGGCCCTCCAGACGCCCCTGGCGAGGGGGTGCTCTGCCCCACTTCGCAGCCGGGACTTGGGGGGGAAGCGCCCCGAGTGGGAAGCGGAGGAGACGTCCATGGGCATCATGTCAGTTTAGCTGGGCTGGGGGGAGCGACATCCCCAGCCCCCCCCAGGAGACCCCCCCAACCAGCAAGGGGAGCCCGGCCTGGGCGAAGTGGGTAGGGGGGGGGGAATTCCCTGGGGGGCTTGATCCGTCCTCCCCCCCCCCCGGCCCAAGGAAGGGGGTCGAGTTCCAGCCCCCCCCCATATCTCCCCACGGGGGCGTCGAGGGGCGGGGCCAGAGCCAGAGCCCCGCCCCTGCTTCTCGCCCCTCGCCCCGGGGGCCGCCGCCTCCCCCTCCGAGCCAGACTCACCTCCGTCCCGTCCCGTCCCGTCCCGCCCGCCTCCCTCCCTCGGCCGGGCCCTCTGGCGCGCGGGGGCCGGGCGCCCGCCCCTGCCTAGCAACGGCCCGCTCCGGCGCCGCCCTCGCGCGCCTATTGGCCCCGCCCGCTGCCCATCTCGACGAGACGCCGCTCCCTTTGGAGAACGAGGGGGAGAGGCTCCGCCCCCTCCGCTCCGCCCCGCCCCCGCTCCCTCCCTCAGGCTCGCTCTCTCTCTCTCTCTCCCGCTTCCTCGATTGGCCTCGCTGCCAGCCAGTCACGCCCATTCTCGGCTGTCATTGGTCTCTAGGAGACCGGGGCGCGGCCCCTCCGCGTGCGCCCTCGCCATTGGCCGGAGCTGCCTCGCGTGCCGGTTTCCGACCCGCCCACCCGGCCGCGGGAGGCTTCTGGAAGCCCCGTGACGTCACAATGGGGCGCGCTCCAACCAGGGAGCCTCCGGCGGGAGGCCACGCCCACCGGGCGGGCGGGGCGCCACGTGGGGCGCCGCTGCGCGCGAGTAAAAGCTGCCCGGCCAGGCGGTCTCCTCGCCCGACTGGGGCTCCGCGCGAGCCTGGCCTCCGGGCGAGCTGGCGCAGGATCGTGGCCTCGCAGGCCGCTTACTCGCGAGGAAGCCGCCCTGGCCCCGGCGGCCCTTGCAGGGTGCATTCGTGAAGTTTGCGCCTGCAAAGGCTTCGTCCTCTCCATCCCGTGCGAGTCCCGGAACTCCTGCTGCTGAAAGTGGATCTCTGTAGGGCGTGAAGGAAATGAGCAGCTATCTTATCTTTAAAAGACATCTGAAGGCAGCCCTGTTTAGGGAAGTGTTTAATATTTAATGCTGTACTGTTTTTAACATTTGATTACGAGCCGCCCAGAGTGGCTGGGGAAACTCAGCCAGATGGGCGGGGTATAAATAATAAATTATTATTATTATTATTATTAAGCAGGTTTTTTTGCTCCAAGTAGTTCCAGGCGGTACACGTTTCCCCACCACCACCCTCATTTAATCCCCACAACAACCCTGCGAGGTAGTGGTGGTCGTTGCTGTTCAGTCGCGTCCGCCTCTTCGTGACCCCCTGGACCAGAGCACGCCAGGCACTCCTGTCTTCCGCTGCCTCCCGCAGTTTGGTCAAACCCATGCTGGTAGCTTCGAGAACACTGTCCCACCATCTCGTCCTCTGTCGTCCCCTTCTCCTTGTGCCCTCCATCTTTCCCAACATCAGGGTCTTTTCCAGGGAGTCTTCTCTTCTCACAAGGTGGCCAAAGCATTGGAGCCTCAGCTTCAGGATCTGTCCTTCCAGTGAGCACTCAGGGCTGATTTCCTTCAGAATGGAGAGGTTTGATCTTCTTGCAGTCCATGGGACTCTCAAGAGTCTCCTCCAGCACCAGAATTCAAAAGCATCCATTCTTCAGCGATCAGCCTTCTTGATGGTCCAGCTCTCACTTCCATACATCACTACTGGGAAAACCAGAGCTTTACCTATATGGACCTTTGTTGGCAAGGTGATGTCTCTGCTTTTTAAGATGCTGTCTAGGTTTTGTCATTGCTTTTCTCCCAAGAAGCAGGCGTCTTTTAATTTCGTGGCTGTTGTCACCATCTTCAGTGATCATGGAGCGCAAGAAGGTAAAATCTCTCACCGCCTCCATTTCTTCCCCTTCTATCTGCCAGGAGGTGATGGGACCAGTGGCCATGATCTTCGTTTTTTTGACGTTGAGCTTCAGACCATATTTTGCGCTCTCCTCTTTCACCCTCATTAAAAGGTTCTTTAATTCCTCCTCACTTTCTACCATCAAGGTTGTGTCATCTGCATATCTGAGGTTGTTGATATTTCTTCCGGCAGTCTTAATTCCGGTTTGGGATTCATCCAGCCCAGCCTTTCACATGATGAATTCTGCATATAAGTTTAATAATCAGGGAGGCAATATACAGCCTTGTCGTACTCTTTTCCCAATTTTGAACCAATCAGTTGTTCCATATCCAGCTCATGTCCTTAGCTGCATTTATATAGCAGTTTTTTTTGCTCCAAGGAGTTCCAGGCGGCGTACACGTTTCCGCACCACCCCCCTCATTTAATCCTCACAACAGCCCTGCGAGGTAGTGGTACACACACACAAAGGCACCCCAGTGCATTTTATGGGCAAGTGTGTGGATTTGAACCCTGGTCTCTCTCAGGACCTTTTCTGGCACTCTAACCACTATGCCACACTGGCTCTCCACTGTGACAGCGAAGCAACAGCTAAACAGAAGGATGTTCGGATGGGCCAGTGTAAAAGCCCCCCCTAAGCTGCTCCTCTGGCTTCAATGACCTGTGGCTGAATGTAGGGGAAGGAGGCACCCCAGAGAGGCCCCAGGGTTGCAGCCAAGCCATTGTGGCCGATGCCCTGCGCTGCGTCCTGATCTTGGTGCCAGCTTTGACCCTGGCAGCAGCCGCCTGTGGCACTCTTTGCCTCTTGCTCTCCCTTCCATGTAATCCAAAAGAGCTGTGCCTCTTTGAACGGGTGAGTTTAGGAGAGCCAAGGCAGCCTGCACCACCTGCCTCTTGGGTCAGAGGAACGCCAGGATGGACCAGAAGTCATCCCTTTGTTTTTAACAATTGCACAGAATCCCACAAGCAGCATTTGAGCGCAAGAGCAGCCCTCTCCACTCCTGCAGTTCCTAGTATTCGGAAGACGCATCACTGCCTCTGACTGTGGATGCAGTGCATAGCCATTGTGGCAAGGAGCCCCCGATAGCCCCCTGATCCTCCATGAATTTGTCTCGTCTTCTTTTAAAGCTGCCTAGGCTGGTGACCAGGGACGCGGGTGGCGCTGTGGTCTAAACCACAGAGCCTAGGACTTGCCGATCAGAAGGTTGGCGGTTTGAATCCCCACGACGGGGTGAGCTCCCGTTGCTCGGTCCCTGCTCCTGCCAACCTAGCAGTTCGAAAGCACCTCAAAGTGCAAGTAGATAAATAGGTACCACTCCGGCGGGAAGGTAAACGGTGTTTCTGTGCGCTGCTCTGGTTCGCCAGAAGCGGCTTAGTCATGCTGGCCACATGACCCGGAAGCTGTATGCCGGCTCCCTTGGCCAATAAAGTGAGATGAGTGCCGCAACCCCAGAGTCGGTCACGACTGGACCTAATGGTCAGGGGTCCCTTTACCTTTACCTTAGGCTGGTGACCACTCCTGCTTCCTGCCTTTCTGCATTCTACATAGGACAAAGAAGCAACAGACACAAATCCAGAATGTTTCTGTCTCCCTGGACATCCTGCTGCCGCCTGGAAAGTTGCCTTCATGCAGCAGAGCGACTTGGAGCAAATTGGAGCTGAATTGGAGCAAATAACCAAGTGGGATTCTGTTCATTGGGGACTGAAGGAAAATAATGGCTTCCTGTCCCCCTTTAGGTGTTAATTTGCTTAGCAGCAAATACAGTTGTTCTGCCACCAATTACTGCAGGTCACTGCTTAATTTGCATAGGTCTAGCCTGTAATTGAAGGGTCACAGGCTGTACTTATTTGCTATTATGTCCCATTGTTTACCATTCTCTCACCTTCCAACTCAGAATGAGACCAACGCTCCACGCATCTGGTGATGTGGACTCTAGTCATAGTAGTCTATTGTGCGGTAATAAATCTCTTCCCCTTTATTGCTACATAAACATTCAATGGAAGACGGTGCATTATTCTGCCAGGGATGAATGAAAAATGGCCCCTTTTGAAAGTCTGCCTTGACGTCGTTCCTTTCAAATCCTTATATAACAGTACAGCATAAGGACATAAAGAGGAGTGGGAAGGATTGGGCCAAATGTCCATCAACACCTGTATCCTGTTCTCACAGGGGCCAACTGATGCCTCAATGGGGAACCGACAAGTGGAAACTGGGTGCAACAGTACCCTCCTGACCTGTGGTCCCGAGCAATGCCATTCAGAGCCTGCATACTGCCTCTGACAGTGAAGCACAGCCATCCTGGCTAGCAGCTGTCAATCACCCTCCCCTCCTCCATGAATTTGTCTAATCCTCTTTTAAGGCCATCCTGGTTGGTGGCCGGCCATCCCTGCCTCTTGTGGCCACGAACTGTCTGCTGTGTTATGAAGGACCGACTTTTGTCTATCCTGAAAGTTAAGGATGCAGAGGCCGTTCAGCTCCTGGCACAAATAGGATTCAGTCCAGTTCTGCCAGAATCCACAGGAATCTGGCTTTCCTGCAGGAAGTAGCGAGCGAGTGCCTGGATCTTACCCTGGCATTTTGGCAGAGGGCAGGATGAGGCTAGCAGAACAACAGACGGGATGCCCAGCAGTCCCAAGTTTTTACACTGGGCAACAGGAATAGACCTGGCAGAGCCCGTCAGACCTGTGCAGCCAGGCAGAAAGAGAGTTGAAACAGAAGGGATTGCGTCATGCAGGATGCTCTGCCCATCCCAGAATATGCTCAGACATGGGCTTCTGGCGGCCTCAAGGGGAAGCAGGGCCATCCCAGGGGAGCAGCTGCTCCAGAGAGCACCTCATCTCTCTGAGGACGCCTCCTGCCTTAGAGAGAAATCCACACGATTTCTGGATCCCATTGATGGTCATGGAGCTACTTGGAATTTGCTCATGGTTCTGCCAGCAACTCCACGACAAGGCTGGGAAAGGGTGGTGCTTGCATGTTGTGTACACATAGATGCCTGCCGTTCCGGATATGTTTTCCTTGCCCCGTCTATGTGGTGATGAGGGTGACCATGACACAGATCATTCCCAAGTGATAAGTATTGCCTCCGCTCTGTAAACAGAGTTTTAAGAGACTGGCTCACAGCGCTTGCAGAATGACAGAATGCCTCTTCCGAGGCAACCCTTTTCCTCAGGCACTTTCATGCTATTTCAGAGCAGGCACAAACATTGCTGACATGTGACAGAAAGCAGAAATGAAGCGTGTTTTTCTTTTTAAAAAATTGAATGTACATGCTAGCCTGTATTAATGCTATGTTTATACTGCAGACACCTACAAAAATCACCTCCGTTGACAAGTGTGAAAGTGGTCTAAGCATTAGATCACCACAGCTACACTCCAGTTCCTAGTCCAGGTTCTACCCTAATTCCAACCTAAGACTGGACGGCACCCAGAACCAATAAATTCACCATTCTGAAATTTTGCTCCAGCATTCTGTGTCCAAGAGTACCCAGCCAGACACCATGAAATGTGAAAGCACAACTCGCTCTCTGCTGCTTTTTATCCCTAGCAGAGCCTGACTGTCCCATCTACTATTCAATGCACACAGGCAGGGGCTGTTACTTGGAAGGAAGACAGAGAAATTTGTTCAGGCAGGGAATGGTACGGGCTCAGCAGCAGACACAGGGCTGGCTCTTGTCAGCAATTCTGCTGCAGCATTCTGCACCAGCTGCAGCCTTCAGCCCAAGCAGGAGGGAAGCCCCACGCAGAATGCATTGCAGTAATCCAGTCTCTCATTTTGAAGAGGATCTTGTTCTGAAGTGTGGGTGCCACCACACTAAAAGCTGTGTGAGACATCCACAAGAAGAGCCTCAGTCAATCCCTTCAGTGTCCAAGCTAATAATAATAATAATAATAATAATAAATTTTATTTATATCCCGCCCTCCCCAGCCGAAGCCGGGCTCAGGGCGGCTAACAACAATAAAATAGTACAACATTCTAAAATCATTTCATTATAAAATTAATTCAAATCAAATTGATGACAACCATTAGGCTAAAGTTCTGTGAAGATTGCCAAAGGAGGGAGTCAGGCTGCGCCCTGACCAAAGGCCTGGTGGAACAGCTCTGTCTTGCATGCCCTGCGGAAAGATGTCAAGTCCCGCAGGGCCCTGGTCTCTTGGGACAGAGCGTTCCACCAGATCGGAGCCACAGCTGAAAAAGCCCTGGCTCTAGTTGAGGCCAGCCTAACTTCTCTGTGGCCTGGGACCTTCAAGATGTTTTTATTTGAAGACCGTAAGTTTCTCTGTGGGGCATACCAGGAGAGGCGGTCCCGTAGGGACGAGGGTCCTAGGCCATATAGGGCTTTAAAGGTTAAAACCAGCACCTTAAACCTGATCCTGTACCCCACCAGGAGCCAGTGCAGCTGGTATAGTACCGGATGAATGTGATCTCGCAGCGAGGACCCCTAAAGGAGCCTCGCCGCGGCATTCTGCACCCGCTGGAGTTTCTGGGTCAGTCTCAAGGGCAGCCCCACGTAGAGCGAGTTACAATAATCCAGTCTGGAGGTGACCGTCGCGTGGATCACAGTGGCTAGGTCAGGGCGAGAGAGGTAAGGAGCCAACTGCTTAGCTTGGAGATGAAAAAATGCCGCCTTTGTTATAGCTGCAATCTGCGCCTCCATGGAAAGGGAGGTGTCGAAGATTACACCCAAACTCTTAACGGACGGTGCTGGCACTAATTGCGCCCCCGCAAGAGATGGGAGTTGCCCCCCCCCAATCCCATATCGTCCCGACCCAGCCGAAGGACCTCTGTCTTCGAAGGATTTAACTTCAACCGGCTCCCACGTAGCCATCCAGCCACAGCTTCCAAACATCTGATCAGTGTGTCTGGGGCCGAGTCAGGATGGCCGTCCATCAACAGATAGAGTTGGGTGTCATCAGCATACTGATCAGCTAGACAGACACCCTCTTTATAATAAATGAAACTGCAAGCTCTTTGGGGCAGGGACCTGTCTTGTTTCCCCACATTGTAATGAGAGCCAGTGTGGTGTAGTGACTAGAATGAAAGACTAGGACCCAGGAAACCAGGGTTCAAATTCCCGCTGGGCCATGAAGCTCGCTGGGTGATTTGGGGCCAGTCGCTGCCTCTCAGCCTAACCTACCTCACAGGGATGTTGTGTGGATTAAATGAGGAGGGGACCAATCATGTAAGTCACCTTGCGCTCCATGGAGGGAAAAGGTGGGATATATACACATTGAATAAATAAAGTGTCATATAAGCTTAACAACAAGAACAATGCAAGCACATTAACTGGCAGAATCTTCAAATTCACTTGGGCAACCAGGGCAACGTTCCCAGAGGCTTAACCCATTAGGACCCAACTGCAGGATCCTTCACAGACACAAGGGATGCAGTCTGTGGCAGGATCCCTCGGAAGAGACGCACCAGTGGCCAAACACCGCAACCCTTCCACACACAGATGGACACCCTCTGCAACAACTGCAGCCTTGCACTTGAAAATCTCCCCAAATCCCCACTGGCAAACTTTAGCTGCTTAAAAACCCCTCCAAACTCACAAGTAAGTCCTCTTCCTGCTTCTCCTTTTGTGGTGGGTCTGGCAATTCCTTGCACACTCAATTTAGTGCAGTCAGGGGGGTCCCCGTCCTCTTTTTTCAGGGGGGGTTTCGGCTGCCCCAGATCTTTCCTGGATGTGGCTCTCGCCTCCCGGTGCCCTTCTGCCACCTTCTGTGCCCAGGTACATAATCACCGCCTCTCCTCCTGCCCTGGCCCTCCCCTGTCACATGGACTCTGGGCTCCACTTCCCAGCTGCTCTGTGGGGCCTCCCCATTGTCCAAAGGGGTGGCCCCAAGTCTCTCATTGTCACCAGGCAGGCAGGCACCCTGGAGAGGATGACACCCCTCCTTCAGGGTGACGTCGGGGAAAAGAGGCTGGCTATTTGCCACCTACAGGATGTGAGCAAGTGCCATCAAGGAATCCTCTCATCTTGCTGACATGGAGTGTTTACGGGATGGGCTCCTCTTGGAGCCGGCAAGGTAAATATTTTCCCTGGATTATCAGCTGGGATCCTTGAGTCATCTCGGTTGGAACCCGTCACTGGGTCCGCCCAAGTCTCCAAAAAGGCTGCTGCACCCAGAGAAGGGGTGGCCGCATCCGGTCTCCATGGCAACCGCTTGAAGGATGCTTTGGTCCATGGTGACATGCAGTTCTGGGCTGCTCAGCCCCCTCACCCTGGACTGAAATCCATTGAGGAAGTCAATAAGGGGGGCGGCAGGTTTGAGGCCTAAATGTTCTCAATAAGGAGCAGCCCAGCAGGAGGCTCAGAGCCTTTCAAGCAAGGCTGGCTGGCTGGATTTCCATTCAGAAAGAAGGCTGGGAGTTCAGGCTGAAAGCAGGCGGTTCCAAGAGCCTTCCCTGAGGAGAGGAGAAGACAGGGGAGACTTCCAGGGGCCAGACACAGAGGGCCACATTTAGACCCTGAGCCAGAGCTTCCCCACTTCTGCTCAGGCATTTGAGTCTTCTACTCTGCAAGCAAGTCCTGCTCTCACCTTCACAGATTGCCAGTGGCACAATTTTTCTGACACTGGCGAGAATCCTTGTTCTCTGGCTGAGGTTTCAGGTCAAGAGAAGCCTGTCTTTCTGGCTGGAGCTCTCCAGGCACACCAATGGCACAACCACAGAGTGGTTTCCAACTCTCCACCAGCCCTTCCGCCTGCAACCACACAAAGCACCCCTTCCAAAAGTGGGGGGGAGACTTCCCAGCTGCAAACGTAAAGCCTGGTTCATGGAACCAATGTTTATCCCAAAAAAAAAATACACTCCTGCACAAGAACATAAATATAGCTTGCTGGATCAGGCCATTGGCCCATCTAGTCCAGCACCCTAATCTCACAGTGGCCACCCTCTTTTAAAGCCATCCAAGGAGGCAGCCACCGTCACCACCTTTTGTTAAATCGTGGAACTCCCCACCACTGGAGGCAGCCATGGCCACCAACTTTGATGGCTTTAAAAGAGGATTGGGCAAATCCATAGAGAAGGAGAGAGCTAGCAATGGCTACTAGCAACAATGGCTTTGCTTCCACGGTCAGAGGCAGTGGTGCTTCTGAATCCCAGTCTCTGGAAACCACAGAAAGGGAGATGAATCTTGAGCTCGAATCCTGCTTGCTGCTTTCCCTTGGGGGCATCTGGTTGTCTGCTATGACAACAGCAGACCCTCCAAGGGTCCCTATTTCCCAGGGGCAGTCCCGGATTTACAGAAGCCGCCCCGGTTTCTGATTTGACCCTGGAATGTCTCGATTTTCCTTAGGGGCTACCTTGGAAGGTGATCCGGAAACTGCAACTAATCCAGAATGCGGCAACTAGACTGGTGACTGGGAACAGCCACCGAGACCACATAACACCGGTCCTGAGAGATCTGCATTGGCTCCCAGTATGTTTCCGAGCACAATTCAAAGTGTTGGTGCTGACCTTGAAAGCCCTAAATGGCCTCGGCTCAATATACCTGAAGGAGCATCTCCACCCCCATCGTTCAGCCCGGACACTGAGGTCCAGCACCGAGGGCCTTCTGGCAGTTCCCTCCCTGTGAGAAGTTACAGGGAACCAGGCAGAGGGCCTTCTCGGTGGTGGCACCCGCCCTGTGGAACGCCCTCCCACCAGATGTCAAGGAAATAAACAACTCCAGTGGTACCTTGGGTTACATACGCTTCAGGTTACATACGCTTCAGGTTACAGACTCCGCTAACCCAGAAATAGTAGCTCGGGTTAAGAACTTTGCTTAAGGATGAGAACAAAAATCGTGCTCCAGCGGCGCAGCAGCAGCAGGAGGCCCCATTAGCTAAAGTGATGCTTCAGGTTAAGAACAGTTTCAGGTTAAGAATGGACCTCCGGAACAAATTAAGTACCTAACCCGAGGTACAACTGTATAAAGGGACTCCCAGGGGTCTTACAGTTCTGTGATGGCCTGGGACTGGGGCTCGGACTCGGAACCAGAGGAGTCTCTTCCCGGAGGAAAGGACTATCAATTTGCGGCACGAGCCACAACGGCTATGCTTTGCCCTAATGGTCAGAGGCAGCCCTGCTTCTGAATCCCAGTCGCTGGAAACCGCAGGAAGGGAGATGAATCTTGCGCTCGAATTCTGCCTGCGGCCTTCCAGTCTGGGCACCTGTTGGGCCACTGGGAGAACAGGATGCTGCCCCACGTAGCCACTGAACCGGCTCCTCTGGTGTTCCTCCGCTCAGCTACGGATTCCTTCGTCCCTCACCTCCGGTTGCTTCGCAGAATCCCCCTCCCTTTTTTTGTTTTTAGTTTCCAGGCTGCTTCTACTCTTGCCAAGCGGAGGCGGCGTTAATGAACGCTATCCCCATCTCAACCTGAGCCGATTCTCCGCCTGGCGCGCCGCGGCTGCCAGCTGGGTGGTTTCTCGCCCCCCCCCCCCCCCGCTTGTGTTATGCAAAAGTCATTCACCGCCTTGCCAGCCAGGCAAGTTTCCCCGGGAAGCAGCACAGCCCATTCCTTCCTCTCCCGTTGACCCCTCCAGCTTGCTCTCAATGTGCCAGCCACACCTCTCTCCTGGCGCACGGTCGCTAACTGAAAGGGCTAACGGGCACCCGGAAAGCGCCCACCAGAGGCTCCATCTCGCGCTTGCAAATGTTGCCCACGTTCCCTTGAAACGCTTCCCCCTTTCTTCCCTCCCTGGGGGGCTCCCGTTTCCTTCCATCCCGGCGAAAAACAGGATGCCGCCGCCAGAGGCGTAACGTGCGCGCCCTGACCCGACCAGCTGCTTCTGCGCTGAGTAATGCCTGAGCAGGGCTGCTTTCCCCAGGCTGCGTGAGGCCTGCTAGTTAATGAGAGCAATTGGAGGTAATTGGGCTGGAAGAGCCTCCAAATGGGGCAGGGCAGCCGCAGACACGTGTCGTTTTGAGGAGGAGCGGGGAACGTGAGCCTGGGAAAAGTCATAGGAAAAGTCGCGTTCAGAAGGACTTTCTGGGGAACAAACGACCTCGGAAGATGGTGGACTCTCCTTCTTCGGAGGTTTTCAAACACAGGTTGGATAGCCACTGTCATGGATGCTTTAGCTGAGATTCCTGCATTGCAGGGGGTTAGGCTGGATGGCCTTTGGTGGTCCCTTCCAATTCTACAGTTCTGTGGCCTCAGAGGGTGCTAGCCTCTCCTTCAATGGAGGTTTTAAAGTAGAGGTTGGGTGCCCATCCATCAGGGATTCTTAAGCTGCAGTTCTTACATTGCAGGGCGTTGGACTCGATAACCCATTGGTGTCTCTTCCAACTTTTATTATTGTAAGTTGCGGGATGAGAACTGCGACTTAGGACTAGGTGCATTTGAAGCTGTGGCTTACATTGCACACACTCTCAGCTGTAGATTCAGGTAGGTAGCCGTGTTGGTCTGACGCAGTCAAAATAAATTAAAAAATTGTTCAGTAGCACCTTAGAGACCAAGTAAGTTTGTTCTAGGTATAAGCTTTCGTGGTATGTGAAGAAGTGTGCATGCACACGAAAGCTTAGACCCAGAACAAACTTAGTTGGACTCTAAGGTGCTACTGGACAATTTTATATATATATTGACGACTGTTAATGACTGCAATTAGTCCTACAGGAAAAAGCAAGGGATAGAATGCAGATGGTTAGCATATGTAATGAGATATCTTATTACATATTTCATACATTATTTCCTTGACATCTGAAGGGAGGGCGTTCCACAGGGAGGGTGCCACTACCGAAAAGGCCCTCTGCCACTAGAGTCTCATTGGCATTTTGTAATATCTGCATTCATTCACAAATACGGAGGCTTCAGGGGAGGAAGCTTAAGGGGAAGGAACCCGGAGACCCTCCAAAAGTTCTCAGACTCTCAGCAGCTGGCATGGCCAATGGTCAGGAATGGTGGTGGTCCAAGAGCCCCCCCCCTTCTTTCCTGCCTGTCTCTCCTTCACACAGAGACAGTGAGATGATAGCATCCTAAACCTGAACCTTCTCTGATTACTTTCTCTTGTTCAGAACATTCTGGGAAATTTCCCCTATCAAGAAGCAATTGTCTGACCATTTACAGTAGTTCCCATGGCAACACATCACCCATAGTTTGCTTAAGAAAAAACGGTGTGCCTGGTCAACAGGCTGCTTGACCAGCCTGAAGGAGTCCTTGTGGCCATGAATTCTCCTCTTCTGCAACTCCTGATCTTAAAAGAAAGCCTTTCTTCACACAGCAGGGAGTTAAACTATGGAACTCATTCCTGCAGGGAGCAGTTATGGCCACCAGCTTGGATCTCTTTAAAGAACAATTGGAACAGTCTCCCTGGAAGCCTGTGGACTCCCCCTTCTTGGAGGTTTTTAAGGAGAGGATGCCTGACCATCTGTCATGGATGCAATAGCTGAAACCCCTGCCTTGCAGGGGTTAGGCTAGATGACCCCCCGGGGTCCCTTCCAACTCTAAGATTTGGTGATTCCAATTAGACAAATTAATGGAGGAGAGTGTTATTGATGGCTACTAGGCACAGTAGCTATGCTCTGCTTCTGCAGTTGGAGGCATCAATGCTTTTGAATATCAGCTGCCAGAAACCACAGGAGGGGAGATTGGTCTTGAGTTCGAATCCTGTTTGCTGGTTTCCCACAGGCAGCTGTTCAGCCACTGTGAGAATACAATGCTGGACTAGATAGGACATTGGTCTGATCCTTTTTTATATATTTACATTTTTATTGGGTTTTTTTACATATCATTTCCAACAATCATTTAACATAACTTCTTATCTTATACAATATTTTGGACTTCCATCAACCACCTCTGATGATTTTCCATTCTTTATCACTTATTCTGCATTTCGTAATTTCTCTATTACTCTTAATTATCATTGACTAATAATTCTCTTCATAGTCCTTCTTGTAATATTTCAAATAGTCCTCCTTACAGAACTTCTTGTAGTCCTACTAGCATAATCTGTTCATTACAATTGCTTTTCAAATAGTTCATATATTTACTCCAGTCTTCTAAGAATCTCTGGTCCCGCAGGTTTCAAATCCTTCCTGTTAATTTATCTAATTCTGCATAGTCCATTAATTTCATCCGCCATTCTTCTTTTGTCGGTAATTCTTCTTGCTTCCATTTTTGTGCCAAGGGACATTGGTCTGATCCAGCACAGGCTCTTCTTATGTTCTTATATACAGTGGTACCTCGGGTTACAGACGCTTCAGGTTACAGACTCCACTAACCCAGAAATAGTACCTCAGGTTAAGAACTTCGCTTCAGGATGAGAACAGAAATCGCGTGGCGGCAGCAGGAGCCCCCATTAGCTAAAGTGGTGCTTCAGGTTAAGAACAGTTTCAGGTTAAGAACGGACCTCCAGAATGAATTAAGTTCTGAACCCGAGGTACCACTGTACAGCAATCCTGTTAAGGCCTCTGACCTCCCCTTCCTTTGTTAGGCAGATGGCTGGCAACCAGGCCAGGCTGGTGGCAAATGTTTAATCTGTGGCCTCAAAAGGGTGATGGGAGGGCACCCAGTTGGGGAAGGCTTGGCTGGAGAAAACAGAGGAAGCAAGCGTGAGGGTTTCTGTCTGCTGCCTTCAAGTTCCCTTGCTGGGTCTCCTAGAGATGTCTGCCTTGCTCTCTGGGGATTGGCTGCCTATTTTTAGGACTATCTCTTCTATAACCTATTTGCTTCCAGCAGGCTGCACTTGCCTGTTTGTAAATAAAGCAAATATTGCAAAGACACTCCTCTCTCATCCCAAGGAAACAGGCTGCATGCATTTGACCGACATACGAAATGCAGCAGAGTCCTTCTCTTTCTCAGTCTCTATCGAAGCTGGTTTGGGGAAACCCCATTCAAAATGCAATGCTTTTTTTGTAAGAAACAAGAGGATGGATACAGGATAGGTTTTGTTTAATCCTCTTTTCAAGCAGAGTAAACCAAAGTGTGTGCACAGCCTTATTTGACTTGGAAAGGCATAAGAAACAAGCCCGGAGAAGCAGGCTCAAAAACTTTGGTAGAAAAGGAGAGTTTGCTTCTCCAGAGATCTGTCCAGGGCTGGAGAATCAAGGGGAAAAGTTCATTCCAGATTTCTTGGTTGAGGTTATTGCAGGCCAGAAACACAGCAGAGCCATTCTTCTGGGAATTGGGCAATTGACCTGAAATGACCCTGCAAGGTTACTAAGAACAGAAACTGGTTTCCGGGAAGAAGGAGCGAGCCAAGTCAGGGACACAGCAAGTGGAGCAGCCCTTTCTTTGTGGCTTGAGAAGTGACAGGCCAATTGCAGGTTTGGCTGCTGCTGGGAGGAGAAGGCAGCGCAGAGTCTTGCAGGTGCTGGCCTGCCTCTTGAGCAGCTGGAAAAGCTAATCACCATCATCAGAACCTGCTCCTGTCGAGCCCTGACCCTGATCTGGGAGGGCAACGCTCACTGGGGTGGGTGGGACTGCAAAGGGAGCTCTTGTGGGCTTCTCTCCGGCGATTCCCAGAATTAAAAACAACAGAGTGAAACTTGGAACTCTTCCCAAGGCCCTGAATTGCTTGCACAAAGATTAGATTGTATCTCTTCTTTATTGAGCTTCATCCTGATTTGCCTGCGGCAGGGAGAGAGGTGCTCAGTAATGAGGGTTCGTCCTGCATTCACACTGAATTGCTTGCAAGCTGTTCATTCGTTTCCCCCAATGATCACTCCTTCATCCCACCTTTTTCAATGCACATCCTCATCACTTTCCAAACTGCAAACAGTCTGATTATATTATCAAGCCTGGAGGCGGCGGAACTTTTAACTCCACATTTAATTCCACAAACCTGTATTTCCCTGGGTGTGCTTGAATTCCCTCACACAAAACACTCACGGTCCAGATGTGCCCTTAGTTATCTCCTAAGGAATAAATTCTCCTAAGGAACTGTGGAGCAATGGATGGATTCTGCTCCTGCGAGATGCCTCTCAGGGCCCCTTCCAGCTCCTCAGTTCTACAGTAGCCAACCAGGCACCTCTGGGAATGCCACAGGCAGGACACAAGCCCAACAGCACACAACAGTATTCAAGGAGGCAAGAGTCTGCCTCTGAGCCCAGACGGGACAGGCAGTTTTCTGCAGAACTCTAGAAATGCTGATTGCTTCTCCCAGTCCTGGGGTGTCTTCTGCACCTCAGGAAAACAAATGCATGCCAGATACCTCACAAGATTGCAAAAGGACCAAGTTTCCCCTACTCCTTACAGCCTTAGGGCTCAGCTATGCCATCGCAGTGATTGATTTCATTTATTCAACATGAAGCAAGGTAAAGGTAAAGGGACCCCTGACCATTTAGGTCCAGTCTGACTCTGGGGTTGCAGCGCTCATCTTGCTTTAATGGCCGAGGGAGTCAGCGTACAGCTTCCGGGTCATGTGGCCAGCATGACTAAGCCGCTTCTAGTGAACCAGAGCAGCGCACGGAAACGCCCTTTACCTTCCCGCCGGAGCAGTACCTATTCATCTACTTGCACTTTGACGTGCTTTCGAACTGCTAGGTTGGCAGGAGCAGGGACCGAGCAACGGGAGCTCATCCCGTCACGGGGATTCAAACCGCCAACCTTCTGATCGGCAAGTCCTAGGCTCTGTGGTTTAGACCACAGCGCCACCTGCGTCCCTCTCAACATGAAGTACTTGCCTCCAATCAGCAGGGTGGAAACCTGGGCTCGCAAAGTTACCCAGGAGAAAGCAGGCATAGATAGTCATGCTACGTAGACCAAGGATGGGGACCCTGGCACACTCCTGAGATGATTGCAATCCCAGCTCTCTCCAGCCAACATGTCTAGTGGTCAGCAGGAAGGTGGGATTGAAGTCCCCCCCCCCACATCTGGAGGGCCGCAGGTTCCCCCTCCGTGATGCGCCCAGAAGTTGGTGGTATCTGTTTCGTACCGGGGCAGGTGAGGTAAACATACATTTCTGTTTAGGGGAAACACGTGTGACTCATGGCGAGAAGGAGAGAGATCTCGGTGGTGAATCACATCGGAAAAGGGCAGGAATATCCTCAGGTAACGGATGCGAGGAAGCAATGGGTTATCCTTAAAGGACCGCGCCAGAGACAGTCAAGAGGCCTCCCAAAGAGATGCAGAGGGATGTGTCTCTCTGGGAAAGCCTCCCCCAAACTGCCCCCCCCCCCAGATATAGCCAAACTACAGATCCCAGCACCAGCACCCCTGGCCAGAGGCCATCCTGGCTGCTGGTCTTGGTGGGTCGGCGTCTCCACTGGGTCAGCTTCTCCGGGGTCACAGAGGGTCTGGGCACCCACCTGCTTTGGGGCTATGTGGAGGCCTCTGGCTAGCCAGCGCTGGCACTGGGAGAAAGATGCTGAGCTGGAAAGATGCACCCCGGTCTGAGCAAGCAGCGTACATCTTCTGTCCTGCTAGGCCAGTCCCTTTGCCAATCTGGTGCCCTCCATATGTTTTGGTCTATAGTTCCCACAGGCTCCAGCCAGCACAGGAAAGGGTGGGCAGGTAGATTAGGGAACACCTCTCTAAAATGGGCAAGGAGGGTCTTGGGGGCTTTTCAGCTTAGAGAAAAAGTGAGGCCACAGGAAGGACATTTGCAACATCATCATGGCATTGAGGAAGCAGATAGAGAAAAGCTTCCCTCCCTCTCTCCTGAAGCTCGAACTTGGGAACATCCACCAGCTGAGTGGATTCAGGACAGATAAAAGAACATGCTTTTTCACGCAGTGTAAACTATGGAACTCACTGCCACTGGAAGCAGTGATGGCCAAAGACCTGGATGGCTTTAAAAGAGGATCAGACAAATTCATGGAGGAGGAGGAGAGGGCTATGGGTTGCTCCTAACCACAGTGGCTAAGCCCTGCTCTCCACAGCTGCAGCCAGTTTGCAAATACCAGTTGCGGGAGGGGAGAGGCCTCTGGTGCTCAAATCCTGCTTGTGGGTAGACCACTGTGAGAACAGGATGCTGGACCAGCTCTCCTTATGTGCAAGGGATGCACAAGTGTGCACAAAGCCCAGGTTCCCGCAGGCCCGAGCGGTGGCTGTCATATGCCCGTGCATGGTGCGCTGACGTCTGCAGGGTCTCCAGAGCGACTGCATGAATGAGGCCATTCACTCCCGTCAGCTGTGTGACATCGAGTGGATCCCTCTCTCTCACAGGGAAAGGTGTGCCAGTGGGTGGGCGGGCGCGTCAGCGAGGGGGCGTGTGGCAGCGCATGGCTGCGAGTGGGGAGAAGCCGTTTGCCACGTCACGGGATTCACTCGCAGGGTCTCTCGCCCCCACACTGCTGGCTGCGTCGGCTGGTGGGAGCATCTTGCAGCATTGTATAACTTCCGACGCCCCCGGCGCATCGCCTAAAGTGGGCAGAGCGGGAAGCAAGATTTGGGGCAGGGGGAGGAGAGAGAGAGAGGCAGCAGTGGGGGGGGGGCAACTCCTGCCCATTCAGGAGCACTTGGTACTCCCCAGCCTTGGAAGGCAGAAAGGCAGCCACTCCCGGCTGCTGGTTGCCAAGCACCAGCAAATCTGGTTGCCAAGGGTACGGTAGCCATGGCAACGCAGCCCTGCCACAAGCGATGCACACTCGGAACGTGCCTGTGGCTGTTCACACACAACCTCCTTTTTAGGTGTGTGTGAAATACGCCCCCCCCCCCCATGCAGAAACTGGGAGTTGGTCATGGTGATGCTGGCCCACCCACCACAAAGAAAGGGGGAAGGGGTCACCTGAAGATCATGTAGCTCAGCCTGCTTCTGAGCCCACACATTTTGTTAAGGAAATTGAGATAAGAAAACAGGCTCCCCCAACCTGGCGCCCTCCAGAAGACTTGGACTGCAACTCCCGTGAGCCGCAGAATCATGGGCTGTGCTGGCCGTGGGTAAGGGCAGTGGCAGTCCACACACATCTGGAGGGTCCAGGGCCGGGTTTAGGTTTGATGAGGCCCTCAGCTCCTGAAGGTGATGGGGCCCTTTCTATGTCCAGCTGTCCTTTGTCAACAACAAATTGTCTCTGTTTTTTGTGTTGAATATATGCTATACAGTAATTGATCTATGGTAAGGCATCTAAAGCCATTTGCACATAACAAAATATGTATTTTATTAAATGTACATCCAGGCTTTTTTTTCCCCTTTAAATTTTTTGGGGGCCCCCTAGAGAGTGGGGCCCTAAGCTATAGCTTGTTTAGCTTATACGTAACTCCGGCACTGAGGGTCCCAGGCTGGCGCAGAGGACGCTCTTGCAGGGCGGAAGAACACTTGAGTGCCTTTGAAAGAGACGATGGTTCCATCAGAGGAGTTAAGAGGCTGGTAGGGAAGTGGAAGGTTTTCATCTGGGACCACATTTCCCTGAGTGACCTTGGGGCTGGGGCTGGGCCGACCCTGCTGTTCCCTGGCTGTTGCTGGGGCAACAGGAGCCCTTGGGAGATACAGTTCCGTGGTCCTGGGGTTCTGTGAATAGATTGGTCCCTGCTGGCCTGATCCAGCTGCCTCTTTGTACGTTCTCACATCCCCACACCCTGGGAGCATGAGATGGTCCAGAATCCCTGGGGGGGGGTCCAACTCCCCCCTCCACACACCTCATGCCCTCCAACATTTCTCTGATGAAAATAGGGACGTCCTACTCAGTGATGATGATGGTGATTTTATTATTATTTATACCTCACCCACCTGACTGGGTTGCCCCAGCCACTCTGGGTGACTTCCAACAGATACAAAAACATAATAAAACACTACGCATTTAAAGGTCTGTATAGTTCAAGCTCTGGTTTTCCCAGTAGTGATGTATGGAAGTGAGAGCTGGACCATAAAGAAGGCTGATTGCTGAAGAATTGATGCTTTTGAATTATGGTGCTGGAGGAGACTCTGGAGAGTCCCACGGACTGCAAGAAGATCAAAACTCTCCATTCTGAAGGAAATCAGCCCTGAGTGCTCACTGGAAGGACAGATCCTGAAGCTGAGGCTCCAAGACTTTGGCCACCTCATGAGAAGAGAAGACTCCCTGGAAAAGACCCTGATGTTGGGAAGGATTGAGGGCACAAGGAGAAGGGGACGACAGAGGATGAGATGGTGGGACAGTGTTCTCGAAGCGACCAGCATGAGTTTGACCAAACTGCGGGAGGCAGTGGAAGACAGGAGTGCCTGGCATACTCTGGTCCATGGGGTCACGAAGAGTTGGACACGACTAAACGACTAAACAACAACAACAACAACACATTTAAAAACTTCCCTCTACAGGGCTGCCTACAGATGTCTTCTAAAGGCTTGGGGGTCGCATAACCTTCCAACATTTCTCCATGAAAATAGGGACGTCCTAAGGAAAAGCAGGACATTCCAGGGTCAGATCAGAAACCAGGACGGCTGGGAAATAGGGACACACTTGGAGGGTCTGCCATCTTCTACAGGCAGAGTGAGGCCTCCGGCTCCCTTGGGAAGATGACATCACATCCTTCCTGCCACCAAGAGGGTTTCCAGCCCAGCTCCTGGCAAGTTTCCCACCTTTACAGCGACAACAGCGACTGTTGAGTGGGAGGACACACATTGCCTTTCGTGGCGATGGCGGGGAGGGGGGGAGGCGCATCTCACTTTTCACCTAGAACAATTCCCACGCTTGCCTGGATGCTTATTTACAGCCTGCCAGCCCCCACACCACCCCCAGACACCGCTGAGCTCCCAGCCAGCAGACCTGATCCACAGGTGTCCCCTCCTCTTCCATCAACACAGACGCTTTGCAGCTGCCCGTCTCCAAAGGAGGCTCCCCAAGCAGAAATTCTCCCCCCTGGGGCACCAATGCCACCTGCGCCCCCTCCACCCAGCACCCCTTCCCAAGATGCACTGGGAACTAAAGGACATGGGCTGTTCCCTGTCAAGGGCTCTGCCCGCACTGGGCAGTGATCCATTCTACCACTGAGCAGTGAGCAGCCATGTGGGGGGGGGTGGAGGAAAGCCCCCCCACAATCAGGCTGGAGGGGCTCATCCCATGGTTGTAGCTCCTGCAATGGGGCTCATTCTTCTGTGATGCTGATGGAGACATCCCGGTGGCCAGCTGAGGTCAGGAGCGCCATCTGGGTTGGGCTGGGGGCCAAGGCCCCCCCCCCCAATTTTCAAGAACAGGGCCAGGGCACCTCCATATTCTTCCGCGATGTGTGCACGCCGTGTGCGTACTCCATGCGATGTGCTCACGTCACTCACGCCTCATGCCACGCTCAGGTCACATGCCCAGGCATGCGTGTGACACACCAGCACATTGCGCAACAGGCACAAATGATGCCAGCATGTCGGGTGGCACACACAAATGACATCAGCGTGTTGCGCAGCGAGCACGCATGACGTGAGCACATTGCACGGTGTGTGCGCATGGTGTGGGCATGCGCTTGGCTGAGGTCCTGGTCTTACAAAGGAGCTCATCTGCCCCTTCCGCATGCTCCTCACCCTCCCTGAGTACAGGACCCCAAGAATTGGAGGCGACTCAGCTCATTTCCCCCAATTAACCCCCCACAACTCATAACACTCTGTGGGTTTCCGTGTGTTGGTGAACTAGATGGAGCGATAGTTTGGCTCACCATAAACAGAGCTTGGCCGGCCATCTGCCATGCCTTCAGTGTAATTCCTGCATTGCAGAGGGTCAGACTAGATGACCCTAGGTTGTCCCTTCCGATTCTACTATTCGGTGATTCCATAAGGTTGTTTTCTGGGGCCACTGGGCCCCTGCGATTTGCAGGCCAAAAGCAACAGGCGTGATCAGTGCCATCGCCTGGGCCAGTTACACACACACTCCTTGATTGCCCACCGATTTTTGCCCGCTGAACCATGCCAGCCAAACTGGGGAGAGGCCTGCTTGTGAGCCAGGTGATCACCCGCTCTCTTTGCTCAGGGCGAGGCCAAGGCCAGGGTCCCTCCCACCAACTCCCACCCTGAGCCAGGCCTGTTTTCTCCCAGGCCTCCTTCCACAAAGGACAAGTCACCGTCCAAGCGGCTCATGTCCCTCACTGCCCCCTTCCACCACCTGGGGGGCTAGAAAGCTGCTGCACCCCCTCCAGTTCCTGAGCAAGGCATGCGGCTTGGCAGCCTCAGCTGCAGTCAGGCGGGGGATTGTGTATTGGTGTGCTTGCACAAAGCAGGTGGGGGTGTCTGGCAGCGCGCGGCTCCCCGTCGTCGGCAGGGGCTGGCAGCAAGTGGGTGGCGGAAGCTGGTGGCACAGACATCACAGATGAAGGGTGCCAAGGCCCCAGGGACGCAGCGCCATCACCGTCTGGGTCTCTGATGCTGCCAGCAAGGCTGCGTGGCGTCCCTGGAAGACCTTTCCCTTTCGAACCCATCTCCTGTCTACCAGGATACCTCTGCCCTTAACCTAAAGGACCCCTGACCGTTAGGTCCAGTCGTGACCGACTCTGGAGTTGCGGCGCTCATCTTGTTTTATTGGCTGAGGGAGCCGGCGTACAGCTTCCGGATCATGTGGCCAGCAGGACTAAGCCGCTTCTGGCGAACTAGAGCAGCGCACGGAAACGCCGTTTACCTTCCCGCCGGAGTGGTACCTATTTATCTACTTGCACTTTGATGTGCTTTCGAACTGCTAGGTTGGCAGGAGCAGGGACCGAGCAACGGGAGCTCACCCTGTAATGGGGATTCGAACCGCCGACCGTCTGATCGGCAAGTCTAGGCTCAGTGGTTTAACCCACAGCGCCACCCGCGTCCCTGCCCTTAACCTAGATATGACCAAAAAGAAAGGCACTCTGTGCATGCCCAGAGGTCTTGATCACTTGTTCCAAGGCTTAGCTTTGGCACCGAGAACACCCTGAGGAGCGTTCCCTTTTGCTGTCCTGCAGAGAAAATGGGGAGTCTCGAATGACGGACAGGCATCACCAGTGCCGCCCCCCTTCCTGGAAGAAGTTCTAGGGTTGTGGGGAAGTGGTGAGGTGGGCATCTTTTGCCCTCCCCTGCCTCCCACAACACAGGAACTGGGTTCAGAGGATGAGGAGGCCTCCTCTTTCCTCCTGACCCCAAGGCGGTTTGGGGAGGGGCAGGGAGAGGAGAAGGAGCCCCTTCACATTCAGTTGGGGCTCAGAGGGGGCAGAAGCAGGTTTGGGAAAGGAGCCCTGCCCCCTGCTTTGCCCATGGCAAGGCCACCGTGAGGGTGCGGAGCAGGAATGGCGCTTCCACGAGACAGAGGGAGGCCGCTACCTTGGGAGGCAGAAATTGCCTAGGAATGTCGGCCACGGGGTCTGCTAGCCTAGATTCAGCTCCCAGTCCTGTCAGATTTTGTGCACAGAAGTGGGGGGGGGGGCACCATCTTGTCCTTTGGCTCGGGCTGCTCCAGGGACAGAGGAGAAGGACTCAAGGTGCCCCATGCCTCAAGCGCCCCACTTGTGGGATGCTCTCCCCAGGGAGGCTCAACTGCCGCCTGCCTTATACACCTTTAGGCACCAGGTGAAACACGTTCCTCTTCATTCAGGGCTTAGGCTGATTCACATCAGATGCTCTTTACAATGTGTTCTTGGAGGGGCAGGGGCGTAGCCCCGTCGCTCGGTCCCTGCTCCTGCCAACCTAGCAGTTCAAAAGCACGTCATGTGCAAGTAGATAAATAGGTACCGCTCCGGCAGGAAGGTAAACGGCGTTTCCGTGCACTGCTCTGGTTCGCCAGAAGCGGCTCAGTCATGCTGGCCACATGACCCGGAAGCTATACGCCGGCTCCCTCAGCCAATAAAGCGAGATGAGCGCCGCAACCCCAGAGTCAGCCACGACTGGACCTAACGGTCAGGGGTCCCTTTACCCTTTACCTTACTCTGGGCACACCGGCTAAAGATTCTAGAAAAGGCCTCTCCTCCCTGCCCAATCCTGTTTTAAAGCCATCTAGATTGTTGGCCATTCTCTCCTCCTGCAGGAGAGTTCCATAGTTTAACCATGTGTTACATGCAGAAGAACTGGTGGCCATTCACTTCCACGGCTCCTAGGCCCACTGCTCAATGGTGCTTAGGAAGCGAGGGCTGCCAGTGACTCCCCAGTGTTTTGGTCCCCCTGAGAGAAGCCAGACTCCTTGTCCCTCGCTGAGTTCTGGCAGTTCTGCCACTTCCTGCTGCCTGCCCAGGCTGTTCTGGGAACATGGAAACTGCGTCAGCTGACTCCTGGCGGCACAGCCAGTCTCTGCGCCGAAACAGCAGACGGTGCTTCTGCCACCCTGCCGGCGTCTTTGCCGACGTCCCAGATGGCACCGCTCTGGGGGCCGATCAGGGCCACGTGCCCATTAGGGAGAGGGTGCCAAGCAAACCAAAGGCCCAGCCAGGCCACAAACGGCTGGAGAAAGAGAGAGACACTCCTCAAGGAAAGGAGAGCGCTAGCCATGGATGGGATGAGCCATAGGGAGGGCACACACTCTTCATAGGACCATAGAATTGTAGGAAGGGGCCTCAGGGGTCATCTAGCCCAACCTGCTGCAATGCAGGAAGCGCAGCCAAAGAAAGGAAACTCAGGTCTTTCAGCCTATACATCGCAAGCTCGCACCCTTTTGGTCTGGATGAATCCATCGGCGGCAGCAGGCACCACCCCTGGCCACGGGCTTACAGTCCCAAGCACAATCCAATGAGAGGCAGCGTGGTGCAGGGGTTAGAGTGCCTGACTCGGACCTGAACGACCAGGGTTCAGATCGTCACTTAGCCACAGGGTAGCCTTGGTGGCTGGTCCCTGCCTCTCAGCCTAACCTTCCTCACAGGGTTGTGAGGATTGAACGAGGAGGGGGAGAACGATTTGGGCCACCTTGAGCTCCTCGCAGGAAAGGTGGGAATGAAATGCAATAAATAAACAAATCTGAGACCCCAACAGAAGTCTGGATCAGGACTCAGGGGAAAGGGGGAGGGAAAGAACACCGCCCCGCCCCAAAGGACAGCTCAGCCGCGCATTGGGCTTAGGAGCAAGTTCTGGCACGAGCATCCTTAACGGGAGAGGGATGTGGTGTTGGAAAAGGAAATGGGTCGGGCTGGGGTCAAAGATGGGACGGGTGTTAATAAGAGGGTATTCCAAGCACAGGGTTTGGAGAGCACATGCCAGTCAGGTCAGGGAAGCAGAGACCCCCATAGAGGAAAGTGCACGTGTCCCATCGGGACCATCTGGGAGCCCTGCCAGCCTCTGAGCGATGGGAGAGCGCCCCCTGCCGCGTGGCTGGAGAATCGCTGCCCAGGAACGCGGCCCCTTTGCGCACCGGGGAGTGGGGAGGGGGAGGCCTTGGGGACCCTCCCTAGCCTTCACTCTTAAAGATGCATGGACCCTGGCCTCTTCTGCCCCACACAACCATTGCGCACAGCGGTAGCAAGGAGAAGCAGCCATCTGGCCCCTGGACTGGACTCTTGAACCTTGTGAACTTGGGCGGAACTTGCTTCCAAGTGAGCGTGCATAGAGTCTCACGCTGTTAGGAAAGTTTGCAGCAGTGTAGATTCACACACCCAGCGTGTTTAGTGACCAACTGACCAGAGAAAAACCCTGTGCTTTCAGCAGCAGCTTCATCCCCAGCAATCAACAGATGAAGATTTTAGCTTAGAGAAAAAGCGAGGAAGCGGCGGCATGACAGAAGCCTTCAGGATTAGGCGTTGCATGGAGAAAGCAGGCGCAGAAAAGTTCCCATAGCACTAGAAGTTCGTGGACATCCAGGCAAGCCGATTGCTGGAAGATTCAGGACGGAGAAAAGAAAGTCCTTCACGCAGTGCAGAGTTAAACTGCGGAACTCCCTCCCACAAGACTCGGCTGACTTTAAAAGAGGACTAGATGAATTTATGGAAGAGGATAAGGCTTCCGGTGGCCGCCAGCCAGGATGGCTATTTACCCCTCCACTGTCAGAGGCAGTTATGTCTCTGAAGGTCAGTCATTTTGCTGGAAGCCACCCAGCCAGATGGCGGGGTATAAATTATAAATTTATCATTATCATTGGGGATCTCAGGCCAGGCTCTTCGGTTCCCCCAGGCCAGTGCGGATAGGATGAAGCGCCAAAGTACGCAACTTGGGTGAGGGTCGCAGGCTGCAGCCGTGCGCCAAGTTCCTTTGGAATGTGGCCAATTGAATTCAACGGGCTTTTTACCTTTGAGTAAACATGCACAGGATCGGGCCCACAATAGGTTACCAAAGGGCCCAACTTTTTTTGCGGTTTCCCTTCCGGGCGTCCTCAGCTGCAACCCACAAGGCAGCTGAGATCCCTTTTGCAGAAGCGGCGCGTCCCTTTCCCAGCCTCCCTCAGCACCTGAATCCCATTCTGGTTGTGAGCCGGAGCAGGCTCGGCGGCCCAGCTGCGCGCGCTTAAGCCCCATCCTCAGCCTCTCCCTCCCTCGCGCAGCCAGAAACCCCTGCCCACATTTAACGGGCCAGAATGGATCCCCCGGCGGGTGTGGAGGAGCAGGCGCGCGCCTTGCAGCCCACCCTCCGCCTGCTGGTGGGCTTGCTCATCCCCTGCCTTCTTCTCCTCTTCCTCCTGAACCTCCTGCTCTTGCTGGGCTGGAGACCCACCTGCCGAAGGGTGGGGAGGCGGGAGCTCGGCCAGGCCCCCCCGGCTTCCCCCCGGCTCTTCCAGGTGGTCTCGGGCAGCGCTGTGCTGAGGCAGGATGGCAACGGCAGGGTCGTCCTGCAGCAGCTCCTGCAGCCAGCCGAGGGTCCCGGGGCCCCCCGTGCCTTCCCGCTCCCCTTGTCCGGCAGCAGGGGGGCGGCTGCATCCTCGGGGTCTCGGTCTAGGGGGGCGCCCAGGCCCCATCGCAGCAGCCAAGCTCCGCTGAGGGGCCACCCGGGGAATGGGGCGTCCCGGGGAACCGTTTCCTCCTCCAGTGACCAGGACAAGCATCCCATCTTGGTGCCCCCCAACACGCCCGAGAGTGGCTCAGGGACTGGGGTAAGTAAGCGGTTGAGATAATGGGGGGGGGGGGGGGCGAGTGGCAAACATTGCTTGGGGGCTGCTGCTCTTCCTCTCTCCCCGAGGAAGGTGTTTTATGCTGAGTCTTGACCATTTTATCTTTTGTAAACTGCTTGGAGAGTTTTTTCTTTTTTTAATTAAGTTTTACAAGTATTGTTTTACAAGTATTTTTGGACGCGCATGGCGCTGTGGGTTAAACCACAGAGCCTAGGACTTGCCGATCAGAAGTTTGGTGGTTTGAATCCCTGCCATGGGGTGAGCTCCCGTGGCTCGGTCCCTGCTCCTGCCAACCTAGCAGTTCGAAAGCACGTCAAAGTGCAAGTAGATAAACAGGTACCGCTCCGGCAGGAAGGTAAACGGCGTTTCCGTGCGCTGCTCTGGTTCGCCAGAAGCAGCTCAGTCCTGCTGGCCACATGACCTGGAAGCTGTACGCCGGTTCCCTCGGCCAATAAAGCACGATGAGCACCACAACCCCAGAGTCGGCCACGACTAGACCTAATGGTCAGGGGTTCCTTTACCTTTACCTTTTACAAGTATTATTTACATTCAAATACAATCAATTTTTATGCATACATAGGATCCACTGAATCCTTGGACTTCCTCCACCCCTCTGGGGGTTCCATTGTAAATCTTTATCTGCTGTATCTTATAATGTTACCCAAATTTTCTTCAAATTTCCAGTTTTAACCATAGAATTGTTACAAGTTTTATGACAATCCTGCTAACGTTTTTAAATATTTACAGTGTTCTTGAAGATAACCTATAATTTCCCCCCATTCTTTGTTAAATTTCTTATCTTCTTGGTTTCTGATCCTCCCGGTCAATTTTGCCATTTTGATTATCCATTCTTCTCTGGTTAGGAGTTTATCTTCCTTCCATCTCTGGGCAAAAAGCATCATCACAGCTGTCGTGGCATCCATGAATAGTCTTTTCTGCTCCTTTGGTATCTCTTCACCTATAATTCCTAATAAAAAAGCTTCTGGGTTTTTCACAAAAGTTACCTTAAACATTTTTTTCAACTCATTTTATATCATTTCCCAGAATTCTCTTGTTATCTTGCACATCCACCACATATGGTAGAAAGTGCCTTCTTTCTCTTTGCATTTCCAACATGTATTTGTAGCAGTTCTATACATTTTTGCTAACCTAGTAGGGGTTAAATACCGTGAAGAGTTTATTTCTTTTACAATTGAGGGCTGTGTAGATTTTAGGAAATGAATATAAACTGGGTCCATCTACAGCATTATTCCAGCAGCGCTCTCTCTCTCTCTCTCTCTCTCTCTCTCTCTCTCTCTCTCTCTCTCTTTTCCCTGCCTGGACATGCTGTTGAGATGCCCTGCATGAGAACTGTATGCTCTTCCAGGGAGCGATGCTCTTTCCCTTTAAAACAAAGCAAGATTCTAGCCGGGCAGCAGGGCTTTGCATCAGCACCTCCTTTCAGCAGAAGCTGGGGCAAAGCTCCACCAACCACATTGCCAGGAATGGGAGGAGATCTCCCCATCAGCCTAGCTTTTGGCAGAACGCCACCCCTCTCACCAACTTGGCAGGAGGTGGGGCATTCTGCAGAACTTTGCCACCAGTCCCTATCTGCCCCTAGAAGTTGGAGAGACCAGTGGTGGAGCTGAGTGGCAGAACAGGTGGACTGCTGCTTGAGGAGAGCCGTCTGAGGAGGCTGCCTCACCCAACATGTGAGTTGCCCCACGCTCAGACCACATGGCTCTCACCAGCCTCTCTTGAGTTCCTTTACCAATAATTTAGGACTTTCAACTCTGTAACGAAACCAAGTTTTACTGCCTGGAAACCCCCAACCCCCCTCCCCATGGAATGCTACATGGAAAAGCACATGAATCTGAGAGTTTGTAAGTAAACCATTTTTTAACTTCTCAAATGTGTAGTCTTTTTCTACGCTAGAGGAAGAGGGGAACTTTGGAAGGAACTTAGGGAATATTTCAAAGGTCTACTATAGGCTATTTCCATGCTTTTCTTTGCTGCATAATTTGTGGTTTTAAATCTCTGTTGGGGGTTCTCCCACCACAGAGTACTTGCCCCAAACCTGGATCTTGGCATCCAGTAATTCTCCTCTTATACCTGTTTTTCCCCCCTTGCCACTAACAGTTTCCCATTTCTAGAAGCTCATAGAGCTCTCCTCCAGCACTGGACTTGCCCTCTTGGAGTCTAGTGGCCTTGGTTGTGTAGGCTTTATGGCATAATGGTAACCATAGGGCAAGGCACAAAATGGACCCTCTGTCTTCTCCAGAGAAGATGGAGTCAGGCCTGGGTTTATCTAGCACAGTACTGTCTACACGGATGGCAGCTGCTCTCCAGGGTTTCAGACGAGGGTCTTTCTGCATGCAAGGCAGATTCCCTATCACTGAGCTGAACTCTTCATTTGGAATCACTCTGTTTGGTTTTCAGGGTATCCCAGATAGCACATTCAGCCGCTGCCACACCAGCACCCAGAACAAGGTTTGCCGCAGTAGCAGGTCAGCGTCTGCCACCCACCCACAAGCGGTGCCTTTTGAGCACGGCAGCAGCATCCGATGTGAGGACCAGAGGGCGCAGCTCAACTCTGCAAACTTCACAGCCTCTCAAGGACCAGGCCTGGACTCGGACTTTGGTGCCAGTGCTGGTGAGTGAGTGCCAACACCTCAGGCCTGGGAGTGGGGGCTGCTTTTTACAGACTGCCCAGTGGGGGTTAGATTCTGTTGTGTTCAGCCCTGGGCACCTTGGGTGAAAGAAGGTGGCTGGTGGTGAGCAGGAAAGGAATTTGAGGGGAGGATAAAACTCTCGTCCCAGGAGAGCCAGCTGCAGGAAATAGGGTGAATATTGCCCAGGGAAGGGCAAAGTTGTTCCCCCTCCAACAAAGACAGGGCAAGAAATAAGTACATAAGATGAGTTGCTGGATCAGGCCAGAGAAACCCCATGAGCTGAACCCAAACACAAGAGCCCTCTCCTCTCCTGTGGTCCCAGCAGCTGATATTCAGAGGCATCCTCTAGTCTGAGTTCAATGGACTGAGCTTGGGGTGACCCTGCTGCCGTGGGAATGTTGTGGATAGTAGGAGAGGATATACTGATTAAATATTATCCTTCCTCATTCATGCTAGTGAGCTAGTAGCAGAGCACATTCCCTTGTACATAGCAGGAAGCTAGCTGGTAGATTCGTTTGAATCGCTTGAGTTAAGCAATTCAGTCTGACTTGTCCAGATTGGATTGTTCCTGGTAAATTCCCCTTTATTCCCTCTTAAAACAACGACTCCTTGAAAAGCAATGATAAGAAGTTTACTTACATTCAGTTCACAGTATGATCCTGAAGGCAGGCTTTAGCTTTTAGCTGCACAAGAGAGTGTGAGTTTATCCCATATGGGGATTGAGCCCATGTGCTGCTGGCTGAGAGCCAGCAGACAGCAAAAGAACATCAAGAGAACAGTATCAAGAGAAGAAATGGCATCAAGAGCAACAAGAGAAAGATGGCTGCGTGCCTGGCCCTTTTATGGGGTCTCCCAGGGTCACGCTCATCTAACTGGTCACACGCAGAGGGAGGATGCGCCAGACAGGTGTGACAGGAAGTCCTCCTGGCTGGAGTAACATCCCCATGTGTCCACTCTGGGCAAACAGGAAATGCTGTACTTGACTGCTACAGTGGTATTACAGGTGCTGGGCAGGATGTTAAGCCTTGCAGCGCTGGTGCCATCACTTCCTTGAGCAGCTGACTGATGCCCAGTTTCCAATAGCTTCTTTTCCAGCTTTGGCGTTCCCAGTTGATTCAGCTCCCACGTCCCTCCCTCCCATGTCCTGTTCAATCCTCTTATTCTTCCTGGTCATCTTCCTCCCAGGCACCATTTTTTATTTCGAGATCAGTAGGCACAAACGGTCCTTGCCGGTGTGTAATGGCAGGATAAAATGCTTCAAGCCAGGCCCGTGGCCCTCTGCTGGGGCTGCCTTCCAGCATATTGGAAGACTTGGTTCCTGTCGAATAATGTTGGGCTCATGAAGCACACAGATCATCTCTTGCTGCTCTCCTTTCCATCAAGTGGATGCATACTGGGCATTTTTAGAAAACTTGCCCTGCTGCTCTTAAAGGAGAATTGGGGCTAGGTACCAGCACTCAACCCATTAAATATTTCTGGGTGGGGAGAGAGTTCAGGATAGGGAGATAGGGGCCCCCACCCCCTCCATTGTTTCCACCTCCAACATTCAATGGCTCAAAAGCACTCAACCATAACATGGAATGATTCACGGAATATGGCCAGCTTCCAGTTCCTGGAGTGTCTAAGTTTAGGCCCCTTTTCTTCCTCTCCCAGAATCAAAGCGAGAATTGCCCACATAAAGCAATTGGAAAATCCAGGAATTTGAGCAAAGCTGTGATTTGGCAGCATGATGTCATTTTCTCTCTTCAGAATTCTCCCCCCTCCCAAGCAGCAAAGACAGGCACTCGTCTCTTTGGCATTCAGTGTGAAACTGGAAGCGGGATCTGTTAGGTTCTTTTAGAGGACAATCCATCCCAGGCGACATTGTCCCCCCTCATTGCTAAGTCCTCATTGGCATGGCGGGGGGGGAGCACCCTGAAAGTTTTTCTGTTTTTTTTGTCCTGCAAACCTTGGGAGTCCCCCCCCCCCCCCAAAAGCCTGCGGATGCTTTTCTCCTGTGTAGGAATTGGCCTGTTTTGGCTACATAAGGACCCACGACAATTGGGGAACAAAGCAGCCATAATGGTAGCTAAATTAGCAGGGCTGCTGGCATGTTTGGCTAGTATTTGAGTGGCTTCTTCTCCCCTCCCACCTGTCTTTTGCAGGTGTCTCTGTGAGGATCTTGTCAGATTGCGAAGCAAGTCCAGGAACACCCCTGTTGGGTCGGCTGTTTGAGTGGGACTATTATGACCCCACCTACAAGAGAGAAGACCAGCTCAGTCGGCAGCTGCCTCCCATTCACAGCAAGCAATACTGGCTCTAGCCCAGGGCAGTGGCAGCGGGTGGGTTGTGGGCCAGTGGCTCTCATACACACACCCAGCCCTTTCCACAGAAATGCCTGCCCAAGTTTTTAACTTAATTTATTTTGTGTGTTTGTTTATTTATTTATTTATTTATTTATTGTGTATTTTATCTGTTAAGCACTGGCTGCTAAAAGAAAATTCTTGTCTTAATGTCAAATTCAGAATGAGATTTGCACATCTCCTTGATGCACACTTGATTTGCACTCTCCCTCAAAGCCCTGCATTTCTTTGCACAAACGCAGCCACAAATGCATGGCTGCCCACCCCATCAATTGCTAATCCCTTCACACAATCGGTTTAAGCAAAGGGACACTTGCGCTAGCATGGAAACAAAAAGGATTTAAGGGGAATTGGGGCACATTTTACAGGGAGGGTCCATCTGAGCAGGTCTTGGATGGCAGGAACTCTCAACAGGAATTGGTGGCAGGGACTTGCATTAAAGAGAACACAGATACTCCTGGCACTATTTTTTGCACAGGCCTGTCTTGTGGGTGGGAGGGAGAAAGGAAGCCCTCTGGGGAATCTGCCTCCCTCGCTGTATCATGTAGTACCAGACTTGTGTTCTATCAACTTGTGTTTTATTAAAGAAGATGCTGGAGCTTTTATTCTCTGCTCAGCTGCTTTTTGAAGAATCAAGGAATTGTAGAGTTGGAAGGGACCCCAAAGGGGCATCTAGTCCAATCCCCTGCAATGCGTGTAGGCAGGAGCGCCCCAGCATGTTACTCATTTTACCCAAAGGCTCTTGGTCTTACCTGGAAAGAGAGTGTTGAATGGGCCCCCCAGAGAAAGCACATTAATTCATCCATTAGAAAATCCTCAGTTAGCTTTTCTCTCCTGCCCCTGCCCACTTTTCGTTCACACACTAAGCTTTTGTAGCCTGGAAAAGAGCTTGAAAGTATCTGATGGAGTCTCTCAAGCAGGGGTGAGAAGCAAGACTTTGGGCAAGACTTTTGGAAAGCAGAGGGCTGTTCCTCCAGGCTGAGCAGCAGAAACTGGGATGCAGGTTAAGAGGAAAAACCGAAGCGTGCATCCTTATACATTAAGGGGGCAGTCCTTGACATTTCCTGCTGATTTCTAAGTGCTGAGGTTACAGAACAACCAAGTTGCCGTGGTCTAGAGAAGATCTGAAGTACGCCCCTCTCTTGCTGAAATGTGGTAGCTTCATTTAAGAACACCCTTGAGGCAGGTTCTGAGTAAATTTTATTAACATTATTTCTCTGTGCTTGAAATTTTGTTTTTGCTTGTTTTGGAACCATTGAGAATTGAGTTAGGTCAGCACAAATGAGGTAAAACAGGTGCTTGCTTGAGCCCTAATCCTACTCACAATAGATAAGATGTTCTAGCAGCCAGGTTTCCTGTGTAATTCCAGAAAACAAATGGCTCTTTCCTTTTGCTCTTGGGGAGAGCTTCCATGCAAACCACTAGCCCACAAGGCTAAAGATCTCCAACTTCAGTTTCCCTTTGAATAGCTCCTCGGTTCCATGGAGTGAAAAGGGGTGGAAGCGCAGGACAAAAATAGCATTGGCTGAGCCAATTAAGGGAGTGTTAACGGAAGATTCCCATATTCCTATAGCAACCAAAGTCCGGAAAAAAGATTGCTTATTTTCAAGAGTAAAAACCAGAGAAGGTGGCTTTTGAACCTGAACACTCTGAATGCAAAACTGGTAACTGGGTTGTTGAGAAAAACAAATAGATAATACTATTCTTTATCAAAGCTGGAAAAGAGGGGTCCCAAGAGCAGCAGTTCTTTTTCTGCCTTTAATTTGACTCTCAAATACAACCAGCTTCTCTCACAGCAGCTCAAAGTAAGTCATAGTGAGGTGTTACTTGGAATTGCTAAGGATTTCTATCCTGCTGATTTGATAAGCAACACAGCCAGTTCTCTACTCAGAAATGTCTGGCTTGATCACAGAAGCAAGACGTCTTTTGCCCAAGGTTCCAAATTGCAATTGTGCCCAATATCACAAAGAGGACACAGAGGTGAGAGCCACAAAACATGTCACAAGTCATCCTGAAGGAGAGGTTTATCAAATAGGTTAGTTTAGCTCTTTCATGTGATGTCCTGTAGTGCCCATCTGTAGGAACACTCATGGATGAGCCTCTATAAAAAAGCACACCCAAACACGTAAGTTATATATATATTTAAACTAAAGAGTGGCCTTGGTAGATCAGGCTTCAAGGGGTTCCCTCTAGCCTAGCATCCTGTTCTCACAGCAGCCAAGCAAATGTCCTAACTGGCATCTCACAAGTAGGAGACGAAGGCAACAACAGCTGTGCAAACGGCATTCAGAAGCATTTTGGTTCTGATATTGCAATTGTGTTTTGTTGCAAGTGGCAGAAAATTTCATTAACTCTGCCCTGTGTTAAAAAAGAGCAAATCTTTCAGTTTAACTGGATGCTCTCAGGTATTATATGAGGCTCCTCCTCACCCTAATCCCATTCCCCTATGACAGGCACATCCAACTCCCAAGAGACTGATTTATTCCCAGTACGTATAAAAAAAACTGGCAGTGATCTACACGTTGTCTTTGGAGGGAGGAGGAGCATGCATGGGGTGGGTAGATTGCCCAGAGTTCTTGAGCTTTTTTGTGGAGGATTGCCCAGAGTTCTTGAGCCCAGAGTTCTTCAGCTTTTAACTTTCGGTAAACTTTATTTAATCCCACGATCGATAAGGGTCCTGCAATCTACCAGGATCAGCCGGAGATCTACCAGTACATCGCGACCTACTGGTTGGACATGCCTGCCCTGAGATACACCTCCATCCTGTTGTTCCCAGCTTACTTTTCTTCTCAACTGAAAAGTCACAATAGTTGTAAGCTTTCCTGAGGGAGTTTCTTCTGCCTCTCGATCATTTTGGTCACCCTTTTATGCACATTTCCCAGATTTACAGTAACTTTTCTGAGATGTGGCAACCAGTACTGTGAACAGTGCATTCAAACCATGGATTTGTGTAGAGGAACTGATGCAAGTTTTAGTGTCACACCTTTTAGTCAGTAAGCCTGAGGGCAGGGACTCTTGTATTGGTAAACAAGTTTGGGAACCTCTTTTCAGCTGAAGAACAGGGTAAATAAATATATGCATTAACTGTATTAGCTCCCACGGTAACATTCAATGTACACACAGCTGTGTCCTGTCAGATGTGGATTTGGGAATGAAAAAGTCTATGTGCAAAGGTGTATCTAATCACTTTGAGAGGTAGCCTTACGCGAGTGCCATTTACAGCAGAAGTGGTTGGGAAAGGGGCAAAACAGGTACTTTTCATTCTATCTGCACAAGGTTACGTGGATCTGTATGCAATGTAATCTGCTCTGGTTCAAAATAACCAGCCCCCAAACCACCTCTAAAGTTAGCATGTGAACCAGAATCGAAAACTTCAGCTTTAAATGCTGATGAACTAGCCTAGAACTGCATCTAGCAGTTGCAGTGTTTCTGAGCACCGTGATGAGAGAGCGCTGGCATTTGGTGAAGAAAGAGAAATCCCTTCCATCCAGCCCAGGTCCCCACCAGATGCTAGCTCTTGGTGCAGACTTTTGACCAACTCTTCTTCCTACCCACAAGGCATGCTGATGCCTACTTCTGATGAGGCATCGTTAAGTTGAAGGGGGTGTCTCTAACATAATTCTAGCTTGTGGTGCCAACACAGAAGGATAAGTAAAAAGGGAAAGAACCTCTACTTCAACCCTTGGATTTCTTCAGAGAAAGAACCATTGTAAACACAAACAAAAAACAGAGCCATATTCCAAGAAGGACACAAGCAAACAGAGTTCCTGAAATTGTAATAATTGGTCTGGGGGTGGAATTCAGCCACCAAATGACAAAAACGGTGAACATGAAGATAATAAGAGGGCAGGCCCAACAGCTTATTAATTGCCAGCTGTTCCTGCTCCGAAATTGTGTTCTATGAAAGTGAGGCCCTTTTCTCAGTATTCCAACATTGAAAGGTTGTTTATGTGCAGATTGTTAGGATCATTTCATCACCAACTTTTGTTTTGTGGTTCTATGCCTTGTAGGGTACAATCCACTGGAAGCTTCTCCTATTCAAGCTCTCCCAGAACACGTTTAAGTTCTACACAGGTGGTCCTACTGATTCATGCCTCAAAAGTCAGCCACAGGGCCAGTATTATGGAAGTTAAGTGAAGTATGTTGGGTAAATGTGTTTTATTGTCTTTGTTCCCACAGAACTGAAGGAACGCCCTGCACTGATTATGCCCCAACAATTCAGCCCCTTCAAAAGCAAAGTTTCAAACCTCTTAAGAGTTAGTGCACCCGTTAAAGAGCTGTGAGCCAACAAGCCCCTGGTTCTCCCTCCATTCTCCCATCTATCCCATTTGCCGCTGAAGAGGTACCCACAACTCCAGCCCACCAAATCCCCACCACACACAACGAGGACAGGTATTGCATCTTTTACATCTGGCAAGTCCATCAGCTGGCAAAATCCTCGCTATCCCCCATCCTGGTACAACTGCTGTTTTAACCCAAACAGGTCCCTTTCTTAATCTGTCTCATCTGCCTTCCTTTGGTTTTACCCAAGAACTTTACCAAAGCCCTATAATATCTCTACCCATCCTCCCCGGACAACTTCCCCATCTCTTTCTAACAAGCAAGTAACACCACCACCAAGACCCCCTTGTCCCTTTATCGGACCACACCCACATTTTCCCCCTATGGCATGCTTGTAAGAACAACTGTTGGATTCATTTTAAACTGAGCCTGTTTGTGTGTCGTCTACAAAGTCCCTTTTTTGATCCAGTACCTTTATTTTTGCTTTATCTTTCTTTGTCAACTGTTGGGGTGCAAAATTCCAGGATGCACCCCGGTCTTAATGTCAAAAGATCCTTAGAACTGTCAGATTCCATGTGAAAACTGTAGGCTTGTGTGCAAACCACAGCGTTTGTAACACTACTAAGTCCTAATGGAGACCATAAACCCTGCAACCAAGAAGATGACACAAGCTGCAGAGATGAAGTTCATGGAGCAAATCCCGGTTGGGGCACAGAAAACCCTGACCTTCAGGGTGGCACTAACACCTCCCTCCCACACGTGAGCAAAGCCTTCAAGCACATCCCCTTCCTCTTGTGACCCTAAAGTACCACCTCTGCTTACAGAAACACTATTATCAGGCATGAGCTTCCACTCCTGGCAAACTTTAAATATTTTCTACTGAAAGAATCCCTGGAAGTCCTGTACAAACTGACTGTTAAAAGCACTAGGAGTCCTGCTGTCCTAAAACTGCACAGGCAGCCCGGATGGCCAAAGCAGCAGAAAAACGACCAACAGGAAGGAAGGAAGGAAGGAAGGAAGACCAATGCCAACTTGAACTTATGGGATTTTTTTTAATTTATTTTTGTGGGTTTTAAACTTTCAAACTTTTTGTTTTTACAGGCTATTGTACCCGTTGCTAAAGCTGCTGATTCTGCCATAAAACTAGAACAGAAATTTCCCAGAAGTGTAGTCAGTTCCTCAACTGCCCGCCCACCTGCCTCCCAACCAACATTGCATTTGCAGCAGCAGCAACAGACTCCTGCTGACAGAGTCTGGCACGCAGCTAAACGGGTCTGACCAAGGAATGAAGAAGCCAGGAGTCCACTGACCATTGGAATCGCCCTGTACAACACGGCCTGCTCTGCAGTTTGGTCCGCTCTGGCAGCACTTTAACCATAGAGGTCGTCATCGTTGTCTTCACTGTATACGTTCCCACCACCGGTGCCTCCGGTGCCCTGGCTGGGTCCAGCACCACCCTGGTTACCTGATGGGAATCTGCAAAGAACAGCCAGAGAAGAGCAGCTGTTGAATACCTTCCACGGAGCAGGAGGCCATCAAGGCTGCTTGGGGTAAGCCACAGCCACCTTCTTCCCCATGACCAGTTCTCCCTTCGCAGCTGTGGCTCGAAAGTCTCAAATTACCTGACCTGTCAAAGTGGCCCTCAACAGCTGGCCACTTCTGGGTCTGGCCCTCTGGCCAGATCCAGTTCCCCACCTTTGCTGTGACACAGAAATGCATGGCAGACGCCCTACCTCAAAGTGCCATCTCAGAGCCCTCTGGGTTTCTGGCTCTCTGGCCAAGCGTCAAGACATCACATGTCCTGTATGCTTCATCCCATTTTACACCTTGCTGTGGAAGGAGGAGCCACACAAATGGGTTCCCCCTCTGCTCAGTTCCATGCAGGCCCTTCACTCTGTCGTGAAGGCACAGAGCTACAAGGGACACCTCAGGATGACAGAGATCCTGGGTAGTAACAGGGAGGGGAGGGGATACGGCAGCAGTGCTGGGCTACAGAGGGAAGAGATCTACAAACAGATCCAGTCCCCTCTCACTAAACTCTAAGTACCAAGCAGCTTAAACCTGCACAACAGTCATGCCATTTTGGTAAAAAAATTAATAAAAATTAATTCACGGATTCACATAAACATACTCTTCCAAAAGCTGCAAATACCATCTTGATAAAGGGGGAGGGGGACCCAACACCTCGTACTGGGGAAACACAAGTAGCGATGGCAATCACTGCGTTCCTCGTCCCGTCTACTGGGAGCTGTAAGCTCTCATGGCAAGATAGGTTTTGGAATGTGGACAGCACTTTTCTGACAGAAGGTACTGTGCAAAGGCCCAGTAGGAAAAGCAGCTCTGTACACCACAGAACCACAAGTTGCACATTTTTGACACCAGCTGTGGTGGACCTCTTTTGGACCTCTCCAAAAACCCAGGGTCATAAATGAAGTCCCATGTAATATGAAGAGCTACTAAGAGGGAGGACACAAAGTCTATGCCAAGATGCTCTGCTCACCTGAAGCTACCAAAGCCGCGGCTCTGCTGAAGGGTCTGTGCAAACATCTCATATTTGCGGATATCGTTGTCGCTGACTGAGCGGCGGGCGAAGCGCATGGCCTCCTCAAAGTGATCACGCCGGATCTCAGGGACTGGGTCATCCTCCTCCACTTCCTAAACCGGCAAAGTCACAGTTAGGAGCACAAGGTGCCACCAACAGCCACAGTCAACCCCCCCTTCCCACCCCAAGAGTTAATATCCACCACAAGTCCAAAGACACTCACCATGGCAGAAGGGTTGGTCTGCCTCTCCCTCTCCCGCCTGATCTCGTTCTCAATCGACTCCCGGATGGCCAGCTTACAGGCCCGCTGGCAAATTTCAGTTAAATCGGCTCCTGAAAAGCCATTGGTCATCTTAGCCAGAAAATCCAGGTCCACGTCCTGAGGAAACACGGGAGGTCCCACATTAATTTATAAAGCCAACTTATCCCCTGCCCTTCCAATGCATTTCCATCATGCAGGGCAGTGCACCGCATAAAAAGAAATAAAACTGCGCAACAAAAAACAGGCGCAGCAGATAAAAACAAACATTTTAAAATGAGGTTTACTACATAAAACACAAATCAATTGCCAAGTAAGACAAATGTTTGTCAGAACAAAGTAACTTTAATCAGTTGTCAGGAAGGGTTGGACTAGATGACCCTTGGGTACCTCCCAACTCTTAAGATTCTATGAACTATGAGAAGGTGAATTTTTTAAAAAATGATATCCCACCCTTCACTCTAATGCAAATACTTTTTCTTTTCCCACCATGAAGAATTGGCAAGCAAATATTTCAATGCATCTTGATTAAAAACTGGAGGGGCGTCAGAAGGCTAAATAAAGTTGCGTCATGGTCCAAGTCATGACCTCTGATCTCTGCAGGACTCCTAAGTTCTCTGCAGACACAAAAAGTGACATTTATCTGTACCCCACCCCCCACAGCATTCCTGTCAGCCCAAAACCTGCCTTGGCAACAGGCGATTTCCTCAGGTTGGCCTTGAGAATGGCCACACGAGACTTCTCATCAGG
The DNA here is from genome assembly GCF_964106645.2 of Podarcis pityusensis. Taxonomy (NCBI): domain Eukaryota; kingdom Metazoa; phylum Chordata; class Lepidosauria; order Squamata; family Lacertidae; genus Podarcis; species Podarcis pityusensis. Next base: position 1,070,825 of record NC_138036.1, on the reverse strand, counting down.
CAGTGGGATGTAGATCAGCTGGTCCAGGCGCCCAGGGCGCAGGATGGCGGGATCAATGATGTCCGGCCGGTTAGTGGCGCCAATGATGAAAACGTTCTTTTTGGTTGACATGCCGTCCATTTCTGTTAGGATCTGGTTGATGACTCTGTCTGCGGCGCCGCCACCATCCCCTATGTTTCCACCACGGGCCTTTGCAATGGAGTCCAGCTCATCAAAGAACAGCACACAGGGAGCAGCTTGGCGGGCCTGCGTGGAGGAAGGATGCTCGGTCAGACCTCAAAACATGCAAGCGCTAGGAAACCAATTCACCAGACCTGGCATGGAAATGCCAGTGGGAAAATCCAGCAGGGAGAGCTGTACCTTGTCAAAGATCTCCCGCACGTTGGCCTCGGACTCTCCAAACCACATGGTGAGCAGTTCTGGACCCTTGATAGAGATGAAGTTGGCCTGGCATTCGTTGGCAATGGCTTTGGCCAGCAGGGTCTTTCCACAGCCAGGAGGCCCATAAAACAACACCCCTTTGGAGGGGGTCATGCCAAACTTAAGGAATTTGTCAGGATGCTCTACTGGATACTGTGGAAGGAAGAAGATCAGTATCAGCCCCACAAGGTTAAAGGGAAGGGAGGAGAGAACATCCTGAGCTCAGGGCCTCGCCACACTGTGTTGTTTGTGGCCGTGGAGCACTTGGAAAGGGCTCTGTAGTAGCAAGCAATGCTTCACTGAGCCACAGAGAGGCAGAGGTGCAACATCCGCTCAGAGTTGGACGTCTGTTCTTTCCTCGCACATGCTGCTGCTGCTACTTCTTATAGAATAGCCCGGGAGTATAAGCCGGCATCCCCTCACCTACTGGATGAGCACAAGCTGGTGACCCTGGTAAAGGCCTGGGGGTCGGCAGATTGAGGATTTTATGGCGTCATGGTCGTTAATCTCACCACAAACGCACAACCCAAAATTATATAACTGATGCTTACACTGGAGCAGCCATATGGTGCCAAACATAAATGACACACAAGTAATGCTGTGACTGAAAACAATCCAGCTTAAAAGCTCAGAGAAAGTGAGATCTTCTGTTCTGAAGTCAGCCACGAGAGCGCTACCCCCAGGATCCTAAAGGAACATCGCCAGCTGCGTTTATAAATGCAGAGAAAGTACATAAGCCACGTTCCTTGGCAAGTATGTGGCCCTAAACCTGCAGGTCTCATTACAGGGCTCTGAGTTTTGTAAAAAGACTTGGCAGGCATTAGAAACAGAACCATTCAAGCAAGATACACTTAAACAGCCAAGAGAACAGAGAAGGCTTATGTGACAGTGGGGCCTCCCTGTTCAGTAACTGGAAGGGTGTGCAAGAGCTATGTGCAGCCCTTAGTCAGGACTACCTCCTACACTTTTAACCGAGAAACAGTAGAAGTTCAAAGAACATCTGGTTATCCGGCTCTCCCCCCCCCATATCCCGCCAATGTAGCATCCATTTATATTTAAAGAACAATTTATATTTTCCTGTGCAAAAGAGTGACTGATAACCAATGCTGCTGCCCATGACTAGGCCCTCAGCTTGGTCTAAGGATGGTAACTGGGAGTCTGACATCAACAGCCTCACCTGTACAAGCTCCTGCAGTTCTCGCTTGACGTCTTCCAAGCCTCCAATGTCTTGCCAAGTAACTTGTGGCACTTCTACCACTGTCTCGCGCAGGGCTGAGGGGTTGCTCTGGCTCAGGGCCCACTGCAAGGAGAGGTGGAAAGAGGTGGTTCATTGACACATGCACAATTTGCCGGCATGATCCCCCACACCCACAGAGAGAAGACATGGACACATCCCCCTTACCCTGAAGTCATCCATGGTCACAGCCAACGAGTTCATCACTTCAGCATCAATGGTCTCATCCTCAAGGTCGATGAGATCCATCTTCTTCCGGATGGCCTGAAGAGCTGCCTCGGAGCACAAAGCAGCCAAGTCTGCACCCACATGGCCGTGGGTCTCATTAGCCACCTGAAGCAGGAGAAGAAGAAGCAGGAGTAAGCAGGTGCTCCAAGCGGCAGTTCCTTGAGGAAAAGGAACCCAGCTGCTCCAACCACTCAAGAAGACCCCAAAAATCGGTCCCTCAAAATGCTCTGAACCGCGGACTTCCTGTTTCCGGCGGTGGAAAATGGCTGATCCCACACAATCGGACTTCAGCCGTTCCGATAATTCAGGGCTGATATGGGGTTTGCAAAAAGATGTTTTTTTGATTACGAGCGAGAGAGAGGGCTAAATGGATGTCTGGCAGCCCCCCTCTAGGGCCCGGAGGGAGGACTGGGAAGATTCCAAAGGCCAATTGCTAACTGTCTGATATATGGCTGCATTGCAAACAGTCTGTTTAAGATAAATCAACAAGGAGGGTACAGAAGGAAATTTCTCTCTGTTTCTTTGATAACACCTGGACGGGAAAGATTAACGATCTGGGAGCTGCCAAAATAACAACTCTCAAAGAGCTGGACAGAACTTTGAAATTGGATGCAATTAAATGAAGCGGTGCGATGAAAAAACAGCTGAAGGAGTACAATATACGGACAAATCTGCACTCCATAGAAAAAAAAAGTATCGGTTTTCTGACATGAATGAGGATCGTAGAACCAGAGTCAAAATGTGGAAGGGAAAAATCGGATATGGAATTATGAATAACATTGAGGATGATGAGAGGCAGGACTATGATGTTGAATGCACTTCGAAATTCAGACCATGGGAAGTCAAAACAAAATTATTACAATTTGGAAGACAATTGGACCTTTTTTATTTTAGTTTTTTATTTTTATTGGATCTGATTTGATATGTTAATTGGATGTTTTTATTGGAAAATTAATAAACGCTTTAAAAAAAAAGAAAGAAAGAAGAAGACCCCAAAAATCATGACGCTTGTGAGCCTTATCACATAGGGGCAAGAAAAGAAACCAACGAACCTGTTCCAGATCAACATCATCAGCCAGCTTCATGTTCTTGGTGTGAATCTGCAAGATCTCCAGGCGGCCAGTAGCATCAGGAATGCCAATGTCCACCTCCCTATCAAAGCGACCTGCGGGGCACCAAAATCAACACTGACATTTGCTTCTGTACTTACGTCACTCCCCCATGCACAAAGGCCACCAAGGCCAAGCCCACATGCCGCAGAACAGCAAAATGGGAGCACTGGGTGTTAAAAAGACCTCAGGGAAACACAACAGTTAATGGACATTCCCCACAAGGTAACAAGATGATGTTTAACAAGTGAAGAAGCTTTATCTCAGCAGTGTGCTTTCAGGCTGTGTTTGTACGATTATTGACTTGAAAAGAAACTCTATTCAATTTCAGAGAATATGTGTTTTAAGACCAAGGTAAGAAAAGAGGTCTCTTTCAGTAAAAAAGAAAGAAAAAGGAAGTTATTTGATCCAACTTGTTAAATTAGCTGCCATTAACACAGACACCCTTTCCCAAACATAATTATATACATTTTAAAGAGAAGGTTAATGGGGTCAGTGTTACTTATCCTGCCTTCCACATTCTCTCATATTTATCAGAGGAAGGGTGGTTTTGTTTTTGTTTTTTAAAGAGTCAAGTTTAGCCTTCCTTAATATGCTGTTTTTCTACATAGCAGCATTCACACATGAAAATCTCCAGGTGCAGCTGGAAGTGGTACAATCCAGGAAATGGTTTTTTAAATTCATTTCTGCTGCATATACGAACTAGGCAATCAGCTCTCTGCTATCAAGCAATGTCTGTTTGAAAGGTGCCCACCAAGAAGCGTGCACTCTCTCTCTGTTGGTTAGAGCATGGTACTGATAACACCAAGGTTGCAGGTTCAATCCCATACGGGACAGCTGCATATTCCTGCATTGCAGGGGGTTGGACTAGATAACCCTCAGGGTCCCTTCCAACTTGACAATGCTACACTGCTACGACTCCTCTCCTGCCACCACGTCTGTACCCTCACTATCATGTGAAAGTCTAAGCAAAGGTGCACTGTGATTTGTACATATACAGTACACAGCTTTCTGTTTTTAAGTGGCACTGGGAGTTTACAAGCTGAGCAAACCTGAAATTTCTCCCAGGGGCTAAAAATACTAATAAAGGAGACTGCACTGCATCCATGCTTTGTGCAGGTCTGCTCTAGTACTTAAGTTACCCACAGACTATTGCAAGTATTGAGCCAACATCTATCACACTGTAACACCCTCACAACAGAACAAGCCTAGTTACCAAATCGCCGGAGTGCTGGATCAATGCTGTTGGGTCTGTTGGTAGCAGCCATTACAATCACATGCGCTCGCTGCTTCAGGCCATCCATAAGTGTAAGCAACTGAGACACAATGCGCCGTTCTACTTCGCCATGTGTCTGTGGAGAGAACAGCCAATAGTGTGAAGATCTGCTAGGAAAGCGCCCGATCCCAAGGCACAAGTCGGGGTACAGCTTCACCACAAGCCACCCTTTCCCCTGGCCCCCAAAAATCAAGCTTAAAAACCAAGCAGTAAGATAATCCAGCCCAAGTAGTAATTCTAGGGCAAACATGGGATCAAATGCAGACTTCAGTTCAGGACCTACGAGATGCATAACGCAAACTGGAGGAAAATGCTGGCAACCCAACACCAACTCCTTTCTGTTGCAAGCTGCCCAAAGTGGCTGGGAAAACCAGTCAGATGGGAAGGGAACAAGTAATAAATTACTACTGCTGCTACTACTACTACTACTACTGTGGCAAGAACTCCTATCATCACCATCAACATCCAGAATGGGTAGGTGTGCTGCCTAGCCCTCCTCTCAGAAGGTCAGTTTACAAAGCAGAAAACCTAACTAGGCCTAGCAATGAAGTGTAGCTCCTCTGCCATGCAACTCATAAGAACGCTAAGCTTCCTTACAATACCTGATTGCAGGAGACAGAACATTCGGAGAGCTTAAGTCCAGACTGAGGGCCTTCAACATGCCTTGGGACAGCCAAGCGCCACCTGCACCCCAGCCTATCACTCACCACTTGCTCAAGAATCCCTTCTCAAAGTGCTGTAGCCATAGAACTGAGCTCCATCAACGGATTGGCAGAAGACTCACCTTCTCTCTTTTTGGAGCAATGGCATCCAGCTCATCAATGAAGATGATTGCCGGAGCATTCTTCTCCGCTTCCTCAAAGGCCTTCCGCAGGTTGCTCTCCGACTCACCCGCCAACTTGCTCATAATCTCAGGCCCTGTGGGAAAATGGCAGTATGTTACTTAAAGAGGAAGAAGGTGACAGCAGTCGCAAATGACAAACCCAAGTCACAGTCCTGTTTAAAGCAGCACTGCTGGTAGGAACCTGAGAAGAGGAAAACCAAAGAGACCCCAGCTTCATCTCATCTATCAGGCAAGAGACCCCATCTTTTCTACATACAGCGGACTTTAGCTTTGGCCTCAGAAATTAGCTAGAAGCAAGCAAGCTATATTAGTTTTGGCCTTCCCGGTAACATTTTAACCCAGCTTGAATGGGGAAGAGCCAAAACTTTTGATTTGTCTGTTACTTTTTCACCCTCCTGACTAATCTCCCGTAAGCACTACATTGCGGTGGTCAGCAAAAGCTTTCAGAAGGCTGCTGGCACCGAACTCCCCTATCTCGTGACCATGTCCTTTTCTCTTCCCTAAAAATAGTACTGACCACTGTTCGACACTCCCATTGTTCTAGGTGCATTTTGCAACAGGGAATTTCATTAGTGCGAGCAGTTTCTGAGCTGTGGGTGCAATACTGGGCCTACGATTTCAGATTTAAACTGCAGAATGGAAGGAAAGGACCTTTTTCTGCCTCCCCACTGCCAGCTACTCTCTGAAGACTGGAGAAGACCCTATTAAGAATATTAGGGGGGTGGGAAGGGGAAGGGCTAGACCATGTGAAAAATGAACATAGTACCTTAGCTGCAGTTCATTCATTTTCAGCTTTGTATTCTTGTTAAAAAAAAGGGCGCCTAGACATTCTGTTGTCGTGCCCTAATCTTGGTTTAAGGTGCCCTTTAGCTCCTAGCTTCCATATATCAGTTTCTAACCGTGGTACTGACCACGTTAATAATCAGCAGAACAAGCTAGAGAAATCCCCAAACATGCCATCAACCCCTTAGCCAGGTGACCAAGTTGGAACCAACGCATTTGAAATGTATAAATCTGTGTGATCCTTGCCGTGTAACCTTTGTACATGATTTGGAACTGGATTTCCGCTGTATCTTCTGACTGCAGTCTGAGCAAACCTTTTCTTTTTCCACCTGTGGTGTGATATTATTTGGCTCGTCACCCCAGTTGGACTGTTTGTCCATAACACTGTCCACGTAGCACTCAAACTCCTTTCCAACCCAACACCTGAGCCGATCAACAGTGGCAGCCCCAAACTTCCAGTCTGGGAACTACTCCATCTGCTCCGTATCCTGGCTTTCCATTTCTCCTCTCTGCCTTTCAATGACTCCATTAACATGCAACTACGGCTTAGTGTGAATGTGCAAGAATGTAGGTTCCTGGAGGGAAGATCATGGCTGCTTAGCTCCTCTCCCAGTCATGCTGCTGGTGCCGCCCTGCTGTGAGCTAAGCCATGGATTGGATTGGCATGTCCTGTAAACCTAAGCTCACAGTTTGTCTCACTCCAGACATGCCACAAGCTGTAACCAAGGTCTATTCTCCTTTCACTGCTTGTGGTTTGTCTGAAACAAGACAACATGATAAGCCAAGCCATGGTTCAACTCACAAAAATGCAGCAGCAGACCAGAGGGACAAAGCGGCTGCCATCTCCTCTCCGGGAGCCTGCACACACATGCCAAGTCATGGATTGGCTGAAGGTTGTGTGTGAACTGAGCCAATGAACCTCTGCAGACTGATGTAGCTATTTTCGATTCAAAAACAGAGAGTACAGTGGTACCTCGGGTTAAGTACTTAATTCGTTCTGGAGGTCCATACTTAACCTGAAGCTGTTCTTAAACTGAAGACCACTTTAGCTAATGGGGCCTCTTGCTGCCGCCGGAGCACGATTTCTGTTTTCATCCTGAAGCAAAGTTCTTAACCTGAAGCACTATTTCTGGTTTAGCAGAGTCTGTAACCTGAAGCGTCTGCAACCCGAGGTACCACTGTAGACTCACCACTTTCTATTCACCTGAAATTGACCTGCATAGATCAAAGTACTTCCTTTAGGCTCCTCAAGGGGCAAGTGAGGTTTCCAAGGAGACAGGTTCTCTATTGACAACTGAGTTTGGCAAAGCCTTTCATAAACACCCAGCACCCAAGGGAAGAATAAGGATCCTCCCCTGAAGCAAGGCTGAGTTGAGATCTTATAACTGAAAATGGGCAGCTGTTTCCAAGAGTTTAGTACTACGTTCTCTGTTAAAGTGGTGCATTTTGATATATTGTTATATTTTATTTGCTGCCTACATTGTAATTTTGAGCTGTTGCCCTACATTGCATTGATAACATTTGCTATTTATTTAGGTTATTTTGAGGTCACCTAATAACTGAAGAGTCTGTGTCAGTTCCTAGACTGAGAAGCATGTGCTCAATGCAGTGCTCTTCTGGCCTTCATCCAGGATTTTACAGAACTCCCTTTGGTACTAATATCAAAAGGTGGAGAGAAGCAGCTCTATAGAAGGAGAGCACAGCAGGGGGGCTCTGCTCCCCTGCTCATGGGCAACCACCATGATGATCCAGGAGGAAAGGGAGCTGCGCATCACTGCAAGCTGGCTAGGAAGCACAAGTATACCAAAAAGTGCCCAAAGTCACCTGGCAGCAATACACAATATGATGCAATCTCATCCAACAGAGAAAGAAGATACTGAAACTGAGATGTAATTTTAGCAAGGAATCCTCCATACCGAAAATTTAACTCTTGTGAAAGGTCTTGTCCACAAGGAAAGACATTTTAAAAACAGGCTCTACTTGAAAGGCTCACTTGTTCTCCTCCTCACTGCCTTTTGCTCAGTATCAAGCTAGCCATACAGCTGAAGGAGTCAACGTGAGCATGACCCCAGCAACTCAGACATAGTGACTTCCATGCACTTTATGGGGGGCTTCCCTTGCACCTGATCCAGAAGCTGTAGTTAGTTTGGAAATCTGCAGCACAGCTGCTGATAGGAGTAAGACCCTGCTGGCATATAATATCTCTGCTCAGAGATCGGCTCAGAGATTGGTTACCAATCTGCTACAAGAACAAGTGCAAGGCATAGAGCCCGGAACAGTTTTGGGACCAGTTTACTTGCAGGATTACCTTACCCTAGAAAAGCCCACTCAACCGCTTCACTCTGTGGAACTGTCACTGTCATCAATGCCGCATCACTCATTCCACAGTTGCAAGTAAACGGAACATTTTAGCGTGGCAGCATCTAGCCTTTGCAACTCCCTGCTTATGGACCAGGGGGATTATTGCATTGTCTTTGTTTTCATTTTTATTATGTATTATGTGTTTTTTATATTGTGATTTTATGTTGTGAACCACCCTCAGATCTGTGGGTATAAAGACCATATAAAATTTATAATAATAATAATAATAATAATAATAATAATGTGGGTGCCTTCACTAGACTTTTCCAAAACTGCCTTCACTACACTTTTCCAAAACCTATCCAGGCATGCAGAAGCTACATGTGCTTTAATCCGTTTTAGCTTACTGTTTATTTTTATTAAATACCCATTTTAAATGTCTTTTATTGATAATTTTAATGGGGGTTTTTGTAAACCAATTTGAGGCTTTAACAAACACTATATAAACTTGGATAAATAAAACAAAAACCATGAAGCTGCTCCCAGGCACTCACCGTTGATGAGGAAGAAGAAAGCTCCAGTCTCATTAGCCACTGCTCGGGCAATCAAGGTCTTCCCAGTACCCGGTGGACCATACAGCAGGATTCCACGGGGAGGCTAGAGAAAGGCAGGTACGTTGCTTAGCATTTGAGGGTTAAATCCAAATTCTGGTAAAGACCTGTAGTGCTATCCAGAAAGTATCTGTGCAGTCTGGGATCAACCAGTACCATACATCGCCAGCTTGGCCCTAGGACTGTGGGTGCCTTGGGCCGTGCACGCCTGACATTGGCACGCCCGCCGGAGTGTGCACATGACGTCACATGTGCACATCAGCAAGCGTGCTCATGTAAGACCACATGCCTCCCGGCACAAACATCTGTGGCCAGTCCTGTCATGGGGAATGTTGTGGGGCCTGGAACACCCACAGCCCTACACACTCAGCACCTATGTACACCACAGAGGACTAAGCAAGGAAGGGCTAGTTTGCACCATCCTGGTCTGTGCCTGGTCTGCTCTCCCAGTCAGCAAGAGTGTGTGGGTTTTCACTGCAGCACTCTGTTTGACCTGCATGGTTATCTGCCTGCAGGTAAGTGTGTCTGTGCTGACTGTAGCATGGGACACTGCTTGATTGCTGGCTGGGTGAATACAGGCAGGGGTGTGGTAAAGGACCTGCCAAGGGTGGCAGGGGATGATGCCAAAGGGATTCACCACCACTTCAGGAGTCACAGAGACAGGTTCCGGTCAGCGCCATTAGCGAACTTCCGGTCCGCGCCATTAGCGAACGGAGGATTCCCTTTGTTTCGGAGGGAATCGGCTCCGCGAAAATCGGGTCCTGAGCACTGCGGCGGAGCGGGGACCCTCAGAAATCGCAGGCGGTGAAGCCTGCGAACGTGGAGACTCGGCGGGCACCCTTCAGCGCCCCCCCAACTCGCGAGGAAGCCTTTTTTTGAGGCTTCGGAGCGGAACGGGGGAGAGGCGGGGTGCTGTGAGTTGACTGCTGCTTTCACGGAGCGAAGCCGTGTTGCCGTTGCTAGAGAGCACTGATTTCTTTCCTGGAACATTCGGATCAGAGGACTACTCGTGAGTAGAGGGGGATTGGATTTAAAAGATTGCGAATTGGATTTAATTTAAAAGGAAAAAAGACTGATTGAATTGGAAACGAAATAAGGACTGAATTCGCCACCGCGGCGGGAGGTATATCCAGGAAGTCCGCTTCCCGTCTTGTAGATAGTGTAAAGCATAGAGACTTTGAGCTAAAACGTTGAAATTTAACTTGAAAAGAGCTGTTTTCCGACCTGAGAACTCTTTCTGAATCTACCCTTCTGAAAGCAGGCAAGGAAGGGGTTTGCTTTTGGACTGTGTAAGGTTGTTTAAAGAAAGGGGGAATAATCTGCCAGTGAGACGTCTCAGCTGTCAAAAGCTGTCAAAAGAGATCTGCTGAAAGTAAGGTGGATACATTGTGGCCAGCTTCGTTGGAAAAATAACGGGAAGGCAACTTATTTGTAACTGTTTCTTTTTCTCTGAATACAGTTTGGTTTTTTTAGCTACTTTAAAAGGGAAAGTGACTGCTTTGGACTGTTGTAACAGTGTCCACCTAGAGGGACTTTCTGAAATTGCAATAAGGGAATTTTCCACTGGTAAACAGGAACAGCACATCTGAGAGTGACCTTGGCTCTTACATTGTTATGGCAGATGGCAGAGAGAAATTAGACGCGTCAGTTTTGAGGTCTGGGAAAGCCTGGGGGCATCGAAGGCAATCATCTGCTGGGTTGCCTACGACAGCAACACAAGCTAAGTCCAGTGGAATGGCAGAAGAAGTTCTAGCCAGTGCTCTGGCCAGGATTAATGAAACTTTATTACAACTTAGTACAAAGGTTGATGAGACAAATAAAAAGGTTGAAGAAACGAATAAGAAAGTTGATACTGCAAATAAAAAAATTGATTTAAATACAGAAACATTAGACAATTTGGGGAAAAAGGTGAACAGTAATACAGAATCTATTCAGAAACTATTGCAGGAGTCGAAGTCGACACAGGAAAAAACTGCTGCTGTGGAATTTAAAGTAGAGCAGCTGGAAACTGAGAAGGTACCTGGCTTACAGAAGGAAATTGCAGATCACAAGTTGACGCTGTCTATGATTGAACTGAGAGAGAAACAGACCAATCTAAGAATCAGAGCTATTCCTGAGCTGGAGACGGGCACCTTGATAGATTTTTTGACACAAGAATTTGCAGAATTTTGGAAATCGGATTTGAAACAAGAAGATTTTAAGATTGTGAGGGCCTTCAGACTGGGAAAAGGAGGAAAAAAAGATTAAAATAAGGGATTGTTTGATTACCCTCCGATCTAAAGAAGAGAAAGATAAAATTTTGGGCTTGCATTACGAGAAACCTTTGATAATTCTGCAATCAAAAGTGGAAATCTTTAAAGACATACCGAAACATCTTTTGGATTTAAGACAAGACTTTGGAGACTTGGTGGCCCTGTTGAGAAAAAGTAAGATCATTTTTAGGTGGGAATTCCCTCAAGGCCTATCTTTTAGTTTTAAAGGAAGAAAGATAAAGATAAGATCAGTGGAGGAAAAAAATAAGTTCCTGAGCACATACGAAGAAGATCTACAGAAAGGATTGGGAAAAGAGCCTGCCGCACTGGACAAGAGTCTACAAAAAAAAGGGAAATCAACGCCACCGACAGATATAGATAAACTTTTGGGGGCTGTTGGGGGAGAAGGAGAGTAAGTACAATATGACACTGCAAGTATTAAGCTGGAACATTAATGGTTTGAACTCCCGGGAAAAAAGGGGGAGAGTATTTCATATATTAAAAAAAGAACATTTGGACTTGATTTGTTTACAAGAAACGCATGTGACAAGGCTACATCGGAAAATTTTGATTAACAAAAGATTAGGAGAAGAATTTATCTCATCAGACAATGTGAAAAAAAGAGGAGTAGTGCTCTATGCAAAGGAAAGCCTGTCACCAAAATTTTTATTTAAAGATGACCAAGGAAGATTTATTGCAATTGAAATTCAGCTGCATGGTCAGAAGTTTTTGACATTAGGTATTTATGCGCCAAATGAGGGAAAATCAGAATTTTTCAAAAAACTGCATGAAATCCTATTGGACTATCTGGATTACAATATAATTTTGATGGGAGATATGAATGGAGTAGTGTCTACAAACATGGATAAAGCCCAAAGACAAACGGTGACGAAAGATGGCAGACTACCAAAGACATTTTTTGAAATGACTGACAATATGGACCTTGTAGATATTTGGAGAACAAAGAACCCCTTGGAAAGAGAAGGAACCTTCTTCTCTGAAGCTAAAATGACATGGACAAGAACAGACCAAATTTGGATAACTAGGGGACTGGCCCCAAAGATAAAAAAAGCGGTAATTTGTCCTAAAATTTGCTCTGATCACAACCCAGTAAAGATGGAAATGACATTAACGCCAATTGGAGCTTTTAGATGGAGGATTAATGACTCCTTGCTTAGGAATGAGGAAATTATCAAAAAGGCCCAGAAAAACTTGAGAGACTACTTCGAGATAAACATGAACACTACGACCGAGAAAAGAGTGATTTGGGATGCAAGCAAAGCAGTTATGAGAGGGTTCCTAATACAACAAAATGCAATCAGGAAAAGATTCCAAAATGAGAAGAGGGAAAAAATCTTGGAGAAAATAAAGGACGGAGAAAAGAGACTGAGGATAAAACCGAATTCACAGGAGATTTTAAAAGAGATAAAGTTATATCAAGTACAATATATGAAACTGACGAATCAGGAAATAGAATGGAAGATCAAACAGATGAGACAAAGGACATTTGAATCAGCGAATAAGTGTGGGAAATTGCTGGCATGGCAAATGAAAAAAAGACAAAAGCTTAACACTATTACGAACTTGGTGGTAGAAGGAAAGAGTATACAGAACCCGGTGGAGATTAGAAAGTGTTTTCAGAAGTATTTTAAACAGTTATACACGCAGGAGACTCAGAAAGAAATAGACATTGATCGGTTTTTGAGAACAAATGGATTACAAAAAATCTCTCAAGAAAGTAAATCGATGCTAAACTCTATAATAACTGACCAAGAGGTGGAAGGAGCCATTCAGGATATGAAATTGGGCAAATCTCCAGGGCCAGATGGTCTGACTGCAAAGTATTATAAATCTTTGAAAGAATGGTTAATGCAGCCTCTGAAAGAAGTTTGCAATGAAATACTACGGGGAGGAAAGGCACCCGAGTCATGGAAAGAAGCTTATATTACACTCATACCGAAAACAGAAGCGGAAAAGACACAGCTTAAGAACTACCGTCCCATATCCCTACTTAATGTGGATTTCAAAATTTTTGCAGAAATTATGGCTAAAAGACTAAAAAATGTATTGGTGAAAGAAATCCATAAAGACCAAGCGGGCTTTCTCCCGGGGAGACATTTGTCAGATAATACGAGGAACATAATTAACATCTTAGAAAAATTACAAGTTAATATTAATACTAAAGCAGTTCTAATATTTGTGGATGCGGAGAAAGCCTTTGATAATATTTCTTGGAGCTTTATGAAGAAAAATTTATAGAGAATGGGGGTAGGCCAAAGTTTTGAAATCGGTATAGGTGCAATTTACTCGGAACAAAAAGCTAAGTTGATCGTAAATAATGTAGTTACAGAAGAGTTTAAGATTGAGAAAGGAACAAGACAGGGTTGCCCAATCTCCCCATTGCTTTTTATATCGGTCCTGGACGTTTTGCTTAATATGATCAGGAAAGACCAATTGGTTAAAGGTATACAACTTGGAGCTAAACAGTATAAATTGAAAGCTTTCGCTGATGATTTGGTTTTGACATTACAGGAGCCAGAATCCAGCACTAAAAGAGTATTGCAATTAATTCAAGAATTTGGTCAAGTAGCAGGATTTAAATTGAATAAGGTGAAAACCAAGGTGTTAGAGAAAAATCTTACAGAGATTGAGAAAGAGAGGTTTCAGAAGGAGACAGGATTAACATTGGTCAAGAAAGTGAAATATCTAGGGGTTCATATGACTGCTAAAAATGTGAATTTATTTAAAGATAACTATGAAAAATGTTGGATAGAAGTGAAGAAGGATTTGGAAATATGGTCAAAACTGAAATTATCATTGCTGGGCCGAATTGCTGTGATAAAGATGAATGTATTGCCCAGGATGTTGTTTTTGTTTCAAACATTGCAGATTTTGGACAAGATGGACTGTTTCAAGAAATGGTAGAGAGATATTTCGAGATTTGTCTGGCAGAGAGATATTTCGAGATTTGTCTGGCAGGGCAGGAAGCCAAGAATAAAATTTAAGATTTTAACTGATGCTAAAGAAAGAGGTGGATTTGCCCTGCCGGACCTTAAACTTTATTATGAATCAGCCGCATTTTGCTGGCTGAAAGATTGGCTGCTTCTTGAAAACACGGACATTTTGGACTTAGAAGGTTTTAACAATGTCTTTGGATGGCATGCATACTTATGGTATGATAAGGTTAAAGCACATAAGGCCTTTAAGAACCATATTGTCAGGAAAGCAATGTTTAATGTCTGGGTGAGATATAAGGATTTGTTGGAAAGTAAAACACCAAGGTGGCTATCACCAATGGAGGCTAAGGCTCTGAAAAAAACTAATATGGAGACAAATTGGCCAAAATATCACGAAATTTTAGAACAAGATGGAGATAGACTAAAGCTGCAGAGTTTTGACAAATTAAAAACTAAAATTCGAGACTGGCTTCATTACTATCAAATAAGGGAGGCTTATAATTTAGATAAAAAGATTGGTTTCCAGGAGGAAAAATCAAAATTGGAAACAGAATTATTAGATCCTAAAACTAAGAATTTATCAAGAATGTATAACTTGCTGTTGAAATGGAATACACAGGATGAAACGGTTAAATCTGTTATGATTAAATGGGCACAAGATTTTGGACATAACATTATGTTTGCTGACTGGGAACAGTTATGGACCACAGGTATGAAATTTACGGTTTGTAATGCCTTAAGAGAAAATATAATGAAAATGATTTACAGGTGGTACTTAACCCCAGTCAAGCTAGCAAAAATCTATCATTTGCCAGATAGTAAATGTTGGAAATGTAAAGAGACGGAGGGTACATTTTTTCACCTTTGGTGGACATGCCCAAGGATTAAGGCTTTCTGGGAAATGATATATAATGAACTGAAAAAGGTATTTAAATATACCTTTCTGAAGAAACCAGAGGCCTTTCTTCTGGGCATGGTCGGCCAATTGGTGCGAAGGGAGGATAGAACTTTCTTTATGTATGCTACAACAGCAGCAAGAATACTCATCGGGAAGTACTGGAAGACACAAGAATTGCCCACCCGAGAAGAATGGCAGATGAAAGTGATGGACTATATGGAACTGGCTGAGATGACTGGCAGAATTCGAGACCAGAGAGAAGGGTCGATGGAAGAAGATTGGAAAAAATTCAAAATATATCTTCAAAAGTATTGTAATATAAAAGAATGTTAGAAGGAGGTTGGAAAAAGAATATTAGGTCGTTTAGGCAGATACGATATAATGGAATAAGCAAAAATGAGTGGATGAATTTGATGAAATAGAGGAGGTTTAATTACATTATTTTAATTTTAAAATACGTAAATGAAAATAAGGTTAGAGGGATTTGCTGGAAATACAACTAGAATACAAAATTGGGAGGTGAGAGGAGGTCATGGAAATAAGTAAAGGGAAAAGGTTATGTAAAGGCTTAATCTGTTCTTGTTTTATTTTAACTCAATGTATTTTTATATTTTTTGTTATGCTTTCTTTTTTATTCTATCTCATTGTTCTTTTTACTCGTTTATCTTTTGCTTTGTTAGGGTTAAAGTTTTCTTTGTATTTTGTATGGTTTTTCTTTTCTTTTTCTGTAACTTTAAATATGGAATAAATATTATTTAAAAAAAAAAAAGAGTCACAGAGACAGGTGAACGCCCCCATCCCTATGATATAGAATTGTAGGCCAGACATTGTGGAAGACAGTCCTGCATCCCTCTCCCAGGGTGAGAGCCTGGTTGAGGGGAAGTATGGTTTGCTAGGGTTCCCCCTTGCCCCGAGTGAGCGGCAGGGGGAGAAGAGTTGGAGTGGATTTATAATCTTCCTTCTGACAGTGTGGGATGTGCATACACCCAGGCCTGAGTTTACTATCTGTGGCCCTGATCTCCCAGTCGTATACAGTGATGGAAGGTGGCACTCATATTTGCCTGGGTGGGCAGGTGGCAATGAAGACGCTGCCTCAATTTTCACCTTCATTGTGTTCTTCCGGTGCTTGCTAAAAACATTTCTGTTTGGACAAGCCTACCAACATACGTAGAATATTTACATGCATTTTAATCTGTCTTTAGATTATTGCTGATTTTAATGACGATTTGAAAGCTTTAAACAGCTGCTTTTACTAATATTTTTGTTATTTTATTCTATCCGTAAAGTACTTTTGAGATTTTCGACAATCAAGCTATATACAGATTTTATTAACTATAGAGATACACCAGCGCATGATATCAGAGCACTCTTGAAGCAGGGCTCTAGCATTCATTAGTACATGCACACCTGAGCAGAAGCAGCACCTGCAGGACATGTTTGCTACCCACACAGAGTCCAGCCCATCATGAGTGGGGCAGATGCTCACCTTCACACCAATAGCCTTAAAGAGAGCAGGGTGCCGCAGAGGCAGCTCAACCATTTCCTTGATCTGAGCCAGCTGCTTTCGACAGCCTCCAATGTCATCATAGCCCACTTCATTCAGGGACTCTTCTTCATCCTGGCATGTTTTCAAGGGACAGAGAATAAATGCACTGAGGACCTCATGGTCAAAGTAGTATGACAACCATATCAGATAAATTCAGAAATGCCAAGTCCCAAGCATACTATATTTTTATGAGCTAGCTCATAAAAGGACTTCAGGACCAAGATCCAGTCAAGTTGGATGAGTGCTTATTTGTGGCTCAGGACCACAATACCTCAAGGACTGCTTCTCTACATGTGAACTCAGGCCCTGCAATCATCACTGGAGGCCCTTCTTCACATGCCTCCTCCACGTGTGAGGTCCGGAGGGTGGCAGCATGAGAACAGGCCTTTATGGAGGTGGCTCTTCATTTGTGGAATGCTCTCCCCAGCGAGATTTGCCTAGTGCCTTCATTACATATCTTTAGGCACCAGGCAAAAACCTCTCTCTTCAACAGGCGTTCGGCTGATTAACATTTTATGGCTTTTAAAAATATGTTTGTGCAAGGGGAGGGTGCATTTATATTTGTTTTATTATGTATTTCTTATTCTCATCTTGTACTTTCCTGCTGTTAACTGCTATGGGATCTTCAGATGAATGGTGGTATACAATAATACTAATACTAATACTAATAATAATAATAATATTTTCCAACATGGCTCTTATCCTAGGTTATCAAACATTTTCTTTTCCTCCTAACAGACAATATGTTAAAAACCAGCTGGTCACTATTCCAGATACCCACTTGGGTGGTATAGCACCCAAGGAAATGATCTCAGTCTACAGCCTTGTCCAGTTCATCCATCATAGGAACATGTGCCAAAGCTACAACAACCACTTTAGCTGGGAATGGGAAATTCCTGTGACAGGCATAGCACATGGCTGCTTTGGTATTCAACAGCTCTGCCTTCCTTCCCATAGGGGGACTTTCCCCCAAGAACCAAATAGCAGACAGTGTTTCTAATCCTCAACTTTGTTTCCCCACCACACCGCTTACGGCCCACTCCAAGTCACAGAATGAGAGCTGTGGAAGAGGCCTGCTCAACTCACCTCTCGTTTGATAGGCTCTCCCTCACAGTGAATCACAGTGTCTGGAGCTACTATGCAGTATGGGCTGGGGTCTGTCTCCACCACTTTGAACTCGACTGCACGCATCCCTCCGCGCACAAGGAAGATGTCCCCTGAAATTATCAGCATGTTAATGAGGGTCAAGACACCACCCACCTCCAGAACAAGTACTCTCAAGAGTTGTAACGGTTCCCCATCCCTCTACTTAAGAAAGCTGAGAACTGAGGGAGCAGCTGTAGGTTTCCAGAGGAGATGCTTCCTTTACTATAGACTCAGTTTAGGACAAGGTCACAGTGGCACTAGTAGCTCTGGGAACTTCCCCAAAGGGAACAGGAATGGCAGATGTTGCTACTAGGAGTAATGGCAAGCCAGCCTGACCACTACTACCATGGGGGAGGGGGGCAGAACTGCACGCTTTCTCTCCTCACTTGACTGAATAGGGCCTACAGAATTGTAAAGTTGGCTACACACCAGAGAAGCGCAAAACAAGGCCCCTCTGCTTTTGGCTACTTCTCAATGCTTTACAATCAAAAGACCCTCTAGACTTACGGCTTAGACACTGACAGCTGTTTCAAACAGCAGATAATGGTCTAGAGGCAGTTTCTGCAACACCACTGTTCACTGCACATGGCAGGAAGCCAGACTTTCATTTGGGGCAAAATAGAACTGGGGAAATTTAGTCAAAGACACCAGCTCACAAGCAACCCAAATAAAAGTTTATAGTCTTGGACTACAACTGTTCAGATGTTTTGGACTCCAACTCTCATCATCCCTGACCATGCTTCACCACCTGAAAAATTCAGGGTGGCATAAAAATGCAATTAATAAAATAATAAACATGGATGACAGCAGGTTGAAGAAAGTTTGTCTATAAAGTATTTTCCACAGCAGCTTCTCTACTGGTTTAGTGCCAGGTGCCCTTACCTTTTCTGATGGGTCTGTATGCTTCCAGGAAGTATGGCTTGAGGTACACCTCAAACAGGTTCCCTGTGATCCCTTCCACTGTGTCATCAATGGGCAGCACATGGATGCGCTTGCCATACTTCACATCTGGACAAGGCTGGATGCTGAAAAGAAAGAATGTGCCTTTGTGACCCTCAAGTGGCCCCCAATTTGCAAACTGGAAACATGTACAAGAAACAACTTCCCAGTCTCAATGAAAAGGACAGGGCAGCCAGCTACCTTTTCACTTCCTTCAGACTTCCTATTCATTTCCAACTTTTCGATGGGGGACTTAGGAATCTCTCTCATCCAGTCAGGACAAGGGGACATCTGGCTTGGTATTGTCTACATTGACTAGCAACAGCTCTCCGGAGTTTCAGGCAGGGGATCTTTCTCAGCCCGACCTGGAGATGCTGGTGACTGAACCTGGGACCTTCTGCACGCAAAGCAGATGCCCAATCACTCAGCTACAGACCGTCCCTGTCATTTCCCCTTCCATCCAGGAAGGGCCCTAGCTCAGAGGTACACTGTCTGCTCTGCATGTAGAAGGTCGAGACTGAGTATTTCCGGGTAGGGCTGGGAGAGGCCCCCACCCGAAACCCGGTAGAACTGCTCATCAGCTCACTTAATAAGGAGTTACATGGTCCAGCGGTCTGTCTCGGAATAAGGCAGCTTCCTAGTCAATTGGTTTTCTGCCCACCCCACCCTGGCCTCCAGGTCTTCTGACTTTTTCTTCCAATTTCCTTCTCTCCCCCACCCTCTGCAAAAGGACTGGAACAAAATGCTTCAAACTCTACAGCTCTCTCAAATTCAGCATAATTTATAGAAATAAGTCAATATTGACATAATTTTTTCCAAGTGAAGAACATTATGATAATAAGAACCCCAGAACTCATGATAAAAAGAATTCCAGAGACTCCACTTTCCACATATTAGCCACAGGCTTACTGACCAAATTAACTGTGTGTGTTTAACAGGACATGCAGACCTCACCTGATCACGTCTCCAAGGCGCACCCTCAGATTGTTGCGAACAACCCTGTTCATGCGGATTTTCTCATCAGAGCAGGTGTCATCAGACAGGACGATGCACACTGCCTCTCTCCTCTTCTTCCCTTTCAGCAGGACTGTATCTCCCCTAAACAGCTGCAATTCATCCATTTTGGCCTGAAAACAGAAAGTGTGAGAAAGCAGATCCCCAACTGAATTTTAAGAACAAATCGGTATATTAATTCTGCTGATCTGAAATTGACTACAACCGGTAAAGTACTAGTTTGATAAAAGCATCCAGTTAAGAAAATATTAATCAGCAGAAGGGATACAAGGCAGAATAAAGGTAAATTTAGGAGAGTGTCCTGTTGGGAAAACCCACAGGTACCTGGTTGTAACAGTGTGGGGGTGTTAGATATGATGTAAAGCCTCTTCCTGAAAACCCACTGAGCCACTAAGTCAGAATAGGCAATACAAATAGCCTGTTCAGAGACAGCTTCCTCCATTCTGTGTCAGTCAAAGAGTCACCAACAAATTGCACATATCAGTGATATAGCTCTCTATTGATATGTTGAACACACCTGTGACAGTGACACAACACTGTTGTCCTCATTGATTGCTTCATCAACAATTAGCCGATTGGGCCTGTTCTTCTGCTTGAGAATTGCAGTTGACAAGTCATCAGCTTTGGAACTGTAATAAGAGAAAACAAGAGTTGTTGGAAGCATAGGAGACGGAGCCACACCCTTGTTCAACCATTTGCATTCTATGCTTCTTTGTTACATTTTCTCTTAGGCAAACCTTAGTTGAAAGGCAAGTACAACATTCTATGCAACAAAATTCAAAACAAGCAACAATGTGGGTGCAAGGTGTTCTCCCAGTGCCCTCTACTCTGTTTTCTACTGAGCAGTTATAGATCAGAAGCATTCAGAAACCACTTACCATTGTGAAAAAGAAAGCAAGCAATGTGGCAAACAACCCACATACAAAGAGCCCCCCCATTAAGTGATAGTCCCTAGGCAAATCTTGACACTTATTCCGTCAAAATGTTTGTGTAGTCTTCCCAGAAGATGCCCAAGCTTAGTCTGCATCAGAAGAGAGGAGAGGAATTAAAGGGTGTACAATAGGCAGAGTCCTTCTGCAAGCCCTCAACATTTCATTTCCCACATGGAGGTCAAAATTCAACACAGATTAATTGCTCAAACCATTTAAGGTTCTGTGAGCTAAAACCAGCACCTGACTTGTGCCCTGGAAGTGCAGCTGCCGCAGCATTAACACTGCTGCATCAAGCTCCCTAACAACCCAAAATTACATGCACAGAAAGGGTCCCACGAACATTTCAAGGTTTGACAGTTGGGGAAGTTGGACCCCATCAATTAAGCCTTGGTGGGTCATAAACTGCCACGAGTCCCCCTTTACCATCACCTGCAGGCAACCTCCCTGGCCAGACACAGAGCAAGATCAAAGACTTAATAACCTAGAGAGCCCTGAAGGATCACACAGCAAAGGTTCTAAGAAGATGAAGAGCAGCCCTATCCCATCACTTCCACTGGAAGAGGCAGAATCACTGAAGAGTCTCTTACAATATCCAGTTTGCAGTCCAAATTGTCCAAGGGTTTTGTTTTTTTAAAACTAAGCAAGAACTTCAACACAAGTCTGAGAATGTGTTGAACTGAATGAGGCCTAGGTAACAGTTTCATTAGCTCATCAGTTCCACCCTTAAGTTGGAAACTGACACATCATGGCTTTACATTCCCAAAAACAAAAGTGAAACTGACAGTTTCTTTTGCACAGTTCAAGCAGAAAATACATGAATGGTATGAAAATGGGAGTTCTTCAAGTATTTTGTTCCCTGGCAGATATGCTTATAGACAGAGCCTAAAAGAAGAAAACCCCTAAGAAACTCATGACAGGATAGTGTGAAATGAGTGAGCCTACTGGAAGTGACTGGTAGATGCTTTGCAGGATGCCAAATAGGACACCAAGCCAACCCTCCTAAATCTGCCTTCAATGATATGCAGCAATTGAGGAAATACAGATGTGTTTACACCAGTTAAGGCTGACAACTAAGATGAAGAACAACTGTTATGGTACCAGCAAACCCAAATTTGGAGGAGGGTGAGAAGCAGCACCTGGGGCCAACTCTCTAGTACTGGAGAAGAGCCAGATATTGTTCAGGCAACTTAATGTGCTCAAGTGTGATGCAGTCAAGTAATGCAATGTGGGAGTTTTCTCCACCATCACATTTTGGCAGGGAACGCGCCATTATTAGACACAAGTTGTTTCATAAAACTGTCAGTCATGTGATGAATAGAAATAATGCAATTCAAACTAAGCAACTGGAATGGATTAAGTATCAGTCAGCCCTAAAAAGGTTGTAATCAATTCCCCATCCCCCGCTGTATATGTCTGGAAAGCACAGCTTCTCAGGTATGTTAAACAGTTTTCAGTGCCTTCAAGTTTTCTTACCTCTAAATAATGAAAGGGAATAGCTTAAATGAGTGGGCATATCATAAAATGTAATCAGTTTGCAAATCTTTACAAATTTAATTCCAGTAAAATAATTTCGACGTAAAGTATTGAATATGCTTCAGGGTAACATTTAAGTATTCTAAGTGCACTCTTCTAATAATGTTTTTCAGTTCATTTACTTTGGGCTATTGGAAAAAAATTAATATTTATGCAGAACATAAACTTTAGTTGGGTGGCCTTAATGTAAGGCAAACAGACATGCTAAATCAAATCACAAAACGTATCTGGAAATGGAACATTGAGAAAGTTCTCTGGAAAATTTTCCAGTGCAAGAAAACCCACATTCCTGGTGGCAGAGGAGCAACTTCAGGTCCCTCTTACCAATCAAGAGAAGTGAAGAGTGTAAGTACAATACTGGGAAATGGAAGGAGCTATCAGAGAGCTACAGGGAACTGATTTTAACCCTCTTCATGACTTTTGGAAGGTCACTTCCAGTGGAAGACGGTCTTCCAACAGAACATCCAAAAATTGAAAACCGAAGAAAACACAAATGTGAATAAGCAAGCATTGTGGCAATGAAGTTTCAAATAACAGCATGGTGGCTACTACTTTCTTAGAACCAGGCCATCAAGATTCCCGACAGATCTTCAGGAAGATACTTGGCTAGAGGAAATACTGGAAAGCCAAGGGACCAGTTAGCTCTAACACAGAAGACACTTCATTTGGAATTGTAACTGGAAGCAGATTATGGAGGAAGAGATCTGTTGTTTCACAGCTAACCGGAAAGTTGGTTCTTCCAAGCTGCTGTAACTGCATTAAAAATAGAAGGAAGGATCTCAGCAATGACACCTGTAAATTTCAAGCAGCTGGTCTTGCCTCAGCCATGTCACCCGAGAACAACCAGGTTAAAAGAAAAACAAATCCGCTTCAGCCAACAAAAGGAAGATGAAGCCTAGATTTGCAAATAATAATTTATGAAGGTTCAGGAATTTTTCTAGGCAACAAAGCTAGTAGGAAAGGGTTCAGCTGTCTGTATACTATTATTATGTAAGAAAAAAGCTAAAAACTGTTATTCATTTATTTCGAGGCCTGTATGTTTAAGTAGAGGAACCAATACTTGTACTTTTGACTGGAAACCAGGGAATTCCACAGGACATATCACATTCATAGTGAAGAGAAGAAAATACTCAAGAGTCTACCTACCTGCCAATTATCTTCCTGCTCTCATGCAAAGTCATCCAGACATACTTTACAAGGTTTTAAAAAGGAAGTTGCTGGCAAGGCTCCTTTCACCTCGCAATGCTCGCCAAGTTGAGAAGCACCCAGTGATGCAAAATTAATTGCAATACTGATTAGTTAAGGAGTCCTTGTGATCTCAGTGCCCCCAAACTTACCTATTTCGGCCATCAGATTTTTTTAATGTAGCAGAATTAGAAGAAGCAGGAACAAGACTTCTATTGTTATCACTTTTTAAAGAGAGTGCTGTTTTCATACAAGTGTGTTTTTAGGATGTGAAAAGGGACCATAGTTCATAGGAGCACAAAATACCCAGATTCAATCCCCGACATCTCCAGGTAAGGCTGAGAAGACTTCATGCTCGAAAGCCTAAAGAACTGCTGCCAGTCAGCTCAATACTGAGCTAGATGGGCCAATAGTAAGAAACAACTTTGGCTATTGTTGGACTGTCCCACCACCCCACTTCCCAGCAGCTGCTTCAGTATTCCTGTTTAAAAGGGCATGAGTTTTTTTGCTGCATAACATCAGAAAGCCAAATCAGAGTGAGGGCATGAAGCAGTTTGCTCAGAGCAGCATTGTACCAATCCCACAAAGTCAATTAGTTGTTGCGACATAATGCCAAATAAGAAAACAATGCTTCCAGACCTTACTATTGATTGGCAATTGCTATTCATATTGCAGGAAATCCCCCCCCCCCAAAAAATGAACAGTACATTTTTGCAAGGTGGCAAGTGTTTTGTGAAATGCTGTTTCTGTTGTCACTTAACCATGACTGTTTCTCACCTCTCCCAGCATAGCTGTCGAGAGCCCTTTAAGACAGAATTTTTTAAAATAATCCTAAGCTTTAGTTACTCTACCAACAGCATAAGACCAGCTTGAAAACCCAAACATGTTGCTCTCTAATAGCCAGTGAAGCTCAAGCCAAAATGGAAGAGCCTAATCAGCAAGTGATGTGCAAATTGGTTTTATTCCCATTCCTTGTTCACTTGAGAGTTAAGACCAGGAAGTGGTGAACCTAAGGGGTCCTTCTCTAGCTGGTATCACATGACCAATGCTTTGTGGCTTCCATATGACAAGATGGCTGCCACAGCTAAGAATTCCTACTGAAGCACACCAGCATGCTACCTTGCTTACTAGCAAGAAAATCCCACGAGGCAGTGTGTTTTGCTAGGTGGAGCAGGTGCAAGTTTAGCAGCCACAATTCTCCCTGGGAACAATGGGAGGTGATGACCAACCTGAGCACATACTCTTCCTGAGCCAGCCACATGAGAGGGGACTTGGCTTGAAAGTACCTAATGGCAGCAAGGCCAGTTACCCTGCTGCTGTGCCCTGGGGAGAAAGAGAGCAGCTGCCCAAGAGCCTCGGAGCTCAGCGGGCGAAGCATTCTCGCCAGCGTGGCTTGAGGATCCATCGAGAACCAGAGAAGCATCTGGCCTGCAACTTGACAGCATGTTGGAAAAGGGACCCCCCCCTCCCCATATCTGACAAGTGTGCATCTAAAGGCCCTCGCTTCTTATTAAAGAGGCTTGTTTCTTATGTGAAACGAAAGATCATTGGAACCCCAAGGGCTCCTTGCAGGTAGTATTCTCCTTTCTGGGGAGGCCCCCTTCCTCCTCCTCCTCCTCCTCCTCCTCCGTGATTCAGCAACCCTTCGGGAGCCACGTTCAGAAGCTGCCCGGCGACGCCCCCTGAACCGGCAGATCCAGCCAGGGCGGCCCTGCTTCCGCCGCAGCCCTGGAGGCGCCTGGCGGGGGGAGGCGGCGGCGCTGGGGGCCCGAGGAAGGGAGCCCCACAGCCCCCGGCCCGCCAGGCGGCCTGCCTCCCTCTCCCGGCCCAGGAGGCGGCGGGTGACTCGGCAGAACTGGCGGAGCAGGAAGTGGCCTCGCCGAGAAGGAAGCGCCGCCTCCCTCCGGCTCCGTCCCCCCCCCCCAAGGCGCCCGGGGGCATCACGCCCCCCCCGGACCCCCCACAGAAAGACCCCTCAATGAGAGGCCCTACGGGGGGGGAGGCCAGGAAGGAGCCGGCGCCCCTCCCCTCGAGGAAATGATGGCGCCCCCTCCCCTCGAGGAAGGCTGTGGGGCGAGAGGCCACGGCGGGGGGGGGGGAGAAATGGCGGCGCCTGAGAGAGGGGGAAACGGGGGGGGGCTTTTCTGTCTCCTCAATCCGCCGCCCCCCCCCCCGTTCCAGGCCTCGTAGGACCGGGCGAGGGAGCGAAGGAGGCGGCGAGGCCTTCCTCAGGCGGCGGCCCGGAGGGAAGGAGGGACCGGGGGGGGTCCTCCTGTCAGGCGGGTCTCTCCCTGCCCCCCCCCCCCGTGTGAGACTCACTCGGCTCCCGAGGCCATGGCGGCAAGGCTCGGCTGCAGCGGTCTGGAAGGGTGGCTCGGCCTGGGCGCCGCGCTCGCTCGCTCGCTCTCTCTGCTCGCTCTCTCCTCGCTCGCTCGCCTTCCCCTCACGGATCAACGCCGACTCATCGGGAGTGACGCTCCGCCCGGCGTGCTAGGCCGCGCTCTGCCTAGCAACAGGTGCCGCGGCGGCCAATGGGAAAAAAGGAAACCGGCCCCGCTCGGCCAATCCGGAGGAGGGGCGGGAAAAAAAGCCGCAGAGCTGCCGGAGCCGGAGGTTTGAGGGAGAGGGGGGTCATCCGGGTAGCACATTCCGTCGGGGACGGGCGGACCAATCGGAAAAATCCCTCGGCGCGAAAGGGAGGGGGGAATAAAGGGGGGGAGCGCCGCCCGGATTCCTTTTCTGCCTGGCAACCCAGCGCGGATTGGGTGGAGCCCCGAGAGCGACGGGCGCGCTGCAGCCAGTCGCAACGTGACAAGTAGATGATTGGCGTGGCGGGGCAGCCAATGGGAGAGCGCGAGCACCGCGGACTCTGCGCAGGCTCGGGGCTGCGTGGTCCCGGAAGGGGATTTCCCGCCCTCGGCTTGCCGGGGCGCCTGACGTCATAAAGGGGAAGGCGGGGCTGGGGAGAGAGTGCCTCTGAGAATGTGCAGAGCGCGCCGCAGGGAGCGGCGCTGCTGCTTTGGCGCAGGGAGGCCAGGAGGGGAGGCTCGGAGCTGCGGCAGAGAAGCCGGGAGCAGCTCTCCTGCTGCAGCCACAGCGACGCGGCGTCTCCCCCACGCCAAGGTTTCTGCTTCTGCGTGGGATCCTAGAACCACAGGGTCGCAGAGGGTTATCTGGCCCAGCCCCCTGCAATGCAGGAATCCCAGCTAAGGCATCTCTGACAGATGGCTGTCCAACCTGCTTTAAAAATGTCCACCGCCTTCAGAGGCAGCCCGTTCCACCGTTGTTGTTGTTCCCCCCATAAAATTTTATTCAGGCTTTTTCTTAATAGAATATACTAAAAAACTAACCTAAATAAAAACAGAGAAAAGTCCTTTCTTAAATATAGTTCTTAACGCAGAAAGGGGTGGACCTTTCCAGATATCACCTTGGAACTTCCCTTTCTTCCCCCAGCCTCCCAGTCTGGGACTTCTTTCCTTCCCTACCTTTCAGGGTCCTTCACCAACCATCCATCACCTTCATGTGTGTATAATCCCAATAATGTCCCGGAGGAGAGGACACCATACAAAACTAAAGGGGGGGGGGGAATTGAATAGGGAATATAAAAAGAAGGGGTGGGGTAATGGGAAAGGGGATAAAAAGGAATTCTGCTTTTCCGTCTATCAGTTACATAAAAAACATTCACCCTAAGATGACATCCAGTTGTTCTACCTTCTGCTAAGCAATTATTTTCCCAATCTTCAGACCCACATTCCTGCATTGCGGGACCCTTGAGGTCCCTTCCAACTCTACAGTTCTATGATTCTATGAAATGTCTCAAATTTTCATTTCCACACAAAAAGTCTAAAAGGGGTTGTCTGATTATTATTAACAATAAATGTCAACAATTTTTTTTCTAATGACACGTAACAGCTCTGCTTCCAAGCATTCCTCCATATTAAGGCTGCTACATCACTTCTGAAACTTAGCAGAGAGATGTGGGAAGAGTGAGGCCCTTTTCTGCAGTCCCAGTGCCAGGGCCAACTGCTCTTTGGTCCCTCCAGTTAGCAGGTAAAAAAGTAAAGGTAAAGAGACCCCGACCATTAGGTTCAGTCGTGGCCAACTCTGGGGTTGCGGCGCTCATCTCGCTTTACTGGCCAAGGGAGCCGGCATACAGCTTCCGGGTCATGTGGCCAGTATGACTAAGCCGCTTCTGGCGAACCAGAGCAGCACACGGAAATGCTGTTTACCTTCCCGCCAGAGCAGGACCAGTTTATCCACTTGCACTTTTGATGTGCTTTCGAACTGCTAGGTTGGCAGGAGCAGGGACCAAGCAACAGGAGCTCATCCCATCGCAGGGATTCGAACCACCAACCTTTTTTTTTTTTTTTTTTTATATAATCTTTATTAATTTTCCAAAAAAGATTACATTAAGAATCAAAGCTCAGGAACATAGAAACATACATCCAAAAAAAAAGAAAAAAAGGAAAAAGAAAAAGAGGTTCACCTCTTTACACTTATTTTCAGTAACTTCTTTTCAGGACTTCCCCACGTCTCCTCCTATTGTTTCCCAACTCCAGTTTATTTATTCTAGCAAGTTTTTCCCCTAAACATCCTGTACCTTGTTTTATTAAAATTACTTAACCCTAGTTTGATTAAATTCATTTTAATTATAAAATTATACTTTAATTCATTTGTTGTGCTAGCATTTTATTAACGTATACCCCTTAATCCTCTGTATAAGAGTAAAAGAACAGAAAAACGATATAAACATGTTTCTAAAAAAGAAAAAAAGATACCTTTCCTAAAATTGCCACCCTTTCCCCCCCACGGATTCCCCATTCTTATAAAATATTCTTTATTCTATAAAAATTAAAAGGTAGAAAACAAAAAAAAAAAAAACTTCAACCCCCTTCGGACTGTTAAGTCCCACCCTTCTCCCCCGGCTTCAATCCTTAATCAAAGTACATTTAGTCCATCTTTCTAGCCTGGTGATCTCACGTCCGAGGCGCGCAAATCTCTCACAGTTCCTTTCAGCCGATTCCTTCGAAAGTCTCTCATGCTTAACTCCCAGGATCGAAGACTTATTTTCTCAATGTTGGCGATGATTCTTTCAGTTAAACCTGTTTGCTTGTGTCCCATATTCCAACATTGTTTCATAAATCTATATGTCCCAAATAGTCCTGTTTTCACCTTAGTCAGTTTAGATTTCTTCTTAGCAGATCTTGGTCTCTCCTCTCCTTTATGTGGTGTCTCAGCCTTCCCTTCCTTCAGCTCCTTTTGCTTGGCAGGTGTCTTTTCCTCCTCAATCTTGGGTTCTTTCCCTTGTCCAGCTGCCTGTGTTTCAAACGATGAGTCCCTTTCCAAATCAGTTAGTGTATTTTCAGATAGCTTCGGGTCTGGTGGGCTCATAGACAAAACAAGGCCTTTCTCATTCCTCTGTATCAAATTTCCCACAAGAGAGATCAGCTCTTTCAAACCAGCACGTATTTCCTGTATTCCTTGTTTTAGTTCCATTCTTGCAATGTCCAAGAGTCCCCTCTAGAGGGATTCTGGTTTTAATGATCTTTCCCTCTCCGATCCAAAAGTCAGACTTGTTTGTGTCGATCTTTCCTTAATTGTAATAATTTGTAGCAATTTAATCGGTTAAAGTTTCAATTTTCAGTTCTTTCAACTTTGACAGCTAATTTGACAGCTGTCAAAAGTATCTATGTCTCAGCAGGCTCTTAGCTCGGATTGCTCCCGGGCTTGAGTAGGGTGATACTTAATTTCAAACAAAATAATCTCTTGTCCTCCAGCACTTTAGCTTAGGTCTTTTAAATCCGTGAGGTCTGTATTTTTTATCCAATCTCACAAGTTTTCCCGCAACTTTAGTTGTCAAATCCTTGCTTGCACTGTTAACAATATGGAGGAGGCGGACTTCCCTTTTTTTTCATCTCCTCCGTTCGTACCAAATCCAATCCGAAAAATTTATAATCCAATTTTCAAATTACTCACGGGTTGTTGCTCTTAGTTTTGAGTCCAAATTTAGCAGGAAGAAGTTAGCGCTGACTGAAGAATGGCATGCGGCTTCGCTCGGCAGGGGTAGCAGAAGACTCACAGCACCACGCCGCTCCCAGGCACCCGATCCTTAGCCTTTAAAAAGGCTCTCTCACGGGTCGGGGGGGCGCTTACGATGCCCGCCGAGTCACCATGTCCACGTACCCCGTGTACGTGGTTTGTGAGGGTCCCCGTGTCGCCGGCACGGTAAGACCCGATCCCCTGCTGAGCCGATTCCCTCCGGAGCTCGGAGGGAATCCGCCATTAGACAGACGCGCCAACCCGGAAGTCTCTCGAACCACCAACCTTCTGATCGGCAAGCCCAAGGCTGAGTGGTTTAACCCACAGCACCACCCGTGTTACCAGGTAGATAGTCACTATTCATGAGAGGGAGAGTTGATACTTTCAGTTCGACTGATGTCGGAGCCAGCCGTACAAATGGCGAAGTTTAGCATAAAATTATGACACAGAGAGCCAGCAATATTTTCATGATGGTAGGAGCAGCTCCTCTCGAACTTCCCTCTCCTCCTCCTGCAAACTTCTTTATTCCTTTGTCTCTCTCCAGCCGCATGGCTGTTTGCCAGTGTCTCACGTTACCTCATCCGGTCAAGGCTTTTATTGCCCCCTTCACCGTATAAGGTCAATCACTGCCCAGAGGAAACACAGCTCCAATACATTCCAATACATTGTAAAGCTCAGAGTGCTGGTCAGCCGAGGTCAGGGGGCACCCTGCAATATTACAAGCCTTTACCGTGGCTTTATGACTCCCACAGACTGACCCAACAGCTATCTTTCCAGGACTCCTAGGGCCACACTAGTCCCTCATTAGATGAAAAACACAGGATAGTATTCAACTAAATTTTACTCAAAAATAGACTCATTGAGATTAACGAAAAAGACTTAAATTGGGTCCATTTACTCAGAGTACTACTTTGCTGAATACCACTCACAGCAGGCATTGCTTCAGACTTCATCCCCTCCACGGCTCTCTTCAAATAATTTAGAACTAAAGATTTCACAAGAGACATTTTGATAATAAAGAGATGAGTCATTAAAAAGAAATACAGGCTTTATAAATTCTTAAGTACCCTGTATGATGATCAGGCAAATGGAAGAAAATAGCTTATACAACACATCTTTCAAAAGGGGAGCTGGGGGGGCGGGAGCAAACCTCTGTGTCACCCAACATCTTTTGGGCCGCCCCAGTACAGCTTGGAAAGAGAAGCTACCCGGAATCAGATGAACAGGAAAGCCGACAATTGTGCCCACAGACCAAAATGGAGACACCACAAACCCATCTGTGTGCTGTTACCACATGGTGCTATGTTTGCAATTCTCTCTCTCGTAAATGCCAAGCAACATGACTGATGGAGCCCTGGGCATAAAGGATAAGCACAAAGGAAGAGGCAACAAGAGGACAGAGCTAGGCTTGCTTCTACCTCAGGAATGGATTGTTTTGTTGCCAGTTAAGAAAGCGCCCCCTCCCCACCCCTTCCTCCCAAATCTGCAGCAATGAGCACCTGAAGATTTTCACAATACTGTGGGGCTTCGTTTTACAAATACCTGGACCAGAGTCACCCCTCTTTGCTTGCTTCCTCCTTCCACTAAGGACATAATCTCAAAAATAACTGAATCATACAGGAGCAAAGACATGTGGAGCTTCTGCAAAAACCCCACATCCTTTCCACTAGGACGAGGGTCACCGTCATCACTTGTCTTTGGTGACTGCAACTGAAACATTCCCCTTCCCAAAGGCAAAGTGGAGCCCTGGAAAATCCGCTGAGGAAGCTGTCTGGAAGAAGGGCCTGGCAAGGGCAGAGGAGAGGAGAGGCAGGAGCAGCAGCAGCAGCAGCAGCTCCTCTAGGGTCCCTGGCTGCTCCCCGCAAGGAAGCTTCCCACATTCTTGGCGAGGGATTCTGTGTGAGGAAACTTCGTCTGCCTCATGCATGGCCGCAAGTATATCGGGAAGGATCTGAAACAGAAGGAGGGAGGGGAGAAATCGGTGTCAGTGGCTGCTAAAGCAGAGATGGGCAGGTTACGATGACCGAGGGTAGGAGGAGAGCATGGTCTATGGTGACCAGTGGCGAGGGCAAGAGGGAAGAGACGCCCAAAGTGTTGCAAGCAGCCAAGAGACCAAGGCCCTCCCTGCAGCCTGAGCATCATTGGTCAGGTGTATGTATGGGTGGAAAGTCGCAGGAGCAGAGTGGGAACTCGGATGGCCTCCTCCCACGTCCAATACTGCGCTTCCTCATCTTCTGTTCAGGGGGCAGGGACAGGATTCAGCAGAATGCACACACCTTTCCGCCTCTTCCTCCAAGCCTGCAGCGTTCACGTGGTGCTTCTGCCAGTGGGCAGCTGCCTCCTGCCTTCGGTCCAGCTTCCAGAGGGTGTGCGTAAGGTACAAGTTAGCAGAGGGCCTGTCTGTAAAGCACAAAGGAAGCGGCATGACCAGAACTGGCCTCAGGGCTGCTGGGAACCCCAGGAGAAATCCCAACATGCCCTTGCCCTCCCCACACTGGATCTTGCTGAGTGGACCCTTGTCGCCCACCACCTTGCTCCACGCCCTCCCCTCCACCAGGGGCAAAAAGGGCCTGCATTTAGTCTGCCCCAAAGAGCTCCAAATTCTGTCTCCTACTTTACAGAAGTTACCTAAGCATACATCTAAATACTTACTCTGCATAATTTATTTTGCATGCTATGAAAATTACTCGATCCTCCCCACCCACTCCTTTAACCACTGGACTGACTGGAGGCCAGGCCCCTCCCATAGGTAAAGGATTCCTGGCTGTAGGTACCTGGACAGACAAGCAAGCTGTGCTGGAAATCCGCCAAAGCTTCTTTATTCCGCCCCAGATGCAGGAATTGGATCCCTCGTCCAGTCAGGGCCAGCTGCCTGATTTGGGGAAGCACCTTTGCTTCCGACAGCCCCATCTGCTCTGCCTCCTTTCCAGTGCTGCTATTGCTGCCTGATAGAGAAAGAAGACCGTTGCCCTTGGGTTTTGCTCTCCCAGCCATGAGCCAGAGAGGTCAACAGAAACAAAGCCAATTCTCTGGCTCTGTTCTCTCCCTGCCCGCTGCCCTTTCTGCAGAGTCTACTCTTGCTCCCACATGCAGTGGGGGGTGGGGGGTCAAGAGAAAGGAAATGGAAGCAGAAACCTCTCGTGCCAAGTGGCTGGACTTCAACTTGTGATGTCACAAAAGGACCAGTCTGGACTCATGGCATGATTAAACGAGAGGTGAGGACTCTCCTAAACCATTCCCACCTTGGGCAGCAGTAGGTTAGCTCTAGCCCTACAAAAGGGCTTTCCCCAGCTCCAGAAATCACTCCAGCCAAGAGGAAGGCAGACAGAAACTGGTGGTAAGCATCCCGATCCATACCTGTGGTCACAAAATGGACTCTCAGAAGATCATTAAGACACCTGTTGGGGAAGGAGCAAAGCACAATCATCTTAGGGCTCTCAGATGAAAGCCAGAGTCAAGAGAATTTGAGGGGCTATTCAGGTATCTACTCAGTTTTCCTGACAGAACGGGGAACAAGCACTTATGGGCATGCTGGCGGGTTTCGGCCTGCATGCAACCAGACCACACAAGCATAGAAACCGGACCCTGGGGCCAGCTTCTCATTTCAAGGCTGCAAAGAGAAGCTCAGGGGTGGAAGCAGGACTTTCAACACGCTTTGCAGCTCCTCAGCAGACTCTATGGCAAGCAGAACCAAACAAGGAGGCGTGCAGTTGTTCCTTTGAGCTGCGGGATCAGGGGTTCTGGGGCAGAACACGGATGTTTTAAGTACCAAGGTAGACACAGCCTTCCTTAATGGGACACATCCATGAATATCCAGGGCAAGTACCTGGACAACAGGATGAGGGCTGCATCTAATGCGCCATCCTGTCTCACAAGGCCAGTTCCCTTCGAACGGCTGCAAGAGAATGCTCTCCTAGCATCCAATTAAGGGACGGACAGGATGAGGCTCTCAGAACCATCTTCCCTGCATCACAAACCGGGAGCCCGATTACCTGCTCAAGTGGCTTATGGCTTCCTTGGCTTCTTCTAGCCCAGCCCATGCCAAGCCCTGGATCAAATATGCAGCTGCTCGCCAAAGGACACAGAGCAGGCTCTCCCGCTTCCGCTTCATGAGGTTGCCAGCAGAATTTGTCAGCGAGGACCCAGCAGGCCCCGGGAGGTCCTCTGCAGCCCACAAGTCCAGCTCAATTGACAGCCTCTCGGGGATCAGTCCATTCATTCGGGTTGCCACCTCTTCGCACACTGCAATGGCATCTCGATGCCTGGCGAGCTCTTCCAGGGCAGAGGCGGCCTCTAAGAAGACCTCGGGGATCCTGGGCAAGGCCAGCTCACCACACAGAGACACCTGCAGAGGAGGAGGGCCCCACCCAAGGATCAGAAGGTGCTGGGTCCACAACAAGGAACACGACACACACAGAAGAGCAAACACTCCTTGAGAGCCAAGAGTGCTAGAGAAATTGGGCAGGCTCGGGTGCAAATGTCTCAGGCCACCATCGGCTGCTGAAGCCAACATGGAAGCCAGGATAGCAACTGATACATGAGAAATACTGGGGAGGGGGGGGGCGCTGAATCCCTCACTTCTTTATCATTGCTGACAAGGGTCCTCCTTGGCTATGGCTGCCCCAGAAAGATGCTGGGGTCACTGGGTGTATTTGGGCAAGTCAGCACTGACATACCCAGAGGGTTACTGTGAAAGGACACAAGATTAAGTCTTCAAAGTCATTTGCACACAAGGAGAAGGCTTCAAGGCTGATTGGCCACCATGACCTCCGTGTGCCCTTGAAGACTGCAAAACATTGCACTCATCTCCCTGGGATGCCTCTGGCACTGGCTTCCTGTTATCTTCGAGAGACTGTTCAAGATGCTGCTGCTGACCTTCAGAAGACGGAATACCCTCACCCCCACCCTCTGCCCCAGCAACTGAAATCTTCCTCTCGACGACTGCACACATGCAACACATTGGAAGAGCAAGGAGCATTACCAAGCCCTTGCAGATTAGGAAGCACAATTCAAAAAGCAAATGTAAAACAGTCTGTCAAGCTCCAGTTGGAGAACTATTTAAACTGGTAGCTGCATAAACCCCACACATTTATGCCAGAATTCGGGGGATGATTGCATTTATCGTGCTTCTTTATGGAGCTGTTTAAGTGGACTTCCATGCTACTTGCAACATTTGTTATTTGATTTATTGTTAGCCCATTCTCTGCTATTGTTGAGAGTGGGAGGCTTGCACATTCCTTCAAACAAAAACCAGCAGATGGCATGAAGATTAAATAGCTGCAAGGTGCCAACCTGGTGAAGAGGCCCTTCCTGGAACAGAGCCAAGAGGTCCAGGTAGTGCTCCACTGCCTCACTCACCCTGCAGGAGAAAAGAAAACAGTTTGCTTCCACACCTAATCCAGGGTGCTCATATTAGTATTTAAAGCCTTAAATGACATAGCCCCCCCCCCCCAATATCTGAAATACCCTCTCCCCCTCTTTAGCTTGGCATCTGGCAGTTAAGGTGTTTTTCTTTTTCTTTGGGGTTGTTTTTTTGCTGTATTTATACTGTTCTGGAATGGTTTTACTTGTTTTTATCATTGTGATTGTTTCATCTGTTTTTATAATTGAATACTGTATGGTTTTAACCTTCCCTGGGCCCTAATGGTGGATAAGGAATCTGATAAATAAATGAAAATAAACAACAGGAGCTGCAAGGACCTACAAGGACATCCCATGGGCCTCCTAAAGACAGCTCCCTGCCCTCATTCAAAGTGAGCTCATGAGCTGATGAGCAATTTCCTTCCAGCAGGAGTCTCCTGTTAGTAATTTGAGATGCCTAAGGAAAGTTCTCCCTAGAGAAAACTGAAGCCAACAATTCCCTCCCCACCTCAAGTGAGCAACCAGGGAGACTTATGTAACAGGAAGGGGGGGGGCACTCACCTCCCTGCCTGGAGGTTCCTTTGTGCCAGCAAATATTTCACATCTGACGGACAGTTCTTGACAAAGAAGCTGCTCAGTTGTGATGCGCAGGTGAGCAGCTCCATTTGGATGAGGAAACATGGACTGGCAAGCTCTGCTGTTACCCGTGCAGGACCATCCAGAGCCTGAGGCAGGGAGAGCGGAGGAAACGGGAACATTGGTGACGTCAGAGGCAGAGCTAGCTGCTCCGGCACCTGGAGCGGCACACATGCTGTGCACCCGGGGGCAGGGCCATGGGGACGGGCCAAGCGTCCCAGAGGGGCATCGCGGTGAGCATCTCGGGGCAAGACACCCATGGGGGGTGGAGCGAGCCGCCCATGACGACCTGCTTCCTGGGGGGGGGAGCCTGGGAGTGGGGGGCAACAGTGCAACGCCACCCACGACTCCCAAGCCTCCCCTGAGCTGTCAAAACGAAGGGGGAAGGCCGCTGGCAAGGCGGCGCAGCTCCGCCCCTTCGCACGATGGCTCGGGGTAGGCTTGGGAGTCACGGGCGGGCGGTGTGCCGAATGTCACCCCCTTCAGTGATGACACCCGGGGCGAAGCACCCCCACCGCTCCCCCTTCCTCCACCCCTGGGTGATTCAACACTGTTGGGCATCAAACAGAGTGGAATAGTGCATCCAAGGAGAGATCTGCATTGGCTAACTCCTCCTGCCCTTCTTCATGAGGGGATATTGGACCTTGAGAAGGAAGGAAGGAAGGAAGGAAGGGAGGGAGGGAGGGAGGGAGGGAGTCCAAGGAAAATGGCTGGTCTGCCTGGACCAAGGGCAGGCAGGTATCTATAGCCACCTCCTGGCCAGTTGGCTCCCTCAGCTGTCAAGTAGGGAGGGGACCAAGCCAGAAGCGCAGCCAGTTCTTCTCAGGCAGAGCAGCTGCAGCGTCAATGCACCCCCTTGGCATCATCAGGCAGGGATAGGAAAACCTTAGACACACCTGATACAGCAGCACCAGGACCTCCAGCTCAGCCTCCCGAAGCCCCAGTTGGTGGTACAACAGGGATGCTTGGTACAGGGCAGGGAGGAACGTGAAATCCACCTGCAGGGCTCGTTTCAGGTACTGAATTGCCACCTGTGGCTTGTCCTGGAACACAGAGGAGCAGATGCAATACAAAGTGCCAAGATCCAAAGGTTGAGGTGTAAGCCCGCCCCCGCAAATGTATAATCGTAGAAATACTTTTATCGCTTTTAGCGTTTGTACCTACTGTATTTCATCACGGTTTATCTCATTGCACACCACTTCAAGAGCGGTATTAGTAACCCTAATTTACTAAATACAATGTTTAACATTTTTTATTAAAGGATATTTCACTAAAATATTTCTCAGTACTTTAACACTGTTACTGCTTGGCAAGAAAACATTTGCAATGCATGTGTATTATCTAAGAATACTGCAGTGTGATAAATTCTACCCACCTGGCTCTTTTGAAGTATTGCCCTTTAGTTTGGAATTTTTAATTATTATTTTTAATGTGAAGAATTTTAAATGTTCTACCATGTATGCTTTTTATCACTATGAGTTGCTCTGAGATGTTTTTGTAGTTAGTGACAAATGCATGTAATAAATGCATAATTTTAGGCCTTTCCTGCTTAATAAGCCAAATTCCTGGCTCTCTGATATTAGCAGTACTTAAAAGAAGTCCCAATAGGGGAGTGGCAAGGCAGAGCAGCCCCTGGCAAGGGGGAAAGAGAACTTAGACCAACATGGCACTTTCTGCTGCAGCTCTCAGAACCGCTGGAGGCCCCACACTTCAGGGGCATATTGACACAGTTTTGCCCTAATAGCAACACTTTCCCAAGCTGTGCCACCCTGCCACCCTGTTACCCTCTCCCCCCTCGATGCACCCATACCATTTTCATGTTGCAGCATCCCATTAAGGTGAAGATCTGGGCAAGGCGTCGCCTAGAACAGAGTCCCGTAGCAGCTGTTTGGAGAAGGGCAACAGCGGCAGGGAGATCACCGGCTTCCAGTTCCTGAACTCCTGGAACAGAGAGGAAAACCTGTTCCCACCTACTGAGTAGAATTTGACACAGAACTCCAGGAGCTGCATGACCAAAGCAGAATAGAGCGTGGTCCCCCATCTTTTGTTTGGACTTGTATGTGATAACTAGGGTTACACAGAGAAGTATTTTGTGCTGTAGGGTTTTCAAAAATATGACTTAAAGTTGCTATTACAGTTACTGAACATTTGCAGAAGCTCAACAGGAAGAACATTTAAACAACAGAATCAGTTATCTTGGAGGGTGCTGGGCTCTCCCTCACAGGAGGCTGAAAAGCCATCTGTTGGTGGGGAGGGGTGCTCTAGATCTCTGGTTTCCCCCCTCTGAGAAAGGGGTTGATCTAGACTGCCTAAAAGACCCACCCCCCATTATACAATTCTATTATCCAGACTTTGCTCCTGAGACAGAGTGGAAAGCAATTAAAACAAGTCTATCGAACTTCCGAGCCAGAAGAGCAACTGGGAGTGCTATAGCTTTGTTATAACCCAAAACCACATCCTCCTCCTCCTCCTCCTCTTTCTCAGAGGAAAGCATTTAATCTGCCTTGGCACACTCAATCCCTGACTTAAGTACCCTGCAGATGGACTGATTTTGCCTCCCTAGCTAGTGGTTTCCTGGCAGAAACAACAGTAGCTGCCAAGGTGCGGGTCAAAAGGGAGGTGTACAGAAGCAGCAGGCATGCGGAGAGTGGGAAATCACAGCGCCACCTTGCAGAAAGGCAGCCGAAGTCCACAGGATGCCTTTCAACTCTTGGACACTCTGCACAAGGAGGGGGTCAGACTCTGCCATGTCAGGTGGCTGCCACATCTGGAGCAGGGAAAGGAACTTGTTCTGATGGCCATGGCAAGGAGAAGGCCTCAGGCTCTGAAAAAGGAATAACGGTTCACGGTCAAGAGTCCTGCAGCACTTCAAACACATGCGAATTTCTTGGAAGAACGGAAGAGAAAGTCTGCTGGATCAGACCCAAAGGGGGCACCCTTGGTCCAGCATCCTGTGACTGCCATGGCCAACCGGATGACTCTTCTGGAAAGCCCCAAAGCAGGACTCTCCCCATCTGTGCTCCCCTCTAACTGGTCCGCAGAGGCATCCTGCCTCCAGGACTGGACGTGGTGCCATTCTCTACATGCCAGCCAGGCTGGCAGCAGGGAGAGCCAGAGGAGAGGCTGGAGGCAGAGGGGAATGCCTGCTTCAACTGGGCTTACCAGGAAACTGGGCTTACCAGGCAGAACTGCAGAAGCCCACCTGTTCTTTTGCTGTTCCTTTTCCTAGCCCATGGCCCCTTAGGCTGGTTACTGGTGTGTGATTCAACCAGGGCCAATGAACAGTCAGTGCATGCCAGGTCTTTCATCAGAGCTCCTTGCAGTCCCACAATTCAAGTTGGATGGTCATGTAGGGCTTGGTGAGAGGCCCAACGGCCTGCTGCAGCACCGCAAGCTGCCATCCCATTTGCAAAGGGTGGGGAAAGCGTTCACTTAGGAGGGAAGGGCAAGCAATGCCTCAATACAGATGCTATGCAGCTCCAGGCTGCTGTTAGCTACCTTGGCGCCATTCAGAAGCTGAAAGAGGCCTTCCGCGGTTGCAAGGCGATTTGCTGCAAGCCACAGCACCCCCTGCAGGGCAGCCAGTCGATGCAGAGGGGCCTGCAGTTCTTGAAGGGTATCCTCCTGGAGCACCCTCTGCCAGCGGCCCTCTGAGCCAAGTCCTCGGCCAGACACTGCACACACCTCTAGAACTAGCAGAGACAGACAGAGGAAAACCTGCGTGGATATAACTTTCAGTCAAAGGTGGGGTTGGGGAGAGAAGCGCTGCATCGCAGGAGTCTTTGCACATAGAGAAAGACCAGGCTCCCTCTAGAGTTACAGGGGGATTTGGAACCTGGGGGGAGAGGAAGAATCCCCTCCAACTCCGGCATCCCACTTCCTCAAAAAAACAGCGCCAGCAGCAAAAACATCCAGGTATGTATTTATTCATGACTTTGATTCTACCACCCATCATTTGGAGAGCACGTGGAGGCATTTCTCTTACCCCTGCTCAGCCCATGATCTATCGCTCCCAATAGTGTCTCGCCAGAGTTGCTGGAGAGGCAGATATCAAACACCAGGGAATTGTAGAGGATAGCCAGCTCCAGTGGCAGAGCTGGGAGTGCAGCTGGAAGCCCTGCAAAACAAGAGGGAGAGAGAATTCAAAGGTGAACCCTTCCATCCACCTGAAGAACTCACCAGGTGGCGCCATGTCAACGGTCATTGGGGGTCAGCACCCAAGGGGTTTGCAGGATCTGAGCACCCAAAGTCAGGAAGGGCAGGCAGGCGCTTTCAGGTTCCAGACTTGGCAGCAGTGAGGTTAAGGAAGGATGGCCAGCCAGAGTTCGGGAGTGAGAGTCTAGCTGTTCACACAAGACAGGAAGCCCATTCCACTCTGGAGCAAATGATGCAGCTCTTTTTGCTGAAGCTAAGCAGGCCTGGGCCTGGCCAGTGTTTGGACGGGAGACCACCTGGGAACTGCCTTGATTCTCAAGGTGGAAGAAAAGCAAGAGATAAAGGACTAAATAAGCAAATCATACTTTTCCTGTTGCCGTCACCTGGACGGTCCTCTCTTGAAAACTGAGACTGTGGGGAACCAATCCAGCCGGACTGAAACAAAAGCTATCCTAGCCATTTTTCAGCTTAACTTGTGGAGGGGTAGATTGTTCACCACCCTCTCCAAGGCAAAAAAAACCAGCCAGAAACGTGTGAAGAGAGCAAAGCAGCAAGGAAATCCAGATTCCTTACAATCAGCTGGGGTGGCCCTGTTGGTGGTGCTGCCACTGGGGTTTCCTGTGACAGGGCCTTCTGGGTGGTGGTCCTCTATTTGTGGGATGCCCTCACTCATGAGGGTCATCAGTCTCCTTCACAATTAACTTCTAGGAGAAAGGGAGAATTTCTAAAAAAAAAAAAAATCACTGTTTACCCTGGCATTTGATGGCTTAAAGTTCTATGCCTGGCTACTCTGAAATCATTGGTTTGGGAGTAGGTGGTTGCTTTTTAAATGGTTTTATAGAACACTGCTTTTCATCGGGTTGTATTTTTAAGAAGTTTTAATTGTATTGTTTTAGAATTGCCTGGGGGTCCTTTAGAGGAAGGTGCAGGATATAAATTGAATATTCACCCAGTGCTTTACCAGCTGCACTGGCTCCCGGTGGAGTATAGGGTCAGGTTTAAGGTGCTGGTTTTGACCTTTAAAGACCTTTGTGGCTTAGGACCCTCGTATCTACAGGACCGCCTCTCCTGGTCTGCCCCGCAGAGGACCTTAAGGTCCATGAATAATCATAGTTTAGAGGTCCCGGGCCCTAAGGAAGTTAGATTATCCTCCACCAGGGCCAGGGCCTTCTCAGTGATGGCTCCAACCTGATGGAACGTTCTGTCCCATGAGACCAGGGCTCTGCAGGATTTAACTTCCTTCCGTAGGGCCTGTAAGACACAACTATTCCACCTGGCTTTCAATTTGAACCTGGCCTGATCTTTTGTTCCCCTTCCTTCCCTCCCCCTCCCCTTTTTGTGAAGATTGCATGCTCTGGGATCCCAGAGCTGGTTCTCCCCTGGTCTCCTCGCTGGCCCAAGTGGGATCTTGATTTTTTATTTTATTTACGTTTTATACCATATTTTATGTTTTTGGGGTTTTTTTGTATCATCAATTAAGTGTTTTAAATTTGTTGTTAGCTGCCCTGAGCCTGGTTTCCTAAACCGGGAAGGGCGGGGTATAAAATAATTTATTATTATTATTAATAATAATAGCCAGGCTTAACCCCATATGGCCCCAAAGCCCTGCTGGCTTCAGTTTCATCAGGGAGATGTCAGCCCAGAACTTCACCATGAGCTGCCCCACACTTGTGCCACAGAGGGGGCCTGGCTACTGCCCAATTTCCAGCCTACCAATAAAGGTTTTTTTTTCCTGAACTGCTACCTTGGATCTTCTGCAGCAGCTTAGTGAAGGCGAGCTGGCACTCGTGAGCCGTTTGCGTCACTGAACAGTCAGGACCTGGAGAACTTGTCACCTGCCGAGAAAAGAGGAGGAGGGAGCTTGAAGGTCCAGAGGAGGTCAGAAACAACGGCCATGAACAGATTCTAGGACAGGAGCAAAGACACTTTACAAGAAGATGGGGCTCTCACAACAATCAAAAGTACGGGAGTACAGTCGTACCTCGGAAGTCTAACAGAATCCGTTCCGGAAGTCCATTCGACTTCCGAAACTTTTGGAAAGCAAGGCACGGCTTCTGATTGGTTTCCGATTGCGCAGGCACGCTATAATCAATAGCAGTAGCCACGCCGGACATTCGGCTACCAAAAAAAGTTCAAAAACCGGAACACTCACTTATGGTTTTCGATTGTTTGGGAGCCAGAACATTCGACTCCCAAGGCGTTCGAGAGCCGAGGTAGGACGTAAGATCTCACACAGAACTAGCAGGACCACTAGAGAGACACTGTGGAAGGCACCTTTCCTTCTGTAAGCCCAAGGGCTGTCTTACTATTATTACCAATACTACTCCACCCTGAGAGTCTTTTTGGCACAACCGTGGGGTAAAAATGCTTTAATTAATAAGTGTATCTCCATCAGGTTAAAGCCAGAGCTTGTATCCGAGAGCCTAATTTGCAGGCAAGGCAGCCTAACATCACCGCCACAAACCTCATTATCCACCGTATGTTCTCACGCCTGCGACAGACTTCCATAGGAATGTCATTGCTAATGGAATGCTCCAACTGGGTAACATAAAATAATGTAGTTTAAAATGGGGGTGGGAGTAATAGGGTGGACTTTGCATGCAGGTTGACATGAATCTACAAAAATGGCCATTGGGCTGCTCCTCATACATTTTAACTGTATGATTACAAACCACTTTGAGGCTTATTCTTATTCTCATTTAGTTATATATACACCACCCTTTTTCCTGACGGGGACTCGAAGCACCTTACAGATAAAATATTCAATTTTATCAGCTAATGCTGTATTTCTCAATTTCTCTTCCATGGTGTTTGTTTCACTGTTTTCTAAACCATATGCAAAATTAATAGAATCGTAGAGTTGGGAGGGGCCCGAGGGTCATCTAGTCCAACCCCCTGCAATGCAGGAATTTAATAAGAGTATTAAAAATGAAAACAATAATACAAGAAATTAAATGTAAACATTTCTTTTTAAAAAAAGGGTTTCAGTAATAACAACAGTCAACTGTGGTGTTTCAGTAACAGCCAATATTATGATCAAAACACGGAGAAGGGATTGAAGCGCCGGGCTTGAGGGGGGCCCTGTCGCCGTCCCCCCCAAAATGGCTTGTGGCCCCAGGTCCTGGAGGGGCCCCGCTCGTGGCTAGAAGCGGAGAGGGGCTCGCTCCGTCGGGGGGGGGATCCAGGTGTTCTTGGACTACAACTCCCATCAGCCCCGGCTAGGAGGTCTAGGGTGCAGGGCTGAGGCTGCGCTCGCGGGGCCTGATGGGAATTGTAGTCCCAGGCCCCGAAAGGCCCCGCCTGCCGTAGCTGAGCAGCCGCTTTTCCTTGGTCGGGCGTCGCTCAAGGGAGGCCGCCGGGAAGAGGTACCGTCCGCCAGCGCCGCGCCAGCCCGTCGTTCTCGCCCCGCCAGAGGTCCAAGCAGCTCCCGCCGCCAGCCATGGAGGCCTCCCGGCCAAGCCCGGAGCAAGGCCCCGCCGCCGTCGCCGCCATGGAAACCGGCCCCACCCCGCTGTTTCTATTGGCCGCGCTCAGCGCGCTGGAGGCTCCCATTGGGCGAGCGGACGGGTTGCCGTGACGCTCAATCGCGGGCGGCAAAATTGAGCAGGGACGGCTACGGCGCCCGAGACGGCCCATAAAGCTCTCCAAGAGCGGGACGATCCGAAGTCTCAAAGGCCGCCGGCTGTCTCGTTGCGCGGCTGCCCAGTCGCCACCGGTTCGATCCCCGGCAGCTCCAGTTCCGGGGCCCTCGTGTCATCTTTCTTATATTCCCCCCTTTTCTCCCAAAGAGCTCAAAGTGGTGCGCATGATTCTCCCACCTCCCCCTTTAACCCGCAAAACTGCCCTGTGGGGTATGTGAGGCTGAGAGGCAGTGGCTGGCCCAAGTTCACCCAGTGAGCTCCATGGCCAAGTGGCAGGATTTGAACCCTGGCCTCCCGGGTCCCAGCAGTCGGACACTGGCACCTCAGCTTGCAGGAATGGGAGAAATGTCCCCCGAAAGCTGCCACCAGTCCAGGTGCTGAAGGAATAGCAGGGAAATGCAGATTTCTAGGTAGAGGTTCTAAGCCAGAAACTCAGACGCAGGATGATGAGAGATCAGCATTAAGCAAAACTCCCTCACCTTTCTAAGAAATATCCTGTTGACAAGTCCCAGCTCAAATTAAACAGCACAGAAAGATCCTCACACAGAAGCTGGACCACTCTAAGAACAGGATTCTGGGCTAAGTGGGCTCCCTTTGGCCTGATGCAGCTTCAGGGCTTTTCTGATGTTCTCAGTTCTACACCTGCTGTGAGAACACTGGAAGAACCCTGAGGCAGAATCGGGCCAAAGGGAGCCTGCTTAGCCTAGAATCCTCTTCTCCCAGCAGCCAACCAGATGCCCATTATGGGAATCCCACAAACAGGATCTGCAAGCAGCAGTGGAGCTTTCCCCACGTGTTGCTTTGTTCTGAGGCAGCAGGGCTTTCCCTATCATTATCATCATCATCTTTTATAATAATGTTATTACTTATACCCCACACATCCAGTTTCCCCAGCCCCTACAGTTTTAAACA
Organism: Podarcis pityusensis; assembly: GCF_964106645.2. Classification (NCBI taxonomy): domain Eukaryota; kingdom Metazoa; phylum Chordata; class Lepidosauria; order Squamata; family Lacertidae; genus Podarcis; species Podarcis pityusensis. The sequence continues at coordinate 1,026,873 of NC_138036.1, read as the reverse complement.
CCTACCAAGAACATAATTTCTTACCCACCTTCACCATGAAGACCCAAGGCTGGTTACAGCAATATAGAAACAAATTAAATCAGATCAAACCAATTACAGTCAAGAGAATAAGGTGAGATATCTCAGTATGTACAGGCGTCAAGGCCAGACTAAAGTGGTACATCTTCCGCAGGCGACAGAAACCATACAATGAAGGTGCAAGATGAACCTCTGCGGGGATCCTGCAGTTTAGAAGCTGCCACTCCCTGAACTCCTGAGGACGGTGGAACTGCCAAGGTTGCCCTCTTGGCTTATCTCAACGCCCAAGAGGGTGTCTGCAGAGAAGGTGATCTTTCAGATATTTCAGGCCTACGTTTGGTAGGGATCCACCCCACTCGATGTGGTCAGCACCTGCAGCACCACACACCACCCGCAGCAGGAGTGGGAAGCGTGGCCTTCCCGTTTTGGGGCTCCCAGCATCCAGCATTGGCAACAATTAGAAGATGGTAGGAGCTGGAGTCCAGCTACTGACTGGTCAGGCAACCCACCCTAAAGTAAGGACTGCAGGAGCAACGAGGTTCAGAGCTGGTTGCCAAAAGGGAACACTGGCAGAAGATGGCACTGCCCACTTTGAGAGGTGCCTTGACTTACAAGTGATAAGACAGTAGCTGCAGACTCCGGGGGGCAAATAAAACTGACTACTTTTTCCACCCCAGCATGTTCCTTCCTTTGGCCCCTGCACACCCCATCCTCCAACATGGTTTAGTCTCAGGCTCACTTGCAGCCCCCCCCCCCCCCAATTCATCGGCCCCTCTTTCATCACTAGAATGCACACAAAACCTTCCTTCCTTCCTTCCTCCCCACCCAGGAACAGATCTTTGTTTAGTTCAACAAAAAGGCAACTTTCCATCGTTTGGGATCAGACATTTTATTTACAGCAGTTTTAGAGCCAGCTCTGGCACACGTCTCCCCTTTCAACCTTGTGCACCGAAAACCCTTTTCTTAAAAAAAAAAACACTTCCAACACCTACATTTGACCCTCCCCAAAGGAAGTTAACAGGATGACTATTCAGCATAAAAGGACCAACTCAGAACTACTTGCTCGTGGGTTTTGGTTTCATATTGCAGAAACAAAAAAGAAGCTGCAGAGTTATTCTATGCAAAGCCACTCCTTTTCTTGGTCTTCCCATAAAACATACCCTAAGAGGTAGGCCAGGGTATACCCAGTTTTGCACGTCAGGATAGAGAGGCACATAAGGTGAAAACACTTGCCCAAGGCAATAATGGTTCCAGCGGAGAGAGACTACAGACCATGGTCTGGTCTCCCTCAGAGGCAGGAGCAGGCCAAATAAAGGCACTGGAGGGTTTATCACTACTCTCAGTCTTCTGCTACCCTTCCAGATCTGAGAACTCTATTATGGATGGCACCTGCTAGGAATCTATAAGTAAAGTGACCATGTGCAGGATGGGCAGGAATAAGCCCACCTCCAGCTCAGAACTAGCGATGCCCCTGGTCTGAGCCACAGAAGCTCCTGGCAACCTGCTAAGTGTGATTTGTACATATCTGTGGGGAGGGCAAAACCCACAGGGCTGGCTATTTGTGGGTGCTTCTTTAACACTAGAATACACCAGAGCATTTTACAGAGAAGGATTCTGTGGCATGTAGCAGCAGAATTGCAGGTAGAAAGCCCCCAGGTCCTCTAAGGGAGAATTATCTATATACTATGAAACAAACATCAGAAAATCCAGGATATAAAAACACAGAAGTATTTCTCTTTTGCTTTTATAGCCCAAGAAAGAACACAGGCCCTGAGGGATGGTTTCAAATGTTTGAACGTAATTCCTTCCCATTTGAAAAGCGGCACTTCTGATTTTGAAGCCCAGATTTTCTGACATAATACTTCATAGTAAAAGCAACTGTCCCTTAGGAGACTGGGTGTCAAGATCTCATCAGCTGGTTCCTCCAGCTTGCAGCTCACAGTTCCCTCTAACAGTAGGTGAAGAGGGCTGTCACCTGTAGAAATTCTGGCTCTTTCAGTGTGATGTAAGGAAACCTGGCTGCCAGATCAGGCCAAAGGGAGCCCATCTAGAGCCTTTGCCTATTGTGATGCCCCAGCAAGTGGTATTCAGAGGCATTTACTGCCCCAATCCTGGAGGTAGTGTGTCGTAACGAGTAACCACTGAAACTCTTTGTACGACTTCTGTTCTTTTTAAGCAAAAGCCAACAGTGCTAACTTTGAGTAATTTCAAACCAAACAGCTGTGAAATCATGGATGAAGAAGGATGCTGACGAGAGCAACAAATCATGTTTAATGAGCCTGGATCTGCCCCTGCATGGAAATGGTGGTTACTAAACTTCAGAGCAAGTGCTCAGAACTGACAAACTGGGGCTATTTAGGGGACACTTAAGAATACTGACTGATCAGGGATTGCAAGGAAGCAGTCGTGTGAAATTTGAAGCTAAGCCCCAAACATCTGCAAAACGGCAAGAGATGCCAGGAAGAAACCTCTTGGCTTGTGCCGCGTTTGGGACAGAAAAATGTACTGGCTTGGCCCTCTCAGGTTTTCAGGACCAGATCCCAGGGTCTCGGGGAAGCTTCAGCTAATGAAGATTTTTAAGGCACCAATTCTGTGTAGAGGGGGAGAAGCAGCAAACGCACCTGGACTGGCAGGCAAGGCTGAAAGTCTCACTAGCACTGCTTTACTGGGCAAGAAAAGCCAGAGAGAATGCATAGAGTGTGAGGGGGCTGGAGAAGGTCAGGCCCCCCACCAGCCCCACCTGTTTGCCTGCAGCAGCCCCAACATAAAGAATGTCAACCACAAGCCTTTGCAACCACCTCATGGAAGTCGTTCCCTGTGCACTGTGTAAGCTTGCCATAAAAACAAATGTATCTTCCATGACACAAGAACACAGCAGCATAGCAGCATTAGGGTCACTCCTGTGGCTCAAATACCCTGCAGCAGCCAAGAAAACTGACAATGAAAACAGACATCAGAGGAAGGTGTTGACATTGGGAGTTGCGTCCTCCGTTTTCCAAGGTACGGTAAGGCAGAGCAAAACAAAGATCAGGGATGTCTTAGCACGGCCAAATCTTGCAGCGTTCAGTGGTACAACTGCTCAGCTGCTTCCAGGCGCCTGTCCATTCCACATGACGAGTTCCCTGGGCTGAGGCTGCTGCTACACCATCCATCCATCACAAAGAAGCAGCGTCCAGCAGGCCAAGTAGTCCCCGCTTGAGCAGCCTCACATGCTCAATGCAAAGCTGACTCCTTGAAGGCATTGCAGAAAACTCAAAATGGGACTCTGGACACAAGTCCCCTCTTCCCGTGCAGATCCTCTGAAAGCAGCCCCACCAACCTACATCTTTGAAAGGCAACCGATCTCTGTTTTAGCCAAAGCAAGACCCAACAACCTTCTCAAGGGAGACCAAGCAGCAAAGCAGGAATCCAGCCTGCCAAGTCCTTGACAGAACATGGATTCTGAAGCAACAAACAGAAAGTCAGAGCATATTCATTTGATGACTCCTTTGCTAACAAGCCCAAAGGGAGGAAGAGATGTAGCCAAGGATAAAGAGGGCCTCTCTTGCGTCCTCCTCCTGAGCACACAGCAGGTTCAGGCTAATCATGGCTGGAAATGGCTCTTCCCAGGCCTTTCCCTTCAAGGAAGGGACCTTTGGGCTCGATGCTCCAGGGCAGCCAATGAGGCCCAGAACAAGGGGTCTGTCCCCAAAGGAGGAGGAGAAGCAGGAAGGTGGGCTTCTGGCACCATGCGGAAGTGGTGCGGAGTTACACAGAACACTACTGCAGGCATAAAAGCAGGGGCAGGGAGGCAGGCCGTGGCTCAGTGGGACAGGCACATGCTTCGCATGCAGTAGGTGTGGGATCTTCAGGTAGCAGACTCGGGCAGAAGTGGTGAGGAAGGATGATCTACCTGAGGCCGTGGAAAGCGTGTCTGTCTGAGCAGACGACACTGCCTGGGATGGACTGAGCAGCTTCCTTGTTGCAAAGCCAGCGCAGGAAACTACCAGAAGACGCAGCCAGAGGCTGCCTAGCGGCCATGCCAAATTTCACCTTGTGGAGAACTGGAACTCCAATTTTTTCTTCTTCAAAAGGCCAGATTCAGAAATCTGGAACTCAAAACACAACCAAGTCTCAGCGAGGAAATGAGACTTAGGCTTCAGCACCAAGAAGTTGAGGTTCTTCAAAAACGTTGGGCCCCCAAAGAACTTCTGACCACTGCTGGGGCCACCCAGGTGCCTGCAACCAAGCAGGAGGGTGTTCTGTTCCTGCGGGAGCCTCGGTTCTTGAAGGAGAAGAAACGCTTCTGCACCGACAGGGCTTTGAGCAAAAACCACAGACCGATCAAGCCTTCCTGAAGGTGCCACCAGCCACCAGTTAGAAACAGCAGCGGCATTTAGTCCTCAAATAGCAGCCCAAGCAAGACCTTCCTCTGGTTGGCAAAGAACCCGTTGGCAGTCAGCTCAGAGGGTGCTTTTTCCTGGTCCAGAATCTGGCCTCTCCAGCTCTGGGCATGGATTTCCCTTTCTGCCATTCCCAAGAGGTGCCCACAGCCTCGTCCCGCCCCCCCCCCCACGTGCAGCTGCTCAGACTCCAGACTCTCGAAGGAACCAAGGAGAAGCAAGGAAGTCACCCGCAAGAGAGATGCCCACGGATCTGGATCTCAGCTGCACACGGCCGTAAGTGTTCTCTTTGGAAACAAAAGCAGCTCCCTCTGCCTTTCTTCCCCCCACTCAGAGAACAAAAGGGTCACTCCCCAGTGATTCACTGGCAACCCACAAGCTGTGAGTGGCAAGTGAGATCAGGGCGTCTCTTTGGAGCGTGGGAAGGCTCTTTCTGCAAAACAAAAGACCCGGCAACCGCCACCAAGCTGAAGACTCATCTCCCCCCCCCCCCGGCCCCGCTCCGTCACTGACAAATGGAGCTCCAAGCCCTACAGGAAAACCCAGGTGGGGGAGACCAGAGAGAATGATGGCTCAGCCCACTGAGTTGTGGGCAGCGCGAGAATCTCCCCAAGGCTCTCTCTGCGGTTGCGCGGGGGGGGGGGCACTGCCAGAAGGTCCTTCTTCCTCCTCTCGTGCTACCTGGACTGAGCAAGGATGAGCTGCTTGAACCACAGGCTGACGGCGCAGTCCACCCGCATCACCAGGCTGATGCCCAGCAGGAGGAAGAGGCTGCTCACCATGAAGCCCAGCGCTTCAAAGAGGAACCTGGAAGCGGAACAGAAGCCCCAGGTGAGGAAAGTACCGCAAAGGCTCCGCGGGAGGCGCCCTGCATGCGAGAGGCCCCAATTTTAAGCCCTGAGGGAAGAGGGGCACACTGGGAGGGGGGGGCAGCTAGTGAAGACACTACAGGGGCAACTCAGGGGCAAGTCAACTACTCATTTCTGTGCTGGGTGGTAGGGCTAGGCGATATATCGCCCAAAACCGCTTTGAAGTCCTTATATGATACCGGTTTCATAATTTTTGACCTGGCAATATATTGCGAATCATGACGTGTGCATGTGCTATGCAAAAATCGCAATGTGGGAAAAACCCTGAAGTCGGCCAATGCGTCTCTCGATTCCTGCAGCCCCCGTTAACTGCCAGGTCAGCGCTTTCTCTTTCTGAATAGTATTGAATGGAAGAATCTTATGTTGTTTCTGTCACTGTCTTTGTTTTGTCTTTTTCCTTTTCTTCTGTTTGTTTCATTTTATATATATATATGTAGAGTACATCTCTACATATATATATATAAAATGAAACAAACAGAAGAAAAGGAAATATAACCTTAATAACCTTACATAGGTTATTAAGTCTGATATTATTTGATTTCTGTAGTGGTTATTAATGCATGTGTCTGTTATCTATGTATTTATTTGTATATTTGAAATAAAAAAATAATACAAAAGACAGAGAGAGAGAGCAGCCTACAGCTGACAGAACTCTAACTCAGACCACCCATTTCCCACCCAGCCTTGCAACTCTGCCTGGCAGCCCTGGGCTCTGAAACACCCAACCCTTTCCCTGCCAGCACACGGGGGGGACTGAGCTCCAGAGCCACAGGACACTTGCCCAACTTACTTGGGGGCAAACACCTTCCAGACCATAAGGTGCCTTCTGAGGATGATCGCTGCCAAAACACAAGCCAGAATCTATGGGGGAAAGAAAAGGAGTTCAGGCTGCAGGTAAAACTCCTGGCATTCATTCACTGTATCCTCACATGCACAGCCCACCAGTCCCCATCGCCGCCTCTCCCTCCCTCTCTCTGGCTTGCAGAAAAAGGCCTCCCCCGGTGTTTGCTTCCAGGCACGTACCTGAACCCCCAGAACAAGCAGGTACTTGAGCCCCAGCTGCAGAAGCGCTGCTGAAAACTTCTCTGGGGCTTCCCGGAGCCTCATCTCCATCATCTGCTCCTCCCTGTCTGGAGGCTCTGCCTTCGACTTCTTGCCCTTGGAGGCGGTGGGCATTTCACAGACAAACGGCCAAAGCAGAAGCAAAGGGCAGCCGGCTACCTCGAGGAAAGGAGGAAGAGAGAGGGGTCACTGGAGAGAATGCCGGGGTCCATCAGCTGATGGAACCCAGAGGAAAAAAGAAAGGGGCGAGAAGATAAATCCCTCTAAATCAGTGCTTCCCAAACTCTTTCGGGGCCCCACTCACTTGGTTCCATCAACGCAGCCCCAGCCCCAGCACCTGCTACCCTGCCTATAAAAAGCATTATTCAGAATAGTGTTTTGCACAGTCCACTCAGGAAGAAAATAACACAATACAACTCAAAACAGTAACAATTAATTGCAAATTTATTCAGATGCTTTAAGTTACGGATTTGTGTAATGAAAATGTAATGAAATATGGAAAACTCAATAAAAATTACCGTAGATTCCGGCATATTAGGCGACTGGGCCTATTAGACGACCCCCGAAATTGGCAGCTGCAATTTGGCGGTTCGTCTTATAAGCCCAGTCGCTTAATACACTGGGCAGCTCCGCGCTGGGAGAAAGCCACCCGGTGCAGAGCAGAGCCCGCCGTCCGCTGCTGCTGCTACTTCCAGAGCAGCAGCTGGGCAGGCTCCGTGCCGGGCAGCTTTCTCCTGGTGCGGAGTTCGCAGCAGCAGCGGGCTGTACTTCGCCCCGGGAGAAAGCTCTCTCCCGCGCAGAGCCCGCCGCCTGCCGCCCATATCCCGCGTATAAGACGACCCCCGACTTCTTAACCTCTTTTCCAGGGTTAAAAAGTTGTCTTATACATGGGAATCTACGGTATGCAAAAAAATAAAAATTGCAAATTTATTCAGAATCCAAGTAAAACTATTCAGCTTAATTAATTCAATGAAACTGATGAGCTTGATTCAAGGATATCAGCTTTTTGAAGTCAGCTAGCCATTTACACCTCTTTGCCTCCCCCCTTAGGAAACCCCAGCACCCCCGCCAGTTCCGCCCACTTTGGAAAACACTGTGCTAAGCAATGCCTGGGGGGATTATGCCCCCTCCCCTTCAGCCAAAAAGGCAATCAGGAACCAGGTCCCACCAGACTCCACTCTCTGACGCCCTCAGGACAATGCAGAGGAAGTTGGAGGCCCTCCCTATTTTGATATATTTAGAAAGAAAAAAACAGACCACTTAATCAGAAAATTCTCCATGTGCTGTATTGAGGACTGCAAAGTCATCAATCAAATGCAGATGAAATCAGCAAACATGCAAAACAAGCAAAATTCTAGGTAGGCTTTCTGAAATAAAGAAGTTTTAAGCAGGTGCCTAAAACCATGTGTGGGTGCTTGCCTCATAGCAGTTCCCATGCCTGGCAAAGCTAGGGAGAAAAGCAAAAGCCAAGCTATGTTAACAGATGCTGGGTGGGGGGCACCCCAGTCTTCTCTTCCCAGGTAAGGCCCCATAAACAGACCCCCCACACACACACACACTCCTATTGCCGATGCCAAGATGCTGGTGATATTTCGGGAGCTGCTGTGGGCCTGTAGATCAGGAGTGGGGAGGCCGTGTCTCTCCAGGTGCAGCTGTACCTCAGCTCCCAGCACCCCCAAGTGGCCATGCTGAATGCTGGGAACTGGAGTCCAGCAATGCCGTGGGGTCCACAGGCTCCCTGCCCCTGCTGTGGATGCCAAGAGTCTTCATTTGCTACCCAAACCCAACTCTTGGTGCTGAGCAGGCAGCCTTTGCCAAGCCACCCTCCGCAGTCACTTACCTGGGGCCAAAGCAAGCACCATTCACGCTCTGCCTGTTGCAAGCTCAGAGGAAGAGTCTTGGGGCCTTTCCCGGAGGCAGCGGACTCACCTGCAAAGAGGATGTGGGAGGCGAAGGTGTTGGCCCCGACCAGGAGCGCGGGCAGCAGGTTGGTTTCATGCCCCTGCTGGAAGCCGACAAAGGCTGCGTTCCAGTGGATGGCTGGGAAGACTGGCTGGTGGCCTGTGGCATAGAAGAACTGGGCGGCAGCGAGAGCCCAGGCGATGAGGGCGTACCAGGGCACCACGAAGGGATCTGGGGGTAGGAGGACGAGAACCGTCAGGGCCAGCAAGGAACCCCTGGAGACACAACGCGGCAGAGCTTCCACGGCGGGAACCAGAATAACGTTCAACTAACCCACCCCATCAGTGCAAGGATTTCCACTCGCCTGGCGAGACTCCCCTCTCCCCTGCCAGAGGTTCCCAAGTATTTTGGGGCAACCGCCCTCCCCTCAGTTCCATAAACTCATCCCCACCTTTTAAAAAGGGTTATTCAGAATAGCTGTTTGCATGCCCCACTGAAGAAGATAACAACACAACAAAATTCAAAACTCTAATAGTAAATTGCACATTTATGCAAAATCCAATGGAGAGGTGGGGAACATCCCATTGCGCAAGCAGAGATCCCTTGTCTCCGAGGTCCTAGTCTGCCACTCAAACCCCTGCACCACACTGCTTGCTTTGCAGTTTCTGTGGCCTCCTCCCGCTCCCCTCTTCCCGGGGACCTCCCCTGCAGATTCCTAGGGCACCACTATGCCTTAACAGTTAACAGCTGGGCCATTTTGAGCTTCTGCCATTTCTCTGAGAGCAAAGCCCTTCCTGGAAGAGGATGCTGTCGAGAGCCCTGACTCAGGAGGAGCGGAGATCCAGGGCCGTGCCCTTACTCACCAGCCTGCGAGGAGGAGGAGGAGGAGGAGGAGAGCGCCACGGCGCAGGCGTGCATCCAGAGCAGCGCGAAGGCCTCGAGGAAGAGCAGCAGGAAGGCCAGGCTGAGCCGCTCGCTGTGCAGCGTCATGAAGAGGAAGCCCAGCAGGGCCAGGCAGATGAGGAGCGCGGCCGAGTAGACGCTGCCCAGCCCGTAGGCGGCCACCGTGGCCCTGCCGCCCGACCGGGCCTCGTCCAGGCGGCTCTTCAGGGACTGCTGCATGCGCCGGTAGAGCTGGGGGATGACGTGCTGGAGCTCCGCCTGGGAGCTGGGCGAGACGATGGGGGCCTCGGCCGGCTCCCGGCTGTCGCGCACAAAGACGGTCACGGGGTCCCAGAGGACCAGCAGGAGCCCCACCAGCACCAGGCCGAAGATCCCCTGGGGGAAGGCCACCAGGGCCAGCTGCACCCAGGCGTGCAGCTTGACCAGGGCCTCCTCGGCCCCGGAGGTGATGGCCCAGTAGCCCCCCACGCAGACGGCCAGCAGCGGGAAGCCCCAGCGCACAAAGAGCACTGGGGCACTGGGGCTGTTGAGGTTGCCGTAGTGGCGCAGCCAGCGGCGCACGCCCCAGGCCAGGAGGGCCAGCACGGCCAGGCAGAGGAGGTAGCAGGAGTTCTTGGCCCCCGGGTCCTGCAGGCTGGAGAGCGGGGCCAGGAGTGTCGAGGAGCGGCAGCAGGGGGTCTCCTCGCGGCACTGCCGGAAGAGCGCCGAGAGGCGGGCGCAGGTGAGGACCACGCCCAGCAGCCCCAGCAGCCGCAGGGCCGGGGGGGAGCCGCCCTCCAGCCGCCCCTCCCAGTGCAGGCGCAGCACCAGCAGCAGAACCAGCGAGGCCAGCAGGAAGGGCGCCACCTGCGCCTCGGCCACCACAAAGCTGTCTGAGAGCATGGCGCCGCAGCGAGCCAGCAGGATGCCTCCGGGCAGGCCCAGCCCCGATGCCCGCAGCCTCTGCCTCAGGCTGGTGCCCGCAGAGGGAGAACAAGCGCTGGCCGCGTGGCTCCTCCATGGCCGCTTGGCCCAGCAGTGCCAGAAGAAGCCGCACTGGGAGGCCGCCGCTCCCCAGGAGGAGAGCAGGACGAGGTCCGCAGCGGCCCAGCCGAGGAGGTGAGCCAGGCTGGGCAGGGCCACCCCCACCACACCCCAGAGGACAGGGTAGAGGAGGAGGCGTCGGTAGGAGAAGCTCAGGCCCGAGGCCACTCTGGAGGCAACGTAGCACAGCACACAGGAAGACGTCAGCAGGGCGCAGCCAGCCAGCATGCGGGCCGGGTGGAACCGGGCCCAGGACTCAGCGCAGACGGCCCTCGCCTCCTGCAGATAGCGCCGGAAGCGGCCCCGGAGGTGCTCCAGGTGAGGCAGAGCAGGAGGCCCCAGCTGGGCGGAGAGCTGCTCATGCTCTTCCACGGCAGCAGAGAAGAGGTCCTGGAGCCGCCGCATCTTCTCTACCGATATGTCCTGGGCTGCCCGTGAGTAGGAGCGCAGGAAGCGGTCAACCTGCAACGCCAAGTGTCTCCGTCACTGAGCGCAGGAACACTCAAGGGGGAGGGACTCTAAGGAGCCTTTTGCCTCAAGATCCGGCCGCCGAGCTCCTCTTACCTGCCGGGCGTTGACGCTGTATGCCTCCAGCTGGGCAAGGAGCGAGGAGGCAGCGCCGCCCTCTGCGGCAAACAGCTCAGCCATCACTTCCCCGATGTTGCTGTAGGGCACCGGCACTCCCAGCAGCAGGGCCAGTGTGGGGACCAGGTTCACCTGCGGGACGGTCTCTGGCTCCTGGAGAGAGGGAGGAAGCGAGGGGTCCGGCTGCTGAAGGGCAGGGAGAACAGCACCCTGTGGGGACCCCCAGGACCCCACCCACCCACAGCAGGCAAGCAGCACCAGGAGCACAGGAAGCCGCCTGGTACAGACTCAGACCATTGGGTCCCTCTGGCTCAGTTACGTCTACCCTGACTGACAGCAGTGGCTCTCCAGAGTTGCAGGCAGCAGCCTCTCCCATCCTGGCCTGGAGGTGCCATCGGGGATTGATCCTGGGGCTCCTGCATCCAAGGCGGAAGCCATGCCACAGAGGCACAACCTTTTGCCTTCTCAAAAGCCTCCCGCCTTCTCCTCACCCAGCCAGCCAGCAAGAAGCTGGCAGGCAGCCATGACCGCACTCTTCAGCTCTAAAAGGTAAGAAGCCTGAAAAAGAGCATCAATCTCCTTTCCCAAGCGCAACTGGCCAAGGGGTTATTTGCACAGTTGCAACAAGCTCTCCGCCACCTAAGAAGGTAATTTAGAGCCTGCTGGGTCCGGCTGATGGCCCATCTAGTCCAGCCTCCTTTCTCACAGTGGCTGACCAGATGCAAAAGGTGGGAAGGGAAAGATCCCTTTGGAAGTGCAACAGAGAGAGAGAGAGAGAGAGCCTTCCTCCACCTGGCTTACCTGAGGCGGGTGGCTCTGGAACAGCTGGGCTTTGCTGTACACAAAGAGGGCTGCGTTGACCTCCTCTTCGCTGTCCCCTCCGTGGTCTCCGGTCCCCGTCATGCCGTGGTCCCCTGCTACCAGGAGCAGCGTGTCATTCGCCAGGTGGTCAACCAGTGACCTGTCCATCAACAACACGGGACTTCAGCCGCCTCCCTGTGCCAGCGGGTGCCCCCCACGGCAAAGTGGGTGGGCGCCAGCCATGTTGTTTAGGCAGGACCTTCAGGGGCGCCTGAGGCCAAATGCAGGTTTGACGGGGGACTTTCTGACTCACAGCCTGAGATGCTCTCCTGCAGCAAACCAACTCTGGGGCTTAACTTCCAGGGTGCAGGTCCTGGGGCTCCAGGCCGGCTGTTCCCCTTCCAGGGAGGGCCAGGGCTCAAATCCTGGTTGGGGCAACACTGGCCAAGTGGCTCCAGTTCAAACTGCCTCCAGGGGGTCCTTCAGAGTCTGAATCAGAGGCTCATCCAAGAGCACTCTCTACAAGGAGCTCAAAAGCTAATGTTTAAAGGGACATTGACACAGCTGTCGCCCACCTGGTGCCCTCCAGGTGCTCTGAACTACAACTCCCAGCAGAGTCATGCTGTCAGGGCCTGATGCACTCCAAAATGTCTAGTGGGCACCAGGTTGGCAAAGGGGCCCCTAACATAATGCAAACGTCCAAAGACCTTTGAGGTCCCCAAGCAGCTGGAGCCCAAAGCAGAGGAAGGAGAATAAAACAAGCAGGAGAACTCCCACTTCTGCCCCTCCCAGCGCTGGCCAGCACAATCCACATTCCTCTGGAAGGCCCAGCTGCTGCTCATCCTGCTTCAGTCCTTGGCACACAATGGGCTGGTGCTGAGAAGCCAGGGGCACCCACATGACCTGAGAAACCAGCTCACCTGAGCATGTCATTCATCTGCGAGAGCTTCTTGGCCATTTCCGGATGGTCTGGTCCATGCTTATGGCCACAGTGATCCACGCCCAAGAAGTGGGCAATCAGCAACTCCCACTCGCCACCATCGACTGCGCCACCACAGAGAGAGGGAGAGAGGGGGGGAGAAGCATGAAGACTTGACCCTTCCACTCTGAGAGGCAGCCAATGTTTCTTTCTTCTCTGGCGCACTTTACTGAGGGCTGAGAGGAAGAGCAGGAGCAGATTTCTCCCCCTCCCCCTTCAATGCACACCTTCAGATGTGCTCAGGGCCAGGCCTTGAAGACACAGGGAGAAGACAATGAGAGGAAGGCAAAAAGCCAGCAGACGTTTTAGACTTTGCTGCCAGCAGAGGGCAGGGGGTGACAAGGGCTGGTGGAGGATGAGTGGCTTCTCATTGGAAAAACCACACGGAAAGGATGTTATTGTGGGTGAAGAAATTCCATTCATGCAATTTGCAGAGCCGTGCTTAGTGCAAAACAAGTCGTTTCAAAAACAAAATTCGATGAGGCAGCCTACTTCCCTTTTTAAAGCTGACATAAATTCAAGGCAAGGCAATCCATTTTGAAAACAAGGTTTTCCCATTAAAAACAAAACATTAAAATTTTTTTCAATATTCCCCCTTTTGCAAAAAACAATTTTCAATAACTCTTTAACAATTTAGAATGTCTCTTCCTCAAGGATTCTGGCTGGCACAAGGGGACTAGAGCCACACCAGAGCTGAAGCCTTCAAGGCCACATCACCCTTCAAGGTTATGGACAGAGAACATGTAGGGCAGACAGAGGGCAAGCCACTCCCAGCAGGCCTCTCACCCGGCTGCAAAGTGCCTCTGCCTGCTCCGCCAGTTTCCTCCAGCAACCTGGCACGAAAAGGGAGCCAAGAACTCCAGCCCGGGACAGCGGCTCACCTGTCTCATACAAAAGCTGCAGGATTCCATCATCTACAGTGTGAAGATCCTTCACGTTGAAAGAAGGGAAGAAGTACGAGCGGTGGAAGGCCTGGGGGAAAAGCCCGTCCCAGGTGTCGTCCCCCATGAACACCACTCTTTTCCCTGCAAAGGGGGGGAATGAGAGAGGGGTGTTTAGAGCACAGCAATGAGCAGGTCACCAAGTCAGGGAGCCAAAACCTAGTCAGTGGAGTCCAGGAGCTCCAGGTTCCGTCTCTCTTGGTTCCTTTCTAGAGAGCTCAGGAAATCCATCTTCAGAGCCACCCAACCAGAACCTTCAAGGCCAAGGACGGATATGCGCACAGCTCTCCTCCAGCTCAGGGAAACAGCATCACAGTCACTACAGATCAGCTCCTCTGAGCCAATAACACCACAGTGGTGCAGTTTCCACCTGACAAAAGTTTGGGTTTTCTTAAAAAAAAATACATATGGGAAGAACTGAAAGCCACAGTCTGCTTTCCTTGAGGTGCTGAGGCAGCTTCAGGAAGCATATTGTTTATAGTTTCTACATTGTACATCACTTTAAAAATTTCTTTTCAAAATATGAAGCCATTTATAAATGTGTTAAACAAACAATCAACAATGACCCACACCATTCCACACATTTCATGCCCACATTCTGCCTTGGTAGCAAACACAGCACAGGCAGACCCCCGCAACCTCTTGAGTTCTCCCTGCTGATTTGAGCTGGTGCTCAGTGTATGTAGCCACAAAAGAGGTCCCTGTCTGAACTTTTCCTCCAACCTGCATCATCAAACCACAAAGGCAAAAGTCCCCAGAATATATAAGACCACATCAAGAATTAGTTCACGGCCAGTTTTGTACTAATTTATTTCCCCACGTACTTCTGCAGTAGTCTTTTCAGAGTAACCTGTCAGTCTGAAGCATAACAGGGAACAAGCTTTTGTACAACATCCCCGCCTAGTCGCTTTGGAGGCCATTTCCCCTCACCACAAGCAGACATGCCATGAAGTCATATGCCCAGCGTAGAAGGATGGCTGGCCTACGCCCAGATCCAGCTCCTGCCTCCAAACCACAATATACACCACAGAGACCAGGGCCCTGGCTCTCATGTTCCGCAGGTCAAAGCAACCCCATCCCAAGTGGAGCAAAACTGAACTTGCCAGACGCTTCTTCCCAACCTCAAACATAAATCTGCCTGCTCTCAACTCCCGAGTCATAACCTACAAGGGAGTAGCACATGATGCAAGTCTACACCAGAAACATAAAAGGAACCATTTTGTCACTAGCACTTGCAGGCTAAGTCCCGAGAGAAAAATGAAAGAGTAGGGAGAAGAGTGCATCTGAGGAAAAGGAAGGAAGAAATGAAGATGAAGAAAGCACCTCCCTTAGTCCACAACAGCTAGAATAAGAGAGGCAAGACATTCTGCAAAGAGCCTGCCCTCAGCGCCCCCTTCTGGAGGCACCCACCGTTCTGCGCCAGCTGCCAGACCAAGTTGTCCTCCTGGATGGCGTAGGAGGCGAAGTTGCTGCCTGCGTCAATGAAGGTGGGCAGGGAGCCGGTGGTGATGCCCTTGATGCGCTGCATGGTGGTGGTGGGAGGGTCGGCCCGGAAGCGGAAGAGGCGGGCATGCAGGGGCTGCAAACTGGCCAGCTGGTGCAGGAACCCCAGCTTGTTCTCGTAAGGCCGCGGCTCCCGCCTGGAGGGGTCGTACTGGGCAAACTCAAACTTGAGGGCGTCGATGATGACGAGCACGGCTTTGGGGAAGCGCCTTGGCAGCCAGCAGGAGCCGAGGGGGGCCCTGGCCCCTGGCAGGGAGGCGGCCAGGGGATCCGAGCAGCTGCTGCGGTTGGCCAGCTCCACACGCATGAGCAGGAAGCCGCTGGTGAAGAGTCCGATGGCCGAGAAGAAGAGGAAGCAGGTCCAGGCGAGGAAGAGCAGCACTGGTACTCTCTGCATCCTGCAGGGAGGGGGGAGAAAGGACCGGTGAGCAGCGGGTGCCCCTCACACCCCTTGGGTGCTCAAAGCCTACCAGTCTCACCGGTGTTTTCGTAGGAACAAGCAGTATGACCTGTGGAAGGCGTAATATAACACAAATCATCGCTCGGGTGAAACATGAGATAAACGATGCATTGCTCTACGCCAGCAATGTCCAACTGGTCAACTGTGATTGAGATGTAGATCACTGGGAAGCTCGAGGTCAGTGATTGGCCGGTTGCTCACGCAGCGCCCTGCACCCGGTGCTGTGTCCCATCCCCTCTGCTGGTGCTGCTATGAAAGCTTACTTTCCCTGCATTGGTGGCATAGTGGTGGTAGCTGTTAGGGCTGCGAACTGTAGGGTGATCGTTTTCATGCAATCCTTTGCCGAAGAAGCTCAACTACTCCGTTCAATCCTTCCCCCCAAAAGCTGAAGAACTGAGGTCACTCCCCCCTAAAAGAAGCTGAACACCTCTTGGCAATTGTTCCTAAAAAAAAAGCTCAACAACTGCGGCCTCTCCCCTTAAGGAAAGTTCAACAACTCTGGTCTCCCCCCCCCCCCCAAAGAAAAGCTCAGCAAAGATGGGCAATGCCAATGGGTAGATCACTGCCAGTTTTATCATTCTTGGAGTAGATCGCCGTCTCTAGAGAGTTGGATGTGCCTGCTCTACGTCAACGGCCAAGGCAGGCCCCCCCAAAGTCGGCCCTCCAGCTCTTTTGGGACCACAATTCCCATCATTCCTAGCTAACAGGACCAGTGGTCAGGGATGCTGGGAATTGTAGTCCCAAAACATCTGGCGGGCCGAGTTTGGGGGGGGCCCGGTTGAAGGGATTTCGTGGCAGCTGAGGACGCGGGGCGGGCGAGGAACCGGGGCTCCCTCCCTCCCTCCCTCCCTCCCTGGGCCGGCGGGGTGACCTTGGGCTGCCCCTCCCAGCTGCCTCCGCCGGGCTGCGGGTGTCGCTGCCAGGCCAAGACCCTCCCCGGCGAGACGACGCCCCCCCCCGAATGCTGAGGGCCAGGTGCCTTTGGCCAAGGGACCCCGGCAGGCAGCCCTGGGCCCGAGGGGGGAGAGGCTGGGCCTGGGGGGTCACCCCTCTCCGCTCCCCCAGAACCGGGACCCACGGGGGGGGGGAGAGGGGACCCCCACCTGCCTGCTGAGGGGGGCAGACTCCGCCGCCGCCGCCGCCGCCGCGACCTTCCTCGGCCTGGGCCCTCCTCTTCCTCTTCCTCGTCCGCCTGGCCCCCCGGAGGCCCGTTCGGGGCTGCGCCGGCCCCACCTGGCGGCCAGGTGCGCGTGGGAGGGGGGAGGGAGATCCAGGGCGGCCCTTCCGCCTCCCTTCCGGGAACGGGCGGAAGCGGAAGCGGAGGCCAGCGAGAGGCGGGCCAGAGCGGCCGGGAAGAGCCAGGCTGGTCTCCCCGCAGGGTAGACTGCTCCCGCGCCTGGAGGGGCCGCCCTGGCTCGCCTCGCCTTAGGCTTCCCTTCAAGGATTTCATTCCTGAGTTTTCTTTCTCGTTTCTTAGCTCTTCCTCTTTCTACCGTGTTACGGAAATTACGGGGGGGGGGCACATCTTTAAAGTTAAATGTTACAAATATTATGCCTGAATGTATCCTTTCAACTTGACAGCTCAGGGAAGTTACCTAGCTTCAAAAATAATATAAAATCAACTCCTTTCCCAGTTTCCTCCATGTATACACACCTCCTACCCCAGGAAGTTCCCAGAAGCGACAATTGCTGAGCTGATTGTTGGCCAAGGAAAGCCTAATCCCATCCCCAAACATGCCAAGGAAGTTCTATTGTACTTTGGGTGGTGGGACTTCAGAGGTGTTTGCCTCTGCTAATCTTATCCCTGGGTCTTGCCCTGACATGTCTGCCAAGGTTAAACTAGTGTAACCCCTGTCTACCCCTCCCCTTCGGTGACATGCCAGTGATGTAGCAATGATGCTGTCCGAACTGTATTCTGGGATATGGTGGGAAAGTTTTAAAAGTCCTTGTCACCCCATCCTCAGGGCTCAAATTTGCTCTTTGAACCTGTTGCGCAATAAACTTTGGTCTACAGCTATTTGCTCCGGTTGGTGGCTGGACTCCTTCCTTTATTCCACAGGGACCCGCAGGCTCTGCCCGACCAGCTGGGGGACTGAGCAGCCTCACACCTAGATTTTTCCATAACAACCTGTGTAAGCCCCCTTGAATCCCTGTCAGGGGGAAAAGGCAGGTTTAAATAAATACTGTAATAATAAGTAAACCACTTTGAGGTTAGTTAGTTTGTGCAACCAAGCAAAGTATAAATTTGATGAAATAAATGAATGGCAGCACTCCATCAATTGGGTCCACCTTATAGTGTGCTTGACTTAACCTCAAAGTCTCTGTATAAGAGCATTAGCGAGAGTCTGGCTGCTGGATGAGGCCAAAGGGGCCCCCCAAGCCCAGCCTCCTGTTCTCAGAGCAGCCAACTTGACGCCTCTTCTGGGAGAACCACAAACGGGACTCAAGCACAAGAGCCATCTTCTCTCCTGCCATTTCTAGCAAATGGCATTCAGAAGCATCGCTGCCTCCCACCATCCTGGCTGGTGGCCATCCATGGCCCTCTCCTCCTCCGCGAATTTTTCCAATCCTCTTTAAAGCCATCCAAGTTGATGGCCATCACAGCCTCCCTCCCGTGGCAGGGAGTTCCACAGGTAAATTCTGCGCTGCATGGAGGACTTTCTTTCATGCATCTTCCAACATCCTGAGTGACTCTTCCCCGGGCTCCACGAGAGGAAGGGGAAGACTTCTCCCTGCCCAAGTTCTCCATCCCTTGCCTAATTTCACATCCTTCTGCCATGTGGCCCCTGACTCACCCTGTGTGAGAGTTAAAAAACAGGCACACCTTTTTAAGCTCTCCCACACAAGAGGGCACTCCAGCCTCTGCAGCATTTCCCTCGCCCTTTTCTGCAGCTTTTGCAACTCTGCAGTATCTTCCCCCAGGTTGTTGCTGTGAGGATAAAAGGAGGAGAAGTCTGTGGGCCACCTTGAGCAACCTGGGGGGAAGGTGGGATACAGATGCAGTAAACAAATAACCAAACAGCAGCAGGTTTGTGTCATGTTGGTCCTCCTTTTTCATATCCCGGAAGCTGCTCTTTACCCAGGACCTGGGATCCCTCTGAGTGACCAGAGATCTTCTTCCTGCCACTTCTGCTTCCGCGTTGGGCAGTTTCGGACAAGCACAAATGCAGCAGGGATGATTTGCTCATCAAAAAAGGTAAAGGGACCCCTGACCATTAGGTCCAGTCGTGGCTGACTCTGGGGTTGCGGCGCTCATTTCGCTTTATTAGCCGAGGGAGCCGGCGTACAGCTTCCAGGTCATGTGGTCAGCATGACTAAGCTGCTTCTGGCGAATCAGAGCAGCACACGGAAACGCCGTTTACCTTCCCGCCAGAGTGGTACCTATTTATCTACTTGTACTTTGACGTGCTTTTGAACTGCTAGGTTGGCAGGAGCTGGGACTGAGCAATGGGAGCTCACCCCGTCATAGCAGGGATTCGAACCACCAACCTTCTGATCGGCAAGTCCTAGGCTCTGTGGTTTAACCCACAGCGCCACCTGTGTCCCTTTTGCTCATCAAAGGTCCCACTTATTCTACCCATGTACTGAAACTGGGTTCAATGATAGAGCTTGCATTTAACTTTGTGGCCCAACTGATTTAGTGGCTGTTTGTGGTGTGGCGTTTTTAAACTTCCTAGTAGGATGGAAAGGTAGTGCAGGAGAGGGGCTCAGAGATACCAAAGTCAAGAAGACGTCCTAAGAACAGCAACAACAGGCAGCTCAGCACTGTGAAGTTATTGTGTCCGAGCCTCTCCCTTCACCTCCGGCTGAGCCAACAGGGACTGAAGCCCGTTTCCCTTTTGTGATGGTGCATCGAGAGCCCCCAACACAAGCAGACTGCGCTTGGCCAGGACCTGGTCATGGTGCGATGAGGAGCTCCAGCTGCCCTGCAGAGCTCGCCCTCGATGCTGCGCAGGAGAGGGCAGAACGAGGGCAAGAGGTGGGGGGGTGGTAGGACTGATTGCTGGGTTGTGTAGCACATTCCCCTCACAGATAAGGCCACAGCTGTCTGAACATCTTGCCCTCTGCCTAACCTTTTGCGGTCTCAGTAGTCTGCAGTGTCCTGTCTGTGACCTTTGTCTCTGAGACCTTTGTCTCCTTCGTCATACACTGTGCAAGGGGAAAATGACGCAGTGGAAACAGGTGCCAAAATAACTTTGTACCACCCCACGAGCTCGGGACTGGAAGATGTATAAAGGTCACAGCCCCAAATGTATCTGCCTGGGTTTGCATATTGTGTCAATAAAAGGAGCCTCCACAGAGCTGGCCGGCAGCTTGCTTGCAGCTCACCTGGGCGCAGCTCACCTGCATTATCAACTCCTGCCTCACGTCCTTCACTTCAGGGGGACACATTCTGCTCCAGACCAAAGGGGCAGGCTGGCGAACAGTAACCAAGACCCTTTGTCCCGAAACCGCTAGGGTGGAGAGTGGAGAGTGGGAGAAGCTTATCAGAGATTGCAGGGCAGCAGTTGAAGAAGGAGCAAAAAGGGTTTTCTTGTGTGTGTGTTTCTTTGTGGCTGATTAGCTGCCTAGTGGTGCGTGCAGTTTGATCCATCTTGTAGATTTAGGGGAGCTAGTCTCAAAGGTTTGTGGGGGGAGACCTAGGTTTTTTTGTGGGGGGAGTTATTTTTC
Organism: Podarcis pityusensis; assembly: GCF_964106645.2. Lineage (NCBI taxonomy): Eukaryota > Metazoa > Chordata > Lepidosauria > Squamata > Lacertidae > Podarcis > Podarcis pityusensis. Next base: position 1,006,774 of record NC_138036.1, on the reverse strand, counting down.
CTGTCTCCACGCTTTTTATGATGGAGGACTGCTGTAGCCACCCCCAACGACACGTTAACAAGATGGAGGGGGAGGGAACAGCTGCAGTCGCCTGCGGTTCCTGCGCAATGTTTGCCATCTTGCCAAAGGTTGCAGGCAGCTTTACGTGCAGCAATTGCATGTCGATTGCCCTCTTAAAAGACAAGGTCCAGCAACTGGAGGAACGTGTAGCTACACTACAAAGAATTAGAGAGCTGGAGCTGTTCTTGGAAGCAACAGAGCACACCGTTTCCACCAAGGAGGAGACGGGGGACTCCCCTGAGAAGGACGCTAGTTCACCAACACAGGAGCCAGATATATGGAGAAACGTGACTCAAAGAAGTAGGAGGCCCAGGGTTCGCTCTGATTGTTTAGAAATACACAATCGCTTTGAGGTCCTCTCCCCTAGCATGGAAGACGAAGAGCAGACTCCATTTGAGGATCTCTCCCTCATTACAGTCGATCAGGTATATGAAGACGAGCAGCAAAGTCAGTCCTCAGGGAATGTGCAGGCGACCTTGGAGCGGACAGCTCACGGAAGAACCCCGACGAAACCTAAGAGGAGGCGTGTAGTGGTGATAGGGGATTCCCTACTGAGGGGAACAGAAGCAGTGATCTGTGGGCCTGACAAGATGTCTCGGGAAGTGTGCTGTCTCCCCGGGGCTAAGATCCAAGATGTAACTGAGCGACTGCAAAGAATCATAAAACCCACTGACAAATACCCCTTCCTCTTGGTTCATGTGGGAACCAATGACACTGCAAGCAATAGCCTCCAGAAGATCAAAAGAGACTACGAGGCTCTGGGCAGGAAATTGAAGCAATTAAATGCACAAATTGTGATCTCATCTGTCCTCCCAGTTGAACGACGTGGTCCAGGGAGAGAGGGGAAAATAGTGGAAGTGAACAGCTGGCTTCGCAAATGGTGTAAACAGGAACGGTTTGGATTCTTAGATCACGGACTGCAGTTTCTTGAAGATGGACTTCTGGCAAGCGATGGGCTGCACCTCACAACGGTTGGGAGAAATGTTTTTGCCAAAAATCTCAGAAACCTCATCAGGAGGGCTTTAAACTGACTAATGTGGGGGAGGGAGACAGTGCTCCTGAAGGTAGGAGTCTATCAGTTGATGAAGATGATCATCCAAATGTCATAGACCAAATGGAGCAAACAGCACACAGACCTAGTGGTGGGAGGAAAAAATCCTTAAATCAGAGTCACGGGGGAATGATTAATGGACTTCAATGTCTGTACACTAATGTGCAAAGCATGGGAAATAAACAAGATGAGCTTGAGCTCTTGGTACAGCAAACTAAATATGACATAATAGGCATCACTGAAACCTGGTGGGATAAGTCCCACGATTGGAATGTAATAATGGGGGGATACAATCTATTTCAGAGAAACAGACCAGACAAGAAAGGAGGAGGAGTGGCGTTATATGTCAGGGATGTGTATACCTGTGAAGAGATCCAAGATTTAGAACCTCAAAACCAAAGTGAGAGCATTTGGGTCAAAATTAAGGGAGAGAAGAATAACAGTGACCTCATTGTGGGAGTTTACTACAGATCCCCAAGCCAAACGGAGGACATAGATGATGCCTTCCTGGAACAGATGGCCAAGCATGCAAAAGGAAGGGAGATAGTAGTAATGGGGGACTTCAATTACCCGGATATTTGTTGGATGTCAAACTCAGCCAAGAGCATAAGGTCAAACAGATTCCTCACTGGCCTTGCAGACAACTTCATTGTCCAGAAAGTGGGAGAAGCAACAAGAGGAACAGCCATTTTAGATCTGGTCCTAACCAATGTTGATGACCTGGTTAGTGGGGTAGAAGTGGAAGGATCATTAGGCGCAAGTGATCATGCTCTTCTGAAGTTTACTATACAGCGGAAAGGAGCAGCCAAGCATACTAGGACTCAATTTCTTGACTTTAAGAAAGCTGACTTCATAAAACTTAGGGAAGTGCTGGGTGAGATCCCATGGACAGTAATACTAAAAGGAAAGGGAGTTCATGATGGCTGGGAGTTTGTTAAGAGGGAGATACTAAAAGCACAACGTCAGGCAATACCAATGAGACAGAAACATGGAAGGTGCCTAAAGAAGCCAGGGTGGCTATCTAAAGAACTTTTAACTGAGTTAAGATTAAAAAAGGATGTGTACAAAAAATGGAAAAGGGGGGAAACCACCAAAGAGGAATTCAAACAAATAGCCAGCATGTGTAGACACAAAGTCAGAAAAGCTAAAGCACAGAATGAACTCAGGCTTGCTAGAGAGGTTAAAAGCAACAAAAAAGGCTTTTATGGGTATGTCCGTAGCAAAAGGAAGAACAAAGAAACAGTGGGGTCACTCAGAGGAGAAGATGGTGAAATGCAAACAGGGGACACAGAAAGGGCTGAACTCCTCAATGCCTTCTTTGCCTCAGTCTTCTCCGATAAGGAAAACAATGCCCGACCTGAAGAATTTGGAGCAAATGATTCAGCAAAGGAAACACAGCCCAGAATAACTAAGGAGATAGTACAAGAATACTTGGCTAGTTTAGATGTATTCAAGTCTCAAGGGCCAGATGAACTGCATCCAAGAGTATTAAAAGAACTGGCAGATGTGATCTCAGAACCACTGGCAGTCATCTTTGAGAATTCCTGGAGAACAGGCGAAGTCCCGACAGACTGGAGGAGGGCAAATGTTGTCCCTATTTTCAAAAAGGGGAAAAGAGAGGACCCAAATAATTACCGCCCAGTCAGTCTGACATCAATACCAGGGAAGATTCTGGAGCAGATCATTAAGCAAACAGTCTGTGAGCACCTAGAAAGGAATGCTGTGATCACCAACAGTCAGCATGGATTTCTGAAAAATAAGTCATGTTAGACTAACCTGATCTCGTTTTTTGACAGAATTACAAGCCTGGTAGATGAAGGGAACGCAGTGGATGTAGCCTACCTTGATTTCAGCAAGGCATTTGACAAGGTGCCTCATGATATTCTTGTAAAGAAGCTGGTAAAATGCGGTCTTGACTATGTTACCACTCAGTGGATTTGTAACTGGCTGACTGACCGAACCCAAAGGGTGCTCATCAATGGTTCCTCTTCATCCTGGAGAAGAGTAACTAGTGGGGTGCCACAGGGTTCTGTCTTGGGCCCGGTCTTATTCAACATCTTTATCAACGACTTGGATGATGGACTCAAGGGCATCCTGATCAAATTTGCAGATGACACCAAATTGGGAGGGGTGGCTAACACCCCAGAGGACAGGATCACACTTCAAAACGACCTTGACAGATTAGAGAACTGGGCCAAAACAAACAAGATGAATTTTAACAGGGAGAAATGTAAAGTATTGCACTTGGGCAAAAAGAATGAGAGGCACAAATACAAGATGGGGGACACCTGGCTTGAGAGCAGTACATGTGAAAAGGATCTAGGAGTCTTGGTTGACCACAAACTTGACATGAGCCAACAGTGTGACGCGGCAGCTAAAAAAGCCAATGCAATTCTGGGCTGCATCAATAGGAGTATAGCATCTAGATCAAGGGAAGTAATAGTGCCACTGTATTCTGCTCTGGTCATACCTCACCTGGAGTACTGTGTCCAGTTCTGGGCACCACAGTTCAAGAAGGACATTGACAAACTGGAACGTGTCCAGAGGAGGGCAACCAAAATGGTCAAAGGCCTGGAAACGATGCCTTATGAGGAACGGCTAAGGGAGCTGGGCATGTTTAGCCTGGAGAAGAGGAGGTTAAGGGGTGATATGATAGCCATGTTCAAATATATAAAAGGATGTCACATAGAGGAGGGAGAAAGGTTGTTTTCTGCTGCTCCAGAGAAGCGGACACGGAGCAATGGATCCAAACTACAAGAAAGAAGATTCCACCTAAACATTAGGAAGAACTTCCTGACAGTAAGAGCTGTTTGACAGTGGAATTTGCTGCCAAGGAGTGTGGTGGAGTCTCCTTCTTTGGAGGTCTTTAAGCAGAGGCTTGACAACCATATGTCAGGAGTGCTCTGATGGTGTTCCTGCTTGGCAGGGGGTTGGACTCGATGGCCCTTGTGGTCTCTTCCAACTCTATGATTCTATGATTCTATGATTCTATGGACCTGCCCTCAGCCTCACGGCACCACCAACCCTTCCTGGGCGCCAATGGGGCACGGACAGTTTCCTGCCAAATTCCTCGGCAGGTTATTTGCGCCCTCCACAGGATTTGGGACTGATGAGCCGAGGGCCTTCATCCTCGTGTGGTTGAAAATCCCAGTCCGAGACAAGAGAGGTTCCCCCCAGAACAAGGGGAGACGGCTGTTTCCTGGCCATCTCCTTTTATTACATGATTAAATCCAAATTAGAAAATAATCCAAAGAGGGGAAGGACAAGAGTCCAAGGCGGGGGGCAGGGGGGGGCTTCTCCGTTAGCTGGCGCTCGGCTGCTGCTCCTGCTCAGTGTACTCTATGCTTGGGGGCAGAGGCGGAGGAGGGGCCTGGAGGGTGGAAGGAGTTGTGGCTTCCGCAGAGGCCGCCTTGGTGGGCTGGGGTTTGCTCAGGGAGCCATAGATTCCCATTGCCTGGAGAGAGAAAAGAGGGAGGGTGGGAGGGAGAGGTCAGAGCCCCTCAACACAGCACATGGCATGGATCACAACACAGAAGTAGCTGGAAGGATCTGCCCTCACTCTACCCAGCAACCCAGAGTGTGGGCTGTTTTGCATTCTGCAAGAGGACCTCACCATACCAGCCCACCCCCCAAGGGGAAATGGGTTTCCCCAGCCACTCTGGGTGCCTTCCAACAGAATATTAAAATACAATAACCTATTAAACATTAAAAACTTCCCTAAACAGGGCTGCTTTCAGATGTATTCTAAAAGTCTGATAGTTGTTCTTCCCTTTGACATCTAGTGGGAGGGCATTCCACAGGGAGGGTGCCACCACCGAGAAGGCCCTCTGCCTGGTTCCCTGTCACTTGGCTTCTCTCAGGGAGGGAACCGCCAGAAGACCCTCAGCGCTGGACCTCAGTGTCTGGGCTGAATGATGGGGGTGGAGACGCTCCTTCAGATATACTGGGCCGAGGCCGTTTAGGGCTTTCAGGGTCAGCACCAACACATTGAATTGTGCTCGGAAATGTACTGGGAGCCAGTGTAGGTCTTTCAAGACAGGTGCTATATGGTGTGAGAAGCACCCATCTCTGATGGCATCAGGCTGCAAGATGCCTAATGGAGGCTCCTGACCCGAGGTGAGGCAGTCCTTCCACCAGATACTTCCTCTCTTCCTCCCTCCCCAACCCCTGACCAACAAGGAAACTGCTGAATTCTTGCAACCTTAGAAGCCTTAAGCGGCTGTTGTTTCATCTGCACGCAAAGATCTTTTGCTCTTGCGATGTTTGACCCAAATCTCCTTCCTTACTGGACCTGCACCCCTGCAAGCTCCTGCCCTCCACTGGTGCCAGCAGATCCCAATCTGCCCACCTGCCTCCTGGCACACCAAACTCACCTGGGCAACCATGCTGGACATGTCTCCCGTGCTGGATGGCAGAAGAATGGTGTTGGACTCTTTTGCCAGCTTGGAGAAAGCAGCCACATACTGCTCAGCCACAGACAGAGAAGCTGCACTGTTGCCGTTCTGGGAGGGAGAGAGGAGAGGAAGTGAGATGGTACAAAGACGCAGGAAAGAAAGACAGGGAGGAGGAGGAAGAGAGGGAGAGAAATGTCCCAGAATGGGGCTCTCCACCTCCAGCTTGCTTGGTGTAGAATAGAATAGAATTTATTATTTATACCCCCCCCCCCGGCGGCTTCCAACAAAGTATTAAAATACAACAGTCTATTAAACATTAAAAACTTCCCTAAACAGGGCTGCCTTCAGATGTCTTCTAAAAGTCTGGTAGTTGTTTTTCTCTTTGACATCTGGTGGGAGGGTGTTCCACAGGGCGGGCACCACTACCGAGAAGGCCCTCTGCCTGGTTCCCTGTAACTTGGCTTCTCGCAGGGAGGGAACCACCAGAAGGCCCTCGGAGCTGGACCTCAGTGTCCAGGCTGAACAATGGGGGTGGAGATGCTCCTTCAGGTATACAGGACTGAGGCCATTTAGGGCTTTCAAGGTCAGCACCAACACTTCGAATTGTGCTCAGAAACGTACTGGGAGCCAATGTAGGTTTTTCAAGCCCGGCCTTATATGGTCTCGGCGGCCGCTCCCAGCCACCAGTCTAGCTACCGCATTCTGGATTAATTGCAGTTTCCGGGTCACCTTCAAAGGGAGCCCCACATAGAGCGCATTGCAGTAGTCCAAGCGAGAGATAACCAGAGCATGCACCACTCTGGCCAGAGAGTCCGCGGACACGGAGAGTCTCATCCTGCATTCCAGATGGAGCTGATAAACTGCTCCCCAGGATACAGAATTGACCTGCGCTTCCATGGACAGCTGTGAGTCCAAAATGACTCCCAGGCTGCACACCTGCTCCTTTAGGGGCACAGTTACTCCATTCAGGACCAGGGAGTCCTCCACACCAGCCCGCCCCCTGTCCCCCAAGAACAGTACTTCTGGTGTGACAGAGGACACCATTTATGAGGGATGAGGAAGGACCAAATCAAGTCCCTATCCGTTTGCTTTGCAATCCAAGCACTTCCATCTCCTCTTGCCCAGACGAAAGACAACAAGGCAGGCTATTCTTAGGCTCAGGAGGGGCTTGGAACATCTCCTTCCTCCAAAGGAGCCCAGGGTGACAACTTAGCCAGAAGTTGGCTGCAAGGCCTTAGGAGAGCCGCTCCAACCTGACACCAAGCGCATGCTGGGAAACTCCCTCCCAAGGGGACTCCCCAGGCAGGTGCTTCCCTTGAGACGCCCCCCCCCCAATCACCTGCTGTGCCAGAGCAGCTGCCACGACTCGGATCGCTTCTGCTTTGGCCTGAGCCTTCACCAGAATGGCACTGGCTTCCCCTGGGAAAGGAAGAAAAGGGCTGTCAGGCAGGCTCAGGGGAGCCCCAAAGAACATGAACCCGTCCTCCCCCCCCCCCGGTAAAAAATGGGCTCAGCTAACAGCACAAGCAGGACCCCTTCCCCAATTACGCCAGACACCCTTGGCCCCAGGTGCTTCCCTGGGTGTAGGAGCTAGGAAGGAAATGAGGCAACCTCCCCTATACACCTGGAAAGAAGCCCAAATTCCCAAGGAGTGGATGATATCAAAGCAGAAATAGGAGAAAGGGGCACCTCCTATGGGTCAGGGTTCTGCTGGACCATGGGGAACAATGTCATGTTTGGTGGGTCGGGATCTGGCATCCTCTGCACAAGCAGCACCCCCCAAAATCCCAGCTCTGTATTTCACAGCAGGTTTCTAGATCTCAAGGCAGATATCCTCCTTCAGGGATGAACTGCCATGCCTGCCCCACATGACAGCCCTCTGCTCTTTGGCTGAGACTCCCGGCTGTTTCCCGCTGCACATTTATCCTTTGCTCACGTTTCACCTCCTGCCCCTCATCCATTTCTCCCACAAGCACCAGCACTAGAGGCTCCAAGTTATGGGGCAGAGGAGGAGGGAGGCAGCCTCAGAGGTCTCCCTGCCCTTCTCTGCCTTTAACCAGGAGAGGCCTCCCGAGGTTACCGGAAGCCTGGTTGATCTGCTCCGCCTTCTCCGCCTCCGAGGCCAGGATCTGAGCTTGCTTCTTCCCCTCCGCCACGTTGATGGCTGACTCCCGGGTCCCTTCTGACTCCAGCACGGTTGCCCGCTTGCGTCTCTCGGCCTCCACCTGAAGGGAAAGCGCTGCTTGGTGAGAGACCTGCCAACCTCCTGGCAGAAAAGCCGTGCGACCCTAAAGGGGTGAGCAGCCCCAAGACACACAGAGATCATCGCTCCCAGGATCGATGGCTCCCACACCACAGGCAAAAAAGTCCTGCGTTCCAGAGCCTGCGAGGACAGTACCCACGCCAGGGAGAGGGGAAAGCAGCTGAGAGGCATCACCAGGACAGACTGCGGTGTCCCGTTTTCAGTCCTCAGCCAGATCAGAGAAAGCAAGCTGGACCACAGACGGAGGAGGCAGAGGGAATGGCAGTCTGCCCCCAGCCCCTGGCCACCCAGAGAGTCTTCCAATGGCCCGGCTGACCTGCATCTGCATGGACTCCTTGACGCGAGGGGGCACGTGGATGTCCTTGATCTCATAGCGCAGGCACCGGATGCCCCAGTAGTCTGAAGCCTGGTTGATGGCGTCCACAATGCTGGCGTTGAGGTTTTCACGCTCCTAAGTGGGGAAATGTGGGGTCAGAGAAGGAGACACAGCTTTGGGAACGGCAAAGGAAGCTGCCTGCTTTGCCCCAGGCCAGCCACCGCCTGCTCTGACCGGCAGCAATGCCTCTCCGGAGTCCTGGGCAGGGAAGGACCTTCCTCTCCACTCCGACCCTTTTCAACTGAAGGCGCTGGTGGCTGAACCCAGGACCTCCTGCAGGCAAAGTCTGAGCTTAACCATGGATTCTTTCCCAGGCCTGGCTGTTCTCCAGCCCTCGCTGCCTGGGTGCTCTCACCAGCCAGAGGACCTGGCGAAGCAAAGCCTGTGCCCCAGATTCCTCAAAGCAGGCGAGCACCCCCACTTCACCCAAGCCGTGCCACACAGGGCACCTGCAGCACACCTGAATTTCCTTGTATCATGCAGTATCCACACCCTGCAAGCTTTCTCTGCAGCTCCCCCAGAAACCCAGTCTGCCGCCCCTCCTGTTATACAGCCCTGGTCTGCCACAGAGCTCTGGCCCGCCCACTTCTACCCCCCAGTGCCAGATACACACCCCAGACCTCACTAGCCACCACACCTCCCTTCCCGTGGCTCACCCGAAAGACTTTATCGAGGGTGAGCTTGCCCAGCTCAGACCTCATGGTGGTCTGGGCAAGCTGGGTGACGGCGTATTCAGGGTCCTCCACTCCGTAACTGGCCTAGAGGGAAAAAGGAGGAGGCAGAGAGGTGGAAGAGGAAGGCAACACTGGCTGCCTGACACTCCCAGGGCCAAGGACAAAGGGAAAGGCCTCACCCCCTCCTGGCCCCAGAAGATGACAGAAAGCTCAGCAGACACCCCCCCCCTTCTTGCCCTCTCAGCTGCGCACCCCCAAACATGCACAAGGGTTACAAGCGCTGCCGAGATGGGGGGGTGGAATCCTTTGCTGTGTCCCAGAGGGGCTCCTGGCTTGATTAGGCCACGGTCAGTTTCCAGGAAGGTAGTACCTTGTAGGGGTCCATGACTCGCAAGTAGAGGACGCCATCGATCTGGAGGGTGACATTATCTGGAGGGAAACAAAGAACAATTTCATGAGAACAAGGCAGAGGGCCCACCGCCCACAATGAAGATACAGAGAAGGCCCAACAGCAGGGGAAGGAGGCAGCAAAAGACCTATGCCCAAGCAAGTGCAGGTACAAGCAAGAGTTTCCCCAACCAAATAGCGAAGGTCCTTCCAACACAGAGAACAGAAAGTCTAGGCCTCCCTTTGTTTGGAGAAGGGTTAAGAACCAGGCAATTGCTCTACAGACACCTGGTCAATACTTTCTGAGGTAGACTGATTCAATTTGCAAAGGCCTTGGATGAACGCAGACAGACAAAGCTCTGTCTGCACACATGTAACTATGCAAAGGAAAACTAAAGAACCCGGGTTATCCAGCACTGGCAAGGAGGTTTTGCTGGCCTAGACAGAGATGGACCACGCCACAAATTACCCACTCCAGGGCCGGCCCCCAACTCAGCCCTGGCCGGCCCTTCCACTCCTTGCCTCCCCAGCCAAATCTTCTCACCAAGGGTAACAGCCGACTGCTCTGGCACATTGATGACGATTTCCTTGAGGCTTTGCACGTAGCGGATGCGGTCGAGAAGCGGGATGAGGAAGTTCAGCCCCTGGCAAAAAGGGTTAGCAAAGGGGAAAGTATTTCTCCAGAACAGTCACCTCTTTCTCCATGCAACTAGTTGTTCCAGATTGCTGAATTACCTGAAAGCTGAGCTTACGTTTTACACTGCTGTAAACCAGGGGAGTGCAGACCCTGCGGCCCTCCAGTTCTTGCATGACTCAAGCTCCCCCCAGTCCCTGGGGCCAGGCTCCTATGCCTCCTGTCTTAAAACAGCCTCACTGTTTGCCAGTTTGGTTCCCAGGATTAATTTAAGGTGCTCACGCTAGAGTTTAAAGCCCTGAATGACTTAGGTGCCAAATATCTGAAAGGTGGCCTCCATCCCTACGAACCTTCTCAGGTGTTAAGTGCAGCAAAGGGAGTTCTCATGGTAGTTCCATCACCCTCAAAAGTGCAACGAATGGTGACCTGGGAACAGGCTTTCTCTGTAGCAGCCCCTCAGTTGTGAATTCCTTCCTCACAGTAGTGCATCTAGAATCTGTCGTACAGCTTTTTCCATATGCCAAAGAAACCTCTTTATGCTACCTTTTGACATATATAATTTTTTTGTGGGACTCGCCTCTTCAGTTTTGTTTAGTTGATACTGTGCTGCTTTTGCTTGGAATTGTTTTAATTGCTTACTTTCCCAAAAGATATCCAGTTATTCACATGGTTGCAACTGATCAATCCCACGCAAGTTTCCTGTTAAAAACCGCCCCTTTGGAGATGCTATTTCCAGGCTGAACTTCAGGGGGGTATTTTTGACAGGAAAATAACACTGAAGAGTGAACTTCTGTGCAAGACACTGTCCCTGGAACCTGCACTTGCTGCTATTTCTTTCTTTTTTTTAATGTCTGGGTAAAGGTAAAGGTAAAGGGACCCCTGACCACTAGGTCCAGTCGTGGCCGACTCTGGGGTTGTGGCGCTCATCTCGCTTTATTGGCCGAGGGAGCCGGCGTACAGCTTCTGGGTCATGTGGCCAGCATGACTAAGCCGCTTTTGGCGAACCAGAGCAGCGCACGGAAACGCCGTTTACCTTCCTGCTGGAGGGGTACCTATTTGTCTACTTGCACTTTGAGGTGCTTTCGAATTGCTAGGTTGGCAGGAGCAGGGACTGAGCAATGGGAGCTCACCCCGTCGCGGGGATTCAAACCGCCGACCTTCTGATCGGCAAGTCCTAGGCTCAGGGGTTTAACCCACAGCGCCACCCGCGTCCCTTTAATGTCTGGGAGAAACCATCAAATGGTAAATATGTTAACTGTGTCGTCTAATCTAATTTCAGCATTTGTTTGTCTTTAAAGGCGCTACAGGACCCTTTACTTTAGTTAACAATGACCTCAATCTCCACTACCAGCCCAACCTGCACTTTCTACTTTCATCCAATGCCAGGCAACACACTCTGCTTCCCTCTTTTCCTTCCTTTCCCTCCTTCAGAAGAGGGGCCTCCATTTTGGCAGTCTTGTGAGGTTTTTTGTCCATTTCTCTACATAGGAAAGCCAAGGACACCCTAACTCTTAAAACTTGTAAGCCGGACTGCTGTTAAAACCCAGCTGGCACCCCACTGGTTCCTTAAAAGTCTCCCTTTGCAGATCCACCCCACACCCCAATTGCTGAAAGCAGGACTGTTCCTTACTGGCTCCAGGATGCGATGGAACTTGCCCATCCGCTCCACCACCCAGGCTTCCTGCTGAGGCACAAAGAGGACCACCGTGTTCATAGGGAGGCTGGAGGACCATCTCTGAGGCACTCTGGCCAGCCACACTGTGGGCACCGGCCGCCTGCTGCTCTGCAAAGACATTGGGGGGGGAAGTCCGAGAGTGTGCAGAGAGAAGACTCCACCAGCTGTTGGGAGAAAACACCAGGGAGCACACAGAGGTATGTGAATGTGCCACCCCAAAGCTTCAGGCAAGTTTTGGCACGAGTTGCCCCATTTTAGGACCCACCTTATATTTTTAGGGTTGCTTCAAATTGCTTTTAATACTGTGCTTTAATGCTGCAACCCACCCTGGGACCTTAGGGTGAAGGGTGGGTAATATTCCTGCCTTTCTAGCCCACCTTTTTCTCCAAGGGACTCAAGGTGGCATATACTTCGCTTCCCGTTTAATAACCACTTCAACCCCGTGTGGTAGGCTAGGCTGGGAGGAAGCGGCCGAGCCCCAAGGTCACCCCCAGAGGTCTTAATGGCCGAGTGAGGGCGATGTGAACCTTTGCCAGGCCACAGTCCAACGCTACCCGCTACATCCCTAAACAAACAATAAAAAGCGGGTTTAGAAAAGCAACATCGGCCGGGACCCTTCCCCTAAGACCTACCACCTTCTCAGTCCCCGTGGCCACTGCTCTATGCCTCCCTCAAGGAGAGCAAGGAGGCACCGAGTGGTGGGAAGGATAAGGAATCTCCTCCTTTGCCCCCTCTGGCTGCCCCACTCCCACCGGCTCCAGAGAAGGAGTCCCACAGCTCCGCCTCCCCCAGCCCCCCCCACCTGCAGCCTTTCCTAACCCTCTCCTCCAATGCCTCTCCTGTGTGCTTTTATTGGAGACCCTGAGGATCCTCCAGCCCAACTCCAGCGAATAGATCAGGCTTCCTCAACCTCGGCCCTCCAGATGTTTTGGGACTACAACTCCCATCATCCCTAGCTAACAGGCTCAGTGGTCAGGGATGATGGGAGTTGTAGTCCCAAAACATCTGGAGGGCCGAGTTTGCCTATGCCTCTTTGAAAAGCACCCAGGATTAATTCAGTAAGCAATTTGCACAGAAGCAAGACAGTGTTAGCTATGCCATATACAAAACAGAAGAAAGAAACAGATTTGAGACCCCACCGTCCAGCCCCCGCCTGCCAACTCCCATCACCCCTAGCTAACAGGGCCAGTGGTCAGGGATGATGGGAATTGTAGTCTCAAAACATCTGGAGGGCCGAAGGTGGAGGAAGCCTGGAAGAGATCCATGGGGATCCCAGAGGCGAAGAATATGTTTTCGAAAGAGAGGCATCAAATGAAGGGAATGGAGCTCCGCCCCGACCCCCCAACCCCGGCCAGGGTCTCTGCCCCGAGGAAGCAGCAGAGGCAGGAGCAGCGAGGCCCCCTTTCCCCGGGGGTCCCCACCCCCTTCCTCCCCCCCCTCGCCCACCTCCCGGAGGAGCAGCCCCCGCGCGACCCCCCGCGCCGCCCGCAGCGCCAGCATCTCGCTCGCCCTCGCCGCGCCGCCTCGCTCGCCCCGCTCTGCGCACGCGCCGCCGCCGCCGCCGCCGGAAGCCGGTCCGGCCCCGAAAGCCTTCCGCCCGGCCGGGAAAGAGGGGCGGGCGGCCCACGCGCAGCGCCGGCTCCCGTGCGACTCCGGCGGCACCTCGCGCGGCGGGGGGGGGGGGGGACCTCGGCGCGGCCTCCTCTGGCTCGGCCCGCCGGGAGAGGCGTCTCTTCGGGGAAGGGAGAAACGGGGCGAGGAACTGCGCCGCCTCCGCCCCCAGTTCCTCCCTCTCGTCCCGCACATGGCGCCGAGCCTGCTGCGAACGGGAACCGGACGTTGAGGAGAAAGGGCCGGCCGCGCGGGAGCGAAGCAGTTCACCTGCGGAACTCCCTGCCACGGGAGGCCGGGCACCTTCACGGAGGAGGCGGGCGGGCGCGGGCTGGATGGTGGGGTCTCAGATCTGTTTCTTTATTCTGTTTTGTATATGGCATAACTAACGCCGCCTTGCTTCTGTACAAATCGCTTGCTGAATTAATCCTGTGTTCTTTTCAGACAGGCACAGGCAAACTCGGCCCGCCAGATGTTTTGGGACTACAACTCCCATCATCCCTGACCACTGGTCCTGTTAACTAGGGATGATGGGAGTCGTAGTCCCAAAATATCTGGAGGGCTGAGTTTGCCTGTGCCTGTTTGAAAAGAAGGCTGATTTCTGTCTTGGCTCTTGCAAATGAATCTGTCAAGAGCTTATGGTCCCAAACACTGCTCTCTGCTCTTTGAAGTAGCTTAGATCAGGGGTAGGCAACCTAAGGCCCAGGGGCCAGATCCGGCCCAATCACCTTCTAAATCCAGCCCTTGGACGGTCTGGGAATCAGCGTGTTTTTACATGAGTAGAATGTGTCCGTTTATTTAAAATGCATCTCTGGGTTATTTGTGGGGCAGAGGAATTTGTTCATTATTTTTTCCCAATAGTCCGGCCCCCCACAAGGTCTGAGGGACAGGGGACCGGCCCCCTGCTGAAAAAGTTTGCTGACCCCTGGCCTAGACTATTCTTTGTTTCCTGTGAAAGCCCATTAATCAGCCCAACTGTCCTTATCAGCTTTGTTCTAGCCAAGGAATGTAAAAGAGAAAGGGCCTCTGTTAGAATAGGCGTGAAGGAGTTTGTCTCCTGTGTCTCAAGTCAGGCTGGTCTAATTACAGTCATATCTTGGGTTGCGGATGCTGCGGGTTGCGGGTTTTCGGGTTACGGACCATGCCAAACCCAGAAGTGCCAGAACGGGTTACTGCCGGGTTCCATGCTTTGCGCATGCGCAGAAGCACTGAATTGCATCACGCACATGCGCAGACGCAGGGCTGCGGGTTGTGAACGTGCCTCCCACACGGATCACGTTCGCAACCGGAGGTTCCACTGTACAGCCAGGGAGGGAGGAGGAAAGGGGGGGGGGAGGCTTATAAAGAAAGGAAAACTTTTTCTCAGTGGGAAATTTCCAATCCTTTGTTTGGATGTGTTTGTCCTCTCTTTGCTCAGCTGAATAAAGGTGTGTTCATTGGATCTCCCTGTCTCTGTCTATTATTGATTCTCTGTCCAAGACAGCTCAGGTCCAAATAGGGGACCCAACAAGATCCCCAGGCCCCTCTTGACCACCTCCCTCCCTCCTGCCTCGGCCCCCCTGCAGTGGGAGAAGACGACCGCTGGCCGACAAGCCCGACCCACTTGGCTCAACAGGCTCTGGAGGAACCGGCCCTTTCCATTCGGGTTCTGCAGATCCCTTTTTAAGTGCCCCCCCCCTTGATGTTGTCCCCTGGTGTTTTACAAGGGGACATTATGCAATTATTTTTATCTACTTATAAACGAACCTATTGCTGCATCCTGTCACGGCTTAAAATTGGCCGCTGTTTTTTTAATGCTTAAAAAGCTGGGTCAGCATGAGTCAGCGGCCTGCACCGGTTGTATATAGAGAGTGAGAAATGTTAAGTTTGTGTTGTTGGGTTGGTTGGTTGGTTGGTTGGTTAGTGTAAGCTGGTAGTGCTGAGGTGTGTATAGTTGGTAAGTCGCTTTTGCAGAAAGACTTTTAAGAATAAAAGCAGAAAGTACTCTGCAAGTATACTCTTCTCGTGGACTCTTTTATGCCGACAAGGGTCCGAGGACCAGGCTGAGGCAATGAAGGGAGGTCAGAACCCTCTCTTTTTTTTTGCAAACACTGACACATCCCTCTGCTGTACTGGGGGCTGTTCCATGAAGCTCGTTGCACGCAAGACCCACTGAAATTCATGGACCGAACAAAAGTCACATCCGGCGATTAAATGAGGTCTGCTCTGGAGCAAAACTTAAGCGGAACATCACCTGTTGTGTAACATAGTGTGGGTGATGATTTTGAAACATGCTGCTTTGGTAGGATTTTGTCCTGAGGAGTGTTTGCTGGGAATAAAATTACAGAATAGTATAGTTGGAAGGGGTCCCGGGGATCATCTAGTCCAACCCCCTGCAGTGCAGGAATCACAACTAAGGCATCCCCGACAGATGACCATCCGACCTCTCCTTAGAAACTTCCAAGGAAAGAGAGTCCACCTTCCCATAATGGTACGTCAAGGCCATTTGTAAACCGAATCTCCTTGTTCGTTTTTCTTAATTAGAAGACATCTGAAGGCAGCCCTGTATTGGGAAGTTTTTAATGTATGATGTTTTATCATGTTTTTCTACGTGTTGGAAGCTGCCCAGAGTGGCTGGGGCAACCCAGCTAGATGAGCAGGGTATAAATAATAATAATAAAAATATTATTTAAAATGTTGAACAACACGGAACCTCGGTGTCTCCCTTGTTAAGAGTTCCCCATTAATTGTGGCAGCAAGGCCATCTTCTAACCTGTTTTTAAAAAAGGTAAAGGACCCTGACAGCTGGAGTTCTTTGTGAGGAGGCATCATACACCATGCACAGAAAGCCAGGCTGAAGTCAAAGGAAGTTACTACTGCTCCCTCAGGCCTGAAAACAAGGAATTTCTGCCAAAGGAGGGAAAAGGTGAGCTGTTTTTAGTTCTCTGTTGGGAGCCACTTAGAGTGGCTGGGGATACCCAGCCAGATGGGCGGTGTATAAATAATAAAATTATTATTATTACCTCTGATGGAAACTGTAACCCAGCGACATTTGAAGGGCACCAAACTGGCTCTCCTTGCTCTCAGCTGATTATTATTACACACAAAAGCAGCTGCGTAAAGAAACACCTGAGCAGTTGAGGACTGTGATGCCCGTTTCCCCACTAGTCAGGGTCCTTTAGCTACTCTACTGGTGTGACAGAGCCACAAAGGGCCTTGGGCAACATCTAGTCACATTCCTGCCAAAAAAGGAAGGTTTTGGTGCAATGGCAAAAGGTCCCCAAAGAGGAGTCCTTAGGTAGTTTGAAAGCCAGGCCAAAGTGACAAAGAAGACCTTCTCCTGCACTGATGCATTTCAAAGGCGATTATACTCACTCTAATGTGTGGGACGCCATTGAAAAGTATTTGGAGATTGCAACTGGCCCAGAATGCAGTAGTCAGGCAAGAGTTCTAAAATGCAATAGGCTGAAGTTCTGTTTTTTACATTTAAAGCTCTAATGGTCTGGCACCAGGATATTTGAAGGACCATCTCCTATTCAACACCATATACGTATGCACTGAAGCGATCTTTGGAGACCGTTCTGGGTCTTCCATGCAGTAGGCTGCTGTGTGGGACACAGCCTTCTCAGCAGTGGCACCTACATTGGGCAGGACTGGCGAGGGCAGAGCCGAGCTTGTGGCGAGTGTAAAAGCCCTTCTTGCAAAGGAGAGCTGTTCCTTTCTACATGATTTAGTGGCTTCGTGATCTTTTGAGGACGAGAAGGGCAAATGCAGAGAGGGAGAGCTAGCCATGGCTAATAGCTAGGCTAGCTAGATGGGCCTCCTTGGACAGAGGCAGTCTACCTCTGAATACCAGTTACAAACAAGCGGGGGGGGGGTCCTTGGCTGCTTGTGGGGCTTCTCAGAAGCAGCAGTTGGTGGTTGATGACGAAGACTGACCAGTGCAGGAAACGGGAAGCTGAGATCCAACAGGGCTGCGCTAAGGCTCCAACAGAAAACGAGTGAAAGAGACCCTTTCTCCTGGCGCAGATGGGAAGAACTGCCCTACAAGATTCATCCTGGGCAAGTTCCATTCAGGGGCAACTGCTGGGATTACTCTGAAGACAACAGGCCAGTGCCTGACTGACGCCCAGGCTCCGGGCCGCTCTTTGGGGTCTTGTGAGGAGGGTCCTCTTGACGTTAAACGGAGGCCGGAGAGTATTGCAAGCACAAAATGAAGACACACTCCCATTTCCAAACACACATTTATAGAATTTTCTTTTTTTTAAAAAAAAAAAGAGAGAGAGAAAGTATCTGGTACAGTCCTTTCTATCTTTTTTCTTCTTCAATATAAATATTTTCAAGTGTCTACAATGGTTGCCCCTCTCCTCTCCTCCTTTCTGCTTCGTCTCGGGAGCAGGACGTGGGAGGAGATGCAACGCAGGGGCGGAGGGCGAGGCGAAGTTGCCCTCTCCTCCTCCTGCTCCTCAAAGACCAAAATCCTTCACAGAAGCAAGGCTTCCTTTCTCCTTTGTGAAATGGTGCAAATCGCCCCTGCGCCACCCCCCTCCCACCCCACTGGCAGGGGCCTCAAGGTGATTGCAAAGGCAGCATTTTTGACCCCCAGCCCACTCCCAAGAACCCCCTAACAAAAAAACCCCAATACAGGGAAACCGCCATGCAGGAGTCCCAAAACAACTTCAACTCGGCTCCTCTACACCCCACCCACCCATGGCAACATCGTTAAGTTTGGCACCGTGTACGTCTTCAACCTGAGGTGGGCATGGAATGGGCAGGGAGGTGGTCTCAGCTCAAGACACGGAGACACAGCAGCGAGCGACACTCACTGTCTCCCCACCCTCAAAACACAGCTTCTCCCAAGACGCCCCTCCTGCGTTCTGCCTCTTGGAAACCCCCCAGGCGGACCAGGCGTCGTGATGCCAGGAGCCAGGCCCTTTCGGTGTCTCCTGCCTGCGCCAAGCCCTCGGCCAGCTGGGCAAGATCCGGGGGCTGCCGAGTCTCGTGCATCGGGCAAAAGGCAGGGGAGAGCAGGGGTGGGCTGATGCCCTAGAGAAAGGGCAGGGAGTCTGGCCCCCAGGAGGAAGGAATCCCGGAACGCGAAGGAAGCCCCGTGGGGTGCAAAGGATGGCTTGCTCTCTCCCCCCACCACGCACAGCTGCTCTTCGCAGGTTCAAATGCAAAGCTGGGAGCTCCCACCGTCCCCAGCGACTCCATCCTCTGCTTGCCAACGTGAGCCATTTCTGCTCAGGTGGTGGCCAGTGAAGCAGATGGAGGCCTCTGCCTGGATGGTCAAGGCTGCATCTTCCATCTTCCTTTCCTCCCGCCTCCTCATGACCCTTTCAGTGCTTCGTACTTCCAACACACACACACACACACACATATATATGTCTCACCCTGCCCTTCACTCCGATGGCCCCAAATCTTAATGTCAGAGCCCCTCTTTGTCTCTCCCCACCCCACCCGTTTCAACGCCACCCTGCCCCTCTTTCGGCCAGGCCCCTTCCTTCGGTTCCTCCTGCCCCCCACCCCCTGCCAAACCGCACAGGGCACCGGAACTAGAGCTTGAGAAGCACTGCATTTGAGATCCAGGCTGGGCGCAGGCCTCTCTCTTGAGGCAGACAAAAAACTATGAGCCCAGTTCATCTTTCGCACTCAGGACCCTTCCTCTTCTTCATCTGCCAAAGCCCCGTTGGCTCCGGGTGGGGTTCTCCCCACGTCCATCCGTCCTCCCTCAGGCTCGGGGGGAGTAGCAGGGGTTGCGCGGGAGTTCGGTGAAGGACTTCAGTTCGTAGGGGATCCCCGAATCAATCTCAATCGACTTGCGGGAAAAGAGCAGGCGGATGTTGTCGTGCAGGTAAATCTTCCCCGACTTGGAGCTGTGGAACCTGGGAAGCGGAGGAGGCACGTTTCAGAGGTTAGGAATCTGCAGCACCATAAGGAGAGCCTGCAGCTGGATCAGGCCAGGGGCCCATCTGGTCCAGCATCACCAGATTCCTCAAGGAGAAACCCATAAGCAGGATCTGAGCACAAGAGCAACTCTCTCCGCCTGAGATTTCCAGCAACTGGGATTCAGAAGCACGGCTGCCTCCAGCTGTGGAGGCAGAGCAGAGTCATCCTGGCTTGTAGGCATCCAAAGCCCTCTCCCCTATGAATCTGAAGGGGGGGGGGAGACTGCTTAGCTTGAGGAACAAAGGCACTATAGCTCCAAGTGGGGTAAGACGTTGGCAGGGAGGGGAGGAGAAGCCACAGAGCTGATTTAGCAAGATGGCATTCGATCCACTTGAGTGGACCGGCTTTGAAGGGGCGGCGGGGGAAGGCGGTCTGCAGGAGAAGGGCCAGATCCAGCACTTAAAGGTGCTTGGGCCCAGCCTGGATGGTGTGCTAAGCTTCAACCTGCTGGGGCAAACCATCTTCTCCTGAAATGGGAGGCAGAGGAGAGGTCACTTGGCTCCCACATCAAGTTTCCCTACACAAAAGATATGACAGAATGAGGATCTCCAATGAGGCGACATGTGAGAAGATTCAGGCCAGATTCAAGAAAGAATTTCTTCGTGCAGAGTTAAGCTGTGGAACTCCCTCCCACAGGAAGCAGCGATGGCCACCAACTTGGATAGCCTTAAAAGAGGATTGGAATGGCTACTTCGTCTCGATGGCTGCAGGCAGTGATGCTTCCGAATTCCAGTTTCTGGAAATCTCTTGTGCTCGAATCCTGCTTGCCGTTTCCCCATTAGGGCCACTGTGAGAACAGGAGCCTGGGCTAGAGGAGCCATGTCACTCTTCTTAAAGCGGCCATACCTATTTGAAATACATTTCCTTGTGATCTTTTAAGGAAAACGGGGCACAAAAATGTCACTGCCCAAGACAGCTTTTCCCCTAGAGCAGGGGTCAGCAAACTAAGGCCCGCAGGCCGGATCAGGCCCACCTGGGTCGTAAATCCAGCCCGCGCCTGCCGCAAAGCTGAGATTCCCAGCGATGGTGAGGGGAGGAAGAGGCCAGGCGGCGGCGGCTTTGCCACTCAATTGCCGCACCTGATTTACCTCGGCGTAGCACAGGGACGTCTCTGCCAATCTAACACAGTGCCTGGTTTACTTCAGCGGCATTTGATTGGCAGAGATTGGCTCCTCCCGCCTTGCCACCTCTGGAAGTCCGCTTTCCCTTCCCTGCCAGCTTCCACCTGCACTGCCAGGAGCGTAGCTGCACCCTGCCCTGCCGCTGGATGCACGGACACTAAGAGCCCTAAATATGTGCTTACTCGCAAGTAAGCCACAATCGTTTCAAGGCCGCTTGTTCAGCGCCTGAAGAACCGCTCAAGCCCACTGAGATGAAATGCGCTACGGATCGCGCCCCTGGGAAGGTAAGCACAGCAGCTGGCCCCCCTCACCTCTTCTTCCAGCTCCCCCCATGCTGGTTCTCCAGCCCACCACAAGGTCTGAGGGACAGTGGACCGGCCCGCAGCTAAAAAAAAATGCTGACCCCTGCCCTAGAGAATGCCAGGATCAGGCACCATTTGACTGCCATGCCTGGGGTGGCGGGAGTGGGGTGAGGAGCAGCCTCCCCACCTCCAAGGCAACTGGGGGAAACAGCCCCATGGAAATATGGAGGTGGCAGCAGCCCCAGATAAAGCCAGGACTCCAAAAACACTCACATTGCATTTGTATTATATTTTGCGTAGGACTTTCAGAAATCACCTTAAACCTTCCAGTTGGGATTCCTGCATTGCTGGGGGTTGGTCTGGATGACCCTCGGGGTCCCCCTCAACGCTACGCTTCTGGGATTCTATGCTTGGGCCCTAAGCGGGTCTCGTGTTGGGCGTGTAAATAGATAGTCCTGCCAGGACAGGACTAGGGTGGCCCAGGAAGGGCCCAGGGACCCCAGGCGGCCAGCCCCACGGCCAGCTCTTCCTCACCTCAGGTGCATCAGGTAGCAGAGGACCCTTCTGGGCACCTCGCTCTGGGCTGGGCTGGGGCCTTGCTCCACCTCCTCGCCAACGGGAACCAGGAAGATGCGGTGGCGCAGGAAGGTGACGTGGTTGGCAGGCATGTCGTGGAAGTCGTAGGTCACCAGGAACATCTTCACCACCGTCTTGTTGGGGTTGAATAAGGTCTGCAAGAGGGGAGGCCGTCACGGAGGCGGGGGAGAGCGGCTGCCCCACGGAGGGGGGCGAGGGGTCTCTGGGCTCCCCACCCCCAAACCTTAGGCCAGCGCGGCCCCCACATCTCCCTGCTCCCCTCTCTCTTCACATGCACAGCTCAGGAGCCAGGCTGCCCACCTGCCCACCTCTTCAACTCACCACTTGGATGGTGCCTGTTTTGGGGATGCTGTAGCCCTTCTTCCCCAAGGATTCCAAATCAATGACTCCCTGGAGCAGAGAGAGAAGGTTAGGGCTCAGGGGGGTTCAGAGGACGGTGGGAGGGGCAGGGAAGGGGCACCCGGGTTAGGGCAGTGGAATAACGCTCACTTTGCAGACTGGGAAGCCACAAGCCCTGGGAGGGGTGCTGTGGGCGATGGAAAGGGCAGTTCCCCTGGGCAGGGGCCAGGGCAGAGCATTTCGTGGCCACTTGAGCCACAGGAGAAACGCTGGACTAGCTAAGACCTTTCCATAGATAGATGAAAGATTTCTTAGTTTGCAAAAACACGTGCGTTGTCTCTTTATTCAAGTTGTGTTTTCTACAGATCAGTTTCATTTGTTGCAAGACATTACTGCTGCATATAGTATTAGGTTAGAAAGAAGAGGAGAGAGGGGAATAGTATTTGGGGTGGGGTCAGGTGGCAATGGTTCTATTCTACTTAGTGTATGTGTGAGGTTTTGTGTCAGCATCACTTGTGTGGGTCTCCTTACTATTTGCTTGTTGTATTTCCTTGGTGGTGAGAGAGGTTGGGGGTGGCCAAGGGGGTGGGTGGTTGTCTTTGGTTGGCTGAGATGGTCTTTGTTTTCACTTGTGAGTGGGGTGGGGGTGGGTGTGTTTAGATCAGGTTAGCCATATTGATTTGTATGCTGTTGGTGGATTTTTGTCATTGTCTTGTTGGGCTGTGTGTGTGATAAAGGGGAGCCATACCGGGGTGAAGGCCTCTTCTTCTGTTTGTTCCCGTGTCAGATTCAGTTTATTGGTTAATTTTTCTAGTAAGGCTGTTTCCCATACTATTTGGTACCATTGGTCCATGCTTACTCCTGACAGGTCTCTCCAGTGTCTGGTTATGATGCTTCTGGCTGCTGAGAGCAGGTGGGTTATAAGTTCTTTGTGATGTGAGTGGCCATTATTGTCTTGGAAGATGTTTAGTAGGGCCAATTCTGGGGTGGTGTCTAATATTTGCTTAGTTATTTTACATATTTCTTGTATGGCTGTTGTCCAGAATAGTTGGATTTTGGGACACTCCCACCAAATGTGGAGGTATGTGCCTGTGGAAGTGCACCCTTTCCAGCACTTTGGTGAGGTTCCTGGGTGTATTAGCGCTAGTTTTCTTGGTGTTAGGTACCACCTGTAGGTGATTTTCAGAGTGAGTTCTTTCCTTTTTGTTGATATGAATTTGAAGGCGGGGGTTAGACCACATTCTGGTCCATTGGGTGGGGTTAATCTCATAGCCTATGTCATCCTCCCATTGTTTTTTGATTGTATCTAGGGAATTTGTGGGATTTTGGAGTAGTATTTTGAATAGTGCGGATACCATCCCTTTGCCGTGTCCCTTTGATGTTAGGAGGAGGTTTTCGAAGGTTGTCAGGGCCATAGTTGCTGCTGATTTTACTACTGGATTGTTTAAGAGGGCATGTAATCAGTGATGTGTTAGCCCCTAGTTTGTCTTGTATTTCTTATGTCAAAGTGGGTTTGTTATTTTTGTAGAAGTCTGCTAGACGGTATAAGCCTTTGCCTTGCCAGGTTTTTATCTGGAGGTTTTGTGCCGCATGGTGGAATAATGGGTGGTACGCCAGGGGGATTAGTGGGGACGGGGACAGTTTGCCTGCTTCTTCCTTCCATGCTTTAAGCGTGGTCTGTGTGAACCTGTTTAGTGTTGTGGGGATTTTCCTTAGATTGTTTTGGGAAATGTGTTTTGTTTTTTCTATTTTGACGATTTGAAATGTTAACATGATTAAAAAAAAAATCTAATAACAATTTAAACAAACAAAAAATTAGAATGTATGGGGTTTATCCCAGCCAAGTTCACTCATGACCAACCTGGGGCGGCCAATGCCACCCCATTGCCCCAGTGGGTCTGTTGACTGAAGTCAGTCCCTGCCATGCCACCAGCCCCCCCTTCCCAAAGCCCGCTCCCCCCTACCCCAGGTCGCCTACCAGGAAGGGCGAGGGGGCGCTGTGCTCCGCTATGTCGAAATAGGTGACTTCCACAGGGAGGGTGGCATGCTGCGGGCAGTAGGAGCCGCTGGCCCCGATCTCCGCCGTGAAGCCCTCAATCCGGCCGGCCGGCGGGAAGCGCCCCTTCAGGATGGACTCCTGCGCAGGGAGGAAAGAGGGTGGGTGGGCTAGCCAGCCAGGCAGCAGGGGAAGGGAATGGGCTCCCTCCCCACACACAAAGGGGCCTCCCAACTCATCTCCAACCCCCCTTTTATCCTGCAACTCAGCCATGCGGGCAAAGGGCTCTTTAACCCTTCCCTCCCCAGTGCTAACAGCAAGAGCAGCTCAGGCACTTGCATAATAATAATAATAATAATAATAATGGTACCCCAACCACCTGGCTGGATTGCACAGCCGCTCTTGACAGCATCCACACTGGAGGCCAGAAAAGGGTGCCTAGGAGCCCTTTGCCATCACAGTGGGCAAAAGGAGCCATGTCATGCTCAACCCTCTTTACACGGGGGGGGGGGGGGGGGCGGACATGTCCTGGATGGCTGTCTGTCCTGGATGCTTCAGTTGAGATTCATGGATTGAAGGGGGTTGGACTACATGACCCTTGGGTCCTTCCCAACTCTATGAGTCTCTGTTTCCATGTCCAGAGTGCCCTTTACCCAGGACTCAGCTCTCCCAGGGCCACATAAAAGGCGGAGGCAACATCCGCTGCCCCTCCAGCCCCACCCCCCGGGGCAGACGGAGCCGGTCTCCCCATGGAAGAGGAGCCTTCCCGCCCTCCTCAGTCCCGGGCGCCCGAGAGGAAGCGCTCCCTCGCACCCAGAGCCTCCCAGCCGCCGTTACCTCAAAGTTCCCCAGCAGGGCGCGGCTGGTGGAGGTGGTGGCCCAGGGGGTGGCGCTGGGGGGCCGGCAGCCCGCTGGGCTCCTGGGCAGGCTGCTGCGGAGATGTCTCCTGTTGGGGCAGAAGGTCGGGGGGTCAGTTTGAGCAGAGGCCCCCACGCCCTGCCCACCCCGGAGACCTGCCAGAGCAAAGCTCCCAGGCAGCATCTCCAGAGAGCTGGGGGGGGGACCCCTCCCTCTGCCAGGGAGACAGCCAAGGGCACGAGGGCAAGGCTGCCAGCCAGGGCACCCAAGCAGGGAAGGCCCAAGAGCCACCCCCACCAGTCCAGCAACTCTGGGCGGTCACCTGGGGGGTCACTGACTGTGGGAGGGGCTGAAAGGGAATGCAGGGGGGGCACTTACTGTTTGAGGCGCAGCCCAGCCTTCAGCTGGCAGCCGGCAGAACCGCTGGTGGCCGAGCCCTGGGGGGTTGGGGTGGGGGGTGAGGAGAGACAAAGGGGGAAGCGGGAGGTTAGAGGCGGGACCCCCAAACGCAGCGAAGGAGACTCGCGGTCCGAACTGCAAAGCAATGGCATCTTAAGCACATTGGACTCGTGCAGTAACAGCTCCGCCTTTGCAGGCCAGCAGGTTGGAATTCCACAGGTTAACCTGCAAGCAGGGCAGAGAGCTTGAAGGCTCTTTTTGTGCCAGGAAACCCCTACTGTGCTGGGGGCAGGGGGTGCAACACTGGCTCCAGAAGGCTAGAGATGCTCACGCTGCGGCAACCGGAGAAGACGCGTCTTTGCGTCTCCCCAGGAGCCTTGGGGCTGAACCCCATGGAAGATGCGGTCGCACCGAACTCTCGAAAAGCGGTTCCCACAAAGCGACCATCATCTGGGCTCCACAAGACCCGCTGTGCAGGCAGCCAGCCCAGGAACTGCATGCGCACGCACATTCCCCCACACGGGCAGGCCCCAGAGGCGAGGGGTCCGAGCCACCTGCACCCTCTATTCCAGATGCCTGCCTGGGACCCCCACACCTGCCCACCAAGCCCCAAAGGACCCCCATCAGTAGGGTCCCATTCCCCCCGCAGTGACTTACTAGAAGTGTCCCACAAGAGGGTCCTCTGGAGCCAGTGTGCCTGGAGGAGGTGGGCACCCGTGGGCAGGAGAGGGGAGCCAAGCCTGGGGATGGGCAGATGCCAGGGAGAGCACCCAGGTGGGAGGCAGAATGCCCACTGGCTCCTGCAGAGCCGGCCGGCGGCTGGGCTCTTCCAGAGAGAGGCCGGCGGGTCACATGCTCAGTGACCAGGCAGTGACCTCCCTGGCACAGAGAGGGGGAAAGGGACAGGGCAGGGGCCAGCAGCTCTCCTCCGGGGCCGAGGCATCACAAGGCATCCCTCGTGCCAAAGGGCTTCACGCCCCATGGCACAACCCCTTGGCTCAGAGCTCAGCCTTGATGTGGAGGGAGATGGAGGAGAGCCTTCGTCTGAGACGGCCCTTTCCTCCCTCCGCACATCTGGGTGTGGGGGTCTCCTCTCTTGCAGAGCTTGGCCACCGCAGCCCCCCACCCCCATCACCCTGCCCTTCTCGGCGTGGGCCCCACAACCACAACAATGGCCTCCCCAACCCCTCAAGAACGGAAGGAGCCCCCAAGACAGGCTGGCAGGTTAAAGGAAGCTGTCTTAGTCCAGGCCAGCCTTTCTCCACCTGTGGGTCCCCAGATGTTGTTGAACTACAACTCCCATCACCCCTAGCTAGCAAGGCCAGAGCTAAGGGATGATGGGAGTTGTAGTCCAACAACATCTGGGGACCCACAGGTTGAGAGCCGCTGGTCTAGGCTTTTGGGGTGAAACAGGGTTCTCTCTCCCTTCCCTCTGGCCTCACCTGGGCAAACACTGAATTGACCTGGCCGGCAAAGCCAAACTCACTTTTACCAAAGGCTGCAAATACAAGACGCCTCAGGACCAGCATTCATATTTCTAGGTACCCACCGACGGCTCCAGTCTTCTCAACTCAGGAATAGCAGGCAAGGGCCAGAGAAAATCCTTTGCAGAGACTGAGAGGCGACCAAACAAGGCTCTCCTCCTCACTGGGACACAAACTATTGTCTGCAACATTTCCTTGGTGACATTTTGTATGTTTCAATCTTTTTACTCTATTCTATCCTGGATTTAACTTTCCGCATGCTTCAAATCATGGTTGTGAATCTCCTAAGCGATCCTTTCATTGTTCTACCTTTTCCGTAAACTGCTTTGAGGTTCCTTCCTACGACCGAGTGGCGTATTAAATAAATACAGTCATACCTTGGTTCACGAAGGCCTTGCGACTCAAATGTTTTGGGTCCCGAACGCCGCAAACCCAGAAGTGAGTGTTCCAGTTTGCGAACGTTCTTTGGAACCCGAACGTCTGACGCGAATTCCACGGCTTCCAATTGGCTGCAGGAAGCTCCTGCAGCCAATAAGAAGCCGTGCCTTGGTTTTCAAACATTTTCGGAAGTCGGACGGACTTCCGGAACGGATACCGTCCGAGAACCAAGGTACGACTGTATATAAAATATATGAAATAAATAATAAATAATACCACAGAAACTTGGTCCTTTTCCAAAATGATGCAACCTTCTTCCCCTGACCCTCACAAAGGGGGGAGCTCACACACCCCCAGCCCCCCCCAGCAAAGCTAAATCTCACCTTGGCCACCGGCAGCAGGTGGTTCCAGAAAGGGGCGCCCTTGGCGTCGGTGCTTCGACAGGAGGCTGGCACGGGGGGGCAGGGCGGGGCCCTCTTCTTCTTCTTCCGGGCAGGGGGGCGCCCCTCGTCCTCGGAGCCCCCCGCCTCAGCCGCCCCCTCCGCCGAGGAGGGCAGCAACTTCCGCTTCGCCGGGCAGCAGCCGGCCCCTCCGCCAAGGAGCCCGCAGCCGGGGTGTGGAGTCTTTTCGGCAGAGCCCAGCCCGTTGGCATCCGAGCCTCGAGCCGCCGGCGGAGTGCCAGGCTCTAGGTGCCCTCCGGGTGCTCCCAGGGGCGCGTCCCCCAGCTGGGGCTGATGTGCAAGGTTGTGCAAGCCAGGGCCCAGGAGGCGGTTGGGGCCAGGGGCCCCCTGGTCCCTGGGGCCCCCGTTCTTCTCCTGCCCCCCGGCAGGGCCAGGGTCCGGCGAGGCGGGGGCGCAGCCTCTCTTCGCCGTGTGCAAAGTGTCGCAAGGGGTGTGCGGGGCCTGCGCTGGGGTGGCCCCTCGTGCCCTGGGGGGGCTGCTCTCGGGGCGGTGCTCCACCACCCGCAGGCCGCTGTGGGAGAAGTGCTGGGCGGCGCCCCCCAGGGAGAGCTCGTCCACCAGCAGCCCATCCTCAATGTCGTCGTCCCCCTCCTCCCAGCGGCCCCTCTTGGCGTCCCACTCGGCCCCCTCCGGCCCCCGCTGGGGCTCCGGGCAGGGGCGCTTGATGGGCTGCCTCCCGGGGGCCCTCTGTTCCGGAGGGGGGGAGCAGCCGGCCGGTGGGGAGAAGATGGAGACTTGGTAGACCTTCTGGCAGGCGAGCTCCGGGGGTCCGCAGCCCATCAGGACCCCGCGGTGGCGGTGCCAGGGGAGGGGCCCTTCCTCCTCCGCCTCCTCCTCTTCCTCCTGCTCCTCCTCCCGGCTGGTGCCTGCACTGCGCTCCTGGGGGAGGGCCGACTCTGCATTGATGTGCCGCATGGGGTGCGATGGGGCAGGGAAGGGTGCTAAAGTGCCGCGGGGCGTTCGGGAGCCTGGAGAAAGCCCCTGCTATGAAGTGTGCTTCATGGCTGCATCTGGAACGAGAAGAGAAGGCGAGTTGAGAGGCAGGGGGGAAAAGGCTCATGAACTCATGCGCAGCCTCAAGAAAGCGGAGAGATGCTGCCAGGATGCTTAGGGAAAGGCAACTTCCGCAGGACATGTGATGCAGTCTCCTCCTCCAGCCCTTGCCATACCTGACCAGGTAGAAACAAACCCTTCAGCTCTCCAGGGCAGAAGCGGTTTGGCGAAGGGGCACGGCAGCAAAGTCCTGAACCCCCTGCTGCAGCCCCTAGCCCAAGTGCCCCATGGGGGTGCAAGCCTTCCTCCAAGGAGCCAGGCACTCACCCCTCTGCAAAGGGTCCCTCGTCCTCGTCCTCCACCTGGGCGCCCCCTCCAGCAGCAGGCGGTGGCTGGCGTAGCCGGCAGGCGAGATCTTCCACCCTGGCACTCCCCAGAAGCGGCGTGGCTGCCTGGGAATGGCTCCCACCATCACGGGCTGCGGCGCGAGTTCTGCCTCCCGGCCTCCTCAAAGTCCTCGCGGGTGAACAGGGCAACTCGGCAGCAGCAGCAGCAGTGGGGCTGCAGAGAAACAAACACAGAATCATCATCATCATTAATCATTTCATTTCTATGAAGCCAGTGTGGTGTAGTGTGGTGTAGTGGTTAAGAGCAGTGGACTCGTAATCTGGGGAACCGGGTTCCCGTCTCCGCTCCTCCACATGCAGCTGCTGGGTGGCCTTGGGCTAGTCACACTTCTCTGAAGTCTCTCAGCCCCACTCACCTCACAGAGGGTTTGTTGTGGGGGAGGAAGGGAAAGGAGAATGTGAGCCGCTTTGAGACTCCTTAAAGGGAGTGAAAGGCGGGATATCAAATCCAAACTCTTCTTCTTCTTCTATACTGCTTTATATTTTGAAGGGGGGTGGGAATCAAAGTGGTTTACAACACATTAAAACATCCAGTAAAACAGAAAAAGAAGGAACTTTTTATCACATGTGGTGGGAATGTAAGAAAGTGAAAAACTTCTGGGAAATGATATATAATGAGATGAAAAAGATGTTGAAATACACATTTATTAAAAAACCAGAAGCATTTTTTACTTGGCATTGTAGGGGAGGATGTTAACAGACAGGTCTGTAAGTTGTTCTTATATGCAGTAACGGCAGCAAGAATACTATTGGCACAAAAATGGAAGCAAGAAGAATTACCAATGAAAGAAGAATGGCAAATGAAATTAATGGACTATGCAGAATTAGATAAATTAACAGGAAGGATTCGAAACCTGCGGGACCAGAGATTCTTAGAAGATTGGAGTAAATAGTTGAACTATTTGGAAAGCAATTGTAATAAAACAGATTACGGTAGTAGGACTGCAAGAAGTTCTATAAGCAGGATTATATGAAATATTGCAAGGAAGACTATGAAGAGAATTATTAATGATAATTAAAAGTAATAGAGAAATTAAGGAATGCAGAATAAGTGATAAAGAATGGAAAATCTCCAGAGGTTGTTGACGGAAGTCTAAAATATTGTATAAGACAAGAAGTTATATTAAATGACTGTTGGAAATGATATGTTAAAAAATTAATAAAAATGTGTGTGTGTGTGTGTGTGTATATATAGCACCCACTAAAACGATCCAGAAGAAAACAAATTCAAACTTCAAGGAAATTATTTCAGATGCTTCTCTAAGGGACATTTTGCTTCCCCCCTATTTATTTATTTACCTACTTAATTGACAGAGCTGCCCCACAGCAGAAGGACTCCAGGAAGCCAGAGGGTCAGACTAAGACCGCTCCTTCGTGAAGTTCACGGGGTGACCTTGGAGTCGGTCGCAGCCTCTTCACCTACCTTGCAGGGACGTTGTAGAGATTAGCTGAGGAGGGGGTGAACCATGGATCCTTTGTAGAAAAAGGTGGGTCATATGTGCAACAGATAAGCTCTTTTGCTGACCTGCCTAAGGAAGCTGGAGAGGTCAGCCAGGTGGAGAGGTCAGTCGCAAGCCGGGCATCCAGGTATCTCCACATGGTTGCAATTGGACCTGCACCAGGTGCAAAACACGCCTGCTGCCTGGGGAATTTCTAGCACTGTTTAGGACCGTAACCTTGTCTCTTCTAGTGGGGCAGAATGGCTGCCCCTGTTGCCCCCCAGGCGCTGTTGAATGACACCTCCCACCCCCTGCCACTGGCTGGTTCCTGCGGTACGTGGAAGGGCCACGGGTCCCCAGTCCCTGCTCAGTGGGAAGCTCAGCAGAGACTCGCCCTGCAAGGAGGCATCATGCTGCAACCGCAGGCTGTTCTCTCGCTCACTCACTAAACTCTAGCTCACATGGCCCTTAACTGTAAAACATATGATGATCTCCGCCAACAATTTCTAGACCATCTATGTATTCCAACATGGAAACCAGAGACGGAGGTCATGCGCTTCTTATTACAGGGGAGAGACCAGGAGCTCACCAAGACAGTAGCTAAGGTCCTCTATTTGATTTTTTGTTGCCGAAGTACGCTGCAGGATCCTGCCCTTGCTGGAAACCCACAGAGATGAGGCGGATTGCTCGCCTCTTTTGCCCTTTGGCGGGTCACTGTGCCGTTGGGGTGGTGACGAGTTTGCACTGGCCTATCTATTTTAAATGTATTCTGAATGTTCTTATGTGATGCCAAGAAAGGTTACTTGACTTGCTAACTCACCAGTTCCACAGGACCTTTCAAACGAAGAGCGGCAGTGGCAGCAGGGGCCTTCTCCCATGGCACTCCGCCAGCAGCAGAGACCCCAGAAGCCCTCAATTCTGACAGAGCACCTTCTTCAAGACCTGGGAAAAGCACACAGAGGACCAGGTGAGATGTGGCCCCTCAAAGGGCACAAAAATAATGCTTAATTATGTAATCATCAAATTCTCTCAAGTACCAAATAATATTTATTAGTTAAGGTGGGAGACACATGGCTTGCCAGTACATTGGTCCCTTGGTTCTCAAACTTAATCTGTTCCAGAAGTCTGTTCCAAAACCAACACATTCCAAATCCAAGGCGCTCTTTTCCATAGAAAGTAATGCAAAATGGATTAATCCGTTCCAGAGTTTCAAAAACAACCCCCAAAACAGCAATTTACCATGAATTTTATTTTCTAACAAGACCACTAATCCATAAAATGAAAGCAAT
The DNA here is from genome assembly GCF_964106645.2 of Podarcis pityusensis. NCBI lineage: Eukaryota > Metazoa > Chordata > Lepidosauria > Squamata > Lacertidae > Podarcis > Podarcis pityusensis. The sequence goes on along the minus strand of NC_138036.1, from coordinate 975,658 downwards.
AAACCATGTACAGTCATACCTCAGGTTACAGATGCTTCAGGTTGCGTTTTTTCAGGTTACGGACGCTCCGAAACCCGGAAGTACCAGAGCAGGTTACTTCCGGGTTTCGGAGGTCGCGCATGCGCAGAAGCGCTGAATCGCAACCCGCACGTGCGCAGACGCGCTGCTGTGGGTTGCAAATGCTGCGGGTTGTAAACGTGCATCCTGCATGGATCACGTTCGCAACCCGAGCGTCCACTGCACTGCAGTCACACAATCAATCAATCAGTAGCTGAACTGGGTTCCACACAGTCACAAAAACAAAACAAAAAGAGTCACAAAAACGTAAAATAGTAAAAACAGACAGACCTCAGCGTAACACTCAAAATGGAAGTGTGGAACTCAAATTGGAAGTGTAACATTCAAAACGGAGCATGTTCGGCTTCCGAAAAAAGTTTGCAAACTTACTTCCGGGTTTGCAGTGTTTGGGTTCCAAGTTGTTTGGGTACCAAGGTGTTTGAGAACCAAGGTACCACTGTAGTACATGTGAGAAGGATATTGGGGTCTTAGTGGAACATGAGTCCACAGTGTGATGCAGCAGCAAAAAGAGCTAATACTATTCTAGGCTGCATCAACAGAAGTCTAGTGTCCTGACCAAGGGAAGTTATAGGGCCGTTCTATTCTGCCTTGGTCAGACCACACCTGGAATACTGTGTCCGGTTCTGGGCACCACAATTTAGGAAGGATATTGAGAAGCTGGGAGGTGTGCAGGGGAGGGGGGGCAACCAAGATGATCAAGGGGTCTAGAAGCCAAGCCTGATGAGGAACAGTTGAAAGGGCCGGGTATGTTTATCCTGGAAAAGAGGAGGCTGAGAGGAGCCAGCCAGCAGGCCAGGCGCATCCCACAAGCCAGGCCACTGGCTGAGCCAAACCTGCTCTCCCTGCAGCAAGGGCCAAGCAGGAGATGGAGGGAGAAAGAGGGGGCAGAGGGAAAGCAGGAGGCCTAACGCCCCAAGGAGGAGCAAGTGGAAAAAGAATCTGTGCAATTCCGGGGGCTTGTGCAACACTTGGCAATAAGAGGGCGAGAGATGCTGAGGCCACTTTCCCTGGCTCTGCTTTCCTTGCACGGCAGGTTCAGGTGCTGCCCTGTCCCTCCTGTGGCATCTGTCCTCCCAGCAGCCCTTTCTCCACCCCATCATCCAGCCTGGACACTGAGGTCCAGCTCCGAGGGCCTTCAGGCAGTTCCCTCCCTGCGAGAAGTGAGGTTACAGGGAACTAGGCAGAGGGCCTTCTAGGTGGTGGCACCTGCCCTGTGGAACGCCCTCCTACCAGATGTCAAGGCAATAAACAACTATTTTACTTTTAAAAGACACCTGAAGGCAGCTCTGTTTAGGGAAGTTTATAATGTCTGACGCTGCATTGTTTTTAATATTCGGTTGGAAGCTGCCCCGAGTGGCTGGGGAAACCCAGCCAGATGGGCAGGGTAGAAATAATAAACTATTATTATTATTCTGGGCAAAATGAAGCAGCAGGCTGGGGCGGCATCCCTTGAAGTATCTGAACTGGAAGAGCCGTGCCGGCCTCATGAGAGAAAGGAAGGAGGAACTGGTGGGACTCCTTGCCTCAAGATGAAGCAGGCAGACCTGAAGAGGAGAGAACCAGGACTATAGACCCCCCCGGTTCCTCTGGCTGAGCAAGGTTGGGTCAAAGTCCCGTGGGCAAGAGGCAGCGGTGGGGCCCTGCCACCCACAATTCCCATCCCCCCCACTGCATTTGGCATGGGGGGAGAGGGGGCAGAAGAGGCCCAGGGCCTCTGGGCTTGGCAGACCTCTCCTGGAGCCTCCTGCAAGCTCCAAATAGGGGCAGTGAGGCAGCAGAGAGGCTGCTGCCGCCGGCTCAGCGAGAACTGAATCCTTTCACAGAAGCCAGCGAGAACTGAATCCTTTCACAGGAGCCGAGGAGGATGCTGGAATCCCAAGGAAGAATGCAAGGCAGGGAGCAGAAAGAAGCCCAGGGCCCCAAACCAAGCAAGGGGACAACGCTTTGGTTTCCGAACGTTTTGGAAGTCGAATGGACTTCTAGAATGGATTCTCTTCTATTTCCAAGGTACAACTGTATTTAACGGGGGTTGGAATTAAAGCACGAAACCAGAGATAGGGAGGGAGCAGGTGCATGGGCAGGAAATGCCCCCAAAGGCCAGCGCTGGAGCCACACGGGGCAAAACCAAAGCAAAAGGAAGCGTCACAGGTGCAGAGCCCACGAGGGTGGTCCAGAAGCGCCCCCCCCTTCCTCATGCCTCTCTGGGCTGTAAACCCCCAGGCAGAATCCGGGAGACCCCAGCCCTGCTCCGCTACGTGTGGGAGAGGCCATGCCATTCATCTCAAGGGACCGCAGGCCAGGCGGTGCAATTCAGCCTTTGCCAACCAGTTGCTCGCCAGACGGGTTGGACTAGATGATCCTCAGGGTCCCTTCCAACTCTAGAAAAATCTTGATTCTATGTTTTGGATCATGGGAGTGGTAGACCAGACCATCGGCAGGGCGCCAAGTTGGCAAAGGCTGAATCCGACAGACCCCTGCCTCCGGGGTGGGGCTGCCCCCCCGTCCTGATCATCCCACAGATCCCCCCACAGATCCCCCCGCACATCTAGTCAGTGCTAGAGGGCTCAAGCAAGCGAGCCAAGCTGCATCCCGGGGGGTAGGCAGTCCTCAGCCACTTTGAGGGAGGAAGTTCCTTCCGAAGCAAGTCTTTACCTTTCTCTTCCTGCAGAGACACCCAGAGACTCCCCAAGAGCCGGAGAGGGAGGCCTCTGCCCACGTTGGCACAAGTGCCAGGCGGGTAAAGACCCAAACTTGTGGGTTATGCAAAGGGAGTTCCCAGGGTCCTGGGTCTGGCTCTGCTTGCTGCCCCCCTCCCAATTCACCTCCCCTGGACAGACACCCCCTCCCCATTCAGTCAGCTGTCACCATGGTGGTGGCTGAGCCAGCCAATGGGAGCACAGTATGTAAATCAGCCAAGAAAGCCAAACAACAAAAGGGGGGGCAGGGGGCACTGGAGGGGGGGCATGGGAGGGTCTCCTGCCAGTGCCTTCCTCCAGCCCCGCTGCCCCCGGAGACGCCACCGGGACAAGCCCAAACAGCCAATGCCAGGGTGCCAACAGGGAAAAATTGACTGCTCTACCCCACCTTCCTCTTTGAGGAGCTCATGGCATTCCTGGTCATCATTTAATCCCCACAACAACCCTGTGAGGGACGCCAGGCTGAGAGGCAGGGCGACTGGCGCCCAAGCTCACCCAGGGAGCTACAGGGCCGGGTGGGGATTCGAGGCCTGGACTCTGCGGCCAACGCTCTAACCACTAGACTGCAGGGTCTCTTCAAGCAGCCAGGGGGACTCACAGCCAGGCCTGGAAGCCCTCTCCCCTCTCCCTACTTCTTGGATCAACAAGACAGGTCTTTCCCGTTCCCCAGCTACGGCTGGGGGCCAGGGGGAATACATAATGGTAGAGTTGGAAGGGACCCCTAAGGGCCATCCAGTCCAACCCCCCTGAAAAGCAGGAGCCACAGTTAAAGAGTCCCTGGCAGATACCGTTCCGTTCCCCCGAGCTGCATCACCCATTTCAGTCACACCTAAGCCAAGCTTGCTCTCTGTCCCTTTCTCTCTCTGTCACACACAGGGCAGAGACGCAGTTCCCCTGGCTGCTTCTGACAGATAAGACCCAAGGGGCAGCCCCAGGAATAGCTGTGGGTCACTTCCCCGCCCCACAGCCATGCCCTTCTCTGCCACCCATGTTGGCACACAGAGAGATGCCCATACAGCCTCCCTCCATTGCCCAGTCTCCTATAATATGGAAGGTGTCTTGTTACTTGCCAGTCGCTGCTGCATTTTATGGGCAAATGGCTTGACAGACTTAGCCCTGTGAGCTTCCACAACAGCTCTGCAAGGTAGACTGCTGCTGCTGCTGCTGCTGCTATTCCCACGTTGCAGGTGAGGAAGAGAAATGGAGAGAGGAGAATCTGAACTCGCTCCAAGTCCATCCCTCCAGCCCTTGATCCAGTACACCCACACACCTTGGCGAGCTCCAGGAAAGGACAGCGCCAGGCTAAGAACCGGCTGGTGTCAAGCCTGGGCAAACTTACCCCAGGAAATGGAGGCGAGGGAGTTGGTGAGGGGGGAGCAGGTGCCAGCGAGGCAGCAGGGAGGGGCCCAGGATGGCTCTGCAAGGCCTGGAGGAGGCTCACTGACACAAGGAAGCCGAAGTTTCCCTAACAGCTCAAACAACACAAAATGTGTAACGCACAACTCGGTTTGCAATTGGCATGTAAAGAAACCGAGTGCTGCTCGGGGCGTTTCTACGAAATGAAAGGAAAGTTGCAGATATTTTTCTTGGTTTTTGCTCAATCTATACTGACAAAGGGACCAGCCAGGGTGAGAGGCGAAGGCAGCCACAGGCCCCAGCCCACAGGACACTCTGCATTTTCATTTTTATCCTTTGGCAGCGGCCAAATTGGGGTGGGGGACCACAAACACCGAGAATAATACTTTGGCAAACAAAGAATCAGTTTATATTATTTTAAATTCCCACTTCGAAATTCCCACTCAGCCGCAAAACTCGCTTGGCGGCTACTGTATTGTCTCTTGGATGGATTTACTTCACAGTAAATTTACTTCTGCTGCAAAGATAGGATGGGTGGGGACAATATAGATCGCCCTGGAATCGATTTTAAAAATAACAGAGTATTTTGCCTGGGCTTAGGAAGTTTGGAGTTCTCAACCTTATCATGCAGAAGCAGACAAAATATGTTTGTAGAGCGGGGGGGGGGGGGGGCTCTGGAAGGAGCAGCCTCTGGAGTGACTCCATTACACAGCAATTAACCATTTCACCGGTGATTATTCTGCTGAAAGAGCAAATCTGTTCCAGAGTTTTATTTTCTGCCCACTCCAAATCTTTGCATATTGGGCATAAGGACATAAGAGGCTTCTGGATGAGGCCCATCTAGCCCAGCATCCTGTTCTCACAGAGGCCAAGAAAATGCCTCTTCTGGGATGTGAAGACGCTGTCAGCATCTCCTGCTCAGGATTTGCAGCAACTTGCATTGAGAGCCCGCGGGCAGGAAGGAAGCAGAGGCTCTTGGGTACCAGAGAGCCCCCCTTGCTTCATCCTGGGCCAGACTGAGAAGGGAAGGTGGCCGGGCCATCAGCCGCAGAAGACAAAGGGCACCCAAATCTTCAAGCTGCTTCCCAACACATGAGGGGAGCAGCCAAGAACAAACTTCTCAAAGCAGCCAACAGCCCATAACTGCATGTGCTTTTGTTGCAAACCGCTTCGATTTTTTAAAAAATGAAAAAGCGGCATATAAATATTTTTATAAATAAAATAAATATATCAACTGAGCGAAGGGGAGGAGCTTGAGCACCCTGGATTCAGAAAGGAATTCTGTGCTCCATAACAAAATCCAGGAAAGCACAGTGGCTGCAGAAACCTTTGGACCCCATTGACACGCTGTGCTGATCGCTGAGAAGGCAGCTGTCCCGACAAAGCAGCCGAGGCCTTTCCTGGGAAAGTGGACAGAGAAAAGCTTCTCGCCCCCTCTAGGGAGCTCATGGGCAGCCTTGGAAGATGCAGGACAGAGAACAGAAAGTTCTTCTTCTTCATGTAGAGCATAGCTAAACTGTGGAACTCAGCGCAGAGTTAAAGTGTGGCCTTTGAAAAGGACCAGACAAAGGCATGGAGGAAGAGGGCTATTGGATGACGATTTGCTCTGCTCTGCCTTCATGCCTCTGAATCCCAGTTTCTGAGCCCCCTTTGGCCTGGTCCAGGGCGGGGCCTGACTGACTCCAGCTGCAGAAGCTGAGGCTGCAGAAGAGGCCAGAGACCGGCTCAGCTCTGAGCCCTGCAACACCTGCTCCCTAGCCTGGAAGCAGCTTTCAAAATGTGCCAGGCGCCATGTGCATTTTGCATCTGGCTGTCGGCCACTTGTGGTGAAAACACCCGGGGGCCAGGATGGCACCTGACATCTCCCCCATCTGGAGGTGCATCCCTGGGGATCCTTGAATCTTGACTGTTCTCACCCACTAGCAACACATCCTGTGAAATTCCATCTGCTATATTTTATCTGCAGAATCATAATGAATGTCAGGAACCCAAAAGCCACATTGAAAAACACAACTTTCGAGCCGTCTGTCCCCAAAATAGAAAACTAGGCATTCCGTTTTGGTGACTGTAACCCTGGTTTAAGAAGTCATTTGGCGCCTGGCTTATAGATCTGAGCTTCTAACGCTGCCGGGAAGTGCAGGGCCTGGACTGACTCCAACTACAAAAGCTGCTGAGCAGACTCTTAGGCTGGGGAGTTATTTGGGGTTTGTTGTTGGGGGCGGGTTGTTGTTTCTGCTGTTGCTGGGTGGTGTGTTGTTGTTTTTTGTATATTTAATTTAGCTCTTCTTGTGATTTATGTGGAAACTGCTCACTCTGGCTGTGCATTTTTAAAAAGGTTTTTTCATTGTTCATGACTACTTTAGCAGTTCTGCATTTTTCTCATGCTGGAAGCCGCCTTGAACAATGCTTGAAATGTGGAAAGGCGGCGTGCAAATAAAATTACACCTGTTTGTAGTACCCCCCCCCCCGCATGATCACTGCCAGAGGGGAGTGCGGTCATGAGATCCCACCGCCTGCAGGCCGAGTGAGAAGTCGGGGCGAGGGGAACCACAGCAGTGAAGCAGCTTCCTGTCTCCACTTCTCAGCTGGGCCTCCTTGCTGACTCAAGAGCTGCCTGCGTCCTCTCTCCCGGCTGACTCACCTACTGCTGGGCTGCCACCAGAAATGCCACAGCTTCTCTGTGGCATCCAGCCAGCAAGGGCCCTGCCACAGCTTCCAGAACCAGCTCCAGGGGTGGAAGGGAGGCTGGCGCTGCTGAAGCAGCTGGCCCTGAGGCCTGGAGCCCCGCCAGAAGCGAGGGCAAGGCTGGGAGATAAGGACACCTTCCAGCTGGTGCAAAGGAAGCCTGCCTGCTTGCCCTACCAGCTCAGCTGCTTCAGATGCCCCCTGGCAGCCTCACCTGCCACGCAGGCCCCACGCCCTCCTCTGGGCAGCCCAGCTGGGGAGCAGGGAGGAGGAGGAGGGCAACGAGGTCCCTGCAAGCTGAGCCTGGGGGTTGAAAGGGGGCAAGAGGAGAGGCAGTGCCAGGCAAGCCAGAGGCATTCCCAGCTGAGAGCTCCGGCCCAGACCTTTGCCAGGGTTGCACGGAGGCCCGAGAGTCCAGGAAGCCACTCTAGGGCTTGGCAGAAGAAAAATCTCCCTGCCCCTGCCTCACCACAATGCTGCCCACCACAAGCTTCCTTAGCAAACACCCACCCACCCCGCTGCATCCTAAATTTATGCTGCTGTCATAGAATGCTAAACATCCAAGGGCCCAGTTATAGAGAAGCGTTTTCGCCTGGCTCCTAAAGATATGCCAAGTGCCAGGCATATCTTTATATGAAGGTGCCAGGCAAGGCTCCCTGGGAAGAGCATTCCACAAACGGGGAGCCACCACAGAAAAGACCCCTCCTCGTTTCCCTGCCCTCTGGACCTCTTGCAGCACAGCACTATAGAAAAACAACACGGAAAAGGTCCCAGCCCCAAAGAGCCTGCAAAATGAGATCAAAAAGGGAAGGGGAAAGAAAAGGAAGGAAGCAGCTCAGCTAACAGGATGATGCTGAGCAATCCTTAAAACCCCGAAAGCCTATGACTTCCTGAATTGCAGGGGCTTGGATTCGATGACTCTTTGGGTCCCTTGATTCTATGACCCTCACAGTCCCCTCTGAAGCCCTCCCTTGCTCCCATTCAGCCCTCCCCATTTCCTGATATTTCAGAATGTAAGTTCTTTGGGGGCGGAAACCTTCCTGCTTCTGCCACTGGGTAAAGGCCCCGCACCAACATATGCTGCCACTGCCGGCCCAGACAGACCCTGGGACCAAAAACCCCAACACCAGAACACAAGCACAGCTGCCCCCCCAGCCCCGCCCCCCCTGGCAACAAAGGGGGCTGAGAAAGCTCAGGAACCTGGAGCAATGAGTCACACCTGGGTGGCTGCTTTGGGGAAGCTGGCACTGGCACCTGGCTTGTGAGCAAACACTTGTCTCATCCCATCCAGGAGGGAATGGGCAGGACTGGGTCACACCTGGGCAGAGGCTGTGCCAACCCGAAACCTGCGCAGGATCTGAGCAGCAGAGCCGCCCCCTGCCAGACCCGGTTCTGCAACCTTGGCAGGAGGGGGGGCAGAGAGCAGGAGATTGGAGACAAAAGGGGTGCCTGCCCCCCCCCCCAAAATCAGGACTCTCAACGGGGGAGCACTGCCCAGAGATCTAAGGGTATAGGGCAGTATACAAATTTAATAAATTATTATTATTATTATTATTATTAACCCAGCTTGAGTGACTGAACAGCAGCCACAGCTGCGGCACAGCCTCCTTCCAGAGCCCCCTCTGCACCAACCCTTATGGGGGGGGGGGGGAATACTGTCCTTTTACAGCCCCCCTCAACCTTCCCCCTAAAACGACCGAGGCGCGATTGCAGCCCTTCCCATCGGTGGTGGTGGAGAAGCAACAGCCTGCAAGTCCAGCTCAAAGCCCCCAATCTCGCGTGCGCCCCCTCCCCAAAAACCCTGCCAGATCTGTGGCAGCCCCGGGGCCTTTTCCCCCCATCTAGGGAGGCGGCTCCGCTAGCCCCCCCCCCCCAGACACAGAGCCATGCAAGTGGGGGGGATGCAGTGACACGGAACCATACAAAGGACAGCGCCCCCCCCCCGTGCCATGTCGACGCTCGTCGGGGGAGGAGAGGGAGCCCCCCCCCAAAGGCAGCCCTGGGAAGCCCCCTCCCCGCCCGCCCTCCGCGGATACAAAGGCTGCGTCCCTGCTGGGGGGCGTCTTCCCAGGATCCCCCTTTGGGGGGCTGGGACGGGGCGGGGGGAGAAGCCCCTGGGGGCGGGCGGCCCGCGCTCACCTGGCAGCCCCCTCCGGGCGAGCCTGCTCCTGGTCCCGGCCTGGGGCAGCAGCAGCAGCAGCCCCCCTGCAAGGGGCGACGACGACCCGGGAGCCCCCGGCCGCCGGCCTCCCGCCTGACTCACCGCCGGGCTCCATTTCCTACCAGCTGCTCCGCCGCGCCCCGCCCCCGGCGCGCCATTGGGCGGCCCGCCTGCCCCTCAGCCCCGGCCCCGCCCTCCCCGGGACCAAAGCCCCGCCCCTCTGACACCCCCCACCCCAAACCGCCCCCCCACCCCCACTCCGCGCAGCCCCGACGCGCGCAATCCCTGGCGATGCGCCGCCCGCAGATGCGCAACAGCCGGGCGCACCAGCCACTCCGCGCCGCCCTGGCTCGCCCGCCCTCCGCCGGGCGCAGCTTCTGGGCGCAGGGGCGCCGCCCGACGGGGAGATCCCGGCGGAGGAAGGAGACGTGGCGGCGGCCGAGGGATCCCCGCGCGGAGGCGGCAGGGATCCCTCGGCGGCGGGGAAGGAGCGCGGCGCTGCTCCGCCGCAGGAGACGCGCTCCCTGGGGGCGCAGCGCGGAGAAGATCCACCAGGGAGAGGATCCATTGCGGGGTGGGGGGGGGGACGCCCCATGTTAGCCAAGATTTCCAAAGGGCGGCCCTGCCAGGTTGGCCGCTTTCCAGGACGTGGGGGTGGGAGGTGCGTTTTGGGGAAGGTTTTGTATGCGCCCTTCCGCGCCCTCCGAAGGCCGGCTCTTCTCGCGCTTCTGGGGCAACCTCAGAAACGTGGGTGGCAGTCGATGGAGTTTTACGCAGAGGAGACCCATTGAAATCAATGGATGGCTCAGTTGGTAGAGCGTGGGGCTCTTAACGTCACGGGTTGGAGCTCCACGTTGGGCAAAAGATTCCTGCACTGCAGCAGGTTGGGCTAGATGACCCTTAGGGTCCCTTCGAACTCTCCAATTCTAAGATTTGATTTCAATTGGTTCTACTCTGAGTAAAGCTTCATGGGAATACCACCCCTGTGCCTTTTAACCTGGCAGGAGAGAGTGTGTCTGGGGAACCTGGATCCAAGTGGAGAGCTGCAGTGCAGGTGCAAGTTCAGTTCCTAGTGGCATCACCTGGCCTACCCAAGGGAGGCTCATCCTCCTACCTGGAGCCCCGGAGAGCTGCTGCCAGTCTGTGCAGGCAACACCCAGCTACATGAACCTCCAGGCTGACTTCAGTGCAGGAGGCGTGATTCCACAAGGGGCAACATGTGTTTTAATGCCAGATAAGGCTGGCTGGCCATTGCCTGCAGTGATTGTCCTTTATAGGTTGCCTTGCTGTCTTCTTGTTACGGATACAATTTTTATTTCCAGTTCAATGTAATCATTAGCAGAGCACAGGCAGAACTACCACTCAGCAGAGAGCAGTGCTAAGCCAGCGCAGGCTCCCTTCCAAAGGAGGTTCCATGACCATTTGGCAGCCTTTGCCAAGCTGGCACCCTCCGGGTGTTCAGGACTACAACTCCCATCAGGAGCGTAGTGATTAGAGCGGTGGACTAGGATGTGGGGAACCACGGTTCAAAGCCCCACTGGGCCATGAGACTCACTTGGGCCAGGAGCCAGTGGCTCTCTCTGCCTAACCTACCTCGCAAGGTGGTTGTTGGGGGTTAAATGAGGAGGGGGAGAGCAGAATGAGATGGTGGGAGATTAATGGAACAAATAAATAATAAAATGTGAACAGAAGGTCCCAGCTTCAACTCTCCCCTCCCCGCCCCCATGACATTTCCAGGTAGGGAAGGGACAGACCCCCTGCCGGAGCCCCTAGAGAGGGGCTGCCAGTCAGAGTGAGCAGCACTTAACTAGGTGAACCAGTATCCTGACTCAACGCAAGACAGCTTTGTGTTGTTCTGAACCTCCAGCCAGGACCCCATTTCTGTGCCTGCCTCCCTCACTAGCCAAGGTGCCAGGACCCAGCAGCAGAGGAGAAAGGCTGGAAGAGGGGCACCCGGATCAGGGCCGTTTGGAGGAGATGGCCGTGGGTCCCGGGGAGCTCAGTTCAGGTGTGCTTGCTAGGTCTGGGGAGACTGATCCCCTCCACGGAAACCTTGAACGAGGCCTGGGCAGGGAAGAGGGGGGTGGATGAAGAGCCCTTGCCCCCTCCAGGAACATCCTAGGAGGGGGGCAGGCGGCTGCTCTGGGGGTCCTGCTGGGAGTGGGCGAGACCTTGCATGGAGGAGACAGGCTGCCCTGCCACAATCACCCCACTTCTGCCACTCTGGCAGCTCCTTCCACAGCCCAGCTCTCCTCCAGCAGCGGCAGCAGCAGCCCCTGCAAGGGTTGCCATGGTGACTCTCCCCTCCATCACGTGCCTCAGTGGCCTGGGCGGGCTCCGCACGCCCTCCCTCTGCTTTGTCCCCCAGTGCAGAGGGGCTGAGACCAGGGCCAGATCCAACCAGGGACAGAGGGCTGCCTGAAAGAATTGCCAGGAGAGGCTGAGCAGTGGCCAAGGAAAGGAACTTGCCACATGCTCAGGGGCCAAGGCCTGGGGCTCAGAAGGCGTTCCAGAGCTAACTGCTTGGTGTCGCCTCCTCCCTTTTTAGGGCTCTGCTGCCATTTAGCCAACTGCACCAAACGCCCTGCTTGCGCAAGGTTTCTTGACAGCATCTTCTGACTGTTAAAAGGAACAGGCAGCAGGTGAGGAGCAGGGCCTTCTCTGCTGGAGCACCTGGAGAGGCTCTGCCACCTAGTGTGGGCAGGCCTGGGCGAGGGGCACCAAGTCATGCCCAGGACACTCTGCCTGCCGCTGAGAGAGTCTCTGTGCCCCAACAGGAGGTGGACGGAACCCTCTTAATCCCTGGCCTCCTTTGGGAGGAAAGGCCAATTTATCAATCAATCAGTCAATCAATCATTTAATTAAGAAGCAAAACAAAACCTAGGAAGACGGGCTGCTGCATCAGGCCAAAGGGGGCCCATTGAGTGCAGCCCCCTGTTCGCACAGGGGCCAAGCAGATCAGCATTATTCAGAGGCATGTACTACCCCCCCATCCCGATCCTGGAGGTGGTACACAGCGCCTGCCCTCTTCTGACCCCACTGTGCCACAACGGAGGCACCAAGGCACAAGGTTATCCAACTCTAAGGATGCAACCCTTGTGTCCGGCCCCCCAGGGATCCTCTCTGCTGGGAGGGGGAGCAGAGAGAAGCCCCAAAGCCCAAAGAGTTGCCAGCCAATGCAGGCTGGGTCCTTGGTACAAGACCACCACCCTCATGGCCTCCTTGGGACCACCTTGGAGAGACACCGCTCCTTCCCCCGGACATCATAGTAAAGGACAAGGGATCCCTGACCATTAGGTCCAGTCGTGGCCAACTCTGGGGTTGCGGCGCTCATCTCACTTTACTGGCCGAGGGAGCCGGCGTGCAGCTTCCGGTTCATGTGGCCAGCATGACTAAGCCGCTTCTGGCAAACCAGAGCAGCGCACGGAAATGCCATTTACCTTCCTGCCAGAGTGGTACCTATTTATCTACTTGCACTTGGACGTGCTTTCGAACTGCTAGGTTGGCAGGAGCAGGGACTGAGCAAAGGGAGCTCACCCTGTTGTGGGAATTCGAACCGCCGACCTTCTGATCGGCAAGTCCTAGGCTCTGTCGTTTGACCCACAGTGCTACCCACATCCCCCCTGGACACGATACTGGCTCCAAAAGGCCTGCTCCCCATCAGTGCGTAAGAACACAAGAGGAACCTGCTGGGTCAGGCCAAAGGGGGCCCATCTAGTCCAGCCTCTTGTTCTCAGGTGGGGGGGGGGGCAACCAGCAAGCACGATCCGAGCACAAGAGTAGCCCTCTCCCCTCTCCAGTCTCCTTCCTGGCCCTCAGGACCACACAACCCTCCCCCCAGCAGAGGATCCGCTCTGGGCACCCGGAGCTGAGACATAATATGGCAGATAAAGGCTGCATAATGTTGGCAGCTCACGTTACTGCCTGCCGCCCCCCTCCAGGACAGCCCCATCGCTCACGCGCTGGGAGACCGAAGGAGACAGCAGCGGTTATTTTTAGATGGTCCCTTTTGGGCCGGGAATCCCATGCACAGGAGCCGCAGTCCAAAGGGCATTCCCACCCACTGGGCGGCACATCCCTCGCCTGCTTGCTTGCTCCCCAGGCCTCACGCTGCCCAGCCCTGGGCACCACCTCTGCCACCCTCCCGGGGCATCTGTTGTGCAACTGGGGCACACCAAGCCAGACTGAGCATCAGTGGCCACACCCAGAGCAGGCCGGACCAATTCTGGAATGCCAGAGCAGCGCCTACCACCAGCTGGATCCAGAAACAGAGGCACCCTGAGAGCAGGACAAGCTGCACTGCCCTCCAACTGGGCCACAACCCCCCACAGGGGGAGGTGTTGTGGCTTCACCTACTCAACCCCCGAGGGCAGGAAGCAAGGGGGTGTGAAATCCCTCATGCAAGCAAGGTCAGAGGAGGAGGATTAAATTGCCCCAGCTGGAATCTGGCCCAGATCCCAAAGCTGGCTCTCCTGCAAGAGGGGCTGGGCCTTCACCAGGCACTTGCAACCCAGGCCACAGAGCGCCCCTGGCCACTCGTGGCTCCAGCTCTTCAGGAGGGGACCAGCTCCCCTTGGGATCCAACTGGGAGATTGGGGGGGGGGGCGGCTCCCATCCAAGTTAGACACCGGCTGTCCAGTGTTCACAGGAGCTGGCAGAGGCACAGCTTGGAGCCAGGAGTACAGGATTCAGCCATTTCTGCAGACCAACCCCCGGCACCCAAAGCACTGGGGAAAACGCTCCAAGTATTTATTTAAATTTTGTGGTCATTGGCGAGGGTGTGGAGAAAGAGGCAAATGTGTTTAAATGTTGGGGGGGTCCTTGCTGGTATGTCTGCATGATTCAGCAAAAACTACTCACCCTGCTGCTCCCCCAGCTAAGAATGTAATATACGCCTCCTGGAAGAGGCCAGTGGCCCAGTTAGTTCAGCCGCCTTTTATCTTTACAGTGGCCAATCAGGTGCTCTTCCAAGACGCCCACGAGCAGGACCCAAGCACAAGGGCAGCCTGCGCTCCTGCACTCTGCAGCCTAGATGCCCACGCAACCGCTCTGATCCGCAGAACTGGCACTGTTCTATGTGCCACACGACACCCATTTCGCATCTGTAAGGAATCCACCTTTTAGCGCAGCAGCACCCGTCCTTGGAACTCCCTGCCTCTTGGCATCATTCAAGCGCCTTCGCCAAACTCTTTCTGGCACCTGCTAAAGACTTTTTTGTTTAAGCAAGCCTGCCCAAATATCTACGGTCTGCTTGTAGTTTATCTTTCCTTTTCACTGCTCTTTGGATGTTTTAAATGGCCGCTTTTAATTGATCATTTTTATTGTTTAATTCTTTTTGCAAATTGCTTTGAGGAGCTATTTTTCCTTACAGTTAAGCAGCATATAAATTTTATGAAATAAATAAAATAAATCGATTTGTGTTCAGAAGCATTACAGCCTCCCAAGTCAACTACTCTCATTGCATTTTCCTACCCCCCAAGTGGTGGGGGCAAATCCCCAAAATCTGTCCAAGTCAACTAAGTAAAATTATTTTGGAATATATTGACTCCTACAACATGGTAAGGAGAATAAAACACACTTATAAATCCACCCTACACATCACAAGCAAACATAAGCTGATGGCAACACGCAGGGTGATAAGACCTTGCACCAAGCATGAGCATCCAAGACAGGACAAAGGCCGTCTTGGTGGCTGCTTGACATATATGAACACCCCCACCCACCCACCCACAAACACAAACACCCACCCACAAGAGCATCTCCCCAGCCTCAGCCCATTTCAGAAGCCCCAGGCAAAAATATGGAGAGAGGGTTTTGGGACATGGAAATGACCTCCTACCAAATCCAACCATTGCTCCATTGAGCTCAGGATTGTCTACACTGAGTAGCAACTGCGACTCTTCAAGGTTTCAGGCAGGAGACATTCCCAGCCCTGCCTGGCAATATCAGAGCAAAGCAATCCAAAGCAAACGTGTCGATTTCATTTTATTTCGCTATTATAAATTCGCACAATGCTGCCCCATGGAGCTGTCGCAACGCAACCTGCTTCTAAGTCCTTCAGGGAGGGTCCTCCCCCTGCCCCACTGCCAACGGTGAATCAGAGGCACACATGCGCTGCAGTGTGCGCAGAGGAGATTCCTGCACTGCAGGGGGTTGGACTGGATGACCCTCGGGGTCCCTTCCAACTCGAGCGCCCCATGAGCCTAGGCACAGGTCAGAGGATTGGCTGCAGCAACAAAGGGAGAGCGTGGCTAAATGAGCAAGGCAGGAGACGCGAGAGGGGTCACCTCCAGCATGTCTCCACACCTCGCTCTGGATGCCACAGAGTTATTCTGGATTAACAAGGGGCACAAGCCCAGGCAGGTCAGAGAAGAACTGACAGGAAGCAGCTGCCACCAACATGAGACTTCAGGGAGGGACCAAGTAGCCCCAGATTTAGGACGGTGTGGGCGGTTCCCCTGCACAGGATGCCAAGCCGAGGGCCTGCTAATTTGAGAAGATCCATAACTGAGAAGATCCATTCGGGGGCGCCAAATGCCAGCCTCACTCACCAAAGTCCAGTCCTGGGTCAAATGATGGGTCCTGCACAAAGCAGGCCAGGGAAAGCATGGAAAGCTCAAGGTGCAATGTGGCACGAGAAGGAAGCCCCAATTTGGGCACAGGGCATTCTTCCAGTGCCAAGAAGGGTTCAAAATCCCAAAGCTCAGGTGTCTCTCTCTGCAAGTGGCAGCCTCCGAAAGCATTCCACTCCTCCCCACAAAAAGTGATCCTGCTCCCCACTCTCTGTGCACACTGTCCTTGGTGTTCTCCTCTCGCTGGGCACCAACCGCCATGCGCTCTAAACAGCCTGGTCAGGATAACTCCCTCTTCTGGGCTGTCTTTTCCCACCCACACTGCAACCTTTCCCCTAGCTGCTCCTTTTGTCTGTCTTAATAAGGTAGCTCTGTCCTGGCACGGGCAGCTGACTTGCCCTCCTTTTGCCCAGCACAGCACCTGCCTGGCAGACTGGTAGCACAAATGCCAGGAAGTCGTCACAGCACTGAAGCCAGACAGCGATGAGGAAGCCAGAGGTTGCCAGGCAAGGGCCGGGGAACAGGGCAGAAGTTGTGGTTATGAAAGGAAGCCCAGAGCGCAGACACCCCACCCTCCTCACCACAGACATTCTGGTAACTGGAGGTGGGGAGTAACCTGCCCAGAATTCAGCCAGATTGGGAAAGGGGGAAAGGAGGAAGTCTACAAACAAGGAGACGTCTTCAATGGTATTTTCAAATGTTCTTCTCAACGAACCCCAAAGCTCTTGGTAGCAACAGCAGCAAAGCTGGCTCTATTTTTCTTTCCAATTTATTGTATTTTACTAGTTCTAATGCTTGTCTGTGTCTCTTTATAACGCTATGAACTGCTTTAGGCACCTTTTTTTTTGGGGGGGGGGGAGTGGCATATTCATCCAAACAAAATCCTGAAGGGGCCTATGAACACTTACTCAGAAGTAAGTCCACTAAGTTCAGCTGGACTTACTTGCAAGTCGGTACGCACGGGATTGCAGCACAGAGTGGGAAAGAAAGACCCCAAATTCAGGCACGTTGAGACAGGGTGAAGAGATACGGGTGCAAAATCCGTACAGCTAGGCCGTTGCTTTAATTCAGCTTTTAAAAAGTGAACGCACAACAGAGCAACCAAGCTTCCAGTTCTCCCTGGAAGCATCTGAGCAGCGCCTGTGTAGCAATATTTCTGGGGGATTCCAACTGTGCTCAGAAACAAGACCCAAACATTTTTCCTTAATGAGAAAGCAAGAAACACAGCCATGAAATGGAAGGTTTGGGGTTGCCTAGAAAAAGGAGGTGGTGTCTGAGCCCAGGGAACAATGTGGCTGGGACTCTTGCTGCAACATGAGACTCTTAATCTCAGAGACACGGGTTCAAGTCCCACTTTTGGGCAAAAGGCACTGCATTGCAAGGGGTTGGAATGGATGACCCTCTACAGTTCTACGACACCACATCAACAAGAAAACCACGTATACCACCCTGAGATCCTTGAGGAAAGGTGAGATAGAAACACAGTAAAATGAACAAGTAAAAACCCTCACCCCCACCCGGAAGAAGAATGTGCAAAGAAGCCCTGAAAGGCTCCTGCGCCTCTTGAGCAGAGCTGAGTGAAAGGGATCCTTCGCGAGAAAGAGCATCACTGCCCCATGAGCAGAGGCAGAAAAGAGCTCAGCAGCAGTCAAGTCAGATCCGGTTCTTACCTGCAGGCCTCCCGTCTCTGGCAACCAGGCAGGCAGCAAACCTTTCAGGAGGAGGAACAAAGCAAAGAGGGGGGGAGAGAGAGAAAAGAATAAAACACCAAATTCACGCGCAGGGCTTTGATGCAAAGCAGCCCCTCGGCTTTTTTGGGGGGGGGCACAGGCTCAAGACCCCCCCAAAAAATCCCGCCTTCCCTTTCTTCTCTAGGGGCTGACACCCCAACCCAGTTCCACTTTGGGGGGTCCCTTGCAGGCTCCCCCCACCTTCCCATTTATTTATTTTTGGTGGGGGGGGAGGGAAAAAAAAGGGTCGCGACACAAGGCAGTCTTAGGGGGGGAAGTGCTATGGACCCCCCCAAAAAACCACGCCCTTAAAGCCTCGGGAAACTCTCCTGCGCAGCCCCCAAGGGAATCCCCCCTGCATGGGATGCCTCTGATTCCCCCCCCCCGCCCCATAAATCCGGCTCCTCCCCCGCCCGGCTTGCTCCGGGGCAATTGACCCCGCCCCGCCCGGGACCTGCCTGGCCCACCTGTCTCCCTCCGGGTCCGCGGTCGCCCCCGCTCGCCTCCCCGCCAGCCCCGCAGGAGCAGCAGCTTCCGGGCCCCGCCGCCCGGCCCCGCCCCCGCCCGCGCTCATTGGAGACCTCGGCGCCCGGCGGCCAATGGCGGGGCGCGGCTCCGGCGGCGGCCCCGCCCCCTCCACGTGCAGGTCTGTGATGACAGCGCGGTGGGCGGGGCCGCGGAGGGAGGAGGGCGCGCCTGATTGGGCGGCGGGACCGGGAGGGGCGGGAGCCGGGCGGCCGGCCGAGAGGGACCCTCCGAGGCCATCCAGTCCAGCCCCGCCGCCCGGAGAGCAGCATCCTGGGCCCCCCCGGAGCTGGACGTGGGAGGGGGACTGCTCTGGAGCGGAAAAGCTCCGCGACTCGCCCAAATCCGGGGGGATACTCGCAGTGCCGGATTGACGTAGACGCTCAACAAGCTCTAGTTTAGGGCCCCACTCTCTCGGAGGCCCCCGCAAAATTAAAGGAAAAAACCCCTGCATGTACATTTCCAAAATATTAGATAAAAAATAAAATAAAACCTACATACAGCAACAGTGTTTTGTGTTGTGCAGGCTCCTATGATGGTAAGTAATGGCCCCCGCCTGCTAGCCTGCTCCCTAAAATATCACAATTACTTTGATAAAATACATATTTTGTTATGTGCAAATGCCTTTAGATACCTATTAGGTCCATAAATTAGCATATAAAAAAGGGTAAAGGGACCCCTGACCATTAGGTCCAGTCGTGACCGACTCTGCAGTTGCGGCGCTCATCTCGCTTTCTTGGCCGGCGTACAGCTTCCGGGTCATGTGGCCAGCAGGACTAAGCCACTTCTGGCGAACCAGAGCAGCGCACGGAAACGCTGTTTACCTTCCCACCGGAGCGGTACCTATTTATCTACTTGCACTTTGACGTGCTTTCAAACTGCTAGGTTGTTCGGAGCAGGGACCGAGCTCACCCCGTCGCGGGGATTCGAACCGCCAACCTTCTGATCAGCAAGTCCTAGGCTCTGTGGTTTAACCCACAGCGCCACCCGTGTCCCAAATTAGCATATACTGTAGTATATATTCAACACAAAAAACCAGTGACAATTTGTTGTTGAGAAAGGACAGCTGGACGTATAAAAGACCCCATTACCTTCAAGAGCTGAGGGCCTCATCCAACCTCAGTCCAGCCCTGGGTGACTGACATTCTCCGGAGCTCTGAAGGGCCAGACTGGAAGGGCTTCCCTTTGCAGAAGCCAGGCTGTATCCTTCTTCAGCAAAATCCAATGCTTTGTAATGCTATATATAGAAAGGTTTTCCAGCACTTTCCCCGGAATAGATGCTCAGCTCCTAACCTGTATCTTCCAATATTCATTTTTTAAAATTGGTATCACACTGGCCAATGTTCTCAGGGGCAGAAGTTGCTATTAAGGGAAAGTTACCTATTTGTTCTTTGCTTCGTTCAGAATGGACTTCTTGATTCAGAGATACCCAGGGAGGCTGGAAGAGTCTCAGGAGCACCAAGCTCAGCTGGGGAACCTCCAAAACACTTTCATCCATTATATTTGGGCCTGAAAAATAATTCGCCACGGGAGACTTCCGGGTCAGCGCCATCGGTGAATGGCGGAGTTCCTCCGTCTGGAGGAACGGGCTCCGTGGAAACTGGGTCTTCCCGCCGCGGCGAAGGTGGGGACCCGCTAGAAATCCCAGGCGGAGGAAGCCTGGGAACATGGGGTTCGGCAGGGCACCAGGAGCGCCCCCCTACTCGCAGGGAATCCCATTTAGGGGCTCCGGAGCGAAGTGGGGTGAGAAGTGCGGTGCTGCGAACTGACTGCTACTTTCACGGAGTGAAGCCGCACAGCCATTGCCGGAGAGCGCTGACTTTTTCCTGTGGACAATTGGATTTAAAACAAGTACCCGTGAGTAGAAACGGAAAATTGGATCAAGAAATTTCTTAATTTGGTAACGAAGTGGGAAGGTTCAAAACAGGAAGTCTGCCTTCCGCTTTTTGTATATAGACTAAAGCAAAAACTTTGTAAGCTAAAGCCTGGAAAGCTGTCAAAAAAGTCTAAATTTTCTTCATTTAGAATTACTGAAACCCCCTTGGAAGTAGGAGAAAAGGGGGGGAACTTTGTTCAACCCTAGCAGGAGAGGGAGTGAAGAAGGATAAGTTTCCACCGTCTCTAACCTGGGAACGGGGTGTCAGAGACAGAAATTGTTGGAGAGGTTCATTGACTGTGAATGGGATATTTTGACAGATAGCTAAAGAAGAGAAACAAGCTGATTCCAATGTTGCCTTTTGCATCCTAAAGAAACAAAATATCTGAAAAATATCTGAAAAACGAAAGTAATTTTCCTTTGTTGGACTTGCCTAAAAAAAAAATGGATACAAATAGAAATTGCCTCCTCTAGAGGGAGCTTGTCAAATTGTTGCTGCAGTACACTTGAGGGCTCAACAGATGTAAGATTAAGACCGTGGGAACAGGCTTTTCTGACCTTGACTAAAGATGAGTTGGAAAGAAGACTGGGTGCTTGCCTTATGCAAGACAAGTGCCTTGCTGGAACAGATGCATGAGAAGATGGACTTGATGAATGAGAAAATGGATTTGACTGTTGCAGTTAATAACTGTGGGCAAACAGGGAATATTGATACAGAAATTATCCAGGGACCAACTCATGAATCTGTACTGACTGGGCAAGTGCAGAAGATAATGGAGGAGGATGCGGTTGCACCCCAAATAATACAAATGGAGAGTCCCGAGGCCCTTCAGGAGTATGAGCCGCCGTCATCGAAGATTGAAGTTGGAGTGGGCCAGGGGGAGTCTGGAGTTGAGGAGGTTCCCAACGTTGGAGAGACCTTGGAATGTGCTTTTAAATACTTTTTGGACTATATTGAGGATTGTGGGGAGTGGGACTGTGGGGAATGGGCGGGCTTGATGAAGGGAGATGGAGACAATTCTGGCTTGGAACCCCCCAGAGGCCTACCCCTCAATGAGAAAGGAAAGAAATTAAGAAAGAGACCAACAAAAGACAAGGAAAAGGGCAAATATAAACAACAAGAAGAAGAATTGCAGAAGGGACATGGAAGAGACTTAAGGGCCTCGGACATAAGGCTTCCAGGTTGATGGACTAGATGGAATGGACAGTAAGGACTGACACGATCCGAGACCAGGAAGAAGGGACGTTGGATGAAGATTGGAAGAAAATTTATAAAGAAAATTTTCTAATTGGGGAATTGGCTAAAAATTAATGAATATTAGGGAAAATGTTGGAATGAAACTATATGACTTTAGCAGAAATGATATCAGGAGTAATGTATATTTGATAACTAAGATTCAAGCTTTAAGGTGCTTTAGGGTAAGATAAGGTTAAATTAATTAAGGTAATGTGAATAATAGAATATGGGGAAAGATGGAAAGGATTTGTTGAGTTAATTATTAGATTAAATTAGGTTAGGATGAATTTTTTAACAAAAATTGAGAAAGATGGAAAAAAATTGCTGAAATAACTAATTAAACTAGAATACAAAAAGGGAGGTGTGAGGAAGTCAATAAAACAAGCAAATGGAAGTTTTAGATATGTAAGTTGGGATTTGTGTTGTTTTCTTTTTTCTTTTTCTTTTTTTGTTGTATTGTTGTATTGGTTTTTGTGTTTTTTCCTTTCTTTTTGTCTATTATAGTGTTGTTTTTTAATTTTTTAAAATGTTTTTCTTCTTATAATTCTGAAAACTACTAATAAATATTATTATTTTTTTTAAAAAAAGAAAAATAATTCACCACGGAACTCTGATGCAGCTTCCCCCAACCTGGTGTTGTGCACTACGACTCCCATCTGCCTAGGTGTTATTTACCTGCGCTGGCTGGGGTTGATGGGCACTGTAGTTCCAAACACCCGGAGGGCACCAGGTTGGGGAAGGCTGCCCGCTTGCCTTTGCTCTGCACGTTTCACTTGGTGAGAGCAAAACTGCAGCAGATGTTTGGGTGTTTTTAAATCCCTTTAGAAAACCCAGGTGTCATCTCGAGAGAAGAGGTGAGTCAGGCGGCTGAGGAGAAGTTGCAGCTGCGCAGCCAAAAGAAAGGGCAGCAAAAGGAGGGCAAGAGGGAGAGAGAGAGCCAGGGGCAAAAGTAAAAATAAGAAATGAGTCACCTCTTCCTGTCCTGAGCTGCCCTGGCCTTGTTGCTTTTCTCTTCTGTGAGTGAGCATGTGCAGTTCTTGCTAAGCTCTCCACTGCCTTGAAGCACGGAGACATCCACGAAGCTGCATGCTAGAAGATTCAGGATGGAGAAGGTTAATGGAGAAATCTGAGGGCTCCCTTGGACAAAAAGCAAGGACCCCAGCCAGGAATACCAGAGCAAAAGAGCTGCCAGCAGGCTTGGTCTTTATTGAAGACTGTCGCGACAGGACTCTCACCTGCCACAAGGTGGAACAAGATGGAAGCCCCAAACAAAAGAGAACCCAAACTTTTATTAGCTGCTAATCCCCATGTTACACCCCCCCAAACGACATCACAGTTACATCATGAAAGGGGAGGTCTGGTGGCAGGAATCTGAGCATCCTGGACCCTGCCTCATGGTTCCCCTTGCCCTCCACCAAACACCCATCAAGTGTAACAAAAAATATATTTACATTTCCCTGTTTCCCAGCCAAGTTCATCACACCCTTTTGTCTTCATCTCGGTTTATTATTTCTGGAATGGCTACCTGTCTGGCCCTCAGGTATCAGGATGCCAGGAATTATCACTCAGGCAGAGGGGCTGCTGAGGAGCTGAGCTCACATGTCTATCGGAATTTCTGAAGTTTTCCCAGTGAGCCAGTACAGAGATACATTGATCAGTGAATTCTTACATTTGGTATTGTGCAGCAGAGGCCCTTTTAATAGATAGGAAGAAACTGAGATGGGGTGTTTTGTGGGGACAAATCACAAAAGTCACAAAAGCGATTGTGCTGGTTTTGGTAGTGGGCTGCATGTGCATGATATCTGCTGGAGGGACAACCCCCCCAACCTATACATAAATCCCTGCAACAAGAAAAGAAAGCCCTTCTTTATGAAGCGCAGAGTTAACCTGCGGAACTCCTTGCCACAGGAGGCAGTGGTGACCAGCAACCCAGAGGGCTTTAAGAGAAGATTGGGCAAATTCATGGCAGAGGAGGGGGCTTGAGGGCCGCTAGCCATGCCTGCTACACTCTGCCTCTGCAGCAATGCCTCTCAATTCCAGTTGCTGGAAACCTCAGGAGGGCAGAGGGCTCTGGTGCTCGGATCCTTCTTCCTGGTTTCTCACAGGCTACTGTGAAGGCGGGATGCCATTGGCCTGATCCTGCAGGCTGTTTTTATGTTCAGAGTGGGTGGTTGCTTGAGAGCGGGGGAAGACGGCATGTCAGGACACAAAGTTGTTAATATTTTTGTCGATCATTGTTTTTACCTTCTCCGTAAACGGCTTTGAGTTGTTTGGCGTGTTTTGTTTTTACAGTCAAGCAGTGTAAAAGTTTTAAGAAATCGAGAAGAACTTTCTGACATGAAGATCAGTTTGACTTGCTCAGATGATGGTGATGGACTCTCCGTCGCTGGTTGGGGGGGCACCTATCAGAGGTTCACCTGTCACCTGTTAGCTGCGATTCCTGCCTTGCACAGGGTTGGACTAGATGACCCTCGGGGTTCCCTTTCAACTCTACCATTCTATGGTTGTAAATCAATGACAGCAAGTGAGGTGCTGGGACCCCAGACACCTGGGTCCTGCATTAAAGCAAGATGAGGGGAGGGAAGCCGCAGAGCAGAAACTGCCGCATGGAAATCGTACTGTTTCACCAACACACGATGGAATTGGAAGATGCAAAAGCCACCAAAGGAGAGGAAGGTCCTTCTGCCAGGCCCTTCTTGCTGCACCTGTGGCTGCAGGAGCTGCCCTGTCCCATTCAGGGTCCTCAGGGGGGCAGGGAGCGCTGTGCCCCTCACGGGCAGCAAGGGCAGAGGCAGTGGTGCTCCTTTGGGAGAGGTTTTCGACTTCCCAACCAGCCAGGCTGAAGCAGGGACCGGCCGGGCAGCAACCATCTTACGAATCAGCCCAGGCTGCTGCGGGCAGAAAGGCAGACAAGACCGAGAGCACAGCTGGAGTCCAGGACACCCCCAAATACAGTGGTACCTCCGTTTTCGAACGTCATCCATTCCGGAAGACCGTTCGAGTTCTGAAACGTTCGAAAACCAAAAACTCAGTATGGAAGCCTTGATACAGAAAATTCAATATGGAAGCCGCATGGCATGTTTTTGACTTCCAAGGCGTGTTCGAAAACCAAAGCATTTACTTCCGGTTTTTCAGCGTTCGAAAACTGAAATGTTCGTCAACAGAGACATTTGAAAATCGAGGTACCACTTTAGTTCTTTGGCAGACAAGAAGGCATTTTCCTCACGAAGGAAAAAGCTGTTGATATAAAACTCAGGAACACTTTGTCCTAAGGGTGGTTAGCTTCATTTGGGAGAGGGAGGGAGAATCTGCACATGCTCAGAGGCACTGAGCCCAAGGTACCGGAAAAACTCCCACCCGGAAACCAAAGTCCCCACTGTGGAAGGATGTGTGGATCCAGAATTGGCCTTCACAGTCACTTATGGACTCATTGTTAAGACTGTGTTTATGGAAGACAATCTTACTCAGCTACGAGGGATCACCAGAGAAGAAGAAGAAGAACCGGAAAAAGAGGCGTTAGGTAGTGTTAACGGAAAAATCTGAGGGCTCCCTTGGACAAAAAGTAAAGACACCAACCAGAGCAATTGGAAGCAAAACAGCAGCCTGTAGGCTTGGCCTTTATTGAACTGTTGCAACAGGGTGTTCCCCTCCCTTGCAGGAGAGAGGAAAAGACCCAGAAAGATGGTCTGCAAGACCTTATAAAAACTTTTGAAATTCCCCTCCTCCAGTTCAAGCCCACCCCCAGAAACATCATACATACATTACAGAAAGGAGGGGTTGACATCATGCATACATTACAGAAGGGGTTGACATCATGCATACATTACAGAAAGGAGGGGTTGAGGGAGGACTTGTAGTGGTAACCTGAGTGTCCTGTCACCTGGCTTTCCCCCTGCCCATGAGTCACTTCCAGGAGACAAAGGGGAGTTTGCAGTTTCCTGCCCCCAGAGGGAAGATCTGATCATTGTCCTTTGATTCAGTCCATGCTGAATCCACTAACATATGCAAGTTCTTTGTCATTTTGATTGTCTTCTGTCTGGGATTATCAGGGCTGACATAGCAACTGGGCAGGGCTCCTGTGGATGTGCTGGTATGCTGAAGGGATTATGGCTGACCAGAACCAAGCCACCCCCCTTTGATAGTCCTTGTCACATGGAGTAAAATAAAATGGAACAGTGCAAATCCGATGTATGGTTGATTTTCTATGAATTTATAACAGAAATGTGGCGTATGTAGTGTGTGAGTGTGAGTGTGTGTGAAGTTTGTGCAAACAGAATGATTGGGGTGGGGGGTTCCTGCTACAGTTCCCCCCTTCGGAGATAAGATTGCAAAGGTGGCTACTTTGCAATCCTTTTCTCCGCACAATTTAAGGTGATAAATATTAACCTGCTATTCTCCGTCCCAGATGCGTGTGCCCATGTGAACCTGAAAGGGACTTGGATATCATGCTTCTTAAGGATATTTGCATAGAAATATAATGGTGTAACAGTGCACATAGTTAGACATAGGATGTCACGTAAAATTAATATTTTGTTGCTCAGTTACTTGTGGTATTCTAGCACTTTGGAAGAAATATTTTCTCAATAGTGGTCTATGCTTTACATTTAGCAGGAAGATCCACTAATGACTGAAAAGTGCAGTTTGCTTTCCCCCCCGCCATTTTTGTGTTCTCAGGTGTCAAGGTAGCTCTTCTGTGGTCTCACATCGGCATGGTGTCGCAGTAGTGGCAATCCCTGGTGAATCCACTTAGGGCTTTCATATTTACTATGTTGCCTGGCACCCACCACAGCTGGCACAGGTTTTGGACACGTCCTGAGAGAAATGTCTTCGCCTTGGCCATTCCATGGGATTTTTTTATTATTATTATTATTATAGGCTCTGGTCTTGCAGTCATGGGAAGTTGCTCACTTGCAGTTTAAGGACCAAAAAGCTAATTGCAGCCTGGATACACTTGCCCAATTCAAACTGAGTCCAATTTGAATTTATGTGCCCATGGTTCTCAACCTTTCAAACCAGTCTGTTAAAGGAAAACCGTTCTTAAAAGGGCACTTGTCCAAATAAGTCAATTTAACTCTCTAAGGGATCATTCCTGCTAAACCAAAGCATATGCACCTTCATGTATCTTATCAGCTTCTCTTTGGTAAAGCGAGTTTTAGCACATTTTAAAATGGGTAGGGAAGTTGGCAGAGTGCCAGGTGGAACAACGAAATGTGGTTATAAATTTATCTAATTCTAAACATTGGACTACATAATAGCCTGATCTGTTAAAAAGCATAAAATGTATGAGAATCCTCCACTGGGGTGTAAGGAATAAGACATTAAACATAAAAACAATTTCACACAAAAATAGCCCCCCTTTTGTGGAAATAACACACTGTCAGACACATTTCAACATTCCTACGTAATAACACATAATACGAAACAAACTAATTAAATATCAGTTGCATATTTTGACACAATTGTGATCTTTTACGCATGTATCTTTTGAATCCTGGAGCACAGAGGCTTGAGGTTCAAGTGAAAAAATGTCCTTGTAATTCAACTCCTCCCCCCTTTGTCAGCCCCACTCCCCATCAGTCTATATCCTTTGAAAGAGATAGCTGTGGCCACTTTGAAACTTTGGTGTCTGTTGTTGTTGCAGGTCTTGTGATGGCGGAGAATGAGTTGAGGGGTTGTTGCTGCTTTACATCATTGTACATCTGAATAAGTGATATCCTGTAAGGGGCAGGGTTTTGGGGGCTTAAAGACAGAGTTAGGAAAAGGAGGGGGCAAAAGGCAAAAAGGATGTCCTTCGGTTTCTGTTGGAAGCTGCAAATAATAAAAATCTTAGCGAATTAAGCATTTCATTCATTCCAATATTATTATCACATTTTCATATAATTACTGTTATTATCTGCCAAGTTCGTTTGGTTTCCTTCACTTTGGAGAGAAAGAGAACATCGGCTAGAATGTTAATAGCAAAATACTGGAAAGTGACTTAATACGAAGGAAAAATGAATGGCAATTTAAAGTTGTGCAAGTACCTTGCACTAGCCAAAATGACAGAATTAATAAGAGATGCTCAGGCCAAAGGTAAACAAGTAACATTCCACAAACAATGTTTGGTTGTGCTTCGATTAACTTCATAGACATCATGGAGAAACGGATTAAATAAATGAAAAACAGATTATTTGTAACTTTAAAAAGTGTCAAAGCCACAAAGAGATGGAAGTCACTAATATAGCAGGGATTCAGACTTGTTTCACAGAACAGAAAGAAAGTTGCTGTGGGAGGGGGAAAAAAGGGACAAACACTTTGTTATCGGGGTTCACATATCCTGTTAAAAGGGAAAATTATTTCATGTGAGAAGCCTGTCAGGAAATGCTGTTCCTAAAATTCCCATTGAGGGGGGGAATGCTTTGATATTTACCTGTGAAAAGAATTTGGCATGTTAAGATTTGGAACCTGGAAAGCTCCTGACTTTTGATGGGCTAGTTTTTTTAACCCTTTTGTCTTACATAGCCCCTGGAGCAAAGACACATTAAGGATGATTTCCCTCAATGGTTCCAAGTTTTTACATAAGGAAATTTGGATAAGTTTCTCTCTGCAGTTCTCGAAGAAAACCTCTCCCCCCTTACAGTTCCCCCCTTCCTCTCTCTCTCTCTCTCTCTCTCTCTCTTTCTCTCTTTAGCTGATCTAGCCTCTGTGCATGTGCAGAGTGATTGTGTCTCAGCAAACCTTTTATACTATTGAAAATGTTGCATCCTTTGGCTAAATTACGATTTGAATAAGGGAAGGGAAGGGTAAGGAGTAGATTTTGAAAATAGGGTTTGATTTTAAACAAAAAAGAGAAACTCAGCAATTTAAGTATTCACCAAAACTAGCAATTTCAGCCCAAGCAAAAGAGACTGCTTCCTTTATGTACAGGAAAGGGCTAATATCCCTCTGGCCATTCGCGGAACAATGCCACGCCCTTATATATGGGGGAAATGGCTTTTTTCAACATTCTCAGTCATTTCAACCTTACCATTTGCAGACAAAATTTTTTTTTTTTTTTCTGCCCTTTATTTACAGGATGGATGGTCAAGGCTAATGCTACTTGACTATATGAATTTTATGTGCTTAAACTTTGAATAGACTTTTAAGTTTGATTTTTTTTTTTTTTTTTTAATAGTAGACAAAATGATAAATAGTGTAATCACTCAAATGCTTGATATTACCAGTTGTGCTTCAAAAACATCATGGCTTTCACCTCTCTCCTCTTAAAACCAAAGAGCAAAGCTAGGCTGAATTTCAACTCATCACCTCACTAGAATTTAAGAATTACCCTCCAATGCTTGTAGACACATGGCCTTCCACACAGCCACAAATTGGGAGAGTTGAAAGGGACCCTGGGGTCATCTAGTCCAACCCTCCAAAATATAGGGTTCACAGCAAGATTTCGCAGCAAGATTTGTACTATCAAAGAGACATACAAATTTAAGTACAGATTTACAACTGGGAAAGGAAACATCTATGCTCCTATCATGTACTAAGGAAGAGGAAGATCTCGAGATAGTTTGAGTGAGTTTGCTTCCTTAGACTAACGAATGCAAGTTCCTATAGAAATATTTAAAGGAAGACTGAAGTGAACAGATTTGTTTTTCCCCCCCTTAACTTGCAGAGGAATAGTAAGCCTAATTTAGATTATTATTATTAATATTATTATTATTATTATTTTAATAACTGCACATTGGAAAGTGAGATGCGGGGTGACTTTAGGAAAGATTCCCCCCTCCCCTCTTTGCAGTTTCCTTTAAAGGAAGCTTACTTGGGAGTAAATTTACCTGGCACAGAAGTAAGAAGGGGAAGAAAACTGAAAGAGGCAGAATGAAACAAGGGGGGCATTTTCTAACAAAAGAGGCCAGGAAGTCTTATAGAGACTGATATCAGGAGCCTTACAATAACTCTTCTGTCCAACCAAATCAAAGAAAAAAACTGGACTCACATATTTTTCTTAGAATGAACACCATACTTTCATAGGCATATGCTTAATGAAATACATACACTGCATTTTAGCTTGGGAGAGCAGTTGGCTCAACTAGGCCTTTGCAGCAGAAACATTAGGTTAACTTCACCTTCCAAAATAGACTGGAACAAAGGTGTACTCACAAACTCAAAAGTTACAACAAAACATCATTTACCATTAGACTTAAAATCAGCCTCCTCACTTGAACTAGAGGAAGGAGGTGGGGTAATCCCCCTTTCAGAACACAAGTAGCACGTATACAGGATTTTACCACTTGGGAGGAAAACTCTCTTTTAGAGCCTCTCTCAAATAACAAACATTTGCACACTCCATTCTCCATTTTGTTTTGTTTAAGATTAATAAGTTGCAACATGGCTTCCTTAGATTTAAAATTTTGAAGCAAGCTTGCAATTTAAAACTATGTGCATTTGAGAACAGTCTGTGGATGCCGAGGCCAATGTAAATACAAACTCTTGAAATATTTCTAAATCTTTGAGTACATCTCTTATTCATTTTTTTATTTTTATTTTTTAAGAGAAACTAAGATCTCTAATGCGTGGGCTCTCAGGCTGGGCTGTTATTATATCTACTGCCTTCTGAGCACCATTAAGTTTACAGTTTCATGTTCCAGCTCTAGGCTACAGTTTAACAAGACAAACTTGACCATTTTTTCCCCTTTATTTTATTTCTATTTTTCTCTAATTGGAGATGACAAGCTGGAGGGGCATATTAGAATCCTCTCTGGGGCAAAAAGGCTTCATGGAAGCTTTGTTGCCAGGAGGAGTCCAGCTAGGGTGTTTAGTGGGCTCCCATTCTCTCATATGTTATTATTGGGCTTTTTTTCGTTAACGAAGTACGCTAAAGACAGAAAGAGTGGAAACACACACAAGGGAGGAGGGGCAATGGGAAAGAAAGGGGGGACAGAAAAAAAATATCCTTTCAGTGTTTGGAATCTCTTTGACTAACACAACTCTCACCTATCTTCAAGCTACAAACTCATTTCAAGAAATCTTATACATGAACTCAAACTTCAGCCACGGGACACCTCGGCCCGAGAAACTTCAACCACGGGACACCTGGCCCGAAAACCTTTACCACGGGACACCTGGCCCGAAAACCTTTACCACGGGACACCTGGCCCGAAAACCTTTACCACGGGACACCTGGCCCGAAAACCTTTACCACGGGACACCTGGCCCGAAAACCTTTTACCACGGGACACCTGGCCCGAAAACTTCAACCACCTCTTCTACCCTCCACAACAGCCTCCTGCCTAGCCTTTTGGACTAAGTTCGGAACTCCCTACTGGACGCTTGCGTAATGCAATGCCAGATCAGGGTCCGAGAAAATGAAGGTTTGGAAAGGAAACAAACGACCTTGCGTTCTCACATACCCGGGTCATCCCTAACAAAGGTCACCAGGCAGGAGGGGCAGCTTCATTTGCATAGTTAGGGTAGGTGGAGAGTAAGAGAATACTTGAAAGACTCCTCTGGACGACTCCGAGAGAGGAATGTCAGAGAAAAACAGTAAAAGAGCCACGCTTTCCCGGACTCAATTCCAAGACGGAAAACGGGGGAGAAAAGGGATAGAGAGATTAAGACGTTCCTGGACGACCCCGAGAGGGAACGTCGGAAAACAGCAATAGTACCCCAATTTTCACGGTCACCTTCCGCGTAAGGAATTGGGGGAAGGGGAAGGGAAAGGATTTGACGTTCCTGGACGACCCCGAGGGGGAACGTCAGACAGTAAGGTTCCGCAACCTCCCTGGCCACTTTCCGAAAGGGGAGAATCGGGGGAGAAAAGGATAGAGCTAAAACGTTCCTGGCCGACCCCGAGAGGGAACGTCGGAAATGAAAGAAGGAAAGTCTGGCTGTCGTGGAGATGTTCCTTTTCCACCCCCCTCCCAATGTATTTACTTCAAACCATACTCACGTTCGAAGATGTCCCCTGCGGATCTCAGGATCCTTTCCCCTTAGCCGGCTTGACCTCGCCTTTGCTTCCCCTGGTTGGGCTTTTGGTGACGATTGATTACCGCCCG
The DNA here is from genome assembly GCF_964106645.2 of Podarcis pityusensis. Lineage (NCBI taxonomy): Eukaryota > Metazoa > Chordata > Lepidosauria > Squamata > Lacertidae > Podarcis > Podarcis pityusensis. Next base: position 944,717 of record NC_138036.1, on the reverse strand, counting down.
CAAAGAGGAGGCAGGGAGAGGAAGAAGGATCTCTGGGCTAAGGTTGCCCAGTGGCGCCTGATCCCCTCTATCTCCCTCCTCACCTCTGCAGGAGAACCAAGTGTCCCATCTGGGGTGCCAACTGTTAACGGAAAAATCTGAGGGCTCCCTTGGACAAAAAGTAAAGACACCAACCAGAGCAATTGGAAGCAAAACAGCAGCCTGTAGGCTTGGCCTTTATTGAACTGTTGCAACAGGGTGTTCCCCTCCCTTGCAGGAGAGAGGAAAAGACCCAGAAAGATGGTCTGCAAGACCTTATAAAAACTTTTGAAATTCCCCTCCTCCAGTTCAAGCCCACCCCCAGAAACATCATACATACATTACAGAAAGGAGGGGTTGACATCATGCATACATTACAGAAGGGGTTGACATCATGCATACATTACAGAAAGGAGGGGTTGAGGGAGGACTTGTAGTGGTAACCTGAGTGTCCTGTCACCTGGCTTTCCCCCTGCCCATGAGTCACTTCCAGGAGACAAAGGGGAGTTTGCAGTTTCCTGCCCCCAGAGGGAAGATCTGATCATTGTCCTTTGATTCAGTCCATGCTGAATCCACTAACATATGCAAGTTCTTTGTCATTTTGATTGTCTTCTGTCTGGGATTATCAGGGCTGACATAGCAACTGGGCAGGGCTCCTGTGGATGTGCTGGTATGCTGAAGGGATTATGGCTGACCAGAACCAAGCCACCCCCCTTTGATAGTCCTTGTCACATGGAGTAAAATAAAATGGAACAGTGCAAATCCGATGTATGGTTGATTTTCTATGAATTTATAACAGAAATGTGGCGTATGTAGTGTGTGAGTGTGAGTGTGTGTGAAGTTTGTGCAAACAGAATGATTGGGGTGGGGGGTTCCTGCTACAGTAGGCAGTGTTTGAGACGAGAAAGGTGTGGCTCTGGCCCCAGAAAACTGGTGGTTCTTTGTATTGTCCCTGACCAGCTCAGTCTGAGGCTGACAGCGAAGGAAGTGCCACTTAAATTTGGAATCCCTTCTTGGAAGTGTGCCTGACAATAAGGAAGGTCGTCACTCACCAGACTGGGGACAGCAATTGTTCCTGCTGACTGCACATAATACAGGATCTCTGCAACGTAGCAGCTTATGGAAGGAGGCTTGGCAAGGAAGGCACTGACTGCAGTTCATTTGAAAGGCTTGTGTAGAATTCCATGTTTTTAAACCAGAATTCAAAGGAAGGAAGGGCACTGCTGCTCTCTAGTGACCGACAGGCAGAATTGTCTCAAAAAAGGCTTCCAAAGCCTGAGAAAGCAAAGCAAGAGAACTCTTCAGACTCGCCAGGGCCACTCTGTCGATCTATCTGCCTATCCTTCTGCGCCTCCATTGTTGAAATGGTTTAAGCTTCCATAAAATTGTGCTCAAGTTACTGTGAAGAATTGTATTTTTCCATTGCACAGGTGAGTTTTATGACCGAGTCACAGGTTTGAGGACAGCCTTTCCGAGTGCTCACTAATCTTAACGAAGCAGCCCCCACCGCTCAGTCAGGCGTTGCTTTTGCACACAAAGGGCTCTGTTATGTACTGAGTTGAATAGGATCCAAACTGTAGCAGTCTGATTGGTCCTAGAACAATAGGATCTAAAAGGCAGCAGTCTGATTGGTCCTAGAACAATAGGATTCAGAATGCAGCAGTCTGATTGGTCCTAGAACAATGCAGCAGTATGATTGGTTGGCAGGAACCACCCAATCCTGCTCCAGATAGAAGTGAATCCACAACCTGATTGGCTTACAGTAGAATTCCAGAATTAGCCAATCATGTGCAGCCCATTGTGTAAATAATGTATATAAAGCAGATACTGTGAGGGGACATTTATTCATTCCTCCTCACCACTATGAGCTGAATAAAGAGCATGAAATCACTTTGCGACTCTGAGTATATTTCACTGGCGACGAGGATGGGATCCCGCTGAGCTGACTGCCACACACAGCACCGCAGCACCGCCAACTGCCGCACCGCTGCCTCGCACCGTGTATCCAGGCTTCAGCTCCGGGGCACAAGGAACTCAGAATGGCAGCCAACAGCAGCTTCTCGCCATTCAACCCAGCATCTGGAGACTGGGAAGCATACGCCTCCCGTTTCACCTTCCTCCTAGAAGCCAAAGGGGTCACCGACGAAGAAGACGCCAAGAAGAGGGCGATATTCTTCAGCGTCTGCGGAGAGGAGACGTTTGAAATCGCCCGGGCTCTCCTTGCGCCTGAAGACGTCGCTACTGTTCCATACAAAACAATAATGGAACAGCTGAAGGGGCACTTTTCGCCGCAGCCCTCAGTGGTGGCTCGTCGAAATGCCTTCTACGCAAAGCGGCAAGCCCCTGGGGAAACCATAACTGGGTTTGTGACCTCTCTCCGCCAAGCCGCCCGGTTCTGCAACTTCTCAGAGCTGGAGAACATGCTTCGTGACCGCCTCGTCGGTGGCCTGAAGGATGAGAAGCTGCAACGGCGCCTCTACGCTAAGAAGGACCTAACGTTCCAGGTCGCTCTGGAGGAGGCCCTGGCAACAGAAGCTGCCGAGAGGTCGACCCAAGAGGCACGGCCGAGCCTGCCATCCCAACCGAGGGTCCACCATGAAGACCTCACCGACGACTCAGGATCTGACAGGGAAGAGGTGCACCGAGTACAGCAGCGCACTCAAGCAGCGCACAGACCACAGCTGCCTCGACGAGAAGGAGGGAACTGCGCAAGCTGCGGGGAGAGTCACGAGAGGAGGACCTGCCGTTTCCGCAACGCAGAGTGCAGGCAGTGCAGAAAATCGGGACACATCGCCCGGGTGTGTCGGGCTCGGCCCACCCGACACCAGGCATCAGATGACCAATCCAAGAGCCCCAGGTCCCGGGGCCCAACGCACCAAGGCAACTCGACGGAGCTCACGGACTTCCAGGTATACCAGTTGCCCCACCCCAACGTAGAGAAAATTTATGTAGAGGTACAGATAGAGGGGGCCCCATGCCGCATGGAGCTTGACACGGGTTCAACTCTATCCATAATCTCGGCAAGGACCTTAAGGAAACTGTGTCCCACTGGGGGTCCCAAACTCAGGCCGGCCCCATTCACCCTCCGGGACTTCCAGAAACGTAAGGTCCCCACAATGGGGGTGGGGACCTTCAGGGTGCAATACCGAGGGCGGACGCGGCAACTGGACTTGCTTGTGGTCAAGGGCCCCTACATTAGCTTACTGGGATTGGCATGGTTTGGACCACTGGGGCTAGCTGTCACCGGGGTGAACCACACTAGCTTACAAGTGGACGTGGACGCCATATGCAAGGAATTTCCAGGGGTTTTCGATGGGAAATTGGGACAGTATACGGGCCCCCCCATTGCGCTACAGCTTGACCCCGCAGTACGACCGGTCAGGCTCAAGGCCCGCCGGGTCCCGTTCGCCTTGAAACCCCGTATAGACGAGGAATTGGACCGACTCGTAGAGCAAGGAGTGCTGGAGCCGGTGCCTAATGCTCCCTGGGAAACCCCAATCGTCACACCCGTCAAGCCTAATGGTTCGGTCCGCATCTGCGCAGACTACAAATGTACCATAAACAAGGCCCTCACGGCCCACGCATACCCAGTGCCAGTGGTCAGCCATGTCCTTGCCACCCTGGCTGGGTCGAAAATTTTTGGCAAGCTGGACTTGGCCCAAGCATATCAACAGCTGCCAGTAGATGAGGCCACAGCAGAGGCGCAGACGATTGTGACGCACAGAGGAGCGTTCAGGGTAAAGCGGCTGCAATTCGGTGTCAGCGTGGCACCAGGCATATTCCAGAATATAATGGACTCTCTCCTTAAAGGGATTCCTGGCGTCACCCCCTTCTTCGATGATGTGTTGATTGCCGGCCCCACACCAGAGGAGTTTGAGGACCGCCTCCGCACCGTTCTGCACCGTTTCCAGACGGCGGGTCTCAAGGTGAAGCGGGAAAAATGTCTACTAGGAGTGCCTCAGGTGGACTTTCTGGGATTTATGGTGGACGCAGAAGGGGTCCACCCGACTGGGGACAAGGTACGGGCCATTTGTGATGCCCCAGCGCCCAAGAGCAAGACTGAACTTCAGGCCTTCTTGGGACTATTGAACTTTTACCATTCCTTCCTTCCCCACAAGGCGGCGGTAGCGGAGCCCCTACACAGACTCCTGGACAAGCGGGCCCCTTGGGTGTGGGGCCAGCGCCAGGAGGCCGCATTCCAGGCAGTCAAGGACTTGCTTGTCTCAAACTCGGTCTTGGCACACTTCGACGAGAGGCTGCCGGTGGTGCTAGCATGCGACGCCTCACCCTATGGCATTGGAGCTGTCCTGGGGCACCAACTCCCGGATGGAAGAGAGGTACCGGTGGCGTACTTTTCCCAGACACTCAACACAACCGAGCGGAACTACTCGCAAATCGACAAGGAGGGTCTGGCAATCGTAAAGGGAGTAAAAAAATTCCATGATTTCTTGTACGGGCGGCCCTTCACCGTGGTGACTGACCACAAGCCGTTGCTTGGCTTGTTTGCCCCCGAAAAGCAGACCCCCCAAGTGCTGTCTCCTCGCGTCCTCAGGTGGTCAATTTTCCTTGCCAGCTACCAGTATGCACTGATTCACCAACCTGGGAAGGCGATGGGCCATGCGGACGCCCTCAGCAGGCTACCACTACCGGAAACAGGCCCTGACCCAGCACCTGCACAAGAGGTTATGAGCCTGGAGCTGCTTCCCGACCGCCCCATTCAGGCACAAGAAGTTGCACACCATTCCAAGAAAGATAGGGTCATCTCCCGGGTCCTGGACTGGGTGTGGAGGGGATGGCCCAGCAGCAGCCCCGGGCCAGAATTCGCCGGCTACACAACCCGCAAACATGAACTGTCGGCCCACAAGGGGTGCCTGTTATGGGGAAGCAGAGTCGTTGTTCCCCAGCCCCTCTGCAAAAGGGTCCTCACAGCCCTACACGAGACACATCCAGGGGTAGTAAGAATGAAGGCCCTTGCCAGGAGTTATGTGTGGTGGCCGGGGATCGATGGAGAGATAGAGGCCTGGGTCAAACACTGCCAGGCCTGCCAAGAATCCCGCCCAGATCCCCCAAGGGCCCCAGTCCAGTCCTGGGAGTCCGCCCGAGCACCATGGTCACGCCTGCATGTGGATTTCGCTGGCCCCTTTCAGGGGAAAACATTCTTCATAGTGGTGGACTCCTACACCAAATGGCTGGAAGTCGCACTGGTACCGTCCACTTCCACGTCCGCAGCCATCCGGGTACTACGCAGGCTGTTTGCAACCCACGGGCTCCCTGACACTCTCGTCTCAGACAACGGGACTGCATTTACGTCAGGAGAATTCCAAACCTTCACAGCGCAGAACGCCATCCGCCACATCCGTTCGGCGCCGTTCCACCCTGCCACCAATGGCCAAGCAGAACGCATGGTGCGGACCACCAAGGACACCCTTCGCCGCATGACGCAAGGGGACTGGGAGTACCGCCTTGCCACATTCCTTCTAGCACAGCACAGCACCCCCAGCTCAACGACTGGCCGGAGCCCCGCTGAACTACTAATGGGTCGGCGCCTTGCAATCAGATTGGACCGCCTTCACCCCGATAGAGCTCAGGATGAGGTAGTGGTGGGGGAAGGCAGGAACCCCCGGACCTTCGAGGCCCAGGACCCAGTGTACGCAAAGAATTTTGGGGCAGGCCCAGCATGGGTACCCGCCACAATCACCAGGGTCACTGGCCCCGTGTCGTACGAGGTGCTAACGGATGGGGGGCAATGCTGGCGCCGCCACTGCGACCAGATACGGCGACGATTCCCGGGAGAAAACCAGGAGGAGGACAGGTCAGAGGAGTCCCAAGGGAACAGCGGGGCAGTGAGGCCCATAGAGCAGGAGGGGCCAGCAGGAGAGGCAGAATCAGTAAATACAGAGAGGACCCGTGAGGCCGAAAGGACACCGGAACCAGAACCACGACTGAGCGAGCCGGTTGCACCAGACCAAACAGCCGCATCACAGCCAGCATCCTTGGAACACGAGCCAGAACCCGGAGCCCGGACCAGGGAACACCCCAGGCCACAACGCACACGTAGGCCGCCGGCATACCTTGAGGACTATGAATGCGACCTCCCGGGCAGGACTGGAACTTAGAGGGGAGGGGTGTTATGTACTGAGTTGAATAGGATCCAAACTGTAGCAGTCTGATTGGTCCTAGAACAATAGGATCTAAAAGGCAGCAGTCTGATTGGTCCTAGAACAATAGGATTCAGAATGCAGCAGTCTGATTGGTCCTAGAACAATGCAGCAGTATGATTGGTTGGCAGGAACCACCCAATCCTGCTCCAGATAGAAGTGAATCCACAACCTGATTGGCTTACAGTAGAATTCCAGAATTAGCCAATCATGTGCAGCCCATTGTGTAAATAATGTATATAAAGCAGATACTGTGAGGGGACATTTATTCATTCCTCCTCACCACTATGAGCTGAATAAAGAGCATGAAATCACTTTGCGACTCTGAGTATATTTCAGGCTCCCTGGGCATGGACCAAAATGCCGCAAGTTGGAAAAGATGGAGGCAGAGTTCTTTCGATTTTTAGCTGAAAAAGCTGGTGGGTTCTTGAGTCTTACACTGGAATCTCTCTCTCTTGGTCATCACTCGTAGCAGAGTAAGATTGTCTTCCAGAAACACGGTTTGAACAATGAGTCCGTAAGTGACCATGGAGCCAATTCTGGATCCACACGTCCTTCCACAGCGGGGACATTGGCTTCTGGGCCGGAGTTGATCACAGTGTGGATTTGCCAAGCATGCCTTCCTCTTAGCACATTTCTCCCTTGCGTCCTGAATTTGTGCTTCTTCAAAATCCATGATGCCTTTAGTAGAGGCTGTTCTCCAGTTGGAGCACTTGGAGGCCAGTGTTTCCCAATTATCGATTTTTATAATGCATTTTTTAAAGTTTTGCTTTGAGAGTGTCTTTAAAACTCTTTTGTTGACCACCAGTATTTTGCTTTCTGTACTTAAGTTGGGAATAGAGTAGTTGCTTTGGAAGATGATAATCAGGCATCCGAACAACGTGAGATCAATATATGCAAGAACAGAAATGTATAACTGAGACGATGTATCGCTTATTGTTTTTGAAACATTTAAACCAACTTTCTGCCGGTAAAGCTTTAAAACATACTTTTTGTGTGTGCTGAGAATTTATTTTGTCACAAAAAGTCAGAGCAGAGAGAGGACCTCCTCCGCTGGCTACATTAATCATCTACATCCCTGCCCAAATGCCAAGAGCTAAATCAGTGGGGAGAGGAGACGACAGCAAGCGAAGCTGCCCCACCGAACTGTTTCCTTGGCGGATTGATTTGTGGGACTTAGGAGAGAGAGACCCTCGTGTTGCCTCTTTGCTTTGCTTTCCCATGTCCAGAGAGAGAGAGAGAGAGAGAGAATGTGCAGCAGCCGGAATTGTGAGGAAGGGGAGTCCACAGTAAGACAGAAGGGGTGAATGTTCTGGGGGTTCACCGTATTGGGTGCCTGAGGGTGACCAGGGATTGGTCTTGGCTCAGGGCAGGGTGCCCCTCTATGACATGCCCGGTGCCTTTATGAGGTGGCCTGGAACGCTGCCATGGGCCTCAGGTGGCCCAGAAAGGCAGCAGGGGAGGCTTAGTTGTTGTGGGCCCACAGGCCTGGGCAGCCAAGATGGAGGTGTCCCACGATGACTCCTTCAGCTGCTACTTCTCCTGCTGCTTGGTCCCCTGGTTCCTCCTTGGCGGCAGCGTCATCCTGTCCCTCCTCGTCTGCTTCTCCCGGAAGATTCTGCAGGGGAGGCTTCTTCCGGAGAGGAGAGCCTGTCCGCTGTCTGCAGGTGCCTGGCCCAAGTCGCCACGGGTGGGTATCTGCGTCTGAGGCAAAATGCAGCCAGGACTTTCATGCAACACAGGCGCACAACACTATTGCCACATCTGCAAGAACTGACCTGGTTTAGGAACTCTGGT